>NC_053151.1:32318579-33710020 GCF_016808335.1 Panicum virgatum | reverse complement strand
TGCCTGCACATGAAGTATTCCTTATCATTGAACGTATTTGCACCCACTAATCATTGAATTTTATTGACTAAGTTCAAAAGACAAGGGCACTCACAGTAGAAATCAATGGTAATCTTGTATCATTCCATGCTTGCATAAAGTTGATAACAAGAAAGCCTGTTAGGTTCCTATAAAAGAACACACTGTTTCATATATGTGAACAAACCTAATTAGTTGCGCGCAAGTTATAAGCTATTACCAGTCCAATGTTTTTGGCACCCATCGTGGTAATATACGACGCCATACATAAATGTGGTCATGCCATTTAGGATAAGCTGATTCAATGGCGAGTTTAAAATTATTAGCAATATTATGGAGTTTGTGAATATAGTGAATGCTTGGATCAGAACCCTTAAACCATGATGGTAAAGGCCTTGGGTCCATTATATAGACTCTTCTAGTATCCATGTTAAGTATGAATAATATGAAATGACCCAAGAAATTGTAGGGCAGTAGAATCTGCAAACAAAATCAGTTTTCATGTGATGTGGGGGTAACAAAACACAAGATTATAAAGGACGAAGGAATATAGTTTACATTGCTGCAGTGTGAAATGCGATACTCCATGTTAGGCCAACATTCAAATAATTTTGCCAACTGGTTGATATCGAGCCTTGCACGACGGCATGGGTCTCGAGCAAAATCAGATATGGACTGTTTTTTACAAATAAAAAAGTGTTAAATAAATATATTATGTGGCTATATAATAATAACATGAACTTACATAGAATTGTAGGTCCATGTAGTGGTATTTGTCTTCAAGCCATAATAAGGCCTCGTTGCATGCGAGCATCCGAATAGCCATGTTGAAGCAATCAGGATCCATTGGCTTATTTACATTTAATATATCTTTTAGTTTTTTCAAACTTAGAGAAATTGGATAAGGCTTGGTGCTCCTAATCCACTCTTTCCTATTAAATAATTAATATTGTATTAGTGCAAATAGCTAGGCCGACATTTACTATGCATATATAAATATAATAAATACAAAATTACTTAATGTAAAATTTCAGCATTACTGTCCATCGACATGATGTAGTTGCTTAAAACGTACAATAGTTCATGCATGTTTGTTGATCTTACTCTACTGGAAAGAACATTTGGAGATGCATCTAATTCCATTTGTTGTGATGCATTTGGCAGTTTAGGAAACTCATCTGGTGCATCGATAATTTCAACATCACTTGGACTGTCTATGACTTCATTTGTTTGTTCAGGTTGCTGATATCCTTTTTTTGTATTTAATCTCGAGTCCCACAAGATTGCAGGTAGCTTAAACCTGAAATTTGTGATATCATCCTGCAAAAATAGTGTAAGTTTATATAATTGTTTCACTGGTACCTTGCACTTGTCAATGCAAAATATTTTATGAATTACCTGAGTTACAATATCCTACGACAATTGAAAGTGTGAAGCGAAAATATTCGAGGTCACGCACGCGGATGGGAGTGCGCGTGCGTCGCGGAAGGTCCACTTGTCTGGCGAAGCTCCGGCTATGCCACTGCCACTGCAGTCGTGTCGCCCAAGTTGCTGGGGCAGACAAGGGTTGGGAGGTTAGGGAGAGCGGCTGGGTTGGTGATCGAGGAGGCGGTAAGGATTAGGATTTCAGGTTTCCGCGGGTGGGGATTTTCATGGCCAGCGGTTATAAAGGGGAGATCGGGGGCGGCAGTGGTTTTACGATGGTGGCGGTTCGGCCGACGGCGGATGGAAGGCGACGCTCAGCTACGCAGGGGTGGTGGTCGGTGGCAGAGGCAAGAAAAAGGCTGGCAACACAGCTGTAAGTGGGTAGGCAGCGTAGCGGCGGGAGCCGCCGACAGAGACTATAGAAAAAGGTGTGGATGTTGGAGGAAGAAAACAAGAAAAGAAGGGGAGACGGAGGCTTCTGCGATAACTCAACTCCCAATCGCCAACTTCGATTGGAATAGTCCCGTGTTGAGGGAGAGTCTATTCCCCGCATATGCGAGGGGGGAGGAATGCATCGCAGAAGCTTCCGCCGCCGTTCCCCCGCCATCCCCCGCCTCCCCTGGCTCCGGCGCCGCCGCCCTCCAGCGCCGCCAACCCTAACCAAGCTCGTCGCCACCGCGCCGCCGGCTTCTTCTCGCCCCCGCTGCCGATCGTCGCCCACTGGGGGTCTGAAAGGATCTTGGATGTCGCCTAGAGGGGGGTGAATAGGCGTTCTAATAATTTTGCAAAATTTAACACTTAAAAGCACTGTCAGCACACAGACCGGTCAGACCGGTTAGGCAGACCGTTCAGACCGGTCAAAGACTTAGCTGCAGAATACAAAAGCCAACCAGTCAGACCGGTTGTGTAGACCGGTTCTATGCAGAACCTGCCCGAAATCAGAGTTTCTCCCCTCTTTCACTCTAGCTCAAATGTAACTTGGTGAAGTGTCTTTGTAGATGATATCAAGTATATTTCTAGTCCCTGCACACACAAAAATAACATCACCAAGTAGATCGAAGCGGAAGCACAAAGTAATAGCTAGAGAAATGAGTAGTGAGGCAAACCACAAAGGAGACACAAGGATTTGTTTCCCGAAGTTCAGATTCACCAACGTGAATCCTACATCTCCGTTGAGGAACTTGTTGGGCTTGAGTCTCTTGCAACTCGATCCCTTGAGTTGGGTCTTTTTCAATCACTCCTCCTTTCCACTATCTTGATCCTTTCCACCAAGGGGGCAAGATCACGTCCGCACAAACTTGCCGCTGCTCTCCACACCGTTGGGAGCTAGCCAGCGACACCTAGCCGTCTAGGAGGCACACCTCCAAGAGTAACAAATGCAAGGAAGAATCTTTGACGGAATCAAGAGTGCCCAAGCTATGGATGCTCTTAGCTGCTCGAAATGCAGCTCTCACAATGGTCACTTTGCTCACACACACTCAATCTCTCAACCCAATCCAAAGATATGTAATCTAGTTAGCACAACTCACAAAGAGTGTTGGGGAGAGCTAGCTGGTCAAGAAAAAATTTCAAGAAGCTCAGGAGAATGCCAAGAACCAGCAGCCCTCAAAGAAGAGGGCTGAGGGGTATAAATATCCCGCTCCCAAAAATTAGTCGTTGCTCTGTCAGTACAGACCGGTCACCCAGACCGGTCAGATCGGTCGATTCAAATAAACTAGCCGTTGGCCCCTTATCGGTCAGACCGGTCCCCCAAACCGGCCGGTCCGGGCCAGAGAAGCCCAAACCCCTGTTTACAAAACTCCACTTGATCCATCAAGTCAAGACTTGATCATTCAAGTATTTCTATGTTAGTTCTCAGAGATTTTCTCTCAGGATCCTCTCATGGGTCATCTATGAGCACTTTTGACCGAGTCAAATAATCAATGTTGCGTCCCTCTTGATAGTACGGCATACCTATACTCAAAATTAAATTTTAAACACATTTCAACCACTTGAGTCTTGAATCAATTCATATTTTCCATACTTTGATTTTCTCGAACTTGGGATTCCAACATTGCATAATCTTCTCTTTTGAGCAAATCCATACTTGATCTAGTGACTTAGAGTCCCAATAGCTTTGCAAATCTATCCTTGGATCTTCAAGTCACTCCAATAAAATATTTGATGTATTGCATCACTTCTCACAACAAGACTTGGATATGATTCTTCGAACACCCCACAGATACTAGCACTTCACCTTAACAATTCGCACACATTGTGAGCCGTCGCTCCACCAAAGCTTGCTTAGTCCCTCGCACTAGTCATCTCGGTTGGTTTCTTCATCACTTACCCTTGCCATGTTGAGTTAGGCTTTGCACACCAATAATGAATTCCATATTCCATTCTCATATCTTCATTTCTTTGTCTTGCGTTGTAATTATGAATGATGACCATATTTCACGCATTGCAAGCTTCCATAAATAAGACCAATAAATCTTGCTCACAAGTGTATGTCTCTTTTTATTTTTAATAACCCATGAAGTCTTGCAATAATGTTTTCAACAATTTGTACCTCAAATGTGCCAAGCTATATATATAGAATCCACTTGTTGTCATTGCATGAACACTTGTTTTTTGTTTCTCTTCACAACATGCTTGACATTTACTAGTATTTGCTTTTTGTTTGATTCTATATCACATAAGCTAATAACAATAATTGATTTGCAAATAATTCCCTGCTCATGTCAACTTCAATAATATCGTTAGTCCTTTAATCATGTTGTCATTCAACTCACCAAAATCCATTAGGGCCTAGATGCACTTACAATCTCCCACTTTTTGGTGATTGATGACAACCATGATTAAAGCTTATCAAATAAAAGCTTTTAAATTCTTAGATATATCGTGAGCTCCCCCTAAATATGTGCTTTGAATTTGAATTCAACCACTGAGGCCTCAAACGCCAATTTGCACATATTTAAACAAATAGGAGCTCCCCCTATATCTCAAAATTCATGGGGTGCAAAGAGTGCAAGTGTGTCTACAAAAGATACACGTGATGCATATGACAAAAATATCCACTTTATTTCAAAAGAAAAGGAATTCTGGTTCTGTCAGGGTTGACCGGTCAGACCGATCCACCAGACCGGTCAGACCGGTCTGTCCTGGCAGACACCATAAATAACAATTCATCATTTCAAAATGCATTACACTAGCACTAATTTACTTAGATAAATTTAAAAGATTCATAACACAGAGTAGCACTCATTACAAGCCCCAAGTCCACAAATGAAATTGAAGTACCAATTATCACAGTTTCAGAGTACAGAAATGGTGACCGGTCAGGCCAGTCCAACTGACCAGTCAGACCGGTCCTGCTAAAGCAGACACACTCTGAACAGAGATTTTCTTCCACTCTTCTCCTTCTCTCCTATGCCAAGCTGAAGTTTTAATCCATGTTCTTCTCCCCCTTTGTCAGCTATCACCATAAAGGCCCTGGGAGAAGTAGCTTGGCGCCAATCACTGTCCGTTTCCCCCATTGCCGGTGGCATATGAGGAAGTCCGATCACCCCAATAATGCATACATATCCAAAGGTTTGAGGTCAGATAAGAATTTTCAGGTAGAGTTGTGGCCTCAAGTGAAGTGATAGCAGTGTCTAGAGAAGGATTTAAGGAGGTTGCAATGCTTGACATACCAGGAAGAGAACCAAAAATGGAGGCAGCTGTGGATTGAGCAATGATCTCCGCTGCTGAGGGACGAGAGGCTTCTGACTGAGATGTGTGCAGAGGTGCCATAGAGAAAGTCCCTGGAGCTCCAAAAGTATCAAATCCATAAACTAGAGGAGGAGGTGGGAATGGAGCTGATTCGGAGGGTCCTGCAGCTCCGTGAGACGTGAACGACCCAAAGGGATGTGGCCCCAACACCTGGATAAAAGAAGTGTCCTTATTGCTCAAAGTATCCAGCATCCATATAGCCATGCATCCTTGCATCTACTGAGGGAATCTCAACCTCTGGAGGTGAAGGAGAGATGGGTGAGCGAGGCGGCTGAAGATTCATCGCATTGTGCATTATCTCGATGGAATCTCTCTCTTTCTTGCTAGCCCTCCACTGCCTCTGTTGCTCAACCTCTATGTCTCTCTGACTCTTGCACATCCCAACAAACAAATTGATGAGTTTCTTGATTGGAGAGGAGGGCTTCTGCCTGCTGCTGTGCTGTCTCTGGGCCGACCGGTCAGACCGGTCCCAGTCTGAGCAGCAGGAGAGTGTTGCTGTGGCTGCTCTTCCTCTTCTTCTCATATTTCTTCCTCCTTCTCTGAATATCTATGAGGTGAGGGCTCTCTTCTGTGCTTGGGGACCTTAGGACGGATGGGCTCGTGCTTTACATCAGTTTGGAACTTGGTTTTTGTGGCCTTTTCAATCAACTCCATCAAGTAAGGCGCATAGGCACAGATCTTTTGGAGATTTTCTGATATGTATTTGATCTCCTCCCAAATATAGTGAGCCACACAGAAATCCTCTCCCCCAGGTCTCAATCTAGCAAGCAAGTTCTTTGCATGCAGGGATATATCACTTGGATCCCCTCCCCTTTGAGAAATGGTTTTCTTAAGCAACCGGTTCATGATGGAATAGTAGGTATACATCCCGGTTACCTTCCCTGCATTTCCCACTTCATTCCTTGGATACATGAATCTCATTTCCTCATTTGGGAGCACTGGCTGAAGGTGAATCTTGGGCCTATTTGCATCATTTCTGTCAAGCTCAAGTACCCGAATGAACTGAGTGAATTTGGCTTTGTAGTGGTTTCCTTCAGTCATCCAGAAAATAGCTCTCTCATCTCCTATGTATCCAAAATAGACAGTGGCATAAAACTCAGCAATGACCTTTTTATTCCAATTTTTCTGAAATCCCATGAGTGCCTTGATGTTTTTTCTCTCACATTCACTCATGATTTCCTAAAATAGAGGATCATTGGCCCTCTCCATGGTGTTCCAATCAACCCACTGAGCATCAACTTCAATCTTCCTATCTCTGATGATGACTGACTCATAGAAGTCCTGTTGTTCCTTGGTATGAAACCTGGGGTCAGTCGAGGTCCTCTCCAAAGAATATGGATCAACCTTTCTCCATTTCTTAACCTATCTAGTCATCCCACTGGCTGAATAATCTACACATCTGCCACGGCCAAATCTGAAAGGTTCCCTAATGGTGGGAAAACTGAGCTCCTCATGAGGCATTTCATCTTCCTCATCCTCCTCATGATCTCCACCTGCATCCACCTCATCCTCGCTGCTGTTCTCCTGAACAGGAGCCTTGCCATGCCTTGGCTCAATCCTGAAAGGTGAATCCTCCACATCATCCTCATCACTGGATGTGGTGCCACCACTATCTCCAGCAACATAATCTGCTGCCCTCTTTTTCCTTGGCCTCAGTGTCCTCCCACTGGTCACATTTGGGTGACTAGAACCACCCTCATCTGCATCTTCCATGTGTACATCACTAGTTGAGTCATAGCGGCGCTTTGTTCTCCTCTTATATTGCTTAGGCATCCTGCTGATGTTCCTGCGTTCAAAAGATAGATATGAGTCCACAGGAACAAATTGCATTTGGATAGAGTCGTTTAGGAACAATATTGAAGCAATTGGGTCTGTTCTGGGTAGACCGGTCAGACCGGTCGCACACAGAACTGAGCCAATGGTTCCAATAGCAATCTACTGTCAAGGAATGATCAAGACTAACTTTTATGAGATAAGGTACAATCCTAGAATAATATGTGTTGAATAAATTGCACAAAATCACGTCTTAGGGTTCCACTGGGCAGACCGGTCAGACCGATCGGTGAGACCGGTCAGATCGGTCAACCCAGTCCAACCCTGTAACACCATGGGTGTCTGCATAGTAGTTGTGTATATTTTATATGCATCATGTGCTTGAATTACTTGAAAAAGGATCTTTTTGTTATTATAAAAGGTTATTTGTGTAATTATGATTTTATGCAAGGTCCTTTCTGCAGTTATGTTTGATCTGGGTGTGCAATTATAGCTTTTGTGGAGGGTGTTTTTGCAAAATTCAGTGCATTTATTGCATGGCAACACATTTTGCTTGTAAGTCTATATTTGAAGTGAAATTGCTTTGAAAAAGACAAAATTCCTAGAATTCAAATTCCCTTCTATGTTTTTAATATTAGCTCTTGAATCTTTGGTCAAATAAATTTTTGCACAACATCAAAGTTGTAGATCTTGAAAAATTGAACAACTTTCATGTTGGTCACTTTTTCATTTGAGCTTTACTTTAAAAGTTATTGCTTGATTACATTTGGGTCCTTGGAAATTTTAGAAATTACAAATTAGCCCGTTTTCCCTTTCCCCTGTCTGCTCGCCTGCTCTGTTTCGCCGCCGGTGCCGTGCGCCGCCCGCTCGCCGCTCTGGGCTGGCCGCAGGCCAAGTCCAGCTTCGCCGCCGCCTCCACGCGTCGCGCTGAAGCTTCTCCACCGTTCTTTGGCTTCGCGCTGGCCCTCTCCCTCCCGCGCCACGCGCCCAGTGAGCGCCCACCGGCCGCCACCTTGACGCCGCCGTGGCCCGGCCAGGGCAGAGCCCGCCTCTCTTTTCTCTCGCGCGCATCAGAACCAGGGAGCTCTCCTTGATCTTTTCCCCTCGCCCTCTCGCTCTTTCCCTGCCCAGACACCCCGGAACGCCGCCGCCGCTCCACCGAACGCCGGCGAGCCTCAAGCCGTCGTCGAGCCGCGCCTCCACAGCCGCTCCGCCCAAATCGACCCCACATCTAGCTTCGCCTCGACCCCGCGCAGCTCGCCCACCTTTTCTACTCGCCAATCCCTCACCGGAGCACCGCCTCCGCCGTTCTCCTCCGCCGCCGACCGCCTGCTCGCGTCAGGCCGCCACCACAGGCCACCCCGACCTCGATTTCGGGCATCTGCAGGTGCGCTGTGGTCCCCTCTAGCTCCCTGACCTCTCCCTTCTCGCCGCCGACGCCTCCCTTCGCCGGATTCGGCCGAGGCCAAGGACCGCGTGCTTGAATTTGAAAAAGGCCAGGGGGCTGTCTGCGATGTCAGTGACTCAGGGGAATAGTGCTATAGGGGCTTGTTTGTAATAGTTTGCTGTGATCTTTAAAATTCAATATCAATTCGTGGAAAATTCGTAAAATAGAAAATCTGGATGTTTTGGAATCCTCTTGAAGAGATATATGCAGTAGAATCATAATATGTTAGGATTTTGTTGTATAAATGGTTTTGTGTCACTAGGTAAATAAATACTAAATGATTTATCTTTTTCTTATCTGATGATTGAAAGCTTGTCTTGCTCTGAAATTTTATGGTAGTTTACACATGTGACACTAGTTTTTATATAAAAATTTCGTGATCAGTTCTCATGTGTAGCTATTTATTTGTTTTAATATTTGTTTAGTAGAATTTAATTATGGTAAATAGTTTCTGTTCATAATAAATCATTAAAATATTTCTGCATGTTCTTCTTGAGTATATTAGCTTGTCCATGAAGTTTGAGCATCAGTTCATGAATAGAACAGGATCTAAAAATGAATCTTGCTAAACTGATGTCTGTTTTGTTTATTTTTCTCAGAATTGTTTCTTTGTAGATAAAATCATGAAAAATTCACAGTAGCTATTTAATTTCTGAGTAGACCTCCTGTTAAATTTTGAGCTTCTGCTTTGCTCTAGTTTGACCTGTATAATTCAAGCTGTTGCTAGGTGTTGTCTGAAGGAATTAATTGTTGTGATTAAATGGCTACATATCTTGGCATGATTTTTACAGGGTAGCTTAATCTGTTCATATTATGTTTAGGTTAATTTTGGATAAATTTATTTCTATTTGTGCTTTGAGTTATTTATTTATTAGCAAATATGGATTTAATTGCTATTGGAATCAACCACCACTCAATTTATGAAGTTGGTATAACGTGCTTGTGCTGTTGATCATGATGCCTTGTGTAGTTAAATTTGTTATTTAACTACTCTATAAACGATTGCCCATGTGTGTATTTGTTTTGTTTGCGTAGCTTCGCCACATCGTAAGTGTGTTTTAATTTCATCTCTTGCATTACATATAGATACGACTGCTTTGTCGAACGAGACATACGAGCTGATTCCGGAGTCTGACGGAGGTGATCTCGAAGCTCAGGTGAACGCCGCTGAACTAACAGAAGCCCCGAACCAAAGTTCGGAAGAGCCTAGGGCTGAAATAGTTAGCAACTACCGAGAAGGCAAGCCCCGGACATAACCTATATTTCAAATTATTATCACTTATTGTTTTATTTACTTGTGCATTTACAGTTCCTAGGATTTGAATTGAAACCCTAGATGCATGATCCTAGGAACCTATGTACTGAACACTAGACTTGAGTTCGACTACTTACTAAGCTTATAGGACCGGTAAAAGTCGAGTGATTGCCTGTCACTCGCGAGCTTTATAGGATTGCTTGTTTACTTCTGTTATCAATATAAGGACGATGGACGGGGTTGTGATCGATATCATGACTTTATGTGAGACCCCGTCTATGTTGATGAACTTGTTAAGGTCGCGGTGTGTGGTAGCGGTGGTTAAGTTTTTGAAAGTACTAGCAACATGCCGTCAATATGATACGCGGCAAGCCTAGTAGCCGATTGGACCGGGGAGTGGATATACCTCCCACTCTCTCTTAGGGATAGGTTTTATTTTTATGTTGCGCAACACTACGACTTCAAGGGACAAGGGTGGACCGGGCACGGGTGGACCTTGGAGCCTTGTAGTCGGGGAGAGTGGCACTATCCACAAGCCGGAAAGAAAGGTCAACGGTTGTTTGGAAATGACTCGACGGTGTTCCAGACGTGTGTGCTAGGTTTATCCTTGCAAGGTTGAATTTCGATTCAGAATCGTCTGCCTCTCACGATGAAATGAGACTGCTTGATCCCTTTGCCACACAGAGTAATAAGAGCAACAATATTATTTATCAATTTTGATGTTTGCTTAGTTTTCTACCATGATTGGTTAGTAGTTGCTTACATAGAATGGTTAATCAACTAGAATCTTGAAAGCTAAAACTTGAAAGTAAGGATCTACTCTTTATTGCTTTTCAGCAAAAAGGAAAACCAGAGCCTCACAAACCTTGCATAGTCTAGCTATAGTGGGCTACTTATACCCGTTGACGGTTAAGTCTTGCTGAGTATTAGAATACTCAGCCTTGCTGTTGAACCCCTTTTTCAGGTTTGAGTTCGAAGAGCAGATCGCTAGTTTGATCTATCCATGCTCTTTGCCTCCTGGCTGGTCCGTAGAGTGGGATACGTCTTCGGCCGGCAATGACCCTGGCAAGTGATACCTTGCTTGGGCTAGCTTGGTATCATTTTTGCGACGTGTTGTAGCCGTCGTGTTTTATCTTCTGCTGTATTTAAACTCTGAACTTATGGTTATGGCTTGTATAACTGCTTTTTAAAGTTTGTACTTGTAATAATGTTTTAGAACTAGTTTGTAATAACTTTTATGCCTGTGATGCAAAACTTGTGGTTGTAATATCTCTGGACTCGCCTTCGTGCGGGGTATGCTTGTTCGATCCGAGAACCGGTGGTTGTATCGGGACATTACCTGACAGACCAAGAATTGTTCCGTTTGAAATGCGTTTGAGCTAGTGTTGCCTTTATGGTGATGCCCTGCGCATTTAAGCCGGTATAATTCAGATGGTTCTGCCACAGCTGGTATCAGAGCGACAAGCGTACACCAGAGATGTTGGAACCTTAAAAACTGGTTTTCTTATAAAATTGGAAGAACGAGGTATTTCAGAAAACTACGTTGGAATCGTTAAGGGTTGTGCATAGAACGTAAAGTCCTAGGGAATTTATGGGAAATTACTAGGTGGCTATTTGTGTATGGTTTATGTTATCTGACTTCCAGCACTTTACATTTTTGTCAAACCTTACTCACAAGCAACTCTTAATTCTTGTAACGACGCACCTACGTTGATATAAGGATCCTCAGTCAGCTGAGGGAGTCTGACCTTCCCGTCGGTGATGCGAGCCGAACATTGCCCTCAAGCAGTGGCTTACTTGAGGTGCTTCCAATATACCGACTGTTAGTTGACTATATTGGAAGTAAAGGGTGCTCAGTCAGCTGAGGGAGTCTGACCTTCCCGTCGGCGATGCGAACCGAACGCTGCGCTCAAGCAGTGACCTACTTGAGCTGCTGCCAATATACCGATCTCGGTCGACTATATTGGGAGTAAAGGAACTTGTGAATACGCCTCTGAGTAGCGTATGTTAACGTTGGCCATACAGTGGAAATTGTATGGCTGCCGCTTCTATAGTGAGCGGTAATGTATGGGAACGCTTTCATGAGTGCTGGCATGAAAGGTTCATTGGATATATATATATATGTTTTGTCAATCTTCTGCAGGTACACTAACCACGATTCGATAAGTTAAGACCGGTTAGAATGTATCGACTAGCTATATAGGGAGAGCCGTATTTATGTATGCCACCGTGCTAATCAAGTAAGCCCAACGATAGTTGGCAATTGTTTATCTTGTGAGGAACGAGCAGGACGTGCATGCATATTGATTGGTGTTACTTTGATTCCTAGTCTTTAAAGTTGTTACCTAAGCTTTGTAAGGAATTTCTATGATTAAACCCTTATAGATAAGTGTTAGTGTGCTTAAATCATGAGTAAGTTAAATTTTGATTTTAGGAGCATGCTTGTTAAAATGCTTAGACTTTCTTGGATGAAAAAGATGGTTTTTAAGTCATGCCTTCATCCTAAGCCCCATCTTGATGTCTAGTGATCTTTTCATTCCTTAGAATCTCAAATGATGAACCAGTACCACTTGGATTACCAGTTTGGAAGATAATGATCCTTCCTACTTGCCAAATCTCTTCATTGTGCATTTCTAGGCTGTTTGATGAATACCAAAGATATTGCAAATTCTGTGACGTGGTTGCTCATCAAATTTTAGCCTATTGAATCTGTGAGACTATATTTTTAGTCCAATCACTACTATGATCTCTGTTGATTAGCATCGTAGCACAAGAACCCTGTCTATTCGATCACCTAAGATCTATCTAGAAATCTGCCTTTCTATTGTATCTGGGAAAAACAAAATTAATTGGTCTAGTATGTGATCTGATCTATAGTTGATCATGTGGAAAGTTTTGTTCGAAAGCGAGTTCTCTAGCTACTATTAAATTTTTCCTAGTAATGAAAGAATTACGTATTGCAGATGGTGCAAGAGACACACAATGCTCTTGCAGGGTTGGGAAATGCTTGTGATAGCGGACAGCCACTACTGTCCAACCTGGCTGAACTCGTGGCTACCCAGACCAAACTACTCCAGCAACTTGCTCAGAGACAACAAGAGATTTATCAACTCCTACAGCAGCAACACCAGCTAGGGGATGGGTATAATGTTCCCCAACCTCTGGTTGCGGATTATCAAGAGCTCAATGAAGAAATAAAGGAAACGAGGGATGTTTACTTAGACTCCCTAACGCCACCCTCGCGACCTCCGATGGAACTTAAGGCTCGACAAGCAAAGTGTCGGACTCTCAAGCATGACCCAAGCGACATAGACTTGACTGGGTGGGAAATTACCTGCACGGATTTCATCCCACTTGGTGGTTCAGGCAAAATAAAACGTTGCTTCAATTGTGGGAATCCTAACCACTTCGCTCGACACTGCTCCCAGCCTAGACGACCAAAACGGGGTCAATATTCTATGCAGAACAACAAAAATAAGGGCAAGAGACAGGCTAGTTTACAAGGAAGGGTTGGAGGTACCCCACTTGCCGATCTTCTTGAAGGTGCACCGGATATGACGGGTATATTCTCTGTTCTCAAACCGTCTAGCCCATACTTTGCATATCAAAAGGGAAATCTCATTACCCTCCTTGCTTGTATAACTCTCCTTGAAAACTAAAAAGTGTGGCAATCAAGAATACTAGAATAACACGCAGGATCATTACTAGCATGGTTGTTGCATAGCCATTACTTGAACATGTGCATCATGGGGTTCAATTACAATTAACATCATATGCATCTGGGAAGGGTTTTGCGTTTATCACCTAACCCTCCGTCTTTCTTTCTAGCCATGCACATTATCTAGGTTGCTATATTTTTACCTTGTCGTGGTGTCTGTCACTGACCAATGGTGCCGCGACGGGACCTAGGGCCTCGTGTGTGCTGCAGCCATACGTTTGTGCCACTAGAAGCGCGCTGGTATCTTGGTACGTGTAAGCAATACCCCGACAATCCATTTTCGCGACCTGAATATTGTGTTAACTTGGGGTTTTGATTCGGCCAACCAAAAACCGTGAGTTTTTGGTATATCCCTCTGGGTCACTAACCAGCATTGCAATCATACATTTCCAGGATGCATCATTCTCATGGTCATCGAGCATATGCATCTCGCATCATAATGTTTAATTTAATCAACGGTTTGAGCAAGAATGTCCTTGAGCAAAAACTCACCTTGATCTCTTTTCAATCTAGATTTACCACCAGATTGAGACCTTGATTCTCCCAGAACTTAGGTCCTCTCTTCTTTACAAAAATCCTACTATATGTTAGTACTAGAATAGTCCACCAGTCTTTTCCAGCCGACTTTGATAGTGATTGTGATCTCATGTTTTATCCACAGACTCTTGCTGCAAAGAATGAAGTCCTGGAACCTTTAGTGTGGAAAAACAATTGATTAGTTCACACAATCGTTCAGTAATTTCTGTCGCTCATAAATTCATACCTTGTTTCTTGAACTTTCTTTAAGTTCTCAATCCTTATTTACAAAAGATCATATCATCAACATCATTATTCTCTAGTGTGACTTTGTCCTGCTGGCTTGATGATTGGTCTGCTCCTTTTCCCTCGAGAGTCTATCTTTTAGAATCTCGGGGCGAGATTTCCTTTTAGGGGGGAAGGTTGTAACAACCCGGGTGTCTGCACAGTAGTTGTGTATATTTTATATGCATCATGTGCTTCAATTACTTGAAAAAGGATCTTTTTGTTATTATAAAAGGTTATTTGTGTAATTATGATTTGATGCAAGGTCCTTTCTGTAGTTATGTTTGATCTGGGTGTGCAATTATAGCTTTTGTGGAGGGTGTTTTTGCAAAATTCAGTGCATTTATTGCATGGCAACACATTTTGCTTGTAAGTCTATATTTGAAGTGAAATTGCTTTGAAAAAGACAAAATTCCTAGAATTCAAATTCCCTTCTATGTTTTTAATATTAGCTCTTGAATCTTTGGTCAAATAAATTTTTGCACAACATCAAAGTTGTAGATCTTGAAAAATTGAACAACTTTCATGTTGGTCACTTTTTCATTTGAGCTTTACTTTAAAAGTTATTGCTTGATTACATTTGGGTCCCTGGAAATTTTAGAAATTACAAATTAGCCCGTTTTCCCTTTCCCCTGTCTGCTCGCCTGCTCTGTTTCGCCGCCGGTGCCGTGCGCCGCCCGCTCGCCGCTCTGGGCTGGCCGCAGGCCAAGTCCAGCTTCGCCGCCGCCTCCACGCGTCGCGCTGAAGCTTCTCCACCGTTCTTTGGCTTCGCGCTGGCCCTCTCCCTCCCGCGCCACGCGCCCAGTGAGCGCCCACCGGCCGCCACCTTGACGCCGCCGTGGCCCGGCCAGGGCAGAGCCCGCCTCTCTTTTCTCTCGCGCGCATCAGAACCAGGGAGCTCTCCTTGATCTTTTCCCCTCGCCCTCTCGCTCTTTCCCTGCCCAGACACCCCGGAACGCCGCCGCCGCTCCACCGAACGCCGGCGAGCCTCAAGCCGCCGTCGAGCCGCGCCTCCACAGCCGCTCCGCCCAAATCGACCCCACATCTAGCTTCGCCTCGACCCCGCGCAGCTCGCCCACCTTTTCTACTCGCCAATCCCTCACCGGAGCACCGCCTCCGCCGTTCTCCTCCGCCGCCGACCGCCTGCTCGCGTCAGGCCGCCACCACAGGCCACCCCGACCTCGATTTCGGGCATCTGCAGGTGCGCTGTGGTCCCCTCTAGCTCCCTGACCTCTCCCTTCTCGCCGCCGACGCCTCCCTTCGCCGGATTCGGCCGAGGCCAAGGACCGCGTGCTTGAATTTGAAAAAGGCCAGGGGGCTGTCTGCGATGTCAGTGACTCAGGGGAATAGTGCTATAGGGGCTTGTTTGTAATAGTTTGCTGTGATCTTTAAAATTCAATATCAATTCGTGGAAAATTCGTAAAATAGAAAATCTGGATGTTTTGGAATCCTCTTGAAGAGATCTATGCAGTAGAATCATAATATGTTAGGATTTTGTTGTATAAATGGTTTTGTGTCACTAGGTAAATAAATACTAAATGATTTATCTTTTTCTTATCTGATGATTGAAAGCTTGTCTTGCTCTGAAATTTTATGGTAGTTTACACATGTGACACTAGTTTTTATATAAAAATTTCGTGATCAGTTCTCATGTGTAGCTATTTATTTGTTTTAATATTTGTTTAGTAGAATTTAATTATGGTAAATAGTTTCTGTTCATAATAAATCATTAAAATATTTCTGCATGTTCTTCTTGAGTATATTAGCTTGTCCATGAAGTTTGAGCATCAGTTCATGAATAGAACAGGATCTAAAAATGAATCTTGCTAAACTGATGTCTGTTTTGTTTATTTTTCTCAGAATTGTTTCTTTGTAGATAAAATCATGAAAAATTCACAGTAGCTATTTAATTTCTGAGTAGACCTCCTGTTAAATTTTGAGCTTCTGCTTTGCTCTAGTTTGACCTGTATAATTCAAGCTGTTGCTAGGTGTTGTCTGAAGGAATTAATTGTTGTGATTAAATGGCTACATATCTTGGCATGATTTTTACAGGGTAGCTTAATCTGTTCATATTATGTTTAGGTTAATTTTGGATAAATTTATTTCTATTTGTGCTTTGAGTTATTTATTTATTAGCAAATATGGATTTAATTGCTATTGGAATCAACCACCACTCAATTTATGAAGTTGGTATAACGTGCTTGTGCTGTTGATCATGATGCCTTGTGTAGTTAAATTTGTTATTTAACTACTCTATAAACGATTGCCCATGTGTGTATTTGTTTTGTTTGCGTAGCTTCGCCACATCGTAAGTGTGTTTTAATTTCATCTCTTGCATTACATATAGATACGACTGCTTTGTCGAACGAGACATACGAGCTGATTCCGGAGTCTGACGGAGGTGATCTCGAAGCTCAGGTGAACGCCGCTGAACTAACAGAAGCCCCGAACCAAAGTTCGGAAGAGCCTAGGGCTGAAATAGTTAGCAACTACCGAGAAGGCAAGCCCCGGACATAACCTATATTTCAAATTATTATCACTTATTGTTTTATTTACTTGTGCATTTACAGTTCCTAGGATTTGAATTGAAACCCTAGATGCATGATCCTAGGAACCTATGTACTGAACACTAGACTTGAGTTCGACTACTTACTAAGCTTATAGGACCGGTAAAAGTCGAGTGATTGCCTGTCACTCGCGAGCTTTATAGGAATTGCATGTTTACTTCTGTTATCAATATAAGGAGGACGGACGGGGTTGTGATCGATATCATGACTTTATGTGAGACCCCGTCTGTGTTGATGAACTTGTTAAGGTCGCGGTGTGTGGTAGCGGTGGTTAAGTTTTTGAAAGTACTAGCCAAATGCCGTCAATATGGTACGCGGCAAGCCTAGTAGCCGATTGGACCGGGGAGTGGATATACCTCCCACTCTCTCTTAGGGATAGGTTTTATTTTTATGTTGCGCAACACTACGACTTCAAGGGACAAGGGTGGACCGGGCACGGGTGGACCTTGGAGCCCTGTAGTCGGGGAGAGTGGCACTATCCACAAGCCGGAAAGAAAGGTCAACGGTTGTTTGGAAACAACCCGACGGTGTTACAGACGTGTGTGCTAGGTTTATCCTTGCAAGGTTGAATTTCGATTCAGAATCGTCCGCCTCTCACGATGAAATGAGACTGCTTGATCCCTTTGCCACACAGAGTAATAAGAGCAACAATATTATTTATCAATTTTGATGTTTGCTTAGTTTTCTACCATGATTGGTTAGTAGTTGCTTACATAGAATGGTTAATCAACTAGAATCTTGAAAGCTAAAACTTGAAAGTAAGGATCTACTCTTTATTGCTTTTCAGCAAAAAGAAAAACCAGAGCCTCACAAACCTTGCATAGTCTAGCTATAGTGGGCTACTTATACCCGTTGACGGTTAAGTCTTGCTGAGTATTAGAATACTCAGCCTTGCTGTTGAACCCCTTTTTCAGGTTTGAGTTCGAAGAGCAGATCGCTAGTTTGATCTATCCATGCTCTTTGCCTCCTGGCTGGTCCGTAGAGTGGGATACGTCTTCGGCCGGCAATGACCCTGGCAAGTGATACCTTGCTTGGGCTAGCTTGGTATCATTTTTGCGACGTGTTGTAGCCGTCGTGTTTTATCTTCCGCTGTATTTAAACTCTGAACTTATGGTTATGGCTTGTATAACTGCTTTTTAAAGTTTGTACTTGTAATAATGTTTTAGAACTAGTTTGTAATAACTTTTATGTCTGTGATGCAAAACTTGTGGTTGTAATATCTCTGGACTCGCCTTCGTGCGGGGTATGCTTGTTCGATCCGAGAACCGGTGGTTGTATCGGGACGTTACCTGACAGACCAAGAATTGTTCCGTTTGAAGTGCGTTTGAGCAAGTGTTGCCTTTATGGTGATGCCCTGCGCACTTGAGCCGGTATAATTCAGGTGGTTCTGCCACAAACCCTAGCTCGTGAATGTGTCCAAAATACCCAACGAAATTGAATGATCTTCTAGGAACATGTTCTAGGATGTAACAGGAGATGTTCTACCAGAGGGATTTTGAATCTATGGTCTAGAAAAGTAGATCGATGAGAAACAAGCCATAGAGTACCTTTTGAATAGGATTTCGAAGGAGAAATCGAAGGAACGGCTTGGGAGGTCGGTCAGGCCGGTGAAGTGATGCAAATCCTACAAAGGGATCTCGATTTCCTTGGTTGAATCTCCAAATCGCCAAAGGGTGCCTTGTGCGCGTGAGGGAGAGAGGAGGACGAAGGGGTGTCGGTGGAGTGGTGAATGAGAAGAATCTTTACTGTTTTACCTGTGAGGGGGTAAAAGAGATAACTGCCGGGAATGACCGGTCAGACCGGTCGGGCAGATCGGTCAGACCGGTCAGCCCCTGGCAGCTAAGAATTGATGATCAAGGGTATCCCTAAGCAGGCTTGGCAGTAAACACCGACAGCTGGCGCGCCAGGTAGGGGGATTCGGCAAGTTCACCAACGAATTCGATGGCCGGATCAAGCAACGCCAACAGCGTGCCAGAAGGCACGACTTTCATTTTTGGTTCCTGGGCTTGCACGGCTGATGGAATGGGAGGCTTTTCCAGCCACCTTGTCACGCCTAACTCGCCTAAATCGAAAACCCGCTCCCAACCCGCCGACATCCGCGAGCCCGCGGATCTCGACGAGAAAAGAGTTCCACCCGAACTCGATTCGGACAACCCAGGAAGCGTGACAACTCAAAACCGAACTCTTGGTTTGGTCGAGTTCGACTCAAATTTTGATTCCGAAAAACCTCACTTTTCCAAAACTCTTGGAAAATACCTGGCTCATCTGAAGACAATTAAACGCCCTAAGATCAAAAACTCAGAACTACTCGCCGGAGTAGATCAAGTTTCACGATCAATTGAGGGCTGCATCAAACTTGCAGAAATCGCTCTCAGTTCATCTACGCCTCAGCAGAACCCTAAAGCACTAAATCCACCGCAGAAGAGGTCGGGCGATACGCTCTCAGGGGTCGATCGGGTAAAACTTGCTCAGAGCCCTTCACCAAAACTTGCTCACACTCGGACTTTGAGACCAGTCGAGTCCAATTTTGATCAGGACTTTGATCGCTTCATGAACGGTCTCGAGAACTTTGAACCATTTGATGATCTCAAAGAATGGTCAGATAATGTCGAGCTGTTCATGAACGCCATGGCCAAACCAACCGAGCATGCCGACGCTCTTTGGGAACTGGCCAAGCTTATGAAAGGAAAAGCCAAGACCCCAGAACAATCCAGCGACTCAATCTATGACAAACCCTGGATTAAGGAGCCTGAGGGGCTAACTCCTACTCAATCATGGCTACACTTGATGAACGAGAACGCCCTCCATGTAGAGATGGGCATACCGCTTCTTGCTCACCCAAAGCATACATACTCAAAAATCGGTGGGCTAACAGACTCCGAATCCAAGTACTCCTCCGACCCGGAGGAACAACTGGACCACCTAATCCAGTACAGTAAACAAGTCGAGTCCAACTCGGCCAAGAACCTCAAGTCCAATCAGGACTCCCTCCCTAACCTGACGATATATGCAACGCCGCAAGGATGGATAGTGCACCTGAGGAAGCCACAAGATCCCAACGCTTCTTCCTCACAGCTAGCGGATCTGCCCTACCAACCGAGCACTCCTTTAGACCTGTCCTCAAGCAAACAAGACCAAGAGATTCAAGACCTCTGCCGTGAAATCCTCATGGTTCGTATTGCCGAAGAACCTGAGGATGATCCCACGGAGCGTCTCAACCTCGACGACTACAATTCTGATGATTTCAACGAGTACCTTTCCGACAACATGGAAACTACTCCTCCTACAATCACAGAAGCCCAAGTCGCTACCAAGGATAATCTACCTGCTCCTGCTCCTCCTCCTCCTCCAGCAGTGACCGTCACCGTCCAACTGGACGAGCAACATCCAGCAGAAGATTTCTACGAACATCGTCGCCAGCTCAACCAGAAGAGGGTGGTCAGGCGTCAGCGCCTTTCTAACAGCCTTTAGGAACAGCAAGGCGACAACTATGACTACTCCAACTGCGATCTCCGTAGTGTGATCAATGTTGGGTGCGATGCGCGCAACGTCATCATCTCAAGAAGAAAGGAATGGGAGGAAGTCGAGGCATACAACCCTTCTTCCAACTACCGCATCCCGCTAAAGGCTTCCGCATCTTTCAAGAAGTACAAGTCGGCAACCACCAGTACCCGTCCTCAGGGTAAACCACGCACCCAGCATCAAGCTGAAACATCTCAGAGCGGAAACAGGATCAACAAAGTACTGCTACACAAGTGCTTTATCCACCCAAAGAGCTCTCACATGATCTTCCAGTGTGACTCACTCCGCAAGGACCTTGGGGCACCTCTCCTAAAGGAGACACCACCAATAAATCTAGTCGACCTCTATGTCGACTAGTGGTACTAATCGACCATCATATCGACTAAGTTCTTTTTTCGAATAAGTCTTATTCAGTCATGTAAACCATTGCTCATGTCCAACGAGCAAGGAGTAGGTCTTAAGAGTCAGAGTCTATCACTTTACCCTTATTGTAATTTCGACAAATCCAAAAAAAATTGATTTCCCCTATATCAACTACTTGGATCTTGCTCACACGACCAATACCCCACCTCGAAAGTCTTGCTCAGCATTAGAGAAACTATCGAGTAGTTTTTATGGTTCTCACTCGAGTGCTTTTTTGACATTTACATCTTGGGCAACCCGACGGGGTTCGTACCTAACAGTTTTGTCCTAAAAGACACTCTTATCCCTCCGGTAGGACACCCTACTCGCCCCGCTCGAGTAGATCTTGGATACTCTTTCGACACCTTCATCTTGGGCAACCCGACGGGGTTAGTACCTAACAGACTTGCCCTAAGAGTTACTCCAGTCCTTGGTTAAAAGGACACCTTACTCGCCTCGCTCGAGTAAGTTTTGGATATCTTTTGACATTTACGTCTTGGGCAACCCAACGGGGTTCGTACCTAATAGTTCTGTCTTAAGGATTACTCCAGTCCTTGGTTAAAAGGACACCTTACTCGCCTCACTCGAGTAAGTTTTGAATATCTTTTTGACATTTACGTCTTGGGCAACCCGACGGGGTTCGTACCTAACAGTTCTGTCTTAAGGATTACTTCAGTCCTTGGTTAAAAGAACACCTTACTCGCCTCGCTCGAGTAAGTTTTGGATATCCCTTCGACATTTACGTCTTGGGTAACCTGACGGGGTTCGTACCTAACAGTTCTGTCTTACGGATTACTCCAGTCCTTGGTTAAAAGGACACCCTACTCACTGGCTCGAGTAGGTCTTGGATACTCTTTTGGCACCTTCGTCTTAGACAACTCGACGGGGTTAGTACCTAACAGACTTGCCTTAGAGTTACTCCAGTCCTCAAGTAGGACACCTTACTTGCCTTGCTCGAGTAAGTTTGGGATGTTTCTAGAATATTCACGTCTTGGTTAACTCGACGGAGTTCAATCCTAACAGTCCTATTCTAGAAATCAATCCAGTCCATTAATAGGACTTACTACTCGATATGATCGTGTAGTTTGGGATATTCTCGCAAACAGTTGCATATTATCTGGGTAACCAGACAAGGTCTATCCTAAATGGTCAACTGCGAAAACCCCTCAAGGAGTACAGATAAGTTCTTGATACTCTAAAATAAGTTGACACAAGTTTCCCACTTGCTTAGTTTACTATGGGAATCTCCGTTACATAATCTTTTTGCCTCGAGTACTTGACGGGTACTACTCGCTTGCTCGAGATACAAAAAGAACTCATGTTTTCCCTTAATAATCTAAGTATTTGTCGAGAGCTTCCTGTCTTCTTATCTATCGAGAAACTTCTTAAAACTCCTAAATACTCAATAAGAGTTCTTCCCCCATTTGAACAACAAAGTTCATATTAGCCGCATGCTAATTGAAAATATTTTTTGATACTAAGCTACAGCTTCTCACACCTCTAAGTGCTATTCCCACTTGGTTAATCCCGCGGGATTCAATCCTAACCGGTCAGCACTATGGTTACGATTCAGAAACATACAAACTCGATTTGATTCGAGAATATGTTGCCTCCTAAGGCACCCACGGATACAATTCATCGTATCTACTATTATGACTGAGTAGACCCGATGCTGCCTACACTCAGAACCCACGAGTACAACTACTCGACACATTAAGGGATTCCACAATTCTAACAAGTACTTGACTTTACACAAACATCCATCATTTGTTCAAAGTACTTCTGGCTCACACGCCAACTCAAATACAAGAAAAGCTTAAGGAGACTCTGCTCTGCTCAAGGCTTCTACAATCTAATCAGCCACCCCGGAAGTTTCCGCCAAGTACTGATGAAACTGATCATCAGTACAATCAGCCTTGGCTCCTCGACCAAGAGCATCCAGATGAGTGGTTGGCTAATAAGATTTCACCAGCCCAAGTACGTGACCTACGTACTGGCGGGTAATGTGGGAAACAAACCTCTCGAAGGCTCCAGGCACCCTGCGAAGCCTCCCGACCAGCGTGAGTGGTTCATCTCCATCTCTAACTGGGATATCCATGGCCTCGGCTACTTCCAGGGCGGCATCTCTGAATTCT
This sequence comes from Panicum virgatum, assembly GCF_016808335.1. NCBI lineage: Eukaryota > Viridiplantae > Streptophyta > Magnoliopsida > Poales > Poaceae > Panicum > Panicum virgatum. The sequence goes on along the minus strand of NC_053151.1, from coordinate 33,687,204 downwards.
TTCAGCTCCACAAGGTCGCGCTGCATCAAGTCTCGAGACTCTGACAAAGTCTTGAGTTGTTGCAGCATCGATGCTGTCTCGCGATCAGAGTCCTCCTTGATCTTCTTGAGCTTCTCTATTTCATCTGCGTTTCGGTACATAAGAATCTCTAAATCCAGTACCAAATTTTCCTGAATCTCTAAAGATTTGGCACAAGCTGCGTACTTGATAGAAAGAAAATCTTATAAACACTAAGCAGATCTACTAGTCAAGTGCATATCAAATGCTAAAGACTAACCTTTCTTAGATTGGGAAAGCTTTTTCAGCTTCCCTTCAAGAGCAGTCTTCTCAGATGAGAGCGTCTTATCCCTCTCCTTGAGAGCATTTAGCGCTGTCTCATCTGGCATCTGGACACCCTTTCGTCCCAGTGCCTCCTGCAAAACAAAAAAATCAACATACTACTCGATCTACTATAAAAAGTACTCGAAGCATTCGACTACTTACCTCCAGCAGCTTAAAAGCATGCTCTACCTTTTCTCGCGACAAATCACTTCCCGATGTGACTTGGGAAGTACTCGCCACAACAACAGCCTCCTTGGGCACTCCGTCAACCCTTCCTACAGTATTCCTCGTGTTTTGGGAATCTAAACGAAAAACATGCTACTTAATTACATTAAGAACAAACAAAAGGATACCTTTCTACAAGGCACTACAAGCTTACCTGCAGGGGTCTCCGCAGGCTGACCAATCCAGGACGCACCGATTTCCTCGAAGTCTTCCGGAATACAGCTTGCTCAGAAGGGTTACAACCAAACCCTGAGTACTCTAATACTCAGCAAGGCTTACCCGACTATTGGTATATACTTAGCCGACTCCTAAATATGCACGGCTTTTGGCTCTGGAGTTCTTTTGCTGAAAAGCCACTAGTACTGGATCCTTACTTTCAATATTTTAGCTCCAATTAATTTGATAAATAACACTAGATTTGCCTAAACAACTAATACACACATGGTTGTTCATATTATCTTTTCCAGAATATAACAATACATCCACCTTTCATCTTTCTGTCCTTTCAATCCTTACTATGATGCGACGCATTGACCAAGGCTCTCATATCCGTGAGTCACGGCAAATCGATCTGATTTAACCTTGCAAGGTGGACCTAACTCACACGCCCAGTGCGACCCCGTCGAGTCACACCACGCAACTGTTCCCATAATTACCCGGAAGTCTGAATCAAGCCCGCAAACACCCGGATGATGAGCCCCGCACGTGCGAACACCCGGTGAACCCGTGGGCCACTTCACCATCCGTCATCCCTACCCAGCACCGCAGGTCGAGACTCAGATTCCGACGCAATTTAGGTAATTAGCTTACCGGTTTCGACTACCTCCTACTTCCGGCATGTGTTTAGTACTGTTCAATCCTCAGTCAAAGGACCAACAACGGAAGGGTCCTCAATCGACACACGCGGAGACTCAACTTTCTTTAATCAATAATCATGTCCAACTTTCCCTCCGCCCGGTCTCCAATTCCCTTCTCATTGCATTATTTCTCATAACACTGCCTGAAATAACAACCCTATATCTCGCGGGTGACAGGAAATCACCCATCTTCTACCGAGTTTACTTAAGCATAGCGGTGCTAGCGATAACTGCACTAGTAAAGACACTGGGTATTCAAGATTATGCATCTATGGTTCCAATCAATTCATTGAACATACATGCACAATACTTTAAATATAACATGGAGTAATTAAAATAAGGGATATGCTCCGGGGCTTGCCTTGCAGGTCAGCAGGGTTAGTGGCTTCTTCGGGAGCTTGATCAACGACTTCTCCTGGTTGCGGTTCTTCTGCGGAAGGCTCCAGGACCGGCTCGGCAATCAGCTCGTAGGCGACTTCGGTTTCCGCATCAATACGATTAAAATATGCCATGCATGAGACTCATGAAATGATGCAATGCACTACACACAATGAAAAGCATGGACCAAACTCCAAAAGCGTCACTAGGGTTACGATGGAAATGGTTTAGAACTGACGAACAGGCTTTGATTCTAATGCCTTTTAGCCTGAAGTTTTCCCTATCAAGCAAAAGTTACTAACTCGCTTCTAAGGATTAAATACAACCCTAGAACAACATGGATCAAATTAACCAGGGGCTTGTTTTGTTGCAAAAACACATGCATGAAAGAATTAATTACCACAATTATAAAAGAAACGAGCCTAGCTAGGAACAAAATAAAAGCAAGCACCTAACTTGCAGATATGATCAAGCCACAAGAATTTATCAGCATAACATGATTTTGATAAAGCATGCCACATAAATTCTCCAACATTTATTGATGACCGAAAATATTTATTTAACTCTAGCAAGGTAATCTAAACATAAATAGATTTACACAAAAGTGTACAACACCAGCACATGAAATTTTACAGTGGATTACACATGCAAGGAGTAAGCCACTGCGCAAATTTCATAAATTTTAGAGCAATAGATCAACTGGTATTAAATAAACTATATTAAGCATGAACCAAATTTTTAGCAGGGGCAAAAGTGATATTTCACAATCATAAGTATTTTTCCTCTGAAGATCTTGACCTAAGAAACCCAACAAAATTTGGGTTGCATTTTTAGCATTTTTCTAAAATTTTCTAGGAATTTACAAAGTTTTCAGCCAAAACCAACAAAAAGAAAATAAAAACCACTCTTAATCTCCCCCTCTGACCAACGGGCCCCACCCGTCAGGGAGAGAGAGGGGGCGCTCCCCTACTCTGCCCCAGCCACGTACGCCAGCGGTGCGCCGGGCGCGAGCGCGGTGGCCGCGGGGGCCGGCTGGCCAGCAGGGCCGTGTGGCGGGCTCGCGCACAGGGAAGCACGCGCGCTCGTGGCCCGCGCGAGGGCGGAGCCCGCGGTGGCGGCTGGGCGGTGGCGGCGGCACGACTGTTGCGGCCGCGGTGGAGCAGGGAGGTCGTAGAGCTGGGCGGTGCGAGGCTCAGGGACGCCAAGCGGCCCCGGGGCGCGCGGTGGTGGCGCGCGGGCACGCGCAGGAGGGCCCCGCGGCGTGCGCCGGCGGTGACGCGCGGCGGTCACGGCGGCGCGGCGGCGTTCTGACGCCGGCGGCCGCGGAATCAAGGGGAAAAGGGGCTAGGAAGCATGAGCGGGTCGCAAGGAAGCTCACTGGGGGTTCGATTTGAGCGGAGGAAGGAGGTAAGGTGGAGCTCGACGGAAGGGGGCGGAGCTCGGGTGGCAACAATGGCGGACGCGGCGGTCGGGAGGCCGATTCGGCCGGGAGCAGCTCAATCGAGCTCGCGGAGCGGCGTGAAAATGGAGGGCAAGGTGGATCGGGTTCTGGGAGGGTCGGGGCACGAGGTACGGCGGCGGGGCGGCGAGGTGTGGCCGTAGCGGCAGATGGCGGCGCGGCTCGGACTGCTCTGCTCCGTGCTGCGCGAGGGAGAGATGAACTGGGAAGCGAAAGCGAAATTGGCGAGCTGAACGGCAGCGGAGAGCGCTTAAGTGGCGGCCGTGGTCGTCGGCGCAGCGACGCGTGGCGGCGCCGGCACAGTCGCCGCCGCTCAAGCGACAGTGAGACACAGTGACCACTTCACATGTATTTGAGCTGTTTTTGACCGTCCAAAACATGAAATTTCATATGGGCACTTGAAATTTGGCCTAAATAGAAGCTGTAGAGGACGATAAGATCTACAACTTTTGTCTTGGGCAAAAGTGGATTCGAGGCTCGAATCAAGGAGAAAAACGAGGTCGAACACAGCAAAACGATGTTTACCACGCGAACTCTATTAACGCTAATGATGAGCTTAAGTCCATAATTAGCGGGTTAAGCACATGATTAGCATCGCGATTAGCACAGGGGTGTTACAAGTACTCTTTATATGAAACCTCATATGACATGCTAAGATTTGATTAACAGATCGAGGAAATTAGAAGAACAAAAGGGCAAATAAATGCCTGGTAGCGAAGGACTACTTTTAAAGCGATCCACGTCCTCCTACAGAAAGTAAATCCTATCAGATTTACGCTATGGTAAAAGTACTCGACTTCTATGAATCGACTACTCTTATCAAGTACCTGCTTCAGCGGATTCACAGCAGAAAATGTACCAGAAAATGTCGTTGTATTCGACTAAAAACTACATCATCCGAGATCTCTTCCTTCGAGTATCTTGACAGATCAGTTGTTCACTGATACTGGAATCCAAGTGATTCCCGAGCCTGCAATGGCTGGATTCTTCGCTTCATCCAGTCAAACATGATTGTCTCCCCAGTCAACATACTTTGCCTTAAAATGGCAATCCGCATGAGTAGTTCAGTGATTTGACTCTCGTCGGTTGGTTTTTTATTTCACTCGGGCCATTGGATCGAAGGGCCGGGAGTAATGGATGGAAAACATCCCGACTAGTTCTCGACATAGAACCACTTGGGTTTCCATTCGATTACTTTATTACTAAGGTCATAAGGGATATACACTCTATCCTTCCTTTGCCTAAGTTGGAGACCCGCGCCCCCTACTACATCTAAGACGAATCTATTGGGCTGCGGTTTCAAGTGAAAAAGAAAGCGAAAGAGTTCGAAATGGGGGCTCGATGCCCAGAAAAGCTTCGCATAAATGTACGAAGATGGAAATATGAACAAAAGAATTTGGGGTCAGATGATGCAATTGGATCCTGTAGTAGTGTAGGAGTCCAGAAAAGAAGGAAGAGCAAGAAAACTCCAATCCGCGTTCCAAGTATGAGGTGAAAGCTACGATTTCCCCCGTATTTTCATACGGATGATCTTTCCCCAAGGCAGGATGCCATTGGATAACAGATCTGGGAACTAACAGACCCTGTGACACCAGAGAATCTAAGTCAGATTGAGAACACTTACTTGTGTTCCAACCCTCATCACGAGTTGGCTCTGCAACCACACCCTTCCCCTTGGTTGCTTTCTTGGGTGTAACGGTCCAGGTTTTTAAATAGCCAATTTAGGGTAATTAGAACCAAATTATGCATCATGTGATTGAATTGCTTGAAAAAGGATCTTTTTGTAAATATAAAGGTTATATGTGTAATTATGATTTTATGCAAGGTCCTTTCTGCAGTTATATTTGAATAGGTTGTGAAATTATAGCTTTTGTGGAGGGTGTTTTTGCAAAATCCAGTGCATTTATTACATGGCAGCAATTTTTGCTTTTAAGTCCAAGTTCAAAGTGAAATTGCATTGAAAAAGTCAAAATTCCTGGAATTCAAAATCCTTTCTATGTTTTCAAAATTAGCTCTCTATCCTTTGATCAAATAAATTTTTGCACAACATCAAAGTTGTAGATCTTGAAAAGTTGAACAACTTTCATGTTGGGCACTTTTTCATTTGAGCCCTAGATTAATAGTTATCAAGGCTTTACAGATTGGTCCTTGAAATTTTTGGAAATAGCGTTTAGGTCCCTGTCTTCTTCCCCAGCTTCCCTCTCTGCTCTCTCTCACCGCCGACAGCGCCACGCCGCCCGCCGCCGCGCTGGGTCGCCCCCGGCCAATTCCAACTTCGCCTTTGCTTCGCGCTGGCGTCCACGCGTCGCGCCCCAGCTCCTCGACGCCCTCTTCCTTCGCGCTGGACCTCCCCTCCCTTCGCCACGCCCCGCCGAAGCTTCGCGCGGCTGCCACCTCGCCGCCGCCGTGGCCCGAGCAGCGCAGCACCCCGGACCCTCATCTATCGCGCGCATCAGCACCCCTAGAAGTTCCACAACGCGTTCCCCTCGCTCTCTCGCACGCTCCCTGCCCAGTTTCCCCAAACCAGCGCCGCCGTTCATCCGTAACCCCGGCGAGCTCGACGCCGCCGCGGAGCCGCCACTGCAGCTCTCATCCGCCCGCAGTGACCCCCTAGAAAGCTCTACCGTGAGCCCGCGCAGCTCACCGACCCATCCTCCTCTCCCAATCGCCACCCGAGCGCCATCCCGCCGGAGCAGACCGCCGCCGGTCACCTGCTTCCGTGGAGCCACCTCTCTGCTATGCCTCGACCCAAATTAGCTTGACCACCGCCTTATCCTTGCTGCTCTGATCCTTCTCGGCCCGAGCCCATTCGCTGTAGCTCACCGGAGCGCCGCCTCCACCATCTCCGACCACCACCGGCCGCCGGAGCCCGCGGACCCGCCGCCATAGGCCATCCCGAGCCGTCCCGAAGCCACCTAGAGGTGCGCCTGGACCCCCTCTTGCTTTCCCACCCCGATCCCCTCGCCGCCGGCGAGCCTAGCCGCCGGTAATGGCCGGCGCCCTTTCCCCTGTTCTCCTCTGCGGCCAAGGACCCCGTGTTAGAAGGAACAAAAGTTCCAGGGGGCTTTCTGCAAACCCCATGACTCATATGAATAGTAGCAGCAAGGGCCCCTTTGTAATTTTTGCTGAGAAATTTGAAATTCCATAGAAATTCATAGGAAATTCAGAAAAATATAAACTTTGATGTTTTGGAATCCTTGTGAGTAGATCTTTGCAGTAGAATCATAATAATCTAGGTGTTTGTTGCAAGTTTTTGCTGTATAAATGGTTTTGTGTCACTAGGTAAATAAATACTAAATGTTTTATCTTTTTCTTATCTGATGATTAAAAGCTTGTCTTGCACTGAAATTTTTATGGTGTTTTACTCATGTAACACTAGCTTTGCTATAAAAATTTCGTGGTCAGTTTTCATGTGTAGCTTTTTCTTTGATTTAATGTTTGTTTAGAAGACTTTAATTATGGTAAATATTTTATGTTCATAATAAATCATGAAAATATTTCTGCATGTTCTTCTTGAGTATCTTAGCTTGTCCAGGAAGTTTGAGCATCAGTTCATGACTAGAACAGGAGTTAAAAATGAATCTTGCTAATCTATTGCTCTGTTTTGTTTATTTTCTCAGAGTTATTTCTATGTAGATAAAATCATGAAAAATTCACAATAGCTATTTAATCTCTGTGTCAACCTCCTTTTAAATTTTGAGGTTCTTCTTTGTTCTAGTTTGACCTGTATAATTCAAGTTTGTTCTAGGTGCTGTCTGAATGATTGAATTGTTGTGATTAAGTGGATACATGTTTTGACATGATTTTTGCAGGATAGCTTACTCTGTTCGTGTTCTGTTTAGGGTAATTTTCTCTACTTTTATTACTGATCATATTCTGAGTGGTGGATTTATTAGCAAACCATGACTTGCTTGTTATAAGAAACCACCCCCACTTGTTGATGAAGTTAGTCAACTTCATTTGTGCTGTTGATCATGATGCCTTGTGTAGTTAAATTTGGTATTTAACTACTCTATAAACGATTGCCCATGTGTGTTTTTATAATGTTGTTCTTGCATTACATATAGACACGACTGCCTTATAGGACGGGACGTACGAGCTGATCCCGGAATCTGACGGAGGTGATCTCGAAGCTCAAGTAAACACTGCTGAACTAACTGAAGCCCCGGACCAAAGTTCGGAAGAGCCTAGGGCTGAAATAGTTAGCAACTACCGAGAAGGAAAGCCCCAGACATAACCTATATTTCAAATTATTATCATTTATTGTTGTTACCTACTTGTGCATTTACAGTTCTTAGGATTTGAATTGAAACCCTAGATGCATGATCCTAGGAACCCATGTACTGAATACTAGATTTGAGTTCGACTACTTGCTAAGCTTATAGGACCGGTAAAAGTCGAGTGATTGCCTGTCACTCGCGAGCTTTATAGGAATTGCCTGTTTATTTTCTGTTAACAATATAAGGACGACGGACGGGGTTGTGATCGATATCATAGCTTCATGAGAGACCCCATCTGTGTTAATGAACTTGCTAAGGTCGCGGTGTGTGGTAGCGTTGGTTAAGTCTTTGAAAGTACTAGCCACATGCCGTCAATATGGTACGCGGCAAGCCTAGTAGCCGATTGGACCGGGGAGTGGATATACCTTTCACTCTCTCAGTAGGGATAGGTTTTATTTTATGTTGCGCAACACTACGACTTCAAGGGACAAGGGTGGACCGGGCACGGGTGGACCTTGGAGCCCTGTAGTCGGGGAGAGTGACCCTATCCACAAGCCGGAAAGAAAGGTCAACGGTTGCTTGGAAGTGACTCGACGGTGCTTCAAGCGTGTGTGTTAGGTTTATCCTTGCAAGGTTGAATTTCGATTCAGAATCGTCCGCCTCTCACGATGAAATGAGACTGCTTGATCCCTTTGCCACACAGAGTAATAAGAGCAACAATATTATTTATCAATCTTGATGTTTGCTTAGCTTTCTACCATGATTGGATAGTAGTTGCTTACATAGAATGGTTAATCAACTAGAATCTTGAAAGCTAAAACTTGAAAGTAAGGACATACTCTTTATTGCTTTTCAGCAAAAGAAAACCAGAGCCTCACAAAGCCTTGCATAGTCTAGCTAAGGTGGGCTACTTATACCCGTTGACGGTTAAGTCTTGCTGAGTATTAGAATACTCAGCCTTGCTGTTGAAACCCCTTTTTCAGGTTTGAGTTCGAAGAGCAGATCGCTAGTTTGACCTATCCCTGCTCTTTGCCTCCTGGCTGGTCTGTAGAGTGGGATTCGTCTTCGGCCGGCAATGACTTTGACGAGTGATACCATGCTTGGGCTAGCTTGGTGTCCTTTTATGACGTGTTGTAGCCGTCGTGTTTTATCTTCCGCTGTGTTTAAACTCTGAACTTATGGTTATGGCTTGAATAACTGTTTTACTAAGGTTGGTCTTGTAATAATGCTTTAGAACTGGTTTGTAATAACTTTTATGCCTGTGATGCAAAACTTGTGGTTGTAATATCTCTGGACTCGCCTTCGTGCGGGGTATGCTTGTTCGATCCGAGAACCGGTGGTTGTATCGGGACGTTACCCGACAGACCAAGAATTGTTCCGTTTGAAGTGCGTTTGTGCCAGTGTTGCCTTTATGATGATGGCCTGCGCACTTGAGCCGGGATAATTCAGGTGGTTCTACCACATTGGGGGCCATCCGGAAATCTACGGATCGCTTCACGCGCATACATTAGCGGAAATCCTAGGGAGATAGTGGGGAGCAAAGGGAAACAAAAACTTTGGATCTAAGACCTCGAGAATGAGAAGATAGATCTGAAGCAGTAAAAACAAGTGGCGGCCAGTTGGGTAAAACCTAAGTTACCGCTTCATTTTATAATGGCGGTGGCAACATGGTAAAAACACCCAATAGGCCAACAATCCATTGCAAATTGCGGAAATAATGGGATTTAAAAAGAGACATTCCTTTTTCTGAGATTACATTCTGGAAAAGGAAACACTCACATCCCTAGTCGACTACTCGACATCCTTTTCCTTAACTAGGATTACATTCCTAAACAAGGATAAGTACTCGACGCAGTACAACTACTCGACATTACAACTCGAGTACTTTTTACATAACTTTACAAAATGACTCGGGTCTGCATGCACACTTCTTGGCTTCCTGAGAAGCCTGCTGCAGCTAGATTGGCCCGAGGCCGTGACAAAGTACAAACTTATTATTCCCATTTCGGGAATAAAGATATTTGTATTTAGAGAGATAAGCTACAAGAGTATGGAGGCAGATTACAGTAATCACCTCGCAAGTCCTCTTGTAGCATCTTGCAGAGAAATTTCTCTTCCTCCCTAAACACTTTGTGGCAAGATCAAGCTTCCCCGCTAGAGATGTCAGTTCTTGGGCAGTCTCAACCTGGGAACTCCAAGAGTATGACACAACTAGACTCAACCAATCCACAAAGAACCTGCCTCATTGGAAGATGCAAGGACATGATGTCCAAAATGGATCCAATGAGAGCATGGGAGTGATAGGATGATGTTGCAGGGACTTCTCTTGTCACTCGCAAGTTCTCTTCTAGCATCTTTTGCTGGGAAGTACTATACAAATCTCAGGAGGGCGAGAGCAAGAACACCAAGGAAAAGTCATGGTCGCTACATATTGGTGCTTCTGGCAAAGGCCTCTCCTCTGCCTTTTATAGCCACAAGGAGACTTGCTGAAGGAGAACCCGTTAATCAACGGTGCACGTTTCACGAACATATTCATGACAGCATTCACGGACGCAGTCAAAGCTATAATAATGCAGATTCTCCAAACAGTAACGTCTCATGTGAGCACTGAATAAAGAGCCGTACATCCCGGGTTTTATTCCTGAAATTATTTCGGATGCAATCAGTGTGGCGGATCCAATTGTATCATTTTTCTGGGATTTTACCCAAAAAAGAGGTCTTTTCGGATTCCGGATCGGATGAATCCTGCAAATAACTTGAAAGATAAAATCTGATGCCACAACTTAAATCCTTAATTCCAAATCTACGCTCGGGGGCTACTCGCAGCAAAAAAGGATTTTGATTTAAGGCTCGGGGGCTGCTGGATATGGGCATCAGAGATTTATTTTTCAATTTTTTTGGAAAATAGACTGAAGTGACCCTCAGCCTGATTCTGTGACTCAACCTAAGGCTCAGGGGGGCAACTCCATATGGAGCGCGAGTACTTGGCGCACCATATATGATCAAGATTTCAGGGCTTGAGCACCTCACAGCCTCGAAGCAAACGGAAGTACTTGAAGGACTACTTGACGTATTTGAAGGAAGGACCAGAAGCAACCATAAGGATGTTCTGACTACTTGAAGTACTCGAAGACGCCCAGCCAAGTACTCGACGCCTGCAGGACTCGGCCACGAAGAGCTCGGGGGCTTGTCAGACCCGGGACAACGGGACTGCTTATAGACATAGAATGTTATAGAGTAAGGGATAGCTCATGGATGTACCTTACCTCTCTTGTAACTATTCGAATAGGCATAGAACTAGCTGCAGTACAAAGGAAACTACCCGATTGTGTTGTAGTAGGACTCCAACTGTACTCGACTAGGACTTTCCATGTAACCCTGTCCCCCCGGATATATAAGGGCAGGCAGGGACCCCCTCCAAATGATCATCAACACCTAAGGCAATATAAACCACACAGGACGTAGGGTATTACGCAAACTCGCGGCACGAATCTGTATAAATCTTTGTGTTCCTTGTACCATCGAGTTCTAGTACAGTCGATCCCTACCTACAAACCCTACTGCAAAGGGTATCCCTGAGCAGGCTTGGCGGTAAACATCGACAGTACAATCCTAGGATAAGATGTATTGAATAAATTGCACAAAATCACATCTTAGGGTTCCACTGGGCAGACCGGTCAGACCGGTCGGTGCGACCGGTTAGACCGGTCGACCCAGTCCAACCCTAGATCGTGAATGTGTCCAAAATACCCAACGAAATTGAACGATCTTCTAGGAACATGTTCTAGGATGTAACAGGAGATGTTCAACTAGAGGGATTTTGAATCTATGGTCTAGAAAAGTAGATCGATGAGAAACAAGCCATAGAGTACCTTTTGAACAGAATTTCGAAGGAGAAATTGAAGGACCGGCTTGGAAGGTCGGTCAGGACGGTGAAGTGATGCAAATCCCACAAAGGGATCTCAATTTCCTTGGTTGCATCTCCAAATCGCCAAAGGGCGCCTTGTGCGCGTGAGGGAGAGAGGAGGACGAAGGGGTGTCGGTGGAGTGGTGAATGAGAAGAATCTTTACTGTTTTACCCATGAGGGGGTAAAAGAGGTAACTGCCGGGCATGACCGGTCAGACCGGTCGGGCAGATCAGTCAGACCGGTCAGCCCCTGGCAGCTAAGAATTGATGATCAAGGGATATTTCTCCTAGAAGAATTTTAGTGATAATATTTTGGGCTATGAAACTTGATAGATATAGACCATTATTCTAAGGTTCCAAACTTTTCTTGATATTTCCAAGAGAATAGAAGAGATAGATTTGGATTTAATGGACTTGTTATCAACATCACTGGAAGATGCTGATATTTCTGAAGCTTGTGCTTGTCTTGATCGCCTTCGGGAGCATTTCTTGCTCTTCTTCTTCTGGTTCCTGGTCTGACCGGTCTGACCGGTCACATGGACCGGTCTGACTGGTTCCAACTGAGAACCAGCAGACTCTATTGATTCTGCTCCTTGTTCTTCGAAAGGAGTCACGACAGGATGAGTGTGTGTTGTTGTTGTAGTACACTCCTCTAGTGACTCTTCTTCTTCTTGATCTTCATCGTCATCATCTTGTTCACATATTGACTCAATGAACTTCCAAAGATGATGGGCATCAAATCATGTCTCTTTCAACTTGTCATCCTTGTGTATAAGATCTGATAGTTCTCTGTCCATGTTCTTAAAAAAGAGGTTAATGACACGGCAATTGTTGATTAAGCATTTCATCTCCTCATTTGACAATTTGAACAAATTGTCAAAGTCATTAGGAAGAATGCTTTCTTCAATAATCTGCTCAAAGGAACGACCCATGGTCCTCAAGACATTAAGTATATGAGCTGAACAAGAAGAGTAGTTTGAGACATATAGAGATAGCGGCTCAAATGGTACCTCACAAGTAGTCGACATCACGATACTCCAAGCGGTGAAGTTTCAATCCGGAGACCGAAGCTCTAATACCAATTTAAAGGATCTTGGATGTTGCCTAGAGGGGGGGTGAATATGCATTCTAAAAATTCTGCAAAATTTAACACTGAAAAGCACTGTCAGCACACAGACCGGTCAAAGACTTAGCTGCAGAATACAAAAGCCAACCAGTCAGACCGGTTGTGTAGACCGGTCAGACCGGTCGTATGCAGAACCTGCCCGAAATTAGAGTTTCTCCTCTCTTTCACTCTAGCTCAAATGTAACTTGGTGAAGTGTCTTTGTAGATGATATCAAGTATATTTCTAGTCCCTGCACACACAAAAATAACATCACCAAGTAGATCGAAGCGGAAGCACAAAGTAATAGCTAGAGAAATGAGTAGTGAGGCAAACCACAAAGGAGACACAAGAATTTGTTTCCCGAAGTTCAGATTCACCACCCTTCCCCCCACACCTACCACCCCTCCCCGACCACCCCCTCCGCCTCTCCAAGCTCCGACCACCGCTTACCTCAATGGAGAAGATGAATAGGAGCGATGGCGCCCTCTTCTGCAATGGATCGATGGGAAATCGCATATGCGAGAAATAGATTTTCCCCGTGTTGTTTTTTTGAAGGAATTTTCATTCCATTAAACTGATGACTCAGTGATATCACTGGTCACTAGGTCCTCCAAGCCCGGAGGCATGCCATCCCATGAGACGACAATATCGGGAGGACACTTACAACCAAGCGCCGCCACAGCGTGCGCCACCCTATTGCAATCTCTAGGGCAAAACACCACTTGTAGTGAATTAAAAAACAAGTTCATCAAGTACTTAATCTCATACACAATACCACCCACTTGTGCCAGGGAAAAGGTAGAGGTTGTCAGGGCTAATTGCGCCAGCATTGAGTCCGTATCAACCACCACTTGGCTTATTCCCAAATTTCCTGCTGCTCGAGCACCGTCCAAAATAGCAAGCATCTCAGCGTGAAGTGCATCCATCAGGTGTGTACAGTTCCCTGCTCCTGAATTTATCGCCACGCCAGAGTCATCTCTGATCACAAAACCCCAGCCGCTTGTCAAAGTTTCACTTCCGAATGCCCCATCACAATTTATCTTCAGCACCTCCTGTGGTGGCCTTTCCCACCGTTTCTTTTCTCTTGGTTTTACTTCTGCACATACACCGCCTATTGACTGAAACTTGTCAGTATTCTTCTGAGCAATATATGCCAATTGTGAGGGTTCCATCCTCTGTTCTCCTCCTCTCACTCGATTTCTTTCAAGCAACCACTGCCACATGAAGGTAACAGCTAGCAGTCTATTCCTCTCATCAAATTCCAGGATGGTTCTTACAGCATCTCTTGCTGAGAAAGTATTGCTCAGTTTCTCTCGGGCCTCTCCAAAACCTAGCATTTGCCAGATAGGTCTGACTGACATGCAGCCGAAAAACGGGTGACCACCCTCTTCTCCTCTTCTGTTGCACATCACACACCGTGTGTCCAGTTCCATTCCTCTTCTTTCCAGATTCATTCTCAGAGCAAGAGAGTCATGCACCAATCTTCAAAAGAAATGTTTTATCTTTCCAGCCCCCCACCCCACCCCCACACACACCTACCACCCCTCCCCGACCACCCTCTCCCCCTCCCCAAGCTCCGGCCGCCGCTTACCTCAACGGAGAAGATGAACAGGAGCGGCGGCTCCTCTTCTGCGATGGATCGATGGGAAATCGCATATGCGATAAATAGATTTTCCCCGTGTTGATCTAGCAAAATGTTCATCATGAAACACTTATCTCGTGACCGCTTTACTCCCCCGCATAATGGACCAGGCCAGCAGGGTAGTTTGGGCTTTCCACTTATTTAGGCCTTTTGGGCTTCATGCGACCCCCCGTGCAGGCCCGCCTCGCATCAGCCTTGCCCCTCGCATCACGCACATCCCACTCTTTCCCGCCCATATAGCCCAGCACGCGGGAAAAGGCAAAGACCGTGCGGGCCTGCAAATGCCGATGGGCAAACACTCTTCTCGACTACTTCAGCACAGTCTGCACAGAACAGCGAAGCACCGAACCGGCCGGCCGCGCGGGGGCTCCCGCACGCCCGACACCGATCGATCCCACGCGCGCACGTACCCCTACTACTGCCGAGAGCCCGAGACGGCAGACGACAGCACGACGCCCGCAATAACTCACTCCCCCCGTCGCCGGCCGGCCCGCGAGCGAGCGTGCATGCACCGATCAAATCGACTCGACTCGACCGCGCGCCGCGCCAGCAGCAGCAGGCAGCACAGTGCCGCCGCGCGCAACAGTAGTAGTGGATCAACAAAAGGCGACGCCGCACGTGCGTGCATGGTACGCGCGCCGGCCTCTAGCTAGCCGGGCGCGGCCGCTGCGAGTAAAGCCAAAGCCGCGGCCGCCGGCGACGCGGACGCGCGCATGCGCTCCGCCGGGCGCGGCTCGAGGCTGGTTGGTGCGTGCGTGCGGCGCGGCGCGGCGCGGCCCGCCGGGTGCGGCCGGTGGGGTCCGAGCACCGAGCAAAGCGTACACGCGGCCAAGACTCTCCAAATAAACCAGCAGCTAGCTCGGTCAAAAGCTGGCAGGGCTACTCAAACTCAACCGCGCGCCACGGAAAGCCGCCGCGGCAAAGCGCGATCCACCGAGATCGGCGGCCACAGGGCTAGCTAGCCGCAGTAGCTAGGTCGTCGCCGCAACAAACCCGATCTGAGTAGCCCAGTTAAGCCATCATTACGAAGCAAATCTGCCGATCGGTCGGCAGAGCGGCGCAGGGTGCGGTCGACCACCCGTGACGCCGTGATCATGCATGTGTCAAAGGCCTGCAGCTTTGGCCTTTGGCTTTGGGGATTAGTCAATGCTCACGCACGACCGAAAGCGCACGGAGCTGCCGGCCGGGCGGCCGAGAGATCGTGGCATTTTTGCGGCGGCGGCGGCCGGCCGGCCTCGATCGGCCTGCAGGTTCGCCGGCGCCGCGCGCGACGACGACCGGGCCGGGTTCAATGTACGTGCGCGCCGCTGCTTTCCTTTGCATACATCCGTACGGCGGGGGGGGGGGGGGCGATCGACTGGCCGGTCAGTGCTACCCGTACCCGAGGAAACTTTGGAGAAAGCCCCCCCTGCGCATGCATATGCTTCATGCTTTTGCATGGGCATGGTCACTTGGAGCAAGATCAAGCTGACCGAATCACTGGATGACCGTACGTGATCACGCACCTATCTCAGGGCAGTACGGTACCAGTAGTACACAAAGGTGATCGGTCTCTGCTCTGCATGCCGGAGGATCCTCGTCGCTGACTACTGTGATGCAGGGTGCATGTTCCGCGTGTCACGTTGTCTGAATCTGATGTTGGAACTGAGAACCGAGTTAGTAGTATGTGTGCACCTAAAAAATGTGCATGATTACAACGCAGTCATGAGCTGTATTTATCGTGCAAATAACCGCGCAGGAAAGCAAATGAGTATGGTACGGTCTTTTCTAGAGAAAGTGTGTGTGTAGTAGAAGCTAGCACTAGTAGCGTTCTAGCACTGCCCCAAATCTATATTCTACACATATACATCTTACAATGATTAGAGGAGCGTGCAATACCAGCTAAAAGTAGCTAAAACGACTCGCGTCTTTTGGCCAGGAAAATTAATTAAAAACCTCAATTATTACGAGCGGAGTCCAACCAAGACCGGGAGGAATATGTTTCCCACATGCGTTCCAAAACCAAACGCAGCGAGGTGAGGTGATGAGCCGACGACAGAGCATCGCAACGTAAACAAACCCCACACCAAATCATCCGCGAGCGCTGAATAGTTAAGCAGGAACTGGCCGAATGGAAAGCCGCCATGTCGCCTTCCGTGCCTCCATTATGCGGCTTTGGGAGCTTGCCAGCCAGATGAGGTTTGGGAGGGCCACCGCCTCGCACGTGCGCCAAGGATTACTGGATCCAGCAAATAGTATTACGACATGCATGATGATCTGCGTGCGGGGACGACTGAGAATTAGGTAGCAGATCGATCAAACAACAGCAACGACAACAACTAACGAAGATGGCCGCCGTGCATGTGAATGATTGGATCACTTGATGTAGTTGCTGCTGCAGCAAGGGAAAAACAACCGTAGTTTGCATGCAGGTGGTTGTTGCTAACCGATGATGTGGGTGCCTTTGATTTGTCAAATTGGCGTGTCTCTTGGGGGGTTTGAGAGGACAGCGTAGTTGCACGTACTGCAGATATTCCACTACCAAGTGGCCAGGGGGATATCGATTATAAGGAGTGTAACGAACATGGCACCATTTATGCCATTTCGAGTGATTTTGGTGATCGAATGACAACACAACACTTGGACTAATATGATTGTTAAGATGATCATTCTCAGGCTTTTAGGTTCAAGTGATGACAAAGAGAAAGAGAAAATAGGCGTAGCAAGACCCGAAGGGCAGCCCCTACGGGGGTTCCGCTACCCGATTAGCGGACGGGGGTCGAGGGGGAGCCGCCCCTCGCGGGTCTCAGGGCAGCGCCCTGAAAGCTCTTCGATTCAGGAGCACCGGAAGAACCGACGCCAGGGCATCGGAGCATCCGGTGGTAGTCGGAAGAACCGACGCCATAATACCTTGGTGCAGAAGGGAATCGAAGCCAAGTCAGCCTATAGGCACCGGTTGAACCGACGGTCCAAAATAGGGCATCGGTGCATTGGGCGTCCTATGTACCAGAGACGATGTCAAGCGCCCAGGAGAAGTTTCTTCAGCACCGGTTCAACCGACGGTGCATCGGAGCATACCATCGGTGCATTGGCCGTCCTTTGTACCAGAGACGATGTCAAGTGCCCAGGAGAAGTGTCTTCAGCACCGGTTCAACCGATGGGGCATCGGTGCATACCACCGGTGAAATGACGTCAGCGTCCAGGAGAAGATTCTTTCAGCACCGGTTGAACCGATGAGGCATCGGTGCATTGCATCGGTTCAACCGGTGGTCTCTGCGTCAGCCATCAGGAGTCCAACGGCTACTTCGTGTTATGAGTGACCGGATGAACCGACGCTACCCTGCCAAGAGGCATCGGTTCTTCCGGTGGTACGCAGATTTTCAGCTAACCGTTGGAGCAACGGCTACAAGACTTGGTGGCCTATATATACGCCTCACCCCGGCCATTTGAAGATTGCTGGAGTTGCTGGACATCCCACACACACCCAAGAACATCTCCAAGCCATACAAAAGCATCAAGATCATATCCTTAGCCCTTAGCACACTTTGAGAGTGTTGTGTAAAGGATTAGCTCTTAGTGAGTGAGATTGCAAGGCCTTAAGCCTTTGTGCTGTGGTTCTTTAGCGAACCAAAACAAGAGCTTGGTGCGCCGGCACCTTGGAGCGTGGAGCTCGCCGGCAACGTCATCGACCCTCCGACTTGGTGTGGAGCGGCGACGACACCTTTGTGCGGGGGACGTGGAGACCCCCATCCTTTGTGGAGAAGCTCCTTAGTGGAACCCGGGGCCAAGGTGACCGTGATTGTGTTCACGAAAGAGACTTGGTGGCCGAGTAGCAATACTCTTAGTGAGTGCTACAACAACGTGGATGTAGGTGTGCCTTTGTGGCTAACCGAACCACGGGATAAACACCCGCGTCAAGAGTTTGCTATCTCCTATCCCGCTCTTTAAGCTTCCGCATTTCATTCTAGTAATTTGTATGCCTTTACTTTCATAGAATAGTTTCTTGATAGGAAAGGCTATTTGTTGCTAAACTCTTTTGGGATAGGGGTTTTACACTAGAACAACCTAGTTGCACATCTAGATAGCTTGTTTTAGTTTAAGCTTTGTGCAAACTAGTTGGAGCCATAGGTCTAAGTTTTTATTAGTGCCTAATTCACCCCCTCCCCCTCTTAGGCTAGAGCACCCGATCACTTTCAAGGAGGAGATGGCATCTTTGATGACCCACCCCATCATATCCTCTACAAATTGTTTTTTTCTCTCAGAGCGGTCCACACATTGTTCTTGGTGGTCCTGCAGGTCTGAACTTCTTTTGCAGCCTGATCGATCGGTCAGGGAGAATTAAAGATCCCTTTGTGAAGCTGTTTGTTTTCATGTCAAGCCTTAGGTCATTCGTCACCATGTAATGTGAGTCAGATGCTTGAACACTTCGATTGGGGTGACCTCTACCCCATATCTGTACTTTGTCTGTGATCTAAATGCAATCTTAACGTTTCAAAAAAAAGTTGAATATAAACTCTGTCAAACAGTTTTTCTGAGAGAAGTGATCCTATGCTGATTTTGTGGGGTGATTCTCTGAAATGAACTAAGGAGTTGGGAGCTAAAAAAGTAGCTTCTTCTAATTCACTTCTCACACTGGATCTGTTTTAAATAAACTTAATTATAGAGAATCGTAGATAATCACTTTTTCAGCTAGTGAATCATTTTACCCCTTGTTTAGTTGCATAATTCAAAATTCCAAAAAAAAATTCCGGCACCTGCATGGTGATTTAAATCTAGACGAAATAAAAAATGCATTGCACAGTTTGCCTGTAAATCGCGAGACGAATCTAGTGAACCTAATTAGGCCGTAATTAGACGCTACAGTAATGCTACAGTAATGCTATAGTAAACAACCTCTAATGATGGATTAATTAGGCTCATTAGATTCGTCTCGCGATTTACAGACAAGTTCTGTAATTAATTTTATGATTAGTTTATGTTTAGTACTTCAAATGTAGAAAGATTCCGTTTTAAAAACTTTACACCCTGCAACTAAACAAGGCCTTAAATTTTCTCCGAGAATCAGATCCAGTTGGAGCTCTATCAAATTGTTCTTGCTCCCCCTCTTAGGTAGTAAAGTAGCTAGTAAAGCTTCATTATTATTCTTGCTCATAATAAGCGACGTAGCACGCTAGAGAAAGCTAGTGCATGCCACGGATCGTGAGACACGACGCGAAGAGTTGTTGTTGGTTTAAGGGCCGCCGCCGGCCGTGTGGCAAACCCGATGCGCGTGTCACGGTTGGTGACACGTCCGTCGATCTCGATCTGAATTGAATAATGTACGTCCTCTTTACGTGTCGGTGCAGCGGTGGCATTTGTTTGTCTTCAACTTAGCCAGCCTGCTAACGACGACATGTACCGTGTCCAATAAGCTGCAAAGGTACACGGACGTACGTTAGCGCACCCAGTTGTACTTGCACGTACGTACTGCGTGGTTGAGTAGTTGACAAATTGCAATCATGCTCCCCGAGACCTTGCACGTACTTAGGTGTTGTTGGTTAGACAAGGATCGGAGACGTACGGGACAAAAAGACCGAAACACCCCTGTAAGATAACGCGGGGCCCTCTTCGACCACCAACTGTTCCGCTAGCTCGGAGAGGACGGTCGGGTAACTTGCACGGACGATGTACGCTAGCCACTCGAACTAACACGTACTGCGTGCCTGCGTGCCTGCGTGGAGCCCTTGCTAAGATGATCATCGACGCACATGTGGTAGTTCATTATTACAGCAATGGAGACGATCGACAAGGGTGGCTTTAGGGTGTAGTAGCTGTGTAGCCTCTAGCTTGTAGCCATGTGGATGGATACCAAGCTGCAATCGACGATCTCGGCTGGCCTGGCTGGCCTCGCGCACACGCACGCATGCACGCTAGCCATGACTAGGTGGCGTACGTGAACATGCATGGTCCCTTTCGTCGAGTTACGCCTTACGCGCAGCAAGTGCAGCGAATTGAACGTACCGCGGCCGCCAGCCAGGCCGGCCGGCAAATATAGATTTGGGCATGATTGGTCCAGGCCATGATTGATCGGATGAGCATCGCCAGGATCAGTACGAGCGCGCACGTACGTAGCTAGACTCGCGTGTACCGCATCCCGAATTGGGAACCCGTACTGAAGCTCATGAAACCAGCTTATAAATTATGTCGATCGACATCGCAAAAAGAAAACTCCTCTGACTTGGATCGAGTTTATAGAATCATGCATAGCATTTTAAACACTTTGTTTGTTTGAACTCACGTGATAAAATATGATTTTATACTGAACTATGCGTCGTTTCAAATTGTAAGTCGTTTTGGCAAATCTGGATATATAATTTTTGCTATGTATTTAATTATCTAGATGCATAACGAAAATTATATATCTAGATTATCAAAATGATTTACAATTTGAAACGGATAAAGTATTCACTAGCTATAGGCTACTCCATATAGCAAAATGGAGGCCGGGTCTGCTCTCTGCTCATCGCACCCGTGCACACGTGTTCGCGTCGCCGTACGTGCGTGTGTATAGGCCCAGCCTCGCTCTCTCGTCAGCTAGCTAGCTCATTAGTCATTACCGATCGATCATGGCGTACCCCACACACGCGTGGCGCGTCCACACCGTACCACACGTGCGTGCATGCACGTACGCGTACCGGCTAGGTAGGCGGCTGCACCTACGCGTACGTACACGCTAGCACCACGTACGATGGATCAAGCTAGCATGCACTTTTATTACAGCCACATGTGCCGCACCGCGCTCCGCGACGCATGCATGCATGTGCATGGCTATGGTCGATCGGTGTAGACGTGTACTAGTAGTGTAGCTAGCGTGGGCGTGTGTGCGCGTGGTGTAGCTACTAGCTAGCGTGCCGTCCCCGCCCGTGCGCGTCGGTCGATCCCTCGGACCCTCACTAGCGCCAAAATCGATCTACACCGCTAGGTAATAATAATGGGTGTGGCAGCATATGCATCACTTATAAGGAGTCTAAGTCGATGAACTAAATGGAAGTAGCTATAGTAGAAGCGCTACACCTTCCATTCGTCAACGTACGTATAGTGTTTTCAAGCGAGAAACATACCATCTTAATTAAAAGTTCACAAATACAAGGGCTACTATTATGTATTATCTGCGCTATAGCAACAACTGCTACGAAAAATACCATCTTATTAATTAAAAGTAAGGTGAATATAAATCTAATGACACATTCACAAAGCTTTTGTATAGTAAACATACGTAGTGCACACTCCCCCTGTCCTAGTTATATATACTTTGTTTTGTGTTGGCTCTTCTAGATATACGTTATATATGTTTAGATTGTTATTAGAATTTTACATTTGACTGCTCGAAAGTAAAAATGTACTGCACCTATCAAGGAGTCAAGGAGTTGAGGTGCACCGTACAAACTCACTGGGTTGACTAGCCGTATAGGGGTGTACTACTATAAATTATCAGCTTAATAGCCGTTTTGGTCTTGGAACTCCATTCAAAGGCTCATATAGTCTCTAAACTATCAAAAGAGTCAATTCAGTACTTGAAATATCATTTCTAGTTAAATATAGTCCTTGGTCTTAGCTGGTGTGCCACGTTGGCATTGCCCCCAAGCAGGGCACTCTAGGTATTTTGTGTGCGGACACACCGGACCAATTGACTTGTCATGTCAACATGGCACACCACACCACCTAAAGATTAGAGACTCGATTGAACCGAAAGCGATAGTTCAGGAATTGAACCGGCCCTTTTGACAGTTTAGGGACTACAATGCATGAGCCTCTAAGCAAAGTTTGACAATCAAAATGGCTATCAAGCCACTATTATCCCTCTGCTTCATGGCCGTCTCGTTTAAGGTGTCCGGAACAAGTGACGAGGACTCATCATATCACATCACGGGATAAACTTATACGCGGCCCGACCGCCCGAGCGATGGGAGGCTCACGAGCACACACACATAAATACTCCAGTATACTGCAGGCCGGCCGCGCTGGTGCGATGAATGACAGAGATTGCGCTGTCGTCTTGCCACTGGATGTGAAGGATGGGAGTACTGTACAGGTGACCCCGCGTTGCGGACTCCGGAGCAGAACCTACAAGCAGCAGGCGAAGACGACGGGCCGGCCTGCTGATGAGCATCACTTGCTAAACAATGCTCCCAAGTTCGACGATGCGTGGCGTTCGTTCTTGTGCTGGATCGAACAAGCGAGACGCGTCGTGTCGTCGTCCCATATAAACCACCCCGCGTCTTGCCTTGGGGGTTTGGGAGCTTGGGGCCCGAACTGGAGGGAGGGGAGCCGGGGAGAAGCACGGCGGCGAGTGTGGCCGACCCACGCGGGGGGCGAGGGAAACGCGCGTCGGGTCGACCGATGCGATGGCACGAAATGAATGCGCCCCTCGTGCGGGCGTGCATTGATGCGCTGCCCGCGCCGCGCACGGATGGGGCGGGGGTTAAATGGCCACCGGTCAAAGGCCCCCGTGGCATGCCACCTTCAGCGCGTGGGGTGTCGCGGTCGTCGTAGCCGTAGGGCGCGGCGCGGGTTCCGACGCGCCCGGCACGGCCACGCCCGCATGCGCACGCGCGGCCTCTGCCTGCGGTCTGCCTGCCTCGGGGGCCGAGCCGACGGTGAGAGAGAGCTGTTCAGAGTCAGAGGCTCACTCGGAGTCAGAGCACAGAGGGCGCCCGTGCCATCTCGAGAGGCGCGCGCGCGCGGCCCGGGCACCGTCCCCGAGGCCGCGACCGCGACCATGCAAGGGCGGGGGCAGGGGCAGGCCTCCTGGGCTCCTGGGAGGCTGGGACCTGCCCCCGTGATGAGGCGCCGGCAGCAGCTGACGAGGTGGGGGCGCCTGGGCGTGCCGTGCGGCCGCTCGCGTCGGTTTGGCAGCAGCAGCGAGCGGCGCCTTGTGAGTCCGCACAGGTCGTCCGGTCGGCCATGCCATCGCCTTTGCTTTTCCTGCCCTTTCCCTTTTCTTTCTGTACAGAAAAGCATTCAGTACAACGTTTTATCGGTGGTCTCAGAGTTGGCACTTGGCAGGCCGCGGTGCCCGCATGTGATCTGAGGTCTCCCGTGTGATGGAATGGAAAGAGCGATTTGCTCGGCGCGGCGTAGGTTCGCGGAACCCCAAACCGGGGCGCACCCGGGAGCAGTACGGGGAGGGACACCCGCGGCTCGGCTGCATCTGCTAGGATACCGCCGATAGTAGCTTTTTTTTCTCATGTCAAATTAGCATTAATTATCAACTTCCGATTAATTAGTCAGTAGTACTTTTTTTTCACAAATCAGCATTATTCACCAAACACAGCTAGCCGAATAGAAAACCGCCATATCAGGAAGAGAAAAGACGGCCGCATGACGAGCAAGGAGCAGCAGCGTGTCCAGAACAAGGAAGCCAAGCACCGGGTAGGGCCGTGCGATTAAGGTAACATTTGGTTTTATAAGTTTAAATCACTTGTCCCGCCACATCGTATATTTAAACACCAATTAAGAGTACCAAATATAAATTTATTAACAAACTAATTTCATAAATCGTGACTTAATCACGAGATGAATCTATTAAGTCTAATTAGTTCATAATTTGACCACTAATTACTACAACAATCATCCGCTAATTGTGTATGAATTATACTTCATAGATTCATTTAGAGTTAAGCATGTAACTTATGTAATTATTTTTATATTAAATAAATATCTGAACATTTCAATTGACATTTAAATATTGGATGTGATAGCGACTTAAAAACCGAAACAAGGCCTTAGAGCATCTCCAGCAGACTCCTATTCCCCAATAATCTTCTACTATTGGGAAAAGAATATGCTCCGGCAGTTCCCCAATACATATTTCTTTCCCCAATAACTATTGGGATGTCCCAATATTTCACCCCCTCTCTTATCAAATAAAAGGAGGCTTCATGCTCTCCCAATATGTTATTGTATTGGGACAAGAGTATTGGGAGACTACAAAAGCAACTCCCCCAATAATTCTAAAACTGCTATTGAGACATCTCCCAATACCAGTTATTGAGAAAGAATTATTGGGGAACTGCTGGAGATGCTCTAAGGCCCTGTTTAATTCCCACCCCGTAAACGCAAAAACACAAAATTTTGCGAATGAATCTTGCTAATTTGAAGTACTAAATGAAGTCGATTTATAAAATTTTTTGCATGGATGGGCTGTAAATCGCGAGACAAATGTAATGAGCCTACTTAATCTATGATTTGCAGCAGTGATGCTACAGTAACCATCTACTAAATATTAATTAATCATGGATTAATTAGCATTATTAGATTCGTCTCGCGATTTACAACCCATCTGTGCAAAAAGTTTTATAAATAGACTTCATTTAATAATTCAAATTTGCAAAATTCCGTCGCAAAATTTTTTTGCGTTTACACCCCGTGGAACTAAACAGGGCCTAGTACAAACATCTAGAGATCCAAATCTGGCCCTGGACCTGGAGGGAGGAACGACGGCGCCGGGGCTTCGAATCCACAGGGGATACGGGGCAGGCGCAAGAGGACAAGCCGCGCACGAGGGGGAATCTGCAACCATGTGGGGGCGGCTCGCTAGCAGCCAGTGCCGGCATGGCCTTCGCTTCCGATCGATCGATCGATCGATGGAGATAGGTAGCAGCTGCACCCTGCTCGATCGCGTCCTACTGTCGAGCACGCGGGTGATGCACATGTCCGTTTTTTCACCCTTCAGTAGGCCCGCGCTTGATGGGAAAAGATACATGTCTCGTTTGACAGTCAAATGTCGCTAACCATGTTCTTCGTGCATGTTAGCAAGGTGTTCTTCCAAGCCACTGTACCACCTTCGAGTGCTTCTATTCGTTCCGTGGCCTTCGCCTGCTCGAGCTCGGTCTCATGACAACAACATTAACGTTTGAGATAAAAGAGAGAATGTCACAAAAAATCTACCTTCGTAAACCCATTTTAGGAAATAATATTTTTCTTTTCTTTTTGAACGAACATTTTTCTGATAAAACTATAACATTTTTTGGTTGGTTGGGACCAGTGGCGGATGCAGGATTGGAGGCAAGGGGGGGCTGAAACAATAGAGATGTTGATTTGTGTGAAGATTTAATGGTGATTTGGAGATCTTGCTACAGTGTTTTACGTGTAATTAGGGGGGCTTGAGCCCCTAGCCCCCCTCCTGTATCCGCCCCTGGTTGGGACATATTTTCCATTAAAGGGTGTCTGGAGGGAACCGCTAATTTACGGTCAACCACACGAAGGAGCTCCGTACGGTCGATTTTTCGACCGTTGGTTTTTTTCCTATTTTAGTAAGTTTTTCGTCGTTTTCTGATTTTAAGAAATTTTTTCAAGAAAAATTTTTTGAGAAAAAAAAAGACAGAAAATTTCGACGAGAAAAATTTTAGAGAGAAAAATTTGAGGAAAAAAATTAAGATGGAAAATCAAAGAAAAAAATTAGAGAGCAGAAAATTTTTTGAAAACAAAATTAGGAAACAGGGAACCTTCAAGAGAAAAAAAATTTGCAGTGGAAAAATTTTGCAAAAAAATTTGGAGAGACCGGAAAACTTTGATGCGTAAAAATTTAAAGAAAAAAATTTGCATCTCAAATCGAAAAAAATTTGTAACAAAAACTTTTGCATCTAAAAATCAGGAAACAAAAAAAGAAACAAAACACTACTCGGAGGGCTCGGCGCCGCCGCTGCTGGCGAGCGCCTGGGCAGGTCCCCATCGCCGCCGCCGCCGAGGGCGAGGCCAGGGGAGCACGCCGCCGCACCGCGCGCGGAGCTCACTGCGGGAAGCCCGCCGCGCGCCGCCTCGCCGCTCGGCTCCGCTCCATCTCGTCGCGCTCGTGCTGCTCCACACCCCCTTCTCAACGCCAAGGATGACGTCCCGCTCCAACTGCAAGCTGCAAGCAGCAGCGCGCCGGCCCCGCACTCCATCGTTGCATCCGCTCTTGCTAGCAGGTTGTAGATCTGGCTGGAGAAAAACGAAAGGAGGAGGGGAAAGCAACGAGGGGAATGAAAAGACGGAAGGAGGAAAGAGTGGTCACGGGTCACGCGGCAGTTTTTGTGGGGTCCACCCACGTGCCCTCTAACAGCGCGTCGACCGCTGCGAGGGCTGCGTCGACCGCAAAACCAATACTGCGGTGTCTGGATTGTCTTATTTTATAAATTAAAATCTACTTAACAGCATGTGGCTATGTTCCTATTCCGTAACTTATAGCATGCTTTTTGGCTCACTCTACCGAGTTACATTTCTATTCCATAACGTATAGTACGTTTTTTTGGCTCACTCCTCTATAGTAGAAATATAACATATAAATATCTACCTCCTATATATGACGGACCATCAATGGTATAATATATTCCTTATATAATCATATTAGCTTAATAGATTTGAGTCTAAATTATGATTAATGGTATTCAATTCCAAGGTTCCAAACAGAGCCTAAGCTGAAACATTTCTTTTCATGGCTTAAGCATATTCATAAATTTTGATTGATGGGTACCTAAAATATTAGTCAGCTGCTGGATGCTGCCGCTGGTAACGTGCATGATGGAAAGCTAATAAGTAATAAACATTATATTTTGCCCGGCATATTAGGCTAGCCGCCATTCCCTGCAGCCAGCAAGTGGAGAATAAACAGCACAAAATCGACATCCTTGATGTAGTGTATACTATCTCATATTCTCATCATATCATACACTAACTCATCTCTAAGTCAACATAAAGCCATTGTTGATTGGTTCTCCCCTTGCGGGCGGAGGCCGGGCATCCAAGAGGTCCAGTGTCTAGACTCTAGGCATACAAATATTCCGGCGTTATGTTGCTCATCAGTCATCAGCACAGACGTGATCCTGAAGCAAGCACAGGCACCGAATAACCAAAGTCGCGACCCAGTCGTTTATTACTGCGATGCGGTCACTGCTGGAGAATGTCATATTGGTACCAGCACGTTAGTGCCGGTCCAATAGGAGCCGGCACTAACGTGCATGTACAGTACAAGGCGGGCACGTTAGTGCCGGCTAGCAACACCAGCCGGCACTAACGTGCCATCCCCTAACGGTTCGCTCGCATGCCACAACGGTCATAAGACACGTTAGTGCCGGCTGGAAAGTCTAGCCGGCACTAACTTGGTCAATTACAAGTTAGTGCCGGCTGGTAGTTCTAGCCGGCACTAAAAGTCCACACTTAGTGCCGGCTAGAACCACCAGCCGGCACTAAATTGCCTTGTATATCAGGCACTCCTTCTTCCCCAGCCCGACCATTTCATTTGGCCGAGCTCCTCCTCTCTCTCATGGCGTGTTAGAGGGGAGGTGCTGCCCATTTCCCTCCAAATTTGTGAGGATTTCACCCATCCAAGTGCACCAAAGGTTAGTAGCTTCTTCCACTCTTCTTTCACGGTGTTTATTCTTTGTTTCATGCTTTCTAGATAAAGAAAATAGTGATTTTAAGGTTGAGGAAAAATGAGCATAATTTTCCGATTTGTTCATTAATTTGAGCAAAATAGAATCGATTTGTTACTTTTTAGATAAGGTTTTCTAGATAGTTTGACTATGACACATTTAGAGTAATTTTTTTGAATTATTTCACGGGGACATGTGTACATGTTATAATGCAAAATTTTAAGAATTTTAAGGATGAGGGAAAATGAGCATGATTTATTAATTTGTTCATTAATTTGAGCAAGGTAGAATTTATTTGTTGCTTTTTAGAGAATGATTACTATATAGTTTGACTATCACACATTTAGAATGATTTTTTTGAATTATTTTATGGTGACATGTGTATATGTTATTGTGCCAATTTATTTTGCTATTTAGTTTAAATTTACTAGATATGTGGCCTATGACACACTTACATTTTTTTTGAATTACTTCATAGTAACCTGTTTTTAGGGATAATGAGCATGATTTTTTTAATTTGTACAGATGGACCGGCAATGGATGCACGGAAGCCGGAGCACCTCGGCATGGATTCAGGGTTTAGATTCTTTTCTCAAGGCGGCAATGGCAAATAGATCGCCAAAGGGTTTAATGTGTTGTCCATGCAGTGTTTGCGAAAATAAAAAGGAATTCCGAAAAAGAGATACTCTATGGAATCACCTGGCCTTGAATGGATTCATGAGTAACTATACCCTTTGGACCAAGCACGGCGAAGTTGGAGTTATGATGGAAGATAATGAAGAAGATGACGATGGTGATAACAATCTTCCAGATTGGGCATGGGTTCATGAAGCAGGTGGCTTTCAAGATGAACCAATGGACGAGGGTGAAGCAAATGTTGCACAAGAGGAGCCACCTGACGAGCTAGGTCAGGCGTTGCTTGATGCACATAAAGACAGTGAGACTATGAAGGAGGCATTAAAATTTGAGAAGATGTTGGAGGATCACAAAAAGCCGTTGTTCCCTTGTTGCAAACCGGAGCAGAAGAAGTTGGGTACCACGCTGGAGATGCTGAAATGGAAGGCAACTAATGGTGTCACCGATAAGGGATTTGGTGAGCTATTAAAGATTGTAAAGAACATGCTTCCTGAAGGTAATGAACTGCCGTCAACAACATACGAAGCTAAAAAGATGGTTTGCCCTCTTGGATTGGACGTGCAGAAGATTCACGCATGTCCTAACGACTGCATCCTGTATCGCGGCGAATACGAGAACTTGGAAGCTTGTCCTGTTTGTAGCGCATTGCGGTATAAGATCAGGCGAGATGATCCAGGTGATGTTGATGGGCAGCCGGTAAAGAAGAGAGTTCCCGCAAAGTTGGTGTGGTACTTCCCTATAATACCACGTCTGAAGCGTTTTTTCAAAAACAAGGATAACTCTAAGTTGATACGGTGGCACAAAGAAGACCGTAAGGAGGATCACATGATCAGACACCCAGCAGATGGGTCCCAGTGGAGAAACCTTAACCGAGAGTATCCTCAATTTGACAACGACCCAAGGAATATAAGATTTGCTCTAAGTGCGGATGGAATGAATCCGTACGGTGAGTTTGGCAGCGCTCATAGTACATGGCCCGTGACCCTATGTATGTTCAACCTTCCTCCTTGGTTGTGCCTGAAGCGTAAGTTCATCATGATGCCGGTGCTTATAGAAGGGCCAAAAGAACCTGGCAACGATATTGATGTGTTCCTGCAACCCTTGATGGATGATCTCTTACTGCTTTGGAAAGAAGAAGGTGTACATGTGTGGGATGAGTATAAACAGGAGTCTTTCAACCTCCGAGCTTTGCTTTTTGTATGCATCAATGATTGACCTGCACTTGCAAAACTTTCGGGACAGTCGAACATGGGATACATGGCCTGCACCCACTGTTATGATGAGACCGATAGCATTTATTTGAAACACTGTAAGAAGTGCGTATACATGGGCCATCGCCGATTCCTTCCTACCGATCACCCCCTAAGAACCGAAGGGAAGCATTTCAAAGGAGAACCCGAAACTCGTCCTAAGCCTCTGTTCCGTAATGGAAAGCGTGTGTTCTCGATGATCAAGAATGTGAAGGTAGTATTTGGAAAGGGTCCCGGTAGCCAACCTGTTCCCAAGGATGACCAGGGACATGTTCCAATGTGGAAGAAGAAGTCTATATTGTGGAACCTACCTTATTGGCAAGTCTTACAAGTTCGCAATGCAATTGATGTGATGCATCTGTCAAAGAATCTTTGCGTGAACCTACTAGGCTTTCTGGGAGTGTATGGTAAGTCAAAAGACACATTGGAAGCAAGGCGCGACATGCAGCAGCTAGCTGGGCGACAAGGCTTGCAACCTGAGAAGAGAGACAAAGGAGGCCACTATTTAAAACCTGCCAGCTATAATCTGAGCAAAGAGGAGAAGGAAAGTATATTCGATTGTTTGAACAGTATCAAGGTCCCGTCTGGGTACTCCTCAAATATACAGGGCATAATAAATGTGAAAGAAAAGAAAATCCAAAACTTGAAGTCCCATGACTGCCACGTTCTGATGACACAATTACTTCCGGTTATACTGAGGGGTGTTCTACCGGAAAATGTGAGATTGGCAGTTGTAAAGCTTTGTGCGTTCATGAATGAAATTTCACAGAAAGCAATTAATCCAAATAATCTAATAAAGCTACAGAAAGACATTGTCGAATGTCTTGTCAGCTTCGAGATGGTCTTCCCACCTTCATTCTTCAATATTATGACACACCTTCTAGTTCATATTGTGACAGAAATAACTATCTTGGGTCCTGTTTTTCTACACAATATGTTCCCTTTCGAGAGGTTCATGGCAGTATTGAGAAAAGTTGTTGGAATTGAGAATACTTCGGACAATTCGGAAGATTATGACCAGATTGATGACCTTCCTCCATTCTCAGTTGACGTTGACCCTAGCATCCTCTTATCCAAAGAGGACACACCTTACTTACGCCGTGATCACGCTCAAGGCACTTTCGTCAAAAGGAAGATTATCAATGTTCCAGTAGATAATGATAATGAGTAGTAGTTTTATATAAGTTATATATTGAATTCTCTCAATCAGTGATGTAATGTAACGCACCGCATCGTATTTATCTCAATTCTCGATACTATTTGTCCAATTATGATACAATATCATCTTCAGATAATATTATATTTTTGCATGGTATAAATATTATTTATGTTCACTAATTTTGCATTACTAGAAGCATTGAAACATAAAATTACAAATAAATAATCAAGTAATATACGAATTAATTACATCATTGTATAGGCTACTATTGAAAAGTTTTTTGAATATTTTTGCATGGATCAAAATGAAATATTTTCAATTTATAACGAATAACAAAAACATATACACATATAAACCCTATAAGCTACACATAATTGATAATGGTTTCATATTCGTATATTTACTTCAAAACGAAATGTTTTCAATTTATTGTGTTGATATAATTAATAATATGCTAAAAAAATTAAGATATATTTTTTTCTATATTATTCTAATTTTTAAGCCTATTACGAATAAATTAATCAATATTAAAAGTTTATTGTAAAAGGGAATTGATAGGGCAAATTTTTTGTTCCCGCCAGATGGAACACGTTAGTGCCGGCTGGTAAAACCAGCCGGTACTAACTTTTCACGTTAGTACCGGCTGGTTTTATCAGCCGGCACTAACCTGTACTGCTGACGTCATCGAGGGCACATTAGTGCCGGCTGATTAGGCCAGCCGGCACTAACCTTACCACCACGCCCAACTATTCCCCTTCCTTCTCTCCGACGACACCTCACCAATTTCAGATCGACGTCGTCCGGCCGGGTGTGCCCCTGCTCCCGCGCTCGCCCGCCTGCGCCGCCGCCACCGCCATCCCCGGCCGCGCGTTGGTCCCCGACGGCCCTCGCCCCGCGAGCTCTGCCGCGCGTCGCGTCTTCCTCCGGCCCCGCGGTGCCGCACGCCTCATCGTCCTCGCGTCCCCCGCGCGTGCTGCGCCGGCGTCTCGTCCCCGGCAGCCCCGACGCGACACCTGCCCCTGCCGCCCCGGATCCTCGAGGTCGTCCTCGCATCCCCCGCCGCGCCGGCGCCTCGTCCTCGGCGGCCGCCTCGACGCTCTGCCCTGGCCGCCGCCCGGTCCCGACCTCGCTCGTCCCTGGCCGGCCAGCTGCCCCCGCGCCGCCTCGGCTTCGCCGTCCTTGTGCCCGCGCCGCCCCTCGCCGCGCCCGGTCCGCGCTGCCGCCCCTCCTCATCCCCGTCGACGTCCCGGCCGCGCCCTGCAATAGTGCTGTACCGCTCAAGCAGTATTGCTGCACCCAGCTCTCAGTTTCAGAGCAAAGTAAGCAGACCATCGATCCTTGTTTGATTATCCATTCGCCACAGCTAAGTTTATTTACGGTTTCTTTTTACGGTAAATTATCCATTCGCCACAGCTAAGTTTCAGAGCAAAGGATTCATTGGCTTGGTTTCTATTTACGGTTTACATCATAATAAATCGCCACAGCTAAGTTTATTTCAGAGCAAATGCTAGCTTTCCATTTGACCACCCAACAATCCCTGCATGATCCCTCATTCATCAAAAGACAGTTACAAACCATATAATTTTCTATCAATATAACAATCAAGTGAAACTTTTTGCTAGTACCTTGTAAACTTTACCAAAACCTCCCTTGCCAAGCATGTTGGTGTCAGAGAAATTATCTGTTGCTGCAACAATGTCGTTGAAGCCAACAAATGGGAACTCTATATTCTTGTTCCCTGCTTCATCAGTAGATCTCAAGTACTCTAGCATCATTTTCTTTTGGACTTTCTTCTTTTGTTGTTTGCCTGCTAGTAGAAACATCAATGAATTCTTTCCCCTAAACACTTATGCATTATTTGCTTGGAGCTGGTCACCACAGAATATCCTAGCCATGCCGAAATCTGATATCTTTGGGCTCATCTCCTTATCTAACAAGATGTTGCTTGCTTTCAGATCTCTATGAATTATAGTTAATCTTGAGTCCTGATGGAGGTACATAATTCCTCTTGCTACTCCCTGGATTATCTTGAACCTTGTCGGCCACTGAACCATTGATTTTCTTGCAGAGTCTGATAAGAATATTATGGAACAAGGCACATATGCAGATTTATTTGTTGAGTTTTGTAAACATTATGAAAAATTAGAAACTGAATGTACCAAAGAGGAAGTAATCCAAGCTTTTGTTGGGCAAGTACTCGTAAACCAGCATCTTCTCATCTTCATGAATACAGCAACCTAGAAGCTTAACTAGGTTCTTGTGCTGCAGTTTTGCAATCAAGACTACTTCATTTCTGAATTCCTCCGTGCCTTGTCCAGAACCCTTGCTTAGTCTCTTAATAGCTATTTTCTTTGGACCTCTTCTCTTACATTTCCATACAAGGGCTGCGAATGCTAGTAGCAGCAGACATGCTATAATACAAAACCACTGTTATTTCTGAAGAAACACAAGAAAGTTCAAAGAGGGCAACCAATATCATAGCTATACCTTCTTAGCATCTGGGTCCTTGATTTTCTTTGGGGGAAGAATGTCCCAGTGCTCGTAGACGCTGCCTGTTTGCTTCTCTTCATTGTCAATGAGAATGCTGCAATAAAGAAGTACCAAGTTAACTACATTATAAGATAAATAGGGTGAAAGAGTACGAGAATTGAGTCCAAAGCTACCTGTAAGGTGTGTCGCCACCGAATTTCTTCTGGTCCACATCACCGCCGAAATGGCATAGAACCTGTAGTCCTCAGAGGTCTGGATACCTGCAACAAGAAACACAGTTCAGTACATAATAAACTGAAATCACCAATCTTCCTCTCCAAGGTATTTAAAGGGATTGTGCATTCACCTTTGTCCTCAGCATCTCCATTCCATTTCCCAGAGGTGTGGTTCCATTCACCAGCCATGTTCTGATACAATATGTTTTTTTTATTGTTTCAGGTAGTGGAAATGGATCCTACGGATGAGTTAATGCACGAGCTCATTCGTGGTAGTACTGGGCACATAGCTCCAGAGTTTGATGAGGACGAGAACGATAGCAACCAATTTTTAAACTTGCATTATCATGGCGACGAGGAGCAAGATATTAGTGGGGAGGAAGAAGAAAATGTCGAGGAAGCCGAGGTATAAAAGTTTAGTGATTCTTTCAGGCATCAGGATAAACGTTTTGTCAATATATATGTTAGGAGCAAGATATTGTTTGTGACACAAGCGGCCCAGCTGCGAACTATTTGTGTTATGTTGCTAGCTTTGTTGATGATTTCAGTCCTTGTGTAAGCAGTCGTGCTCCAGCTAAAAATTCTTATGCATGCTTCAGTCAATAATTATCGATCTGGAACCCTTGCTTGCGGGTTATGCAGGTTACGCATATCTGCCGCGACGTCCACTAGTTGCTAGCAACCCGTTTGATAAATTTGCGATTCTTTCAGGCATCAGGATCGACGAAGCATAAACGGAAACGTGGCTCCAAGAGGAAGATGGTAGGATGTACGACCATCACGGAGATCAACGAAGCAACCGGCGAGCCACTAGCCCCTGGTCAAATTAAGACGACATTTGTAAATCAATTGGGATATCTTGTTAGGGAAAGCGTCCCCATAAAGTACAAGCTTTGGAAGAGAAATAAAGTCTCTGATCGACCTGAAGATATCGTGCCAGATTCAGAGAAAGATTTGTTATGGAAAGAGGTGTCGTTGCACTTCAACTTTCCCCCAGGCAAAGCTGACAAAGTAAAGGGATGGGCATTTAAGAAGATGGCAACTCAGTTCGGCTCGTTCAAGAAAAAATTAGTGGCAAACTTTGTCAACAAGGGCCTCACACCAGATTTTGATAAAGTCTGGAAGAAGCAACGAGAGTGGTGGAATGAATTCGTGAATTACAAGCACAGTGCTGACAGCATGGCAGCCTCGATTCAAGGCAAAATGAATGCTAGCAAAAAGAAAAACTTCCATAGACTTGGGCCTGGAGGTTATAAGGTTGCCATTCCGAAATGGGAAAAGATGGAAAATAATTTAATTGTAAAAGGAATCGTACCGCAAACATTGAGTTGGCCCAAACGAGCAAGGTATTACTTCTATGCTCATGGAGGCACACTAGACCCCGACACTGGAATGTTTGTGACTAGCGACGTACTAAGAGAGGCTGCCCAAAGACTCGAGGACGCAATGAGGCGTACCGAAGAAGGAACCTTCCAGCCCAACAGAGAGAATGACGAGCTGACTTACGCTCTTGGGAATGCGGAACACACTGGACGGACCCGAGGCGTGGGCGTAGTTCCATGGAAATATGGCTTTTCCGGAGATCTCGAAACCTACCGAAGCCGATGCAGAAGCAAGGCAGTAGTGGCAGAGAAGATCCATAGCTTAGAAAACCGGATAATGTCACTTGAGGCAGCAGTTGGGCAACGCTCGGACCAACCAGCTGCCAATGTGGAGATCAGCCCCTCTTCTCAGCGTCGTAGCAGTGTTGCTTCCACAGAGCACCCTAATTTGGGTGCCGACAGGCCGAGGGACCCCATTGATGACATCACTGTTAGGACCCAATGTGAGCTTCTGGTTCTTTATGGGAAAAAACTCAAAGTTTGTGCTGAGGGTTATGCGGAAGTCCAAGAAGAAGGCGGGACAATACATTGCCAGCCGATTCCTGAAGGATTCGCCAGAGTGTTTGTTGACCGAATTATTGAAGAACGCTGGGAAGATTTGGACCTCCCGATCCCTATAGGTCCTGAAGAAACAGAACTACAACATGCCGTACACACATGGATCGCGTGGCCAAAGCGCGACATAAGATTGGTGCAAGCAGCCACAGATTCCGCTCGGTGCTCAAGGCAAAGATCACCAACGCCAGCTGACAGGAATCCTAGTGTTGGCCCACCTTCTCCACCGCCTGCACGGGACCCCAGCATGGATCCGCCATCACCAGCCGCACAGGATCCGCCATCACCAGCCGCACAAAGCGAGCCAATTCCGGCATCATCACCAGCCGCACAACAGAATCAGAGTCAGCGACAGAAGGCATACACGGTACCTTCGGTCCAACCATCTCATAAGCAGCAAAGAAAGAAGAAAGCGAAGGCTACAGAAGAGGAAGAGGCAGAAGAATCGTTTCAAACCTTCTTGCTAAAGCGCAAGCTACTGAGGGAGGCTGCGAACAAGAAGCCGGAAATAGATCCGGTTGCAAAGGCACACTTCATTAAACACTTCATTAAAGATCCCACCAAGGAGAAAGAAAGGGAGTCGGATTATGATCGTCAGATCAGAAAGTGCTACAGCAACCCCAAGAATCGGCGGCTTAATGCAAAGACCGTTCCCCAGCTCGGAGAGCAGTCCAAACAATCGATCCCTCCGTTGATAGTGCCGCGTGAAGAATGTCCCGATGAATCAAGAGATCCATTGACCATGGCTGGGATGATATTGCAAACTGATCTAACAAGGGCTCAATTGCTTGGGGAGGCCCTACAGAATGCACGCGGCAAGAAAAAATTTGTACTTGGTGAACCTTTGATATGGCCAGAGTTGCTACCATTCCTACCAACGAGAATGGCCGAGTTACACAAATGGTATGCCGTGCAATCTAAAGCTAATGAATTAGAGATGTTCCCAGCTCGGATTAAAGATGAGCATTTCTGGCGGGGGGGAGATGATGTATATATCGAGTTTGCAGCACTTTACGATTTATACCATCAAGATGCCCTTCACAAGTCCCTCATGAGTGTATGGTGCATGTAAGTATTGTCTCTCGTTTCATTATTTTTAGCCTTGTGTGTTGACTGATCCCCGTTTTTCTTGTGTCCCGTAGGTCAAAAATTCAAATTTGCCGAAAGAAGAACTTCCATAACGTCGGGTTCTTCGACCCCGATATTATACACGAGAAATCGTTAGCGCAAAATTCTAGAGACATAGTCAATGTTATATACAGGGGGTTGCGTAAAAATAGCATGTGTCCCTTCATTCTCTTGCCATACAACCATCAGTGAGTCGTTCTTTGTTAGCCTCTTTTTTTCAATCCCTTCATATTAATAATACTATTTAATAACTATTATGATCAACATTAATTGGTTATGCGTATGTATATGCACAGCTTTCATTGGATATTGCTTTGTATTCGGATTGAGGAGCACAAGGTCTTGGTGTACGACTCGTTAAGGCAAGATATATCAAAGTACCAAGATATCATCGAGGTGGTAAATACTGCATGGAGTCGCTACCTCCACAAACACATAGGCTTGCCCATAGGTGAAATCGAGCCTCTTCATTGGGTGACTGATTTTCCGGTATGAATATACTCTCACTACTAATGTCATTCGCAATAAACATCAGAAAAATTCTATATCGTAACCCACATTTGTCCATAGTGTTGGAGACAGGGCCAAGGAAACAACTTATGTGGATACTACGTATGCGAGTGGATCAACTCTTTTGCAAGTGAAAAAGGGCAAATGACAGTGGAGGCATTCAATGTACGTGAGCACAATCACATCTGCTCATTATTTTAATTCATTATTTTTTATTCTCATGTTTTTATCGAAAAATGTGACAGCGTTGGTGGATGAAAGAAGAACTCATTGAAATCGCTCGGATCAGGGCAATTCAAGAAGCTATATGCGGATTTCTACTCGATGAAGTCATAAATCCTAAGGGCGAATTTCATGGCGATCTCCGTCTAAGCGTCGCCCAAGAAGATCCGACGACGAGAAAGTTGATACGTTACTATAGTTGATGTGCTTAATAATTTGCAATATCTCATGTACTTTTGAACTCCTAAGTGTTCCATACATGACAAATATATATATATATATATAAATAATGTTAGTGTAATATGCTGTTCTAATAATACTGTGCAATGCAAATAGTACGACTATGCAGTCACATACGGTAGAAATACGCATAGCCATACGTATAAAAACGAAAAGAAAAGAAACATAAAAAAGAAAAAACATTTAGTGCCGGCTAGTTATATCAGCCGGCACTAACGTTGCAGTGAGGACTCGGGCGGGGTCGGGCACGTTAGTGCCGGCTGGTATTTCGGACCGGCACTAACACGCGCGCGTTAGTGCCGGTCAGAGTGGCCGGCACTAACGTCTGTCACGTTAGTGCCGGCCATTTAGTGCCGGCCACAGGGACCGGCACTAATACGCCCTGTGACCGGCACTAATAAGCCATTCTCCAACAGTGGGTAGTGCCAACTCAGCTGAAATTCCACCCCAGATTTTGCACAAAAAAATGTAGGTCGCACGCCCTCAGCATTTTTGAGCAAAAGCGCAATGATATGCCTTCCTAAACAAAACAGATGAGAATCAAAACCGGGCTCGGTTAACACGTGAGGGGGAGTGGGAAGGAAGAAGAAGGCCATGGGAAAGAGAGGTCAGGCAG
Source organism: Panicum virgatum (assembly GCF_016808335.1). Taxonomy (NCBI): domain Eukaryota; kingdom Viridiplantae; phylum Streptophyta; class Magnoliopsida; order Poales; family Poaceae; genus Panicum; species Panicum virgatum. Next base: position 33,649,316 of record NC_053151.1, on the reverse strand, counting down.
GTCTGAGGCAGCCTTCAATGGTTAAGCTAGTGCACTGTGTCTCTACACCTCATACCAAAGATAGCAAAAAGATCACATCTCCATTGATTTGTCTATCTTATATCATACTATTGTTCAAAGCATTTTATATCATGAAACCTTTCTTCCGAGCCGCTCACTTTTTCTCTATGAGTTACTCCCTCTAGACCTTTTTTATAAGAACAGTCTCAGTGGAAAATGTCAACGCATAGCTTGGTAATTATGCCAGAGGAGTGTCATGGTGATAACACTATCCACTAATCACATAAAACTTCTCTCACCTCATAAACGATTCTTCCATATCACCAAATTTACCAATATATCATAATACTCCCTTCTTATTGGTAAAGGAAGTTGTTTTGGACAAGATTTGGATCAAACATTGAGAATATAAATCATCAATAAATTTTAAGTTGTTGAGTTTACAAAAGTGAAAATTATATGAATAGATTGGTCTTGAAAAATACTTTTATAAAAGTTTGCGTATATTACTTTTCTATAAATATTTTTTGAAAAATAAGATGTCAAAGTTGTGTTTTGGAGACCGTGTCGTTGTCTTAAACGACTTCCATTACCAATGCGGAGAGAGTATTTAATATTTATGTTACTCTTGTAACACTCCCACTGAAATTGTTCTAGATATTTAAGCTTGTATTCCATGGCCTTGTTTGGCATTCTACAGAAATAGCGCGCACGTTTCCCGAAAAGAGAATCTTGCATGCATGAAGTATTAAATGAAGTCTATTTGTAAAACCATTTTAGGAATGGGTGTAACTTTTCGCGATGAATCTAATGACGATAATTAATCGATGATTGGCTACAGTGATGCTACAGTAATCATCCTCTAATCGCGCGGTCAAAGATCTTATTAGATTTTTCAAGGTCACTAGCGCGGGAGTTCTGGAGTTGGTTTTGTAAACTGTCTTGGTTTGACACCGTAATTAGCGATTAAAATGTCACTATTCATAGCATGCTAAAATCCTAGCGCGAACCCACCAAGGCCCATATACCAAGAACAATTAATCCTAGCACCGTTTTATCAATTAGCTTGTGAAGCCATCATAAATTTGCATGCATGCATGCAGGAAGCTTTGTGTCCGATCAAGCTCTAAGAACAATGGAGCCAATGTAGCTAGATCCATGTAACTGAGCTTACCAGTAATACTTGCTCTTAGGTATCTCAAAATAGAAAATAAAAATACATCTTACAAAAGGACCTGGTAGCTTTAGAAGAAGAAATAGTACAGTCTCTCCCCACATTCTCTTTTTTCCATGTATAACACTTTCATGAGCTAGCTGAGGTGGAAAGAAAAAGAAAGCAGCTGCAGCAACGGTAAATTAAAAGGGTAAATGCGGGATTAAGCATCTGGGGTGTTGTTGTGGGCACCCCTATCGATGAGGCTAAGGTGGACCTACCTGCACTGCGACCGCTGCCACTCGTGCGGCACCTTAAAAATTCTCTGCTACCCACACCCACCACACGCACCTCTCGCTCCTCCGGGCCCCACTCTCTCGTGTCGCCCGTGGATCTGAATCTGGCCCTTTTTTATTTGCAAAGTTCAAAATTTCAAAAAAAAAATCGGCACCTACATATAGACTTAAATATAAACAAAATAAAAAATGCATTTCACAGTTTGCCTTATAAATCGCGAGTCGAATCTAATCAATCAAATTAGGTAGTAATAAGACACTAAATTGCTACAGTAATGCTACAGTGAACATCCTCTAATGACGGATTAATTAGGCTCATTAGATTCGTCTCGCGATTTACAGACGAGTTCTGTAATTAATTTTGTGATTAGTCTATATTTAGTACTTCAAATGTAGAAACATTTTCTTTCAAAAACATTACACGAGGCAACTAAACAAGGCCCTGATCGTGTCAACTGAGCCGGGCGCCACAACTACCCTCGTCCGGGTGCGCTCGTGCGACTGTACGAGGCCCGATAGAGAAGCTCGCCTCTCGCGGCAACTTTGCTCTGGCTTCGCCTGTTTTCTGACCGATCAAAGGTGCCCGGTTGCCCAGGTGCCGTAGTCCAAATTTAGGGGAAGTCTATTCGTCGCAGCTGCGATTGGAATGAATCCAATCCAGCTGCGGTCTTCTTCTTCCTCCGCGGCGCTCCCTCGCTTTCTCCCACCTCCCCGGCTCCGGCGCCGCCCCCGGTGCCTCCGCCGCCACCCTCCCCCGCCGCCAACGCCAACTGAGCTCGCCGTCGCGCCGTCCAGCCGCCGTCCCGCCGCCTTTTTCTCGCCCCGCCGCCGGCACCGCCCACCGGGGGTCCGGCCCCGCCAAGCCGGCGGCGCGAGCGCCGCCGCGCCCTCCGCCGGCTGAACCGTCTCCGCTGCCGGGTTGCCGCCACCGGCGCCAAGCCCTCCTCTATGGCTGGCGGTCATAGAGCCGCCCCACCCCCCAGCAACCCAGAATCATAAGGCCGCCGCCGCCCTCCACCACTCTGGTCTCCGGCGGCCGCTTCGCCCACCAACCACCGCTCTCCGGCCCCCCCCCTCCCCTAGCTTGATGGCCGCCGCGCAACCCTCCCCTAGCTCGGGGAAGAAAAAGAACATGGGTTTCTTCCCCTTCTGCGATGGCGCGACGATTTTTCACGCACACGATAAATAGATTTTGCCCAAATTTATGTTTGACTATGCTGCACGGAGTAGCACGCAGCCCATTTCCCAAGTTTCAGTTCTAGTAGTAGTAGCACCGCTTCAAATATTTGTCCGTCCACGTATTTAGGAATTAGGCTCAGCTAGGAATTAAAAACATGAAATATCCGATAAAAGATAAAAGAATGAAATATTGGAAAAGGAGTTCTCATTGATCTAGCGGTCCAACTTGTAGCCACCCAGTATAATAGTATGGTTTACAACTATTTATAATAGTATGGTTTACAACTATTTAGCCACCCAGCTTATTATATCTATGAGTTGGTTCCCCAGCCAATTCCAAATAATATGCCGAATGCCGTTTGGTATTGGAGCAAATTTTCCAATACCAATTCCTAGACCATCCAAATAGCTGATATTCGGTTCCTCTAATGTCAACTTCAAATATCTTTGTATTTTTCAATTGTTTTTCTAAATCTTGTGTGTAGTCTAGAGAGCCATCCTTGGCTAGCATGAAATATTTGGATATTTAATTGAAGAGTTGTGGGAGGATAAATTTTCACCAAAATCTCTATTCCTATAAATTAGAGAATATATAAGAATATCTTGGAGATGCGGTTAGAAAACTCTCATGCAACGGGAAGGAATACATAAAAAAAAATTGGCACCAACTTTATAATCGTGGTATATGCAACGGGCAACGGCACAATTTGTTGGTGTTTGGTTACGGTGCATTTTGGTGACCATTGTGTGGGAGTAGGGCTAATAATTGCCACTGCAGGGTGGGGAGTCTCGGCAACAGTGGTTGTCGGAGTACCCCTTCTCTGTAAATGTAAAGCTCAACTAAAGTTACAAGGAAATGGTGCACTATATTTGAATAAATTGTTTAATTTTGGTTTAAAAGTTTTCTTTCTCTTGTGTTGCTATAAATTGTTCCAAGGGTGACTTTTTTTTTTGGTCCGGCGACAATTTTAGAAGCAGATGTATGCAAAGTCAAATACATTGTAGTCAACTATGTAAATGAGAGGATCATTTTTTTCTCTCCTCTCCTAGATACTAGGCACACTTTGACCTAGGACGATGAGATTGTACTTGCACACAGAAAGCGTAGTTTGACCAACATAGGCAATAGGATAGTCGATCTTTTTTCTTAAGTACTAGTAGTACAGTAGAACACTAGAACGTAATTCATCGCTGCGCCAATCCAATCAATGTATTGGTACTACAAGATGAGACAGTAGTCTGAAAGTGTGTTTCACCCCTCATTTTAGAAACAGTTTCTGATGCGTCCCTGGGATGTGGTCAATTTGACTACGATCAAGCCAGCTCATTGCTCCGTAGCCTCCGTTTTCAGCACTGAAGCGCCAAGGATTAGAAGTGACCGTTCGTTCATTTGTTTTTTTTAAAGAAACGGCTTACGTGGTCACAAGTTGCAATTTGCAAATCTCCACATTCGCGTGGCCTTGTCCAGAGCTGCATGCTTCAGCAATCACCTGCACTTGGCCGTTTCTACAATTTTTCTCTCTCTACCTGCGTGTTTGACTGCACCTTTGCAGCAGCCTAGATGCTAGGCTACTCTACGCTGGACCATCCTCCTAGTCCTAGCTATAGCCCCTCCTTGATAAAAGCTACACTTATGTTACTGTACTGTACAGCATCACGGTGGTAATTTGGCTGCAGTAAAAGAAAAACAGAGATCATATTGCTACCGTTTGTTTTTTAGGGGAAAAAACAGAGATCAAGCTACTCAAGGGTAGAACACTGAATAAATAATCGAAAAGAAGGAGGCCAAGGAAAGGAAACAAAAGGCAGCCTTATTTTTTCTCCCTCCTTTCTCTCTCTCTCTCTCTCTCCCTTTGCCAAGATCCTTCCTGCCTCGCTTCTCCTACTATATAGCTCCCCCCTCGGCTTGCATTCTAGAGAGGGAGAGGGAGAGAGAGAAGGGAACAGCAGCCCAGGGTTGAGCTGTGTGAGCCTTGAACAAAGCTAAGTGAAGCATTCACATACTTGCATATACACTATATAGATATACATAGATAGCCAGAGAGACTCTTGCAGGCTCCATGCTTGGGAGATGAAACTTGGGTGTGGTGGTCGTCGTCGATGATGGCGGGGGAGCTCGCGCTTGCCGCTCTGGCGACGATCCTGCTCGCCTGGCTCCTGGCCCTGGTGCTGAGCCACTTCCTGCCCTTGCTCCTGAACCCCAAGGCCCCCAGGGGCACCTTCGGATGGCCGCTCGTCGGTGAGACGCTCAGGTTCCTCACGCCCCATGCTTCCAACACCCTGGGCGGCTTCTTGGAGGATCACTGCGCCAGGTAAATACTCCAGCCTCAGGCTCCTTTACTTTTGAATTTTACCGCCACCCATCCATGCACAGCAGACCACAGATCCTCTGAATTACCGCGCAATTAAGTATTGCACCATTATTTCATGTGGCAGCCAAAAGGCAATGCTGCTGTCCTGTCTACGCAGCTTTATCATGATGCATCTATCCTTCATGTTTTTTTTTTGTGTGTTTTGCCTTGTTCCGAGCCCGTGACAGTGAGGTGAAACGAGAGACACGGTAAAGGTTAATAACATGCATGGTGGCAGTGGTTAACACAACAATGGTGTTTGTGGACTTGTGGTTGATGCTGCAGGTATGGGCGGGTGTTCAAGTCCCACTTGTTCTGCACCCCCACGGTGGTGTCCTGCGACCAGGACCTCAACCACTTCATCCTGCAGAACGAGGAGCGGCTGTTCCAGTGCAGCTACCCCAGGCCGATCCATGGCATCCTGGGCAAGTCCTCCATGCTCGTGGTCCTGGGCGAGGACCACAAGCGCCTCAGGAACCTCGCCCTCGCCCTCGTCACCTCCACCAAGCTCAAGCCCAGCTACCTCGGCGACATCGAGAAGATCGCGCTGCACGTCGTCGGCTCATGGCGCCAGGCCGCCGAGGGCAGCAAGGACGGCAGCGGCGGCGGCGGCGGCGGCGGCGGCGGCGGCAGGGTCGTCGTCGGCTTCTGCGAGGAGGCAAGGAAGGTTAGCAACTGTACTGGCCGCATGGCTAGCTGCTCCTGACTCCTGAGTGATCTATCGGTCATCAGCAGAGTGGCATGGCATGGGCATGATCCCTTGACACATGGAGAGAAAATCTCTCTGCGCATGCATGTCAACGACGTGCATCGTCGTGTTGTTACTTGCCATGCTGCTTTGCATGAATCTTTTTTCAATGGTGACTTTGACTTACTAGGATCTTTTTTTTCTTTTTCCTCCGGTGTGGCGTGGTCTCTGTCCTTGAAAAAGCACAGTTCGCGTTCAGTGTGATAGTGAAGCAGGTTCTGGGGTTGTCACCAGAGGACCCGGTCACTGCCAGGATACTGGAGGACTTCCTGGCCTTCATGAAGGGCCTCATCTCCTTCCCTCTCTACATCCCAGGGACCCCATATGCCAAGGCTGTCCAGGTAATCATCCTGACATGTCGTATTACTGCACATCAATAAAAAAATATTTTTTCTTACATTAGTAAATATGCATTATGATTATACAGTATATAACAGTGGTTTATATTTTGCTGTCTGCGCTGCTCCTAATAACTCACACAGGCCAGAGAGAGGATATCAAGCACTGTGAAGGACATCATCGAGGAGCGGCGGAGTCCAGGGTCATGCAAGAAAGGCGATTTCCTTGACGTGCTCCTGTCAACCAACGAGCTCTCCGATGAGGAGAAAGTGAGCTTTGTGCTGGACTCCCTGCTGGGAGGGTACGAGACCACCTCGCTCCTGATCTCCATGGTCGTGTATTTTCTTGGACAGTCTGCAGAAGATCTGGGCCTGGTCAAGGTAACATACTGTGTAATGAAGAAGACACAGATGATAGCTAAGCTGTTAGGCCGGTGGCCATCAGTAAACTATATACATGCTAACATGCTATGCACGCAGAGGGAGCACGACAGCATAAGATCCAACAAAGGGAAGGAGGAGAGCTTGACTTCAGAAGACTACAAGAAGATGGAATATACCCAACATGTAAGATGGCCACTCACTATGTACTGTATAAGATTTGTTAGTAACCAAAGGACTTTCTTTTTTTTCCCCTTCTGTTAGTAGCAAGCTACAGAAATGTCATTTTGTCGATATTCAGACTAATTGTGCCTGTGATGCTTATGTGCATGCTCTTGCAGGTTATCAACGAGGCTCTGAGATGCGGCAACATCGTCAAGTTCGTCCACAGGAAGGCCCTCAAAGATGTCAGATACAAAGGTAAACAAACCCTGCATCAGCATCGTGATGAGGCTTTCGTCGCAGATTCCATTTGTGCTCATCACATGATAATGGATCAGAGGCAGAGGGGATGGTCGCACCTTTAATCCTGATTTTTAAGCATTATGATGCCTAGAAACACATAGCTTTTGATAGACGAAGATGCTCAAAAGCAAGTGGCTCTCCCTTTTGCTCTGTTGCAGAGTATCTGATTCCATCTGGCTGGAAGGTCCTACCCGTCTTCAGTGCTGTTCATCTGAACCCCTCGCTTCATGGAAATCCCCAACATTTTCAGCCCTGTAGATGGGAGGTATGCTCTTTTCTGTCCTTTGATAGTGTATACTTTTGGACCTGCCATCTATATTGGTAATGAACTAACGAGCTGATGACTCATACAATCATATTTCATTCCTGTTAGGCCATAATTAACAGGTTAGCTTTGTGACAATAAGCTACTTATTCAAACCTGAAATATACAATTAAAAGGCTACATCACCTATCAAAGAAGCTTATCTGGGGCTTTTAGGGAATCTTCTTTAAAGTGTGTACTCTAACTAATTGCTTCCTTTAATTAGTGAGTGTCCACCTGTGACATAATTACCTGCAACTATGCTGGTATCTTCAGATGCCAAGCAAGCTCCCTGAGGCTGTACCGCCTGTTGTCAATGGTCCTTGCCATGATTCCTCTCAGTCAAAGCCAGCATCCTTGGCTTTGTTTCATTTTTTTCTTTTGATTTCTTTTATAATGTTCATAGCTTAATTATTGATATGCACGCGCGACTTATCTGATTGTTGTATCAGGGCTCAAGCCAAGGGACAAGCAAGAGGTTCACGCCGTTCGGTGGCGGGCCTCGGCTCTGCCCAGGATCGGAGCTTGCTAAAGTAGAGGCTGCTTTCTTTCTCCATCACCTTGTGCTCAATTATAGGTAAAACGATGGGAGTATTTGCCCTACTATAGTTGGAGATGCATACATAAGTCACTGGTACAGTCACAACAAAACTGACAAATCAAAGCAGCACAAAAGCATTATAGACATTTCTAATAACCGGCATAAGAAACTAATGAGGTGGGACAGCTTTTAAATTTAAAAATATGGACGACACAAACATGAACAGGAAAATAGAATAATGCGCTTATCATTGGATTGAACCTAGTAATACAAAGACATACTAGTAAGGAATGGCAAGGTGGTCAACAATGTTGAACAGAGAAAACAGACAAAACATGAACAAGGAAGCAGAACAATAAGGTTAGCAGTGTCACACTAGTAACACAAACTATTGAAAGTAATGGCAAGAAGTTTATGACGAACCACTTGCCTCCCTCCCTATTTATGTTTTCATCGACAGGGACCAGCAAGTCTTAAATTAAATCTCATGTAGTTTTGGATCCAGAACTGTAGAACATATTATCAGACGACAACACACAGTAGTACAAGCATGGCTGCACGGCAGCGTGGAGTTTTCTACAAGTAGGCTATGCAAGTTGAGTGGTACGAATGAACCAGGTAGAGAACACCTTGTGCAGACGCTCTCGCGGACTGCTGGCTAGTGGAGTTCGCTCCCAGCCAGGAGACCCGGGTTCGAGCCCTGCTCCCCTTCTAAGTGAAATGCGCGGAGGCGGTCTGCCTCTTCCCGTCTCGTTTTTTTTTTGAACACCATTGTGTGATCAAACTGCCAAATCTGGTTCATAATAATCTGACAAACAAGGGATCTGGCATTGCTTTCTTGGAGTCATAGAGTTACTTACAGTTACCGAAGAGTTACATACAGTTACTGAAGAACCGCTAGCTGATCATCCTTCCCCTCTCTTGAAAACTTGTCGCCTTGCAGATGGAGAATCGATGGCGATGACATTCCGATGGCATACCCGTATGTGGAGTTCCAGAGAGGTCTGCCAATAGAAATCGAGCCAATCTGCCATGAATCTTGACTGGCCTGAATGCCGTGTCACGGCGAGTTCATCTGTTAGCTAGAAGGTACCTGCACGAGAACATCCATGTCCATGAACGGCTTGAAGTTTCATGAAGTGTAGAAACACTGGGCACTAGCTTGTAAGTAGCTAGCATGAGGCATCTGAGACTCTGATTTATGATGTACATGATGTAGATATATTTTGCCCATGGCAGTTGCTCGAGGTGGTTGGTTCACTTCACCCTGTAACATTCTCCACTGTGGCTCGACCACTATTCTATACGAGAAGATGGGGCTCCTGGGATCCGGAAGGCTTTGGCTTATCACTTCGGAGCTGTTAGGACTTTGATTAAATGTCTTCTAGCAACCGACCACACTGAACTTTGGAGCGCGTCATTGACCGGTTACCTCATTTGAATTTGGTCGAGCACTGGCTTCAGGCTGTCAATCTGAAGAGCAGAGGATGAGAGGATACGGGCGCCAAGATGTCTTAGGAGCTTGGCGTTATGGCGTACTGCGCGTACACCAGAGATGATAGAAGTCATCTGGCTGTCCAGATTTGCCATCTTGACCGCCCAGCAGTTCTGGAGCTTGACTGAAGTCTGAACTTTGAGATAATTCGCTGTGGCTATTTTATAGACTAAATTCAGACTGCATATAACTCTGTTATCCTTATTTCTCTTTTATGCCGGTGGCCCTCTTGTTCTGACTCTTGTCATATGATCATGTTGTCATATGAAAGACGTTTTTTTGCCCAGATTATATATGACGCAAAGGTTTCCTTGGAAATTTTCAGTTGGGTAGTTCATGCGGTTCACATGTTCTGCATGGGCAAGTGGGCAACAAAGCAAGCAGTAGATGATGGTCCGGGCTCTTTGGGTGAGTAACTAAAAATCATGTTAATTTACAAGACAACTGCGAACATAATACATGGAGGAATATATTGCAAAAAAAATCATTTTGGTGGTTTACTTCAACCTACTATCAAATGATATGGCAACTTCTACTTGACAGAAAAAAAAGTCAGTGTTTTGAATGGCGGTATGCATCATGAATCCATTGGATGCTCTTGAGAGTAGCAATTAGGATATGAAAGGTATTTTTAATAATTAATTTTAAAGGTTAAGTGATGCACTGATGTGCTCTTGCATCCTTGAACCATAAACCAGGATCCAACTATTGCCCTGATATTCTCTCTTTTCCTTTTTTTTTAACTAACTCACAGGAGTTCTTTGTGGCTACTTTTGATCCGAAATTCAGACCCGTGATCTTGTTCTTCAGTAAAGATGGAGACAAAACGCAAAGACTGCACTCTGAAAGTCTGAAAGAGCGCATGCGCATGTGAAAACGAATTTGCTTTTACCAGCCTGGGAAGAACAGATACTTGCCGATCGCAGGGGCGGGCTCAGGATTCGAGAGCTGGGTATTCAAAATTTCAAAAAGTGTAATTTTTTAATAGCTCCAAATTTATAAATTACAATGCTAAGTTTCAAAATAAAGATCAAATTTATCACTAGTCAGTTCACTTTATGCTCAGGCTTAATTTCACTCAGACCTGTTTTTACTTGCTCGCCCAAGACATGGGCACAATTGTTGGAGCGGCGGAGCAGTGGAAGCCCTACCACACTGCGCAAAGCGGCAGCCCCAAGATGCTCCATGCCGAGCATGCTCGAGCTTGTTGATGCCCACTAACGACTATTTCTAGGCGTCAATTTGATCAAAAAATCATGAGAGTTTGCATTTCTTACACGCATCTTTATCCAAATAAATTCCTAAACCACACTTCACCTTGTAGAAAATGCAAGATGTGTTTTTGAGCTAATATGCAGGTTGCAAGCACACTTTGGCCCAGTATAAAATTACAGAAAATACCAGAGCACCGATTCAGGCTCAAATGGACCAAGTGTAGCCCAAGAACCCAGTTCAAACCACTCAAGACAGGCCGAGACCAGCATGGATCGGACAAGGGAGGCCAGAAAAACCCACTAGAAGAGAGTTGGGGGCTGTTGGCGCCCCGGGCTGGTCGGCCGACCAGGCCCATGGGCCCCACCGCATCAACTTTGCCACATGGTGCTTCACCATTGGTCCCTTAGGTCGGTTTCAAGGGTTTTAGCCCGTGGATCCCTCCTATAACTACAAGGGGAGGGGTAGAGAATGAACACACACTCACCTCTCTTCTCAAGCCCATCTTGTGTAGTCTATAGGCTTAGTGGAGTTTAGGAGAAGTTTAGTAGTCATTGAAATACCTGCAATCCCAATTGGCGTCTGCGGGTGTCATCGCTGCTTCCCGGTGGTGACGCTGGTAGGCGCCAACAGAGCCCTGCGCTCCTGCCTGGCTGCGGAGCTGACCTAGCCGCTACTCGTATCTCGTCTCCCGCCCAGCTACCACGCTCGTGGCGCTGATCATTTACCCAGCCGTAGAGCCCCTACCAATGTCCATCCTCGCGGCCAACAAGTCCCTGCCTGTCTATTCGTCTGGCCCTCATCGATTGCGCTCTTGCTGCCGAGATCGCCAACTTGAGGAGCTAGAGTTCCGCTCTTGCAGCTGGGCATTGGGGGAATCGAGGGACCGAGGGGGCACACAGGCGCTTGGCTTGTCGGTCAAACTGGCTGACTGGCTGCCTGATCGCTAATGGGCCAGTCGGCCGTTGGGTGGGGAGGGGTGGGACGTGGGGTGCTACGATTTTCAGCACCAAACAGAAACTAGAAGTTTGGAAGCCAGTTATATTGTCCAGTATTCATAGTTTTAATTCATATACATATGCTACACTCTATATATGTAAAAGGTTTTGCCAAAAAATAATGGGTATTCACTTGAATACCTTTCATACAATGTAGGCCCGCCCCTGGCCGCTCGGCAATGCTACTGGATCCACCGACGGGAAAGCGCCAGCCACGAGCGCCGTCGCCGGCCGGAGGTCGCGTCGCCGTATTTGCATCGAACCCGTAGCTAGTAGAATCCCTCGCCGTCTCTCACGTCACCGCGCCGCGCGGCGCGCGCCCTCGATCAGCCCTGCCGCGCGCGGCACCATCCCCGGAGAAAAGGACGATGAGTCTGGCGCCTCTAGTTGATCGCGATTATATATGCAAATAGGTCCTATAATTGTCCTCCTAATTTAGATCGCGACTATTAATTGCGATCCACATATTTGCAAATAACCCCATAGTATTTGGGAGTAGGTCCCCATCCTCGATCCGTTCGTCTTCCCGGCTTCCCGCCCGTCCGCCATCCCTCCGCCGCCTGCGGCCTGCCCGCCGCTGCTACCACCCTCACGGCCGGAATCAGGAAGCCCCATTGCCCGTTCTGCCTTAGCGCGATCCGTGGCCATTGGATTGGAGCCGAGTCGAGCTGGCAGTAGCGCGCTTGGCTTCACGAGGTCGACGGGCATGGGTTCGTCCTCCGATCCGGCACCATGTCTGCCGTCGTAGCCTCTGCCTGCACGACCACCGCCGTGACGGTGGTGGGGCCCTCTCCATGTTCGAGTGCCATCCCACTCTGACGCCATCCATGGCTCCTACAATTTTTGTTAACGAAATCGATCTCTGCTCTCTAGGAGTACTCTGCTTCTGGTTCCTCGAGTAGTAATTGACTGGAATTTCAGAACTGTGTGGCTGTCGAATGTAATTGGCACTTTGGCAGAAATTATCTCTTCTGAACTTGTACTTTCAGGCCTTTCCCGCTCATCGGCACATGGTTCTTCTCTGCTCGTGCTCGTCTTGTTCACTCTCTTATCAAACAATCGTGTTATGTCACATGAAAGATGTTCTTGCTAATGATTATGAACTCAATTAATGGGTGGTCTGGAAATTATCAATCATATCCATCCATTTGCTCTGCATGTGCACCAAAGCATCAAAGCAAGGAGTAGATGATGATTGATACCTCAGCTCTTTCAAGTGACTAACTAAAAAGTCATCTCAATTTTTTCAGCGGGTGAATTCCCAGCGGACTGTGGGTTCCCACTTCCCAACGGACTGAACAACACTGCTTGAATGCTGGATCAAGTTCAGAAAACCAAAGCAATTAAGGCCCTGTTTAGTTCAAAAAAAATATTGCACAGTATCCGTCACATCAAATCTTTGGACACATGCATGGAGCATTAAATTCAGTTCAAAAAATAACTAATTACACAGTCTAACTGATTAGCACGAACTAAATCTTTTAAACCTAATTAATTTATAATTAGACATTATTTGTCAAGTACCAACAAAATATACTACAATATCAAAATCCAAACTTTTTCACCAACTAACACATGTTGGCCATCTGGCATATCGAGTGGGAGCGTACTGAGACAATGAGAGCAAGCATTCAGGCCCTCTTTGGCAGAGCTCCGGCCTCTTTGGCAGAGCTCCGGCTCCAGCTCCAGCTCCAGCTCCAGCTCCAAAACGGGCTCCAGCCGGAGCTCTGCCAAACGGTGTATTTTGCACTAGCTCCCAGCGTGGAGCTTCCCCTGGAGCCCCTCGTGGCTTCCACACACGAGGAGGAGCCCCAAAACGTAGCTCCGCGCGGCTCCTCCGGCTGCTTCATCGCGACTGTCATCTTTGCCCCCGGTTTCGTTGCGCTCGCCTCCTCCTGCGTTACCCCGGTCACTTCGCACGATCCGCTTCCTCAAGGCGCTGCTGCTGCGGCAAGCCAGGTGGCGGATGGCACGGCCGGCTGCCGAAGGCCGCGTGGCGGCGGGCGGGGCGAGCTGCGGGAGGCGTGCGCGGCGGGCGAGGCCAGCTGCGAGCGGCGGATGGCGTGGCCGGCTACCGAGGCCACGCGGCGGATGGCGAGGCCAGCTGCGGCCTGTGCGGGAGGCGCGCGGGGCAGCTGCCGTGGAGGCGGCTGGCGGGCTTCGAGGAGGCCGGAGACGAGCATGGAGGCTGGTGCGGCGAGTTCGGGAGGCAGGGGGTGCAGCGAATCAGGAGGTGACTGTGAGTCCGTGAAGAAGGATAAGGTGGAGAGAGAAAGGAAGGAGAAAAATAGGAAGAAAATGGAAAAAGGAGAAGAGGGTATTATGGTCATTTCATATTTCTTTGATATTTTAAAAGGTAGATGGAGCTGTTTTGCCAAACGTTTTTCCAAAACAGCTTCAGCTCCACCATAAAATCCGCTCTACCAACGGAGCCAGAGCCAGAGCTGTTTTTGAAGAAACCGGAGTCCTACCAAACAGGTCCTCAGTGTCGGAGCGGCTGAAAACTTACTTTCTTTAATCATCAACTGCTAGACACGTGTTGAGGTGGCTGCTCCAGCATGGGTGTGTTTAGTTGGCGAAAAGATTTGGGTTTTATACTGTAGCACATTTTGTTGTTACTTAATAACTATTGTCCAATTATGGACTAAATATGATTAAAAGATTCAGCTTGTGCTAATCAGTTAGACTGTGTAATTAATTATTTTTTCAATAACATTTAATATTTCATACATGTGTTCGAAGATTCGTTGTGACGGATACTGTGCAAATTTTTTTGAGAACTAAACATGGCCTCACATAGGCCGTGTTTGGTTACAGATGAAATTTTTCGCGCACGTTTTTCGAGAAGAGAATCTCGTATGCATGGAGTACTAAATTAAGTCTATTTGCAAAACCTTTTTAGGAACGGGTGTAACTTTTCGCGATGAATCTAATGGCGGTAATTAATTGATGATTTGCTATAGTGGTGCTACAGTACTTACTCTAATCGCGCGGTTAAAGACCTCATTAGGTTCGTCTCGCGATTTACACGGGGGATTGTGGGGGTGGTTTTGTAATTAGACTTCGTTTGTTACTCTAAATTTTTAGTCAAAGATGCTACAGTAAATCCATTTTAACCAAACACGGCCTATTATCACTTTAAAGCTCTTGAAGCGTGACAAGGGCAACATCAATTCCATTCTGCTGTCCGATTGAACACGTCTTCTGGGAGATCTGTAAATGTTCAGAATCACGCTTCCCTGAATCATGGGTTAAGAGTAATTTTCTTCACGTGCTATTGCAAATCTCCATGATTCCGAATTTGACATCGCATATGAATTTGCGCACATTGCGCAGAACTGAAATGAAATAAAAAAAAAACTTGTTTGGCCCATGCAGGTCTCAAACCTGCTACCTTCACGTTATTAGCACGACGCTCTAAACAACTGAGCTAATAGGCCACTTTACTCTATGTGCTATTATCAATTTATTTCAACTTGGAAGCATCGGTTAGAATTAGATACACTGTGCGGTGCGCTGCCACAAATTAATATAACTAGGTGGACCGCGCGCTCCGCCGCGCTGGGAAGGGCCACGTAAAACCATGCGTGATTATTTTGCTTATATAATTATTAGACATTTCTTACATGGGTCATTTAAATATATATTGATAACCTGTTGATATGCGATTTGTTTGAAGCAATCACACAACACAGAGAATAATAGAATCAAGGCACAAAACTATGGCAGCAGGCCATGCATAAAATCAGCAACAAAGAGTTTTCTTTATTGCAAATACCCATAGAGTAATTCCGAAAGAAAAATTACAAAAGGTACAGCAGATCATCAAAACAATGCATAGGGAAAAATCACCCTAATCTGCTCATTTATACACTTCAGTCCTCCAATAAGACAGTAGAAAAAAATCAAGATATTTTTCATATAAGATATCAAGCGCTGCTATGTTATCTGGTGAGAGAAATACCAATTTGTATTTTAGGCACCATGAAGAGATATAACCCTCTTTAGAGCAGTAGGAATACGATCCTCGAAATTATATCATATACCCATATGCAATTGGAGGCCGCATGCAAGATGAATTGCAAAGTCCAAATACCCAGCTGCCTTCAAGGAGAGAGCAAAAGTGGCTTGGCTGCACACAACAAATTCTGAACATGAACGTTATGTTGCACTGATCATCTACCTATGTTGCACTGATCATATACTTATAATTGATTACAAGACCTTATATAACTGCATATACGTTAGCAAGGCAAACTGGAGATTACACGTAGCAGTTGTGCCCTCCATCCGAACTCCGCCGCCCACCCCACCACTGAGCTCCGCCGCCTGCCCCTTTTGCCCCAGCCGCAGCCTCCAGCTGAGCTCCACTGCCTGCCCCTTTCCTCAGACCATCTACACAAGAGGAACCAACGCCGCAACAGAAACAAAGTACAACACAGATGAATCAGCAACATAGATCAAGATGAGGACCATGATTTGTGTACTGGGCGGAGGGTGGACTCACCAACGGAAAGAGAAAACAGCGGTGGCGCCACGCACAGAGGCGGCGGGAGCAGAGGGTCGACTGTCCACGGGGCCGTGAGCAGCCGCAGGGGCCTGCAGGCGACCTCTGCTGGCACCCCAACTTCGGCGGCCGCAACGGAGCCCCGCCGCTGCGAAGTGCGAACGCCAGCGACGCCTGCAGTGGAGCTCCGCCGCCGCCGCACCCGCGCCCGCCTCGCCCGCGCTCCATCGCCTGGCCGCAGGCCTGGATGCGCCGGCCGTCGCCCGCCGCCGCCGCACCCGCGCCCGTGCTCCTTTGCCCGACCGCACGCCTGGATCCTTCGGCCGTCCCTCCTCTCCAACCCCAACCCTAGCAACTGTGGCGGCGGGGCGGAGCAGACGACGGGGGTCGGAGGGGCGGCGGTGGCGGGGGTCGAGAGGTGGGGAGCCCGGGAGAGGGGGCAGCGGCCGAGGGCGGCGACCGGTGGCGGCGGCGGCGGCGGCGGGGCACGCTAGGGTTAGGTTTAGGGGAGGGGGCGGGGGAGGCCGGGGGTGGGTGCGCGTGGGGGTGGGGGTGTGGTGGTGCGGCGTGTGGCTGCGGGAAAAGGACAGAACGCCAAATCGATGGCTCGCGTCGGGCGTCCCCTCCGGGGACACGTGTCGAGCCTGCGTGCATCGGTGCCTCTCAGCTCTCCCTCCCCGGCGGATAGTAATAAGAGTAAGTATGAGGCAATCAGCTGCGTGCGTAAGACAAGACTTTCTCATTAGAACAAGAGCATAGTAGACATCATTTCATTCCAGCGCACCATTTATTCATGAGAAGACACATTTCAACATACGTACATGCACAACAATGGCTGTCAACATTCTCGGAATAGTTTCACAACCACACAAACTGGAGAGGACAACATCTACCACTACCATCTTATTGAACAGAATTGAACTAGGGAAGCAACTGGATCAGCAGAAATCCATTTTAACATGTGCAGTGAGGATCAGTCATATTACAATTTGGCGACACCACCGAGCTTCAGGTCTTGGGCTTAGGATTTTAAAAAATCTGGCTGATTTGTGACTGACCTGACCCATGCCCATTTGTGATCATTCACATCAACAGGGTTCTTTGCCACAGCAACATCTTCCAGCGGTATGTAACTGTAAGTCCCATTTATCGGACCAGGTACAAAGCCGGTAAACCCAGCCATGACCCCATGGATCGCCGAATGCGCCAGCAAGGTGCAATACAAATTGTCAGTAGCATTTGCGGGGACAGCTCTAATCATGTATGTAGGATCAATGTATTTCACAGTGAACAGTTCATCGAGATGCTCTTTCTTCCACCATCTACCAAGCTCAGATTTCAGCCATGGACCTACATCAAGAAACACTATGTTGCCAGACTCATCCTGTTCTCGCTTCTGATCATCAGTCCGGGGAATCAGTTCCGGACCAGCTCCTTCAGCAACCACAACGACAGCATGCCCTTTCTTCTTTATCCGTTCATACAGGAACTCAAACAGACCTCCCTTGCCTTCCAGGAAGAAATCAACCTCTGGAATCAAGCAGCAGTCGACGTCACGGCTGCTCAGAGTGGCATGAAGGGCGATATGACCTGTACTCCTCCCCATAAGTTTGACGAGACCTATGCCATTGACAGCGCTAACAGCCTCCACATGTGCTGCATCAATTGCCTGCTGAGCGATCTCCACCGCGGTTTGGAAACCAAATGACCTGTCTATGATGCCAATGTCATTGTCCACAGTTTTCGGGATGCCAGTAATGGATATGTTCAAACCGCGGCGTTTGAACTCCTGAAAGATTGCCACAGCTCCTCTCATGGTGCCATCCCCACCAATCGCATATATCTTTAGCACAGAAGAAAGATTTGAATGTGATCAGTTTATAATTAATCCCAAATATCTCATATGCAAGAACACTCAACTCGTGTAAAAAGGGAAACAACTGGCATTCTGAAATCTGAACCAAGATTATTTTGATGCCGTCGTGTATAATAAACAGTTCAATAACGCACAGGCTACTTTGTCATTCAGAAACCTGAATCTCGAACTGATAGGACTACTACTTCTCTTCAGCAATTGCTAATATCCATAGTCGATTTCACATATAAAGCAATTTTACATTGCACAGTGTTTGCTTGCTCTTACCTGCGTATACCCGCGCGCGACGATGCCGTCGACAATCTTGGCGAGATCGAAACCGCCCCGCGTGGTCTTGAGCGCGGCGCCGCCCTTCTTGTGCCAGTCGTCGACGGCGGCCGTGTCGAGGCGCACGTGGTCCTCGTCGCCGCCGTAGAACCCCCGGTACCCCGCGGCGACGCCGAAGACGTCGCGGACGCCGTAGAGCTCCTGGAGCCCGACGACGAGCTCCCTCAGCACGGTGTTGAGGCCCGGGCAGAGGCCCCCGCAGGTGACGAGCGCGGCGCGCGCGCGGGCCGGGTCGACGGCGAGGTCCCGCCGGGGCCCCGCGCGGCGGTAGGCGACGAGCGGGGAGGGCGCGGCGGAGGCGAGGTCGAAGAAGGCGTGGCGGAGGGAGACGTCCCCTGGGGAGATGTAGAAGTTGGACGGCGGGTGGGAGTAGGGGTGGCGGGAGATGGGGTTCGGGACCGCCGGGGTCGGGGACGCGAGCGCGGCGGGGAGGCGCGGCACGTCGCGGAGGGTAAGCGGCGGGAGCGTCACGGAGGTGCTGGTCGGGGCCGTGGCGTCGGCGGCGTGGTCGACGCCGCCGCCGACGGAGCCGGGGGCCGCGGGGTCCATGTGTCGGCGAGTGAGAGGAGGGCCCGCGGCTGGCGTGCGCTGTGGCGGGACGATCAAAGGGGACTGCGTGTGGAAGTGAGGTGGGGGGTGGGGGGTGTGTGTGTGTGTGGGGGGGGGGGGTTAGTTTGACTAGTCGGCGACGCGTGGCGCTTCGGCGCCGAGGTTCGAGAAACTGTGGAGGCGCCGCGTCAGTGGGGCACGTCATCGCCCGCGGGCTTAAACAAAACGGGAAAACGGCCACGTAACGGTGTTACGGAACGGAGAGCTGTGCGGCCACGAGTTAACGACGCGGCCACGTAACCGTGTACGTAATCATCATATCCGAAGCATTCAGTATAATTAGGCCCAAGCTCGAAAAGCACTGGGCCCAGCAGCCCCCGTCTCCCATCGGCCCGGCCCATTCACCGTCTGGCACGCCTCCGCTCCGCCGAAGCGAAGCACGGGACGGGATCCATCTCCGGCGGCCAACCCGTATTCGTCCCTCGTCCTCCTCTGCTCCTCGCCTCCTCCCCTCCCTCGAAGGCCGGCCGGCGCAGGGCGGGAGATCGATCCGAACTTGGAGTTGAGTCGGCTCCTTCTTCTGCTGGTAAGGAGAGACTGGGCTTCGCTTGCTTTCTTGCTTGGACACCGTTCTTCCTTTCAGTTCGTCGCGGATTTGGTTGTTGTCCGGAGGGGGGGGGGGCACTCGCTTTCCCCAAAAACTCTGGGAGTTCAAGTGTTCAACTGAACCCCCTCGCCCCACGCTAAGCTCGCCGCCGGTCCTGTCGCTGCCCATTTCGTTCGTATTACCGTTCAGCACGAGTCCGTTGCTGCTGGGTTGGGGCTTCTGCTGTCAGTTGATTTCTCCGGCTCGTTTGGCGGATCCATGGATTGCTCGTCTCGTTAAATTTTTCTGAATCCGCCGTCTGCAGGGTACCATGAGG
This sequence comes from Panicum virgatum, assembly GCF_016808335.1. NCBI lineage: Eukaryota > Viridiplantae > Streptophyta > Magnoliopsida > Poales > Poaceae > Panicum > Panicum virgatum. The sequence continues at coordinate 33,629,673 of NC_053151.1, read as the reverse complement.
AGGTTGGTGTTGACCGCCCTCGTCGCGAGGGGGCTCGTCAGGTCGTGCCGCGCGCCGACGACAGCTGTAAGGCTCGCGAACCCGTTCCTCGAGGGTTTTCCTTCCTGCTACCTTAGCGAGACTGCTTGATACAGATGTGATGGTATTAGTTGTTTTTTCCTCTTTATGTTCTTCCTAGGTAATAGTGCATATGTTGTTTGGGGTCTAGATCAATGTGACCTTGTGCGTGCATGGTTCCATGGCTAGTGTTGATTTTGAAAATCGTAACTGTGTAATTTCCATATGTAGTTTGCATACATCTAATTTATTGGTTTCAGTCTGAGGTCGTGTAATAGTGAATATGTGTGGGTTTAAGTTAACAGTTGCCATTGGCTGTGTTCGTTTTGCTGTGGTTGATGGCTGTTGCTGATTTGTTATGAGAGAACAGTACTGCTGACTGGCTGGTAGCTGGTGGCTGGTGCTGATTTAGTATGAGAGAACAGTATTGCTGGCTGGTTGGCTGACAAGCCAAGGGAACACAGCGATTGTATCTTTGGACACTGTACCATTCTATTGTAGTAGCACCAGGAATGAGTGAATTTCTTTATTGTTACCTCTTTTGTTGCCCGTTTTGATTCGCAAGAGCTGATCATTTCTTGTATAATGCTATGGATGCTATAGTCCTCTCACGTACTCGGCACTCCATGAAATTAAGCTGTTCTTGGTGCCATGTGACAAAATTTTAAAAGTAACCCACTAGAAAAATAATGCGTGCAAATGTACTAATGAGAAATGGGGCAATTTGTCTAGTCTTGGCATAGATATTCTTTTTCTCCTTCTGATCACAATTGAGGGTTTATTATTGTGTTTATGTTACCATTCTCTTTTATACTTGTGCTTTATGTGTGTCAATTTGATTTGTAACCTGTGCGATTAAGTGCCAGCCAATTATAGTGTTCTCCTTGTGGTTATGTGATATTATGCATGAGTACATATGAGGTAGTCTCTCTGTTTTCTTTTCTTTAATTTGTTTCCGAGAAGTAGGTTAGTCCTGTTACATATTTGAAACAACACACCACTATACATGATGTATTTACCGTTGTATTAGTGTTTGGCTATACATGATGTTTTGTGAATCCTTGTTTGCATGGTAACCGGAAGAGCAGGCTGTGTCACAACCAGCTTTTCAGCAGTTTATGAACTACTCGTCAGGACATGGTGGTGATCCTAATGCAAACGGGGATTCGACTGTAACACGAATAGCTATTGACCGTGATACACATCAAGATTTCAAACCAACGAGCAAAAATTTGGACACGTCTTTGCATGACATTGTTGCTCAGGTATTTACATATAAAAGGATATTTCAGAATATTTAGACCAAAGCTCCTAACCCTTTTAGGGTTAACAAGGGGTAGGGGGTTGTCCCCACCTGATTCATTTCATTGGACTTCCAGCAAGCCGTGAGAATACATTAGGGTCCTGCAGGTTTCGAAAACCAGTCTATCATGTCTTGCTGCCATTTTGTCATGTAACAGCAAATTTTCTGGGCAGGATATCAGAGAGAACCCAGTCTTGATCTATATGAAGGGTTTCCCTGAGTCTCCAATGTGTGGCTTCAGTGCACTGGCAGTCAAAGTCTTCCAGCAATATGGTAAGTTGGCTCTAGTTAGTTGATTACCATTTTTTTTTGAATCAGTCAATAACCAATGGTGCTTTCTAAGTTTTAAGCTATATCTTGTCCATTGCAGATGTCCCTATCTGTGGTAGAGATATTCTGGGAGATCTCAGGCTCAAAGAGGCTGTTAAAGCCCACACGTAAGTGTCTCTTTACACCTCCCAGATGATGTGTTCATAGATCATTAGATGGCAAATGCTTACACACTTGTGCAGGGACAACGCTCTAGATTGAAGTAACTTATCTAAATATCCATGATTGAAATTGTATGACATCATATGGTAAAGCCATGAAGGGAATGGATTTCAAGCTTGACTTTAAGAGGGAATAACCAGCTTTGACCAACAGTACAACAACAACAACATAGCCTTTTAGCTTTGACCAATAGTGAAAGAACAAAAATTACAGAATATGTTAAAGGCAATAAAATGGGTTACAGTTATCAGGTTGACATTCAGTTTTGAGCCTGCTAGGTTTGATTTATATCATCCTCATACAAACAGTGTCAATAACATCTGTTTGTTTCTTGCAATATGATATTATTACAGAGATCTGAAGTTGTTGATGCTTGTCAATTTCAGAAGTTATTTTATTTTTTTGTATGCAGTAACTGGCCTACGTTTCCACAAATATTTATCAAAGGAGAGTTTGTTGGGGGATCTGACATCATACTAAGCATGCACCAGGCAAGTTTGCTTTTCATTTTCTTTTGTTAGTGCATTAAACTTATCATCTTAAAATAGTGCCTGCTTCCTTCCTAATTTTCTTCAGAAGGGGGAACTAAAGGATCTGCTTGGAGACATCACACAAAGAGATGGACAAAAGGCGGATGCTAACTAGCCATGAAGCAATCCACGTTACATTGTTTTTCACAGAATATTATTCTCTTAGACAATCCTTTGGTGACTTTTGCATGCTGTGTTCTTTGCAGCTCTGGTCCCAGGTTTGGTTGATCTGGCTTTCTGACTGAGGCAATCATGATCATGTCCAGGAGTGCACCAAGTTCTCTGTCAGAAACTCAGAATGAATAATGCCACTACGCAATGCCATTATTTTTGTGCATTGCATATGGAGCTTGAGTTCCAGGATACATAGGTTGCATTACACTGCCCATGTTTTGTAATTCAAATGAACCTGCAATAACAAGTGGTAAGGCTGTAAAATGCTTAGGGATACCTGTTTTTGTTCAATATATTTACTTGGTGCTGTTTGCGAAAACATGTCAGTTCCGCCACCATGATCATACAGAAGCAAATTGTGAGCTTGATGATTACTGTTTACTAAAAATATTTTAATCTGCGAGTGAAGGACTTGTACGATTTGTGTTGTCATAGGTAGACATAATTGCGAGTTGCAGCATGCATGTACTGCGCTGATCTCTTTCCCAGGGTCATCCAGTCAGTCCAAACATGTGGAATTGGGTATGCTTCATCTGCCATTTGAAGACAAAATGCAGATTTATATGCATATTGCATATAAAAACTTAATTTTAATTATTTCGAATAAATAAAACCAGCAGTATTACTCCCTCCGTTCCAAAAAACAAGTCATCCTGGGATTCAAATTTTGTCTCACAAAACAAGTCATCCTAGCTTTTGGACAATTCTATAGACCCACAATCATTGAAAAATACATCTCGCATGCATGTTTAGCCCCGAGATTTTCTTAGCACCCCCTCCCCTTTCCATGCTCGGCGCCAAATAAAAGCCAACAAACCTACATGCGCACCAAATAAAAGCATGCAACAAATCAAAATCTGCATGCAGCCATGCAAACATCTTCAACTAAACAAATCAAAATCTGCATGCAGCCATGCAAACATCTTCAACTAATTAATTGGGGCGTGTGGATTCTACTCCAACCGTAGGGGCTGCATGGTCAATGTACTCTCCCACTAATCTGTCCGAAATTTCCCAGAATGACTTTTTTTTTGGGACGAAGGGAGTAGTTGATATACACCTTTCGAAAGTGATATAAATTTCTAATTCTATGCATAAATGAATCAGTCCACCAAGACATAACTAAACTCCCAAACTAAATTTAATTTTGCTTTGGTTGGGGTGCGCCAGGCCTAAGCAGTAGTGCAACGCTTAGGCGACACTTGAGAACCCTAGTGGCAAGCCACTATGATGAGTTCTCCCCCACAAAAAATAAATTTAATATCATTGTGGGTACTTGACCCACATATCAGATATTAAACTGATAAGAACAGATACTACACTTGATCTTAGCCAAAAGGCCGAGAAAGGTATGAGTTGTTCCGTTCACATGCCCCTTATTTTATATCCTTCTCCACCGGCTCAAATGATCTCTCCTAGCGATGTGGTACTAATTAACAATCTGGAGGCTGGAGCTAATGTTAAGGGTGCGCTTAGCTAAATCGGGATACGGGGGGCAAGTTGTGACGTTGGGCTGGCTTCGTGCTACGAGCGGCAGGCTGACCTGACCTGGCCCACTCTTAATTCAATGCCTGTCTATAGGCTCGGCCCAGATTGGCGGCCCAATCTTCCATTTTGTAAACTGGGCCTTCACGTCGGGCCATACGAAGAACAGAGGAGGCTATCCAACACAATCCACGGATATCTTTGGCTTGCCGCCGATGCCTGCCACTGGGATGAGCGTCCGGCTCCCCGGGGCCTCCAAGCCCGCCACCGCCATGGCCACCGCCGCGCTGTCCCTCCCACGACTCCCCCACCGAACTTCCCCTCCCGCGGCACCGGCCAGCTCGCCTCCCCACTCCGCCTCCTCCTCCCTGAAGCGGCTCTGCAAGGAAGGCGACCTGCGGCAAGCCCTGCTCCTGCTCCTGCTGACGGCCCGGGCGCCGCCTCCTCGGGAGCACTACGGCTGGGTGCTCGACCTCGTCGCCGCCAGGAGGGCGGCCGCGGAGGGCAGGCAGGTCCACGCGCACGCGCTGGCCACTGGTTCCCTTGAGGAAGACGATGACGGCTTTCTCGCGACCAAGCTGGTGTTCATGTACGGGCGGTGCGGGCGGGTGGACGACGCGCGCCGCCTATTCGACGGAATGCCCTCGCGGACCGTCTTCTCCTGGAACGCGCTCGTCGGGGCGTACCTTTCGTCAGGTAGCGCCGTCGAGGCCGTGCGGGTCTACAGGGCCATGCGGGCATCGGCGGTGCCGGGGTCGGAGCCTGACGGGTGCACGCTCGCGTCGGTGCTCAAGGCTTGCGGTGTGGAGGGGGACGGACGCTGTGGGCACGAGGTGCACGGTCTGGCTGTGAAGAGTGGACTTGATAAGAGCACCCTCGTGGCCAATGCACTTATCGGGATGTACGCCAAGTGCGGTATGCTGGATTCAGCGCTGCGGGTGTTCGAGTGGCTGCATCAAGGGAGGGATGTCGTGTCCTGGAACTCGGTTATAACGGGGTGCGTGCAGAACGGGAGGACCTTGGAAGCCCTGGAGCTGTTCCGAGGGATGCAGAGCTCCGGTTACGGTATGAATTCCTACACGGCCGTGGGGGTGCTGCAAGTTTGTGCGGAGCTAGCTCTGCTGAATCTGGGCAGGGAGTTACATGGAGCACTTCTCAAATGCGGCAGTGAGTTCAACATCCAGTTCAACGCTTTGCTTGTCATGTATGCAAAATGCGGCCGGGTGGATAGTGCTCTAAGAGTATTCCGTCAGATTGATGAGAAAGACTACATATCATGGAATTCAATGCTCTCCTGCTATGTCCAAAATGGTTTGTATGCTGAGGCCATTGATTTCTTTGGTGAAATGCTTCACCATGGTTTTCAGCCTGATCATGCCTGTGTTGTAAGCTTGTCCTCTGCAGTGGGACATTTGGGTTGGCTAAACAATGGCAGAGAGGTTCATGCGTATGCTATAAAGCAGAGGCTTCATACTGATTTGCAGGTTGGGAATACATTGATGGACATGTACATAAAGTGTGACTCCATAGAGTGTTAAGCAAAACTATTTGAAAGCATGAGTATTAGAGATCACATATCTTGGACAACAATTCTTGCTTGTTTTGCGCAGAGTTCACGGCATTTTGAAGCCCTGGAAATGTTCCGAGAAGTGCAGAAACAAGGGATTAAGGTAGATTCCATGATAATCGGAAGCATTTTAGAAACATGTAGTGGTTTGAAAAGCCTCTCTCTGTTGAAACAAGTGCATTCTTATGCTCTTAGAAATGGGGTGCTTGATTTGATACTGAAGAATAGGATGATTGATATATATGGGGACTGCAGAGAGGTTCGCAATTCACTAAACATATTTCAGACAGTAGAGAAAAAGGACATTGTTACTTGGACTAGTATGATTAATTGTTGTGCAAATAATGGGCTGCCGAATGAAGCTGTTTCCTTATTTACTGAAATGCAGAAAGCACATATTGAACCTGATTCTGTAGCATTAGTAAGTATTTTGGTGGCTATCACTGGTTTGTCATCATTGACAAAAGGAAAACAGGTTCATGGCTTCCTTATCAGAAGGAACTTTCCCATAGAAGGTCCGGTAGTAAGTTCCCTTGTGGACATGTATTCTGGTTGTGGAAGCATGAACTATGCTACCAAAGTATTCTATGGGGTTAAATGTAAAGATGTGGTTCTTTGGACAGCGATGATTAATGCTACTGGCATGCATGGACATGGAAAGCAAGCCATAGATATTTTCAAGAGAATGCTGCACACTGGTCTGACTCCTGATCATGTTTGTTTCCTTGCTCTGCTGCATGCTTGTAGTCATTCGAAGCTTGTCAATGAGGGTAAGTACTATCTGGATATGATGATGAGCAAGTACGGGTTAAAACTGTGGCAGGAGCACTATGCCTGCATGGTTGATATTCTTGGCCGCTCAGGCCAGACTGAGGAGGCTTACAGGTTTATTGAGTATATGCCTATGGAACCAACATCTGTGGTGTGGTGTGCACTGCTTGGGGCATGTCGTGTCCACAAAAACCATGAACTTGCTGTGGTTGCAGCCAATAAGCTTCTTGAGCTAGAACCTGACAATCCATGCAATTATATTCTTGTATCAAATGTTTTTGCTGCGATGGGAAAGTGGAACGATGTCAAAGAAGTTAGAACCAGGATGGCAGAACGGGGGTTGAGAAAAGATCCAGCTTGCAGTTGGATTGAGATAGGGAAGAATATCCACACTTTCACTGCAAGAGATCACTCTCATAGAGAATCGGAGGCCATCCAGCTCAAGCTTGCTGAGATAACTGAAAAACTAAGAAAAGGAGGTTACACAGAGGATACAAGGTCTGTCATTCACGATGTGAGCGAAGAGGAGAAGATAGATATGTTGCACAAACACAGCGAGAGGCTCGCAATAGCATTTGGCTTGATTAGCACTCGTCCAGGTACGCCTCTAAGGATAGCCAAGAACCTCAGGGTGTGTGGTGACTGCCACGAGTTCACCAAGCTGGTGTCCAAGCTGTTTGAAAGGGACATCGTAGTCCGAGATGCCAACAGGTTCCACCATTTCAGTGGAGGCTCTTGTTCTTGTGGAGACTTCTGGTGAACGTGATTTAAGGCAATGAGGCATAGAACTAAGTACATAGGCGTCCTATTGATTTGGAGGTTACTTACACCAGAGGCAAAGTTGGTGATGTGGCTAAGCATGTTTAAGACCAGAAATTGTCTCTTCTGGCGAGAGGCCCCCATAGCCCGTCATTCTGTGGGCGGAGCAACTGAGAAGACACCTATTTGGATTGGTTACATGTAACTGTGCGCTCCATCCAATCAGTCATTTGCAGTTGGGCCTTTGCCTATTTAGATTGGTGTTATGCAATGTAAATGATTATTCTTTTATCCACTATATAGTTAGTCATTCACCTAATTTTTTTGCTAAAAGGATGTGATGCAAACTGGATAGCATAATAGCCAAAGAAAAGAAATTCCAAATTATTGTTTAAAGAAACCTTTTACACCTCTGTTGAACTTTTATACCTGTGCTTTATGTGTGTCAATTTAACCAGTGTTATTGAGAACCAGCAAATTATTAGAGTTTTGCGGTTTTGCCTCTTTTGTGAATATGTGATATGATGCATGAGTTCATATGAAAATAATCTCTTTTTTTCTTCCTTTTTTAATTGTGAGAAGTTAGTCATTGCCTATTTAAACAACACACTACTATACTTGATGTGCTTACCGTTCTATTGATGTTTACCTCTTGCCCCATAGGTAATTTGGGTTTCCATTTTATTTTTTGTGAATCCCCATTTGCATGGTAACTGGAAGAGGAGGCGGCGTCGACCAGCTTTCTAGCAGTTTATGAGCTACTCGCCAGGACATGATGTTGATCCTAATGCAAAGAGGAAACTGAGCTACTGATCATATACACAACAAGACTTTGAGACAAAGAGCAAAAGTTCATACACGTCTTTGCATGACATCATTGCTCAGGTATTTACATGTAAAGATGAGATTTCAGAATATTTAGATCAAAGCACCTTACCTTTTATAGAGTTAACCAGGGGGAGGGGTTGTCCTCACCTGATTCATTTCATTGGACTTCCAGTAAGCCATGAAAATACAGTAGAATTCTGCAGGTTTTGAAAATCAGTGGTCAATTTGCTAGGCATGACCTGAAGCTTATTAATGTAACATGTCTTGCTGTCATTTCTTCATTGTAACAGCAAATTTTCTGGGCAGGATATCAGGGAGAACACCATTCTTCATCTACATGAAGGGTTTCCCTTAGTCTCCAATGCGTGGCTTCAGTGCACTGTCAGTCAAGGTCTTTCAACAATATGATGAGTTGGCTCTAGTTAGTTGATTACCAATTAGTTTGAAATGCAGTCAATAACCAATAGAGCTTTCTAAATTTTAAGCTATATCTTGTCTATTGCAGATGTCCCTCTCCGTGGTATAGAGATTCTGGGACATCTCTGGCTCAGAGGCTGAAACAAAAAAACTCGACCACGGGGCCTACGTTTCTACAATTATTTATCGAAGGAAACTTTGTTGGGGGATCTGAGATCATATTAGGCATGCACCAGGCAAGTTCGCTTTTCATTTTATTTTGTTTGTGCACTAAACCTATCATCTTAACTAGGGCCTGGTTCTTCCTTCATAAATTTCTTCAGAAGGGGGAGGATCTGCTTGGTGATATGGCACAAAGAGGTGGACAAAAGGCGGATGCTAACGAGCCGTGAATCAATCCACAGTACATTGCCACTATGCAATGCCGTTCTTTGGTGCAATGTATACGGAGCCTGAGTTCCAGGAAACATAGGTTGCGTACGTTACCCTATTTTTACTTCAACTCAATCTGCAATGATAGATGATGTCTGTAAAATGCTTGTGCACTACTATTTTTATGCAATATACCCACTGGAGATGGTGTTTGCGAGAAACATGTTGTCGATTCCGCCACCGTGATCACACAGAAAAAAGCTGTGATCTTGATGATTAACTGCTTACTAAATATGTTAAGTTGATTCCAATTTCCAAGTGATGGACTTGTACAAGTTTGTTTATTTTTTTGATCTCATGTACAAGTTTGTTTAGCTAAGCAAAGATGCGCAAAAGATGCTTACTAATCATATATTGTTTGCTTAGCTAAACTGGGGCAAGCTGTCATGCTTGGGCTTGCTTCGGGTACAGCCTTACGAAAGAACCAAGATGGGCCGTTTCCGCCTGGTGGCAATTTAGTAGATGGACCGACTTGGGCTACCAAATTTACAAATGGGCCTAGAGGGTTGTGGCCCACCTATGTGATCCATTTTCTTAACTGGGCCTTTCTGTTGTTCTCTCTCAAAAAGAGATGATACTATACTTCCCTCAAAGAACAAAAAAGGAACGATTGCTGATACTGTTTGGGCGGTGTAGTTAGGATTTTTGCATAAGATACGCGGAACCACAATTTTCATATACGAACCGATAAAATCTATTTAGCAATTCGTTAAAATTTCATAAAAATTGCCCTGCAATTCGATACATAACTAATAAATGATATAATAAATCTTAAATTACAATATAAATAGTTCAAAACAACATACTAATAGTTTGGAATATAAACAAGCTTAAATAACAAATACCTAAATTAATTGAACTAAATATGTGAGTAATCCACCAATGCAATACATCCCTAATTCCTACTGGACACATCTACAAGGTACAATAGTTGAAGTACATCACGGTAAAATCTAACAACTAGCTAACAAATTAGATTGCATTGAAGAAAAGTTAACGTTAGAGATTTGAGGAAAATAAGCACGGAACAAGTAGATGGCAGAGCTGCTCACCACTTCACCGGCAGGTGGCAGGGTTGAAGCAGGCCACCGGCCAGAATGCCGTGGACGGGGCGCCGGGCGGCCGGTCTAGGATGGAGGCTAGATTTTGTTGTCCACAGGTCTGGTCGTCTGCCGGTCTGGAGCCAAAGATGTGTCATGGCAAGGTCGCAATGGCACCGCCGCCCAGTCGTCGGCGAGCGCCTAGGGGCAGGGGAGTTGACAAGCTGTGGAGTGGATGTGCTGTGCGGAACTCTAACTTTCAGAACGAAGAGACTAGGGGTATAGATCCAGCCGGAGGAGGCGACATCTACTCCATCTCAAAATAAGTGCACTTCTAAAATTTTAAGAAAAAGATCAGTGTTAGTATAAAATTATATATATACATATACCAATTGTTGTACCTCCAGTGAAGATAAAGTAAAAACAACAAGAATTAGTTTATTCTATTTATAAATGTACAATTATTTTGAGATAAACTTTAAATTCTAGAAGTGCACTTATTGAACGAAGTATATTTACACAAACCTAAGATATGCCGTATCATATCTGTGTCACCACCAGGGATTTTTTTACCGACCGCCGGGACCGAACCGCCGGCCACCGGTTCCGGTTTACCGGACCGGTTGGACCGGTTACCGGTAAAAACCGGCCAAACTCAAATTTGAATTCAAAACCCACAGTTATACCGGTTTCGAACATCTAACCGGCCGGTTAGACCGGTTTACCGGTCCGGTTTGACCGGTTACCGGTCGGTTTGACCGGTAACCGGTCGGTTTAGGTTAAATTCAAATTTTTTTTCTTTTTTAGTTTAAATTCAAATGCCCGCAAAGTATACTAAATGAATGTTTGTATAATATGTTTTAGCCTAAATGAACCCTCCAACTCTCTTTTGTACTACTTTTACATTGTATTTGTATATTTTTGTATGCATGTTTTTTTTGTTTAACTTCAAATGCTCGCAAAGTATACTAAATGAACGAATATTTGAAAAAATTTGACACCATTAGATTCGTCGCAACTTGAAGTATTTTTAAGAATTTTTTGGGATTTTTCCATATTTTAAAATTCAAATTTAAAATTTGAATTTGGGCCGGTTTGAAACCGGCCGGAACCGGAACCGGTCCGGGCCGGTTAGACCGGTAACCGCGGTTACCGGACCGGTTCCGGCCGGTTTTTTTAACCCTGGTCACCACTCGCGACTTAAGGGCTCGGGGCGGCCTGCCACGAGTAAAATTGGGATGATTGCCAAGTAGTACATTGTACGGAAACAAACAAACTCAAGTACTGCTAACTCCAAAGTCATAATCTTCCATTTTCTTTTTTCTGTATGTAATTGTAGTTATGTTTCCTCTCTCAAAAAATAAAAAATGTAGCTACTAGTGTAACAGCTCCCATTGCGCTGACCAGCCGTTGACTCGTGGCCTCGTGGGTGTTCACATCCACCATCCCCCACTTTGGCACTTTCGAATCGAAAAGACACAATTTGAAAATGGTTCCGGAGGATAAAAAACCTCAAGCCATGATAGTGGGCGTCTCTGATATTGGTGGTTGTTGTTAGCATATGCTGAGACAGAGATGAACAGAGCCTGCTGCTCGTCATGACTCAGGACTGAGGAGTCGCAACCACCGCCAGCTGCACGGGTGCTGCGCGTGACCTTGAGTGGAGCTGTCCCGGCAGCCCACCTCTACTTGATTTCGTGTTCTGGGTCTGAAACCGATCCAATAATCCGATCCACGTACTCCCTCCGTCCCGCAATAAGTGCATTTCTTTGACTTGCAGACATTATGTTTGACTATTCATCTTATTTAAATTTTTTATATAAATTATAAAATTAATAACTTATTATTAAAGTATCTTTAGTGTTGTAATAAATTATAATAAAATAAATAATATTTATATAAAATTTTTGAATAAGACGAATGGTCAAATACGATGTGTGCAAATCAAATAAATGCACTTATTATGGGACGGAGGGAGTATGTGATCCAGTTGAGTTTGTTACTAGAATATTTCTTTTTGTTGGAAATAATTTTTCAATTGTTTCAGCAATTAAAAAAATTGTTCTAAAAAATTATTCCGCAATAAAAAAAATACCACCTTGATGTTTTAACTGTCAGTGCGACTCTTAACGTTTGCCAATTGCACCCCTCTGTAGTGTACTGTCCCCGGCTACCTGTACTACGTCGTCGACTCCGCGATGGATCTGTTGGTGATATGCCCAAGAGCCCATCATCACAATACGGTTTAAAGGCTCAAGAGGATATTGATCCAAGAGGGATTATAATTACTAATAGACCTATGAGATAGAAACCCATTAATACGCTCTATATATACGAGGGAGGGGCTAGGGGGCGACACAATCCTGTGAGCCGCACCACCTCCCTAGCCGCCGCCCCCCTTCTCTCGGCCGCCGCCCTTTGCCGTGTGTGCGGTGCTAGCACACCGACGCCCGGCGTTTCATCCCCGTACGTGTGGACTCCGTGGAGGCGCTGCTGCGACTGCTGCGCTGATCGGCTGCTGGGATCAAGGACGAGGAGCTCGGTGCGTGGGACGTGATCGACTACTTCCTCTACATCGACGCGCGACTTCTTTCGCTGCACTGCGCGTCTAGTGGTAACGATCTATGATCTTCTACTCGCAAGCATCTTGGGTATATGCGGTAGTGATGCTAGCGTAGCCTACCCGTTTCCCTACAGTGGTACCAGAGCCATTTTGCGTAGTTTTTGGTCTGGATCATTAGCATATAGGTGATATGTTGTTGTAGTAGATTGAATCTATTACTTTTGCACGGTTTGATTAGATCAATTGGTCATAAGGGGTTAAAACTGGAGCGAGTTGATTGCGCGGCATGTGACAAAAGATTAGTTCGTGTTCTTTCTCTGTTATGCATACGACATGTCCCTACCGGCTGGAATCACCATCAGAGACTAAATGTGTGCATAGTCAGCAGATTGAACCAACAGATCAAAGTCATGTGTAGATGCAGTCTTCTCAAGTGCAAAGTTTGCACGGTCAATGTGATTGACCTAGTGAAAATTGAGGCATTATGAATGGCTCGGATTTGAGGTGATGCGATCACTCTGATGAGATTTTCATAGGGATTCCATAGATGCGATATGTGTAATTCCGTGAGGTTTTCAGGGCGCCGTTGCTTTCTCGCTATAGCGGCTTCCTAAGCGCTACTTTGTTAGAACACGTCGTACGCCTAACTTATTTTTGCAGGGTGTGATGTGAATGGTATGGCCTCAATGCCATGTGATGATGTATGTGATGATTTGTGCGGCCTGCGTGTCGCAAGTTAATATAACCGGGTTGAGGTTGCACCATTATTGTATAACGACATGCGTGTCGACTTGTGATGTTTGAATCCTCATGTAATTATTTCACTAGCTATTAGATGTAGTAGCTTAGTATCTTTTCATGGAGTCTTCAATCATGATGGCGATGATGATCATCACAATACAGGACGGATGGCAATGGAGGTCACCTTGGAGCCATGGCGATGGAGCCCATTGTGATGCAAGAGGCCATACTATTCATAATATAATATGATTATATGCCTGTGATGTTTATTTTCCTGTCATACTATTCTTTCATGCTTTTACATATGGTGGATGTTTTAATCATGATAGAATAGCTTCCATCAGAAAATGTTGAGTTTTTGATGCCTTTTACCAATAGCTGCACCTATAAGCTTACCTGTATCACTACTTTTCTAGCCGTGATGCTAAAGCTCACTAGGATTTTAGTAATTATGGATCTTGAACCACTATATGTCATTAGAGGGAAGATGACTTTGATATAGTAGGTTGTCTTTTGTTAAATCAGTTAATGAAAATCTTTACATAAACTTAGTGCTGAAATCTTGCTTTACTTTAATGTTGTAGATCATGTCTGCCAGTAACAATTCCGTATTCAATTTGCGTTCTGTTCTTGAGAAAGAAAAGTTGAATGGAACAAACTTTATTGATTGGTACCGCAACATGAGAATTGTTCTCAGGCAAGAGAAAAAGGAGTATGTTCTTGAGCAGCCATATCCTGATGATCTCCCTGACAATGCAACTGCTGCTGATCGCAGATCTTATGAGAAGCACTGCAATGACTCACTTGATGTCAGCTGTCTGATGCTCGCCACCATGTCTCCTGATTTGCAGAAGCAGTATGAGCATGCGGATGCTCACACCATGATCGAGGGACTGCGTGGGATGTTTCAGAACCAAGCCAGGACTGAGAGGTTCAATATCTCAAAGTCCTTGTTTGCATGCAAGCTGCCAGAAGGTAGCCCAGTCAATCCTCATGTGATCAAAATGATTGGTTATATTGAGACTTTGGATAGACTTGGTTCTGAACTTCACCAAGACTTGGCTACTGATGTTATTCTACAGTCGCTCCCGGCGAGCTATGAGCCTTTTATCATGAACTTTCAGATGAATGGCTTGGATAAAACATTGAGTGAGTTGTATGGGATGCTAAAGACAACAGAGGAGAGCATTAAGAAGAATCCCAATCATGTGATGATGATTTAGAAGGGGAACAAAAAGATAAAGCGTTGGACGCCTCCTAATCCCAAATGTAAAGGCAAGGAAAAGAGTTCCAGTGGTGAGTCCTCGGGCTCTAAGCTAAAGCCAGCACCTAAGGCCAAATCTGGCCCTACTTCTGAGGATGAATGCTTCCACTGTCATGAAAATGGACATTGGTCTAGGAACTGCAAGAAGTACTTGGAAGAAAAGAAGAAGAAGAAGGGAAGTGAGACTTCCACTTCAGGTATAAATGTTATAGAAATTAATATTGCATTATCTTCCAGTGAATCATGGGTATTTGATACTGGATCGATGATTCACACTTGCAAATCGTTGCAGGGTCTAAGTGAGACTAGAAGATTTGCAAGAGACGAGTTGGACGTTCGTGTCGGCAATGGCGCAAAGGTTGCGGTGTTGGCGGTCGGCACCTACCACTTGGCGCAAAGATTATTGCATTCCTGCTTTGAGCAAGAACATTATTTCTTCTTCATGTTTGGAAGAAGTTGATGATTTTAAGATTGTAATAGAGAACAAACGTTATTCTATTTTTTGCAATGGTATTTTTTATGCTCATTGTCCATTGGTGAATGGATTATATGTTCTTGATCTTGAGGATAAATCTGTATGTAACATTAATACTAAGAGGCTTAGACCAAATGATTTGAATCCCACTTTTATTTGGCATTGTCGCTTAGGTCATATAAATAAGAAGCGCATTGAACAACTCCATAAAGATGGATTGTTAAGCTCATTTGATTTTGAATCATTTGACACATGTGAGTCTTGTTTGCTTGGAAAGATGACCAAAGCGCCTTTCACTGGTCATAGTGAGAGGGCGAGTGACTTGTTGGGACTTGTACATACCGATGTATGTGGACCAATGAGCTTAATAGCCAGAGGTGGTTTTCAGTACTTCATTACTTTCACTGATGATTTTAGTAGATATGGCTATATCTACTTAATGAGGCACAAGTCTGAATCGTTTGAAAAGTTCAAAGAATTTCAGAATGAAGTACAAAATCAATTAGGCAAGAAAATCAAATTTATGCGATCTGATCGTGGAGGAGAATATTTGAGCCTTGAATTTGGTGATCATTTGAAGCAATGTGGAATTATTCCGCAGCTAACTCCGCCCAGAACGGCTCAATGGAATGGGGTATCCGAACGGAGGAACCAAACCTTGTTGGACATGGTTAGGTCCATGATGAGCCAAACTGATCTTCCATTGTCATTTTAGGGTTATGCTCTTGAAACTGCTGCGTTCACACTGAATAGAGTTCCAAGTAAGTCTGTTGAGAAGACACCATATGAGATATGGACTGGGAAGCGTCCCGGATTATCTTTTCTCAAAATTTGGGGATGTGAGACTTATGTCAAACGTTTGATGTCAAATAAACTCACTCCAAAGTCAGACAAAAGCTTCTTTGTGGGGTATCCTAGGGAAATCAAAGGATATTATTTTTACAATAAGGCGGAAGGCAAAGTGTTTGTCGCTTGCAATGGTGTTTTCTTAGAAAAGGAGTTTCTCTCAAAAGGATTTAGTGGGAGCAATGTGTAACTTGAAGAAATTCAGGAAACACCTGAAACTGTTTCAGCACCCACTGAAGATCCACGGGATGTGCAAGATGTTGCACAACCCGTAGTTGAGGCACTAGCCCCACGAAGGTCTATAAGGACACGTCGCGCTACTAACAAGCTCAACCTCCTTATTACGGAGGAGCGCCACGTATTATTGATGGAAAATGATGAGCCCTTGACCTACAAAGAAGCAATGATGGGACCCGACTCCGACAAATGGCTTGAAGCCATGGAATCCGAGTTAAAATCCATGCATGATAATCATGTTTGGAACTTGGTCGATCAAATTGACAGTGTAAGACCTGTCGACTGTAAGTGGATTTTTAAGAAAAAATTAGACATGGATGGAAATGTTCACATCTATAAGGCACGATTGGTGGCGAAAGGTTTCCGACAAATTCAAGGTGTTGACTATGAGGAAACTTTTTCGCCCGTCGCAATGTTAAAGTCTGTTCGGATTCTCCTAGCAATTGCCGCATATTATGACTATGAGATATGGCAAATGGATGTCAAAACCGTTTTCCTTAATGGACATCTAAGTGAGGATGTGTATATGACACAGTCTGAAGGTTTTGTCGATCCTAAAAATACTGGGAAAATATGTAAGCTTCAGAGGTCCATCTATGGATTGAAGCAAGCATCTCGGAGTTGGAATATTCGTTTTGATGAAGTAGTCAAAGGATTTGGCTTCATCAAGAATGAAGATGAGCCTTGTGTTTAAAAAATGTTAGTGGGAGCGCACTTGTGTTTCTGGTCCTATATGTGGATGATATATTACTGATCGAAAATGATATTCCAATACTTGAAGCTGTTAAAACCTCATTGAAAAAGAGTTTTTCGATGAAGAATTTAGGAGAGGCGGCTTACATTCTGGGTATTAGGATCTATAGAGATAGATCAAAAAGGCTAATTGGATTAAGCCAAGACACGTACATTGACAAGATATTGAATCGGTTCAATATGCAAGATTCCAAGAAAGGTTTCTTGCCAATGTCACATGGCATTACTCTAAGCAAGAGTCAGTGTGCTACGACACCTGATGAGCAAAAGAGGATGAGTACGATTTCTTATGCTTCAGCCATAGGGTCGATCATGTATGCTATGCTTTGCACGCGCCCAGATATTTTCTTTGCTCTAAGTGTTACGAGCAGGTATCAGTCAGATTTCGGTGACGCTCACTGGACAATTGTAAAGAGTATCCTTAAGTACCTTATAAGAACTAAGGATATGTTCCTAATATTTGGAGGCGAAGATGAGCTCCTTGTAAAGGGTTACACCGATGCTAATTTTCAAACAGACAAAGATGACTCCAAATCGTAATCCGGTTTTGTTTTCTGCCTCAATGGTGGAGCAGTGAGCTGGAAGAGTTCCAAGTAAGATACGGTGGCTGATTCGACGACAGAGGCCGAGTATATTGCAGCTTCCGAAGCTGCAAAAGAAGCTGTTTGGATCAGAAAGTTTGTTTCTGACTTGGGTGTTGTTCCTAGTGCGTCCAGTCCAGTAGACCTCTATTGTGATAATAGTGGTGCCGTTGCACTAGCAAAGGAGCCTAGAACAACTAAGAAGTCCAGACATATACCGCGGAAGTATCACCTCATCCGTAACTTTGTTGAGAGAGGTGATGTGAAGGTTTGCAAGGTGCACATGGATTCAAACGTTGCTGATCCGTTGACGAAGCCTCTCCCACAACCAAAGCATGAGGCGCACATGAGATCTATGGGTATTAGATACTTACATCAGTAATTCTAGTGTGCGTGGGAGATTTTTGTGTCATGAGTATTTTTATATAATAAATAATTGTTATTTGTTACATGGATGATTATTTTTTACATTGATTATCAAGTGCGTGACTTGTTCGTGAAAATGTTTGTTGACAATGATATAATTCTAAATTATCCCTAGTTTATGTCGTTATGTGGGACAACAACGACGTTGAGACTAGCACATGCATTAATTGATGATCATGTTTCACGGATCATGGATATGGAGATATCGGATTAATGATGTGGACACATGTTGGTGAACATGGTGTTGGATTGACCCACTCCAAGACAATGTTGGGATTGTTATTCTGTATGTGCCATCAGTTATTTTTGAGTGTTATACCTACTGGATCCTTAGACCTGAGATCGCCATTGTTTCTCACTGTGTGTAGTGGTGCATCTTGGGGCTGCTAAACGCTACTCCGTAACTGGGTAGTTACAAAAGTAGCTTACAGGTGTGTCATGAAACATGGAATGGGATGTTAGCGGATCAAGATGGAATTTGCCCCTCCTAGATAACGAGAGAGATATCTCTGGGCCCCTCGAGATAGTTGGATTTGAAAGTGCATGGCCATGCCAAAGTGATTAAAGAGTTAATCATTATAATTAAAGGTTAGTTATTAATAGAATCCACTATTAGATCGAGAGAATGGTCGAGCTATCACAAAGGTGGCACGCATCTCGCCTTGAGCTTGACTGGTATCGTGTGGCAAAGGGATTTGTGTATGAGTATATCTAAGATTCGGCCGATATGATCTTTATGTGTATTTGTGAGTCACTATGCCCTGCTAGGTGCCGCTATTGACTTGTGATTCGGAAGTGATTTCCGATCACGACCACCTACACATGAACCTAACGGGTCACACACTTAAGGGGTTTGGAATGTTTGAAAGCTTGCCTGTATGATTGTCTCTAGTGCAAATGGGAGATTGTTGGTGATATGCCCAAGAGCCCATCATCACAATACGGTTTAAAGGCCCAAGAGGATATTGATCCAAGAGGGATTAGGGTTACTAATGGGTCTATGAGATAGAAGCCCATTAGTACGCTCTATATATACGAGGGAGGGGCTAGGGGGCGACACAACCCTGTGAGCCGCACCACCTCTCTAGCCGCCGCCCCCCTTCTCTCGGCCGCCGCCCTTGCCGTGTGTGCGGTGCTAGCACACCGACGCCCGGCGTTTCATCCCCGTACGTGTGGACTCCGTGGATGCGCTGCTGCGACTGCTGCACTGATCGGCTACTAGGATCAAGGACGAGGAGATTGGTGCGTGGGACGTGATCGACTACTTTCTCTACATCGACGCGCGACTTCTTCCGCTACACTGCGCGTCTAGTGGTAACGATCTACGATCTTCTACTCGCAAGCATCTTGGGTATATGCGGTAGTGATGCTAGCGTAGCCTACCGCATATATTCAAGATGCTTGTGAGTAGAAAATCATAGATCGTTACCACTAGACGTACAGTGCAGTGGAAAAATTCGCGCATCGATGTAGAAGAAGTAGTCGATCCCAACCCTAGCCTACCCGTTTCCTATAGGGTCGACTCGGTTTGCGCCCGCTGGGCCGGGCCGCGCCTTCCGGGAAACGGGGAAAGCAAGGGCAAAAGGCCAGTGGGCGCAGTACTAGTGGGACTAGTCTACCCGGGAGCCAAGTCAAGTCGTCGTCTTTCTCTGCCAGGGAAAGTGATTGATCTGACTCCGACGAGGAAGCCTCCAGAAGACCAGAACGAACGCGTTTTTACTAGTGGGACTAGTCTACCCGGGACCTCGATCACCCGCTACGAATGTTCTTGCGCCATGGCCGATTCTCCCTTATATAAGAGAGCTCCGTCGCCGCTCGGTTGCAGCCACCCCTGCAAAGAAAACATCGATCGGAGTAAGCAAGCCAAGCCACCCGATCAGCCTCGCTCTACCGATCCAATTTGTTTCCCCAGCTCCTCTTTTTCGCCTCAGGAGGTAGCGGACGCCAGAAACCAGCAGCTAGTTAGCACGCTGCGATGAAGGTAACTAGGCAGGCGATCAGCCGCTTCACTCCCTGCTCCTCCTCTCGCTGCACTCTGCAGCCCTCTGCATTCCTCCTCTGCTTCGCGACGCTGACGCCTGTGCTCGTGTGCTCTCGTTAATTGCAGCAAAAGATCGTGATCAAGGTGAGCATGGCGTCCGAGAAGAGCCGGTCCAGGGCCATGGAGCTCGTCGCTAGAGCAGACGGTACGCCGGCCACGCGAGTTCATGCTGCTTGCTTGATTGCTCCTCCTAGCTAGCTTGCTCTGTCGCGCGTTCTTCTGTGGCCGGCGCTGACGGTTCCGGCACGCTGTATGCAGGGGTGAGCTCGATGGGGGTCACCGGCGCCGGCAGGGACCAGCTGGAGGTGGTCGGCGACTTCGTCGACACCGTCTGCCTGGTCAAGTGCCTGCGCAGGAAGCTCGGCAAGGCCGACATCCTCAAGGTGGAGGAGGTGAAGGACAAGAAGCCCGAGGAGAAGAAGCCGGAGGAGCCCAAGATTATCGCGGACCCGCCGCCGTACTATTACCCCGGTTACTACTACTACCAGCACATGCCAGCACCGTGGTGGTGACGATAGAAACGCGAAGGAAACAGCTAGTTTTTGTATTTATTTGATTCAAATTCGTTCCACACTCGTTTTTGCTACTGTTCTGCGTGAGGGGAAAGTTATAAGAAACAGTTTTGCTATTGTGCATCCGTTTGAAATTTTGGTTCTTTAATAACGAGGACCGAGATCTTGATCGAGGTTAGCTACAAGTACGTCAGTGAGTGCGCATTTGTTTGGTCCTAATAACCGATTGCCCAATAGTTGGACTGGTAGTCTCGAGTTAGAGACCCGGATAAGTTTCTGTAACATTGGATCCGCGGACAGGTAAGAACGTTCAGCGCAACATGATATGGCTTAATGTGGACTTTCTTTTGCATTTAAACCCTTTCTTAAATCATATTTTGCGATTAGGCTCAGGGAGACTAATTGAAAAAGAAAAACTGGACCTTATTTCGAATGCCGTGGCCTTTAACACTGTTAGTCCACGGCACAACACCAATATCTATCCTGCACAACATATGCACTGGGTAATGGCGGATCCTATGATAAAATATGGATGTTGCGTTTGGGGCGTGGTGCGGTTTAGTGCAATATATATTGGATATGATGTTGTATTGTACATTCCTTCTTGCCAAGGCACGGTTGTGAAAAAAAATAATACAACACATTTCTTCATCTTAATGGAAAACGTGATAAGACATAACCGAAGAAAATGGTGCACGTTCTGACAATATTCATCAAGCACTAAGTCACAAACGTGTGACTCGCTTCACTTCTCTTTATTTAAAGTTTTAAACTCAAACTTACGGCCTGGCTATGCCTTATACTTTCCACCTACAAGTATCGCACCTTTCCTCTTCCAATCCCGCTCAAGTTTCGGGGGAAAATTAAAACAACAATAACAACAACATCAATCTTTCTCTCCCCAGCTTACCTTGCATACTAGGGATGCCAATCTAGGATGATGAGCCCCCTCCTCACCCGCCGGTGACCGCCCCTACCGCCGACGGCCACTCCGGCCATGGCGGCCTCACCCTTGCCGGCCCTACTACCCTCGACCTCTTCCCTGGCGGCGTCCCCCATGGCTGTGCCGCCCCCTCGCCGGCTTCCCCCTCCCTTGCACCCAAGCTGCTGGTCCCGACGGCGACCCCGCCACCCTCGTCCGTTGCGACATCACCCGTGGGGAGCCCCGCCCGACGCCGTCCTCTCCGCTCTCGGCGGCCGTCCCTGGGACCTCCCCTTTGGGTGGGCGCTGGGTAGAGGCGAGTGATGTGGAGATGGTCGACTACGGGCCTGTTTGGTTTGCTGAATTTGCTCTGGCCAGGCTCTCTAGATGCAGTTGTGCTTTGATTGGTTGTCTGGACTAAGGGTTGAGCCTGGCCGGCCGGATGCAAAAGGTGCTGGTGAGCCAGGCTCTCGGGATACGGAGAAAATGACCGTTTGTTCAGAGCCTGGCTCTGGTGGTGCAACCGCGCCCGCAGTTTGCGCTGAAACAAGCTTTAACGTATGTAGCTGCTACTTTATGCGGCCAACCAAACAGGAACACTGAGCAGCCAGCCTAGACAAATATTACAACCAATCACGGGAGTGTTGCATGCGCTCGGCCTGGTTCTTGAGAGCCTGGCTCCTTGGTACGAACCAGGCGCTGCACAACAGCAAACTGCAAACCAATCAGACCCTACGAGTTCTCACCCTCTCCCTCCCTGTGCGCGTCGACCCCCCGGCCGGCTTCCTACCGCGACGCCGTCTGCCGCCAACCCCCAAGCCCAATCCACACCCCCTCCGTCCCTACTCCCGCCCCCGAGCCTGAGCTGCCTGGCCCAGATCCGGCTCCGGGAACCTCTCGTCGCCGGCGCAAGTGACCTTCCCGTCGCGTGCGTCATCGGCGGGCGCCTCTTGTCCATGTGGCTACTCCACCGAATGTCCGCAACGCTCCCCCTACCTCGACCGACGGTGGCCGCCGCGGCCCCGGGTCGATGCTGAGGGGTTCGAGGAGGTGCTTCCCCGGTCGGCTCGCCGCCCTCGCCATCACGGTGACCCCAACAGCGGTGTTGTCCTTCACCACATCCCCCCTGAGATGGCGGATAGGTGCCTCAACTGCCTCTCGTACAACCTCCGCGTCGCCACCTGCCGGCTTCCCCGGCGCTGCCTCAGGTGCCACGGCTTCCGCCACCTCGCGTGTGATTGTCGTCGACCTCCTCGTGCGGCGGTTGGCGGCGCCCCTCGTGGCCCAGCACCGTTTTCCGTGCGACCGGTGCCTCCCACCACGCCAGGCCGCGTCAGTTCTTCCGCGGCCGGGATGATGGGCCACCGACCCCGGCTGCCTCCGACGCCCCTAGCCGCACACCCTCCCCACCCCCAACTTCTTCCGCCGCTGCTGCTCAAGCGGATTCGACGGGTCTGGCTAGGGATCCCTCCCAGCCAGAACGGAACTCTGCTACATTGATCGCAGCGATGCTATGGCAGCGGAGGAGGCCCGCCTCCGGTTGGCTCTCATCGGCCAGATGGGCAACGCGTCGCACGACACCTCCGGGCCTGACGTCCTACGCTTCATCGTGGGTTACACCGGTGTGCCGGAGGCGGAGCTCGCCGTCAAGCCTTTCCACCTGAACAGCTTCCTCGTCCAATGCTGCACGCAGGCGACCAGGGATCGTGTCCTTGCGGCCAGTCCGATTCCCCTCGTCTCCTCTAGCCTCTCACTAAGGCCGTGGACGAGGTTGGTGAATGCTGAGCCTGCTACGTCGTTCAACAAAGTTGTCATCGAGTTGATGGGATACCGGCGCATGCCTGGGACCTAGACACTGCGAGCAAGCTCCTCGCCCCGTAGTGCTTGATCGAACGTCTCGACGATGCTACTTCCACCAAGGCCGACTTGTCGACATTCAAGGTGACGGCCTGGACGTTGGATCCGGCGTCCATCCCCGCTGCCAAGAGGCTCTTGATTGCGGAGCCGAAGGTCCAGGCGGTGCACTCCGATTCTGTCAACCAGCGCATCTTCGCCAACATTGCGCCGTACCTGCGGAAGAAACACGTCCTCAACTACCCGGTGGAGCTTCACCTCCGTCGCTTCTTTGACTTCGCGCCGCGGACTCCTTCTTCCTCCGGCGAGTCTTCGCCTTTCGACGATGGGGATAGTGGCCCTGACAGTAATCCGGATCGTTCCTACGGGTTTCATCAGGGGTCGGCGGGTAGTCCCCGCATCTCCGCTTTTCCTCGCCGTGACGGCCGCGACTGCGCCAATGGCGGCGGCGGTGCCCACTCCGGCGGCGGGGGCTCTGGGGGAGGCACCACTGATTGGGTGCGGAACCCGTTGCATCGTGGTGGGACCGGGCCGTAGCGTTCTGGGCCCGTGATCCCAAAGGGCGACTCTGCCCACCGGTCCACTGATTCGAGGCACCAAAAGAACTTTCCTCCTTTGGCTGCCGGCAGGAAGGAGACGACAAGAAGGGACTTGACGGGTCAGCGGTCCTCAGCACTCGCGACAAAGATAGGCTCCTCCAACACTACCCCATCTCCTGTCCAGGCTGCAGCTGTTCCTGTCAGACCGCCGCTCGATGATAAGGCTGAGGAACTCGTCCTCGGTCTCTGGCGGGACGTGGGTTCCGACCGGCTCCTGGACCCTATGCTGCTTCAAGCCTGCGTGGCCCCTCTGGTGCTGCTCACGGGCACGGTACCGACACCTATCCCTGAGGCTGTGACAATTGCGCCTGGGAGCACACCTCTGTCACCACCGTCGTTTGACTGCCTCCCCGGCCACTTTGACGCGCCTGATTGTGCTCCGTTGCTTGAGCTGCCAACGGTCGACAGAAACAGTTGGGCCGCCCCGGGGCAGCCCACAAACCAGTTGCCACCCTCGGCCCACCTCGAGGCCCAAGCACCGGCTACTGTTTAGGATGCTGGCCTGGACGGGAGTGATGAACTCCATGCGCTGGCCTGTGATGCCCTGGCGCGACATTGTCCGTGTTCTGATGCAAGACACCCGTGCGTCCATAGCTTGTCTGCAAGAAACCCCCGCTTAGCGTGGTAGGTGCTGATGTAATTCCAGAACACAGGAGAGTATTCGACTCTCTCTTCATGTGCATCACCTGGGCAATCTGGAAGGAGCGGAACAACCATATGTTCGAGGGCACGAGCTGCACTGCACAGGAGCTGCAGGACAAGATCAAGCTCGATATAAAGCTCTGAATTCACGCGGGTGCACGTCGTTTGGATTGTCTAAAACAGGAGTAGTACGAGAGTGGGTTGGCCTTTTGAGGCTATGTATTTTCCTTTCTCTGGTACCGGGTCGGTACCTACGTGCGTGGGCTTCATGCTTAGCGTGGTTGTAAAAATCTTTTCGTCTTAATACAATGATGTGCAGCTCTCCTGCATATTCAAGAAAAAAAACAACAACATCAATTAAGTGAAGCAATGCTTCCTTCCCTTCCCTCATTTCGATATGTTTGGTTTGACTTATTTGGTGAAAACCGAGCCTCAACCTAGAATAATGGCTGCTGAGTCCACATGAAAATATCAATCCAAGAAGGCCTGATTTGAAAAGTGTAGCGCAGAAGGGGGGGTTGTTTGACACCATTTAGCCATTAAAGTACGGTGCTAGTTGTTTGCGCATCGTAGTAATCATTACCATGATGGTCAACATGCCAAGTACACAACACCATCGTAGCTAGTGGCTCAGTGTTAAGTACCGACGACAGATCATATTTTCTTGTGCGCGTTTAAAGGATGCACTGCATAATTTCCCAGCAATCTTTCTCGAGAGGTCTATTCGTACTATGCATATTTCGAGAGTGGCCAGTTTGCAAATTAACCAACCCCTGACTGGGGTGAGCCGCGCGCCTGCTGTTTGGTATCGGCTCCTGTCTAACTGTACTATTATGTTGACCTCGATCTCTTGCTTGACCCGTGGAGTGGAGTATTAATTCTTCTAAACCCTTCAGAGTTCTCACTTGCCACGGACTGGTAGTTCAGAGACCCAGCCCGCTAGCTCGGTGTTGATCTGACTGTGCCGGCTACACCGCAGCTAGCTGCGACTCGCGAGTCCAAAGAAAGTTAGAAACGTCAGAGTCCGTCCTGTCCCATGATGTAGAAACCTGAAAGGAACATAACGCAGCGTGGATTGAATTGCATTGGATGACTGGGCGACGACCACCCGGCTAGCGATCGTCTGATCAATTGATCATGTGGCGTGGCGACGACCGGCCAGGTCTCCGCCGCCGCTAGCTGCTGCTGGGGTGTGTCGGCCGTCCAGGTTTCTTCTTCTTCTTCTTCTACCGCCGTCGCTGTCCGTCCGAACCCGACGCGTGCTTCTCTGGATGGGATTCCCTTGAGCGTACTAGTTCCGATCCCGCGGGCTGAAAGATCGATGCAAGCAGCAAGGCCTGTCCTCCCATCGCATGTCCCACGGCGTTTGACGGTTCAACCTCGCACGCATCGCAGCGGAACGCACGCGCGCGCGGCCGGGGAAGAATCGATCAACGGCTCCAATACTCGTCTCCGTATGCATGCTTGCCACGGAACTACTTCGAAGGTTATTAGGATCGGTGACAGCCAGTCGACAGTCGTCGTCGACGTCTCGCCGTTCGACGACTTGGAAAGATCTGTTGGATTGATCTCCTTCCTAATAGGCCCAACGGCTTATTAGGCCTTTAATCCGCGTTCTGATCGGGAGCGTCCAACCCTTAATGGTTGGTGGGCCCCCGCTATACAGTGCCATATAAAAGGGGGTGAGGGGCCAGGCACTCGATACGAGGTTCACCGCGCCGCCAGCACCCTCACCCACATTCCTAAATCCTAGCCGATCTGGAGGGGGCGCTGGAGCAGCGGGAAGACTCGCCGCCGCCGTCGACGCTAATCCATCGACGTCGCTGCCACCTTCCTCGACTACGTCGCTACGCTCACGACTCCTCTGCATCGCTCGTCGCCGCCCTTGAGCGGATCGCCATCAACGAACCAGAGATGACCGCTTCAAGCTCCACCGGTGGTGATGGTCTCTACTTCTCTCTTCCTGTGTACTCAATGTTCTAGATCTAGGACTCCCTTTTTGTACTCAGATCAAGAAAAGAGAAAGAAATCATACTCGATCCATGCACTGTGTGATCCTAGAAAGCTAACAATGGTATCAGTCGCCTACACACGTGTAGATCGAGGTCGGGAAAGAAAGATTCGAGTGCGAATCGAAACAAAAGTCAAAGAAAAGCGAATCGATTTCGAATCGAGCAGAAAGGATCTAACCCTAATCCTAGAGATGAAAGGGCGCGGGACCTACCTGGTCTGCGCGCCACTGCCGCCGTCGGTGCGCGGGACGCATTTGCGCCGCCGCTCACCGGACTTCACGGCACAGAGGAGCCGCTGGCTCGCCGCTTGAAGCGTCCCCTCATAAGAGAAGACTTAAATGTGTTTCAAACATCAGTCCCAGGAGGCTGATGACACATTTATTACATCGGATGGTTCATTACCGTACACATCTACGCGGTAGTGAGCAGAGAAGCACCACTATCGCGAGGATTACAATCCACACACACAATGATATTAAATATAAAAAGAAGGTCATCAGAGTCTTGCGCCATGCGGTAACTCCTGCGGGTGATCCTAATCCACAGGCAAGGCTGGGTGCAGGACGGTACCCATACTCAGCGTCGTCGGGTACAAAGTCTGGATCTTCTTCTGTAAAAATAAAGAATGGGGTGAGTACAAACGTACTCAGCAAGTCCAACCATACCCACGGAGGGGGTATAAACAGAATATCATGCACATGGTAAATCAAGGAATAAGGCTAGGGTTCGGTTTGCGGAAAACAACATTTTATGCAGGGGTTCGTTTGAAAACAAATATTTCTAAAACCAGTTTTTCTTATATCGAGTAACACCAAGGGTTGATCCGCACAGGATCTAAGTTTTAAGACTGCTACCGGACTCCTCATCCGCCGTAGCACACGGCACAACTGCCGGACACATCTCCAAAACAACTCACGCCAAACCATCCATTCCCAGATGAAACACTAGTTGTGAGACCACACCGTAACTCGCCCAGTACCGTGGGCACGGCTATTCGAATAGATTCTTAACTCTGCAGAGGTGTGCAACTTTACCCACAAGTGGGGTACCACAACACGATCACCTTAGTGTCGGTGCAGATCCCAACAAAGCCATTACCCACCTTAGCTAGACCTGACTAGCCATCACGGGATGCACCAAGGGGTCATCGACCGTTCACCTAGGTTTAACCGGGGCATAAGTCACTCGGGGCTTATCCCTTCTCCTTAGTCACCCGTTGCTCTCAGCTCTCCTGATGGCTATCAGACTAACTAGTGGGATTTATGCTAAGCCGTTGCCCATACAACGGTCGAGTGGTTTGCACGATAGTGGAGTTTAGTGAGATGCAACACCAACTCAGTCCTTAGGGGTGACAAGATGGATATCTCCCTTCCTTGCCCTGCCACACCGGCACGAGCACACCAAACGGCAAATCACACTGAAATGCCATCCATCCCGTCTAGACTCAACTTTCGAAAATCCACTTTTATCCCTTCCCACACACACACCTTTTCTTTATAAAACAAGTTGTATAAAGTAGCAGGTCCTAAGCGTTCTAGTATTGATTAACGTCCAAGCAAAATCAGGCATTAATCTAGGTGGTCAAGGAATGATCATAACAAATCAAGGGGTGGCTATCCAACCGTGTTTTCAGCAAGCAAAGCATATGCAATTTTGTAAAACAGGCCAATAGGTTGTGTTTATAAAAACTAGGACAAAAGCATGCATCAGAGGATGGGATTGAACTTGCCGTCTTCAAAGCCTTCGGGGAGGTCCTGGTCGAAGCACTGTCCTTCGGGCTCAGGGTCGCGAAGCTGGTCCTCGTTCGCGGGCTCGCAGTACTGCTCGTTAACGGGCTCTCCTTCGTTCACACCGTAGTCTACGACACGTACAAACAAACACACAATCAAGAAAAAGAAATAAAAGTTTTATCGTTGAGCTCGAATTGAGAATAATTAAGATATGGAGCTCGGGGTAATATTTTTGGGCGGTTCCCTAATGGCATGGACAAAATTGTGTCATGAGAGGCGTGGTAAAGTTTTAGGTAGATCCGAGGTCGTTTGGCGCATGAAATGATAGGTTATATAAAGGGTTAGGGGTTAAATTAGGGTCCAGGGGCCTATTTGTAATTAAATTTAAGAAGGCAGGGGCTTGGTTTGTATTTTAGAAATTATTTGGGTTATTCTAAAAAGGGTCAGGGGTTTATTTATAACTATGTTTATATGGGAGGAACGTTTATTTCGAAATATATTAAAGGGAAGGGTTTTATTTGCAAAAATGTTAAAAGGTGGAAGGGTTCTTGAGTAATTAGAGGAAGGTCCAGGGGGTTATGGGCAAAATGCCCTGTCTTTTCCTTCCCCTCGCGCTGGGAAACAGGGGAGGGGGCGGCACGTCGCCGGCAACGGCCCTAGGCCGGCGGTCTGGCCCGGGAGCGGCTCTGGGTGAGGGAAAATGGGAGAGAGAGACCCGAGGGGCCGATTCCCCCCTTTGATTTGGGGACAGGGGGCCCGCAGGGCGGGGATTCACGGCAGCGGCGGTCAGTAGGCGGCGGCGGTCATGGTGGCGCCGCGGTGGGGGTCGACGGCGGCCAAGGATGGGGCAAGAGGGAGAGGGGATCGTGGGGGTTCGATTCCCCCTTACCTCGGGCCGAGGTGGATCAGGGAGGTCGGGACCCGGAGGTGAGCGGTGGTTGGCGCTAGCGGCTATGGCGGTGGCGCTGCGGGGCTGGAGAGGGGTTGGTGGGCGGCGGTGGAGCTTGTGGGGGTGGAGAGCTGCGCGGGGACCCCTTTTATAGAGCAAGCGAGGCGGTGGAGGGTGGGGTGCGCCGGTGGCGGCCGGCGAACGGTGCGGAGCGCCTTAATGGCGTCGCGACACGGCGGCGCGGGCGGCGATGCGGCACAGCGGCGATGCGACCGCTCAGGCAGGTGGTGGTGCGGCGAGGCGGGATGGGACGCGTCGAGCAGGCGGCGACCGGCGCAGGCGGCGCTGTGCGGGAGTCAACGGCGGTGGAGGTGGGAGCTGGGCGACGGCGCACGCACGCGGGCGGCTTGGCACGGCTGCGCGCGCGGGCGGCCGGCGTCGCGGCTCGGTGCTCCGCGGCGCGGCGGGCGCGTGCGTACGCGCGCGTGTGCACGGCCCGGGTCGGCTTGGCGCGGCGCGGCGCTCGGCCGGGGAAAGGGAGCTGCGGCGGTGTGTGCGTGCACGGGGCAACAGCCGGGGGCGGGGCGCGCGCAGGAGCGGGGTCCAGGGGGCGTGCGTGCGCACGCTCCGAGGGGAGGCGTGCTCGGGTGGGGAGCGTGGCCTGGTGGAGCAGGAGGCGAGGGGGGGCCTGGCCAGGCGCGCGCGGCAGAGGAGAAAGGAAGGCGTGCGGGCCGGGCCGCGCGGCAGAGGAGGGAGAGAAAGGAGGAAGGAGAGAGGAAAAGAAAAGAAGAAAAGGAAAAAGGAAAATGGGAGAAAGAAAAAGAAAAGGAGGGGAGAGAGAGGACGAGCGCTCGCCGGCGGGATTCGCGGCGGCCGCTGTGACCCGGTCGGCCACGCGCAACGTTGCGTGCGCGCGCGGATGAGGCCACAGGAAAAAGATCGGGGTCGGGAATCAGACGTTAGGAACGGAGAGAGGAATTCCGGGAAAAGGGGCTTGGGTTTTAAGAGTATTTTGAGCTCAACGTTAAGAAGTTTTGCAAATAATTATTTTAGCGTGTGATTTGTTTTTGATGGATTTTCGGGATGTCACACCGCTCCGGGACGCCGGGGTCGCGCGTGCGGGGCTCGAGAGCATGGCTCCGTCCACGGCCGGCTCGACGGCGGCGCGCTCACCCTCTGGCGAGCGCGCGCGCCGGCGAGCAAGCCGCGGCGGCGCCGTCCCACCCGCTCCACCCGGCTACCATGGCCAGTGGCCGTCGCCGCTGCGCAGTGGAGAGAGAAAGGGGAAGGCGAATGACCTAGGGTTTGTGGGACACCGCGTCGTCGTCGGGTTTTGATCTGGCGAAACGCGCGGACGACCGTCCGATCAAGATCAGCGGCCGAGATAGCGCCTCGCCTCCTGGGCCGGCAGGCAGCCCATGCGGGCGGGGGAGGGGATGCCGCGGCGGGCCAATTTGGCGGCCCGGCCGTTGGCTGTCGGACCTCGGGCCCAAGAGGATGCGGCCGAGCAGGCCGCAGGCTGTTTTTTGCATCTGGGCCGCCTGATGAGTGTTACGTTTTATTGTTTTTTCTATTTTCCAGATGCAATTTCAATAGTTTTTGAATAGTTTTGATTATAGTTTGATCTTTATTCAATTTTGCACCAACATGTTTATTGTTTAGAGATAAAAGTTTATAGTTTTGCTTCTGGAAATAGAAATTCCTACATGTTTCCGCTGCTAAGTTTATATAGTTGCTTTTTTACTTTAATTCGAACCAATGAGACAATTAAAGTTTAAAAGCATGGTTAAAAGGTTATTTCAGGATTATGGTATTCTTAATTTTCTGACCAATGTTGTTAATTAGAATACTGTAATTTCATAGTTCTTGTGCATTTATTTCTATTTCTGCCCAATGGTGATATAGATTTAATTGCATAAACAGTTGTATGTTCTATTTTTGACCAACGTTAGAATTATTACATGCAATTGTTGTTATTATGTTCTCACTATTTTTTGAAATTTTCAGCGGGGATGAACTTGATGGGATTCATCAATCACATCCCAACTCTAAAAGGAGACAACTATGGCGAATGGATCAAGAAGGTTGATCTTGCTTTCGTCTATGGAGAGGTGGATGAGATGATCACCACTCCAAAGCCCACTGAGCCACCGGCTCGAGTGAGAGGGGAATCTGATACTGATGCTGAGTGGCAGGAAAAGCAAAGGGACTGTGCTCCTTTAAAGATGGCTTATGATCTCCAAAAGATAAAGTGGAATAATGCCAATAAGAAATGTGTGGCAGTGATAAAGAACACAATTGATCCTAACATTCTGGGTTCAATTGGAGAGTGTGATTTAGCTGCAGAGTACCTTGAAAAGATAAAGAACCAGTTTACTGGTTATTCAAAGACATATGCCACACAGATCATAGAGCAGTTGGTTACAAAGAGATACTGTGGCAATGCCGGTACTATAAGAGATCATATCATGAGGATGTGCGCCTTGATCTCCAAGCTCAAACCAATGAACTTGGATCTCAAGGAAGAGTTTATGGTGCACCTGTTATTCGCCTCTCTGCCAAAAGAGTTTGCAACGTTCGTTGTAAACTATAACTCACAGCCAGAGAAGTGGAATATGGAAAAGGCAATTGCTATGTGTGCGCAAGAGGAAGATAGACTCAAGAAACAGAATGGTGGGTCTATCAATTTTGTGCATAATGACAAGAAAAGGGCTTTCCATGCTGCTTCTTCCTCTAAAGCCAAAGACAAAGCCCCTATGCCACAGAAGTATCAGCAACAGCGTCCTCCAGCTCAAGATGAGTGCTTCCACTGCTATGACAAGGGGCATCGTAAAGCAGATTGTCCCAACTACTTAAAGATGATAATGGCAAAGAATGGTGAGAATGTAATTTCATTTGTTAATGAATCCCTGTATATACAGTTTTCTAAATCTACTTGGTGGATTGATTCTGGTGCAACTGTGCATGTTGCAAATTCTTTACAGGGATTCCGTTCGACAAGGACTACGCTAAGAAGCGAAAGACACATTAAAGTCGCGAACGGAGTACAAGCAGATGTGGAAGCTGTTGGCGATGTCTCCCTCGAGCTAGTTAATGGTTTCATGCTTGTATTAAAAGATGTTTTATTTGTTCCTTCGCTTCAAAGAAACTTGATCAGTGTATCACGCTTAGACACAGATGGTTTTGGTTGTCATTTTGCGAATGGCAAATGTGAACTATGGTTTGATAATAATTGTATTGGTGATGCTTTTCTTTATAATGATCTTTATTTATTATCTATGCGTGATAAAGTGCATTATGTATGTGATGTGAATTTAAATGAATCCTTGTCAGAGAAAAAAACAAAGAAAAGAAAGAGAACTCAAGATACTTCATCGAAATTATGGCATTGTCGTTTAGGTCATATTTCTAGGGGGAGAATTGAAAGATTAGTGAAGAGTGAAATTCTTCCTCAGCTAGAGTTCTCTGATCTTGAACAATGCGTCGAATGCATTAAAGAAAAATTTGTAAAGCAAATTAAAAAGGGTGCCAAACGAAGTGCAGGAACATTAGAAATAATCCACACTGATATATGTGGCTCGTTTCCTGTGAAAAGTATGGATGGCTATGATTTGTTCATAACATTCACAGACGATTACTACCGCTATGGTTACATTTATCCAATTAAAGAAAGATCCAAGGCATTGGATAAATTTAAAATATTCAAAGCTGAGGTTGAAAATAAGCTTGACAAAAGAATTAAAATATTAAGATCAGACCGTGGAGGGGAGTACTACGGTCGACATACCCCTTATGGACAAGTCCCTGGACCTTTTGTAAGATTTTTACAAGAAAATGGAATAGTTGCCCAATATTCCACACCGGGGGAGCCTGAACAAAATGGAGTAGCTGAAAGGCGCAACCGTACACTGATGGATATGGTGCGCAATATGATGAGTTATTCCACACTGCCATTGAGTCTGTGGATGGAGGCGTTAAAAACCGCCATCTATATTCTCAATAGAGTGTCAAGCAAATCGGTGCCCAAAACACCGTATGAGCTATGGACAGGAAGAGAACCCTCACTGACTCACTTTCGGGTCCGGGAGAGCCCAGCTGAGGCTAAAGTGTTTAATCCAAGTATTGGAAAATTAGATCCCAAAACTGTAAGCTGCCATTTTATCGGCTATCCTGAAAAGTCAAAAGGTTTTCGTTTCTACTGTCCAGACAGATAAACAAAGTTTGTAGAAACGAGACATGCTGTCTTTCTAGAAAATAAAATGATCAGGGGGAATATGGTACCTAGAGAAATTGACCTTGAGGAGAAGCGGGTGTATGTGACTACTCCTATGATTCAAGAGCCATTTTTCTCATTACCTGTTGATGCTGCACCAAAAATTTCTGAAATAGTGATGCCAGCACCTTCTTCGATTGTTGCTGCACCAACTATTGCAGATATTACGGTGACAACACCTGTCGCAACTCCACCCATACCAACAGTTAGCGAAGGTTTGGAACCTGTCATCCAGGAACCGCCTGAACCCGCGGTTGGACATGAGGAGGAGGAGCTACAGCCCCATATGGAAAATGTGCCAGAAGTTGAGGCACAAAATGTGCCACAAGCAGTGGCCCTTAGAAGGTCACAAAGAGAAAGAAGGTCGGCTATTTCTAGTGACTATGAAGTTTATAATACAGAAGAAATTTATATGGAGGGTGATCCCACTTCATATGAAGAAGCCATGAGAAGTGTTCACTCATCTAAATGGCTGGAAGCTATGAAGGATGAGATGAAATCAATGAGTTCCAATGGTGTTTGGGACTTAGAAGAAATTCCTAAAGGAGCCAAAACAGTAGGCCGTAAATGGGTTTACAAGATAAAACATGACTCCAAAGGGAATGTAGAAAGGTTCAAAGCACGACTCGTGGCAAAAGGCTTTACGCAAAGAGAAGTGATAGACTATAACGAAACATTTTCTCACGTTTCGTGTAAAGATTCCTTCAGGATTATAATGGCATTAGTGACACATTATGACTTAGAGTTACATCAGATGGATGTAAAGACGGCATTCCTTAACGGGGATTTGTATGAAAATGTTTACATGGCACAACCGAAAGGTTTTGTCGTGAAAGGAAAAGAACATATGGGATGTCGCTTAAAGAAATCCATTTACGGATTAAAGCAAGCCTCTAGGCAGTGGTATTTAAAGTTTGATGAAACCATAAGAAAATTTAGATTTAAAGAAAATGAGGAGGATAATTGCATTTATGCAAAGTTCAGAAGTGGAAATTTTATTTTCCTGATCCTATATGTGGATGACATTCTACTTGCTAGTAGCGATGTTGTCTGCTACTGGAGACAAAGAAATTCTTGTCCTCAAACTTTGATATGAAAGATCTCGGTGAAGCTTCATTTATTTTGGAAATTGAAATTCACCGAGATAGAACAAAGGGGGTATTAGGACTGTCACAAAAGGCATACTTAGAAAAAGTTCTAAAGAAATACAGTATGCATATGTGCAAGCCTTCACCTGCTCCAATAGTCAAGGGCGATAGATTTGGGAAATTTCAATGTCCCAGGAACTAGTATAAGATCGATCAAATGAAAGCGGTTCCATATGTTTCAGCTGTCGAAAGCCTACAGTATGCTCAAGTTTGTACAC
Organism: Panicum virgatum; assembly: GCF_016808335.1. Classification (NCBI taxonomy): domain Eukaryota; kingdom Viridiplantae; phylum Streptophyta; class Magnoliopsida; order Poales; family Poaceae; genus Panicum; species Panicum virgatum. The sequence continues at coordinate 33,595,092 of NC_053151.1, read as the reverse complement.
GCCCTGACTTAGCTTTTGTTACCGGGATACTTGGCAGATATCAAAGTAATCCAGGACATGCACACTGAATCATGGTAAAGAAAGCTTTGCGTTATGTGCAAGGCACAAAAGGCCTCATGCTAACATACAGAAAATCAGATTTCCTAGAGATAGAAGGGTACTCAGATGCGGATTTTGCGGGGGACATCGATGACCGAAAGTCCACGTCCGGTTATGTGTTCACACTCGCAGGGGGAGCTATATCGTGAAAAAGCTCCAAACAAAACGTAATTGCATCATCGACGATGTACGCTGAATTTGTGGCTTGTTATGAGGCCTCGGGGCAGGTTGAATGATTAAAGAAATTTATACCTGATTTAAGAGTGGTAGACAGCATTCAAAGACCACTCAGAATGTACTGCGATAATGAACCAGCAGTGTTTTATGCTCACAACAATAAGTCAAGTGGTGCTGCCAAACACATTGACATAAAGTTTTATGTTGTGAAGGAGAAAATCCAGAATCACTCTATTACACTCGAGCATATAAGTACAAAGAAAATGCTTGCGGATCCGCTCACTAAAGGCTTACCACCCAATGTGTTTATGGAACATATAGCCGGCATGGGTTTAAGGGAAAGCCTGTGATTTCTGGAGAATAAAAAGGCCCAAAAGATAAATGAATTTGTTTCAAAACAGTGATGTGTATGGTAGCTGTTGAGTCTATCGGTTTTGGACCGTGACGATAAAGCACGCTCTATTCATTAATCTGTGATGGAATAATTAAAGAAAAAAGGTTTCAAGTTAAAGTATAAAGATAAAGTACAAAGTGAGATCAAGGGGGAGAATGTTGGATTGATCTCCTTCCTAATAGGCTCAACGGCCTATTAGGCCCTTAATCCGCGCCCTGATCGGGGGCGTCCAACCCTTAATGGTTGGTGGACCCCGCTGTACAGCGCCATATAAAAGGGGGTGAGGGGCCAGGCACTCGGTACGAGGTTCACCGCGTCGCCAGCACCCTCATCCACATTCCTATACCCTAGCCGATCTGGAGGGGGCGCTAGAGCAGCGGGAAGACTCACCGCCACCGCCGTCGGCGCTAATCCATCGACGTCGCTGCCACCGTCCTCGACTCCGGCGCTACGCTCACGACTCCTCTGCATCGCTCGTCACCGCCCTTGAGCAGATCGCCATCAACGAACCAGAGATGGCCGCTTCAAGCTCCACCGGTGGTGATGGTCTCTACTTCTCTCTTCCTGTGTACTCAATGTTCTAGATCTAGGACTCCCTTAAGAAAAGAGAAAGAAATCTCACTCGATCCGTGCACTGTGTGATCCTAGAAAACTAACAAGATCTGCTACTCCGCGGTCGTCGTGCCTCCCTGGGAGCGGCAGCGCACAGCCTGGCCCTCGCTTGTCCACTGACAAACACGCCGCTGCCGTTGGCCTAGCCCGAGCCCGATCGGGCAGTTTCTCCGCGTCCATGTCAGGTTGGAGTTGTCGTCCGTTGTCGCAGTTAGTTTACTTGGAAATACTAAGGAGTACAATTTACTACCAGCTTCGTGCCATGAACGTTCTTACAGTCTCGTCTAGGCGTCGCCGTCGATCGCCTCTCGCTCGCTCCACCTCGCGCGCGCGCGTATATAAACGAGCCGCAAGCGTAGCGCTAACAGCCAGCTCGTCGAGAATCCAGGCCTGCTCGATCTTGGTCGTCGCAATCTTTGCATCGCCGACCACCCCAGCCCATCCCTAGTACTGCAGCTCGATCGATCAGCCGGCTACGCGCGTGGACGATGTCGAAGCCGGTAAAGGCTTCGATTTACTTCCTCCTGCCGTTTGATTTTTGCTTGCTCCATTTCTGCAAGGAACTGCGCTCTGACGCTAGCTAGGGCTCTTGGCTCCTCGTTGTTACGTTGTTGCAGCAAAAGATCGTGGTCAAGCTGGGCATGCCGAGCGCCAAGAACCGGAAGTAAGCCATGGCGCTGGCGGCCAAATTACACGGTATGCACGTACGCGTTAGTTCATCTCATAAACGAGCTAGTAGCTAGCTACCTCAAATATTGAGCGCGCGATCGATGTGTATACTTTTTTAGAAAAAGGTTTATGAATCCGATCGATGTATATATATGTGTGTGTGTGCAGGGGGTGAGCTCGGTGGCGATCACCGGCGGCGACAAGGACCAGCTGGAGGTTGTCGGCGCGGGTGTCGACGCCGCCAGCCTGGTCAGCCGCCTGCGCAAGAAGGTGCTCCGCCGCGCCGACATCCAGCTGGTGGAGCAACCCAAGGACAAGAAGAAGAAGCCGGAGGAGCCCCCGCAGTGGTGGTAGTGGCCCAGTTACTACTACCCTCAGGCCTCAGCACCACCCGCCGCCAGTGGCCGAGGAGCCAGCGATGGCCGGTTGCCACATCATGTGAAACTACAAAATATATTAGATGCAAACCAATTTTTTCGTGCAAATCATGCAAAATCCAATATGTACCACTAGATTAACATCCAAGGGGCATGAGGATGATTGGATAATTTTACAATTAACCACCCACTCTTGAATTGAGTAATCACAATTTTATAAATCCCCCCTCCCACTTCCCCTGCTTCCCCTCTTGGATGTTGATCTAATGGTCCTGATTGGAGTTTGCACAATTTACACAGACATGTTGGTTTGCACCAAATATATTCCCGTGAAACTATTCAAGATCGATTTTGCCCTAGACTATAGATGTGCGTGTGTGTCTACAGGCGCGCGCGTGTGCACTCACATCGAACAGGCTGAGCGCATGCAACACTATCCTATTTGTTTGATTATATCTACGTAGCCTGGCTGAGAAGAGGTGCTGTTTGGTTATCTCTGTATAAACTTATATTGCATGGGATAAAAGTACTATAAGATTATGCTGTTATCGCCATAAATTAACATTTATGGGCCGAAAGCAAGATGGGCTTAAAGCAGAAGACTAAGAAGACTTGTAAATCGGCTCCTGCGTGAGCATCTGGGCCACATGGGCCATGTATCCTTAGATTTAGTTTAAGATTAGAAGATAGAGTCCGATCGGGACAAGATTAGTTTATATTGTTTCTCAAGTCTCCGGACTATAAATATGTATCATTTGTTATTCGCAAAGAAGGGCGTCATCACGTCTCGCAAACAACAACTCTCGGCGCATCGCCACCCCTAATCCTAGGGTTTCATCCAAGTAAGCGACATGCTGCCCTGATCGCTTCTTGCGATCAGGGCAGTATTGTTCTTGCTTTTACCTTGGTATTACTCGTACTGAAGCGTTTTTTATGGCGAGTAGTACTAGTTATCTTGATGTTCGTAGCATGGCTTTTAGTAAATCTGTTGTGCTTCGTTGCTTATCATCTACGAATATCATGTTGTCTCTGTGCAGTCATGTTTCAATCTCATGCTAGTTTTTGTCGCATATAATTAGTTGCACAGAGGCAACACCCTGCTTCTTTTATGTCTAGTAGATCTGATCTGTTATGGTTTGCTCTTATCTTAAGAGTTAGGCGTAATATCTGCTAGGTTAGGCCTTACAAACGGATTGGATGATCCGGTGGTGTAATAGATGCTTTATCTTAGCCCAGATAGGGATTGTTCCGGGAATCGGCTCTTGCAGTTCTTAGGCCTCTGTTTTGGGTTGTGGTTTAGTTGTCTATTATGTTCATTAGGCCTAGTCACGTGTAGGATGTTCCGATCTGGCAGTGAAGCTGTTACCATCGTAGATTAGATCAATTAGATTTAATTGAAGCAGCTTTATATTTATTTGCTTTATTCATCAATATCTGGATGCAACAGATCCAATCTAACACCAGGACTCGATCGTCTCTTTAAAGCCGATGCAAGAGTCGTCCCGGAGAGCCGACAACGGCTCGGACTTACATTTACACATGTCTTTGTATGCAGGAAACTGTTTGGAGCACGTTCGCACCCTCCTGATCGGGTATAGGTCAGGTGGCACGCCCGGTCTTCCACACATTTTCCGGGCGCGTGACGGAATTGCGGGCCGTCGATGAGGGAGCAGTGCCTGCCAGCGCCCCGGCGACCTCCCGGCTCTTCGTGTTGCCCGTCGCTGATCGCCGGTGGGTTTCGACAGACAACATATGCTTACAATTTTTATTTTGTACGAATCCACTGTTAAAGTTCTTATTTTATCTAATTATGCATTAAACATCTTTAAAACACATTAATATCACCGAATATTTACTAACTAGCATATTTAAACCTTTGTACTCTTAGATTTAATACTTTGTATTTGCATCTTGAATACTTCACATTCTAGATCCAATACTTTGAAAAAAATCGGTACATCTATAGCTTTCAAGTGATACGTATAAAACATTATAGTGTGAATACAAAAACTTCAAAATTAAGTACATAAAAGTTTTTATAGTTACCAATGTGACTTGATCTCACATGTATGCTTCATATGCAGTGCTAAAAAGTCTTATTTCGGCATAGGGGCCTATCATAGCCACAATTTGAAAACACTAGGTTCAGTCAAGAATTTATTGTGCAAACTGCGCTGCAACATAATAATTGTTCAAAGCAAGGTACATAGTAGATAAGATCTGTTCGCTGCAGGAAACATGCGACTAACTAAAGCAAAATGGTCGTCGGATGCCGCGCAGCACTACTCGCGGGTGCGCGTGCCCATTGTCCCATTTGCTCCGCTCAAGTCCAAACACCAAACTCCACTATCTGCTTCCTCTCGAACTAGCTATAACCACTCCTTGCTCCCAGACAGCCGCAACCGCCCCAAAACCCCCCGCGGTGCCCAAAACCCCCGCGACAGAGGTGGAGACCAAGATGGGCGAGCCTCAGCCGTCGTCATCGTCAGCGATCGACGAGGAAACATTCTTCTCCACCAGGGTTAGGCGCTTGTTAAGCCGCAACCTCGGGGGAAATCCGTACATCACCACTCCGACCAAGCTGGACGACCTCGAGTCCATACAATGCGCCCTCGAGGGGAACGTCCCCCACCTTAGAGGTAAGCCTACCGCCGATCGGGAGCCTTCGATGACGCGGCGGACGCTACCCCCGGCCGCCTGCATTGCACTTAGCGCTAGGGTTTAATTTCTGGGATTCGCACGACAGTGTGCGTCATCTACTGCATTTGCTTGATCTAACCGCAGTTCAGTGCCGGCCCTAGGATTTTGAAGGCCCTCTGGCAAACTCATCGTGACGCCCCTATAGAGTCTAGACCTTATATAAAATTTTATAATATATACGCTATTTTCTTATAAAGCGAAAACAAATATATTGATATCTTTTTAATATAATGTCGGGGACTGAGGTGGCCATAATACCCACTAATCTAAGGACCTACACCTAAGACACACCAACTCGAGTTGGCTAGTTTTTTTTTCAATTTCTAGCTACTTAGTGTATAAGGTACTTTCGACGGCAGAGCCGCTTTCTTGCCTCTGGGTGGCAAAGCCTACCAACAGATGAAGCTGATTTTTGGGAGGCAGAGCCTTCATACGATGAAGCCCAGACTCTTTGTGATCCTGGGTGGAGGAGTCAGCCTATGATAGATCACAACTTATACTAAGTACTAAGAAAATGGGAGACTAACACTTACAAAATACTTGCTTTATTACAATACAATAGTATCACACAAGAGTACACAACACACCCTCTCTTTGTGGCTATCTTAACACTCACCCTTCTCATCTACCATGCTCTTAGATAGATGGCATAGCAAGGAGGGGTTCCTCTATTTATAGGCCAAGGCGGATCATAGGGTGATGACATATGTCCCCCCTTCTAGAGAATTCCTTAATATTACAAGGTTTTCTAATTTATTTATTTATTACTAATTCTAGAGTACTCCATGAATCATTGTCTTGTGGAGAATATTCTAGAAGGTTGTCTTGCATTCTTTCAATAATATTTAACATGTTTGATAATTATTGGGGAACATTAGACTAAAACAATAGTTTATTTGTATTTCTAGAATTAATTTAATTACCATATATTTTCACTCCTTAATATCCATTGGTTCATAAAAAGGCGTTTCTTGATGCAAAATCATTAAGACGGTATTAAGATCAATAGTGTCCAATATAGCCTTCTCGATATTGTACATTGCAAAGCTTTCTTGTGATATAGTTGATCTCAAATAGTTGTTCAACAATTTTAGCTTTGAGAATTTTTTTAAGCTGAAGCTATAATTAGAGGTACAGTTAAGAGGATTCGATAAGCAACCAAAATATTTAGATAGCAATCTGCAGCTATAACAAATTTCAGAATCTCAAACGCTGACATCAAAGAATTTGACAAAATTACTTGCAACACCTTTAATGCTTAGCTCTTGACCTCTTAGACTGCGATTACATAGACCAGCTGGTCAGTAGCCGTATTGTATGTGCATAATATATATCTGAGCTTGGGCCCCCTCCTCACTTGAGCCCTCGGCTGTCGCGCATGGTGGCCTACCTCTAGGGCCGGCACTGCCACGGTTTATCAATTCAATATGTGGTCGGATTGTAGAGTTGGTGAGCGCAAAGGATGCGGACGAGAAGTCCGGGCTCGCTGACATCAACTTCGGGGACCTAGGCGTGCTTCAGGTGGCCACGTTGGGGAGTCAGGATGCTGTCAGTTTCCTGGTGAAAGAAGTTGGTTTAGACATCGACGACACAAGTGGAGAGCTAGGTACATGCGATATTCTTTCATCTGCATTATGATTGGTTGCTTGGATGGACCTGACTCTGCAACATTTGTCACCATTACTTTAAGTATCCAATCTTTCAATTTGAGATCCATTAGCTGAAATGTTCGGTTCATTAGATATATTCATGGCATTAAATTCGTGGATGATTGGCTGGTGTTGATTTTTATATTGAAATTTTGCATTCCGTTTGTCACTTGTCAATCTATTTGTAGCAATATGTTTTGTTGGCTTCTAGCTAACTTGGCTATTCACTTAATATTGGACAGAATTAACTGCGTTGTTGTTGGTGTCTCTTATGCTCAATCTGAATAGGTATTCTGCAAGCGCACAGAATTCACCGGTGTAGCACTTCACCTTGAAGTATTCCAGGGTATCATGAAAATCCTCAGGAAAGCACTATGGTAAAGTGTATCGTAAATCGTAGTGACAATCCTTACTGAAGTTATCGACCAACTAATTCAGCAGGGGTAAGCCAGATAACTGATAAGATAAATGGCCAAGCTATGACCGTGTGATACACAGGAGATTCTATACCTTAGAGCGGTAGCAGCTGTGAGGACAACGAGCGAGAAAGGACTCCTCAAATACTTCTAAACTACTGAGCTAGCCTCACGATCTAAGTTTCTAACTTGGTGTCGGAACTAGGAGCTTACTTCGGCAGCCTAAGCGAAGGACGCAGACAGGGGTGAGAAGGGGCCCAACATACTTTCGGCAATCCTACTGCTATGAAAACACTCGAACGTGGTGGACTACGAAGGACGGACAAGGCTGTCACCACTTGCCGCCTACCACTGCAGTACCGTGGGGTGGAACACACTTTCTAGCTAGCACTGAGTCAGACATCACGTCTGCTCTCGGTACTAGGATTTCTCTTGAGGCCTTCAAAAGAAATCCCCCTCAACCTAGTGAACTAACTTGAGTTACACTAGTACGGGCGAGAAAACCCGTAAGACTGACTCCGACAAGCAAGGAAGGGAACTTAAACTGAACTAGAGGTAAAACTTACTCCTGCAGACAAGTACAAGTACTTGGGAAGATAAATACTTGCGAAAAGTAAAGCTGACTCAAGTAAATAAAGAAGATAACTTATATTGAAAATAGTCAAAGGAAAAGATACAAGAGCTTTACTGAGCTCCGATGACGACTCCGGATCCCCGAGACAAGCTCAACTCGACTCTAACTCCCAACTACTAACCTACTCTAGACTTGAGAAGAGAGAATTTCTCCTTTGAGTGTGTGTTTACAAGTGAGGGAAAGAGTGGTATTTATAGGCTTCCAAGGTCGGTAGAAGGCCGGTAATTCCGTTAGCGCCTGGTGCACGCAACTGTAGAGGCGGTGCTTAACTTCCACGCAAAGCCAGGAGCCGAGAGGCTGCAAGGTGGGGCCGGGCGGCCCAACCTAGGCCGGCCGACCTAGGATTGTGCCACCGGGCCACCGATCTTCTGTGGATGGTCTCCGATCCCTCCTGGACGTCGGTGCTTCGGGTATTTTCCTCAGATACTGGAATCTTAGGCTGGGCGGCCTGGTCCCGGGGCCTCTCAGCCCTCCGTTTTGCCGACGTTGGAAATCAACACTCCACATAGCCTCTGGGATGGGTGGTTTCCTCATTTGACGATCTTGGCACTGGTATGTGGGTCTTTGGGTTGATCCTTGTGCCTTCCGGGTCCACCGACAGGATATGCAATGTTCGCCTTGTTCTGGAACCTTATGAACATGTCACATTGCTCCAGTAAAAGTATCGGACCCATGTATGTGGAGGTGTCAGGCCGGTTGGCACGGAATGTGCCGGGCGGCCGGGATTTTCTCTGGTTTCGACCATCTTTGGACAGTGGATTCCTGCAAACACAACTCATCCAAAACTTATGAAACTTATTAGAATCAAATAAAATATGCATGGAACATAGTGCAAAACTCAATTTATTTCCGAGAAGTTGACGGTCAAAATGTGAGATAATGGCCGTCAACACCCCCCCAGCTTAAACTTTTGCTCGTCCTCGAGCAAAGCTTAATACTGAGGCTCGGTGGATCAGGAGTTGCGTCGATGTTTGCCCTCTACAGGTACCCTGTGCACAGCATATTACTCTATCCGTATGTACTTCGAGTAAGTTGGCTCATACCTATATGTTCTGGATGATGGGGCTTATTTCACATTTCATCCCTTGTCTTGAGCGGTTGGAGGACTGAACAACCTTCACCGGAATATTTTCCTGTTTTCCCCGTTCAGGTTCATTCTCGGAATCTTAAGTATGCATATGATTAAAGTTCCCTGAAGGTACTCTCAATCGCTCAAAGTGTATGCTCCTCACCAAGGTCGGGACTTGACCAACTTCTTCCTAATCTAAGGCTGATATCTGGAGTTATGGGTAGGAAGAGTATGACATACCTTGATTACCTGTATTGCCGAGCCGAAGAGTGGTTCGCAAGAAGTAGGTACTTGATCAAATTCTGATCTTATGGAATCACAAATGTTCAGGGGAGAGGGAGAAATGGACTCACACTTTGGAAAATGTTTTTGGGTCATTTTATTGAACTCCTCTTTTGGACTAATTTTTACTAAGGATCATGGGCGCTTTTGGACTAATTTTACTGCTTTGGACACAGCCACTGTTGAGGCAGAGTGGCTGCGTGAGCTCTTGATGGACTTGCCTGTGGTTGAGAAACCAGTGCCGGCCATCCTTATGAACTGTGACAATCAAACAGTGATAGTCAAAGTGAACAGTGCTAAGGATAATACAAAGTCATCAAAACATGTTAAAAGACGACTAAAGTCTGTCAGGAAGTTGAGAAACTCCGGAGTGATAAGTGTGACTTATATTCAAACAGACAAAAACCTGGCAGATCCCTTTACAAAAGAATTATCACGGAATGTGATAGATAGTGCATCAAGGGAGATGGGTATGAGACCCGTATAAGTTGCCACAGTGGTAACCCAATCTATGTGATCGGAGATCCCGTGAATTAGGACTTGAGGAGAACAAGCTGATGGCGAACTGAGGAGAGTACTGGTTAAACCCTCTCTAAGAAAAGATGTAATACTCTCAATTGCTGTAAGGCAGGTTGGCTATTTGCCTTAATGTGTTTCTGTTGGCTCTAATGAGCAAAGGTGCTGTCCTACAGAGCATTCTTGAAAGAACACACCTATATGAGTCTGACTGTCTAACGTCGCAGTCTGTGAGATTTGGGTTATCTCTAGTAAACTCATAAAGAAACCAGGGAGTACGACGTATATGCTCCACCCGCGGAGAAGGCTACTGGCAGCCATGTACTGGTTATGACTTTGAGTGAAACTTGTTCGCACCAAACTTGCAATTCAAGGCGTAGTCTATTGTTCAAGTTGTGGATAAGTGTAGCTTGGAGCTCTAGGTGAGAGTTCAACTTAACAGTCCTCACTAAAACACTGGTATATCAAACAATAGTGAGAAACAGACAAAATCTATAAATGGGTATTTGAGATCTGGTGGGGGATTGTTAGATTTATGGGCTTGGCCCATATAAATAATCCTAATAAATCTCAAAGGCCCATTAGCGCTAAGAGGAGGTACACCATCTATTAGTTCGTATTTCTAATGGACGAAGGTGTAGGAGGTTTTTCTCCCTTTAAATACGGACCACCTCCCTCATGGAAAAAGTGCACCATAGATCATTATACGTTGAGTCCCCTAGGTTTGGGAATTCATAAGACGATCTAATCGAGTTAGGGTTTTGCCTCTCCTCGCTGCTGCACTGCCTTCGTAGTTGCTCCATCCCGAACACCGGCGTGCACCGGCGAACGGGAGAGCAGGTCTCCGGAATCGCTCGCTCTTGTGATCCTGCACCGGGAGAGGGCGAATAAGGTTTTTGGGAAGCGCCAAGCGCGACTGCTCATCTTCTTCGCCACGACTCGTCCTCTGTCCAAGTCAGGAGCTGTGGCATACCGTCGTCTGCATCGCCGGTTGCTGCGCTCCGTTCGAAGGACCATCTTCGTCTCGTCTGCGTCTTTCGTCTTCCCGGCGGCTCCCGCACAGTACATATTTTGTACACAACAAATTGGTAGCACATGGTCAGAAAAGTTCAGAGCCGTGTACCCTTTCTCAGGTCCCAATTGTGACCAAGTCATCACCATCATATTTACTTAGAGACAGTATAAACGAATCAGCAAGACTAATGACTAGCCGAACCATTGGAACGCAACGTTAACGTACGCGCTGTGAGGTCTTTGGAGAAACAAGCATACACACCTAGGTTACTATATGTTCAGATTTTGTAGCTTCTGAAGGTTAACCGTATGCCTTTTCAGATACTTCAGACCTAATTGGAATTGTGAAGCACTAGCTAATGAATCGCCTAGCTATCTAGGGCGACCTGATTGCTCAGACGGTCAAACCAAATATGAAATATCCCATTATTTTACCGGGCCAGAAAACAAGTGATCAACATGTGTGGAGTGGTGTTGATCATTATTCACGTCGAGCTCAGTTCTCGCTCCTAGTCCCAAACCGTTAACTATTTTCTACCTGATGAATAGGATTATTTTTGTAAAAAAGAGTATTTTATCTTACTATTATTAATTGGAAGCTTCTTTGGAGCCTCTACATCTCTACATGAAGCCACATAGAATCCTAGATGGACACTCTAAAAAAATAGAGAAATTGTATAAATTTTCACAAAAATTAGAAACATTCAGCCACCGATCCAACAACTCTAATTATAATAGCCATCGGATCTGTTATCTTTTCTAATAAATTATCCACCTCTGCCATTGTGAAAATAGACTAAGGCCTGGTTTAGATGCGAAATTCAAAATTCTAAAACTATCACATCGAATGTGTGTGACACATGCATGGGGTATTAAATCTAGACGAAATAAAAAACTAATCGCATAGTTTGCTTGCGAATTACAAGACGAATATATTGATCCTAATTAGACCATAATTAGACACTAAATTGCTATAGTAACTGCTGCAGTAAATATGTGCTAACGATGGATTAATTAGTCTTAATAAATTCGTCTTGTAGTTTATAGACGAGTTCTGTAATTAGTTTTGTGATTAGTCTATGTTTAGTACTTCAAATGTGAAAAGGTTTTCTTTCAAAAACTTTACGGCGTGCATCTAAACAAGGCCTAAAGTAACCCCCTAAACATATATCTAAATTACACACCGCTGCCATTATAAAAAATCTAAAGTAACACTCTAATTTTCATGTAAATTATCCACATATGTCATTATAAAAATAATATAAAAATACTCTAAATTTGCATATAAATTATCTAATTATGCCATTATTAGAAGTTAAATTACTCCTAACTCTGAATCTAAATTATATAATTATAATAATATGTTAAAGTGAATCAATATAAAATTATAAATTACTATTTATATCATTCTTAATATATTATTTATATTATTATTTATATAAAATACTGCCCATGATATGTGTCATCATGTATTCATGTATGATGGGAGAGATAAGAATATCAATTCATAAACAAATAGTTCAACAAAATATACATCGAATATATATGGAGGTGTGATGCAAAATGAAATCTATTGTAACTAGATAATGATAAATATATATTTTAGAGTATATGTTAGAATATTTAATAGATGAAAGGGTCTGAGATAGATAATTATAATTATTCACTACACCAGAATGGAATTGGCTTGGCGGCCATGGATTACCTTGGTGGCCGAGTTTTAGCCGCCAAGCAATATATTGTTTCCTTAGCGGTTTCTAATAATGGCCAAGGAAATATAATTCCCTGGCGGATTTTGGAAGCGGCCAAGTTAATTTATAATTACCTTGGCGGTTTTTGTAAACCGCCAAGAAAAATTACCATTTCCTTGGCGCTTTTTTGTTGAACCGCCAAGGAAAGTGCGCTAATATATTTTTGCTAGTGTTAAATTACATTTTAATAATTAGTTTTTATCAAATTGAAGCACACCTTAGATACTGTTTTGATCATCTGGCACTAAACTTTAATCCATACTATTTAGATCCAAGGATTAAACTTTAGGTGGGACACAATTAAGTAATATCTTTTTACCGTTGGGTTATTGATGTGCCTACATGCAGATTGTGAGTAGTAGTTTGGTCTTTTTCGGAGTTCGCATATTGGTTTAGTCCAAATTAGATGTATTTGAGGACTAATAGACTAAACTTTAGTTAGTTAGGGAGAACTAAACTTTAGTCTACATATTAGTCCACTTATTTGGATCATGTAATGGACTAAACTTTAGGCCTAAAGTTTAGTACTGGATTCAAATGGACCTCTAAAGTTCTGCAATTATTTAAAAAATTTACATATGATGTACAAATATCATGATGGCATGTGCAGATGGTTTTTGCACAACATACGTCATCCTGTTCTTAGTGTTAATACAAGGATAAAATACACATGCAACCATGGAATGAGTGCACATAAGAGTTGTTTTAGTCCTTATATTGTAGGTACATGAAAATCATCACCATACTCACATCAAGCAAAGTTTGCATTCTAATCATCACCGTGCTCACATCAAAAGGCACATTTATTTAACTATACATGAATAATGCAACTTTTGACAAACGAGGAGTTGCCTATGTTAGTGATCATGTCTAAGATTGTTTTTTATATATTCAATTATTATTTGGGCTAATATTAATATGTACTAATATCTCTTTATTAATGCTAATTTTTAGCAACATCACTAATAAATAAAAATAAGAAAAAAAAAACCTTGGCGCACAAGAGGAAAAAATAGCCCAACTTAGATTCCCGCTCGTGGCGCACCAATGCGCGGGCTAGCACGAGGAAGCGCAACCCCAAATTGTCAAGTCCCGCGCAGCGAAAAAACCCTAACTACATCAGACCCCCGCGCGCGCGGCCGCCCACTGCTTCTTCTCACACGGGATCCAAAAGCCAGAACAGCCCCTTCTCCTCCCACGAACCCCCTGCTGCTCGTCACCCCCTTCTCCTCCCACGAGCCCCCTGCTGCTCGTCACCCCCTTCTCCTCCTCAGGTCCTCCAGCCCCACCCCCTCCCCATTTGGCCGGCGATGTGGAGTTGCAGGAAGGGGGGCCTTCTCCGGCGTCGTGGTGAGGGGAGTTCTGCACCCAAGTGCTGCTGCCCCCAATTCCTATTCGCCCCTTTGCTGCAATCCAACCCTGGAATGGGTAGGATTGTTTGCTGCTGGTAAGATGTGTTGCATTTTCCACCATGTCTCGAATCCCATCCTTTTCCTCTCTTTAATCGAGCTGTTTCTTGGATCTACGGGGTCTGTATTGTGCCCAAGATCTGAAAGTAACATCCCCCCTCTCTATTCCTCCTCTCTACAGTTCAATCAAGTTTTCCCCCAGTTGACAAATTGCAGGATTGCTCATTCGCGTGGCTTCTACTACTCTGGTAACCTCCCAACTATCCTCAAGTAGATTAAAATGTTGTGATTGAAGTTCAATGCAAATGGATTAAAGGGTCAATATGTATATTACTCGTGATTGAAGTTGAGGGAAAAAATGTTCAGTTAGAAAAAAACAATAGATGTGTCGTGATGTCATCTTTGTAGCAGTGAACCTGTAGCAAAACTTTCAGGTTTATCCAAATCCTTGTAATATTGTCATTTTTGTCGATCTATTTGCAACCCAAAATTGAATCTTTTGACATGTAGTAGTCAGATTTTGGGATTCACCCTTGACTGTTATATTATTATTTGGTTCTGGTATCCCAGAAGACTAGTTTTACTCAGATGTTGTCCTCAAATTTAAAGCAGCACTGTCAGTAGTTAAAATTTGTATAGTTGATGGTATGAATGGTGAAACACCACATGCCCAATAGACGAGGAGTGCCAGGATGACCTGCCTGCAGATCCAACTTATCATTCTAATGATTATTGACCATTTTTTCTTTACTTTAGTTGTTGTACCCACTTTTTGTATGCTCAGACTTGTGTACCTTCAGTAACTGAACACTATTTGTGCTGGAATGTCCATTACATGTGTTGTTGCATGGTCATGTTATGTCCATAAATTAAAGTGGATGTTGTTTACATCCCCATGCTCCATGTTTTTGTAATTAATATATAAAATATACTAACTGATTTGCTAATAATGCAGGAGATGCATGACCTTCGACACAAAAAGCTTACGGGTACGCAAGGTGCACGAAGGGGTGGGAGCAAACAAACATGATTCAGCAATGATGGTTTTCAGTCCAACAGAAGCAAGGAAGATCATGCTGGGACATCTAAAAAGGGAAGTGCTGATGGTACTAAATCCAACAGAGTTAACACCAGAAGGGTTGCAGCCCTTGCTACAAGCTCTAAAAGGACCAGTGGTGGTAACTCGAAGACAGCTGCAGGTGATGCCAGCTTGGGTGGCAGTAATGGTGTTAACTCCACAATGGTAGCAGTTGATGGTGACCACTCTGAAAGGACCAGTGCAAATGGTATTAACTGTGAAAGGGTTGCTAATGGTGTTAATTCCCAGCTGAATAGTGCTAGTGAGGGTGGTAACTCTGAACTGAATATTGGATCCAAGCGGAGCCGTGAGGATGCACCAAAGAGAGGGAGGGCAAAGATGTCCCGTACAGAATTGAAAATGGCTCCACGTAGTGGGAAGGTGGAGCTAGAACCCAGAGGTGATCGGTAAGTGTATAATATGAGCTCATATCTATACAGTACCATAGTTTTTTTATTCTACTAGTAATTGTAAACACAAAAGTCTTATTAACTTGTGAACTTATTTGTAACAGTCAGTTCAAATATGTTAATTATAACCCTAAAGGCCTCAAGTACCCCTCACAACTGGGAGCCATTCTCAAACGCGAGTACCCAGGTATGATAAAGGTCTATGATGATCATGGCACAGTTGTTAAACATCAGCCAGCATTGTCTTGGAATGATTATTATTGGAAAAAGAACAAAAATGGAGTCTATTATGGTAAAAGAGTGAAGCAGGAGTTCTGGGTAAGTATACTATCTAGCTCTAATTTTTGGTCCACATATCTTATCTGTTTGTCAAACATAGCCTTGTCCTCGGTGTGCAGAGTTTGTTTACAGTTAATCTGAAACATAGGGCTGCTGCTGCAAGAATATTAGAGGCCTATCTAGTGAAGAGAGTAACTAATATGGTGTACCAACTTCGTTTGGATGCGGTGAAGGTGTACTTTAACAAAAGGAAAGAGGAATGTGATGACATACGAGCACGCACCATTGAACTAACAGAAGAACAATACTTGGCTTCTCGGGTGGAGTGGTGTAATAAGGCAACTTGGGCATGGTTCTCTAAATACTGGGTTAGTGATGAGTACAAGAGAAAGAGACTGAAAGCCCAAGTGTCATGCATGAATTCTGAAGATACTGCTCAAAATAGAGGAGGTTCACGGAATTTTTCTGAGACACAACAACTCCTGGTACAAGAAATCCTTATCTCTCGTAAGCCATTGAGCTCTACAAAGTTTCTCACGCACAATTTCTGGTTTCTGATCTTGTAGGCACACAATTTCGGTCCTGAGAAGGGTGGCACTCTAAACACATATGATGTGATGAAATCTGGATACAAAACTGTAGACAACACTGGTAGGAGTGGTCCAATACCCAGCCAGAAAGCGCAAAGACGCTTGGTATGTTTTGTTTTATTTATGTGATTACCTTGACTTCATTTCTAACATTGTTGTCAGTTTATCTCTAGTATATAGAAGACCATGTCATGATCAGTTTTATTTTTTAGAAAATTATCTTACATTCTGGTACTTCAAGACTTGCATACAAATATTGTAGCTTGATCATGACAATATGTACCTTTTATTTTAGGATGACTACAAAGAACTAGCTGCAGACGAGAACTCTCAAGATTTGGATGGAAAAGCACTATACACCATGGGAGGTGGCATGAAGCATGGGCGTGTTCCAATTGGTGATGGTGCTGTGGATAAGAAAACTGGTCTAGTACATCGAAAGTCGGTGCCTTTTAAGCCAATCAATCCTGATGATTATGAAAGGGTGCTCAAAGAAAATGAGCAGCTGAAACAGACTAATGAGATACTCCTTGATGAAAATAGTGTCAATCGTGCATTGATCATGGTATTATTTCTTCCACTGCTTGCAGCAAATTATGTGTCCTATGCATGAATCTTGATTTATATGCTTTTCAATTGCAGACAATGTTTGCTGATTTTGGAAAATAACCACCTGCAGAGCTGTTGTCCCGTCTAGCAAGTATTGATACACATCGTCACCAGGTTCGAAATTTAACTAAATATTTGTCATTCCAATTCATGTTTTGCATATGGAGGACATTTCTAGGAATTAATATTGTTTGGTGGTAGAATGCCAATATGAGTTGCAGCAGTGAAAAGGTGGCTTCCTGTTGATTAGAAATGCCAGTCTTAGATTAATTCCACGGTAAGGTAGCTATGATCAGTTTGACTTGGTTAATTCCCCTTAGTTTTGGTTGGCAAATACATTATAATTCTTGTGCCCGTCTCCTTAAACTTCAACTGTTGTGTTCAAATCGATTATAGCTGAGATCTATTGCTAGGCCCCTCAATTTTAGTTGTTATCTTTTCATTGATTGATCCAACTATTTTGAGTCAATAGAAAAAAGCAACCATTTTTAGTCAATAGAAAAAAAACATCTCTATTCTATCTATTTTTGCTGTTTTGGACAGTGGTCCTTTAGTTGCTGCCCCTTGTTTGGCTTGGAATTTGGCACTGCACCTGATACATGTTGGCTCTCACATGATACACACTTATTTTGCATGAAATAAAAATTTTGCAGACTGCTGGATCGTCACGTGGAGCCTCCCACTCAGTTGATGACAGGCGTGATGAGAGTGACAACGATGACGACAGCTACCATGAAAGCAGCTAAGACGACGACGACGACGATGATGATGAAGATGATGCGTACTTCGAAGGAAATGTTGATGCCTACTCAGATTACAAGAAAGGAGATGTTGATGGTAGGCAAATCATGGAAGGAAATGCTGATGATGAAGAAGCCGTCGAAGGCGATCCATGATAAGCATTGCATTGACATTGACTGTGATTTCAAGTCCCCAACTGAAGCCAGCAGCTCCTAGCTACTGACCGCAGGATGTGGTGTTGACTTTTGTCTATTTTGGTAGAGTAACATATGACTCCTAGCTACTGACTGCAGGAGGTGTGTATTTTGTGCATATGGTGATGACATGTATGCATCAAACAGTATAGCCACTTAGATTATATATAGGCTGCATGATGCATATAGCACACATGCATGTTTGCCTTACCTATGCAAGATGGACTTGTGATGAACAAATGGATGTTCCAATATGATCTGTATGTCGCTTCTAATATCATATAATCAAAATTGGACCTATTGAATTGTGGTTGTCAACCCATTATTTTGTTATATTATTCTGATTCTTTGAAAACATTTCCTTGGCCAATGTAACAATAGGTGAAACAGAATTAACTTGGCGGTGGCAGGGAGCCAAGAAATTAGAATAAACTTGGTGGCTACAACGCCAAGTTAAACCATAATTCCTTGGCTATTAGCGGCCGCCAAGAAAATCAAATTACCTTGCGGCTAATGTCAGCCAAGGAAAGATATTCACTTGGCAGAAAGCATTAGCCAAGAAAAGCAATTTACTTGGCGGTTTTTGACCGCCAAGGAATGTCATTTACTTGTCGGTTTATAGCCGCCATGGAAAATTATATCCTTGGCGGTCATAACATTTCCTTGGCTCAATGAAAGTTTTACCGTCAATCACATTTGCTTGGCGGACAAACCGCCAAGGAAATGATCCTTGGCGGCCGGCCGCCAAGCAAATTTGCTTGGCGGCCGGCCGCCAAGGATCATTTCCTTGGTGGTTTTTGTATTTTCCTTGGCGGTTTTCGACCGCCAAGATAATTCCGTTCTGGTGTAGTGATTAGATATAAATCTTATTTTTATATTAATTCTAATTAGCTCTGCACAGGTTGATAGGCTAGTGAATAATTAGTAGTCAATAACTCTCATAGTAGACTATATATTAGAGTTAGAGTTGCTCTAGTGTAGTCAGGCAACAGACCGTCCAAAACATATAAAAAGGTTTAACAAAACTACAAAAGCTTGCAGATGATGCGCACGGTAGCACTTGGATTGTGTCAGTCCCACAACAGATACATACATACATACATACATACATACATACATACATACATACATACATACATACATACATACATACATACATACATACATACATACATACATACATACATACATCATGCTTAACAAAGCAAAGCATCGAGGCAATGAATCAAACTAAGCTAGACACGGTTTTAGGAAGCGCGGAATATAATCAATGCGAGCTAGCTTTTTGCAAAGAAAGGTCTCAAAGCTATATATTCTTGTGCTTTTCCCACGGCATCTATCGTGGCCTATTGGTAGTTTGGCTGGGTCTAAACTGCATCGATTCTTCTTAGCTCAAAGTAATATTCCTACTCGGTGCATGTTTCTCGGCGCTAACACCTATTTCTCCTTCTATATAAGTCGCATGAGGGGCTTTCCTCCTTCCGTCCCCAACAACACTTGGAGCTTCAAGCATCAATTCTTCCGAGCTGTATTGTAGCCTGTAGGACAACTGACAACGAACTCTCTCCGGTTGGATCGGAAATCAGCAACAGAGCATTAAGCAACACCTGATGAAGGTAACATGCATGAGTTTTCATCCAAACGGAAAGATCTTGTCATTGTCTGCAACGGAAGCACCTGAGTTTGCAGTTCCGCTTTGTTTTACTTTTACAGCAAAGGATCGTGATCAAGGTGCAGATGACCGGCGACAAGAGCCGGTCCAAAGCTCTGGGCTTAGCCGCCACGACACACGGTAGGCATTCCGTACATTGTCACTGTCGATCTGGAGCATGCAGTGGCAGCGCTAACTGTGTATGTACTGCCCGGTTTCGCCATCCTCGTGTGCTGCAGGAGTGCAGTCCGTGGCGATGGAAGGGAGGGAGCGGAACCATCTGGTGGTGGTCGGCGACGGCCTGGACGCCGTCAGCCTGACGAGCTACCTGCGGAAGAAGGTTGGTGGCGCGCAGATTGTCCAGGTGGAGGTCGTCGGAGGCGGCGCCGCCGACAAGACGAAGCCGCCGGCGACCGCCGCCATCGCCGCGGGCCCGCAGCACCAGTGGCAACCGCGCCACGGCGGCTACTACTACTCCCGGCCGGCCGCTGTGCACCCGTACCCGTACGCCGGCCAGTACAGGTACAGCTACGACGACGACACCCACCCCGACGCCGCAGCCTCGTCGGGCGCCATCATGTGATCGATCCGCGGGCAACCGAGGAGCCTTATTGAATGATAAATGCAGAGAAAAATGATATGGCAGGTGCATGTAGATGTAGTATATTTGTGAAGGAGTTTATGCTGATTAATATTCGATTGGTTTATTTATTGTGAAATGTAAACAAATACTACTATGTATTAAACACTACTATATAGAAATAATTTGTAGAAGTGTTCCATTTTTTTCCAGAAAGGAGTCAAAATGTAACCTACTTCCGCAAAGGAAGCGCGGCTATTGTGGTAAAAGATCCGCTTCTCCAAAAGCATTTTCAGAGACTGGTAATCCTCAGAGCGTGGCTATTGTAGTAAAAGATCCGCTTCTTGAAAAGCATTTTCAGAGACGGGTGATCCTCACTTTGCTTTGTCTTGGATAGACGAGCCGATCGACATATATGCCATCGCCTTTAATTTCAGTGATCCTTCAAGTTCTTCTCCATCAGTCATCACCATGGCGATGGCATTGATACTGAGCAAGTGCGCTGCTTTCGGGCTGGAGGACGCCGCACCAGCACTCTAGCTGTCTAGCAGAAGCCGACGGCCGACAGGTCCGTAGCAGTGGAACCGGATGGCGCACGGCACCGGACGATGGGACGGCAACGTGACAGGCTAGAGGCCGAGCCCGATCGGCATCCGCTGGGCTCGTCTTCGCTCGGTCTTCTTCCCCTGCTCTCCTGATCGAGTCGCGCGGCTACCGAACTCGATCGGACGCATGCATCTTCCTTGTCCTGTCAGATGTTACACATCTTCCTTCAAGCTTTCCAGCTTTTTGCGGGCTGCGACAGAAAGGCCCGAGAGGCCTGTCCCATTCTAATAATACATATGTACATGTTGTCTATGCAAAATACGTGTATTTGTTTCCATCAACTATTTTTAGCTCCTATCACATCAAAGCAAATTTTACCATTTAGAAGTATTAAATAAAATTTATTTATAAAACTTTTCTGACAGATGGGTGCTAATTTGCGAGATGAACCTAATGAGTCTAATTAATCCATAATTTGCTACAGTGATACTACAGTAACTATCCACTAATAATGGATTAATATACTTCATTAGATTCGTCTCGCAGTTTAGCTTACAGTTATTTATTAAATCAGACTTCATTTAATACTAATAAATATCAAGAGAATGTGACATAGTCTAAAGTTTAGTGTCTGAAACGAAATAACCCGCGGGAATCATTTTTCCTTGGACAGTATATAATCTGAACAGTTCTAGAGGAGGAAAGAAACGCAAATCCTCATTCAGATTAGACTGTGGGTGGGCACCAAGCCTGCAACAGCATCCTGGTGCACTCATTCAGTTAGGCTAGGCATCAGGAGCGGACTTGAACGATGCTGTCGGTAAAAAAGTATTGGTAAGATATGTGTCTCATCTATTCATGTTGTGGTGTGTGTACAAATACAATGTCCTACTACTACTCAAATTTTTGCACAGATTCTACATGCAGATGGACATCCCTTGGGTTAAGCTAATCTGGAACTATTACTATCTATAATGATGACCCCCTCTCCCTGGTCAAAAGAATAATGTTTTTTTTGGTGGAAGGACATAGTAAAGCTGCTGGATATCTACAAGAACTTAGCAAGTGTGGAAGTTGCATATGGATCAGCGGTTCTGTTCTGGACTGATTCTTGAAATGGGCAAATTTTGGCCTCAGCCTGCCCGGCCGGAATTATTCTCCTTTGCCAAGGACAAATAGTCAAATATATCTCTTTCAAAAAAGCAACCTCTGGCCCACAAATAATTCAAAACTTCCACCTGCCTTTGACAATCCAAGCACACCAACGGTTCCAACGGGGTGATCAGCTTGCAACAATTACAGACACAGGAGGACAGGGACCAATGGCATTATATTTGGGGAAGTTCGGTCTTCACGGCTTCACGAGTTTACAAATGATGAGATTGTGGGTCACAAAGCTGTTCATCCAATGTTCCACTAGATTTGAAAATCAAAATGTCAGATGAAAACAAGATCTTCTTATAACTACTCTTTATAACAACATCTCCAACTCCAAGAGCTCTTGTATCTATGAATAGCTAAAATCCTGATATAGCTATTATTTAAAACAAAATAGCTAGCGAAAAAGGGATGAAGTCCAACAGCTTATCTAAATCCAAAATCCCCGAGCTACTCTGCAGCCCGCATCTCATACGACTCGAGCACTAGCACTGAGCAATTGACCTCCGGCGAGGCTGAATCGAGCTCCGACGAGGTTCAATCTAGCTCGAGCACGAACGAATCGAGCAACGACAAAGCCCAGTCGAGCTCTGGTGAGTCTCCATCAAGCTCGAGCATAGCCCAATCGAGCACGAGAGTACAGAGCCGCGCGATGGAGCCTCACAGCGGTGTCTAGGGTGGGAGGGCTGGAGCCGCACAGGCGCAGCCACGACGGCGGCAACGTTGGATTGGTGGCGGGGGGAGGGGAGACGTAGTGGTCAAGAGGCGCTCCTGGCATTGATGATATAGATTGACGGCCTCGAGCTCCGCCGGTGTGGGGCGGCGGTGCTGAGCCGTGACGACAGGGGAGGGCGGCGCAGCTTGGTGGCCTCGAGCGCCGGCAGCGTGGGTGGCGGCGCCGAGCCGTGCCGACAGGGGAGGGGTGGCGCAGCTTGACGGCCTCAAGCGCTGTCAACATGGGGGAACGGCGCCGAGCCGTGCCGGTTGGGGAGGGGCGGCATAGCTGGATGGCCTCGAGCACCGCCGGCGTGCGAGGAGGGCGGCGCCGAGCCGTGTCGGCATGGGAGGGGCGGCGCAGCTCAATGCCTCGAGCTCCGCCAGTGTGGGGGGGGGGGGGCCAGGGCGCGCCGCGTCGAGCACCGCCAGTGTGCGGGGAGGGCGGCGCCGAGCCGTGTCAGCATGGGAGGGGCGGCGCAGCTCGATGCCTCAAGCTCCGCCGGTGTGGGGGCGGGGGCGGGGGCCAGGGCACGGTAGCGGGAGGGGGCCAACAACGCGCAGGCGGAAGGAGGGGCCAGCAGCGCCGGCCGGGGGGGGAGGAACGAGGGCCAAGACATGGGAGGGCTGGGATGGCTAGTGCTCAGCGCTAGGCAAAGATGCCCAACGGCGCCCTCCTGGATAGAAAACGAGGATAGAAGACGAAGTAGATAGCGTTTCTGTTGGATGTGATTTTTTTTGTCTTCCTTTTCTTTGTTTAGCTAACTCATCTAAGATACAAGAGCTCTTGGAAGGACAGATTAAGCACGAGGGATCTCCTCAGAAGAAGAAATATGGAACTGGACACACATACACTTGGGACCTGTGGATTCGGCAGAAACTTGAGATGGTCGCGCGCATCTCTTTTTACGCTGCAATGTTGCTAATGTGTGTGCAGAATGTGAATATGGTGTTTTGGCTATTTAATCAGCATGCAAAGTTGTCCTGCACACCACCTTGTTTCGCAATTATTGGATGAGACTCCCTTGCGAGCCGACCTCACATGTTGCTCGCTGGTCACTGTCACCAACACAAATACACCATTTGCCTGCCCTCTAAAAGTTTTTAGAAAGGGCCGGGGGCAGATGGAGAGGGGCATAAATGCAAAAAAGGGAGAAAAGTTTAAAAGGAACCATGCTTGTTCTGATTTGACCAGATAGGCCCGCCAACAACCATCAGTCATGCGTACCGCCCTATACAAATCAAAATACGTGACAGTATCTGCTTAGCCGGCAAGTTTATTAGAGCAAGTATTATGGTGGATTATAAGCAGGCCGAATGCTGAGATAGATGAGAGAGAAGGGGAGAAAGAGGAAAAGTGACATGTAAGGTTACAACCAGCTTCAATACAAGAATCAAGAAATTTTGTGAGATAGACGAGTTGATCATATATTAATGATGCAGAGCTAAACCACTATACACGTGAGCTGAAAGATGAGCTACAAAGATTTATGCAGCCAGCAGCAGGCTAAATCATTAGCCTTGCTCTTAACTGCGGATCACACGCTTTTCGGAGAACGAGGGCCAAACTGAGATATATGTATTATTGACGAGTACATTCCACTCTTTTAGAAAATAATTTTAAAGGTTAGTGCGTGTGTGTCCATAGATATTATTTTTAAGAAAGATTCCATAGATATTATTTGTATCCCGGGAAATGCTGTCCATAAACCATAGCGTCCGAGAAAGCAGCAGCAACGTACCCGGCACAACTCCATCCAGCCCAGCCTCCTGCGGACGACATCATCTCGATCAGCTCCAGCATCAACACATCTCCATCCTACCGTGCCAGGTCGTCGCTTTGTCCATGGCTAATCACTCGAGTCGCTAATAGCTTGACACAGCAGCTTTTCTTTTCTTTGTTTCAAGTGTGGAAGTTGCAGATGGCTCGGTTCGATGCGGCAGTTGTTCAACTGCGCACACCCCATTTTTTCCCTTTCATTGAATTGAATACATGTTCCATCCACAAACCAACTGCACAGCTTCTGATCGTCCCATGCACCCCTGATAGGAACCATTGGATACGGATCTAGGACAGGTGGCGAGAATCAGAGGTGAGGGCACACGGAGCCCCATGCGCCTCGGGCGCATCCAATTTTTCCCCACACGCTGCGCAGCCTCCTCCATCGGGGGGCGCTAGGGGTAACACGCGTTACCCTGTGCTAATCAGTCACAGAAGGGACGGTAGTGACCGCTTACTCCTTAGTTGGGTCTAGTTGGACCGAAAGTAAGAAGCTAACTTAGCCTAATATATCATATCGCAGGAAATATTAAAGATTCTTTTGGAATATTTTTTAATTGTTGGAACAACAAAAAAATTGTTGCAACAATAATAAAAAAATTTATTTCATCTCATCTCGTGTGCGATGATTAGGCTGCCAGTGACATGACTCCTAATATTTACCCCTCCATCTCCCTCTCGAGCCATTTCGTTAGCTGCGGCCACATCTGGCTAGAAGATAAGACCTCTCGGCACCAGCCCAGCCCGGCCCGTCCATGGTTATTAGCTTTTAATTTCCAGTGGTCGTCTCCACCACCTCTTGCCCCCGGCAGCGCGCTATTTATACACCAGCCACGAGCGCGGCGGTTAGCTAGTAGCCAGCTCCTTCTCAAGTTACACGAAGACTCGGTGTAGTATCGTAGGCAGAGTTATAAGTCAAACAGTGCTCGATCAGTTATTTCCTCAGCTTCTGATCAGTATAGTCGTCGTTCGTGAACCAAATATTTTGAAGCGGTTCGGTAGTCAGCGATGGCAAAGGTAGTGAAGCGTCGACCTGTTCTTGTCTCGCGACGCTTGCTGAGCTAGCATCGCGCTGATCATGGTGATCCTTCGTTTCTCTGAAAACTTTGCTATTTTGCAGCAGAAGATCGTGATCAAGATGACCATGCCCACCGCCAAGAGCCGTGCTCGGGCCATGGCGCTGGCCGCCAGGGCGAGCGGGGTGGGGTCGATAGGGATCACCGGCGACCTCAAGGATCGGCTGGAGGTGGTCGGCGAGGGCATCGACATCACCTGCCTCGTCCACTGCCTGCGCAAGAAGGTCTGCTGCCACGCCGAGATCCTGCAGGTGGAGGAGGTCAAGGACAAGAAGCCCGAGAAGAAGAAGCCCGAGGAGGAGAAGAAGCCCTGCCCGTGCCCAGGGCCGTGCCGGTGCGCCGCCGTCGGCTACTGCCACGCGCCGATGCCGATGGTTCTCTGCGAGGACCCGCCGGAGGGCATCTGCCGCGTCATGTGAAGCTAGCAGTAAGATGATGGATCTCGCCATGCATTTGTATTTGTGATTTGACTTCTCAACTCGATCTTGCTGCCACAACACACAGCTTCTTCATACGTGTGTGTCAGTGTGTGTGTGTGTGTGTGTGTGTGTGTGTGTGTGTGTGTGTGTGTGTGTGTGTGTGTGTGTGTGTGTGTGTGTGTGTGTGTGTGTGTGTGTGTGTGTGTGCAAACGAGGTTCTGGTTTCCTTTCGCTAAGCTTCCGCCAACCATGCATCGACAGTGTAACTAGCTAGATCACTACAAGCTAGCGTGTATGTTATATGTGTGCATGTACTTGTTGAGTTGGTCACGTTGTATCCATCCAGTTGTGAACTTGATGCAAAGATTGTTATTATATTTAATAATTAAGAAAAACATGCGTACTAACGAGTCTGTGAAAATGACTAAAAGTCACCATGCATGCCGACAGGTGCCCAGCTTTTAATATATCATGAATAATCATAATACAGCGATGGACTTTTGTTTCGGTGGATCGTCATTGAAATTTTGGAACCCATAGATGGACAAAATAATATTTTTTTGTAAAATATTGATCTTTTGAATTTTGAGCTTTGAAGTGATCGATTAAATAAGTCGAATGCCCCAAATTAAGCTCATCATAAAAAACCATCATTGTTCCAAATGGCAATAAACAACGTCCCAAGTGTAAACATGCCACCCTTTCTCCTTGGTCTTTGACAATTTTTAAAGACTCAGGAGTAGGACAAAAAAAGACGAAATAATAACAAAAAAACAAAGAGATCTGGGATTCAATACAAAGGCCTGCAGATTCCTATTCCAACGACAGAAATTTTAAATTTGTTATTTTTTCTCTAAATTATTCATAATGTTTTGATCGAGATTGGTGAGTTCTGGGATCCCACATGGGAAGTGGGAACAAAATATTTACAAAATGAAATTCAAAATAAATCTCATCCACACAATTGATTGGTTTGCTGATATATTACCTTCGGTCACAATACTTGACGCTTTGATAAAAAAATCTAGTCAAACATTTTAGACTTTTAAACCTTGATTGTCCACAATTTTAAAATATATAGTTCAAAACATAAAGATCTCATGTGTATAGTTGTCTTCAAAAGGTACTCCCTCCATTTTTTATTTTTTGACATTCATGATAAGCTGACTAGTTTAACAATGAACCAATTAATTAGGGGAATATTTGTGCTATCATACTCAACAAAGCAGTATATTAAATACATGTCTGGCGCTCCTGAGAGGGGGTTTCTTGGTTCTCTTATTCCGTACATCACCGTAATCTTTTGGGACAAACGTGCATTACCCCAACATCAACTTTGGCCTCAAGACACCTTTAGGTGATGCTTTGCTCTCCCAGCACCAAGCTGCCTCTTGACTTCAACTTGACGCTTGCCATGACTTGGTCAAAACCATCGATATCTCTCTACTCCATGTGAGCTACGTGGATTGCTCATGACTCCAACTTAACTATCATTAAATGGTCCTGGAGCAAGCTTCTACTCACCTTTCACCACACACTTATTAGTCCATCAGTGTCGAGCCTTTGATCATCATTCAGCACCTCGCCATTGAGCACCACATCCATCAATACACCTATAAATCATGAGAAAAAAAATGTCGCTTTGCGATCCTCAAGTCAATTCCATCACTACCTCTGGTGAGCCATAAGCATAATCATGCGAACTTAATTAAAATATTCTTAGTAAACATCAAAAGCTTCAAGCCATCCCGCAAACCATCAACCACTCATCGCATACTCATGGCAACTTGATCTATTATTAATAAGAGTACCGAGAGAAATTTAGTTAAATGCCTTGCATAGTTAGAAGAAATTTTAAATTAAAAGCATAACAGAAAAAGTAAATGACAATATTTTTTTATTTTTGCGTTCCTCACACCTTCAAATTATATCTCAACAGACGAGTCAAGTAGCTATGCAGTTCGATAGCTTCCAAAACCATATACTTACTAAATATATAGAGGTTACAAACATGTTGCAGCACCTCAGCGCTTCGGCTGCATGTGCAATGGATCGCGAGCCATGGTGGCCGCCATACCTGCACGGTCCCCCCCCCCCACCCCAAAGATTTTGGGCCATTAGGTAGTTGGCCATCAGGCATTCAGGTCTCAAGCAATATCCCATCACAAGCCCACTTCAGAAGACAAACCATCAAAACTCAAACAAAACCAACTGACGTCTGACCGAGGCATCGTCGCCCTTGCCCCTCAGCTTTTACCTCCGCTCGTCATGTCGATTCGTCGCTCTCCTCCAAAGGCGCCTCACGTGATGGCATGGAAACGGAGCCGGCTAATCCTCCTCAAGAACCTGATGGCGCTGCAGCCGCCGTAACCGTCGGTGATGCCCAATTTCAAATGCCACCAGGACTGAGAAAAAAATTAAAAGGTGAGAGTTGGATTATGGAATCAAACAATCTATTAATTCAACCCTACTTGCACATGTTGCTATACCATGTTTGTAAATTTTGATACAAGTTTCATTCAATGTTTTTAGTACAATATGTTCATCTAATCATCTACTTACCAATATCTAATATTTTCATACAATTGTGACTCATGAGCTGATATATAGTAAATTTATGCATATTCGATGATTATATATACTTTTATTGAATTGTGACCTTCATCATATTATTTATTTTTGTACAAATGAGTAGCGGTAGGTTCATCATAGTTAGATTTTAATCCTTGCTCCGTCACTAGCCCAGCCGCGCATGCATGCAGACCAGGCCTGGTAAAAGCAGCTAGGACAGCCTTGTTTTCTCGAAAGTTACGGTCAGGCCGAGATAGTTCCACGTGCACGACGTGAAGATGGTGACATCACGATGAGGTTTGACATTATTAGGAACCTTTGCAATTCACCCAATCTGCTCCATATCTTTGCCGAACTTTATGATGGACTTCAGAAACCGTCTTCCAGCGTTTGTGCTGTTTGTTTAGTTTCTTTGCTAATAGTCTAAATACTACGTTCCTATGAACTTGCCTGTAGACATTTACTTACAAATGTTCAAGGCTGGAACTTTTCCATAATTTAAAAAAGATTTTTGCCAAACTATGGAGATATTTTGATCCAAGTGCTAATGTTTAAAAGTGTTAAACTTTAGCCCTAGTTCATCTAAACAGGAGTGCTAATAGAATAGGCTAAACTTTCGACAAGACTCAAAAACTTTAGCAGAGATATAAGTTCTAAAATTTAGCACTCAACTTTAGTCCCATACAAAAGGACCTATACACAGCGAAACCTGACTTAATGTTGGAGTCACTTTCAGTATTGTCTCATCTGGACTCTAACTTGTGCTCCATTTTCTCCGAATCCGCTAGTACCACAACCATTTATCGCCATTGTGCGTAGGCAACCCTATACCGGGCAGGATTTCTTCGTCCGCCGCTAGCAATGGCCGCGGCGGCCCCAGCTAATAATTAGCTACCAGGCGGCCGTCGTCGAGCCATGACTGCGAAAGACGGAGACCTACGCCGGGGTACGGTCTCGCCTCCGTAGAAAAGTAGGCGACCCGGCCGCATGCTAGCTAGCTGGTCCCGTGCTCTGCTGTGGACAGGGAGCATGGACCTCACTGTCTCGGCTCCGGCCGGGCCGAGCGCCTTAAATTCGGAGGGGAACAGCAGCCCACAACTTGGCCCGGTACTCCGCCGCGACAGCGAACGGATACGGGCCACCGTTGGCGCGGCTCCAGCACCATCCCCGTCGTCCCGCCCGGCCATTTGGGAGCTGAGCAGCAGCCAGCAGCTCGACGACACACGCAGCAGCTGTGTCTGTGTTCAGCTACCTCTAGCTGCGTGCGGCAAATCCTAGCTATAACAAGAGCTCTGGCCCGGGAGCCGCGCGTATATATTACACCACCACACCAGAGACGCGAGCGCGGCCGCAAGGTCCTAGTAGGCGAAGCTAGCAGCTTGCATTGCGTGCGTGTGGTTGCTGCACCGGCCGGCAGGAAAAGATTACGATCGGCGAACGGCGATTCAGCGTCGTAGAGAGTCAGCTAGCCACGCCCAATCAGATCATCCAGTGGCTTTAGCTTGAGAGGCTCGCTCAGTTATTAGTTATTCCCTCAGCTTCTCGATCAGTGTCGTCGTCGGAGAATCAACGATGGCCAAGGTAGTAGTGAAGCAACCCACAGTTCGTTTCTGATCCTCCCGTACGTTTTGTTTCTCACGTCGCTCGTCGTCGTTTAATTTAATTAATTTGCAGCACAAGATTGTGATCAAGGTGACCATGCCGAGCGCCAAGAGCCGCGCCCGGGCCATGGTGCTGGCCGCCAAAACGAACGGTATATATATATATATATATATATATATATATATATATATATATATATATATATATATATATATACACACACACACTTACTTCCGAGTAAGTGCTGATGACTGTTTGCTACATATATATGCAGGGGTGATCTCGATAGCAATCGCCGGCGACCTCAAGGACCGGCTGGAGGTGGTCGGCGAGGGCATCGACATCACCTGCCTCGTCCACCGCCTGCGCAAGAAGGTCTGCTGCCACGCCGATATCCTGAAAGTGGAGGAGGTCAAGGACAAGAAGCCGCCCGAGGAGAAGAAGAAGCCGCCGGAGCCCTGCGGGTGCCCGGCGCCGTGCCTGTGCGCGGCGGCTTATCACCACACGCCGCTGCAGGTTTTCAGCTGCGAGGAGCCGCCGGCATTCGGTTGCACCATCTTGTGAAGCTAAGCTACTGGCAGTAAGTTAATTGGACTCGGTCATGCATGCGGCTTTTCTGACCTTTTTGCCACATCTCTGTCGTCAGCTTCTTCGTGCGTCGTCAAGTTTGTGGTGTGGGCTTGTGCAGAAACGGGGTTCTATATATGGTTTGCTTTCGCTTATGTTTAACTAACCATAATGTAATCACTAGCTACAGATCCACCGTCTCTCCCCGCAGCCAGGGTTGCTGCTCCCATCTTCCTCACAAATGGGTGGCTAATTAAAATGGCCCTCCACTGCAGATTCCAATCTGCGAAACTCTCTGTGGGGCTGCAGGGTTGAGGGCCTGCGAGCCGACAGCCGAGAAGCATGCCCGACCCGGCCTGGCCTCGGAACGAAGCTATCGACGGCTCGACGCACGGAGCACGATACAGGGCCGATGTTCTCTCGGTGTACCGTGTACGCACTCAGTCCAACTGTGTGTAGACGCAGAACATCAGAGTCGGTCCCAGAAAACCGTTGGTACCAACAAAGGGAGGCACCTCATAAGCAAACTAGCTGCAGAAGCGCACCTGGAAATGTGTTCCCTGTGAATAAGAGCTCCGTGCCTCCGTGGACAGAGGGACGGGAAGAGATGGAGAAATTCGTGCTGAAAACAAGCATCGCAAAAGAACGCATGGTCCAACCACATAGAGAAGTAGTACTTCTGATAGAGAGAGACACATGGCCTGTATGTAGCAGCAAGATCGACCTTGACCTGCCAACTGCTACTGAAGTGGATTTTGAGGTCCGGCCCCTGGCCACTAGGATCTTGCAGGTGTCAACCGCAAAAAATGTCGACCAGGAAACTCCCGTCTGGCAATACGCCGCCGCCTGCTCACCCAACGATCAGCAGTAGTATCTGCGTGCCAGACGAAGCTCTCGGCATGCGACCCGATCACATCGAGTCATACGCCACCCACCGTAAGAACGCGTCTAGTTGGATGCTCTGCTCGACTAATGACAGTAGATGATCTTTATAGAATAGAACGCTCTGCTCTGCTCGGCTGACGCGGAGTTAAGCTCCGGGTTGTATTCTGCACCGGTGGCTGCAGCGTGCAAAACAGACAGATGGGCAGATCAGTAACCAAGCGACTGGAGCAGCATTGCCTTCCCCTAGATTTTTTTTGTCGCCG
Source organism: Panicum virgatum (assembly GCF_016808335.1). Lineage (NCBI taxonomy): Eukaryota > Viridiplantae > Streptophyta > Magnoliopsida > Poales > Poaceae > Panicum > Panicum virgatum. Next base: position 33,563,611 of record NC_053151.1, on the reverse strand, counting down.
GATTGAAGGGAAACCACCTGCAGCGCTAGCTGCAGGCAATGAAGGTGAGCATGCTCTGTTTCGCGAGCCAACCACAAACTGATCGCGTTTATTTCTTGTTTCTGCTTCGTCGTCGTTGCTGCAGCACAAGGTGAGCATGCCGTGCGAGAGGAGCCGGCCGGTCCAGAGCCATGGCGTTGGCCGCCAGGGCAGACGGTGCGCGCGCATTCTGCTCTGCTGTCCTTGTGTCCTCACTCCTCAGTGCTCACGTGAAACGCGTCGGTGGTGGGTAGACTGACACGGTGCAGGAACGGCTGCGCGTGCGCATCAGCGCAGGGGTGATCTCCATGGAGATCGCCGGCGACTACAGGGACAAGCTGGAGGTGGTCGGCGACGGGGTCGACGCGGCCTGCCTGGTCAGCTGCCTGCGCAGGAAGCTCGGCCACGCTGAGATCCTGCAGGTCGAGGAGGTGAAGGACAAGCCGCAGGAGGACGAGGCGACCAAGGAGAATACGATGACCGCGCACTATAGTTGTCCAACGGGCCGAGCCCGGCCCGACCCGGCACGGGCCCGATCTGGCCCAGCACGATCCGGCCCGGCACGATTAGCCCGGATAACTAATCGTGCCGGGCCGGGCCGGCCCACGTGCCTAGCTGTGTGCACGAGCACGGCACGGGGGCCTGTTTGGTGTGCCGGGCCGGCCCGATATGCCAGGCGGGCTTCGTGGGCCGTGCCAGCCCGAGCCCGGCTAGGCATCTGCACCAGGCTGCCACTCTCTCAACTCAGAATGATTTCAAGATTTCAAATCTAATATTCAAATTCACAAAAGATCACAAAACAGAAGCACATTTCATGATAACAAATTTATTGAGCTGTTTTGGGTGCTGCCTCGTTAAAAACCTTTGTAGGTAAAACCCCACACCTCGTGAGGACAAAACCCTACAAAGGAAAAGAGTACAGCCAGCTCAAAATGTTCAAATGTTCATTACAAGTTCAAGTCCACAGTCCACACTACATAGTTATACAGATTCAACATCTAGATAAAAGTTTTCAAATGATTCTTCAAGTTCTTCATCCTCTATGAGATGCTGAAGTCTTGCATCGGCTTGCTCCCAGTCCTTGATCAGAGCCAACATCTCCACGACCTCAGGGCCCAGACGGCGTCGTCGCTCCTCGATAATCCTGCCAGTCATACTAAATGCAGATTCTGATGATATTGTTGAAATAGGAACAGTCATTACATCTCTAGCTAGAATTGAAAGAACAGGATATGATAGCTTATGCTCATGCCACCAGTTCAAGATATTGAAATCATCATCATACTGGTCAACAGTATCACTGTCCAGGTAGGCAGACAATTCAGAACCAGATGATAGAGAAGCACCAGAAGTTGCAGCTTGCAACAGAGCACTAGCAGAGGTTCTTCTATGCAAAGAGGAAGTAGAACCAGAACCAAGACTACTTAGACTAGTAACAGAACCAAGAGTAGTACCAGACAAACTAGAACCAGAAGAAGAAGACTCACCACCAAAGATTCTTCCCCAAACAGTTTTTCTCTTACCTGTAGGGCCTGGTTGGGCAGCCCTTTGCAATCTTACACCACCAAACTTCTCATCATACTTAGCAAAAATAACAGACAACTCAGCTCTTACCTCAGTCAAGTAGCATGAGTAATAATTACCATTAAGCTGAGATAGAAGTCTAAGAACATTGGTGAAACCTTTCAGCTTAGCCCTAGGGTCTAGTATAAATGCAAAGGAGTAGAGCATGGGTATGTCACACCAGTATTGCAAGAACTTATCTTTCATAGGAACCACAACTGATCTTAAGTCTCTATCATTTTCATAATTATTTAGATGGCTAGCTATCTCAAGAACATGATGCAATATTAATGGAGATGTGGGGTAATAAACACCAGACATAACAACAGTGGAATCATAGAACTGTTCAAGGAATTCAAAAAAAATTTCAGCAACATACCAGTGCTGGTCTGTCAGGAGTGGCTGACCATCAACCAAAGGATGCTGAGTAGTGATGAAAACAAAGAATGTGGCCTTATGGGGCAGGAGATGTTTTAACATAAGATAGGTAGAATTCCATCTCACATCCATATCCAAGCCAAACTTGCGAGGTCTTTCACCAACAGCAATGCAATATGACTTGTATGCAGCAATGCGCTGGTTAGATGAGTTTAGAAATGATATAGCAGATCTAAATGCACCAAGCATTGGCTTAAACACTTCAAGACCAGCCTTAACAATAAGATTTATGATATGACAAGCACATCTTTGATGCAGGAACAAGCTACCAACATAACCAGACAAAACAGGATTAAGTTGATTAATAGCCCTAGTGTTAGCAGCAGCATTGTCTAGTGTAACAGCAAAGATTTTATCAGTTAACCCATAATCAGCAATAACAGAAGTAATACGCTCAGCAATATTCTCAGCATTGTGAGACACATCAATCAATCTGAGACCTAAGATCCTTTTCTCTATTTGCCAATCAGCATTCACAAAATGAGCAACCACACTAAGGTAATCCTCCTTAGCATTGCCAGACCAGATATCAGAAGTAAGAGCAACAGAGGATACAGACTTCAAGCACTCAACAAGCTGAGCACGACGTTCAGTGAAGTACTTGGCAAAATCTCTAGTGGTTGTTTGCCTAGACACCTTAGCAAATTTAGGATTATGAGCAGTAGTAATGTACTCTTCAAAAGCATCAGACTCACCAATGCAAATAGGCAGGTCAAGACGAGCAATTAACCTACACAACTCAGTACGAGCTACTTCTGGTTTGTACTCCCAAAGGTGCACAGAGCCATCAGGATTAAACTTAAGTTGAGTTTGAGTCATGGCATTACGAGATTTCAAAACAGGGCATATAGGAATGTGCCGCTTCAAGTGACCAGTACCATGGGTTGATTTACCAGTGAGGTTTTTCTTGCAATGCTTGCATCTAGCACCAGTTCGACGTTCCTTACCATCAATTACCTCATAGATCTCATCAAAGTCTTTCCAGACCTTGGAGGTGGACGCCCTCCTCTTCCTGGTCGAGCCAGACTCAGTGGCAGCGGCGGTGCTCGCGCTGCCAGTGCCAGATCCAGCGGCCGTCCCCTGAGGAAGGCCTTCTGGATCCAGGTCGATGGCAGCATTGCTCCCAAACAACTCAGCGGCATCCGCAGACAGGTCATCCTCATCATCTCCGCGAAAGCCCATCGACCGCAACTCATTGTTGTAGGAGTCGTCGGCGGCCATCGCCGGTCTTCGGTCCCTCACGGCCTGCACAAGGAGGAGAGACTGTGAGGGGGATTCGTGAGGAAGAATGAGAAGAAAGGCGAGTTCTGACTTACCTTTTGCCGGAGCACCGAAGACCGAAGTTGCCGTCGACGCCCTCACCGGAGTTGCAGGCCACACAGACTCGCAAAGAGGCGAGAGGAGGATTCGTGAGGAAGAAGTAGAAAAAAGGAGAGGGGAGGAGGTGAGGGCCTGAGGGGAGCGGCGGATCTGACCGAGCAGAGTCGGAGGAGGTCCACTGGAGCGGCGGATCTATCCGAGGAGAGGCGGAGGAGGTCGGAGAGCGGCGGATCTACGCGGGAGAGGTGGGGCGCAGGTCGGGGTGGAGCGGATCTGGCGAGGAGCGGGGGAGGCGGAGAGGAGGAGGAGACGAGGCGGCGGCCAGGCGGGCGGGGAATGCAGGGGCCTAGGGTTACCGGCGATCCGCGCGACAGGAGGGGGTCGGAGAGCGACGGATCTACGCCGGAGCGGTGGGGTGGACGGTGGAGGTCGGGGACTCGGGGTGGAGGCGTGGAGCGGATCTGGCGAGGAGCGGGGGAGGTGGAGCGCGGAGGAGACGAGGCGGAGCCACGGAGAAGCCAGGGCGGGGAATGGAGGGGGGCTAGGGTTACCAGCGCCCGCGGCCGCCCCCTCCCCCTTATGTGGCCGGCCGGCTCGGGCTGGCGGGCTTCGTGGGCTTCGTGCTCACGGGCCGGCCCACGTGCCGAGTCGGGCCGGACACTAACCGTGCCGGGCCGGGCCGGCCCACGTGCCTGAGGCGCGGCCCAGGCACGGTACGACGCCCGTGCCGGGCCGGCCCGGGCCCGTTTACCTCCGTGCCGGGCCGGGCTGTGTACCGGACCCAATTCTCGTGCTTCGGGCCGGCCCACGGCCCACGGGCCTGATGGAAAACTATACCGCGCACCACCTGATGACCGCAGGAGGACGTGGAGCCGCCGCCAGATGAATGCTACCACGGTTAGTACTACTGCCACCACCACCCGCCGTCGATGGTCGTCGTCGAGGAGCCCGGCGGCTGACCCATCATGTAATTAACGGTTACTACTACCGGCCTGTTGCCAACTTCCTATCTGATAAATTGAGTAGAAGTGCTCTTGAGTCATGACTGCTTACGTACTGAAATGATCCCGGACACAAATTTTCTTCGGAAACTAATCTCATATACACATTCAGTGTTACAATTTGGTAGTTCCAGCTATCTTAGCTAGATAACTGCAATCACGTTCGTACTGTCAAGAATTGAGTGCATAGTCAGAAAATTATTTACCTAATCCTTCTTTTTTTGTGTGTTTTCTGCTGTTTCCCCGTCTAAAATTACTTTTGAGCAAACGAGTCAGAGTAGCAGTCAGGCAACAACAATCTTGGGGAAGACTTTTGAAGAACACAAACACAATACGGAGGTCACGATTCACGAACTCACGATTAGAAAGGAGATGTGACATGACATGACACTGAAGTAGCCAAGTCAGAGCTTGATGCCCGCCACATGCACTCATATTCCACAGCGTATCAACGGTTCGATAGATTGGCAGGAAGTTTGCATGTAGCTCTGCTAATGATTTGGGTGGTAACAATCTATCTTTTATTTTATTATTGGCCAACAAACAGAGCCTCCACGTTCACTCTCAAGGTCCAGAAATTCTCACGTTAATCGAAGAAAAATAGAAAAATAAAAATTAACCACCACTGCTATTATGATAAAAATTAGCCTAAAATACCCCAGTGCCTAATTAAAAATCACCCACCAATGCCATTATGAAAAATTAAATATAAAATATCATTTAGCTATGTATCAGTTATAAACATATACCATTAATAAAAACTAAAGCTAACAATAATAAATCAAAATAAAACGAAAATAACAATAATTATATGCATAATATTATTGAAGCTAAACAAATCAAATTGTAATTATAGGTAGATCATATTTGAATTGTTTTAACCAACAATAAGACATAATTTACGATAATGAACATGATTAATCATAGTAAAAAATAGTATAATCTTTAAGTAAGAATACAACGACATGCAAATTTTTAAATTTTCAATACTAGCCGCGCAAATGCGCGGGCTATGTGCCTTGTTACTTTATTATTTGGCCAACAAACATAGCCTCCACGTTCGCTCTCAAGGTCTAGAAATTCCCACGTTAATCAGAGAAAAAAATTAAAATTACCCACCACTGCCATTACGAAAAAATTAGCCTAAAATATCCATATACATGTTTATAAATTACCCACCACTATCATTACGTTAAATATTAGCCTAAAATATCCTTAAACATAAATAAATATAACCCACCTTTGCCATTAGATAAATAATTAAATCCAAAACCGTATACCCTGGTATGCTACGAGCTACCCTTACACACGTAAATAAATATAATACACCATTACCGTTAAATAAATACTTAAATCCAAAAAAATAAAAATTTTAGTACATGCTACGAGCTATGAGTACCAAATAGAGAGGAAGAGATGAGAAACATAATGTTATCTTATTATTTGGCCAACAAACGGAGCCTGCACGTTCGCTCTCATGGCCTAGAAATTCCCACATTAATCGAAAAAAAGGTAAATTATCCACAACTGCCATTACGAAAAAATTAACCTAAAATATCCATATACATGTTTATAAATTACCCACCACTGCCATTACCTTAAATATTAGCCCAAAATATCCTTAAACATAAATAAATATAACCCACCTTTGCCATTAGATAAATAATTAAATCCAAAACCGTATATCCTGGTATGCTACGAGCTACCCTTACGCACGTAAATAAATATAATACACCATTACCGTTAAATAAATAATTAAATCTAAAAAAATAAAAAAATTGTACATGCTAAATGATGCGATATATTTAGTGTTGTAGCGTCTTAAAAGAGAAAAATAATCCCACACGGAATGCCATGAGAGCTCGAACTCCCATGTCAAGGAGGAATATGTTGATTCATGAGACGACACCGAAGGATGATGAGGAGCAGCAATAAAATTAAGGGTGTGTTTAGATCACTTTGCCAAACAATTTTGAAAGGGAATCTTGCTAATTTAGAGTATTAAATAAAATCTATTTATAAAACTTTTTGCACGAATGGGTTGTAAATCTCGAGACGAATCTAATGAGTCTAATTAATCCATAATTAGTGAATTGTTATTGTAGCATCACTATTGCGAATCATAGATTAAGTAGGCTCATTAGATTCATCTCACAATTTACAACCCATCCGTGCAAAAAATTTTGTAAATAGATTTTATTTAATACTCCATGCATGTGTCCAAATATTCAGTATGACCTTTTTGGATGTAAAATTTTGGGATCTAAACACAGCCTAAAGCCACTGCCATGGGCATCCATTGTGATGATGATGACTCTCCAATCTCAGCAAGAATCATGAGTTCATCATCTAAAAACCAAGCACATAGACATGCAGTAGAAGCACGGCCTCAAAAGTCTCGACCTTCAACCGCAGCACTGCTGTATATGTCAATGCACTTATTGTCTCAAATGAACTTAAGGAGCATTAACAGATTGAGAACCTGCTGCCATGGAGATGAGCATACTTCTAAAGCTGAGTTCATCGGCATCAACGGAGCAACACCATGTTGGTGGGTTGTGGACTCAATCTATATTCCACACACCATTACACCAAGCTCGACATGCTGGCCTATATGTCCAAAGACATCGTGAGAACATAGTTTGGTGGAGTGGGGGCAAGCAACAATATCAAAATAGATGATCTCCATCTTCACTCTCAGAGCTTATAAATTACTCACATTAATAAAAAAAATAGAAATTACCCCACTACCATTATGATAAATATTAATGTAAATATCTTACACCTAACTAAAAATAAATCCAAGGGCCATTATGGAAAATTAATCTAAAGTATCATTCATGTATGTACAAATTAGAAACATATACTATTAATTAGAAAATTAAATAATAAACACCTATTCAATCAGACTAGAAGGAAAATAAAAATATTTATATGAAGAATAGTAGTAAAACTTAATCAAGCGAGATCTTAGTATTTAGCCAACAAAAGGAGTCTCCATGATCTCTCTCAAGGCTTAGAAATTACCATGTTAATCATAGAAATTAGAAAAAATAACAACCATTGTTTTTTTATGGGTATGATTGAGATTGATTTGTGATATGATGGCAACATAGATTATCATGTATATTTTAATGGAGTCATTATAGAATATCCTATGTATTAGATATAGAGAGATAGATCATGTACGTGTTTGAGTTCACTAGGACTCCAAGAGATACTGTATATTTGAATGGATCAAAATAGAATATCCTATGTATTAGATATGGCGAGATAGATGATGTCGTATATTTGAATTGACCAGGAGGACTCCAGGAGATATAACAAAACATCAAATATGGAAATAAATGATTACTTTATCATGTTGGAATAGAATCTATCAAACACTAGGTAATCATGGATCGTGATGCAAAGCAAGCAGATCATAACAGCAGGAAGAGCTTCCAAGGCCGGGTTCCCACGCGTCATGCAAAGAGACGTCGTTGCCATTATCAGTGCGTCCGGCCGGTGATCGCATCATATAAAATTTACAGCTGCGGAAGTTGTACCGGGCAGCCAGCCCAGGCTTAAGAGTAGCAAACCATCACCCTCAAGGACTCCGGGAAGCTGACGTAGTAGCCACCGGATGCGAACAAGCTCCGGAGAAGCTAGCATGATGACGAACCGCCGATGATGTAACTCGAGCTCTCTCTAGAGAACGAAGAACTGCAAGGTGATATCTAATTAGGTTCAGTGCAACAAACAATGCGGAAGCAGAGTTTCAGCAAATAGCCAGAAATCTGTACTAGATCATTCATGGCAGCTAGGTTCTCCAACATCAATCAAGATTGCTGCAGGGATGAGATCATGAGATCATGAGAGAGAGGGAGGGGGGATCATTAGGATAACGCAACAATTAATCGTGAGCGCAAGTGGCTAGCACAGGATCGGATCAAGGAGGTGTTGCAATTTTGAAGCTTCAAAGGCATCATCAACGACTAAACGCGTGTGCACGTCATGCAGCCCCCTGAAGCATCTCCGCTCGCACAGGAAGTTGTGCGTTGGGCCCTAGCCAGCTATGCTAATTATTGCAGCATAAATAAGTTCAATATTCACAACTCCAAAAGCCATGAGTAGGGAGTTACAACAGATACAGTCAAAGCCTCAAAGGTAAGCACGTTGGATCAAATGACCAGCACTTTTCATGGTTTATCATTCATTTGTCTTTCTTGGTTCTAATAAAAACATTATATTTTCATGAACACCTGATGCTCACAACGTTGAAAATTCAGACTAATCTGATACATTTTCGTCGTTCCGACAGCATCCGCCTCTACCTACCCTAAATAACCCAAGCATGGTAACTTTGCTTATGCTGTCTTTTCAGTTGCGGGGCAAAGGATATTTTCTTAGTGATTACTATAAACTATCATGAGCTGCTACTCCAGAATAGTTAGTACTAACTCATACATATTATGTTGTTTAAGCAAGATCTCAAAAGGCTGGGCAAGAAGGTGCAGATTACCAAATATTCAATTAAGCTCCATTGGGTCAGTCTGTGGTATGCACATCAGAACTCATATTTTTTGTTGTTACTACACAACTTATCTTCACATCGACTGTATGTACCAACAGTATACAAGTTTGTTTATATAATAAAATATTTCCTTAATTAAAATAGAACCTTAATGAAACGATACAAACCCAAATTACAATAACATAACAGAAAGTATTAATCCAAGCAAGTGCGAAGAGCACCGGCAGCGCAGGTTGCGCTGGGAAGTAGGTGATGGGGGCAGGGGTGGAGGTGGCGCCGGGAGGCGGAGGGGGCCGAGAGCGAAGGAGACGCCAGAACACACGCCGATACAGGGGTGGCCATGCGAAGGAGGAGAAGGAGAGGGTGATGGATTAGGGGTAATACTACCTACAAGTCAAAAAAATATTTTGGTGTCGACACAATCCTCATAACTTTGATTACTACAACAATACACTTTAATGAAATTAAATAATTTTAAATTGACATTAAAAAACAAACTTGGAACTATCTCAAAATGATATCTAATTCAAACCTAGAGGGAGTATAAAAAATACAATTTGATTCTCAAAACACAACTTTGAGTCTTTGAGTACTACTTTTATCTAAAAATATCAAAACACTATAAAAGGTAAACTTTTATAAAATTACAAGTAAAAAATTACTTATATATATTAATATATTCACACTCAAAACCTCAAAATTATTATGTAATCAACGTTAAAACAACAAACTTAGAACAATCTCAAAACTTGAGGGAATGTGAAAAAATAAATCTAATTATTATATGGAGACAAAATGGCTCATGAAAATTGAGGTAACTCTTTAACACATCTTGATTTTCCTAAAAAACATATTGCTTTATGAGAGCCAAAATAAAAAAGGTTGTAACCTAATAGATACTTACATCTAGCAGCACAAGTAATAAATAGAAACAATTAAAAAAAGTAATGTTACAAATAGGAACATCTAGCCGCGCAAATGCGCGGGTGGCCTTCCTAGTTTTAATAATTTGGATTTCATTTTGGGATCATTTAGTCTGGTGCTACACAGGCCGGCCACTAAATTAAATTGATTCGGTTTGGGCTCAACTCTCCAACAGTTTGGTGCGTACTTGGTGTGGATAGAACCCATTCGATTTCCTATGGATAGTAACTTTGGGCTGTATTATTCAAAAAAAAAACTTTGGGCTGTAACCATGGGTTCTTCATGGGGGATGGGCTCAGGCTCGATTATCATCTTTGCCATTATCATCTTTAAGTAGTTGGGACAATCTGCTTTACGATGCCCCTTGTCATAGCAGTGGAAGCACTCATCTTGAGCTGGAGGACGCTGTTGCTGATACTTCTGTGGCATAGGGGCTTTGTCTTTAGCTTTAGAGGAAGAAGCAGCATGAAAAGGCCTTTTCTTGTTATTATGTACAAAATTGACAGACCCACCATTCTGTTTCTTGAGTCTATCTTCCTCTTATGCACACATGGCAATTGCCTTTTCCATGTTCCACTTCTCTGGCTGTGAGTTATAGTTTACAACGAATGTTGCAAACTCTTTTGGCAGAGAGGCGAACACCAGGTGCACCATAAACTCTTCCTTGAGATCCAAGTTCATTGGTTTGAGCTTGGAGTTCAAGGCGCACATCCCCATGATATGATCTCTTATGGTACCGGCATTGCCATAGTACCTCTTTGTCACCAACTGCTCTATGATTTGTGTGGCATATGTCTTTGAAGAACCAGTAAACTGATTCTTTATCTTTGCAAGGTACTCAGCAGCTGAATCACACTCTCCAATTGAACCCAAAATATTAGGATCAATTGTGTTCTTTATAACTGCCACACATTTCTTGTTGGCGTTATTCCACTTTGTCTTTTCGAGATCATAAGCCATCTGTAAGGGAGCATAGTCCCTTTGCTTTTTTTGCCACTCAGCATTAGTGTCAGAATCTTCTCTCACTGGAGCCGGTGGCTCAGTGGGCTTTGGAGTGGTGATTATCTCATCCACTTCTCCACAGACGAAAGCAAGATCAACCTTCTTGATCCATTCACCATAGTTGTCTCCTTTTAGAGTCGGGATGTGACTGATGAATCCCATCAAGTTCATCCCCGCTGAAAATTTCAAAAAATAGTGAGAACATAATAACAATAATTGTATGTAAAATTCCAACGTTGGTCAAAATAGAACATACAACTGTTTATGCAATTAAATCTATATCACCGTTGGGCAGAAATAGAAATAAATGCACAAGAACTATGAAATTACAGTATTGTAATTAACAACGTTGGTCAGAAAATTAACAATACCATAATCCTCAAAAATAACCTTTTAACCATGCTCTTAAACTTTAATTGTCTCGTTGGTTCGAATTAAAGTATAAAAGCAACTATATAAACTTAGCAGCGGAAACATGTAGGAATTTCTATTTCCAGAAGTAAAACTATAAACTTTTATCTCTAAACAATAAACACGTTGGTGCGAAATTGAATCGAGATCAAACTATAATCAAAACTATTAAAAGAACTATTGAAATTGCTTCTGGAAAAATAGAAAAACAATAAAACGAAAAACACTGTTCAGCAGCCCAGGAGCAAAACCAGCCCACGGCCTGCTCGGCCACCCTTCCTTGGGCCCTAGGCCCGACAGCCAACGGCCAGGCCGCCGAAACGGCCCGCCGCGGCGTCCCCTCCCCCGCCCGCTTGGGCCGCTTGCCGGCCCAGAAAGCGAGACGCTCTCGCGGCCGTTGATCTCGATCTGACGGACGTCCGCGGTTTTCGCCAGAACAAAACCGCGTCGCCGTCGCCGCGCCCCAAACCCTAGCGTCATTCCCTCCTCCCCCTTCTCTCTCCACACTACGCGGCGGCGACGGCCACTGGCCATGGTGGCCTGGGGGAGCGAGCGGGACGGTGCCGTCGCGGAATGCTCGCCGGCGCGCGCGCTCGCCAGAGGGTGAGCGCGCCGCCGTCGAGCCGGCCGTGGACGGAGCCACGCTTTCGAGCCCCGCACACGTGACCCCGGTGTCCCGGAGCAGCGAGCGGGCGGCTCCACTGTGCCGCGAAGTCCGGCGAACGGCGGCGCAGGTGCGTCACACGCACTGGCGACGGCGTGGCGCGCGGACCAGGTAAGTCCCGCACCCTTTGATCTCTAGGGTTAGGGTTAGGGTTAGGGTTTGACTGTTGAGATCGATTTGACATCGATTCGATCTGTTCTTCTTTGATTCTATCGATTCGAGTTCGAATGATGGGGTTTGAAACTTTTCGATCCGAGATCGAGTTGGTTTTCTTTGACTGTTGTTTCGATTCGCACTCGAAACTATCTTTTCTGACCTCGATCTACACATGTGTAGGCGTCTGATACCATTGTTAAGCTGTTAGGATCGACACAGTGCATAAATCGAGTAGTATTTCTTTCTTTTCTTTGCATCAAGTGCAAAAGTCTCTAGTTCTATTGCATAGACAGTATAGGAAGGAACACAGTGTGAGAGTAGAGAGAGAGACCATCACCACCAGCGCTTGAGCTCGATCCAGCGGCCATCTCGGGTTCGTTGATGGAGATCCGCTCAAGGGCGGCGACGAGTGAAGCAGAGAGGTCGACGCCGGGCCGACGGTGTCGAGGACGGTGGCGGCGACGGCGGGAGAGAGTCGGCTGCAGCGGAGGAAACGCCAGTGAAGCAGAGGCGGCAGCTTCCCGTTGCTCCTGCGCTCCCTCAGATCGGCTAGGGTTTTCGGTGGGTTTGGCGGCGCACTGGTGAACCTCGTTCCGTGTGCCGCCGGCCTCCACCTTTCTTTATAGCGCAGTGCAACGGGGGCCCACCAACCATTAAGGGTTGGACGCCCCCGATCAGGGCGCGGATTAAGGGCCTAATAGGCCGTTGGGCCTATTAGGAAGGAGATCAACCTAACAAGTCATTCCCCTCTACTTGGATTCTAGATCCGCCCTGATCGCTGGAGCCTGCCTTGTTCATGTTGATGCTCCCTGCTGCCTTTGATCCTTTCTAGCTTCTGCCCCGGTGACGCGAGGCAGGACTGCAGTGGGACCGCTCGTTGAACCACGCGTGCTCACACCACCAGGCGCTTTCAAATCCTGCAAGTGGTTTAGTTTGAACTCTGGACCTTCCCACGCGCGTGAACCCGACACGTACGTTGCCGGTCGATGGACGGACGGACATGGGCAGGATGGGGAACTGCAGTCGCGATCTCGTTCCCAATGAAGCAATTTTCAAAAAAAAAAAGAATTTACGTTCAACAAAATTTGAATGAACTTTACAGTAACATTTGAGTTCTCGCTAAAGGATTGCATCAGATCAGAGTCATCAGACAATCTCGTTCCTGGCAACTCGGTTTCCTCGTGGGGGAAAAATGGCACCGGCGATAGCGGTCATCTCACTAGTCACTCCGTTGCCTCGACTCGGTCTACCCCCTAGGCCCCTACTACCACGTTCGTCCGGTCAGATCCTGTTTAGATTCTAAAAATTTTTCTACAGTATCCGTCACATTAAATTTTTAAACACATGTATGAAGTATTAAATATAATTGAAAAAAATTTTAAACACATGTATGAAGTATTAAATATAATTGAAAAAATAACTAATTGCACAGTTCAATTGTAAATGACGAGACGAATCTTTTAAACCTAATTAGTCTATGATTAAATATTAATTGTCGACTAACAACAAAAATGCTACAATATTCAAATCCAAAATTTTCCAGGAACTAAACATACATGGCCTCAGTGTCTCGGTGCACGACTCAACTGGCTCGGGTCGAGTCGTTGTGCTCTGATTCGTTCGAGGAACCGAAGACGGACCCGGCTCCGACGACACGGAGCGCGTGGGGTCCAGCCAGTCCCCCTCGCCCACGGCCCACCCGGAAGCTCAGCTCAGCCAGCCGCTGAATCTTCTTACCAAGGCTCGTCTGCCCGCGTCAGGCCCTGACCTGCCATGTCGCCCGCCGCCTATATATACCCCGCGCGCCCAGCTCCCTTCACAATCCAGCAAGCCACAAGAGGCAGCTGCTGCTTCTGCTTGCCTGCCTGGCTGCATCTGCAGGCTAGCATCGATCGCACACCAGAGTGCTCGATCAGCCAACCAATCAATCCAGCAGCCATCCGGCGTCAGCCTCCGCGCCGACTGGCCGGATCCTTCTCAGCGGCGGCACGCCATGACCAAGGTAACCTCGCCAGCCGCCAGCGGCCTGGCCCTCTTCTCGGCAGCTCTTCAGCTCCCCGTGTCCCTTGTTCTGTTCCGCGCTCTGCCGCCGCGAAAGATAAGATGATGAGCCGTGCTGACCCGACCTTGTTTTGGCCGCCCGCATGCAGCAAAAGATCGTGATCAGGGTGAGCCTGGCGAGCGAGAAGACCCGGTCCAAGGCCATGGCGCTGGTCGCCAGAGCGGACGGTACGCGCGCACAAGCTCTGCGTTATATTCTACCCGTTGTTCGTTCATCGCGCTCTACCTTGTCCCCGTCCGGTGCTGACGGTGCGTGCGTGTGCGTGCAGGGGTGAGCTCGATGGGGGTTACCGGCGACGGCAGGGACCAGCTGGAGGTGGTCGGCGACGGCGTCGACACCGTCGGCCTCGTCCAGTGCCTGCGCAAGAAGATCGGGCACGCCGAGATCCTCAAGGTGGAGGAGGTGAAGCCGGCGGAGAAGAAGCCCGAGGAGAAGAAGCCGGAGCCGCTGCCGGACTGGTGGTGGTACCACAATTACTACCACTACCACCCGCCGCCGCCGTGCTGGTGAGGTGGCCCCGGTGGTCGCCAGCCAGCCATGGAAGCGGCGGCCGTTTTTGATGTATTACTAGTTGGGAATTGGAATTCAGCTCGTGCTCGCCTTATATTTGTATTCGAGCTGTTCTGTATTTGGGTGAAAACAAAAAAAAGGCAAAAGACGGTTACTTGTCCATATTTGATCTGTTCTCAGTTTCACCCTGTCCAGTGTCCAGTTTGGTGCTTGGTCACTTTTTTCGAAACTTTTCCACGCAAAATGAGGCCGACGGTTTTTTTTTCAATTGGAGAGATTCTGTCTAGGTACCGAAACTGGCGACCAGAGGGGGTGAATGGGAGCCGATCAAAATTTCTCTCGAAATCGATCCATCGGCCTATATCCCGAAAATCACCACAAACCCCCAAACCTAGCATATGAGAGAGTAGCTATGGACTAGCTATCTCTAAGCAAAACGCCCTAGGAAGCGAAACGAAAGCAATAGCGAGAAACCTTGCAAATAGCAGTTTCACTGGATCAGACCGGTCTGACCGGTCAGACCGGTCGGGCTGGAGTGGACGATTTCAGACCGGTCAGACCGGTTGCTCCCAGATAGCCCGCAAACAAAGCTTCAAATGTTGAATCTCGAGTAAACAAAGTCCAAATCCAACGAAACTTAGAGGATATCTTCACATCTGCCCCGTGAACATGTCCCCAAGAGATCCCTCCCAAAAGATTAAAGGATCTTGAGAATTTGAGGGAAGATCAAAGTGGATTAGAGTTTTCTTAAGAACGTAAAAAACTCCAATTCGTGAGAACTCGCGATTCCAGGGGGTTTGGCACTAGGCTTGATGGATTAGAATCGTCACAAAGAGTTCATCAAAACACGAATTCAAAGGATTGTCGCCTCCAAACACAAAACACACCAAAAGAGGAGAATTAAAACCCAGAACGCAAGGGAGGAAGGGGAGGACGAGAACTCAGCACACAAAGGTGAATCTCAAACGAATTTCATTCATGAATCTCAGAGGAATTCACCTATACAAGGCTAGAGCCTACCACACCATCATCCACCCTCTAGATTTGAGAGATTAGCTATAATCTAACCTTCCTTTGCGTTGGAGACCTTGGCCCTAACCTGGAACACGGGGAAGGGGAAGGAGAAAACAGAAAAGGACTCAAGAGACTCAACCCCCACGACCAGGTGAGGGGGGGCTTAAATACCCCTGGCTGTGGCCAGACCGGTCAGACCGGTCGGGTCTGCAGCAACCCTGTACACGATCTCAATCGACGGCGGAGTTTCTTTCTTCGACTCGAAGTCTACACTGCGATGCCACCACATCGATGAAGATCCGGTCCGCGGTTTTGGAGGGTCCGCGAAACCCGGGTAGGTGGCCGGTTTTGAGAAAACCGCCAAAACTTCACGCGCGGGAAGATTCCCGCCTACACACCGTGGCCCTAGACGCCGTTCCCGCCTCGGCCTTCTGACGGCCCTAGACGCCGCCCGACGCCCGTCACCTCCTCGCCCGCAGCGAGGCGCTAGACGTCGTCGACGCCCGTCGCCTCCGTCAGTCCCGAGACCGACGCCCGTGCCTCCACGACTTGGCGTCTTCAACCGCCGTCCGCCTCCTTGGTTTTGTGGCACAAACCAAGAAACCCGCATTCCGTCGCTGCTTGCGCCCTCGATCCAGGAGTGGATGCCACAGCTGCCGCCCGGCCTGAGCTCCTCCACGGCAACTCTCCGTCGACACTCGACGCCCGTTTACCTACAATCCAAAGACCAAGCGCACGATCACACCGCACGATTGACAATTCACTCATCACAAGCAGGATAGAGTACTCAACATTCCTCAATCTCCCCCTTGATGAGTGAATTGTCAACACACCACAAACGAACCAAGATTGAAACAAAAATAGTGAAGAACAAAGAAGCAAAAAAGAACTTGAACAAGTGACAAAAGCTCGAAAGAAGCAAGAACAAGTCACTTGACCAAGCAAAAATAGATTCCCTCAGACAAGGGCAATGGCTCGACGTAATCGATCAAACACAAGCATGACTCCTCAAAGACAGAGGCATGGCTCGACACAGTCATAACAGAAGCGAAGGGTAAACCAGGAGCTAAACAAAGCAGAAACTCCCCCTGAATGCATTTCCCCCTTTTCAGTGCAACTCTCACCAAATGTATGCACCCTCAAGGCCCTGTACTCAACAAGTTTTTGGTTCTCTCAAAAATCAAACAATTTTCCCCCTTGTTCGATCACTAAACTTCTCCCCCTTGTTGGCACATGCACACATCAAGGCTAAAAAGATCTAAAGCTCCCCCTAAAACAGAGACTCCCCCAGAACATATGCTATGCAATGAATGCAATGCAGGAGGTGTAAGTGAAAGCATTCAGGGATACAATGATATGAGCAACAACTAGTCACAAGCACGTGTGCATCCATAAACAAGACCTGCATCTAGCTCAACAGGGTATATCAAATCAGTCTAGAGCTAGGCAAGTTCTAGTTTAGGAGAAATAAAAGCATCACCCTTGATCTAGCACTAGCAAGTAGGGAATGAAAGACAGCGCTAATCAAACTCATACAGATGAGCCAAAAACATCCATAGCAAGTTGCAAACATTCATTTTTCAATCAATTTATTAATGACAGGGGTTGAACGCTTGTCATGCTTTACTTAGCAACGAGGCCAAGCCTATGCCAAAGGCAGTCAGAAGCTTAAGACACTCGTTTCAGTCATGCACAGCCTTGCCCGGGTTCTCACAAGTGCAAAGTGAGCCGTCCCGAAAGCTCGATCAGTGCGACAAGCAATCTCACCTAGATCTTTTCAATCCATTTCAAGCACAATTCAAGCAATTTTATCAATTTTAGATCATGTCAAGTATGAATTGCTTAACGAAAGACTACACTAGCATGAATGAGATAGCAAAGCATATCAACACGCTCTAACATGCTAGTAGCCAAGACAGGGTGACCATGTTTTCAAATTTTCAAATCAAAATAGCTTAACTCAGATGATGCCATATACACAGTGGAGCAAGCTATTCATTATCACGTTTATAAACTCACACTAGCAAGCACTAGGAGATTATAGCAGTGTATACAAAAATGCTAGTGCAAGTGAGGCAATGCAAAATGCAGAAATGTACCATGCATATGCACAATGCAACTACCAAACCTAGAAAACGAAGAAAAAAATAAACAAGACCTACAGAGCTAACCAAAGAAAAGTCAGCGATCAAAATGGGTAACAAACTCCAAGCTCCCCTCACAAGCGAGCAAAGGTGTCCTGCTCAAGAGGTTTGGTTAGGATATCTGCGGTTTGCCTCTCTGAAGGGACATGGTTCAAGTCTATGTGGACTCTCTCATGGTTATCTCGCAGGAAGTGGAACCGGATATCTATGTGTTTGGTTCTAGAGTGTAGGATAGGATTCTTTGCAATGCTGATTGCGGACATGTTGTCTACAAAGATGGGAACCATACCAAAACTCAATCCATAATCCTGTAAGGTTTGTTTCATCCAAAGGATCTGGGAGCAACAGCTAGCAGCGGCAACATACTCAGCTTTTGTGGAAGACAGCGCTATGCTAGCCTGCTTGCGAGAGGACCAAGACACCAAAGATGTACAGAGAAATTGACAAGTGCCGGATGTCGACTTGCGATCCAACAGACACCCACCGAAATCGGCATCAGAAAAGCCCACCAAAACCAGAGAAGAATTCGCAGAGTATCAGAGACCAAACTCAGGGGTGAATTTCAGATACCTGAAGATGCGTTTCACCACCTGCCTGTGGGAGGTGCGCGGCGAAGCCTGATACCGCGCACAGAGGCCGACGCCGAACTGAATGTCCGGCCGCATCGCCGTCAGGTACAGGAGAGAGCCGATCATGCTCCTGTACTCCTTCTGGTCCACCACCTCACCGTCCAAGTCATCATCAAGCGCCGTCGAAGTGCTGATCGGAGTCGGCTGAGGTGACAAGTCACTCATGTCGAACTTCCGCAGCAAGTCCCTGGTGTACTTGGCTTGATGGACGAACGTGCCCTGAGGAGTTTGCTTGATCTGCAGCTTGAGGAAGAACTGCAGCTCACCTATCATACTCATCTCGAACTCCCTGGATATCTGCTCAGAAAACTTGGAGACAAGAGCGTGAGAAGAGCCACCAAAGATAATATCATCCTCGTATATCTGAACTAATAGAAAATCAGTGCCAGACCGCATGAGGAACAAAGTTTTATCCACACATCCCATTTAAAAACCCTGAGCCAACAAAAATATTTTCAGTCTATCATACCAAGCTCTAGGTGCCTGTTTCAAACCATAAAGTGCTTTCTAAAGTTTATAAACACGGTTTGGAAACATGGGATTTTCGAAACCAGGGGGTTGTTTCACATAAACCTCTCTTCAATAAAGCCATTTAAGAAGGCAGATTTAATGTCCATTTGGAAAACTTTAAAACCCTTAGAAGCAGCAAATGCAAGAAAAATCCGAATCGCTTCCAAACGAGCAACAGGAGCAAAAGTTTCCTCAAAATCAATCCCTTTTTTTGGCAAACCCCCTGGGCAACAAGACGAGCCTTGTTTCGAATAACCAACCCATCCTCACCCTGCTTGTTTTTGAAAACCCACTTTGTTCCGATGGGATTACAAGCAGGTGGAGGCTCGACTAAAACCAAAACTTGGTTTCTTTCAAAAATTTCAAGTTCCTCATGTATGGCATTGACCCAATTAGAATCAGAAAGAGCGTGTCCAATATCTTTGGGCTCAAAAGAGGCAACAAACGCTAAATGAGCAAAGCCAGCGATACTTGTTACCTTGGACCGTGTGACTCGCTCATTGAGGTCACCTAGCATCTGTTGAGGTGGATGACGACGCTGAATGTGTCGCGGTGCTTCCCTTGTCGAAGTCGCCTTCTCCTCAACCAAAGCTGGTGTCTCCTCAGGTGCAACTGGTGAAGGCTGAGTCACCTGCTCGACTGGCCCCCGGAAAGTAGACGTAGTAGGATCGGGGCCGTCATCATCGTCCGAGCTCGTGGCAGAGGTGACTGGGTCCACAGCATGTGTGGTAGCTTCAACATCACCCTCTGCAGTTTCTTCCTCCTCATCTTCAAAGATGGAGGTGCCGAGCTCATCTTCTCTTGCAACTTCAAAGACAGAAGCATTGCACGGTACAATCTCGTCGAAAGTGACTTCACAAGTCTCTCTGACGATGTTAGAATCAATAAGCAACACACGGTATGCTCTGGAATGAGATGCATAACCGAGAAAAATGCCGTCAGACGAGCGAGACTCAAACTTATCATGATTTCCTTCTTTCAGCACAAAACACCGGCAACCGAAAACTCTGAGATGGTCAACACGGGGCTGGCGTCCAAATCGCAACTCATAAGAAGTCTTGTGCATGAAAGCACGCAAGAAAATATGATTAAACACATAACAAGCGGTATTGACCGCCTCAGCCCAGTACTTTCGAGGAGTCCTATGCTCATCGAGCATCGTCCTCGCCATCTCAACCAGCGTCCGATTCTTCCGTTCTACAACTCCATTCTGTTGTGGAGTGTAGGGAGAAGAGTACTGGTGTTCAAGACCTTGATCACTGCAAAAGGTGTCAAAACGAGCATTTTTGAATTCTGTGCCATTATCACTGCGAATCGCCCGCATGGCCTGGGGTAACTCATTTTTCAACCTCAAGATCAAGTCTCGAACAAACTCGAAAGCCTCATCCTTGGTTCTCATGAAAAAGACCCAAGAATAGCGAGAAAAGTCGTCCACGATCACAAGAACATACCACTTCCCACCAACTGACATCACCCGAGAAGGACCTACTGTGTCCATGTGTAGCAACTCTCTAGGGTGAGTGGTCATCACCTAATTAACAGGTGGATGAGAAGCGGCAATCATCTTTCCGTGGCGACACGGATGGTAAATAAGGTCCTTTTCAAACTTCAATTTGGGTAATCCTTGGATTAGGCCAAGTGAGCTAAGTCTAGACAACAAGTCGAAGCTCAAATGTCCAAGTCTCCTATGCCACTTCCACAGATCAGAAGAAGGACCAGCCAACAAGCAACAAGAAGGGCTAAAAGGAGTTCCAGAGAAATCGACCAAGAAAACGCGGTCACGAGGAATGATCCGGCAAACAAGGTCTCCTTTGGAATCCAAAACTCGAGAACAACCCTCCTTGAAGCGAACTTCAAACCCCTCATCAAGAAGTTGCAAAACCGAAAGCAAATTAAAGCCAAGATTCGAAACCAAAGCAACCTCTCTCAGGGTGAAGCAATCAGAAACTCTAACAGCGCCAACACCACGTACCTTGCCCTTACCATTATCCCCAAAAATGATGTATTCTTTGTGGCGCGTTGGGGTGAGGCTGGAGAATCATTTGTCATTAACGGTCAAATGTCACGAACAACCGGAGTCCATGATCCACCTATTCTCCAAGCCTCCGACCTGCACATCAGTAGTGAGACAAAGAGTGTCTCAACACTGGGGTTAGCAAAGTGAGAAGCAAATCATTGTCGAGCCATTTGCACTACAGAAGGGTTAGCAAGATCAAAAACGTGTCCCCTGTCCCGTCTACCGCGAGGCTGACGACCACCACCGCGAGAAAGTGTGGTGCATCGTAACCTCCTCCAAAGCCTCGGTCCCGTGGTCCATAGCCGTACTGAGGACGACTAGGAGCACGACCGGCAAAGCGACCACCCACTGGAGCACGGTAAACAACACCGTCTCCCTGTCCTCCACCTACATGGCGCGCTCTAGCATCTTGCCTACCACCACGCCGAGGAGAACCATGCACCCGAGCAGAGTACATGTCCGAGTTGCGTCTCTCCTGCTCACGCCTCACAACCCGCTTCCTCTAGGTGACCCTCTCTATCACAGTACTCGCAGAGGTACCTCACCTCTCTCTTGGGAGGTGGAGGCCTAGCCTGCGGACGGGGAGGAGGAGCCCCCTTCTTCTGGGTAACCTGGGCTGTGATAGCAGGGAGTGTATCGAGGGGATTCCTCAGCTCATTGGGCTTTGGAACCCAAACTTGCTTCTGTGGAGGTGCTTTTGATGGTTCCTTAAGCACACAATCCACGGGGTCAACAAGTGAAGGCTGTGTGCTCGAGCTAGCAGTGTTTAGAGCACTTGGAGCTCTAGCAGCCTTGCCGATCTTACCATACAACTTGTCAAAGTCTGACTTCGTGTATGTATAACCGACCCCAAAACCATCACCACGCTTAAACTGCTTGATCATCATGCCCAACTGCGGCTCACTGCTAGAAACCCAACTCAGAATCGCCCTAAGATAGGTATTCTCATTCTCCAAATTGGCTTTTTCTACCGCAAGATTATCCAAATCAGAAATCAAACCAGGGCAAACATGACAATCAATAGGTGGGCTAGACTCCCCGACCTTAGTCTTCCCTAAAGACTTAATCAAGGCGTTCTTCTCATCTAGCTCCGACCTAAGCGTGGGACAAATCTTACAGGCACCAAGCAGAACATGCCTAGATCTAAGCTCCTCTAGTTCACAAACAACAGTGGCAAACTTAGACTGCAAAGAAGCTAGATCAGACTTAAAGATAGGACACTCATCGCATTGAAGCACATCACTAACAATAGGAGCGTCCTTAACTAGTTCAAGCTCATGCTTGGCCTTGGCAACCTCGTGAGACACGTCAGAAAGCGAGGTCTTGGCAACATCCAAGTTCGCGACATTCTCATCATGCTTGGCACGGAGAGCAACAAGATCATCCATTTGAGATATGCAGCCAGCGCACTCATCCTCACTAGATTTCTCTCTAGCACAAGCCAGCTCAGCCCTAAGCTTTCTCCGCTCTCTAGCTGCTTTCTTAAGCAGCCTCTTCTGGTTGTCGAGAGCGGCGTACAACTCTCTAACCTCTGTATCAAGAAGGTCGATCGTGGAGTTTACCTCTGAATCACTCATGGATCCAGGAGAAGAGTCGACGTGCGTCGGTGTAGCATGTTCACCCGAAGACGCACGAGCACCATTGGCTTCACCCGCCATGGTGCAGAAGCTCTTGCGCCGACCGGCCGCCAAGCAAAGACCGATGAAGCCGGTGGCATCCTTGTCCCGCTTCTTCTTCTTCTTGTCATCGTCATCAGAGGTCGGTGAAGAAGAGCGGTCGGTGTCAGAGCTCTTGTCGAGGTCGTTGAGCTTCGCCAGGAAAGCCTTCTCCCGCTTCTTGGCCTTGTACTGGAAGCACTTCTTGAGCAACTCCTTGTCGAAGCGTCCTCCCCGGTCACGATTGCGGTGCTTGTGGCGCCGACGCACCTTGTTGGAGCATCCCTCATCGCGGTCGCAGTGGCAGTAGTAGTCGAAGTTGTTGTTCTGGCCACCGCCGGACTTCTTGGGGCACTCGGCGATGAAGTGGTTCGGATCGCCGCAGTGGTAGCACCCGGGGTTCTTCCGCCTCTGCCGGTTGTGGTAGACACGCTGTAACTTGCTGATGAGAAGGCACAAGTCGTCGTCGCCCAACATCTCTAGCTGCTCATCTGTAACATAAGGCAAAGAAGCAAGAGAAAAGCCAAGAGCAGAGTTAGCGTTAGAGCTCGATCCACCTGGGCCAGTCACAAGAGCGACGCTCTTGGAAGGAGGGGCACCATTGAGCTTAGCTCATGTCTGGTTATCCACCTCGGTGGCCTTGAGCTTGCTGAAGAGATCATTCACGGTCAGAGTCTCATAGCCTGTAGACTCAATGATCGTGTTCACCTTGAGATCCCACACAGAGCGGTCAAGTGCGTAGAGCAACTTGAGGGCCTTCTCATGCTCTGTTTACTCAAGGGCATTAGCAGATCTGTTCGCATTGACTTTGTTCACAATCGATTGAAACCGACTGAACATGTCGCCAATGCTCTCACCCGGCCCTTGTGTGAAATTCTCATATTCACGCCGGTGAATCTCGAACAGTCTGGCCTTGACCTGAGGTGTGCCCTCATGGTAGTTCTCGAGACACGTCCAAACCTTGTGGGCTTCCTGAAAACCCTGGACGCGTGAGAACTCCACACGAGAAACGCCAGCGAACAAGGCATTGACAGCCTTGGCGTTGGCCTCGTGCTCGGACACCTGAAGAGGTGTGGTCCGAATGGCAAGCACCTCGTAAGCCTAGTTCTTGGTGATCTCCCAAACCTCGGCTCCCATGCTTTGCAAGAAGGCTCGCATACGCACCTTCCAATAAGCATAGTCCTCGCCGGCAAACATAGGGATCTTACCAAGACTCGCCATGGTCGGCAAATGGTTTTCGAACCGGTCAAGGTACTGAAAACCTTAACCAAGCACTGATAACAATTGAGGGACCGAAACTGGCGACCAGAGGGGGGGGTGAATGAGAGCCGATCAAAATTTCTCTCGAAATCGATCCGTCGGCCTATATCCCGAAAATCACCACAAACCCCCAAACCTAGGATATGAGAGAGTAGCTATGAACTAGCTATCTCTAAGCAAAATGACCTAGGAACCGAAACGGAAGCAATAGCGAGAAACCCTCCAAACAGCAGTTTCACTGGATCAGACCGGTCTGACCGCTCGCTCCTACCGGTCAGACCGGTCGGGCTGGAGTGGACGATTTCAGACCGGTCAGACCGGCTTCACCGACCGGTCAGACCGGTTGCTCCCAGATAGCCCGCAAACAAAGCTTCAAATGTTGAATCTCGAGCAAACAAAATCCAAATCCAACGAAACTTGGAGGATGCCTTCACATCTGCCCCGTGAACATGTTCCCAAGCGATCTCTCCCAAAAGATTAAAGGATCTTGAGAATTCGAGGGAAGATCAAAGTGGATTGGGGTTTTCTCAAGAACGTAAAAAACTCCAATTCGTGAGAACTCGCGATTCCAGGGGATTTGACACTAGGCTTGATGGATTAGAATCGTCACAAAGAGTTCATCAGAACATGAATTCAAAGGATTGTCTCCTCCAAACACAAAACACACCAAAAGAGGAGAATTAAAACCCAGAACGCAAGGGAGGAAGGGGAGGACGAGAACTCAGCACACAAAGGTGAATCTCAAACGAATTTCATTCATGAATCTCAGAGGAATTCACCTATACAAGGCTAGAGCCTACCACACCATCATCCACCCACTAGATTTGAGAGATTAGCTATAATCTAACCCTCCTTTGCGTTGGAGACCTTGGCCCTAACCTGGAGCACGGGGAAGGGGAAGGAGAAAACAGAAAAGGACTCAAGAGATTCAACCCCCACGACCAGGTGAGGGGGGACTTAAATACGCTTGGCTGTGGCCAGACCGGTCAGACCGGTCGGGTCTGCAGCAACCCTGTACACGATCTCAATCGACGGCGGAGTTTCTTTCTTCGACTCGAAGTCTACACTGCGATGCCGCCATGTCGATGAAGATCCGGTCCGCGGTTTTGGAGGGTCCGCAAAACCCGGGTAGGTGGCCGGTTTTGAGAAAACCGCCAAAACTTCACGCGCAGGAAGATTCCCACCTCCACGTTGTGGCCCTAGACGCCGTTCCCGCCTCGGCCTTCTGACGGCCCTAGACGCCGCCCGACGACCGTCACCTCCTCGCCCGCAGCGAGGCCCTAGACGCCGTCGACGCCTGTCGCCTCCGTCAGTCCCGAGACCGACGCCCGTGCCTCCACGACTTGGCGTCTTCAACCGCCGTCCGCATCCTTAGTTTTGTGGCGCAAACCAAGAAATCCGCCTTCCGTCGCCGCTTGCGCCCTCGATCCAGGATTGGACGCCACAGCTGCAGCCCGGCCTGAGCTCCTCCACGGCAACTCTCCGTCGACACTTGACGCCCGTTTATCTGCAATCCAAAGACCAAGCGCACGATCACACCGCACGGTTGACAATTCACTTATCACAAGCAGGATAAAGTACTCAACATTCCTCATTGTCAAGTACTCAAGTTACATAAACAGAAACTGCCTGTTAGGCGTCAGCCATAGGGTCGTCAATCCTGAAAATTTGATGAGTAAAGTGGCAAAAGTTTCAAATTCCCCTTCCAAAACCCACAAAAGCGAGATTTGCCAAATGGACGGAAAAAATTCACAAACCCAGCACAACGCGTCCACCTTTTCACTTTCTCATCAATACCTCATTTCCATTAATATTCATCAGTTCTGTCGAAAAAGTAACTAATATGGGCTTTGAAAAAAAATCTCGCTGAGCTAATGTAGAACAAGTTCAATTTCTTCAGGAATATGAAGTTATTTTTGCATTCCAACTGGGGTTCCAGGCAAAACAATTGAACAGCATAAGTATGGTGGAAGAAGGTTCACTTTTTCAACCATGAGATGTTAAAGAACGAACCAAATCCGTCAGTCTATTTGTAAGTCTTGTGGTAATCTTTGCAAACAGAAATAAAATCTGCCCAATTCCCCCTTCGTCGGTATTGGTCTTCAGAACAAGTCAGTATTCTCATACCGCCAATCGGCCATCTGAGTTTTGTTGACGGTGCTTAAGTGAGAGTAGGTGACAACAACTAGAGTCAGAAAAGAGGTCCACTCTCGGCAAATAACAAGTGGCGTGTCATTGTCACAAAAGAATAAAGTACTTGATAAGTAAACGAAATTATAGGGAGACGTAACCGTAGAAAGCAACGGATCACCATCGTTTACATGTATTATTGTCATGTAGTACCTGGGATGCTTCAGGGTGGCAATGATGCAATTAGAATTGATTGCTTCTACACGAACATTTTCAGAGCGAGACCGACCGTTGACTCGTGTGTTCACATCGATCCCAATTTTTAAAAAGGGTCCCGTTTCAAAACTATGCATCTTAATTATCATTACGCGCATTACCCACCTACTCTCTCTAGATGCAGAACATCGGCGTCATGAGTTTTTGCTAGAGATGGGGCCGTACGGACAAAAGGAGGCACTGATCATGATCCAACCGCCTGGAGAAGAAGTGCACCAGGAAATGGGTTTTGCGGAGAAAGCAACTGAAAACAAGCAAGATTACCATGAGATTCATGATCAGTTGAACGGTGAGTGTGGCATGCATATTGCATAGTGCCCGGTTGCGTCTAATTATTAGTAAAGCCGTGCTAATTTCTGAACCTGTTATGTGGCGTTATCAAAATCATGTAAACTCTAGAGATGTGGTTTTGGTTCTCTAAACTTGTTAAGCCGGCTCTTACTTCCAAGAGATGCCCTTCTGTACTACATTGTACTCCTAACTTACTAATTTCTGATCACTTGGGATTGTCCAATTATCAACTGTACTAGAACTGGACTTTACATAATTTTTTGGATATTATTTTTTTTCACAAGTAAAAACGTGAAATTTGAACCCTAGTTTACACTGCCTCGTGGAGGCCACTGGTAGGTCACCATAGAGCTTTGTACCCAAACACCTTGGCTCGGTCGGATCTGATTAGGGATGCTGCTAATCAAGCTCACCGCATCTTGTTGGAAACATGACAGACGTAGGGTTCAGAGAAGGGGAGGACACAGAAAGAGACAAGTAGACACTATTAACATGCCCTTTTTTTCAACTGAACACTATTAACTTGCCTTTGTAGACGCGTACTGTTGATTGCTGATTTTTTTATACCAAAAGAACCACTTAACAAGTTACATTTGAGGCTAACACTAACATAAGTAACTATTTTAAGCTAAGAAACACCATGTCTCTTAATACAAAGATGCGTAACTCTCCTGCGTGTTCGAGAAAAGAAAAACACCGCGTTGCTACTTTGCTGGTTTTGCACAACTTGCTGCTAGTAGTAAACTGTCGGAGCCTTCCAAGAAGCGCAGAGCGCATGGCCAGTGGGCAATAGAATTCGCTCGCCTCAGATCTCGTTGACTCGTCGCCAAGGCAAGCCACTGACCCACTGTCCAGTGCTTATCACGCGTTTGGTTAGTTGATGATCCCCTGTTAATCTACTCTATATAAGAGTGCGGCCCCCCGAGCAATCTCCTTCGCAGCAAACGCTCGATCAGTCAGTGGCCACCCAATTCGCCTCGGTTGATCCACCGATCGCGACGGTTTAGCCAAATTACTCTTCAGTGGCAGGCAATGAAGGTAAGCAGGGCCGGGCAAGTTCTCTTGCCGCTCCCTAGAATTTCAGATCTCTGTTTCAGCTGCATTTTTTTTTCAGAGCTCTGAACCTGAATCACGCGACTGATCTGTGTTGCTCCATTGTTCCTTCTGCTTCGCCGTTGCCTTGCGCAGCAAAAGATGGTGGTCAAGGTGAGCATGCCGTGCGAGAGGAGCCGGTCCCGAGCCATGGCGCTGGCCGCCAGAGCAGACGGTACGCATTCGCAACGATGTTCGTCAGGGATCTGCAGCTGGTGCAAAGGTGGTGGTCAGTGTGCTGACAGCGCTCTTCGTCTCTGCAGGGGTCATCTCGGTGGCGATCACCGGCGACGCCAGGGACAAGCTGGAGGTGGTCGGCGATGGCGTCGACCCGGTCTGCCTGGTCAGTTGCCTGCGCAGGAAGGTCGGCTGCGCCGAGATCCTGCAGGTGGAGGAAGTGAAGGACAAGAAGCCGGAGGAGAAGAAGAAGCCGGAGGAGCCGAAGCCGCCGCAGCCCATGGTGGTGCACCCACCGCCGCATGGCTACTACTACCACCACCACCCGCCGCCGCCGATGGTCGTCTGCGAGGAGCCAAGCAGTTGCCCCATCATGTAGAGTTAGTTTTTGTAGCTGAGATAAATAAGAACTGTTTTGCCTAACTGTACTTCTTTGTGGTCTAAAATAAAAACTGTACTTTTTTAAGAAAATGGAGGGGATTGAATCAATTTTTACAGATAAAGAAAAGTGACATCTTTGAGGTCTGAATTGATTTTTCACTATGGGGCATAAGAAGTTCTCAGTCTTCACTTGCACCTGCATCTCAAGTTCTGCCGCAGTGCTGGATATTTTTCCATTTCTAAAGAATCTCAAATTCTCAATTGCTCGCTTTGGTTCCAAATTTTTTGTTTAGTTCTCAAACACTTGCATCCTCGCGGACAAGTGATTTGGGGTTACTCCAGCACGTGCCAATCTGCGATCCCGATGTACCTGGTGCCGTAGGATGAAGGGAGATGAAAATCCAACGCAGCCTGTACAATTCTGACGTCATCTGTCAGAACAAAATACTAACGTCACGAGCACATCCGCGTTTGACGTAAGGTGACGTAGATCATGATGGATGCATCATTTGCCTTTTCGCCATCTAGAAGTGGTTTCTTCAAAAGAAAGTGGTAAAGCCGTGAAGGCTCAATTATGCAGCGGCTCCTCTCAATGACTGAATTTTCTCCTCTTGTTTGTTTCATTGTCCTCATGAGTTGGTTAAGTCCACAAGTAAACCAACAAGTGGCCACTGACCAATCAGATGACAGCATAGGGTTCGTTTAGTTAGCAAAAAAATTCAACGTTTGCAACACTAATTACAAGTATTAAACATAAACTAATTATAAAACTAATTACACCGATGGACGGAAAATCACGAGACGAATCTATTAAATCTAATTAATTCATCATTAGAGATTGTTTACTGTAGCACAACATTGTCTAATCATTACACAATTAGGTTCATTAGATTCGTCTCGCGATTTCACCTGGGGGTTATGGAATGGGTTTTGTCAGTTATTCACATTTAAACTCCTAATTACGGGTCAAACGTTTGAATTACTGTAGCGCATGAAAAATTTTGAGAACTAAACAGAGCTTTATACAGACACACAACTATCAGAATATAACTACCCACCACATTATATAGATTTGTATATTTATATAGCATTGCTACATGCTAATTTTGTGCGCATGAAATTAGTTTTGTTTATTTGAAGTTACATCCCAGCTTTTCTTAGGAAATTCCATTCAAAAAATGTTTTTGTAGCCTCTTAGCATTGTTACTAGAACTAGGAATGTTCCTATCAGTTCCAAGTTAATGAGCGTTCAAAACTTGACGCGATAATGTACATACAATTCTTTTCAGCTAATAATTTCAATTACCTAGCTTACGTACCCGGCTCTGATAATTCCTTTCCATAAAGCACAATACTTCACTTTGCAGTCTTTCTGCTTTTCTATAGGATTGATTGAAGCAGCCCGTTTGGATCAAATAGATTGATCGAAAGATACAGCTTCCTAGAAAACTCAGCAATTACTAATGGTCATACAAAGTTCAGATCCATGTGCCTTTCCAGGATCCTGGGTTGACCACATCGCCATCATTTGGACTTAAGAGACGGAGTGAAGCAACCAAGACTAATCCCTAGTCAAGTAATTTGATTAATATTGTTGCAAGTAGAACTTAAGTGCGCGTATGTCATAGATTTGGAAGGAACGGGTTTACACCGTGGTTACTATGTTCAAATTGTGCAGCTTCTGAAAGTAACTTTGTAGTTTGTACATTATTTTTCAGGCACAGGGTTAACAGAAAGTGGTTAGAGCACTAATGAGGAACTCAGTGTTGTTAACTTGGTTTTCTTGGGAAAAAGTGTGTCTAATGACACGATAAGGATATACGAAAAGGTGTCATCATTTCCTCCCTAGTTCCAAGTTGACTTTTTCTACCTGATAAATGATTTCTGTTCAAGGCAGTGCTCAATGACTGTTGGGGAATACTGAAATGGCCGCCAAACACTTTTTTTTCGAAAAATGATCCCATACTAAATCAGTGTTGCATTAGTAGCTCCAGTTAATTCCATTAGATAGTACTCCATTCGTCCTGAAATATAGGGCATTCTAGAGTTCAAATTTTGTATTCAAATGTAAGGCATCTAGGTTGAGATTGAATTAAACTATCTTAATTATACATCGTTTTCTGGAATTTTCCAATAGAAAGACGTGCATGCAACCATATAAGTGGGAGGTGTATGTGGGGAAGGTGCATGAAAAAAACATGATACTTGAATTAGTACATATTTAATTACTCAAATAGAGTCTCAATGCTTAATAATTAGGGGTAGTAGAGTCTTTTCTCCATCTCCATAATCTGTTGGAAAAATCCTAGAATGACCTACATTTCAGGACGGATGGAGTATAGCATAATTGCAATCACGTTCTGACAAATTAACTGTCAATAATTCAGTGTCGAACCTATACAGTCCACCTGATTCTTTGTTTTTGTTCCTCTGTTTTCACACCAACAATTATGTCTCGGCTAACATGTCAAACATTCAACGTAGGAGTCAAACGCCAAGTTCAAAACACAAGAAAAATTTTTAAACAAAGACATGTCTCTGTACTACTTGGGCGCCTAAGTACATGGTCTCAAATTCCACAGCACACACCTCCTGCAGGCCAAAGAATCAACGATGAATCCTATTCAACTGAAAATCAAACACGGTTTCAGAAAGCGCAGCAACAACCCAGGCCAAGAGAGCTTCGCGAAGTCAATTCTTAAGAGTTGCTTATGCTTAACCCACGGCACATATAGAAAGGCGCGGTGGTTTAGTTGGGATCGATCGTCTTTCGTCTAAATAAATAAATTGCTCGGAATCTTCTTAGCACTGGGTAATATTCTTAGTGGGGACGCAAAGTACACTCCTCATCGGGCCTGCTGTCCTACTATATAAGTTGGATAAGGGCCCTTCTCCCTTCCTCAACAAACTCTGAAGTTTTAAGGTTTTCGAGCTAGTTTTGTCACTTGCCAGACACCACACAGAAACTCTCCCGTCGGGGACCAGAAACAGACCAACAAAAGAATGACGAAGGTACAACAATCTTTCTGTCAGGAGGAGAAGAGTAGTCTTCTTTCGATGATCATGGCATCTTCTCCTGCCTCTAATGCAAGCAACTGAAACAATTTTTGCAACTTTTTTCAGCAAAGGATTGTGATCAAGGTGCACATGACGTGCGACAAGTGCCGGAGAAGTGCTCTGGCTTTAGCTGGCTCGACGTACGGTGAGCACTGCCTGCTACTCGTTATGTACACTATGCCGCTGCAGATCGTCGGATCATTCAACTGATGATGACGTCGACGTGTGCCGCCGTGGTTGCAGGGGTGCAATCCGTGGGGATCGAGGGGGAGGAGCGCGACCAGCTGGTGGTGGTCGGCGACGGCGTGGACGCCACCAGCCTGACGAGCTGCCTCCGGAAGACGGTGAAGGTGGGCAGGGCGGACCTCATCAAGGTGGA
Source organism: Panicum virgatum (assembly GCF_016808335.1). Lineage (NCBI taxonomy): Eukaryota > Viridiplantae > Streptophyta > Magnoliopsida > Poales > Poaceae > Panicum > Panicum virgatum. The sequence goes on along the minus strand of NC_053151.1, from coordinate 33,532,014 downwards.
GGAGGTTGTCGACGAGAAGGCGGCGGCGGCCACCGGTTGTAGCAATCCCGTGGCTGCATGGCCGCCGCAGGGGTACCCCTACGGCTACCACCCCGGCTATGGCTATTACTGCCCCCGGACGGGCGGCGTCGTCTACCCGTACGCCGCCGGCCACTGCTACGTCGAGGACTCCGACGAGGGTTCGTGGTGCACCATCATGTAGGTGTGCACGGATCGAGTTAGGAAATCTACAAGAGCATTTGATCGATCTCTGGATGATCTTGTCAAGTGCAGTTTAATCCGTGTTGTCAATCTGGTTTCTCTGGCAAAAGTGCATCATCTAGACACACAATCGGGATATACGAAAAGGTATAATCATTCTTCCCTTTGCGTTAGGTTGTCGACTAGCTGCCATTTCGCTATCTCATGAATAGGGTTTCTTCCCATTAAGGTACGTATAGTGCTCTAAGAGTGTTTGAGAATATTGAAAGGAACTAAGACGCAATCACTACTACAGAATACATCATCGCAAACGCATCATCACCGCCGGTTTGTTTCGAACCGGCGGTGATAGTCTATCACCGCCGGTTCCAAATGAACCCGGCGGTGATGCTAACGTATCACCGCCGGTTCGTAATACGACCCGGCGGTGATGCTCTCGAAAGTATCACCGCCGGGTCGTATTACGAACCGGCGGTGATACGTTAGCATCACCGCCGGGTTGTAATATGACCCGGCGGTGATGTGTTATCCACCTATTTTAATTTCTCTAAACCTCTCTTTCACTCATCTCCCCCGAGGCTCCCTCTCTTCTTCTCTCGCCATCCAGCCCGCCCCTCCGCTCCCTCCTGCCGCTCCTTTGCCCGCTCTGCTCGCCTGCCTGCCCTTCTGCTCCGCTCGCCTGCCTGCCCTTCTGCTCCGCCTCCTCCCGTGACCCGCTATGGTCAGCGACAGGATGCGCCCAGGCCATGCTCCGGCGCACGGCCCCAACCTCGGCGCGCTCCGGCGAGGGCGAGCTTCACCACCGGCGCGAGCCATCTCGGGCACGGGCCGCTGTCCTGAGGACCCAGCCCCGTCGCAGCTGGGCGAGCTTCGGTGTGGGTGTGGGCCGCCGCTGCGAGGACCCTGCCTTGCTTCGCCGGTCGCGTCACCCTAGCCCTCGTCGGCGGCTGCGCGCCCGGAGGCCGCGCCTACCTGGCCGGATTTGGCCGCCCGCCACTAGATCTGGCCGTGGTCACCCGGCCGCCGCTCCCACCTGGCCGGATTTGGCCGCCCGCCGCCGGATCGTCGTTGCATCCATTCTTCGCTCCGTCCGTTCCCCATTCATCTCCCCCGTCACACAGAGCGCCTCCGCCGACCCTTCCCCTTCCCTAACCTCGCCTCCCCTCTCTTCCCCTGCAGGTAGGGAAGCGGCGAGCACGCAGCGGCGGCACGGAGCAGGGTCCGGGGGCGGCACGGAGCGGGCCCAGGGCGGCGGCGGCGAGGAGAGTCCACTGCAGGAGGGCTCGTGGGGCGGCGACGGGCTGGGAGTAGCAGGAGGGTCGGTGCCTCCTCTCTGCGGTGGCGGGCAGCGAGCAGCAGGAGGCCGCCGCCTCCTCTCTACGGCGGCGGGCGGCGAGCAGCAGGGGACCGCCACCTCCTCTCTGCATCGGCGGGCAGCGAGCAGCAGGAGGGTTTTTTTTTGTTTTGGGACAGGTTCAACACCGCCGGTTGTGGAACCGGCGGTGATGGCCCTTCTTATCACTGTCGAGTTAAATCCAACGCCCCTCAAAACCGGCGGTGATGGCCATTTTGAACCGGCGGTGATGAGGGGCGCTGGAGTAGTGAATTTTATTGGGAAAAAATAGTCTCATACAAAATCAGTGTCGCTTCAGTAGGACCAGATATTATAGTTAGCATAATTTCAATCCTAGCAAATTTTCAAACATAGCATCATTACAATCACGACATTGTACAGTCCACCTCATTTGTCAGGCAACCAACTTCCGAATCATAGCAAACTTTGAACAGCACATGCGGATATGTAACTTACTGTTAGGAGAGAAGTTGGAATTTGACACACATGCTCTCCAAATCCACAGCATAAATACTGTGTCATGTTAGCGATTTATCGGTGCTAGCTACTGCTTACTGGGACTCTCAACACGTTTCAGAAAGCGACAGGGAACAATGGAGAAGTTTGCAAAGTCAAGTCTACGGCAGATTTGGGCCCTGTTTGATTTCATGTTATAGAAATTTTTAGGAAAAGAATCTTAGATGCATGGAGTACTAAATGAAATCTATTTGCAAAACCTCTTCAGGGATGGGTGTAATTTTTCGTGACAAAGCTAATGACAGTAATTAATCGATGATCGGCTATAGTGATGCTACAGTAACTATCCTCTAATCATGCGGTCAAAGGCCTCATTAGATTCGTCAGGATTCCTTGCGCAGGGGGTCTGGAGTTGGTTTTGTAAACTGGCTTTATTTAATATCCCTAATTAACCGTCAATGTGCCTTTTAGGCATTCTAGGAAACAAACCAAATGGGCCTTGAGGCCACTCTGAGCTTGGGTTCTCTCCAGAACACTACTAGAAACCTAACCTAGGCCAACAGGGAAGGACTAATAGCCAACAAACAGTTGGGACAATTACGTATGGCCAACAGTTATGATGTTTCAAAGAGTTACAAATTAACCTCTTGGCTTTGTATGTGATGGCCAACAGTAGAAAGTATTTCCGACGGTTAGTTAGTGCCCTGTTGGCAACTTAGTCTAGATAGCCAACAGGGAAGAGTATTTAATTTCCCAACTGTCTCAATATTACACATGGCAAATAGTAGTTATAGCCAATGGTTAGATAATTACTAACAGTGTTATAACTACATATGGCTATTCTATGAACCATGTCCGACGGTAACTATTTTACCTGTTGGCTTATGTACCAAATAGCCAATGGTTCAATATTTCACCAACAGTGTAATGTAACTTACGGTGATAAGTAGGAATAACCAACACTTTTCATGGATAAGTAGGAATAACCAACACTTTTCATGGATACGTGGATGAGGTCTGATGCTGGAAGACGAAAGGAACGGCAGGTGGGCTGATGATGAATGAGCTGAATGGATGAGACGGAGCGTGGGAGGGCCATTAATTAGGGAGAGCTAATTATGTAAACAATTAATATTTGATGGAAGATTATTTGGGAGCGGTTAATTCTCAAGGATTATCCATATAATTGTGTTTGTTTTTCTTCTCGTATAATTTATGGATTACACGGTTATTTATTTGTGTAAACTATATTTTTTCTTAATTGAATATTTTAATAATATATTTTATAATGTTTTCTTATGAATGAATACACGAATACTGGCCTTGTTTGGTTTATAGAATGCTAGAAAATAGTAACACTTTGACCGCTAATTACGGTGTCAAACAAAGTTAGTTTACAAAACCAACTTCAGAACCCCCGCGCTAGGAACCCTGAAGATTCTAATGAGGCCTTTGACCGCATGATTTGAGAATGGTTACTGTAGCATCATTGTAGCCAATCATCGATTAATTACTATCATTAGATTCGTCGCGAAAAGTTACATCCATCCCTGAAAAGGTTTTATAAATAGACTTCATTTGGTCCTTCATGCGAAGGCTAGAAGAGCCACGCTAGAATCCCTAGAATGGGAACCAAACGGGGCCACTAAACCTTAGCCAACCTACCAAATGAATTTGAAATGTCACGGGCTTCGCAATTTAAATGAGAGAATTAATTTAATGTGTACAATCCTTTTACAATCCAAACGGCTAAAAATTTTGATTGTTTCATATTACATATTCAATGTTGCAACAGTCATTCATCGATTTTATGAATAATGAAACTAACAACAAAATACTAATGTTATTTATCCATATTTGGAAACATTACACATACAAGCGATAATCTTGTGGGTCTAGCTAGAGTGAGTTTACTTCCTACTATGAACTAGTGGTATAGCCGAGTAGTACGATCCAGTCGTGTGATTTTGAGGGCCAGTTTGGCAGGGCTTCTACTAGCTCCAGCTGCACCTGTTTCACGCAAGCTGAGACTGCACCCCATAAAGCCGTTTTGGAAGAAGCCCTCCCTAACCGTCCCTATAATGTGTGAAACTAAGTTTTAGATGTAATTTTGCAATATAAATATTTTTGGGTGACTTGATATATAGACTAGTTATATGAGCTCTTTTGTGGTGGTTGGATGGTACTTTCAGGTACTTTGCAACATAAATATTTTTTTCTTGAAAACTATATAGACATAGATGCAAACAACAATAATATGACAGGTGAAAAAAATATGTTTGATTAATTATAACACATAAACGCATAGGCCAAAGTTTATTTTATATATAGTCATAATTTTCAATCTCTCGGAAGCTGATATTTTTACTGATAAAAAAACATATATGATAGCGCGGGAGACCAAATATTTTTAGCGTGAAACGAGTAATCGCACCTAAAGTAGGCTGTCGGGGGAGTAATTTCAGCGCCAAAGGAAACATTCCCGCCAAATCACGCCGCCACATACCCTAAAATCCCTCCACGATAACACATTCTGTCTGTTGGTATTCTGCCTCTCCGCCTCTCCCTCAACCAATCTAATCGTGAGATTGGTGAGCACCCGAGAGGCGAGCTGGTGGCGGACCGGCCGGAGAAGGCCAGCTGTTCGCCGTCATCGAGCTTCTACGGATTCAGAGAGGATCGACGGCCACGCCACCACTGCCAATTAGCCGCCGCCGTTTCGCCCTCATCGAGCACGTGCAGGTTCGAGTTGATTGACAGCAGCACCAGCGCCGACGCGTCGCCCTCGTCTTAATCGCCAGGTACCCCACGCGTGCTGCCAGGCCAGGCGCACAATCATCTTCCTTCCTTTCCCCTCTTTATTCCCTCTGTTGTTTGTGTTGCAGTTTTGTTTCTGAAATCAACATGGAACTCTGATTATACAATCTGATGTTTAATAATTGCTACACCTAGGTGGTGATTGCATTGTTCTTTTAGTGTTTGCAGATAACTGATAGATTGTTTTTACTTGGGATTATAGATCAATCTATAATTTCAGAACATTCATGCATTGTGTATACATTTGCTCGAGCCAAATAATTAAATTGTTTGATTGATTGAATTTTAAGTGTAAGTAGTGTACGTACGTACTAGAAAACATACACATTGTGTACAGCATATTGTTCTGAACTTTCACTCAATTTTGTTTATTTATATCTATGATGTTAGCACTCATCCAATCAAATTTAATTTTAATCTGAAACGTGCAAATGTTTAGGTCAAATACGATGGGTGAGGATCGTAGTTGGATGTACAATGAACGAAAAGGTAGCTTGTTTAGTCGAGCTTGGAAACATGGTTTGGACTCTTTTTTGGACCATGCCTTTTCGTTGCCTGAAACTGCTGTAGATGGGAAATCTAAGTGCCCATGTACTAAGTGTGATTGTCGCCACAAACGTAAAAGGGATGAGATTGAGAGGCACTTATGCCGCAATGATTTCCAGTTGGGATATGAGAGGTGGACTAACCATGGGGAGCCTGATGTACCCCATTCAGCACACTATGATTCTATACATAGCTCAGATAGGATGGATGAAATGCTACTAGATGCTATTGGTGCAGAAGGGGCTAAACCCGGTGAGGAGCCAACTAAAGCTGCAAAAGAATTATATGAATTGCTGGAGGAGGCAGATAAGCCACTGCATGAAAGAACTTGTCAATCCCGATTGTCCATTGTTGCACGACTCATGACTATTAAGTCACAATATAACTTGTCTGAAGCGTGTTACAATGAAATAATGAATCTTATACATGAAGTTGTTGGAGATGAGGATGTCAAGGATCTCCCTACAAACTTCTATAGGTCTAAGAAGTTTGTGCATAGCCTGGGGATGCCATATGTAAAGATCCATGCATGTCCAAAAGGTTGCATGATATATTACAAAGATAATGAAAATAAAGAATTTTGCACAGTTTGTGGTGAATCCCGGTATGAGCCAACCATAGGAAACAATTCTAGGGAAGTCCCACGTAAAGTGTTGCGTTAGCTTCCAATTACTCCAAGGCTCCAACGACTATACATGACACAGAACACAGCCAAGCACATGGTCTACCACGCCCAAGCCCGCGACAAGGATGTTATGGTTCACCCATCTGACGGAGAAGCGTGGATAGAATTTGACAAGTTGTATCCGAATTTTGCCAAGGAGGTTAGGAATGTTCGTCTAGCCTTGGTTACTGATGGCTTCACACCCTTTGGTTATTCCGCAGCCCCTTACTCATGTTGGCCTGTTTTTGTTGTTCCATATAACCTCCCGCCTGAAATGTGCACTAGAAAGGACAACATTATTCTTGCACTTGTTATTCCTGGTCGTGAATACACTGGGAAGAGCTTTAATGTCTTCCTGCAACCCCTTGTTGATGAGCTTCTGGATTTGTGGGATAAGGGTGCTAAAACCTATGATTGTTATAAAAAGGAAAACTTCACTATGAAGGCAATGTTGCTGTGGACCATTCATGATTTTCCAGCATATGGCTTAGTATCATGCTGGAGCACACATGGACTACTAGCTTGTCGAATTTCTGGGTTTGACATTAAAACATTCTGTTTGAAGCATGGGTATAAACCTTGTTGGTTTGATTGCCATAGGAGATTCCTTTTAGCTACGCATCCATTTCGCAAGAGTGTTAAGTGTTTTCGTAAGAAAACAAAAGTTTATGATCCTCCACCAAAGCGCCTAACTGGCGATCAGATATATGAACAGCTTAATAGCCTAACTCTTGATACGAAAGGTAAGAACAAATATGTAGGGTATGGAAAGCAGCACAACTGGACAGATATAAGTTGTTTGTGGCAATTGTCATACTTCAGAAAATTGGTTCTGCGACACAACATTGACATCATGCACAATGAGAAAAATGTCTCCGAGGCAGTATTGAGCCTATGTCTAGATATTCCAGATAAAACTAAGGATAATGTTAAATCACGTCTTGACATAGCTGAGATTTGTGACTGCCCAAAATTGCACTTGACTCATAAGCCCAATGGCACGTGGCAAAAATCGAGAGCACCATATTGTGTTGACAAGGATGATAAATTGGCTATCTTGAAGTGGTTTAAACAATTGAAGTTCCCTGACCGCTTTGCTGCTAATTTAAGTAAATCTATAAATTTGGATTAGCAGAAATTTATTGGCCTAAAATGCCATGACTTCCACATTATCATTGAGCGCCTCCTGCCAGTTGCATTACGGGGTTTCGTCAATGATAAGGAATGGAAGGATATTGCAGAATTATGTTTTTTCTATCAAAAATTATGTGCTAAAGAAATTGACCCAGCTCAAATGCGCGAACTTGAGAGGGAGATCCCAGTTTTGCTATGCAAGCTTGAGAAAATGTTTCCACTAGGGTTCTTTAATCCAATGGAACATTTGATTGTGCACCTTCCATATGAGACAAGGGCGGGTGGTCCTGTAGCATTTCATTGGATGTACCAACATGAGAGGTATTTATAAGTATCCTAAACCAAAAATATATTTTATTTAACCTTTATATCCTGCATCAATTAACACTGCAGTAATATATTAGGTACATGCATGATCTCAAACTGAAGGTGCATAACAAGGCAAGAGTAGAGGGTTTGATTGTTGAGGCGCACACAGTGCAAGAGATGACAGATTTTTTTTCAGGGTACTTTAGTGACCATGTTCGTACTAGATGGAAGAGGGTTGATAGATACAACAATGGAGGAACAGAGGTCCACAATGATGGCTGTAGCCTAGATGTGTTCCAATATAAAGGAACCTTGCACGGTAGAGGTGTACCTCGAGACCTCTCCAAAGAAGAGTTGAATGCAGCAAGGCTATACATTTTGACCAACTGCTCTGCTGTAGACCGTTTTAGAGAGTAAGTTTACAAATAGTAATTGTCTAGCCTTGCTTGGCACAAGTTTTCTAATTTGCACATGTTTTTAGATCATTTGAGGAACAGAAGCGTGTAGAGGTGCCCAATCTATCAGTAGAGGTCCTCGATCAACTGATGAGAGAAGAATTTGTGGATTGGTTTAAGAATACTGTAATAATCTATTTCCTCAGCCTTATATCATGTCAACATATATAATTACTAATTCAGATACTAACAAAATAAAACTACTTACTTTTTCTGTAGTGTAAAAAGGACCCCAATGCAGATGAAGACTTGTGGAACTTAGCCAATGGATGCAAATCTAGAGTACTATCATATAGCTCATATGATGTTAATGGCTATAGATTTTGGTCAGAGCGTTATGAGAATTCACGTGCAAGGTTGACCACAGTGAACTCTGGGGTTTGTTTGTCTTCTTTCACCTCAGATGATCAACAACTCGACTACTATGGTGTTATTGAGGAGATTGTTAAGTTGTCCTTTACTGCTGGTAGAAAAATTGAAATGGTACTTCTAAAATGCCATTGGTTTGACCCAATTAGGGGCCTTAGGTCTGAACCTAAATTAGGATTGTGGAAGTTAAGTCATCTTCAAGGCTTGCACATTTTGAACCTTTTGCCATGGCTCACCAGGCCACACAAGTTTACTACTTGCAATATCCATCTAAGAGGCATGATCTTCGTGATTGGTCCGTTGTTTACAAGATACATCCAAGAACCTTGAGCAATCCTGATGTGGATGGTTCACATGACCCATCTACTGCAGATATATTTTTCCAGGAAGATAGGTTACAAGGAAGCTTCTGTGTTGACATTGATGGATCAGTTGATGATTTTATTGTATCTACAAATGGTTCTGATGATATTCTAGATCCTGTAGATATTGAAACTATTAAAAAAGAAAGCAGTAATGAGCATTCATTAGACAATAGTTCTAATGATGGTAGTAGTAGCAGCGATGAAGAAGAAATGCTTGAGGAAAATAGCAACCAGGAACACACTGATGTTGAAGAGGAAAACACACATGAGGATGTCACAGAATATGATGATGATGACTACTAAATGTCCATGTTCCTCTTGTACAAGAAATGCTACTTTACTATTTAATGTTCATGTAGAATACCGAATTATTATGCAGGCTTGGATAATGATATTACTTATTCAGTATTGTTTTTAATTATGTGTCTATTTACTACTTATTTTAATGATGGTTTATTTAACATCACTTCTGTGTCCCCTTATGATATTTGTGCCTCCTCTTTCTGTTATATAACAATTTATGAAATGATACTAATTATCATGCATGAAGCAGGATGACTGGGCGCTTGAATCATAGGCCTGTGTCATCCAAGTCAGAGGGATCCATGCCAAGTGCTCCAAGAGAAAATAACAGGGCTTCATCAAATGAGCAGGCCCAGGATAAAAAAAGAAAACTCGATCAAGGACTGATAGTGGTGAAAGACTGAAGGAGGCCGACAGACCCACCATCAAGGCTGTTGGTGAGTAAGTAAATTTTTTGCTTCCACAGAAAAATTGTTACTTGTCCCTTTGCTTATTGACAAGATGATTTTTTAAAACATGATGTATTCAGCCATTGGGAAGTGCATCCATACCGAGGTTCTCGTAAACCTCCAACGGTAATGGGCGCTCTAGTTCGTGAGATGTATCCTGATTTTGTTGAAACTGAAAATGGCAAAAGGCCAGTCCTATCATGGGAAGATTACAAGAGGACCGGCGCTCATAATGTGCCAGATGATAGAAGAGTCATGTCAGAGTTCTGGGTATGCTTTAGAATTAGCATCTAGCTTAATCTATGTGCAAAGTAATTGTAATGTAAGTACTAGTGTTGATGCTGTTTAAAATTTGTCTCACCTGCAAACTAACTGTGAACAATGTGATGTGCAGTGGCGTTTCAAGTGTCTCCCAGATGATAGAGCTGACGCAGAGGAAACTCTGGAGTGAAATTTTAAAACAAGAGTGAGTAATATGTTGAGCGAGGAGAAGCAAGCAGCAACTAAGAAACTGTATGCTAGTGGCAAAGTGCCTCCTGAGGAAGTTGATGCGCACGGCAATCGTTGGCCAACAAAAGAAGCACTTATTTCCGTTAAGCCCTAAGACTTTACAACTGCAGAAGGTTGGCGCTTGCTATGTGAGCATTGGAGTTCATAAGCATTTAGGAAGATGTCCTTACGAGGAAAGAACAATAGGCTAGCTAATGGAGATGTGCTCCATCGTAGTGGATCAAGAAGCTTGCCAGCAACGCGCCAATATCTGGTAACAATTGGTCGTTACAAATAATTTATAACATCCATAAGTTACATATATATTTAATGTAAATGTGTGGAAGCATACTTACTCCTACTTACCCAGTTACCCTTATTTAAATGTAGGAACTCACAACTGGTGTTGACCCTGGACTCACTGGTGCTTGGCTGCATACACATGAACTGCGCCTAGGGAACAATGATGGTCTAATGTGTAGCCAGAGTGCTTCTGAAAAATGGGTTAGCATTGGATTTTTTTTGTCATAGATCTTGTCCTTATCAATGTATAATCCTAGCTTATTGATGATGTATTTCTCTCATTTTCATAAAGGCACAATACTCAGAAGCAATGGAAACAAAGTACGGACAAAACTGGAAAGGTGAGCATCCCAATTTTGATGCAGCTGTCATTTATTATAATGTGGGGAGAATGCCCCATGGCAAGCTGGGACTTGGTGATGAGGCAATTAGTATTTCTGAGAAAGAAGCAATTAAAACAAGGAAGAGGAGTGCACATCCAATTGTTTCAGCTAGAGAGAAGTGACTTGAAAGAGACATTGAGAATCTGAGAAAGGAGAACAGCATTCTCTGTGGAGTTGAGCATGTTGTGCGGGTAATGGTACTCTTGTTGTAACTGTAAGTGCTAAAATAAATATATGTTACTAATCTGAAACTATATATTGCAGATACTGGCTACTAAAGGAGGATTGGACTATGATGCATTAGCTAGTAACTTGGTAATTGTACCTCTGAACTTATCTGGTATTCAGAAAATGACTGCTACATGTAGCGTGGTAATGCAGCTCTTAGAACTGTGAAGGAGATAGTCCATGTTACCTAGCAAATATGTTTAATTTCTTATTTTGTATTCATACAGGCTACGTCTGAATCTGAAGTTGGTTGCTACTCCAAGCAGCATGAGAGAGATGGTCATGATGTAACTGAATAGGTTAGTATTATTCACAAATCCAAGAAATATGTAAATATCATGAGAAAGGTGGTTTGATGTGATAATTAATTACTATGAGTTGACATTATAGATTTTTTTCGGCCCCTGCTAGAATACAATATGTTTACGAACAAACAATAGAACTGAATCAAACTATGCCCAATTTAATATGATTGGTAGTATGTACTTTCTAGGTATTCATGAGTAACTGAAAAGTAATTAAATATCTGCAGGGCAACACTGGTGCAAGAGATGACAGCCTTGAAGATGAAGAGTATGACAACTATGGTGATGAGGACTATGACCATGAAGATGACCAGGACTACAACAATGATGATGAAAATTATGGTCGTGGATTACTCGACGATGATTATGAGTGGTGATGACTAAGAGATATATTGTTCCCATTCGGCATTGGAGGGTGAGCAAAGAAATGTGCGGTGCTCCAGACTTTGGTGGATAGAAGTTTATCTTGTTATGTGTTACAAACCATAGGGTCTGGTTATTTGCAATATTTGTATTGTCGACTACTTTTGCATTGCTATTGAATTTGGATGAACTATGCAATATTAAAGTTCTGTTTACAGAATGCTAATGGAATGTTCATTATATGCAACATGTGTATTATTTGGCCAATTTGGTCATATGAGTTTTATGTGCCAATCATCTGAAATCTAGGTAGATTAAAAAACAGCCACTTATTGGCATAGCCAACAGTTAGATGACCATTGTAAATTCTAAATATGACACTCAAGATAAACTCTCGCTCATACATATAGCCAATGGTGTTAAATTCCCAACAGTTATGAAATGACATAGGCAAATACATTTTCCAACGAGTTAAAGAAACTGTAAAGAAACGAATCCCCAACCAAGCAACCGTTGGCAATTCATGTTGGGCCCACCTTGAAAACAGCCCCTCACCATCTATTTGCCAAGCAAAAAACTGTTGGTAATATACCATGGGTGAAAGAAATTGCCAAGAGTACTCTTGGCAAAAGGGTGAATGGCTGACAAAGGATGCCCAACGGGAGGTTGCCAACAGTATACGCTCGGGAATTACTTTTGCCGACGGTGCAATGTAATGGCCAACGGTTTAATAACTGATGGCTATTCCTACCATCCTAGTAGTGGAAGCCGACACAGTGCTCAATGTGTGGTTTTCTGCCTGGCAGTGGTGTAGGGTTTGGTATCCGACGGCGCTTTTAAGGTGGAGGCGGCGCGATCACAGTGGAATAAGGTCCTTTGGGCTCTCTTCCACCTGTTTTCATTTGCTCCGGCCTCCGTTGGCGACGGTTGGTCCATGGGGGTGGGAGCTCTTCAGATATGAAGTAGTACAAGAGTTCAAAGCTGCCCTGTGGATGGAAGGTACGGTGATCTGGTTTCACTTCCTCCCATCTTCTGGCGGGACAGGCAGATCCAGGCTTAAGCAAGCACCCGGCCGATGGTCCTTCCAAGTGTGTTTCCCATTTGTGATGGGATTCTTTGCGAGGAAATTTCTCTATTTGACACTTATACAATGAGTGGTTCCTTCTTTGGCTCTTAAATTTTTTTTGCCACTGTTTAACATCGAGTTAAGTTTTCTTTCCCTTTTCGACACTATAGTTCGTTCCCTCAGTTAAGTGACGTGAACGCCCCTGGATACTTCTAATATCTTTTTTTAACCAAAACGACATACAAATCACCTTCAAACATCATGAAAATTTTTACAAGTATACCAGAGATGGAAATGAACCTATTATGCATAAAAAAACATATTGAGCATTTTAAATGTTTAAACTAAAGCTCACCAAATTAGACTAATTTTGAAGATTATCACCATCATACTGCCAAAAAATGTATAAAAATACCTAATATTCTTATTGCATGATGAAGTAATTTATAAAATTATTATCCATTATTCATTTCAAAGATAATGTTTCTAGTTATATAATAAAACACCATTTATATTATTTTAAAATTCTCTGTTGCAAATTATGATGGATGATAATTCTATAAATTACTTCATCATGCATTAGGAATAGCAGGTATTTTTATACATTTTTTAGTTGTATGATTATGTCATGAAAACTAGAAAATCCTCAAAGTAACCTAATTTGGTAAATTTTAGTTTACATATTTAAAATGCTCAACATCGGCTTTTATGCAAAATAGGTTCATTTCCAACTCTTGTATACCTGCAAAAAGTTTCACAATTTTTGGAGGTGATTTGTATGTCATTGTGGTTAAAAAAGATATTAGAAGCATCCACAAGTTATTGTTCACGTCACTTAATTGACGGAATGAATGGGGTTGTCGAAAAAGGAAGGAAAACATAACTCAGTGTCAAGTAGGGAAAAAAATTAAGAGCCAAAGAAGGAACCACTCATTATATCAAATAGGGAATTTCCTCTTCTTTTGCAGGTCTTCTAAAATTCTGTGTGCGATTGTGCTTTTCTAGGCCCTTGGACAGGGGCCGCTCTTCTCGTCCAACTCCGTAGAATTCGACGAATAGCGGCAGCTCCGGTGGAAACAGAGGCTTCCAAGAAATCTTTTTGTAATTTTTTGTTTGCTAGGGGCCTTTGTGAAGTTTGTTTGCAGCGGATGCTTCTCTTGTATCCTTTGCGTACATGTTTTTTTTAATGAGTCACACAAGATAGTGCAAGTTTTTATTAATATAACAGAAAAATATAAAACTACAGTTATGGGAGACTATAGACAGGAAAAAGAAAAAATGAAAAAAAGAAGATACACCCGGTTGGATTAGAACATCAACACGAGAAACTCCGCAACTTAGCTCTCCCGAGGAACTCCACACCTCAACTCTTACCCGATTGGATTAGGGCATCAACTCGGGTAAACACTCAAAACTGCAGATCCACGACGGCCGAGCAAGCCAAGTTGCCACGACAGTCAACCTTCTGCCTAAGGAAGTCGCCGTCGAAAAATGATCCCACATCGATAAAAAGTCGATGAAAACAGACCGCACCACGCCGAGAAGGCCACTGCTACGCAGAATCTGTCGCGTAGTGCCGTACGTTTGTACGTGTATAAGTACATTTTCCTTACATCTTAATGGATACGCAGGTTTCCATTAAAAAAAGTCTTCACCAGATTTACCCTTACCACTTTGGCTATTACTGTCCCCGGCCGGCTGGCGTCTATCCGTACGCCGTCCGCTGCTATATCGAACACTCTTACTCCAACTAACCCGGATCTATGGGTGTTCTCATATTCTTCTATCAAGTGCATTGCTATGTGGTTGAGATTGAAAAAAAAATGTGAAGAGTTATATTGGTGCAGTCGTGTTTAACCAGAGGATTTGTACACGACTTTTCGAAAATATGTTCATTTATACCACAATTTGATGTGTAATTTTATCAACACCACCAACCTATTTTTTTCCATTTGGTAGTATTCGTCAATTTATCAACAATCATGGGGTGGTGGGTCAACTATTCTTTGTTTTTTTATTTCGGCCCATTAGTCTAAGAGCGAAAGCCCTCTCCCGGCGGATAGGCCGGATGGTATTTAGCCCATGGAGGAGCGGCGGTGGATATACATCGCTCTGCGGTAATTTTGCAAATTATCACCTGAAACAAACGACCCGTAGGTGCTAACGTCATGGGCTAGACCCATTCGAGATATAGATTGCTTGCTTTCGTAAATCAACACTTCACCTGAAAAAAGATTCTCTACATGCACAAGTGACAGCGACGTGCTACATGCATGCAAATTTAGGAATTAAAAAAATAATAAATATTAAACCGAGCATCTAAATTAAATTCCGATTGCATCATTGTGTTTTATATGATAAGATCTTCAAACTAAGACCGTACTTGTCTATATTTGCATGATATTTTGAAAAAAAAATATTTTTTATACTGTAAATTAGTTTTGGCTCCTGAGAACAAATAATTAAACAACAAGAACAAATAATTAATTTTATGAATAAAAAATAAAAATTAATGAACAAATAATAATATACAATGAACAAAATATTAAACACTATTAACATTGATTGTATATGGTACAGAAAAAGCATCACGAACAAATGAATCAACGTTACCAAACAATCTAGTCTACACATAGAATAAATAATCTAATATTATGAACAAATTAGTTTCACGCAGCCAACTAATTTTACATAAAAACAACGCATCCACCTGGTAAATAAATTATTTTTGTATACAAATGGAACATGAACATGAGGCAAAACAATTAGTATATCACTAAATTTAGCAAACCAACTAATGAATCTCGAATGAAAACAAACGGGTATACATGAAGTATGAAACATTTTTTAATATGAACAAATAGATAGGAATAATAGAAAACTAAGTAAAATAAAGATAAATAATATCAGTAAAAGGAATGCCAAGTATTAATTTATTGATATAACTTGCATACTTAAACCACTAATAATAAAAATGAAAAAATAAATATGAATTATAAAAATATAAATAAATGATACAAATAATATATACTTTGGAAATAGGTAAAGATTCTGAAGAAAAATTGTGACCGTAGTGTCGGTATTTTTATCGCTCGCCTACCTTGGGATGCCCTAAGGTAGGAGATTATTGGGAGCAGATCGCCGAATCTGGAACTTGAAGGTAAATGTCAGGACACAAGACACAAATTTAGACAGGTTCAGATCGCCGAAATAGCGTAAAACCCTACGTCCTGTGTGGTGGTTTGGTATATTGCGCTCTGCACTGGGGTGTTGTTCTCTGTTGATCAATCTAGCTATCTGTTGGTTCATACCGATCTAGGTACCCCGCCCTCCTTTATATAGCCAAACAGAGGTGAGATGACTGGGCCACCCCCTGGGCAGCGAGATAAGAGGAGTAGCAGCAGCTCGTATGGAAGAACATGCATAATGTTCACACACACATACGCACAAACAGAGAGAGTATGAAGGAAGTTTTCGTGATCTTCCGCGGGCAGGGGCGGAGGCAGACCCAATAAAACCATGGACCCGGCTTGAGCCCCCCCCCCCCCCTCCACCCCTCCCCTCCATTTTTGAGAAGAAAAGAGGAGGAAGAAGGAGAGGAAGAAGAAAGGGAGGGGAGGGAGAGGAAGAAGAAATCAGCCCCTCCCCCCTCTCAATTCTGGATCCACCATTGTCCGCAGGCATCACTGCCCCAGTCAGTGTGAAATGTATTGGTCTCAGGTAGTTAATGTAACTCCTCCTCTATAGAATATCAGCCATGTATGTATATTTAATCGCTATAGCGAGCGTTGGTCGCCAGGCAAATATGCCGAGCGAGAAGGTAGTTTTCCCGACCCGGATACCGAGCAGGTACGAATAAGAGGCTGTTGGATCCCAATTTTTGAAGTTTCTTTAAAATTTTACCTATTCCAATCCTTTTACAGAATCTCCTGGAGATGCTCTAAGAACGGTTAAAATGCAATGAGTAATGTCACAACTTAGTACACACAAAAGATAGAGTAGATATAGCTGGAGCCTGGAGATATACTTGCTTGTCCAGGAAGCCACGAAGCCTGCACACACTGTTGACTTCTTCAGCACCGAGTCCAATGGAAAGCAGATTGCACTAAGAATGGCAACAATGGCTGTGAGACTATAGGTTACAGCCAGAATGGCCATCATCTTTGAAAGGAAAAGGCGGTTCTTCTTGTACCACGCTTCCGGCCGCCGCGACGCCCCCGCCCTTGCCCCCCCACCCTCCAGCCACCTCGGCTGCCGCGACGCTTGCGCCGACGCCATCGCCCTCTCCGGCCACCTCCGCCGCCGCGACGCCTGCGCCCACGATGTCGCCCCCACCCCTCCGGCCACCTCGGCTGCCGTGCCACCTGCGCCCACGATGTCGCCCCCACCCCTCCGGCACCGCCGCCGCCGCGACGCCTGCACCCACGCCACCTCCTCCGACCACCACAGCCGCCACCTCTGGCGACCACCGCCGCCGCGACTCCTCCGTCCTAGGTAGCGAGATAAGAGGAGTAGTAGCAGCTCATACGGAAGAACATGGATAATGTTCACACACACACACACACACATACGCACAAACAGAGAGAGAGAGTATGAAGGAAGTTTCCGTGATCTTTCGTGGGCAGGGGCGGAGACAGCACTGGGTCTAGGAGTGCTCTAGCCCCCCCCCCCCCAGACCCAATAAAACCATGGAGCCCCCCCCCCCCCTCCCCCTCCATTTTTGAGAAGAAAAGAGGAGGAGGAAGAAATGGAGGGAGAGGAAGAAGAAATCAGCCCCCTTTAATCAATTCTGGAACCACCACTGTCCACACGGGCATCACTACCCAGCCCCAGTCAGTGTGAAATATATTGGTCTCAGGTAGTTAATGTACCTACTCCTCCTCTGTAGAATATCAGTCATGCATGTATACTTAATCGCTAAAACCACACTGACTTTTTTATACTAAATTTGATCACTGGATCAGGTAGTTAATGTACCTGCTCCTCCTCTGTTTGGACTAATGTCAATGGATCAGAGATTGTTGTTGCAAAGATTTATTATATGAGACAAAAACTTACCAGATTCAGCAACATTTTGCTTTTGTCTCAACAGATATTTGAATAATCGCTTTATCAGATATTTGAATAATGCTTTCCAGCTGTTGAACTTGCTTTGCTCCTATTACTGGTTTTTTTTTTTTTTTTGGAGAACTCCTATTACTGGTTGAACAAGCAGAAACTGCATGTTCCCCTGTCTATGGGGTTGTTTGGTTCCAGTGGCTAAACTTTAAACTACGTCACATCAAAGAAAATTTGGATATTTATTAGTATTAAATGAAGTCTGATTGTAAAACTAACTGCAGAACCCTAGAGCTAAAATGCGAGGCGAATCTATTGACATATATTAATCCATAATTAGCGGATAGTTACTGTAGCATCACTGAAAGGAACTAAGACACAAATCTATTGGGGAAAAAAGTCTCATATACAATCAGTGTCGTTTCAGTAGGACCAGATATTATAGTTACCGTAATTACAATCCTAGCAAAATTTCAAACAGAGAACACCATTACAATCACATACTGACAAATTAATCTTCAAAAAGTTAACGTCTAATAACGACATATAGTCCACCTGATTTGTCAGGCGACCAACTTCCGAATCATAGCAAAATCTGAACATGACATGCGGATGTAACTCATTGTTAGGAGCCAAGTTGGAATTTGACACACATGCTCTCAAATTCCACAGCATAATAACTGTGTCATGTCAGTGATTTATCTATGCTAGCTTGTGCCTACTGGGACTCAAAACACGTTTCGGAAAGCGACAGGGAACAACATTGAAGTTTGCAAAGTCAAGTCTCCGAAAGATTTATCCTTACCACTCCGGCTGTTCCTGACTTTTACTGTCCCAGGCCCGGCCGACGGCCGCTGCTACATCGGAGACTCCTACTCCAACGAGGGTTCGTGGTGCAGCATGTACGGATGGACCAAATGGGTAGCATACAAGCAATTTGATGGATTTCCGGATGATCTCCTATTCTTGTGTCCAGTGCAGTGCTATGTGGTTGAGATTTAGAAAAAATGTAGAGAAAGTCATATTGGTGCAGTCGTGTTTAAGTAGCGGATTTGTGCACGTCTTTTTTGAATTATTTTCATATATACCACAATTATATTTGAGGTGCAATTTCATCGATCAATACCACCAGCCTGCTTCTTTTGGATGGTAGTGTTCGTCATATTTTTCTTAGGGAGTATATTTGCCAATTTATCAACACTCATAGGGTGCTGGGTCAACTGTTGTTTTACTTATTCCAGCCCATTAGTCAAAGAGCTAAAGCCTTCTCCCGGCGGATAGGCCTGATAGTATTTTAGCCCATAGAGGAGTCGTCTAGCGGTCCAACTGGGCTCTTGGGAATGGCAAATCTGTGTAGACGGCATGCATAAAATTCATTTTCCCATATAGGTGGAACTACACTCGTCGTATTTAATTTAGATTTATTTTTTGAGGAACACGCGATTGATCGAATACTCACCGAACCTCAACACTGAACAGTGAACACTCCATTCTTTAAACATGTCCCCTTAGGGCCTTATTAACGCTCCTGATGACACACACAAAATTGAAAAAAAAATGCTACTTTGGCGTAAGCAACAGCCATGGCCACGCAGGCATTGCCGTCACTCACCGGAGAGCTCGAAGTCGGGGATCCTGTCCTGTCGAGACTTTGTCAACCGAGCTGATTGTTCGGCTGGTCCCTCGGCTCATCAGCGAGCGGCGGCAGCTTGCATCCCCCTCGGCTCCTCCAATCGAAATCCTCACCACCCCATCTGGTCCCCCAGACAGATCGACCAGCTTCCCACTTCTTCAGTGTCGACTGTCGAGTAGTGTACGTAACCGCCGGGAGCCCGGCCGGGACGACAGCGACGCGCTGCGCAACCGTTCTTCTCCAACCCGAGTCCCGCCAAACTCCGGGCGAGCAAAGTCGCCAACCGCACCGGCCACGGCGGAAATTTCCGGGCCATTCTCCCTTTGAAAAGCTACCTGCTCCTGCAGTAGCATGTCGAGCTCGAGCTCAGCTCAGGTCTTCCCGGTCTAGTCTTTCTGTCGCTGTCCGGCACTGCGGGGCCGTGACGGATATCCTACTGTAAGCTGATGAAGAGCGACGACTTGACTAGTTAATGAAGTCAACTGGCAGTAATTTTATTCGCTAACTGCGTTCGCGTGTATAAAAAGGGAAGCGGCAGTAGTGTGCACGCTACTGTTAGCCAGACCAATCAAAGCCAAAGAGCCTCCCAGCTGCTCAAGCTTGTGGAAAAGAGGAGTGCGCTTGGCTCTTGCTTCGTCAGGGAGAAAAATGAGGGTAAGGGATCCTGATCAAGCTAGTGCTTGGATTTTACACTCTCCGAGTTGACTATCATTATCTTGCTGCACATGTTTTGTGATCGACCGCTGTTAAAATTTTCTTGCTTTTTTTTCTTCCGACGGTTTTTTTGGTCGTTGGAAACCTTGGCAGAAGGAGATGATCATCAGGCTGCAGACGAGCTCTGAGAAGGGCCACTGCAAAGCTATCAAGGTGGCTGCTGCAATCTCAGGTAAACAAAGATACTCCTGATCGGTCCCTTAATTAGCTAGGCCTCTTCTATTCTCATCAGGAAAAGAAGAGAGTTTATATACCAATATGGCAATATCTAAAAAGTCAAAACCCGGGCCATTTGATCCACCTGCTCTATCCGTTATACACCTAGTGGTGCCACACTGACATATGGTTGGATCGGTGCACCGAGCAGGGGTGGAGTCCGTGACGATCGCCGGCGAGGACAAGAACCTGCTGCTGGTGATCGGCGTCGGGATCGACTCCAACCGCATCACCGAGAAGCTGCGCCGCAAGGTGGGCCACGCCGAGGTGGTGGAGCTGCGCACCGTCGACGCCGCGGACGAGCTCGGCGGCGGCCTCGTCGTCGCCAGCGACCGCGCGTACCGCTACCACCCGAGCCCGAGCCCCTACAAGCGCGACCACTACTACGCCGGCGGCGGCAGGGACCACTACTACACCGGCGGCGGGTCGCCGTACGCGCCGACGATGACCCCGCGGGTCGACTACTACTACGGCGGCGGTGGCGGAGGGTACCCGGCGCAGTACCAGCAGCCGCCGCACGACTACTTCTACCACCCGGCCGCCGCGAACACGCACACGGTGGTGCGCCACGAGTACGCGAGCGACCCCAACGGATGCTCCGTCATGTGAGGAGTGGTTGCCGTTGACCCGTTGTTGCCCGTTGCGGGTGTTCCGCGTGATCTGGGAATGGACTTCCTGTTGCATTCCATATCTGGTGTCACTCGCCGGCCTGCTGGTGACTCGGTGTTAGTGTTCACAAGCAGACCCTGGATTACTTTCGTGTAATTAGTGTAGAACAAGCATTTGCGTGCGTGGCTGCCTGAACCTGTGTGTACATACTCAATCTACAAGCTTCGTACTACGAATCCAAGTGCAAGCCAGCTTACTGCTTGTCCTTCAGAGATGATGCTCGTGGTACGGTTGAATAGTGATGCTTTTGCGGACCAAACTTTCAAAATCCGAATTTCTAATTCAAGAAGCTTTCGAGCGCCTCTCTTCTCTCTCTCTCTCTCTCTCTCTCTCTCTCTCTCTCTCTCTCTCTCTCTCTCTCTCTCTCTCTCTCTCTCTCTCTCTCTCTCTCTCTCTCTCTCTCTCTCTCTCTCTCTCTCTAAACACAGCAAGTGTTATGTGAATTTTCAGTAGTGTATTTGGAATCCTGCCAATATTAAAACCGACTCTCTCAGTTGCAAGATTCTCATATGTTACTTTCATCTCCAGGGAATTAAACACGATGCTTCTCTTCTTTTTCTAATTTTGTTATCATAAAAATATGTATACATTCACATTGACACGGCCTTTAGAACGATCGATCCTAATGGCCAAAGCCAAATAAAACTTGACTTAAAATAAAACTAAATGTATTTATATTTGTGACATGAGACATGACGAGGTGCCGCTCAATTTAGACATGAGAGAAATTCACTATTTAACTCAACTAAAGTTGCTAATTTCTTCCTTAGCCTTCGAAAGTTGAAACAGAGCCTATTCTAACGCCATCTTCTCTGGCCAGTCACACGTCAACACCACTTCTCGTGTAGGATAAGCACGCCTGGTCAGTTAGCGGAACCAACCATAGGTTTCCAAGTCTATTCTTTTGCGCACTCGAACCGTGTTCTCGACATATATAAAATTCAAGCATCCTGACGCCATCTACTCCCGATACTTGCATTTTTCTTTCCCCTGCGGCCTACGCGTATAGACGATGACGTGACCATGGCGACACCAACCTCTCGCAAGCTGCAGACGTCAGACGGAGAGAGAGAGAGTGAGTGTGTGTGTGTGTGTGTTTGGTCAATCAGATCATGCATTCAGATCTGCGGCATCTACCTCACAACTGCTCCAAGATTCTTCTTGGCCAAGCTCGCTCAGCAGACTTGCCGTGTCTCGCGCACCGAACGAGAAACAGGTCACTGCCGTGAGTCCGTGACAGTCACTGCATTTTACTTGTTGCAAACGGTGCCCACCAGTCATGGACAGATGGACTCCGGTCATGGTTACTTCGCTGGCAAATGGACGAGAAAGTTTATTAGCAATGCAAAACTTTGATCCTGGGCTGCAAATACTGGATTATCGTACGGTGTTTTGTACTGCTCATCAAATATAATGAAGACATGCGTAACACGCGAGTGTTAAAAACTGGGCTTAACTGATTAATTAGTGACCTGAATTAATCTGTCGCAAATCAAGTCGAAAACTCTGCTCAAACTCAGTTTCATTTTCTGGAGTCTGGGAAAACCGGAACCTCCGGAATTTGGACCTGGAACTTCCGGAAATATCCGGATACTCCGGGTATTAAACCGGAAACTCCGGATTAACCCGGATACTCCGGGTATTCTTCCGGATACTCCGGACCTCAAGCTCAATATCACGTGTTTTTAGCCTTCTAACTGTTTTCATATGTTAAAACACCGTTCACTTCAGCTCTCTCTCTCCCTCACGAGCCCTCCTTCAGCTCTCTCTCTCCCTCACTAGTCCTCCTTTCTCCCTAAGCCATAGACCCCAAGATCTTCCATTTCAAGTTGATTCCAAGGCAAAGGGAACCTCTATCGGCGTGGAGAATCATCATTTCCATTCATTCCTCCTTGGGGTGGCTTCATTTCAACTTGAGAAGGTACCCAAACTAGGGCTAAATGGAATGATCGTTCTAGGATGTTTTAATTGATTCCGTTTGGGTCAATCATCTTCTTATGAATCACTCTACTAGGGTCTAGGAGGGTTTCGATTTTTGTGGGTTGGTTTTACCTCAATCAAAACTTCAATTTTGGGGGCGAAAGCAGTGTGAAATCCGGAAACTCCGGGTGTAAGTCCGGATACTCCGGAAATTCCACACCCGGAAACTCCGGGTATTAATCCGGATATTCCGGGTTTTGCAGGATTTTGGACGTCGGGTAGTCTCGGGTAGTGGTGTGTGGCTACGGGTTAGGATTATTTCAAAGTTACAATCATACTGCATGCATTCTTATGTCATATGCATACGTATGGCAGCTGCGGCAGAGGAGGTCGTATACGAGGTGGTTGCGGAGCCACAGGAGCCCCAAGGGCAAGCCCCGCTGCAGGAGGATCGTGGGGAGTCGGCCCAAGGCCCCACTCACCCCAGTGTTGAGCAGCAGGCGCAAGGCAAGCCCCGGTGCACATCCTTTTATTTCAAACTATGACACCTATATTTATGTTGCTATTAGTTGTGTATTAGGTTTAGAAATTTGTTGGAACCCTAGTTGCATGATCCCTAGATTTCCTCGAGTTGTACTAGTATGTAGAGGACGATAGAAATGCTATGCTTAATAGAACTCGGTAGAAGACGAGTGATTTCGGGTCACTCACGAGATATAGGGTATTTAGTTATTTTGAATATATGGAATATTGAATTAGGTAAGAAAGGAAAAAGTTTGGAGACCGGGCGGGGAAAAGTTAGCCCCGTCTGTGTCGGTTAAGGACCGTTCGTTGTCTGGCCCTGTGATTGAGTTTGAACAGTACTAACCGCATACCGGGAGTAGGAGGTAGTCGAAACCGGTAAGCCGAGTACTGCTTTGCTTCGAAAGTACAGGAACCCGCACCCAACTCCTGGGGCGAGTCGAGTAGTCGCGGAGAATTGGGATGCATATATTTATTTTTTGTGGTCTCACGTTGAGCTCGGCTGGCCATATGTCGTTGGGCTGGTTCCTCTAGTTCGAGGCGAGGAGGGGAAATGTTGGTGCGTGGGGTCCGACGGGGTTTTTGCGTGCCGTGTTGGTTAGGTCCACCTTGCAAGGTTAAAACGGATCGATTCGCCGTCAGTCGCTCTCGGATATGAGCACCTTGATCGCAGCACCGCATCGTAGTAATGCTATATGGAATTTTAAGTGATGTTTGGAAATGACTATCATGAATTAGTATCTCATGTTTGTCATGATTTGCTTAGCAGGTGCAAATACTAGTTAATGATTTCTGTACATTAAATTTAAAGCTAAAAGTGGAAAAATAAGGACTTATTTTAGAAGCTTTTTATACAAATTAACCACCAGCCAGAAAGTTTTGCATGTCTAGATATGTGGGCTAAGTTATACCCACCGGTCGGGTAAGCCTTGCTGAATATTAGTATACTCAGGATTTGTTGCCACAATTATTATTTCAGGACACCCGGACGTCGATTTCTGCCCCTGCTGCGTTAAATTCATCCGCAAAGATGTAGAGGGGTGGGAAGTGGTGGAGAGAGACCCTTAGGCTAGGGCTTTGTCGAGTTGTACACTTGGGGCTGAGTGTGCAGCCTTTCTGTTTTGCGCAGACCGGTCTGACCGGTCATGGTTAGTCAGGGCTTTTGAAGGCTAGTGTAGTTGTAGGATCTAGTCTATTCGAATTTCAGTACATCGGTTGTAAAGTTTATAAATTATGCAACTCTTGTAAATTATGTGTATATTTGAACTCGGGTTGTAAAACCTAATGTTTTGTACTCCTATAGTGTATGTATTTTTAAGTATCATGTTGTGCTTGTACCATTTGCGCCCTCCTTCGCGGGGGACTACCGGTGTTGTTTCGATCGGGCCGTGGGTTGAGAAAGGGTCGCCAAATTAAGCCGTTAAGCTAATGCGCCCGATGTGTTCAAATGACGGCAATTACGCTTAATTAGAGTTTTAATTTGGCGGTTCCGTCACAACATGTTTAGCTTTCATTTTGGCATTTTGGCCCCCAACATGGCCGTACTTCAAACCGAAGGCGCGTTTGTCCTGAACTTGTGGCTGGTGAAGATCAGCCAGCTACCGAACGACCCAACTCAAACCCCTGGATCATGACATCAACTCCAATCTTCGCGATTATATATTCTGCGCGGTTAGTTGCAATATTCTAAGCTACTTTGCACAAAGCTTGACCATTTGGGAAGCATTGTTTGACCTGGGCATAAAGTCTGCGATGCCTGAGTCACCATCAGATTTTCTGAACCTCCGAACCGCCATACCGTTTCCTGAAACTTTTGTTTAACCTATCTGCTTAATTCTTTTCAAACAAGAGTCGCCTGGATTAGTTTTGAGTTTACTAATCTTAATAACCAGTAAAAAAAGATTGCAACCGTTAACGTCACGAAGATGGGAGCTGGGTATATATGAGTCTGACCAGTTTCCAGCACACATCCTGCCGGTAACTCTGCATCAGAAACATTCCATCTTCCCTCAGCATCAGCCAAATTGGCTTGCATAGTTGGGTTCCAACTGAACAGCGTTGCACAACCATCCATGAGGGTGAGAGCTGATTTCTCCTCTGACTCTACTTCAGATGACGCTCCTGTTTAGCAAAAGCTAACACCTGAATTGGCAATTGTTCTTCAGAAGGAGATAATCATCCGAATGCAGCCGGATTCCGACAAGGGCCGTAACAAGGCTCTGAAAGTGGCAGCTTCAGTTAGCGGTATGCCACTATTACC
This sequence comes from Panicum virgatum, assembly GCF_016808335.1. Taxonomy (NCBI): domain Eukaryota; kingdom Viridiplantae; phylum Streptophyta; class Magnoliopsida; order Poales; family Poaceae; genus Panicum; species Panicum virgatum. The sequence continues at coordinate 33,506,463 of NC_053151.1, read as the reverse complement.
CCTCGTCCTTCGTGATCATGAAACCGGTGGAGAGTCATCCAGAATTTCTTGGGCGATGAGATGGAAACGTACGTGACATTGGCCAGGGGTCGAGTCGGTGACGGTGACCGGGCGCGGCAAGGACCTGCTGCTGGTGATCGGCGACGCCATAGACGCGGGCAAGCTGACGAGGAAGCTCAAGGAGGAAGTCGGGGAGGCCGAGATCTTGGAGCTGCGGACCCTGCCGGGCGGCACCAGCGACGCGCTGCCATGGGGCGCGTCGTCCAAGGACACCGTCGTCACGCTGTCCCCGAACCAGCGGCACCCCACCCCCAGCCATACTACCAGCACTACGCGACGTCGCCGAAGGCGGCTACGGCTACGGCTACGGCTACGCGGGGGGCAGCAGCTTGTACGCGCGCGAGGTGGCGCGCAGCCACCCGGTGAACTACTCCCCGATGATCGCGCGGCACGACTTGGGCCGTTGGGCGGCGAGGGGCGAGAGCACGGCCGTGGAGAGCCCAACTGATGCTCGATATTGTAGCGCACGCCCCCCCCCCCCCCCCCCCTCCCTCTCTCTCTCTTTGTTTTTGCCGTAACGGCAGATCGAAGCTGTTGCGTGTGTACTCAAGCTATTTGCAGATACGTTTTTTTCTATCAGATATTCAGATGGAATCAACCAAACCGGACTTGCAAATAAAAGAACTGACTTACGCGTTCTAGGCTTCTAGCATCATATTGCCATTTGCCAGTCGTGGAACACGCTCAAGTCAAGAAATCCTTTCCGTGCCCGGCCGGGACCATGATTTTGTCCGCTTGCAAAGTCGCCAAGTAATCTCTGATTGGCAAACCCCATGGAAAAGAAAAGACACCGGCTAACCACCCAAAGTCGGTAGCAAAAACACGAGGATTCCGGATCCATTAGATTAAGTTCTGCCACTAAACAGTTCTAGAATCATGCATGGAGGGTGCGGCTTAAACATATTCAGAAGTTTTCAAGAAGTCCTAGAAAATTCAGAAATAATAACCTTCCTTGTCGGGACATGGCACCATAAGGATTCTGGAATCGAGAGTGAGGATATGGACAGAGAAACACGAGGTGGTGATGGGTTGCCTGGCTTAGTCTAAGCTTGGCTAGGAGTTAACTATAGCTTGTCTTAACCAGGCTGCAGTAGTACTTTTGACGCTTGTGTTTGGTTGCTGTGCTAGGATTAGCTTGGCTTGCGAACCTAGTGTTTGGTTGATTGGCTTGCATTGTTTATGCATGCATGGAAGCCGCTCCAGAATCCAAATGCAAATCCTAGAATATCATATATGGAGCCCTCAACTCGAAGGACAAGCCATCATAAACATAGCCATTGAACCATCTGACAGCCTCCTCGGAATCCTGTCTCTGAACAAGCTTTCGGTTTGATCAGTTTCGGTTCTCATCCAGTGCGGAGAGGTCAAGGGAGAGCAACAAGGAGACACAAGCGTGAGGCAGAGCATATCGCATCAGGTTGGATAATTGGCTAGGCCTATGAAAGCTTCAGAATTTGGAGCAGGGAAGCAAAGTTCAAACAAATCTATCTTTTGTCTTCTCTGAAGAAAAGAATTGCTTCAGCAACGTAACAGTAAGAAATCTCAATAACGTTCAGGCCTGAAAAAAAACAACTCTCCAGAAGTCCTACACTCCAAAACACAAATCGACCCATCAAAAAAAACACAAATCGAAATCTCACAATTTCAAGGGGCCCTCAACTCTTAGGACCAGGTCATCGTAAACATGCCCATGGAGCCACCTGACCGCGTCCACGGCAACTTCCCTCTGATCGAACTCGACAATGCCGACCTGCCTGCGCGATCCACTCTCCTCATCATCCACGGCAAGGCTGGTGCTGTCGATGATGCCGAACGGGCAGGCCAGGTTGTAGAGGTCCTGCTCGCGGGTGCGCAGCGAGAGATTGGTCACGCGGATCCAGGTCTCGGAGTCCCGCAGGCACCGCGCGCAGATCGGGGGAGGGCGAGGGTCGAACGGCACCGCCCACTCGGCCCGGAGGACGCAACCTCCGGCTCCGGGGACTTCCCCGTCGAGCCAGCCGATCGCCTCCTCCGCGTCCTCGACCTGGTCGAGCTCGACGACGCCGGACCGCGACCCGGGCGAGAGGGAGACGCGGTTGACGATGCCGAACGGGGCGAGGAGGTTGTAAAGGTCGGGCTCGCGGGTGCCCTCGGGCAGGTTGGTCACGCGGACGGAGCTGTCGTCGTCCCAGCGCCACCTCCACGGGTCCGGGGGACGCAGGCACATCGGGCAGACTCGACGCGACGCGCGGTGAGGTGCGGGAGGAGACCCGTGCCTCTTCGAGGCCCATGCTAGGAGATCCCTGTAGGGGCAATCGGGTGCCGAGTGGTTGCCCTCCTTCCCGCAGGTTGTGCAAACCATGGCGACGGCACCTGCTGCCTCCTTCGTCGCCAGCGGCGGCGGATCGCCAGAACCAGGTGGGCCTGGTTCGTCAGCCTCGCTCGCTGAGGGGCGTGGGCGGTCGAGGGAGATGTCTTTGGTGGAGCCCATGGCGTGAGATCGACTCGTCGCGGTCCGGCGGTGTCCGGTGTGTCCTCTTTCACGTACGGCGCCGCCGAGCTTGAGCCACGAGCGGCGCGGGCGCTGCTGCGGGAGGTGACCTTGGTGGTCCTTGCTGCCGTGGGCGTCGAACAGGGTGGGTGCCTGATCGCCCTAGGAATTCGAGGTCCCCGAGGTCGTCCCGTCTGCCCTTTTACCGTTGTGTCAGGGAACGCATTGGTTCGTAGTGATATATATGAGTAAATCAGCACTCGGACTTGCTTCTTCTCTCTTAAATAAATAAATAAATAAATAGAGCAGTGCTACTGCAAGCTTTTCAATAAAAGTAAGGTAAATCAGTAAAGCTGTCCTGTTGTTTTCGCAAAAAGAAAAGGAAAAATAGAAAATGGCAAGTGTAGAAGACTCACACCACGGGCGAGTCCGCGCGTGCTTGATGCACGTGATGTTCAGTTTCAGGCTTTTCAAATTTCAACTACCCGTGGTCGGGTTGCACTTGCACGCGGTTGAGAATTCTTCAGTTTCAGGCTTTTGCGATTGTCCTTTTCAAGCCAGGCGAGCTCAAGCGATACGAAAAAGTCACTTCATCGTTTTCGAATAAAAAAAGGTTCTGTTCGGTGACTTGGGCTAAAACCAGCCCATCGAGCATGCAAGATTGTACAAGCCCAGTACTGACTAGAAAGGCCTCGTCTCGATGTTTCTGGGCGGTAGGCCTGGTAAACCTAGAATCGAACAGATCAGGTCGTTTTTTGAAAATTTTCTTATTCGGCATATATTTTTGAAATTTTGTTTTTTTTTAAAAGGACAAAATTTCAAAAATATATGCCGAATAGGAAAATTTTCAAAAATAGGTGTCTGTCGCCCCCCTAATGGGCGACAGGTCGCCTATCCAGTTGGCGACAGGACCTAAATGTAAAAAAAATTACATTTAGGTCTTGGCGCCCAGGGCGCATTAAATAATAAATTTGTAAAATCGATATAAAATTGTACAAAAATAAAAAAAATACAAACTCAACTGATCTGGATTCTATGAAACAAGATCTACAACTTTTGTTACATAAAGTTTTCATTTTATCAATGTATCTTGCTCTATTTTAAATACCAGTTTAATACACTTTTATTTAAATCTCAAGATCCATCCTTTGGATACATGTCATCTTTGGCCAGAGTGTTGCATATGGTGAGAATAGGCTTGTAAAAAATTGGTAGGCCCATAAAACATTTCTAGAATTAGTTTTTAAATTAGATCTTGCAATATGTCTAGTTTAAATGGGTTATTTATCCATGCTTCTATACTGAGTATTAAAAACCATAACTTTTACAGTACCATTATTTTATTTCCTAAGAGCTATAAAAAAAGTTTGGTAAATTTTAGAAAAGCACAAATAGAGCAAATGAATTATTTTAGATTTTTCTAGGTACAAGAACTATTTTTCTTGATTTAGATACATTGATCAAATGAAAAACTTTATGTAACAAAAGTTGTAGATATTATTTCATAGAATCCAGAATAGTTGAGATTGTATTTTTTCGATTTTTCTACGATTTTTTATCGATTTTACAAGTTCACTATTTAATGCGCCCTGGGCGCCAAGACCTAAATGTAAATTTTTTTACATTTAGGTCATGTCGCCAACTGGATGGGCGACAGGCACCCTGTCGCCCATTAGGGGGGCGATAGGAACCATTTTTGAAAATTTCCCTATTCGGTATATATTTTTGAAATTTTGTTTTTTTAAATATAAAAATGAAAAAAGGCTCAGGTCTGGAACACTTTTTTACAGCACATCAGGCTTGGAACTTGCCCTGTTTTCTTCTTCGTCGATTTGAAATACTGGAATAAAAATTCGACCTATTTCATTTGGAGGAAGCAACCGGCTTCATGTCGAGAAAAACCCCGCTGCATCAGTATGAAGAATTTTTTTAACACCAGTCTAAAATTCATTCACACGGAGATTCAAACTCAGAATTGAGAAAAACCCCATTGTATCAGTAGGAAGAATTTTTTTTTTAACATCAATCTAAATTTCACTCACACGGAGATTCAAACTCAGAATCTGAGAGATACTGCTAAAACCACCTAACCAGTTCAACGAAAGGCCCATTCACAAAATATTGGAATAAGAAAACTCATATCGCAGCTGCCTCTACACCTATATGAAGTTGTATCTATGAGTGGGCATTCGGGTAACCCGAAAATTTCGGGTCGGATTTTTCGGGTTTTTAAAATTTTGGGTTTCCAAAATTGTTACCCGAAATTTGTCCTAAATAATCAAAACCCGACATTTCGGGTACCCGAAAATTCGGGTTCGGGTTCGGGTAACCCGAAACTACCCGATTTCAATAAACTGATTGCCAGGAGATCCAAATCAAGAAGATTTTCAAAATAAGAAACATCAAACCCAAATTTCCAATGAATTAGGCAAATTGTAATGAACAAGCACACATAAGAAAGCCAACAAAGCATACATCGGAGCAGAGTATTGGCATTAAAACAGACCTGCAGACCTGCTGCTGTTCGTCACTCTGAGTACATCGAGTACTACTTTGTCACAGCCGACCACCAAGGGAACTACACGCCGCGCGAATTAACCGGGGCCGGGAGCGCGAGCGACGGCAGGGGCGGCAGGGGGCCGTGGATGGGATCTCGGGGGGAGGGGAAAGGGGCAGGACAGCCAGCCACTGGAGACGAGACGAAGCAAGGCGAGGAGAGGAGAGATGCCGCGGTGGCCGCAGTGTCGCTCGGCGCAGGGATGAGATGCGCCGGCCGCCGTCACAGGCAGGGGGGCAGGACAGTCGGGGGTGACTGGGGCTGGTGTGTGTGCGTAAGGCCTGAGGGCACGGCGTGGGGTTAGGGTTAGGCTGGTGTTGGGCTGGGAAGAATGGGCCTCGACGCTTGGTGTGGTGGTGGGCTGGGCCACAACTTACTTGGGCTAATGGGCTGACCAATTTTTCGGATAAATCGGGTATTTCGGGTACCGTGGCCCAAAACCCGAACTACCCGTATTAATTTCGGGTTCCGTGGGCTGGAACCCGTATTAGGGTTCGGGCTTCGGGTATCGGGTTTTTTGCCCAGCCATAGTTGTATCTAGTGCCCGCTGGTCATGAAGTTAAAAGAAGCCTATAAATCCATTGAGTCAGGTCAATATCTAACTTGTCGAGTCAAATACTGGCATCCTACGGTCTGAAATTTCAAAACAGAGCGAAGCAAAGGCTGGAGCTTGGACCAGGCGTCCAGGCCATTAACCTCTGCTCGTGCCCGTGCCGTGCATGTGCCAACCTATCAGCGCCCGAGCTTCCGAAGTCCCCGACCAGTAGCGCCGCTAATCACCTGCTGCTCTACACTGTCCAGTGTCCACGCATTCTCATCCACTGCACCAGCACTCATAAATAATAATAAAATGTACTACAGTAGCCAAATCTAATTTTTTTCACCAACTAAACACCCACGCTGCCACTGCCAGGTAGCTCTGGCACCGTGCCGGATCTCCCCGATCCGACCGTTTCCTGGTTCGAAATCCCTACCCAAACCCGGCATACGGAACGAAGCGGATACTCCAAAGTCCAAAGTGGGGGCGAGAAAAGGCTCGCGCGTTTGAATCCCGTCGGGCTCCGGAAATAAATTACTCCACCACCCATCTGCAGCCCGCACGCGGCGTGCACGTGAGTGCCCGGCCCCCAGGCCAGGGAGAGGCAGCGAGCGGCCACCAGGGTTTTAAAATCCGATCGGACCGGCCTAACCGCCGCCCTCCGGTACCGGTTTACCGGACCGGTTAGGCCGGTAACTGGTGGAAACCGGTTGAATTCAAATCTAAATTCAAATAAATTCAAAAACTCCCATGCAACCGGTTCCGACCGGTTTACCGATCGGTTTGACCGGTTTGAAATTCAAAAGCTCATGTGCAACCGGTTTACCGGCCGGTTTGACCGGTTTGATCGTTGGGCCTTCATGGGCCGGCCCATTTTTTTTCTTTTTTTTTGATTTAACTTTAAATTCCCACAAACTATACTAAATGAATGAATTTTTGAGAAAATTTGACACCATTAGATTCATCACACCTTGAAGTATTTTTAGAATTTTTTTAAATTTTTTTTATTTTTTGAATTCAAATTTAAAATTTGAATTTTGACCGGTTGGGTACCGGCCGAAACCGGAACCGGACCGGACCGGTGCCCACCGGTTAGGTTAATCTTGGCGGCCACCGGGCCCCGTGCGCCGCGGTGTTCGGGCCCCGCAGAGGCCGCGCCCTATCTTTCAGCGCCGCGCAAGCGCTCTGCGCAGCACGGGCTCGTTCAATCGAGTTAAACTCGCTGTTAGTTACTGTTACTGCTGGGTGGAGTTAGCCGCTTAGCCCCCTGCGAGTTTCGAATTGTCCCCAGGAGGCCCCTGGGGGAGTGTCCGTTAAAGGAAGCCCCCCACCGCCCCGAGCCTCGGGGTCGGAGCTTTTCAAACGCCCCCTGGCTCTGTGGACTGGTCGTCGCTGCCGTTGCGCCGTGGGAGCCGAGCTGCGATCCGGGAGGCGAGGCCGGCGGTGCGAGGAGGCGATCGAACTACGGCCACCGCTGCCGTGATGAGGGCGACGGCACCGGCTGCCGGAGCGCACGACGCGGGGATGGCGCTGCGCAAGGCCGAGGAAGCCGGTGAGTAGCCCTGCCCGTGCCCGCCCGCGCCTGAGAAATGGTGGTGGGAGGCGATCCGTTCGCGTTTGCTTTGCGCTTACTGCTCTGCTTTGCTGCGTGTGTTCCGGTGGTGGCGGGCGGAGCTTCGGCCTTCGGCGGTGGCGCGGGGGCGGCCGGCGGCGGCGCTCGCCCGTCAGTAGTCAGTAGCGGAGAGGGAGCAGCAGCTCGTCGCGGCATTTCCACGGCTGTGGCTAGCAAGCGGATTAGTACTGCACGGGATAATTATTACTGTGCTCCCTCTGCTCATCGTACGCCTCTGCAATTAAAACACACTGCTCCCCCAAAGGCAAGCTTGAGGCCACGCATGTGCAAGCATGCAGGGGGAGTTTGATCACCGATGCATTAATCTAGATGACTAGATCGCGTTTGGTTTAAGCTAGTGGCAGTGCTATGCTGCGTTCATTGAACATGCCTCATTAATTTCGATCTCGCCGACGTGATCGGGATTCGGGAGTGGTTGCGGTTTAATATTTCAAATTTCTGTGACCGTTATTCATAGTTCAAAAATAAATCTGTATTAGTGACTAGTGAGATCCAAATATGCAACAAGCTTTGTAATTGTCTCTGGGCTACTCCAATCTGTAAACAGTGCGACCTCTCTGATCTATTGTTATTTGTTGCCGCCTTGCCGGTGCTGCCGCCCCTGCAGCTTCGCGGAGGTGCGAGGCGGCGCGATGGCTGCGGCAGATGGAGCCCGCGGCGGTGGAGTCCCTGCCGGAGAGGCCGTCCGAGGAGGAGTTCTGCGCGGCACTGCGCAACGGTCTCGTTCTCTGCAAAGTGCTCAACCGCGTCAATCCCGGCGCCGTCCCCAAGGTGCGTGTCAGATGCACATCAAATTTGGGGACAAAATGTGACTACTTTTCTTTCTGCTAAATGGAAATTGGAATACCACTGCAGCATGTCAATGTTTCGTTCTTTCTTCTGTGGGTAGGTTGTGGAGAATCCCGTCGTCACGGTTCAGACATTCGATGGGCCTGCCCAGTCTGCAATCCAGTACTTCGAGAACATGAGGAACTTCCTTGTAGCAGTTAGCGCGATGAACCTGTTGATGTTTGAAACTTCTGATATAGAGAAGGTACATAGTTGAGTTGCATTGATCCCATTATTACTATATATTTGTCATAAAGTGCTTGGATTATTGTAAGCAGTTTGATCGGATTGAACTGTTTTGCTCATTTGGAAGAAAATAGGTGACTGTTGCTCATTGAAAAATGTAGCTGCTCTATTCTTTGTACCGGGGTCCATCTATAGATTGGATATATCACACAAGAAAACCCCCTTCGTGCAGTCTGCTAGAATGCTAGCTTATTAGATCGAACCTGTGACTTACCTCACTGTGATATATTTGTCCCATCTGAATTTCACCTACAACGCTGACAGGGAGGTTCATCAATGAAAGTTGTCGACTGCATACTCTGCCTCAAGGGATACCACGAGTGGAAACTCTCAGGTGGCATTGGTATATGGCGGTATGGTGGCATCGTGAAAATTGCATCCTCAAGCAAAAGGCCTGCTTCACATTTAACCAGAGGTGGAGGCTCAGACCAACAAATGCTGGAATTCGTGCATCTTCTCTCTGAGGTCTCCCTTGAGGAATCAAGAGTTGAAGAAGCTCAGCATTCTCTTTTCCAGCACTTTGTTCTACGAGTTGTGAGGGCATTCCTTCTGGAATGGGGTGAAGCTGAAGACTTGCCTCTAGATGATATGGTAGGTGAGTTCTGCTTATTTGTATTTAATACTTGTCTGACTGATGCTGAACCACAATGACATTTGGACTGATTGTTCATGTGGCGGTGAATATTGCAGGTCATCGAAACAGTACTTGAGCAAGCTTGTAAAGAATTTACTATTCTGCTTGCTTCCCATAGAAATCAGGTACTATACTGCCTGTAAAAAAAGAATATTGGATTTCTGTTCCTCGCGTTTCTATGTAACCTCTATGCTATAACCTTGGCATTTACATATTTTTTCTTGGAAAAAAAATTGGCAAATTTTAAAATAACCCTGCTACTGACAGCCTTAAAAACTAAAATATTCACAATAATAATTATTACTTACTTTAAGGCCTGATTCTAACAGGTCCGATCACTTCTAAGGAAGATGATGAAGGATGACAATGGAACTCTTTCTAAATTGGATTTGGTTGAAGCTATTTCAAAATGTCTGAAGGAGAATAATGAGTGCTTGTTTTCTTCATCACGAATTCTTCGTGGCAGCCCTGAACACTTGGATGATGGAGGAGTACTTGAAAGCCAACAAGATGAACTGGAGGTAAAGACCATGCCAAAGTTGATTGTGCCAGTGAGCTTGTTACTTGGTAATATATCCCATGAAGAATCAGAACTGTTAAAGATCTAGTCTGCATGTTTCATGCTAAGCCTAATTATAGCAATTCCCAGGTTTAATTGTCAGAACCCTTTCTTGTTCCAATTAGATGTCTTTTGTGTGTTCTAGAAAAATGGACAAATTTTCTAGCAACAAAAATTACTAGATATGGTTAATATAGCAACAAAAATTTTATAGAACACTTTCTGCATTATATGCATTGTTGTATTTTACTAATCATGGTTAATCTATTGATATTTGAAAAATCAGAAGTTGAAGATGTCCTTCAATGAGATGAAGCTTCAAGTTGAATCTACTCGCGCTGACTGGGAGAAAGACTTGAGGAGGCTAGGTAGGTATTAGATTTGAAATTATATCCAACATTTTACTTTTAGTTGCTTCATCTCTGAGCAATGTCTTAAAAAATGTAGAAAGCTACTTTGAGGCTCAGAACCATAATGCCTACCACAAGTTGCTCGAGGAAAATCGTAAGCTGTATAATCAAGTACAAGATCTTAAAGGTAACGTACGGATTTCAATTTATCCCTTATTAATTTCATTTTACTAGTATAAAATATATCTGATACTGATTAATCCAAAACAAATGTCTCAGGTAGCATTAGAGTTTACTGCAGAGTGAAACCATTCCCAAAGACACAATCTGATCAAAGGTCTACTGTTGACCATATTGAGGAAAACGGTGAAATCATGATTGCGAATCCTCAAAAGCAAGGGAAGGATGGACGGAAAATATTCACATTCAACAAAATATTTGGACCGAATGCTTCGCAATGTTAGATAATAAATCTTTACCAGTTTTCATTTCTCCTTTCCTTTAGAAACCGTGATTTTTGTGCCTAATTTAATGTTTATGACCTAACTTCAATTTTTCTTTGTAACAGCTGAAGTTTTTGCTGATACCCAACCATTGATTAGATCTGTCATGGATGGCTATAATGTCTGCATATTCGCATATGGTCAAACAGGATCTGGAAAAACTTACACAATGGTAATTCTTCACAAGAAAATTTTCTTAGAGCTTCACAAGTAATTTTTTTCTTCAAACCGTGACATGTAGGTGGAAAATTCAAATCAGGGGCACAATGCATAACAAAAGAGTAGTTACCATTGGACAGATACCTAAAAAGAGTATCTTGCTAGAAGATTTTTTCATTTGCATACCATCAAGTTGCTTGTGACAATATATTTTTTATGTGCTACTCAGAGCGGTCCAGATGTGACAGAAGAGGAAACCTGGGGTGTGAACTACCGGTCACTGAATGATCTGTTTGAAATTTCTCAAACCAGAGCGGATTCTATCACATATGATGTTAAAGTTCAGATGATTGAAATATACAATGAACAAGTGAGGGATTTATTAATGGCTGATGGTGCAAACAGAAGATATCCTTTTATGATGACTAAGTTGTATTTATTTTTGAATAAAGAAGTTGAAATTTTCCCTCCATGAAATACATTAATGTAATAAGTTTCTTCACTTTTTTGCTTTACTGTCAAAGGTTTATTTTCATGCATGCCTCTTCTGTATTTCCTTAACCATGAAACACATTAGAGATACGCAATAATTCTCATGTAAATGGACTCAACATCCCAGATGCAAATATTGTACCAGTTAAGTGTGCACAAGATGTTTTGGATCTGATGAAAGTTGGACAGAGAAACCGAGCGGTTGGATCAACTGCTCTTAACGAACGAAGTAGTCGCTCACACAGGTATTCTTGAACTCATGTATTGTATTTCGTCGAGGGATAGGATCATATAAATCAGTATAGTCTCTTCAAAATTACACCTCCAAGAGATAGTATCTCTTGATTTATCCGGATGATACCAGTGTCACTGTACTATTGGTAATTGTATTGCTTTTTTTTTAGTGTGTTGACAGTTCATGTACAAGGAAAGGAGGTAATTTCGGGCTCAACTCTAAGAGGGTGCCTTCATCTGGTGGATCTTGCGGGAAGTGAGAGGGTAGACAAATCTGAAGCAACTGGAGAAAGACTAACTGAAGCCAAGCACATAAATAAATCGCTATCTGCACTTGGTGATGTTATAGCTGCACTTGCCCAAAAGAGTTCCCATGTTCCATACAGAAATAGCAAGTTAACACAAGTGCTGCAGGATGCCTTAGGTACTAGAAGCCCTTATACTCTTGAAGTTATTATTCTCAGAATACTTCTCTAATCATTTGTTTTCCTGCAATACAGGTGGCCAGGCAAAAACATTGATGTTTGTGCATGTGAACCCTGAAACAGACTCTTTTATTGAAACAATGAGCACTCTCAAATTCGCTGAGCGAGTAGCCACAATAGAACTTGGTGCGGCCCGTGCTAATAAGGAAGCAGGCCAGGTCAAAGACCTAAAGGAAGAGGTATGCTGCTGTTTTATTAGCTACAATGTAGCCATATAAATATCGAAACTGTTTTCACAACTCATGGCATGAGAATTGTGTGCCAGATTGCCAAGCTGAAATTGTCATTAGATGAAAAGGAACGTGAAGCAGCGCAATTTAAAGATCTTGCCAACCGTGTGACCTCCGATATGAGAAATGCAAGGACAAAGTCACCTTTAACTACCAGCATGTCCTTGAAACCTGAAGCTGGTCAAGAATCTAGTGTAGACACTTGTACAAGTGAGGTAGTTTGTTTTTCTGAAAATTCTTATGTTGTTTTTACTGCAGTATTCCTCCAGGTTCTTTCAAGTTCAAGCACACTGCTCTCACACGTTTTTCTCATGTAAGCATCTTGATTCCTAAAGATATGACTTGATTCATTGACAGATAAGAAGCTCATCATCTGGCAAGCAGAGAAGGTTCCGCTCCCCATTGTCAGCGAGAGAGCTAGATGACAAGTCACCTGTTATCAACAGGGAATTGTACCTGAGCGCGTGGAAGTATAAGACTCCATCTCCTCCGGTTAGAAGTTCACTCTCTGCTGAGAGAGGCAACTTTGCCAAAACTGTGGAGAACAGTGGTAGCATCGATTGCACACCCGTATCAAAGGTCGAATTGCCCCCAAAAGTACTGTCCAGCAGCTCGAGGAACACCCCTTCATCCGTCCAGACAGCTCAGAGCCTACGGAAATTTCGGGACTCGGAAGAGAACAGGTGCAAAATCCCATCTGTTCGGCAAAGTATGACAAAGAACAGGTCCGACAGCACGCCAAAGGCTCACAATGAAGAGCAGTCGGCAAACAGACACTCGGGTACCAAAGTGAGGTCAGAGGCCAAGAACACGAGGGACTCGTCTGAGATCGAAAACGAGTTTGCAGGTGATGGGCCTACCTTCCACTTCAACCGAAAGGCGAAGAAGCTCCCTTCGCAGGCGACAAGACAATCCCAGAACATTGATCTTCGGTGCGGCTCAAGCTCATCAGCTATTTGTTTCTCAAAATAATAATTTTAAAAAAAAGAGCTCTCATCAGCTATTTTCTGTTCCCACTCCACATATAAGTTTACTTACGAAGGTTTAGTTTTCTCACAATGCCCAGGGCCTCTGTCCGGGAGATGGAGCCTCTGACCGAAGGAAGGCAACGCCGGAACTGGAGCAAGCCACCGCACGCCGAGAGGACCAGCATCCCCTTGCCGGACATCCGGCGCAGCGCCTCCCTGCCGCGCGGGAAGAACCCTCTTGTGTGAATCTCGCTAGCTTGGTCCGTCAGGCATTCTTTCATTGATTGCTACATTGTGATCGGATCCGTGTGTAGGCTGCTTCTACGCTTTGGGTAGAAGACTCCACCTGGATCGCATCACCCGTCTGTTGAGTTGTTTTTAGGATGCTTCCTTGCTGGTTTTAGAGGAAGTTAATTTGTTTTTTTTCATTATTAGAGGAGACCAATCATACTAATTTATATAAAAATTTAATTAAAATTTAAATTTTCAATATAAATTTGAGAGCCATAGGGGCCCGGCCCGTGCCCGGGCCCCCCTGTCTACGCCCCTGAGTTTTACGCTCTTTCGCGTCATGTAAAAAATGTAGCTTTTGATGTTGTTTCTCAGCATCTCTTTTCAATGGTGATTGAAAATTTGTATGCGCTGTTCGCATATGCGATGGTGCCACGTTTTCCGAAGGACCGGGCTTGTCTTTTTTGGACTGAAAAGGAATGTGTGTTTAAATTTTGACGTAAATTTTTGGAAGAGAATTTTACTATTTTGAAGCATTAAATAAAATTTATTTATAAATTTTTTTTACGGATGGATTGTAAACCGCGAGAAGAAATTAATGAGTCTAATTAATTCATAATTAATTGATAATTAGCAGATGGTTACTATATTATCACTATTTCAAAATCATAGATTAAGTAGGTTCATTAGATTCATCTTGCGATTTACAACTCATTCGTGCAAAAGATTTTGTAAATAAATTTTATTTAATATTTTATGTATGTGTCCAAACATTCGATATGATGTTTTTAGGAGTAAAATTTTGAGATCTACAAAGACATTTTGAAAACATCATAGCGTCGAAACGTCGCTTTTTGTCACCTGGGAACCCGTACACTGAGCAAGCTCCAGTCACTCACAGTCACACGCGGGCTATGGAGGAGGCTGCAGCAAGGGAGCGGAAGAGGCCCCGCGAGGGCGACGCGGCTCCGTCCGCCGCGGCGGGGGCGGGGGCGTGGAAGGCGCAGTACGTGTACCTGCCTATCGCCGACGCCCTCAAGGTCCTCGGCGCCCGGGTCTTCCTCTTCGCCGCCGTCTCCGAGATCGGCGCCGCTGTCCGCAGCCGTGGCACGGGTGAGCCTCAAGTCTCAACCCCTCCTTCCCTCCCCTCCTTCCTCCCACCCGCTTCCGCTCGCCTCCTCCTAGGGTTTAGTCTGGGTTTTAGCAGGGTAGCGGTGTAGTTTGGCGGTTGTGCTTCGGCTGTTGCAGAGGCCGTCAGTTTTCTTCACCGCTTGATGCCGCAAGCTGTATGCTTCCTTCCTTCTTCAGTTCTCCTCCAGTCTGATTCAAGTATTCACCTAGGGCTTGTTCTGGACTGCCAATGCTGCGGAAACAGGGAATTTGTGGGGTTAGGTTGCGATTTTTTTTTGCTGCGAATTCAGAGAAAAGTTTTGATTGATTTGTTGAATCGTGCTGGTTACGATCTGCTCACTGCTCAAAATACTGCTTGCTCATTGGGGCGAAATCTCCATGCTTTAGCCTCTCCGTATCCCTCATCCCTGCATCGCCCCGTTTGGTGATTTTTTGCATCAAGCCATCATGTAGTGAGAGGGATCTTCTGTTGATTGTCATAACTCATAATGTTAATGCTTATTCTTTTACTCATATTCCTCAAATCAATGCCGGGATGCTTGGTCATGACTATTTTTTCTTGTTGCAGATTTCACTCTTACATTGAGGATTGCAGATCAATCACGTCCAGCTGGTATCTCTGTAACATTTTTTGCTGACAATGTCGCCTTATTGCCCTGTGTTAAGTCAAGCGGAGATGTGATCAGTCTTCATAATGTCATGGTATAGCTTAAAATGTTATTTAATCATGCCATTTGTCACAGTTCCTGGTATTTCTAAGAGCTAACTTTCCATGTACCTTTTCTATGTGTGATTATCCAAGCCTTTTCTTATCATTTTGAATTTTTAATGACATATTTGGTAGCAAGTAGTTCATGTTTACTTTTACCTGCAGATAACAATGCATGGAGAATTTTTTGTTTCATTTAACAAAAAATTTTCTTCATTCGCCCTATTTGAAGGCAAAGTATCTACAGAGTGCAGCCCATATCAGACTTCTACGAAATACCATGGGACCCAACATGATAATGAACTTTTGACCCAGATGAGAACATGGCTTGTGTATAATCCTCCAGGTGACTACTAATCAATAAATATTATTGCTAATTTCTTTAAATCCACCCATCTGCATGATATTTTTTGTGATGCCTTTGATGCTCATTCAACTCCAATGTTATGTGTTTATGAAATATCATGGTGGCGAATATGTTCTCATCCAAATAAGAAGCCAGCCTATTTATCATACTTATGGGGCTGAAAGACTAATTCAGTTTTTGATTTCTTCATCCCACCAAGTAGCATGATGTCAACGTGCTTGAATTTATTTAGGCGTTTAGGGTTAATTAGTATATCTGAAGGGGTAGTTTGTTTTAAAAATTTTTTGATACAACAGCGATTGCATTATCCCATATTGACCGGTTAAGGGATATCTCTGCTAGGTTGCCTTTCAATCAAACACAACAGCAGTTTGAATTTTGTTGTCTACAACTGTTCCTATTTCTGTGTTTGTCTCTGTGCAGAGATTCGCGTAATATTTGTATTCATGACTGAATACATGCATCATCACCATTTTTTGCAACATCTATTTCTATCTAATTATTTTGCACCATAGGTCTGAAAGATCTTGAATTGCAGTTAAGGAGTTTAAAGTCC
This sequence comes from Panicum virgatum, assembly GCF_016808335.1. NCBI lineage: Eukaryota > Viridiplantae > Streptophyta > Magnoliopsida > Poales > Poaceae > Panicum > Panicum virgatum. The sequence goes on along the minus strand of NC_053151.1, from coordinate 33,490,523 downwards.
GATACTACTTTTAATTTAGTATGCAAGGTTAGTTCTTTATTCAATCACATTGAACCCAAGAGTTATTTTGGCACTGGGTTCTCTCCTAAATCTCTCTCTGCCTTGTAGGTTCTTCATGTCTATGAAAATAATGGCGAATGGATATTTTATGTTTGGGATGGAACTGATACCCCTGCAGCTGAGTTTCAGGCAATGTAGGATTGTAGGTTGTCGTTGTTTATTATGTTTAATTGCACCAATAGCTTACAAAACCATCTAGTGTTTTTGAAGTATCACTTGAGCTTTTAATCTTTATTAGCTTGTTCTTATATGGTGCATTAAACTTGATTACTTGAGCAATGTGAATGAAAAGCAAAATACTCTTTTCGTCTTAGAAAAACATATGCTAAGTGCTGAACAACACAGTTCTTTCTTAACTAAAATTTATAGTGCTGTTCTGTAATTTTGATTGATGAACATGCAGTTTGGATGCTGAGGCGGTTGAGTCATCCCCTTTACATCTGGAAGGAGTGCCTCTACCAAGGGAGGTTTTATGCACAATGCCATGTGTCGGAACTGTTCTGAGGATTTTCACGAACAGATATATCAAGGAAGTATTTCACTTGCAAAAGAATATTTACTGGGCCAGGTTCTGCAATATAACTTGCAAGCAAGAGTTTGGGATTTGGAAAGGCATTTTAGGGCCCTCTAGCAGAGTTCGCCTTTTATCTCATGAAGATGGCAGTGTTGTAGATCGCCTGAAGTAATCTTCTATTTTCTCATGAATTTGAATGTCTTCTGAACATTACATAAGTAAATTTTACCAATCGCATTGATGCCTCCAGGATGTATGACAACCGCCTCACCAACCAAGTTCATCGGCAGCCGATGGCAAGCCTCCCTGAGGCCTCTAACATTGCTGGTATAGATCATAATCTGATAATTTGTTTTGTTCTACTGATAAGCATATTCTATTTCATGGTTCAAGCCAGGCATTGGCTTCTGATTCAGCATTTAGTTGATTAGGATAGCAATATTTAAGTTTGCCCTCCAGGCCTTTTTATTTATAATTACCTGAATAAGTGTATTATATAGCATTCCACTGTTCTATGGGCACATGAAGGCTGTTGTTGTTGATGTAGCACTAGCACAGGATGACCTTTTTTATGTTGAAGTGCTTATTTGCATGTGTTACATTGTTGAAGCACTGCATAAAGTTGCAATGCACTTTTGTTGCTGTCTTGCCCACATAAGGCTTGTCACATGACAATTTTGTTGTCAATTCTGTCAGATGTAGAATATGAGGCAGCAGGTTACACAACGTTAATGGAGTCTTTAACTCATGAACAGGTATTACTTCTTTCCCATTTTTTCAGTGATTTATTAGTTTTATTTCTGTGTTAGATTTGATCTAATATCACCTGACACCCCTAGAACATGGGACTATGGGAGCATGTTTGCTTTAATTTGTATCCTGGTGATTTGTCTCTCCCTTTTCATAAGAAATCTATGTTTTGAGAGTGTTCTGAACTCTGACTCTAAAGCTAGACAGCTTCAATAGCTCTCTTTTTTTTGTGCAAGGTGACGCACAAATTCAAAACCCTGGTCCGTGTTGTGGCAGCATATCCATGTCGAGCTAGTGAACTCCGTATGCTTTTGACTGGTAGCTATTGTTTTCGGTTGACTCTTGAGGATCCTACAGCGAGAATTCATGCATACGTCCACAAGGATGATGGGGTAATATGTTACTAAATCACGCTTATGCTTGATTGCTTTGCCTACAGACTGCCCCTAGTGTCCACATTCGTCAATAGTGAAAATAATCAGTATCGGTAAAAGTTACGGGTGCTTGAAAGTGTTGCTGAATCCTGTGTTGTCCGGTCTTCATCTAAATCCATGGCAGGCCAAATTCTTGGGTGGTTTTCTAACAGCAGAAGCGTTGATAAAGAAGATGAACAAGCTACTGGGCATCCCAGAAGAGGATGAGGAAGGCGCTCCCTTGACCAGGAACCCACCTTGGATATGGTGTTGCGTGAAATCTTACCGTCTGGACAAAAACAACCCCTGGGGCAGTAGAAGATATCGAATCTTTGGCACAGAGATCAGGGATTGAGCAGGGATGCTGCTTTAGTATGCCGGGAAAACCCTTGCAAATGAATCCCATGCATATCGTGTAGTATTTGTACGCGCTTAGCAATCTTTTTAGTTTGCCAATTACTGTTATGCCTAGAACAAAGAAATAATTAGCATGTTGTTGCAGTACCGTCGCTGTCTTCATGTAATGTAATGGTGTAACATCCCAGTTTTCATCACGATTAAGGGGGAGTGTTGAAATATATAATGCAAACTTCTAGAAGGTTCTATAAAAATAAAGATAAACTATGGCATAATTTTGTTCACCATGATAAGATTCTAGAATGTTCCACAAGAATCATAAGAAGACATGAAGCTTGAATATTTTCTTGTCATGATAGAATTTAGAATTTTTTAGAAATAAATATTTGTAGGGAATTTAGATATTTGTAGGGAACTTCCTAGAGTGTGACATGTGTCACTCATCCAAGGGGGTATGGGTGACTATATAAGGAGGGTGCCACCCCTTGCCATGCCATACTACTCCACTCCATCCCACACACATCCAAGGGCATGGTAGAAGTGAGCATAGGTAGAGTGTGCTAGGTTAGCCACCACAAGGTGTGTGTTCCTTTGTAACTTTGTTCTCCAGTAAGGTAAGTGTCAATATAAGTGTTAGTCTTTCGGTTAAGCTTAGTACTTAGTGTATAAGTTGTGATCCATCGAAAGTTGGCTCTGTCACCCGGAATCACAAAAGGGTCTGGGCTTCATCGAAGGTTGGCTCTGCCATCCGGAAGTCAGCTTCATCTGTTGGTAGCCTCTGCCTCCCGGAAGCAAAAGGTGGCTCTGCCGTAAAAAAAAGACCCGGTACACTAAGTAACTAGAAGCTGACCGACTCTGAAGTGAGTTGGTGTAGATCCTCAACTTAGTAGGGCCACCTCAATTTCCAACAATCACTAAAATAAAACTTATGTTACAATTAAACTAGTAACGTAAAATAATACTAACGTCATATGAGGTATTACATAATTACTAGGCAAACTATTTTATACTCTTGCCTTGCGTTAGTACATTCGTTCCCTCCAGTAACCAGCACACGCATGCTTGCACCTACGACAAAAATCATCTCGTCTCTTTCCATAAAAGCCTCTCGAGTCACCGTACCATGTCATAATTCCCAGACAATCATGACAAATCATGACAGCGTCTACCTCCTTTGCCATAACTTCATCATTCTCTGAAAGCCACAAAGTACCCACACAATTGACCTTGAAATGACCCGTCATGGCAGCACCCACCTCGCTAAAAATCGGGGTCGCCACGCACAGTGCGATTTTTTTCGCCGAATCGCCTCACCCGCTCGCTCTCGCTCGCGCACGCGCGACACGCCGGCCCCACGACGGGACCGCGCACTGCCGCCGGCACCACGCCGTGCCGCCCACCCCCATGTCCCCACCTCGCCCACGCAGCTGCAGCGCCCTCGCCGGCTTTGCCGCCTCGGCGCTCGCACCTTCAGTGCTGCCACTATTCGCGTTGACGACGAGCTGCCGCAGCCCACGTCGTCGCCCGTCCCTGCGCGACGCCGCTGCTGCTCTCCTCGCCTATAAAAGGAGCGAGGCCGTGACGAGCCCCGTCACCAGCACAAGCACACCGAGCCGCTTCGCTCCGCTAGCTGAACCACTCCTCCCGAGCCCAGCTCACTCACGAGACGAAGCTCTAACAGTTGGCCCTCTTCCTCGAGCTGTTCCGCGCTAAGGTGAGATGACAGGCAGCTCCCTCGACCATTAACTCCACAACACTAATAAAGACCCAAAACACCCACCAGGTCGTGAGCACTTAATCCAAATCATTCTACCGACCAATACTGTAAACTCAATATCTCCTTCATATCAACTCCTTTTCACGTAACTCTTTTTCCTAAACTCTCCTCAAATCATATACTATCTATTCCTCCTATTTTCATCTCCATTTGAGCTTATTTTATTGCTTGCTTGTGTTTGTTTGCCGGTTGTGCCGTTTTAGCCCGTAGAACACAGAGTGACCGAGGAGGAGCCTACCAAGGAGTACGAAGGCCAGTACCGCGAGCCAGAGCCAGAAGACCCGTACCGCGATGAAGCAGCACCGCCCAAATTAAACCGGTTTAAATGCACTAACCATCATCTTAATACTTAATCAAGTTACTGTGCACTTAAAACGGTGTAATCTGACAGGCTGTCGGGTAAATCCCGATTAAACTACTGTACTCCAGGATCACAATTGCACTAGTAGACCCATACGAATACGAGCACAGGTGATACAAGCATACCGAAATCTTCAAATTAATTTACAACACAGGTTTTACATAAAATCTTTAAGTACCAACGACAGAGTTCAAAAGCACAGCGGACGTTTAAACCCGAGTTCGAAATACAATATGATAACCACGACGATGATATAAGGTGAGCTCCACATCCTGCCCACCGATGTGATGCCAACCTGCCCGATCTTCACGGGGAAGACGAGGCCCACTCGACGGTCCACCCAGGAGGAAGCGGTTGTCCAATCTAGGACGCACAGACCTCCTCGAAGTCAGCGGGGACACAACCTGCTCAGAAGGGTTACAACAACAACCCTGAGTATACTAATACTCAGCAAGGCTTACCCGACCTTGGGTATACTTAGCCCATTACCTAGACATGCAAAGCTTTTTGGCTCTGGAGTTCTTTTGCTGAAAGGCTGCTAGAAGTGGATCCTTACTTTCAATATTTTAGCTCCATTTAGTACAGCGAGTATTAACTAAATTCGCCTAAACATCTAGAGCACACATGGTGGATCAGATTAATTCTTCAAAACAACAGATACAACATTCCACCTTCACCTTTCAAAGCTTATTCCACTTCTTACTACGATGTGACGCAGTGACCAAGGTTCTCTTAATCGAGAGAGACGGCGAATCGATCCGATTTAACCTTGCAAGGTGGACCTAACTCACACGACACGTGAAAACCCCGTCGGGCCACACACTTCAACTGTTCCCATCATCACCCCGACGTCTGAATCACGCCTGCCAAAACCCGGGTGAAGGGTCACTCACGGCGAACTCCCGGAGAACCCGGAGGCGACATACTATCCAACACCCGCCATCATTCCACTCCCAGAGTAGCAGGTCGCGATTCAAAGTATCATTGCAAATCAGGTAATTAGCTTACCGGTTTCGACTACCTCCTACTTCCTGCATGTGGTTAGTACTGTTCAATCCTCAGTCATCAGGGCCAACAACGGTACGGTCCTCAATCGACACAGGTGGAAGTTCATTTTCTCATCTATTCCATATCCATACTCCAACTCATTTCCGCCCGGACTCCAATTCTCTATAACGCATCAACTCATATAAAAGCCATAGCTAAGGGATCAAGATCCTAAAACTCGCGAGTGACAGTAATCACTCGACTTCTACCGAAATCTTATTTAGCAGAGCATTTCTATCGACAACTGTACTAGTATAGACTCACGGTACCTAGGAAAAACATGCATACTATGGTTCCATACAACTCCTAGAACATAAATGCACAAATACTTAATTAAACATTAATATACTGAATATATGGATTATGCTCCGGGGCTTGCCTTGCAGGTCAGCGGGGTTAACAGGGTCTTCTGGAGCGTGCTCAACGGCGCCCTCCTGCTGCTCTTCTGCTTGTGGCTCCTGGACTGGCTCAGCAACTAGCTCGCAGACGACTTCGTTCGCGGCGTCTACACGTATGAAAAAGAATACCATGCAACAGTTAGAACACAGTGCAACGCATGAGGGCTTAAGATGCGATTCTAAAGTTCAACTCATTTTAGCCTGAAGTGTTTCCTTCAAAACAACAACTACTAAACTTGCTTAGAGCAGCAAGGATTAAGACAGACGCTTGCTTTGTTGAGGTACACAAGCATGAAATAATTAACTAACAACATTTATTAAAGAAAAGAGCATAGCTAGGGATAATTTATAAACAAAAACCTAACTTGCACACATGATCTAGCAACAAAAATTTACCAGCTCAAAGCGATATTGATAAAACATGCCACAGAATTATTTCAGCTTTTATTACTGACAGAAAGTATTTATTTTTGCCCTAGCAAGCTAAACCAAACACAAACATATCTACACAAAAGTATATAGAAACAGGTCATGCAAATTTTACAGTGGTTTACACATGAAAAGATGAGGCTACTAAATTAATTTCAGAATTTTTAGATCAATAGAACTGCATATAACAAATAAACAAGCTCAAACACAAAGTAAATTTTACCAGGGATAAAACTGATATTTGACATGCATGAATATTTTTGCTCTGAAGTTCTGGATCTAAGAAAACTAACAATATTTATTTTGCATTTTTAGGATTTTTCTGCGAATTTCTATGGATTTTTAAAGTCTACAGCCAAAATAAGTAAAAGGAAAAACATTAAGGGGGGCTGACAGCCGGGCCCCACCCGTCAGGGAGCCCAGCCCGCCCCCATTCCCCTTTCCCCCTCCCCTGTTTCGCCCGTGCAGGGGCCAGGCCGTGGCCATGGCGGCGGCAGCCGACCGGCGGCTTGCCGGCGGTGCGGCCTGGGCCACCCGCAGCCGGGGCAGCCCGGCGGGGACGGCACAGGCGGAGTAGGGCGACCGCGGGGAGGCGCAGAGGGGGGGCACGCGCGTGCGTGGTGGCCCGCGGCGGCGCAAGGCAGGACGCGCGATGGCGGTGACGTTCCGGCCCGGCCAGGGCCGGCCGGCGGCGTAGGTGGGGCGCACCGCGGCCAGGGGGCCCAGGCGCCCCTGGGGCGCGCGACGGTGGCGCACGGCCCCGCGCAGGGAGGGCCGGCGGCGTGCGCGAGCGGCGCGCAGGGCGTGCGCGGCGGCGCGGCGGTGAATCGGCGGCAGTGGCGGCGGATTCGCTCGGGGAGAAGGTTGGCGAGGATGAGGGGGTTGCGGGGGAGCTCACCGAGGCTCGATTTGGGGCGGAGGATGGCCAGGAGAGGGAGATCGACGGAGAGGGCGAAGCTCGGGGCGGACGGCGATGGCGGACGGCGGTCTGCTGCTCGATTTCGGCCGGGGTGTGGCTCGGCCGAGCTTGGCGACGGGCGGAGGAGGTGGAGGGCGAGGTGAGGCGGCTTGGGGCGCGAGGAAACGAGCTGCGGCGGCGAGGGGCGACCGGCGCGACGAGCTCTGCTCACTTCGACTCGCCGTGCTCCGAGGAAGGAGAAGGGAGGAACGGGACGGGACAGGAAGCTTTGAGGAGTCCGCGAGGATAAGAGCGGCGCTCAGACGCCGAGGTCGGGCGCGATCGCCGACGCGTGGAGGCTCGCCGGCGTCCAGACGCCGACGCCGGTATGGGCGTCACAGTGCCGAGCACAGTGAACCACTGTACTCGTTTGACTCGTGTTTGACCAGTTGAAACTCCAAATTTCATATAGGAACTTGAAATTTGGTCAAAATAAAAGTTGTAGAGGAAAAGAAGATCTACAACTTTCGTTTTGGGCGAAAGTCGATTCGAAGCTCGGATCAAGGAGAAAAACGTAGACGAACACAGCTAAAACAAAGTTTAACGCGCGGACTCGGTTAACGCTAATGACGTGCTTAAGTCAGGATTAGAGATTAAACATGTGGTTAGCGAGTACGCTTAACACAGGGGTGTTACACGCGAGCAGGAAGCCGCCGCCGCCGACACGTACGTAAGCGAAGGCAAGTTTCATCGACCCCTACGTGAGCGGTTGCATCTATGTGAGGACGTTTAGCTGTAGCCTGGGTCTAGGATCGATTACATATACCAGTACTTGAGTGATTGAGTGTGTTCATGCATGCATCTGAGTAGTCATGCATATCCAGATCTGAGACTAGGATATGAAGGGATCTGGCTGAGACCAGGGCAGCTGGGTGTGCTGGAGCCGGTGCTACCGTGGTGGTAGACTGGCGGGTGAGTGCTACCATGGTGGTAGACTCGAGTTGGTATGTTGAGGGATGGTTGCTTCCCTGGCGAATCATAAGGACCGAGTTGTTTTGACATCTCACCTAGCTTACTTTAGTACGACCACATGTTCCGGTATGGGCCGGACTTAGCCTAATCCCACTGGTTAACCTGACGGTCGCAGGAATGGTTTACGGGTATAGACCATTGGGGTCAGGGCCCGAGAGTTTGTGCGGCCGGGCTGGGGCGTGACCACGGCTGGGTGTCGGCTATGTCGGTTGTCCGTTCGGGCAGTCGAGCGTGTGGGTACAGTGTACGACCTCTGCAGAGTGTATAATCCATTCGAATGGTCCGTGTCCACGGTATGGACAGGCTACGGTGTGGTCCTGACAACTAGTGAGCTACCTACTGTGGGTTGTGTCGGAAAGAGTTGCATACCATTAGTTGCATTGCTATTGCATTGTGCTTAATGTGTGTCGTGCATGTCATTCCCCTCCCGTAGGGTGAGGTGGAGCTTGCTGAGTACTTTTGTACTCACCCTTGTTGATTTTTCTCCAGAGGATCCTGACTTTATGCCAGAAGACTACGAGTAGATAGTGTCCGCACCCAAGCTGATCGAGTGGAGCCGTATTGGATGAAGAGCTAGTCCTCCATGTCGTCATGCTAGTCGTTATCCTATGGTTGTTCTGTGTAGCTCTGTGTTGTCGCTTTACCCCTTGTGTACATGTTGAATAAAGCTCTGTATGACTCTGAACTCCACTTGATGTAACATGTATTATGTCGGAGATCTTATTCGGTAATTAATACATGGTTTAGCCTTTATCTTCGGGTCGGGCGCTTCAAATGGTTATGCTTTTGTACAGTCCCTATGCCCAACACTTTGCAGCATTCTGCAATCTGTATCTGTGAATCCCCTGCACGCTAATTATCTAATGAGATGTAATTGGAACCCCTCTAATTTCCCCCTGCAAATGTGCTGTTTCTTGTGAAATTTCTGCCTCCTGTAGTTTCAGAAGCTCTTGGCAGACGGCTTCTTTATCAGTTTCTGTGGGATTTTTGCAGCAAGAATCCTCAGTTAACCTGTGACCTGTATGACTGTATGGCTGTATCTCCTCCCAGTGCAGGCATGTAGACGACTGGCGCTGGTAGACTACAGCGTGGTGCCAGCAGTGAAGCGGTCTGTAGGAGCGCTGGTGTACGATGCCCAACGGCTAACGTCCACCCCAATCCAATTAGCCCCCACTCTGCTCCGCGGCGCCTCGAATGGAAGCGCTCGCTGTAGGATCCGCTCCTCCCCGGCCGGGCCTCGCTGCCCCGACCCGCTACCCCCACCGCCGCGCCCCGAGAACCCTCGTCGCCGCGCGCCGCCCCCTCGCCGCGGCCCCCATGGAAGCCGCCGGAGGCGGTCGCTCGAGCCCCGCCCCGGCCCGCTGCGCCAGCGCCGAGACTGTCAGTTCCCCTTGCCTTCAGCTGTCGAGCTCGGTTCGCCGAGAATTCCGACCGAATCGTGAGGTTGTATACTTGTATTGTACCCGTGCTCTCGTGCAGGAGTCGGAGGTGGATGAGGCCGCGACGAGCTCGCCCGCCGCGGAGGCCGAGGCGGCGGGCGCCACGGAGCAAGGGGGCAACGGGAGCCCCGTGGCGGACGCCGCCGCTGCCGGGGCCTCCATAGAGGGCGTCGACGGGATAAGGATCCGGCGGCGGCCCGTGACGGGGCCGGCGGTGCACTACGTGGGCCCGTTCCAGTTCCGCCTCGAGAACGAGGGGAACACGCCGCGGAACATCCTCGAGAAGATCGTCTGGGACAAGGACGTCGAGGTTTCGCAGGCACGTCTGTGAGATGACCCCGTGCTATGCGCGAGCCAGTGCCTGCCTTAGCCCGTGCTCAATTTCGTGCGTGCTTGCGTTTGGCAGATGAAGGAGAGGAGGCCCCTGTACATGCTGAAGGGGTCGCTGGAGGCTGCTCCTCCGGCGAGGGACTTCGTTGGGGCGCTCAAGGCGTCGTATGATCGGATTGGCTTGCCTGCACTGATTGCGGAGGTCAAGAAGGCTTCACCGAGCCGTGGTGTTCTCAGGGAGGATTTTGATCCGGTGAGTTTGGGGTGTGGATCTCCAACATTTCATTTGTATTATCAAAATCTATCTATTTGTTATATGTGCATTATAATCCTTGTCTGGGAACTCATTTGTGGAACCTTAGTTGTAATATGAACCTGTATGTTATTGACTGAACTGATTATTGTCAGTGACATATCAAGTGATAATTAGTAATCACTAATTAATTGTCAGGGAATAATACAACGAACCGTGAGTATGCCAGGATGCCTGTCCTTTCTATAAAACCTGCATGACGCCTACAGGAGAGATGTGAGGATTAGAATATAGGTTATATATGTTGCCTCCCTTCAAGTTTTATGTATATCAGATAGCCCATATATGTTGCCCGCCTGCTAAAAAATTGTAAAATAAGTGAATAGAGGCCATCTAATTGATGCTTGTTTTTGAATATTGTCTAGTGATAGTAATAGGTTTTATTTGTTGGGACTCTGAAATCTGAATCAACATACATGATTATGTTTTGAAATCAATCAGTTTCTTTAGCCGTGTAATAATGTTTGTTGGGACATAAACAGGTTCAGATCGCTCAGGCATATGAGAAAAATGGAGCAGCATGTCTAAGTGTTCTTACAGATGAAAAATATTTTCAGGTTATTAACTTCTTCACCTTGAGAAATTTTATCTCATTTCTATCATCAATTATTAAATTATGTATGCTGAATACTCCTTAATATGTGATCAGGGAAGTTTTAACTACTTGGAGGCTATACGCAATGCTGGAGTCCAGGTGCTGTATCCACATTGCGTACATACATTTCAGAAGTCAATTGTATTCAGATAGGGTATTTCCAGTGCATCAATAGCTCAAGTTCTGAATTACAAAATGCAGTGCCCTCTTCTGTGCAAAGAGTTCATAGTTGATGCTTGGCAACTTTACTATGCACGGTCCATGGGTGCAGATGCTGTTCTTCTAATTGCTGCTGTATTACCTGACCGTGATATCAAGTACATGTTGAAAATTTGCAAAATACTAGGGATGGCTGCTTTAGTTGAGGTTAGCTGAGCTGTTCTTGCGATATGTTATATATGTTGTTTCAACTGCCACCTCATGTTGCTCTCGTGTCATTTGATTTATTGATTCAACTGGACTGTGTTACTGAAGGTTCATGATGAAAGGGAAATGGACCGTGTTTTAGGAATCGATGGTGTACAGCTCATTGGAATCAATAACCGCAATCTTGGTATGTTTTTTTTTACCCTAGATTCAATTCCTAGTGAAGTCATTTAGCTATTTATCACTTGGAAGCTTGTTGATTCATATCAGAGTATTAAACCATTGGTTTATGTATCTCAAATGTCACCGTACGATGAAGATTTCATTGCATGGTAGAGAAGTGATTGGAGTAAACATACGTCAATCTGACTATTTAAGTGCTTGTATACCAAAATAAGGTGGTAGCTGTGAGAAAATATTATTATAGACACTGTATTCTACTGTAATGCTCCAGTCATGTTATTAGGTTGAATAATTCATTGAGGACATCTCCTTTTGCAGAGACGTTTGAAGTTGATATTTCAAACACAAAAAAACTTCTGGAAGGTGAACGAGGACAGCTGATAGCTCAGAAGGATGTAATTGTAAGTATTTTCTTTGACATGGGTCTTGTGAAAAGAAAACGAATGCAAAAGGATTTTTTACTTAGTAAATTGACATCAGTAGCTACACGCCTACACTTGGGGCAGCAGTTCTTTATCACGTAATTATTGCCATCTTAAACTGCCTCACTATATAGCATATTGCGCTGTGCTGTGAATCAGGCCTATGTACATGTACCTTCAATTCAAACTGTAATCCGTGGATGCCAGTACACCTATAATGAAATCACTATCCAGAAGTTGTAAAAATAACTGTACCACGCCACACATTTGACTGTGCCCAGGAAGTAGTACTTCATCGAGCATTCATGTTCTTTGCTATGCTTCAGGTTGTAGGAGAATCTGGGCTGTTCACTCCTGATCACATTTCATTCGTTCAAAACGCCGGGGTCAAAGCAGTAAGTCATCGGCCACTAGCGCCTCCAAAACGAACTCCAGGTTCATCTGACGTATTGGGTCAAAGCTGACACCGCTGGTACGTTCGTTGTAGGTTCTCGTTGGGGAGTCCCTCATCAAGCAGGAGGATCCAGGGAAAGCAATCGCTGGGCTTTTCGGCAAAGATATTTCGCACGTGGTTGCTTCCTGAAGATGCAGAAGGGCCGGTCGAGATAGTTGAGAAACGCAATGCTGGACCGCATCATTTTGTATAGCTTGGGGAAAGATGACTCCTTCGGAGGGTTTTTGGCGGTCTTTTGGTTTACCTGACCTGATCAGACGACTTTTCCGTATTCCGGTCTTTTTGTGACCTAACCTAACCTTCCGGACAGATAAATACAAGATTAAAGTGCACAAGGTATATTTGAATGATCTGGATGTACCAGAGCGGCTTGATATTGCGTAGAATTGATCTGCATTGTGGCTCGTCTTGTTTGGAGCATGGAAATTTAAACTTCATGCAGTATTTGTAGAAATTTTGATGAAAACTGGACTGTTTTCTATAAATATACTGTAAACATTTTGAAAATAGATTATTTTGTAAATTACGGGGAAATTGTCTACAATACAGTATACTCCAAACTATTTTGTATTACTGGGTCATCGCCTACTAATCTACCATACAGTATACACAACCCAACCCAAATTTAAGCTCGTCTTCGTTCATGACATTTTCGACATATGGGCCTTATACCAACACGGGTTTAGGCCCCGTTTAGTTCCCAAAAATTTTCACCTCCCCTTTAAAACACATGTATGAAGCACTAAATGTAATTAAATAATAAAACTAATTACACAGTTTGGATGTACACGACGAGACGAATCTTTTGAGCCTAATTAGGGCATGATTAGCCATAAGTGCTACAGTAACCCATATGTGCTAATGATGCGGTCAAAGGCCTCAAAATATTCGTCTCGCGGTTTCCAAGTGAGTTCTGAAATTAGTTTTTTAATTAGTGTTCGAAAAGCCCTCCCGACAATTTTTGATTTTGGGAACTAAACGCTCCCTTACAGTCCATTACATCAGAAACAATCAAACCCAACCCCCCGCCGCCCGCCGCCGCCCTTTTTCTCCAGCGACGGCGACCATGCAGGGCCGCCTCCGCCCCGCGCCGCCGCCAAGGGCCCTGCTCTTCCGCGCGCTCTCCTCCTCGCCGCCTCCGAAAGGCGGCGGCGAGGGCGGCAGCGGAGTGCCGGTGAAGCAGGTGACGCGGGGGGACCTGGCGGAGGCCCTGGATGAGCTGCGGGGGCGCGTGCGGGAGGCCGCGTTCGTGGGGCTCGACCTGGAGATGAGCGGCGTCACGAGCGCGCCCTGGAGGGACACCTTCGAGCTCGACCGCGACGACGTGCGGTACCTCAAGCTCCGCGACTCCGCGGAGCGGTTCGCCGCCCTGCAGCTCGGCGTTTGCCCCTTCCGATGGGACCCCGCCAAGTCCGCCTTCGTCGCCCATCCGTACGTGCCGCTTTGCCTCTCCCAAATCTCCTTTCTGTTCTAGTAACCCGCCCAGATTTGCGTGCTTCAGGCAACAGCATTTTGGCCTTGTTTTCTGTAGAAAGTTTCGTGGTGATACTTCGGTGCTTTGGCGGTTTGCGACTAACAGATTTGTGTGCTTCAGGCAGCAGCATTTTGGCCTTGTTTTCCTGTAGAAAGTTTCGTGGTGATACTTTGTTGGTGCAGAAGTCTCATTGAGGTCTTTTCTTTGATCCTAATAATAACTGCTTAGTGTGCTTCTTGCAATGCTCTGCAATGATAAGCTCGTATTGAGATAGCAATGATAATGGAGATGTGAGAAAAGTCGGATCAAGAATGGCTCATGAACATGTTGTACCTTGCAAAAATTTCGGATACGCCATACTAGATTGCACTGCCAATCTGCAGAACCTGTATGCTAACTGCTAGTGTCTAGCTTCATGGTGGACATGGATGCTGCTCTGGCACACAGCCGTATGAGGCAGATGATTTGAGCTTCATAAAGTAGAGGGCAGAGGTCCAATATTGAATCCTCTGTATCTGTCTTAGTTGTGAGGATTTGCACCTTTGCAGCATATGTAGCTATTGGCTTGCCTTTTTATGCGATGTTAATTGTTGATTGCTTGATCACTTGCTAATCAGCTCTGTAGCTGATGTTTTTTTTCAGGACATAACCTTTTTTCTTCTTGGCAGGCATAACTTCTTTATCTTCCCTCGCAAGGAGCTGAGTGATTGTCCATCTCATGAGTTTCTTTGTCAGACAACTTCAATTGACTTCTTGGCAAAGTACCAGTTTGATTTCAACACATGCTTCCGTGAAGGTGCTTTCTCTTACCTATAATACTTGGTTGAGCTGTTACTTTATGCATTTTCTCTGTCAATTAAGATTGCAAGATGTGCCTATCACACAAAACTCATTTTATAGTTCTTCATTATCTGTTACTTAAGAGATAACACATGCTCCATGCATATTCCCCGAGGTACTTGTTCATTTACAATATTTGGTTAATCTCAGGAATATCGTATTTATCCAGAGCACAAGAGGAAGAAGCACTGCAGAAACTAAATTTGTTGCATCAAGATCAAACATCTCCATCTTCCACCACTTCTGAAGGGGATGGAGATATGCCTCTAGAGAGGGCTGCTGATATCCTTTTCACAGAAAGGATGAAAATGAACTTCAAGGAATGGCGTGATGTGATAGTCAGCAAGCCCGACAGCCATTTGTTAGGAAACTCTGAATGTGTGGCAGGACAATTCCAAACAGTTTTCTTCAAAATGCGCCCAGCTATTATGCTTAATGGATTCTCGTCACATCAGTTGCAGCTAATTCAACAGGTATTATTTTCCTTGGAACTTAGCGCTAGCTGGGTAGTTAAGTTGTGAAAAAGATACTGTATTCATTCATGAGTTATATCTTTGCTAAAAATTATGAATAGTGTTGTTATGTAATCCTCCTTTTTATTGTTTATTTGATGTGTTATACTTACACATGTTTATGATGAAAACAAAAGCAAAAGATGACCACACGCCCCTGCTAAAGTTGTCTCTTGGTACCTTATTGAATCTTTCAATTTATTTTGTGTTTTAAAGCAGTCGAAGTGACCGATGGCCAAAGAAATTGATTCTCATAACTCAATGTAGCAGGCACTGAATGGGTTGAACACTTAGGAACATATGCGTATTTTTCTTTGCGAATACTGTAACAATAAATAGAATGGACACATTGTCCTCCTAAAACATCCAAGTAAAGCTTAATCCTTAATATACTTGTTCAACACTTCTGGCTGTTGTCATTTTGATTGTAACTCTGCCATGTAGAATTTACATTCATTGGTTAGGTTTAGGATATGTTAGAGCTATTGTGTTTTCTGCTGCACAAAGTGTTACTAAGCGGTGTGTGGCAAATTAATAAAGCTTGTACACTCTGTATCCGTCGTTTGTCTGTGCAGGTTTTGAGAAAAAACTTCAGGGATCTTGTTTATGTCTGTACATTTGGTGAGGATGACACATCTGAAAAGAGAGTAGTTTATTCAGACACCGATGATGACAGAATATTGCTGATGGTAAGAGAATCAATTTATTTTATTTGGCATGGCACATGATTTGTTACCTTTTTATCTATACTGAGCCTATTTCAAAAAGCTGGAGGTCATCTATTTGACTTTAAGTTCAAATGGTGCAGTCCAGCTTTCAGAATTTGTGCATATCATTTCCTTTTGGTTTTAAATTGAAGAGGTGCAATCCATGGGACATAACCTTATTTATGATCATTGTTCCACTAATCTAAGCAATAGGTAGTGATATTTGTTTCTATTCCAATGCAGAAAGATGTGCAGGAAGATCTACTGAAAAGCAGGGAAGCAAGAATCAAATCAGCAATAGGAATCCGGCATGTCATTGACCTTCTTTCGTCGGAAAGGAAATTGATTGTTGGCCATAGTTGTTTTCTAGGTACTCTTTTGTCCTTACGGGTAATTTATGAGAAGTAACTCCACAGTTGATACATGGTGAGATTCCCAATGCACTGCAGTAAAAATTTCTTGTCACGGAAATTTCTGCTCAGATGTGCTGGGAATTTGGAACTATTTGATACCAATTGAATTCGTGATATATCTAGCACTAACTCTTATGCTTCTCAAAATTTTCTTTTGTTTTTAAACAGATATTGCACAAGTGTATAGCAAGTTTGTCGGTCCTCTTCCTTCATCTATCAAGGAATTTGCCTCAAGGATCCACAAAATTTTCCCACACATCGCAGATACCAGGCATCTTATGTCTGTCAATCAATCAGTTCAGAAACTGATGAAGCAGAAAAGTAAATCACTGTCTTCAGCTTTCTCATTTTTGTGCCCTGCATCAGATTCATATGCTATGAAGCCATCCAGTCTTTCTCCTGTGAAAATTGAAGTTGAAGGAGATGAAACAAAGTATGTTTTTTTCTGGATCTTTGATATTTTCCGCACTTCAAGTTTTTTGCTAACATTTGATATGCTTGTGTGGTTATGCCCAAAATTTATTTGGCATGTACAGAGAACTTGCTTTTTGAACGTTCTAGTTTAATTGGAATTAGTTGGTTCTACACAAATTGACATATTGACTGACCCATTCTTCCTTTGTTTGTCCTGCTATCCTGCAGGTCGTCTTGCTTCATTTCAGGTGCTAAGCACGAAGCAGGGTATGATGCATACATGACTGGATGTGTTTTTGCACAGTTGTGCACTTATCTTGATATCAAATTTGAGCAGCTCTCACCTCAGGATAACTTAGCAACAAACAATAAGCTGCAGAAACACATCAATCTTTTGTCCCCAAGCTGGAACAGTGGAACAATGATTGATTTAAGCTGTGGCATGGAGAGACCAGAGCCAGGTTATATGAGAAGGTATCCTGCTCCTGTGTATGATAACATTGTTCTCATCTGGGGATTCATGTCTAAGGTCAGACCAAAGGAAATTAAGGATTGCATCTGCAAAGTGTTTGGTCCAGGATCGGTCAGTTCTGTCTTCTCCATCGATTCCACCGCTGTCCTTGTGCAGTTTGAGAAACCAGAGTCTGTAAATGATTTCTTGGATTTGAAGGCAGTTTTGGAGAGGACGGATAGTGCTATCTCAATTGTACACCCATTGTCAACTATATTGGGAGGAGGCCGAACTCGAGCTGAGAAATATGATACCTGCAGAGACATCTGCAGCTCTTCTGAATCAAAATATCTTTTTGCTGATCAAGCTGAAGCAGTTTGTGCAACTTCAGAGAATCAGCTCCGAGAGAATGCTGATGACAATCTTATATCTGGTGTGCACCAGAGTATTCTTGATGGCACAGTGCTCGCCTCTGTAAATAAGGGAGATGCAACAAAATCTGGTTCCAAGAATGAAGGCGATGCTGATATTACATGCCAGCGTATTTTAGATGCTCTACACAATGGCAGAGCATTGATTGGCAGACGAATGAGAAGCTAATGACTGTTCTTTTTTTTTAAAAAAAAGAAAAGCTAATGACTGCTAGCGGCCTTTTTCCACATGTTTTCAGCAATTTGCCACTTATTTTGAGGCTTACTGCTCTGAATCTAATAGGGAATATTTCCCCAATGTCTTTAGGCACAGTGACATCCCTATCAGGGAAGCATTCTTCCAGCTGTCATTTAAAAGAATGATTAGTGCATTCTTCCATCCTCTTTTGCTCAGTGGGAGATGTCCTGAATTTTACTCTCTAACAACGCATCAACGGATGCGTAAACTTTTATTATTAGTAGCAGGATATCGAAACTCTGCATGATGCACACAAGGACAAATCATTTAACAAAATACTCCAGGCCTGCCCTGTAACCTGTGGCTCTCTATATAGACCTTTTTTTCACGAAACACGTTACAAATGCTCAAATATGAATGATGAGCTGGCAGCGTCGGATACATCGCCCTACCACTGAAGCCCTACCACTAACAACGTTGATTAAATCGTGGAACAAATTTAGAAAAATGCAACCACTCATGTCGAGTTGAGGACTCCAACCTGTCTAAGCCTCCTCCAACAGCCGGAGACGTCGCCAGCAAAAATAGTTGTTTAATCAATGAACAGTACAGAGACATGGAAGTTTTATGAGCACAGTTACATAGACTGTGAATTAGGTAACTGTGCCAGATGAGTTTTATGGTGATGAAACTCTATCCTTCTCTCTCCTTGCCATATCAGCAAAAGTGATGATATTTAATGCTATGAAACTCTCCATGAAACCCCATTAAGACTAGCCTAAGTAACTTTACCAGTTTGAGCTGCACTCAATTCACGGCGTGCCTTAGTATTGACACCATTAAATATCTTATTGTCCCAATACATGGGGACCTTTGCACAAGTAGGGCTTGGCTATAGCACACTCATATTTTTGCCCCTTCCTACACCTGAATTTTTTTACTCTGAATCAATTGTTTATCTTCTTCCTACCCTTCTTCTTCCTTTCACTTCTTCCTGCTCCCGTCCCGCCTCTTTCGCCGCCGCCTTGCCTCCCCAATAGCGAATGCGGGAGGGTCTCGCCGCCGCCGCCATGGTTATTGTCGCCCCCGCCCCATCCTGGCCCAACCGCCCTCCTCCACTGCCCGGCCCGTGGCGCCACCGCCGCCGATCTCACCGACCCCGTGCCACCACCACCGCCGGCCCTGCGTACCACCCCCAACCTTCCTTCTAATCCTAGCAATGGAGATCGCCGGAGCCCAAACCCTTATCTTGAACCCTAACCTCGCCGGAGGTGGAGAAGAAGCTCATCGGAGATCGCGTTTCCGTTCCAAAATTTGGACTCACAAAATTCGGAGTGTGGAGGGTGGAAGAAGTGCTCGAATTCCATTTAGTTTTCCCGTTAACAAAATACTCCAGGCTTGCCCTGTAACCTGTGTCTAGCAGTCTAGCATACAAGAACTATGTTTCAGGGGCGGAGCTACATGTAATGATTGATGTCTGTTGACATCGATAATTTTCTGCAAAATCAATGAGCAATCACTGTTTTGTACTGTTCATATATGGAGCTGACAATATTGTGACAGAGAGCTAACCTCGGTGGCTTCATATGCTGGCTCTGCCCATGCTATGTTTAGGCTACTTGTTCTCAATACCATCAATCTAAAAGCTGTTATCATCTTGAAGTCATCATCATCGCAGAAGCATTTTGAACAATTCCATCGCACTTCACTATTTGATCATACCAATTGAGAAAAATGAGGCCGCGTTTAGATCGCGAAAATTTTTGGGTTACGACACTGTAGCATGTTTCGTTTTTATTTGGTAATTAATGTCCAATCATGGATTAATTAACGTCGTTAGATTCATCTCGTGGTAATCAGTCAGACTGTGTAATTAGTTATTTTTTTAACTACATTTAATACTCCATGCATGTGTTGAAAAATTCGATGTGACGGAAAAGTTTGGGAACTTTTTGGGAACTAAACGCGGCCTGAACACTAGAGCTCACTCTTGCATTAATTTTGTTGAACACCTTCGGTCAACCTCACTGTTGGCCGGAACAACACAGGGATGGACAACCTCGTACCAACCCTATCGAAGCTCGCAACATTCCAGCTTGGAGCGTGTGGTTTTGGCATGATGCAAGGGTTATATCCGATAGCTACAGCGAAGCTCAGCGTGCATGCCCAAGTTAGGGAACAAGTGGGTGGGCACCGTCGGAGGTGGCGGCAGTGGCAGATTTTAGGGTGGCCGGAAAGATGTCAAAACAACAGCCATTGAGGTGGCCATGGCCAATTGGGTTACCGGTAGTTTTCAAGATTTAAAAAACCCTTAATAATTAACGTTGGCATTGAGTATCCGCTGGAAGGTCTCATTAACGCTTCTCGCTCAACGAAATTTATGGATGTAGCAGACAAAGGTTACGGTGGTGTGGTAGAAATTTCTGAATTTTAGCACACGAATGTTCAAATGTTCTTTTTTTTTTTGAAAAGTAATGTTCAAATTTTCCAATCGCATGGGTTTTGCTTTTGCATCCAAGGTCTCGTTTAGATGTATGCTGTAAACTTTTTGAAAGGAAATCTTTTAACATTTGAAGTACTAAACATAGACTAATCACAAAACTAATTACAGAACTTGTCTGTAAACTTCGAGCTTTTGCATCCAAGGTCTCGTTTAGATGTATGCTGTAAACTTTTTGAAAGGAAATCTTTTAACATTTGAAGTACTAAACATAGACTAATCACAAAACTAATTACAGAACTTGTCTGTAAACTTCGAGATGAATCTAATGAGTCTAATTAATTTATCATTAGAGCATGTGTACTGTAGCAATTTAATGTCTAATTATAGCCTAATTAGGTTCATTAGATTCGTCTCGCAATTTATAAATAAATTATGTAATTTATTTTTTATTTTATCTAGATTTACTACTGCATGCCTATAAAATTCTTATTTGCTGTGATGGTTTTGGAATTTTGAATTTTGCATCCGGGCAAGCCATGCTCCCGTCATTCGCTGCCCAGTCGTTTGGGATGCCTCCCCTAGCAACTGCCAACTGGAGTATCGTGATTCGTGAAGCCGTCAACAACTGAACATGCATGAGCGTCGCACTGGTCCTCCCGGTTCCGGGACCCGGCCTTCCCGGTTCCCATTCCCACTCACCCCTTCCCCTTCTGCAGCAGCCTCGGCGCCGCGTTGGCCTGTCGTGTCGCACTGTCGCTACTCGCTGCCGTGGCGCTGCTCAACTTTACCACCACCGGCCCCACACAGCACACCACCCAACACAACCAAATCAAACCACACGCTAACGGGGGATTGAGATTCCGTGCTCAGCACTGTAGCGGTGACTTACGATCTCTTCAGAGCCGTCCATTTCGAGATCGACGGCGAGGTCTGTGCAAACAGTATCCGTGCTACAGAATTAAACAGTATGGATACAGTATCATCGTACAGTGATTATTTTGTCCTCTAGCGCAGTTTTTTTAAAAAATTCTATAATTTCCGTCACATCAAATTTTTGGATACATGTATAAAGTATCAAATGCAGTTGAAAAAATAACTATTATACAGTCTAACTGATTATCATGAACTGAATCTTTTAAATCCAATTAATCTATAATTGAACATTATTTGTCAAGTAACAACGAAATGTGCTACAGTACCAAAACCCAAACTTTTTCACCAACTAATGCCGTGTTTGGTAAAAATTTCTAAAAAAACGAACGCACATATGGAATACTAAACGAAATTTATTTGCGAAATCTTTTCATGGATGAGTGCAACTTTTCGAGACGAATCTAATGAGCCAAGTTGCACTACGATTGGCTAAAGTGATGCTACAGTAACCACTCCAAATCATCCTCTAATCATGCGGTAAAAGACTTTAGTTACAGCACATACTACAGTACCATGATTGTAAAAATTGTTTCATAATTAGACTTCATCTAATATCTCTAATTAGTAGTCAAATTTTCATGACAATTTTCTCGTACCCAACCAAACACGGCCTAAACACATCCTAAACCACCCAACTCCACGCTAAAACCCTCTCGCCGCGCCCGCCTCCCCCATGGACGGGTACGGCGCCGGCGACCGGCTCGCCGTGGCCTCCGCCTCCCCGCAGGCCGAGGAGGCGATCGCCGCGGTCCGGGACGACGCCTACGCCGGCCTCCGCATCCCCTCCTGCGAGGAGGACTGCGACGACCTCTACGGCGACGTCAACGTCGGCTTCCTCCCCCTCCCCGGCCCCCTCCTCGCCTCCCAAAACCCCCTCCCCCGGCTGCTCAATCCTGTCCCTGTCCCCGTCCCCGCCGCCGCACCGCGCCCCGGCTCCGGAGCCCCAGCCCCAGCGCGAGCCCGAGGCGCGGCCGGAACCCGCCACCGCCACCACCCCGCGACACCAGCCGCCGCCTCCTCCTCCTCCCGCACCTCCGGGACACCACGTGCCGCCGCAGCCGCAGCGCGCGCCGCGCGGTGGGGGCGCCTCGGCCTCCTACTCGTCGCCGCCCAGGTGCACGGCGCTGTACATCAGCGACCTCCACTGGTGGACCACGGACGCGGAGGTGGAGGCCGCGCTCGAGCTCGCGCCGCACGGCACCGCCGCCGCGCTCTGCGGCCTCCATTTCTACTCCGAAAAGTTCACCGGCAGGTCGCGCGGCATATGCCGCGCCGAATTCCTCAACGCCGCCGCGGCCGCGTCGGCCGCCGCCACGCTCCACGGCCGCGCCTTCCACGGGCGCAACTGCGTCGCCTCGCTCGACCGCCCGCCCGCGCTCGACCGCCTGGGCGACGACTCCGACTCCTGCGCGGAGGCGGCACGGGCCCCGAACCCTACCCGGGGCCTCGGCAACGGCAGCCCGGGCGCGAGCAACGCGACGACGGGACGAGGCAATGTGGGTCCTGTGTTGGGTGATCGGCCGACTCTGGCGCTGCCTCCACTGTCCGTGGTTCCCCGGCCGTCTCCTGGGCCGCCGTTTGGTGGCATTACGGGAGGTGTTGGTGGATACGGTAGATTTCAGTCTACGGGGCAGTACAATGTGGGGATGGGTTGTGGCATGATGCCGTCGCCGGTGGCGCCCAACCTATCCTTCTTGGCTGCTGGTGGGATGGCCATGCGTGGCCCGGGAGTGTGGCATGATCAGGGGATGGCTGGGGGCTTATGGGGTGTTCAGCAAGCGTGGAATTTCAGAGGTTGTCAGGTGCCATGGCGGCAGCTACCACCACCAGTGCAGCACCAATACGGGAATTGGAACTATGGAAAGGGGCGTGGCATGAGGCGTGAAAGACCAGGTAGTAGGAGTGAGGAGAGGGGCATTGGCAAAGTGAGCTATCCGGATAGAAGGCAATCTGACCGTGAGAAAGGTCAGCATCGGGAGCGTGCCCTGGAGAAGGAAAGGAAGCGGGAGAGGCACTGGAATGAGAGGGATCGACATGGGGGTGACAAGAGGAGGTACCAGGAGTACACTGAGCATACTGACTTCGACAGGGGAGGGCGGGCACGGTCGAGGAGCCAATCAGGGGATGATAGTGATGATGATCGTCCAAGGAGGCGGCACTAACGTTTTGCACACCAGGAAGCATCTTCCGGCTAAATGGTAATTACAATGCTAGAAAAACATCTTTTATAACTGTTTCGTTTTCCTCTATAACTAGCTTGAGTGTTGTATGATTCTGAAGTTATCTTTTGGGTTCACTTTTGAGGCAATCATTTTAGTGTTCTGATTCTGAGTTGCATCTTCTCACATCTTTGTCTTGGTAGACTTATATATCCCTAGTTCTATCATGCAACCAGGCTCTTCCCATAAGTCACATTCTTGTGTAAATGTACATAGATAGCTCTTGTTGTAACTGTGAGGACCGTGCCTTTAACCTCCTTATGCACCATAATGCATTATTATGGTGTCTAAAAGGGTGTAGATTTCAAAACTTGAAAGGTTTGATGCATTATTTTATTCATCCAACTATGATTCTTTTTCTACTCTTGTAGAGTCAATGGAATGAGATTGATGTCTTGTTTTCTAGGAGAAGAGATTCATCTCTTGTCACAAATACTGTGACTGCTCCGTTCAATGGTTCTACATAATCACTTTCAATTGTAATGTGATTCCCCTTTTAGATTGCATCTTGCGTGAGCAGGAGGCAATTTGTTGGTTATTGTATGGTGAATTGTTGCCACTTGGCAGTAGTCGGTTATGTTGGAGGTAGTGCAAAAACAGATCTATATTCATTGTAATCATGTTGGTTGGCTATTTTATGAATTCATCACGTATAACGTGTTAATTGGCATTGGCTACATAAACAATTGGTTTTCAGTTGACTTATGTTATCAGCATGCTCCTTTCTCCTGAGTGAATTGTGTTTATGCCATGTCGTGTCATACTACGCATCTACACATTCTGAGAGACTGAGTTCCTTCATAGGAACATATTACTTGAAACATGTGAACCATTAGTCATTGATCCTATCCATGAAATTCGTCAGTCAGAATCAGAACATAATTCTGCCATTCTTTTAGGCAGAGTGTCTTTTACTGCCTTTCAGCACTTGTGCTAATTAAGTACTGCATGGTACTATATAGTGAAAGTTCCTTAGCACAATACTACGGAATCAACATAGCACAAATCAACTTTCATCCACTAGTGCTTGATCTTAAGAGTTACTAGCATACATGTTTGGGCCTCTTATATGTTTAACTGCGCTCATGCATATCTTCCATGCCTATGTACTAGCATGTGGTTTTGAGATGCTTCTCAAACTAAACAAGAACTGAATTCTGTTGGTTCTGACGTACATGACTGCTGATGCAGAACTCATTAGTTGCTTGCATAAGTCTTGAATCTGAATGTTAGGTTTTAATGTATGCCTGTGAGGTTGTGACTTCTTTTTCTTTTTTTACTTGAGATAGCTTATTTTTATTATTCTTTTTGGCTTCATCTTTTGTGAGGAGAGATTGGCTTTATTGCGGACAGAATGTTTCGAGAGGGGATGGATGAACAGGAGGGGATAATGTGGATGTTATAGTGAATTGAGTGGAAAGGATGAGTTGTACTAGAATAAACCTTGTCAAATGTCATGTCACAAATTTTCATATGTCAGTTTCAATCCAATGCTTGCGCAATACACTGCAAATAATGTAATTCTGAGTGACAAAATGATCAGTGGTGATAAATAAAAATTTAATAGTTGGGAGGTAAGATATTGTTATCTTGGTGAAATGAACTGGAAGAAGATCCATTGATTCACCAAAAAGTACTAGAGCTTGGATGAACAAGCTTTTACCAAAGCGTACTCAGGTTTCCATACTAGTGTTTTACTGACTGGATGTTGGACAGGCGAACCCAGTGTCTCATGGAGTGTATTCTTGGACTCGTCATCAATCAGGATATCAGAGTACCAGTGGTAATGTTTCTTTGTTGGGACTTGAGAGTGTATAATAGTCTAGCTCCTTTAACCATTCTCAAAGTTTCCAACTACTGAGGGTTTGAGTGAGGATGGTTAATGGGTCCGATTTTCTGCTGTGAATGATTTGTGTGTAGCATTCATGATTTAATTTTTCATGTTCTCCATTAGATTGAAACACCACTTACATAATTGATTGTATGCAATCACAGTGCTTTCTCTCCTTGCCAAAAAAAAAGGGTGCTTTCCCTCCTCACAAAAGAAAAGGCTACAGTGCTTTCTCGCGAACTTGGGTTAATTTTGTACTATTCCTGTTCAAGTATGCTGATCTTGTTGATTCATATATGCAGGTACATTGTCTTTTGCGGTCATGTTCAGCAACTTCTGCTCTCCTGGTGTTACGCTGCAGGCACCAGGCTTACCCAGTACTAGCAACTATCAACTGACTAGGAATTATCCTCTGCTTCTGCAGTGGTTAAAGCTAGCATAATTTATGGCGATATTACTTTTGGCGGAGACTGCAGCGTTATTTTAACTCCAGAAAATACCTGACTCAGCTAATATAAGTAGATTTTATTTATCGTTGCAGGACTATACCCGACTCAGCTAAGGCTGGTTCCAACAGTGGGTCTGCAGCCCCAGCCCACAGCCACAGCCACGTCAACGCTCGCCAGCCCACTCGACCCCAGCGCTCCATCAGTCAGCCTGCAGCCTCAGCCCACAGCCACATCAGCGCCACGTCAGCTTCTCCATTCCAGACTTAACCATTTCAGAACGCGTTGCTCTATGATTTAAATTGACACAGCAAAACCACTTTATTAAATTTAAAAATTCAGAAATTACATAAAAATTCGAAATAAAAATTACACGACAATTTAAAATAAAGAAAATTACATAAAAATATAAAAACGGTTAATTGCAACGGCTATTTTATAGATGAGTTGGGGATGAAATTTGTGATTTTTTGGAATTTTTTTCGAATTTTTTGGAGTCCAAACGGTCAAAAACGGGTAATTGCAACGGCTAGCTGACGTGGCAGCCGTTGGCCAATCACAGAGCGCCGCGTGGCAGCCGACCGGACGCGGGGTTGGTACCGGCCGGGTCGGTACCGACCGCGCGCGGCTCCCACGCCGGTCGGTAGCGCTACCGCTCCGCGCTCTCGGTTTCTGCGCTTACCGACCGGCGCGGGTCGGTAGTCGGGTCGGTACCGATCGGCGGGGGTCGGTACCGACCCCTTTGGAACCAGCCTAATATAAGCAAAGAACTGACTCAGCTAATATAAGCAGACTTTATTTACCGTTGCATGTCAGTTGGATTGTGGGTGTGGGATGTATCCAATCTCCTGGTAGTGTTTTCCTCAGCTACCCTGCGTATGGTGATCGATGTGTTAGCAAATGAGAAAATTCTTGTCAGAGAAGGATAGCACTGTATGTTTCTGTAAGATAGTGACGAGTACCTGCTGGCTGCGGCATCTATCGTTGATCGCCCTTGTTGACTGAGCATTGCCGTACGCGGTACGCCACAACGATGCAGTGGCGTGATCTTACACTGAACGTGCTGAGCGCTGGGCAAGCTTTGCGCGGCCATGGGAATGTTGGTGCGGTTGGGGCTAGACGAAGCAGTTGAGCTCAGCTAGTCAGGATCAACTCAGGATGCTGCACTTGAAGCGCCGCCTCCTGCCGGCACACCGGTCAGGTGGAGGCGTTCGGTGCTGATCACCTTTGCGGGGATTCTCGTCTTCCATATGTTGGTTGTGAGAAAAATTAGATTTGTACCCGTGTCAGTAATATATCGATAGTATATATCTAACTTTGTGATCTTTTAATAGTATGGTGGGCCGCCACCAGTCCTGAACCGTGATTGTTGTTAGGTCGGGCCAAGCGGCAGCACGCCAGACTGGGCCGTCGTTCCGGGGTGGCTCCGCCGCTCCGGTTTGTTTTGATCATGGGCCGGAGCGCAAGTGCGGCCTGCCGATCCTACGAATCGCACCAGACCCACTTCAAAAAAAGAAAAGAAACGCACCAGACGCTGGCCGCCGCACCTGCCGCCGCTGGCCGCTGCTACTGTAGTTGTGGACTCGTAGCTGGTCGAGATAGCCCGGGCACGCTGGCACGCACATTTCGGTGCGCCGCCCGCCGGTCCATCCTGATCCCCACATGCACGGGTGCGTGCGCTGCAGTTGGGCGCTCCCGCCCCTGTCCTGCCTCTGCTGCTTTTGCGATGAGCCACCCAACCCAACCAGCCAGCCAGGGCACGGAACCAGCCGGCCGGCGCAGCCTTCCTTTCGGCGAACCGACACCGACCACACCGAACCTCTCACCTCTGGGCTCTCTGCCTCTCTCTCTCTCTCTGGCTCATCTCGGCAACGCGCAACGCCCGCCCCCGGTTTGCCTGTCGCCTTGTCGGTCAGCCCGTCGCCACATGCACGGACACGCGCGCGTGGCTGGCTGGCTGGCCGCCTGAACTGCCGGCGCGTAAGACTAAGGCTTCCTCCAACGCTACCCCGAGAACGGCCCCCTCCCTCCACATACCGTGCACAGTTATCCCTGAAGCGCTCCAACGGCACACCCTACATCGCCCCCCCCACGTCCGGTGAGCGGCTTCACCTCCGCAAATGTGGAGGGAGGTCAGCGTCCCTAGACGTGCGAGCCGTTGCAACCTCCATCTCGCGTGTGCAGGGAGCGAGCCCGTGGAGCAGGGAGCGAGCCCGTGGACGCGTGGCGGCGGCGGCGGAGAAGTCGGGGGCGCCGGCCGTTTGGCTGCCCCGCGGGAGGTCGGATCCACGAAGCTGGAGGCGGGGAGCGAGGTGGGTGAGGTGGTGGCGGTAGATCCAGTTGGCGGGTGCGGCGGGAGGTCCGGCGAGGTGGCGGGCGTGGAGGGCCGGCGTAGCGGGGGAAAATCCAGGAGCTCGTCGCGCGCGGGAAGCAGATCCGGAACGCGGGGGAAGAAGTGGAGTGGCGGCATCCGGCGGCGGGCGCAGAGCTCGTCGCCGAAGCCTCCCCGGAAGAATCTGCAAGGTAAGTCTAGGTGCAATTTTCGTTTTTCGAAAATCTCCATGGTGCTCTGCAGTTGGCGTTGATTCTAGTTTATGAACCTTTGATTATGCAACCTAAATGGGGAACGTATCCTAGATCTAGGGACTGATTTAGCTTACGTTCTTGGAAAAATCCAGCACATGAACATGTAGATCTCTAGGTACTGATCTAGGGAAACTTGTGAGCTCATTTGTTCTCTGTAGTGTTATGAGTCCGATGAAATGCAAATAATTTTTCCTTGTACTGTGATAGAAATATGCAGCGATTGTTATTGTTCCTTTATTGATCAGCACGGCAGTTGCATATAGGAATGCTTGCCTTGGTATTTCGATGTCTGTTTGTAGGGGGAATAGATGGGTTGGGAAAGAAATTTCTAAAGTTATAGTGTTGCACCACTAATTTTTTCTTGAATAGGAATGCTGCGTGCTATTGCTGTTATTTTCCTTCACTCCAATGCTTTGGAAATTGCAATGATTGTTCAACAATGCACCCCAACATGTTGTTCAGTTATGTCTTAGGCTTGATTAATAATTATGATTGTAACTTATCATAACTAGTAATTTTCCAATCTTTTTGTGACTCTGCATGCATGTTACTACAATATACAAGTAAAATGTTACATTTTTAGTTCTTCTTATTGTTTTTGACAGATAACATCAAAGAACATGCATAAAACTCCCTGAACGGGTGTGCTCTTGATAGTACTGAATTTAATATGACAGCCTAAACCCCTTCAATGAGTGTGGTCTTGACAGTATTGAATTTTGTTGATAGTACTGATTTTTTGACAGATTAGATCATAGATAGATAAGCACAGCCTGCTAGGTTACTAACACTGCTTTGCATGGGATTAGATGGACCCGCAGATTGCCGCTCTAATGAAAGCAATGGCCTTGTTGATGACCATGGTTGAGAATACCACCTGTCAGATACGGGGCCTTTGCCATGAAGGACTCACCCCTGCACTCGAACCTGAGGCCAACCTGTTGACCCTCATAGCCATAGATGATTTGGCCACCGACTTGGAGAACGCAACCATCGACAGTCGTTTGCGGATGGAGTTGTCCTTTGGTGTGCAGCGGGAGCAGAGTGCAGACGAGCACAATGTTGACGCCAATGACATTGTGCCCGTGGATTTCTCGCCCCTAGACTCGGAGTACGAGCTTGAGCCTGAAGAAGAGTACCACTACATCGGCTCGGATCGTGATATTTAGTACTCTGCTTTCATGTTATTTTATTTGAACTACCGTAATGTATGAACTATTTGGTACTAGGGTGTACTACTACTCCTTAATATGTAGTGCGTGTATGAACCACTCTTAATTTCGAAGGAACTGCTTCTACTCAGTCATGTATTATGTTTCTTTTCAGCTGTGATTTAAATATGCAATGTTATTTGTGCCTACTTAATTTGAATTCTCTGTGCTGCTACTTTTATTTTCCTAGTTAACATGCTTGCGTTATGTTAACTGTGAGATATCTTGGTTCCTTTTGCGTCTCATAATGGCTGAGCAATCCTGTTTTTGTCATCAACGCTTTGCATGCTTCTTGTGCAGGGCCATGGATGGCGGGTGGGACTTCCATACGGGCCTCCCGGACCTCTCTGGTCCCTCCAACACACCTTATCAAGACATGCTCAATATTAATTTTGAAGAACCGGGTGTGGCAGCTGGTACTCCGGCTTTTCAGCCCGGTTCCAGCCAAGGTGGTTCGGGGAAGGCGCGCAAGAAAACTGTGTCCAGACCGAAGCAAAACAACTTTTCAATCGAGGAAGACAAAAACCTAGTGTCCAGCTGGCTCAATGTGAGCTTGGATGCAGTTAAAGGTGATGTGTCAATGTCAATTTGTTTCAGCTGCACATTTTTTAAAGGCCTAACCATATGTTTCTCATGTATGGGTATGTTCCAGGCGCGGGGCAGCGCAAGGCATCATTTTGGAAGGTCATTGAACGGAACTACAATGCCCATAAAGGGCCCATCTACCCTATCCGCACCCTTCGCAGCCTTGAGGGTCGCTGGTCTGATATTAAGGAACAAGCAAATAAGTTTGAGAGCCACTACAACAATGTCCTTAATGAGAGGTGCAGTGGCTACAGCGATATGGACAAGGTCAGATTTCCCTAACCCTTTGTTTGTAATGCTTATCATGAACATACTTGTCAATATACTCTGTCAATGTATCCCTGATTGAAGGTGTTCCAGATGCCAGCAGCCCTTGCACCTAGATACTTGCTTACTGTTTTTTTCGTTTTGGTGCAGATCGCATCAGCCATTGAGTTGTACAATAGTCTGGAAGATAGGCCGTTCACCACGATCCACTGCTGGGAGATGCTTTGCAACGAACCTAAGTGGATGGACCTAAACAACCGTGGAAAGCAGGACCGAGGTCGGGTCCCCGAAGATGTTAATGCGCCCATCGATGTCACAGAATCTGGATGTGGGGAAGCCGGGAGCGAGAGTCAGATTGGTACTTCCAAGAGGCCTCCGGGGAGGGACATTTTGAGGTCAGGCAAACGGACTTGCTGCAGTGGGTCTCCTAGTGATGCAGGGTCCGAGTTCTCTTCTATGCTATCTGCAATGCACATTCAGAAGATGGACTTGATCAGGACATTTGACGGTTGTGTGGCAAGCAAAATGGATCGGCTGGTGAAGTGTCCCCTCATGAGAGAAGGCTTAAAAGTGATACAATATCAGTCCCAGGAGGCTGATAACACTTTTATTACATCATATGGTACATCACCGTACAACTCTACGCGCAAGTGGGCAGTGAAGCGCCACTATCGCGAGGATAACAACTAAAACTCACACAACTACATTAACTACAAAGAGGGGGTCATCAGAGTCTTGCGCCATACGGAACTTCCTGCGGGTGACCCTATCCACAGGCAAGGCTGGGTGCAGGACGGTACCCAACTCGACGTCTTCGGGAACGTAGTCTGGATCTTCCTCTGTAAAAATTAAGAATGGGGTGAGTACAAACGTACTCAGCAAGTCCAACCACACCCACGGAGGGGGGTATAAACAGAATATAATGCACAGGGTAAATCAAGGATAAGGCTAGGGTTAATTTGCGGAAAGCTAATTTTTATGCAGGGGTTCATTTCAAAGAAAGGATTTTCAAAGCGAGTTTTCTTGTACCGAGTAACACGTAGTGTTGACCCACACATGATCCAAGTTTTAAGCTGCTACCGGACTCCTCATCCGCCGTAGCACACGGCACAACTGTCGGACACTTTTCCCAAAACAACTCCCGTCAACACATCCCTTCCCAGAATAAACACTAGTTGCGTGACCACACCGTAACTCGCCCAGTACCGTGGGCACGACTATTCGAATAGATTTTAACTCTGTAGAGGTGTGCAACTTTACCCACAAGCGGGGTACCGCAACTCGATCACCTTAGTGTCGGTACAGATCCCAACAAAGACATTACCCACCTTAGTTAGACCTGACTAGCCATCACGGGATCCACCAAGGCATCATTGACTGATCACAGAGGTACTAACTGGGGCATAAGTCACACAGAACTAATCCCTTCTCTTTGATCACCCGTTGCTCTCAGCTCTCCTGATGGCTATCAGACTAACTAGTGGGGTTTATGCTAAGCCGTTGCCCATTCAATGGTCGAGTGGTTTGCACGACGGTGGAGTTAGGTGAGACGACACACCAACTCGGTCCTTAGTGGTGATAAGATGGATATCTCCCTTCTTTGCTCTACCACACAGGCACGAGCACACCATTTGGCAAATCACACAGAAGTGTCATCCATCCTGTCTAAACATATCTTTCGAAAATTTCACATTTTTCCCTTCCCACACACTCACACATTTTCCTTTTATAAAACAAATTGTATTGTGTTTAAGGTCCTAAGCGTTCTAGAAGTGATTAACTTCCAAACAAATCACATTCAGACATTAATCTAGGTGGTCAAGGAATGGTTATAACAAATCAAGGGGTGGCTATCCAACCATGTTTTCAGCAGGCAAAACATATGCAATTTTATAAAACAGGCCAATAGGTTGTGTTTATAAAAGCTAGGACAAAATATGCATCAAAGGGCGGGATTGAACTTGCCGTCTTCAAATCCTTCCGGGGGTTCCTGATCGAAGTGCTGTCCTTCGGGCTCGGGTCGCAGAACTGGCCCTCATTCACTTGCTCGCAGTACTGCTCGTCGACGGGCTCTCCTTCGTTCACACCGTGATCTACGACGTATACAAACAAGCACACAATCAAGAAAAAGAAATAAAAGTTTTATCGTTGAACTCGATTCGGAAACAAATAAGGTATGGAGATAGAAGTAATATTTTTGGACAATTTCTTAATGGCATGGCCAAAACTATTCTAGAAACGGCGTGGTAAAGTTTTGGATCGATCGGAGGTTGTTTGACACATAAAATGATAGGTTATATAAAGGTTCAGGGGTCAAATAAGGAGTCAGGGACCTGTTTGTAATTATTTTTGAGAAGGTAGGGGCTTGATTGGTATTTTAGAAATTATCCGGGTTATTTTGGAAAAGGTCAGGGATTTATTTAGAATAATATTTATATGAGGGAAGGGTTTATTTTGAAATAGGATAAAGGGAAGGGATTCTTTTGCAAAAAGACAAAGGAGTGGGAGGGTTCTTAAATAAAAAGGAAGGAGGCCAGGGGGCTTTGGGCATTTTTGCCCTCCTCTCATTCCTCCCGATCGCAGAACAGGGGAGGGAGGGGTGGCTCGCCGGCGGCGGCCCGGGCCGGCGGCTCAAGGCGCGAGGGCGGCTCTAGAGTGAGGGAAAAGAGAGGGAGGGGAAAGGAACCGATCCCCGGCTGTGGCTTGGGCCAGGGTGGTCCGAGGCGGCCCAGCCACGAGGGCGGCGGCCGTGGTGGCGCCGCTGTGGAGCTCGGTGGCGGCCAAGGAGAGGGGAGGTGAGGGGATCCCGGTGCGCCCCCTACTTTGGCCGGGGTGGCTTGTGGGCGGCCCTCCGCGGCGGCAGGTGGTAGCGGGCCGAGAAACGCACGGCGGCGGCGTTACGGAGGTAGGAGAGAGGGGTTAGAGGTGGCGGAGGTGGTTGTGGGGCGGATGAGTGGCGCGGGGGTCCCTTTATAGGGCGAGTAAGGTGGTGTCGAGGCCGGGGCAGGTGGCGATCCGGCTAGCGGTGCGGGGCGCTTTAATGGCGTCCGGCGTCGCAGACGCGGCGGCGCAGGCGGCGAGGCCAGCACTGGTGATGGGATGGCTCGGGCAGGCGTGCGCGGGGTAGGCGGTGCAGTGCTTGGCAGCGGGAGGCGCGGCGAGCAGGGGCGCGTGCCCCATGTGGGTGCAATGCGCGCGCTGGCGGCCGGAGGTGATGGCGGCACAGGAAGGCGGTGGCGAGTCGACGGGCGGCGCGGCGAGGCTCGGGGCTCGTGGAACGCGTGACGCGCGGGGCGGTGCAGGGAAGGCGGGGCGTGTGGGTGCGGCGTGCGCGGCGTCGCGGCATGCACGGCTCGGCGCGGCGAGCCCGTGCGCGTGCGCGGCCCAAGGGGGTCGCTTGGCGCGGCGGGGTGCACGACCGAGGGAGGAGGCGCGCGCGCGAGGGCAGGGAGCCGGGAGCGGCCGGGGCGAGCGCGGGGAGCCGAGGCCGGGCGTGCGCGGCCGAGCAACGCTCGGGGCGTGCGGGAACGAGACAGAGGAGAGGAAGGAGAGAGAGAAGGAAAAGAAAATAGGAAAATAAAAATGGGGTAAAAAAGAAATGGGAAAGAGATATATATATATATATATATATATATATATATATATATATATATATATATATATATATATATATGCTCGGCGGTGATCGCGGCGTCGACCGCGGCTGCACGCGCACGCGCGTTGGTCGGGCGTGGCGCGGCGGTCGGCGGTACGCAATGCGCGGAACAGGAAAAAGAGAGGAACGAGACAGCGACTGATTTCGGGTGTCGGGGCAAAACTCTGAGGGGACAGGTTTAGGATTCAGAGGTTTAGGAAGGTTTTGAGCTCAATGATGGAAAAAAAAATATTTTAGCGCGTGATTTAATTTAGGTACATTTTGGGATGTTACAGCTGGTTACCATTCAGGAAGAGCACATTGAGTTGAAGAAGAAAAAATATGCCCGGGAGCAGGAGTTACGGGACGAGCGTATCATGGCTATTGACCTGACCACTTGCAATCCCGGACAGCGTGTCCTGTACGAGGCAATGCAGCGAGAGATTTTACAGCGCTGGGCTGCACGCAATGAAGATACTCCGTAGATTGTTCTGTTACTTTTACTACTGCAGTGTGTGAACTACTATAACTTGTACCAGGCTTTGTCGTTGGATTTGTTCTTAACTATTTCGTTTGGACTCACGTTCTGCTGTGAACTACGTCCTGATGTTGTCAACGTATAGGAATTAAAAATTAATAACAAATTAATTGTAACGCCAATATTAAAATGCATGCCGAAATTAAAATTGTTACTGTTTATTTATACAAATATGCATCGTGTATAGTCCATATACGTTGTGTTCGAATGAGAAGTTAAAATGAATAAAAAAAAGATGGTAGTTGATTTAGGGGGAGCGTATAGAGGGAATGGTTGGAGAGGAGGAATTATAGGGGGAGGAATCTTTTAGGGAGAGGTAGTAAAAAATAATAAAAAATACATTTATGGGGAGTTGGATGGGGGGAACCGTTGGAGGAAGCCATGCCGGCTCTGCTAGCTGAGAGGACGCCAGGTCACAGGCAAGCACGGAGTGGTGGTGGCGGACCCCACGTAGCAATCAATGTTCTGCAGCGTTTAGTAGCAACGTGGAGGCGGGAGATAGGCTCGAGGTGCTGAAAACTGCATACGCCCGCTTCCAGTCGGCGACGAGCCAGTCGCCCGCTATCTTCTCTCTCCAGCCTTCTCTCTCTGCCGTATAGGATGGAGCTGACGTGTTTCTACATTTCGCCCGCCTCGTTGACTTTATTATACTTGCTCCAAGGCCAGTCCCAGTAAAGTTTTATAAAGGTTTCATGCACATTAAATGAGGTGCTACATAGACAAAAATGATGACATGTTAAGAAATTTATGAAGAAAGAGAAGAAATGGGTTTCATCTAGATGAAACTTGAGTTAAACTATTTCTAAGACTATGAAACTTGATGAAACTAGTATTGGGGGCTAAAGAATTTCATCTCATCTGATTTCAACCAATTATGTTTATAGTAATTGAATGCAATGGCTCGCCTATGAAATCGTGAAATGAAACTATGCATTGGGAGGTCCTATTTCATCCATAGTTTCAAAAGACTTTTAATAATATATCACTTTTGGTAACATGTATTGAAATTTTGCACTGGGATTAGCTTAAGTCCCTCCTCCTCTGAGGCTCTGAGGGTAGTCCTAACCCAGCTGACTAGAATGGTTTTTTGCAATTAATAGGACTGCCACGTAAGCATTTTAGTGATGTGGCAAGAGAAGAGAAAGAAACCGTTTCTTGATCGAGAAACGGTGTCGACGCGCGCAACGAGGAGCGAAGAAACTAGCAGTTCCGCGCTGGGGGGCGACCAACCCGTTTCCACATATATGGGCCCACGCAGAAGAGGATGGAAGTCACGGAACACAGGGGAGAGACCAAGAGAGTAGCAGAGGAGGGATTGGCTGGAATTTCTTTTGGGCCCACATCAAGAGACATTGCGTTTGGTGGATTAGTGTCTAGGCACAGTTTCTAGCTGATTTGGCAGCCGTAGAAACCGGACTAAGATTTCTGGGTTGGGACTGCCCTGACATCACACCGCCGCCGGCCGGCCCGGCCCAGCCGACCGAGTCGGAAGAAGCCGGTGAATAACAGAAGAAGTAAACGGAGCATCCTCAGTTCCTCACCCGGGCCGGCGCTGCCTGCCCAAACAAACCTTCAGTGTCCTGCTGTCGGCTCGTCGCCGGGACCGGGCGAACGGCTCCTTTTTCGCGGTGGTTCGGCGCGGCACGCTAGTCCCGCGGCGCAAAGAAAAACACACAGGAGGAGCACGCAGAGAACACGGGAGCTGCTCCACGCTACCTCCAACGGCAGGGACATCGGATGCATGTGACCCTAGCGAGCGGCCGTGCGCCGTACTGCTCCGAGAGTTAGAAGCGCCGCTCACGTGACTTGACGCTCCGAGAAAGGAGATCGGAAGAAGAACACGCACGGGGGGCGAAGATAAGAGAAGAGGCCCTGGCTTATGCTGCGCGGGTTGTTCGCTTGCTTAAACAAGGAGGCACGGGAACATGGACGCGTGTCAGCGAGAAAATTCCCGGGCCTCGGACCTTGCGGACAGCTGCCTCCCTCCCCGCACGCACGCGGACGCACGCAGGGCCCGTTTGGACATTGGAGCTGCTAGCGACTAGCGAGCATACGGAACTAGCTGAAGAAGCCCCGGCCGGGGCACATGCGCTGCTGACTGCTGAGTGTGATAGCCTTCTGCGTTTGAACCTGTGCTTAGGGTCTTAGGTCTTGTGTAAAATTTTTAAAAGGATATTTTTTTATATTTGAAGTACTAAATATAGACTAATCACAAAATAAATTTCAGAACTCGTCTGTAAATTGCGTGACGAATCTAATGAGCCTAATTAATCCATCATTAGAGATTGTTACTGTAGCAATTTAACATCTAATTACGGCCTAATTAAGTTCATTAGCTTGGTCTCGCGATTTACAGCCAAACTGTGCAATGCGTTTTTTATTTCGTCTAGATTTAAGTCTCCATGTAGGTGTGGGAAAAAAATTGGAATTTTGAACTTTGCAACTAAACAAGAGTCAGCTAATCGGTCAAACGGCTCGCCGTCACATGGCAAGTGTGATCTTTTGGCCCTGTTTGGAACCAAACTTTTTTCAGAAGTCCCTATCACATCAAAAAGAATCTTACTATTTTATAGTATTAAATAAAATCTGTTTATAAATGTTTTTTGACAGCTGAGTGCTTTTTCGCGAAACGAATCTAATGAGCCTAATTAATTCATAATTTGCTACAGTGATGCTACAGTATCATCCGCTAATCATAGATTAATATACCTCATTAGATTCGTCTCGCAATTTAGCCCCAGGATTCTGCAGTTAGTTTTATAATTAACTTTTATTTAATACTTCTAAATACTAAAAAGTTCCAGAGACTTAAAAAAAAGTCCCTGGAACCAAACAACCCCAAACCCTCTCCGGAGTGAAGGGTACAGTGGACTTTTTTAGACATTTTTTTATTTCTTATTCTTAAAAAAAGCATGAGGGAGTAAACAAAGGGGGAAACTACTCTAGCTCACTTTTGCATATATTTTTCGACCATCGGTAGATATACAAATCTGTGTGGTTAGCAATACTCAGCTGCTCTCCAGTGTATAGACAACCAAATTGGAGCGGGGTATACATATCCGTACGGAAAAAATGGAGCATACAAGTCGATTTCTTGAAAGGGAGGCGGTCTGAACCCTTAAGCCCTGAATTGGTTACTTCATGTGCACGAAAGGGATCAATCCAGTCACAACAAGCTGTCAGCGATCTTCTTCGCATGCTAAAGCCCATCACGAATTCACCTGGCTCGGTTCTAGTGGTTGAGCAGTCGGTTCGACTGTCTTGTCCGGAGAAATTCGCGGCGGGGGCGCCATGTGTGCACATTCACAGTCGAACGAGACCCACTGCAGCTGTGTCTGGGTCTCGTCTGTTTTATTGTCAGACTCCAATTTGGCTGCTTCTTACCGAACGATCGCGAGGCTCGACGACTAGGGATGGAAACAGCATGCATATCCGAAAATATTCGAGATATCCGAATTCGTATCCATGCGAATCCGATTCGTTTTCATCTTAAGAGATGAAAATTGGAAGGAAACACAAATATGATTATTCGAGATATCCGAATTCGTATCCATACGAATCCGATTCATTTCCATTCTTATCGACGACGCAGCACCTTTTCGTTTGGATGGCAAAATGCAGGCACCAACCGGAGATCGACTATGGCTGCGTTTAGTTCTAAAAAAGTTTGCGCAGTATCCGTCACATCGAATTTTCGAACACATATATGGAGCATTAAATGCAGTTGAAAAAATAACTAATTACATAGTCTAACTGATTACTACGAGATAAATCTAATGATGCTAATTAATCCATATTTGGATATTAATTATCAAATAATAATGAAATATGCTACAGTAACCAAATCTAAACCTTTTCACCAACTAAACACCCCTATACAAATCTAGCTACTGCCCGGTAGGTTAGTTCATTTCTGGCAGGTGACCTGTTGTCCGTGCCCGTCAACAGAGATGCCATCAGGTGCCCACGCGATCACGCATCTCCAAGACTCCAACAGCTGCGAGGTGGGGTTTGCGCAGTCTGTGTCTCAGCCTCTCAGGTGAGGATCGGATTAGGTGGTCACGCATGCTCTGGCTTCTTTCTTTGCGAGCACTTCATGTGCCACGCTACGTCTAGCATCTCTGCAAATGCAGGCGCCCTGAAACCAGCTTGCTCACGCAAAAGGCGCCTGCGTGCGTGCGTCCTCGCGAGAAGGCAGCAGCCTGACCGGACCGGAACGGCGCAGGACATGCCGTGCTCCTCGGACATCCGGCACCGGCAGGGGAGGTGTGTACGTCCGGAAAGATTAATCCGTGCCGTACTTGCCGGCACAGGGACGCAGACGAAATGACGTGCATGTTTAGGGCTGGAGCAATGAATGGGGTTAAGGGTCTGTTTGGTGCAATAGTCCTGACTCCTGCGAGAAACTTTTGTTTTTTTCCTGCCACAACTTATTTGACATGAGACACTACTTCACTTATCGTCATATATACTCCCTCCGTCCAAAAAAAGTGTAATTTTAGCATTCAAATTTTGTCCCCACAAAAAATATAGTTTTAGTTTGTAATGAGATCCATTTAATTAAAGTAATATCAAGTATCAAGAAAATATTGCATAGAAAAACTCATAGAGCCAATCAAATATTTAGTACATATTATTTTTCTAATTCCAATGCATATGTATTCAGTGAGGATCCAGAAAACCAAATAAATAACGCGGTTTTCAGTCATAATTGGTAAAAGTAATTAGGGACAACAAGATTATTTTTTTGGATGAGTAATGTGTCTGAAATTTTCTAAAACTATACTCTTTGCGGAACAGAGGAAGTAAGTGACAAGCCTTGATTTGTTGGAGTAGAAGTTGCATTATCAGGGCCAATGTTCTTTTCTGTAATAGTACAGTTTTTTTTCCTTTTTTCCAAACGACCGACGGAAAAGCTTGTCACCGAGCCTTGCCCACCGATCATCACGTACATGCTTTCCTTCAGAAAGACCTGCTCTACACAACCCTCCGCGTGGCACGGCGATGCGGGCCGGGGCTCGGGTCGGCACGGCTAGTGGAAGCTGCGAAAGGCGGCGTCCTTTTCTCATGTGACCCGGGCCCCACGACGGTGAGCTCATCAGAGTCGTCGTAGGCGCGTACGTGACAGGTGGTATCGATCAGCGGATGTTATGATGCCACTACTACAAAATAGTCCTTTCTTCCAGGCCATTTGTTCCGGTTATCTTTGGGCCCGGAACAAAAAGTGGCTTTTGTCCCGGGTCCAACGGCTAGCCGGGCCAACGTGGGGGACAGGAGCTTTTTGTCCCGGGTGGAGCCACCAACCCGGACAAAAGGCCCCCCTTTTGTCCCGGTTGGTGACTCCACCCGGGACAAAAGGCCCAACCCTTTTATCCCGGGTGGTAACACCAACCGGGACAAAAGGTGACCCTTTTGTCCCGGTTGGTGTTACCACCCGGGACAAAAGACCCCTTTTATCCCGGTTGGTGTTACCAACCCGGACAAAAGGCCTCTCCACGTGATAGTTCAAAAGGAAGTTATTCTATACTGAGTCACGTGTACTACTTAGGTGAATTGGTAAGGAAACCATGCGTTGGGCAAGAGGTCTTGGGATCGAATCCCGTGGTGAGCAAAAATTTTTTTAACATCAGGCACCTTTTGTCCCGGTTCTTCCACCCGGGACAAAAGCCTCGATAGGCTTTTGTCCCGGAAGCCTTGTCCCGGTTCCAAAACCGGGACAAAAGCCAGTTTGGAACCAGGACAAAAGGCCAAATCTATAGTAACCGGGACAAAATGCCAAATCTGTAGTAGTGTGCCCACCAAACCAAACCCAACCCAACCGAACGCGCGCCATCAGCCAGCAGCTAGCAGCGCACGCACGCACCCGGCGCCCCTCGCCTCGCTCCAACCGATCCCGACGCCAGCCAGCCGAGGTCCACCGCTCCACCCACCCAGCCCTGCCTGCCTGCCGCGGCGGCGAGCAAAAGCGGCCGGGGGGCGTGCGCACGCTGCCATCACCGCCAGCCCAGATCACACGGGGACCCCTCGCGCCCGCCAACATACTACGGGTCGCCATCATGCACGCTGCGCCCGCCCGTGGCGATCCCATCCACGCCACCGTGCGTGCGCGGCAGCGGCGGGGGCTCGCTGGCTGCGCGCCCGGCGCGCACTGCGCACCCGCACCCGCGCGCGGAGGCCAAGGCCAAGGAGCCGGCAAGGCAGCCGGCGGCGCACGAGCATACGGCTCAGCAACTCGAACGGCCGCCTTCAGCTGCAACTCTTCGAGCATGATCGCCCCGTCGACCATCGGGACTCGGGAGCCCTGGTTTCCTTTGCCAGCCTTTGGACCTTTGGTTGCTCGATCAATTCAACTGAATGGTTCCACATACTCCAGTCCACAGACGGTGATCTCAGTCATGGTCTCATGGACGAACAGGCAGTGCATGCGTCTTCTTCCAAGTCACAGCGAAGGAGAGCCCGGAAACACACCGTCCCCAGTTGCGCGTTAGAGAGACCATGTCACAGGGTAACAAAAGGTTACATACGATTTGCGGTCGTGAATCGTGATGCGACAGATAGCGTATGGGAGGATTGTTATTAACTGTATGTAAAGCCTTCCGTAAGCGTGCAATATGTCGGTGTAAATCATTACATTAATTAGGATGTGCTCATCAGCTTAATTATTCACTCTCTCATACTTTGACTAGCAATATTTATAATAAACATATATCTTATCTTAACTAGAAATATTTATACATTATAAAAATAGTTTTACAATGATCTACTCTGTCTATTTTTATTTACATGTCATATTAGGTTTGTCCTAAGTCAAACTTGTCCAACTTTGATCAAATTTATAGAAAAATAATACCATTTACAACACCAAATTTGTTTTATTGAATTCACCATGAAATATATGTTGATAGTGCATAGGTACTCCCTCCGTCCTATAAAAAGTGCAATTCTACGTTTGAAAAAAATCTTACAAAGAGTGCAATTCAAGAGATTGGATCACCACTACACCTGCATAATTAAGTGTCAGTTTTAAATTGTATGCCAAAACTAACCACATGTGGCACACAAATATGGGCATAAGATTCTTTTCACGCCACCACTAATCTGTCAGAAAAAATTTAGAATTACACTTTTCATAGGACGGAGGAAGTAGGTTAGTATTATTGTTGCTCTATTTTTTATAGATTATTTGATCAAATTTAGCTAAATTTGACTTAGGACAAACCTAATAAGATATGTAAATAAAAATGGAGGGAGCACTAATCAATCTTGTAGTGAAAACTTATATAAAAATCTTAGATAACGGTAGCTAAAGCTAAAAAAAGTGTGTCTTAAAACAAACCTACTCCCTCCATTCTCTATTGATAGTCCTATTTCACCTTAACACAATGACCAAGGAAAAACAACCTTGATTATCATATAATTAATATAACACAAGATTTTTTGCT
Organism: Panicum virgatum; assembly: GCF_016808335.1. Taxonomy (NCBI): domain Eukaryota; kingdom Viridiplantae; phylum Streptophyta; class Magnoliopsida; order Poales; family Poaceae; genus Panicum; species Panicum virgatum. The sequence continues at coordinate 33,448,830 of NC_053151.1, read as the reverse complement.
AGTCCTCCAATGTCTTTGCTAGAAACTCTTCGTTACTGGTGCTATTTATTGTCATGGTCCTTATCAATAGCAAATAGGACTATCATTTGTGAATATTTGAGTTTTGGAAATAGGACTATCAAAAGAAAATGGAGGGAGTATATGTTATGATATGAGAAAGTAGCTTGTTTTTTTTTCAAAGGACCTGCAGGAAAAACCTACCGGGATGAGTAATTGAGTACTCCTAGTAATAGAAGGTGGAAGTAGCTAGCTCTAAAAAGAACATGAAGAAAAGGAAACAAAACCTAGCAAGAGCTAGGCATGTTTGCACTCGTTATCCCTTGGGTGGTCCACCGCTACATCGACCCCCAAGCATGAAGCATGCATGCTTGTGCCAATTTCTGCCTTTTGAGGTGTTGCCTGCCCAGCCAATCGACTCGCCTTCAACTTGCTGGCAGGCTTTGCTTGCCGCTTGTGTCCCCGGCCGGGCACGGGCAGGCAGCCTCTCCCCGCGCAAAAGGGATAGAGGACCTACTGTTCTGGAGGTCTGGAGTAGCATGCAGTGCATTGCTTTCCTCTGTAGACTCATCATGTTAGTTTTTTTTCCTAAGAAAAAACATTTCTTTCTTCGTTTTGGATCGCAAAAGAAAATTTGTGTTGAGCACTATGCCGGTTTGAAATTTCAGTGCACATATAGGTTATTTGGGTATCATTATAGGATATTCCGTCTTGGATTTAATTTGTTTAATCTGCCATGCATCCCCAAGCCGGCCAAGCGCGGCATTTTCTGATCTGACAGTTTCTACCAGGGTCATTTCTAAGCTGCCAATTTCTAGGTACCATCCCAACAAGTTTTGAAATGCAATAATTTCGCAGCAATTTTGTAAATGAAAACTGACACATCCATTCATTACCAGTCAACACCCGAATCTCCGAGAATTATCTGCAGCAATCACCTCATACACTTTTAAGAGCATGGCGAGCATCTCCAAGAGTTTGCCAAAATTAACTTGGCAAATCTTGTGATTTGGCAACTTACTAAAATATATGCCAAGTTAAAAGGAAGATTATCTCCAAGAGTTTGTCATTTGGGCTTGGTAAAACTAAAAATCAGGCCCACCAAAATTACCGAATCAACTACTGTCACTTCACATCCCGTCGCCGTTCCGTCTTGAGCCGCGCACCACGCCGTCTTCCCGTCGCCAGGAGCCGCGGACTCCAGCGCGCCGGTGGCCATCATCTACTCCGGCCGGCCATCTCCTCCTCCCATCAGGTCAGCATCTGCTCCTCCCATCACGCAATCATCTACTCCAACGCCGATTGATCTCGTTCTTTACAGAAAATCGTCTTGATCTCCTGCCTCCAGCCGGCAATCATATTCTTTACAGCATGCCATTGATGAGAGGAACAAAGCGGCACGATCGGTTTTGCTTCTGCACCTTCCTCGATCGATTTCTTTGACGCATGCTCATAATCAATTAGAAGACAGGAAATGGAAGGAAACGATTCAGGCTAGTTGGCACCTGAGCATCAGCCGGCCGGCCGTTGGTTGAGTAGATGGCGGCGGCGGCGGCATCCCCATGTCCCGTGCCGTCGCGAACCCCCTCCTGGTGGAAGCGGAGGCGGACCCGTACGCCGCCCTCCACACCGTGCTGTTGAGCATCGTTCTGCGGCCTGTTGTAGAGGCTGATCTGGCCGACGTTGGCGGTGGTGGTGAGGAAGTGCTGGCCGAAGAATGAGTCGCGCGCGAGAAGGACGACGTGGAGACGCGCGGGAGAAGGACGACGGGGACGCGCGGGAGGAGTCCGCGGCGCAAGAAACACCGATGGGGAGCCGGATACGCGCGCGCATATTTGCGCGTCGAGGACCTCTTTTTGCCAACTTCCCAAAATTTGCCAAGTAGTATGCAAAACTGTTGGAGACATGTTTTTTGTGTTTTTTCAAAAAAAAACAAGGATGGCAACCTAATTTGATAAACTGTTGGAGATGCTCAACAACACCGCCCGCTGGTCGGCTGCATGTTGTCCTTTTGCGCCTGCTTCTGCACCATTGCAGGCTGGATGCCGGCGGTTCAGGCGATGGAGGCCCACGAGCAGTGATTGCGACGCCTCTCCCAGCCGGGCGGTAAGCGAGCTTCTTCTCTCTTTTCTCCACATAGAATTTAAGCAGCTTCTAGTCCATTATAATATTTGCTCTAACTTTAACGGGGGCGTAAAATGCTCGTGAAATACCGGCATGACGTCAGGCCTTTACCAATTCCGAACCCTTTCCCCACCAGTCCCAAAACTGGGAACCAGGGAACCTGCCCTGCAGGCTGGAACACACATCGAGGCCCAGGCTCGGAACGGGGCATGATGACCGGCATCATGGCAAGCCGCCGTCCGGGGTCAAACGGATGCGTCCAGAGAAAGGTCTCCTCTGCTGCCAATCTGCCACCACCACTCTCCACCGCGGTAGTGGCCTCCAAGCGCAGGCTCGCGGCAGCCAATCATCCGGTTCTCCACCCCCCGTGGCCGTGGCCGGGGCCGGCCGTTGCCTGCCTAGAGCTTGTGCACAAGTCAATGGCATCATTTCCACCGTCGTCTCGCTTTTTGGGCACCGCGAGATCATGTCATGACTTGAGGATCTCCGGAAGATCGCTGCTTAATCCTCTCTGTGATTCTCCTGCAAGACAAAAAGGATTATTAGCATAAAACAATGGGAGTTTGGTCAACTGATAAGATGGCGACTGAGGGGGGTGGTTGCACACTTGCACTCAACGCCAACGGTATGTGGACATATTTTAGAGTTCAGACTTGGTGCAGGTGCGAGGTCGCAGCATAATATTAAACTACTGTCGTATCTAGGTGTATAGCAAGTACTGTGAATTTATAAAAAGCTAAAACGAACTACAATTTGAAACTGAGGGAGTTTACTGTAGCTTCTTATTATATAAGTTTATCTAGAACTGTCCTTTTAATACATCATATTAAATTGGAAGATTTATATGTGATTAAAAAGGATTTTTTAAATAATATAGTAAATACCAATCTTGTGTTCTTAAAGTTATATGAATTTTTATACATGGATGGTCCAAGTACAAAACCTGGACCTAGATGGACTTTAAAAAGTACTTAGTCCCAAAAATAATTCTAGGTGATGTATCGCTCATGTTCGATAGTAGGTGTGACTGAGAAATGATATTCGAGTTGGCATCAACATGCTTTCGCCAAAACTATTGCATAGAACTTTTAGCCCACAATGAGCAAAGGCATACATTCGCCATACTTTTACACCAGGACTTGTAGCTTATGATGAACAGGGCACTCCGATCTCTCCGTTGGACTCTCAATGGTGTCCTTCCATGATAGCGACTCCCCTGTAAAATCTCCTTCAGAAAATAAATAAACCTCCATTGTAAAATCTAACACACGAGCAAGCAAGAACTAACATCAAATGGTGCTAAAACAGATTCACTTGATTGATCTCTTCCCTACATACCAATATTCGGGCAATGAAAGATTGTACTCCCTGCGTCCTAAAAAAATACATCATTTTGAAAATTCTAGGACAAATTAATAAAAAGGTAAAATGACTATATTTACTTCTATTTATTACTCATATTTGACATTAATTGATTCTTACATGCAGATACACTTTTTAAATAGAGTAATAATTTATTTTTAAGGACAAAATTTGAATCGTAGAATGACTTGTTTTTTTAGAACAGAAGGAGTACATGCTTAGTAGAGCGTATATCATCATCATCAAATATTTTCGGCTTCTGGGAGCATGGTTTTCCTCCTCTTCGTCACTGCGTGCAGTGAATTGGGCTAGACAATCACATTAGAGTACTTAAATGCGTTCGATCTGTCTCTTCCTCCCGATTTGGCCCCGCATTTTGCTGCTAGATTAATATAATAATAATGTCCTCTTTTCTTTGACCTCCTCCGACGCATTTCGCAAGTACACCCCAGCCTTTCGCGTAATTACTGCCAGAAACGCAGTACTTTCCGAGCTTATCTCATCCAGTGATTCTGCAGAAGCGTATCGACGGACAGATTTGCTCCCGGTACAACAGCACAGCAATGGAAGAAACAACACTGAGCAAAAGATTTCCCTGCCCAGAACATATTAATATCCCAGTACAGCGTATAGTACTAGCATGCTATCTCATGCACGGAGTAAGATCTAAACTTATTTAAGGTCTAATTTAGGTAGCAGGGGGATATAAATTGTTTTTCCAAAAAATCAGTTCAATCTTAGTATCTGACTCTACAAAGAACTAAAGTACACCTGCTGCTGTAAAAAAAATAAAAAATTAAAGATCATTTCTGATGAAAGGGGGCATTTTTTGACTTTTTTTTTGCGATGTCTGTTTTCTCAAGCATTTTTTTTTGCAGCGACTCACATGCTGTTTAGCGTTTTTTTTCCTTGGTTTCTTGTTAGTGCAATGGCACAGAGCTATTCCTTCCATTTGGCTGTGTGGCTACCGGTTTTTTATCTATATACAACACCTTTTATTAGTCTTAGACTCTGATTGCCCACTTTTATTTTGGGCTCATATCACAATGATCTCCAGAGATCATTACCGGTACTGCTGTATTCTTTCGGAACACAAAAGCCAGGAAACAAATTATATCCATAGCTTTTTGGGGGAAAAATTCAAATGAACGCTATATATAAGAAAATTCCTTTCGCAGTAAATGAACCAGAGTATACTCATTTGTTCTAGTAGCATACTAGCATATGGTAGCATTGTACTGTTCAGGATATTGTGTTCTATCAACTTGCACTTCGGTGCCTCAGACATTAAGGCCCTTGAAACGCAAAAAAATTTTTGCGAAAGAATTTTACTAATTTGAAGTACTAAATGAAGTCTATTTATAAAACTTTTTGCACAGATGGGTTGTAAATCGCGATAAGAATCTAATGATGCTAATTAATCCATGATTAGTGGATGATTACTGTAGTATTACTGTAGCAAATCATAGATCAAGTAGGCTCATTAGATTCGTCTCGCGATTTACAGCCCATCCATGCAAATTTTTTTGTAAATAGACTTTATTTAGTACTCCATGCATGTGTCGAAACATTCGATGTGATTTTTTTTGCGTTTACGGGGTTTATGGGGTGGAAACTAAACAGAGCCTAAAGAACAACTCTTCGGTACCTAGAGCATTTACAAAAAGCCCCCTAAAACAACCAGAATAATACATGCCAAGGCTACCAAGAGCCCGTTTAGCTTCCAAAATTTTTGGGGTGCTACAGTAACTGACAATGTTTGACCAATAATTAGGAGTATTAAATGTGAATAACTGACAAAACTCATTCCACAACCCCCCCGGGTGAAATTGCGAGACGAATCTTTTAAGCCTTATTGGATCATGATTGGACAAGGTCGTGCTACAGTAACCAATCTCTAATGACGGATTAATTAGTCTTAATAGATTTGTCTCGTGATTTTCCGTTCATTCATGTAATTAGTTTTATAATTTGTCTATGTTTAATACTTCTAATTAGTGGTCAAATGTTGTCCAAAAAGTTTCACCCAAAAAATTTTGGGAACTAAACTGTCCCCAAGTCAACGAGCACGCAGAATTCCCTGGACTAAATAACAAACCGACACCTGCACATCGCGGGCAGTCCACACCGCTTAAAAAAATTCGCAGGCCCTTCTTCTTCTCGAAGCGATCCAAGGCTTCGTTTCGTGCACCCCCTCGAGGGGCCTATTCGCAAAAGAGCCCACCCCAGCGCATCAAATTTATTGCACTGCTCTGGTGCCTCTCATGAATGGCGTTTATTTAAGTCCCCACCCTCCGCTCCGGGAAATTCTTGTTCTGCGGAATTTTTTGGGTTCTCGGGCTCCGCCGCGATCCCATCCTCGCCTCGCCGGCCCCCGCTGCTCCCGGCGGTTCTCCCGGAGCTTCCTTTCCGGCCGACGCAGCAGAGAAGTGAAAAAGAATTGCGGCGGCGTCTTCCCGCACAAAGGTCAGAGCTCCTGGCTCCTGCCTGATCCTTCTTCACTCCGTCTTGCCCCCGACTCGAGTTTTCCTTTGGTCTTCTCCTGGTGTTGTTCTCCTTCGTCCATGGCTGGTTCTGCATGTGAGTGAGGAGTGTAGGGGACTTTGTTTCTCGGTTCTGTTCATCTTCCCTGTTCGTTTCGAGCACACATCCTTTTCGTTTGTTTCTTCAGAGACTCTGATCTGAAGAGCTGGTAGACGAGTGATAGGATCGCCGAAGTAGCATTCGACAGCACTGGTTCGACGCATGTTTCATAAGTCCGGATTGAAGGTAAATCTTTTTATCACAAAAAAGAGAGGGAAAATAAGAATCTTTGATCCAAGCTCCCTCTTGTTTGCTATTCCTTGGAGTGTTGTTCTTGCCTGCACGTAGTTACTCCGCTGGGCCGCACGGCACAGTACTATGTAATTACTCCGCCTTACCGATACAATCAGATGCGGCTCAGTTAAAGCCCTGCCACCGAAGTCCCCGAGTTTCTCTGGGCCCTTTGCCTGTTTTCCAGTTTTGAGATGCTAGGATCGGTGGCGCGACGGCTGGTTTCCCTCCTGTTTCCCCTGTTCATCTTCCTCCTTGCTTCCTTGTTCCTTCCGTGAGGGGAATGGAAGAAATCAGGAGGGCGTGCTTGTGCTCTGATCCAACCCAGGTCCTGGTCTTCCTTCGCTTCGTCCGGTAGCCATTCTTTGTTCTTTTCCCCGTCCCTGCTTCGACGCGTATACCTGCAGTTTTAGTATCCTGTCCCTTGTCTGCTTCTCTCTGTTGTGTTGTCTAGCTGTATGTGTGTGTGTGTACACTGAGGCCGACTTTCTCCCTGGGAACGCCCAATGTTTGGTGAGGCGAAATGCGAAGGAGTTGTTGGGCACGCCGGTCGCTGCATCTGCCTTTGCTCTTCAGAGTTTCTTTCCTTTTGAACATAATGTTTTTTCGAGATGGTTTCGTCTTTCGATTTCTTTTTCTCTCTTCTTTTCCGGGTGTAAAGCGTCTGGTTCTATCAGGACGCTGCGAGACTTTTCCTCCCATGGGAATCTTAGGTTACGCGAAACACGGCATTTGTTTGTGGATAGATGGACATAGGCATGAGCAAACACAGCTTTCTGTCCTCCATTCTGGTTAACAGGAAGCACGCACTTTTTTTCCTGGGTGGATCGGCGGGAGTATTTGACTTCTGAATCTTTTGTTTTCAGGAAATAATCAGCATATTTATCAGAGGAAGCTGCTGAGGCATGGCTAGGACTTAAAGATACTGTATGTGCAGATCATGAAGATAGGTAAGTGAGTTTCACCTCCGGTCTTCTTCTTTTTACTCTGTATCCGTGAAAGCATTTGCTTAATTGCATCAGTTAAGCAGGGTTGCATTCTGATTTCTGAGATTCTTGATGGTAACCTGGTTTGGGCTGTGGTGAAGGCTGATTATGCCTTCAAAGGTTAGTCTGTAGGTAGATTGTGAGCTGATAGGATTATGCATTTCATTTGTTAGGCTAACTGAATTCACAATTGTACGTTGATACACCATGTGATTGCTAGAATTCACGACTCATAGTTAATTTCCTTTCTGATTCTGATTATTTGTGAAATTATCTCACTTGGCAGGCAATATGTTCTGAAATAATGCCGCATCAATTTTGTTGGTTTTTGTATGCCTGCTATATTCCTATTGTCTTATGCTTTAATCCTCATAGGAGGATCCATCATATACCAATTTCAATCGTTTTTATTTGAACTCAATTGACCCGAGTGTGATACAAAACACTACTCTATTTGTATTGAATCGTGATCTTCTTTATTTGGTAGGAAGACTGTCGCTTCTTGGCTTTTGTTCCTTTAGGACTACCAACGACATCTTAGCTAAGCAAATAGCTGATGCTCAAAAAAAAAAAAGCTAAGCAAATAGCTTTTTCTGGGTTTCTCTATGACAGAAACATTGTGCATTCAAGATGCTTAATTTCAGAGTTTTGAGTCACTGACTGAAATGTTAATGCTTACATATGATGAAAGTGACAGCGCAACTAAAATGAAAGAGAAGCTAAAGATGAACTTAGCTGAAATTCTCTGATGTTAATTCCATCATAATGAGTTCTTTCCATAATTATCTTGTCCAAGTTGGGTTGGTCATCAGTTACTATAGTTTAGAAATGATTTTGGTCATTTGTTAACTGTTCAAACCAGAAACCATAAATGTTGATTATGATACGTTTGTTTCCTTTTTTTTCCTTCGCTGTCAACACTCTCAATGGTTGATTTTGGTACCTGAACACAGATGATGAAAGGCCTTACAAAAGTCATATTTTTCAAGAGCTTCCATTCGATGGCAATCCTAAATTAGACTCCGAGTTTGAAAGACAAAGTAAGCACAGTTTTTTGGCGGATAAAATGGTTGAACAAACCAATCAATCTGAACATAGTTTTGTGAAAGGTGAGCATCAGAATGGAGGTAGAACCGGACAGACATGCATTGAGGATTACTCGTATGACAAGGATGTTGTAGAGATCAAACTGCCAGACACAGTTCTTTCTTCTGATTACGGTCGCCATTTTGTCAAGGATGTCTGCATTGATGAAGGAGTTTTTCCTGATAAAAAGACTTCAACTGAAAAACTAGTAGATCAAAAGGTTTCAATAAACTTTGATTCCTCGGAAGATACCAACAGTGACCTAGGGGAAGAGATAAGAGCTGAGTCTACGAAAACTGCACTTGAATTAAAATCACAAATAGTTATTCTACCAGCCATGTGTGCTACTGATGGCAATACTGGGGAACAGAACTCCTTATGCAAAGAGCGTAATCTTGAAGACAACAATACTGCAACTATCTCTACTGATTCAAATGAGGAGAAACCAAATACCAAACAATCACTACATGAAGGTGCACAAGGTTGCCAGCAGGTTGGCAGTGTCATTTCCAAGGGCAATGAAAATCTTGAGCCCTTTTTCAATGGAGAAGCAGCACGTCAGGTATACTACTACTTAACTTACAATACAACACGTTTGCAAAGCATATATATAATCAGCAGTTTAATCCTTAAAATTCGTTCACCCCATTGACGTGTCTCATAATTGTTCAATAACTATATATGAGCTGTTACTTTAGTATTACATCTTCAGTTTATTTGGTTTGATAAATGAACAGCTGCACATATAATTTTAACTACTACTTCACTTATATACCATTGTCTACATTGGGAGCACATAACATGATTGATGTCGTTACAGGTTTCATCGAATGATTGTCATGAAACTGGAATTGGTATTGCATCAGAGACCAGTAACATTATTCAGAGTGATTTAACAGTAGAATCAGCTGCTGCTGATTTCTCAGTGGCGATACCTGAAGAAGTTGTTGTCAGTGCTGCATTGGATAAGGGAGGATCCAACCAAGTTAATCACTATAACCCTTTTATTGCCTATGGATCATTAGACGAGACATGGGAACCTAATTACTCTCTCCCTACTATTGTGGATGCTGCTTCTATAGCACCCATCTGTCCTGTTGAAAAGACAGATAGTTTTAGCGATCTTGTCAACAGAGCACTGGAAGGATTTGATCCTATTGAAATAGATGAAGCCATAATTGAAGAGAATAGGTCAGATTCTGTTGAAGCATGTTCAAGTACACTGGATGTCCAAGAATCTGAACAATGTAATGATCAGAGAGGAAGTCACGCTGATGTGAAAATTGATGCGGCGCATGAAACAGGTATAGCTACATCTTTGTCTACCAGCAATGGACAGCCTAGTGATGTCAAAAGTGAGAGCGGTAAAAATATTGAGATTAATAGTTCCCAGGATAAAAATGATTTTAACCCTAGAGATGTGGAGGTTGGCACAAAAAGAAGTAAGGACGTCACGGATGATAAGAATTCACCTCCTGTGCAAAGAGAACCTGTTGTTCAACAAAATGGACCAGACAGTGCAAAAGTGACTGCGCAAACTGTTATCCGCAATCCCTTTGAATCCAGCTTCTCTGGTCCTAGCATTACGTCAGGTCCACTAACACCTTCTGGTCACATACCTTATTCTGGCAACATTTCTCTTCGATCAGAAAGTAGCACAACAAGTACTCGGTCCTTTGCATTTCCAGTGTAAGTGAAGACTACCTTGTTACCTTTTTCAAGTTAGAATTGCTTTGTCACCCTGCAATATTGCTGCTTAGTTCTGTTAAACAAATTAATTCCTTCCCGATATACATCTCTCTGCCGTTATTCATAAAATCTAGCCCCATATATTATAAGCAACTTCATAGTTTGTTGCACATCTGAATGGACCAGCATTGAATTTGTTCTTCTATTATGGTAAATAGTCAACAACATAAAGAAATATGAGCCAGGCATTGATATAATTTCCTTATCCTAATTGTTACTGCATAACTTCCAGACTTCCAGTACATGCTTGTATTGTCATTGGCTCGTAGCAGTTTCTGAACCTTTCAATCAATCAGGGCATTCTTCATATATGTTGTATTATCTTTATGTACAAAGTTATTTGCTCAAGCACCTTGTTTTGCTTTCTGATTCACAGGCTACAGAACGAGTGGAACAGCAGCCCCGTGAAGATGGCAAAGGCCGACCGCAGGCGTCTGAGGGAAGACCGAGGCTGGGGTTACAGAATCCTTTGCTGTAAATTCTGAATGTGCTTGCCCCTGCATTCTTTTTGCCTGTTGAGTTGAGACCCTAGTGTCACGCTTGAGCCCAGCCCTTGGTAGTCCATGTTAAATTCATTCAAATATTTCTCTTCTTTTTCCCTCATCTTGCTGTCTGTCCCCCCATGCCCTGCTGTTCTTATTTATCCCTAGCAGGCTAATGGCTTGTCGGATTCGGTAGTGGCTTGTAATTTACGACACTATGATGAGTGAGGAATGAAGGTATAGCTTTGATATAGCATTTGCTGCTACTTGCTGAGGTATTATTGTAGACGAACTTCCCAGGAGGCCGAATGGCTGCTATGTAAATCATCGAAACAGTTACAACTTACAAGCATATGAGCACACCTGCAAATCTGATACTGGTGCAGATGTATACACACTACATGGCATCTATCCTCAACAAGCAGGAACACCAGTGACAAAATTGCCCATCTGCACATGAATACGATTCATGCTATTGCAGTCTGGGCTAAACAGGTTGTTCCAGCTTGGAGGCTAGATCAAGGCTTGTGGCCGGATGGCATTATTCAGTATAGGCAACTAAGTTTACTGACTCTCCTAATCACCTAGGACTAGCAACTAAATCCCTGAAGGAGCTGCTAAGCTAGCTCTAACTATATGTACCGATCGAACTATCATGCCCAGGGGCCAGGGCCAAGTGCCCGGAAGCCTTGCTACATCTAGGGCTTCTTCACCTGAAACGGCGTGGCGCCGTTGTTGATCGGCCGGCGGCGGCTCGCCCTCCACGCGTAGTCCCTCCGGAGCATGTCGTACAACTCGGCGGCCGCGTCGCCGTGCCTCCTCGCCGTGCGCATCTCCACCGTCCGCGGCCGCCAGCCTGCTGAAGTCGCCGTCGCTCCCATGGTGGCTCTGGTTTCTTCTTTGTTCGGCGCACCAAGCTTCCGCCCTGAGAATCCCTTGCTGGCGGCAGCTGATTCATCGGTCGACGCCGAGGCCAGCACCTTCGCGAGGTTCTGCAAGCAACCACCCAAGTATTCAAGCTAGTAAGCACTCAAGTATCTCTATCAGTGGATTTAATCTGCTTTAATTTGTGAACAAGGGACGGTGAGGGCAGCAGATTGGACGCTTCCACTAACCTTAGTATCTCCTTCGCTGTTCAGTCCATTGTTTGGGTTCAGCACGACAACTGCATGCAGTAACAGTGGAGATGGACTCATCAGCAACGGATCAAGGAAAATCTCAAGAACGTCGTCAACTGCGACGGCGACGAGATGGGCGAGAACTCACCGTGGCGAGCACTGGCGACAGGGGCGTGCAGAGTGAGCAAGGAGACGATGAGTAGGACAGCTACAAGAAGACTCATTGCACTGGTTCTTCTGCAGCTCATGCTGTGAGATTTCTCCTACAAGCTATACACAGTTCGATTGGTCGTGCGTGTGATGCTCTCGGTCAATCAGTCTGCAAGCTAGGAAGAAGAATGTGCTGAAGAGGAGAGGGGAAGCAGGGTGTGGGGGTGGTTGGCCTTTTATAGAGAGGAAGGATGCGATGGTTGAAGGTTAGTACAGCTAGCTAGGGATGGATGATATGCAGTCAAAGCAAGAAGAGAAAAGGACCGAGAATATCTGCTGTAACCGTACGCCCGTGGTAGTTTTCTTTAACAAGCCCTAGGAATTGTTTATCGACTGGTCCTGATGGTACCTGACCAAGGTGTCAACTTAACCCAAGCATCCAAGAGCCTTCCAAGTTTGAACTTCATGTGTGCTAGCTCTGCATATTCATCGAGTGATCATGATCAAATGTGTTGGCAAAGGAAACCCAAAAAAGTTGACATTACAAACATTACACCGAACAAAGAGTAGGGAATAACTTGTATGATTTTCTGAAGTCAAAGCTAACGTATGCATTGCATCATGCCCCCGGCTGCACGCCGTGTGTGTACTGTCGAGGTGTGTGAAAGCTCGGAATTGAAGGCCCAGCTGATGAATCCACTACTGCCCCCCGGCTGCTTGTTTACGGTCTTCCATGCACGCGGCCGGCGAGCGAGGGCGGATGCCGTCGCGCCGGCTTTTGGTTTCGAGCATCCGCCGACGCTCTGCCTTGCAGTTAGCTCTTCGAGACGTAAATGTCGGCAGCCGTCGGCACCGGTCGGTGCACACTGTACGCGTGCAAGTCCATGCATCAAAATCTGCGAGGACATAGCATGCATCAAAATCTGCGAGGACATAGCATGCATCAAAATCTGCGAGGACATAGTTATGTACTTATGTACGGATCACCATCCCCAGTTTCACATCTGAACTGATCAAAGGTACGGCCGAGTCCTAGCCATAGCTACCCTCTACGTACTCCAGTAGAACGTAGGGATCGATTGGATGAATCGCAGAATCAGTAACATTTGATGGTTTTGAGTTCCTGATGAGAAGAATCGAGAGTAGTTAGCCATGGTAACTGGTACTATGAAGCCTCGGTCTTCGTCACTTGGTAAAATACCCGGTACCAAAGCCGGGATTTGAACCAGCCTTACACGTACCTCTCTTACCGTCTCCACCGACACAACCGTTATAATTGAAGGAGATACTTTTCTTTTGGAGTAACCCATGAAGCACTCTTGTGATGTTGGTAACACCACTTGGTACTAAAAAACTTCATATTACTACTGAGCGATATTACTACCTGTTACTAAAAATGATCTTTTAGACCTTATATGATTCGGTCCACTCCCAAAAATGCCAATATGGACTATCTGAATCTGTTCTAGTCCATACCACTACTTTTGGAATGCATCAGTAGCCTGTTTTTCTACTAGTGTACGCCTACACTGTTAAGTGTTCCAGTGTGATCTGATTTCACCCCTCGCTGTTAAAGCAGGTACGGAGAACTCGACAGCTCTTACCTGCTTCTGCCTTTTCTTTTTACCACCAGTACTATACTCTATAGCACGCGGTGACCTGGCGGCCGCGGGCCACCCTCGCGCTCTCAGGTTGGGCCAGACCACGAGCTGGAGCACGAGGGCGTTCTGCCCCAAGAGCCCCGGCCTTGTGCGGAACGGTGGGTGGCTTTCGGGAGCCGAGCTCGCTGCCTGCTGCTGCTGGTGCTGGCCGCCTGGCCGGGCGACGGAAGCGCGCGGCAGCCGGCGTGCCCCGTCGCCGGGCGGCCACGTGCCGCTCATCGTGCGCCGCGAACCGCCGATCCCTGGCCGTCAAAAAATTATGCGCCCCGGCTCCGGCTCCGGCGCCGGCGGTAAGCGGATTCCCAAGTTGTGCTGCTGCTGCCGCCGCCTGCACCGCGCACACCGACGGCTCTTTTCTGTAATCTTGGGCGGGCACATTTGCTGCGTCACCGTGGTGGACTGCGGAGGTAGATCTCTCTGTAAAATTTCACCTAGCATATGCCCTCTCGTTCTTCAGATTTCAGAGCGGCAAAGTTCCAAAGGTGAGGTGAACGGTTCACCACAAGGGTGAACGGTTCAGATTTCGCGCAGAGTGCTACCCAAAAAACTGATTCGCCCTCTCCCGGTGCAGAATCACAAGGGTGAACGGTTCCGGAGATCTGCTCTCCCGTTCGCCGGTGCATTCCGGCACTTGGGATGGAGCAAGCTAGAAGGCAGCGTAATAGTAAGAGCAGGCAAAACTCTAACTCGAAAAGATCGTAAACTTCCATGGAGCAAGCTACAAATAATCACATTAAGTTCATGATTCATATATATCCCCCTCCTCCCTCTCCCCTGATTCTCACACTACTGCAACTCTATGCCATAAAAGGAGCGGGGGTAGACCTTTGAAAAAATAAAAAAATGCCGAAATCCTGATGCCAATGCTTAGATTTATATCCCGCAAAAAAGCTTACATTTATAAGATTTGGTTTCATACAATTATGAGATCGCCCAAAACAAAATAGGGTAGGTTACAAGCTCTCCTAGACTTCCGTAGGTTGCCACTTGGGGATAGTAATAACGTGATTTACTAGGCAGTGACCTATGATATACACCTACCTACTTGCATACACAAGTCTTCTACGAGCGGGAGGGACACTATATGCTAAATTCAGTGTATCATAGTAATCGTCAGGAGGGTGGAGCGTTTATCCACATTATACCCCAAGAGTGAAAGGGCGTAATGATAAAGTACTATTGTAGTGGTTGAGTGAATAAGGTTGACATGCAAGGAAAAAAAAGACACATGATTGACAAAATTCCACTCCTCTTTATTGAAGGTGGTTGATCAAAGTCATTCCCCAGTTGTGAAGCTGTAGAGTTTCAATTCCTTGTGCCTCACTTACTTGCAGAAGAAGTATATGTAAAGGGTCGTAGCATGTGAACCAGGCTCTCTCTTAGTAGAAACAAAAACTCCTACAAGGTCATCGTATTCGCCCTCGTTTAAAGATGGTCAATACCATTTGTGGTGGCAGTTAGCCTTACAGCTACTTTGTCAAATATATTGGAGAAACAATCCCAGATGATTCCATAACAACATGATCTGGGGGGGGGGGGCTGCCCCCCTACTTCGTCAAATATATTGGAGATATAGTCTAATATGAACTGAAAACATTGAATATGGTTCACTGCTTTCTTGTGGCTGACATGCTTGTTTCTTTCTATTGAATCTAAATAAGCTCAAACATGAATATGATGAAAAATGTGATCTAATATATAAATTTTTAGTGCTTTGTTATGCTCTTTCCGTCAAATGGTTGGTTTTATTTTTTCTATCGAATCTGAATGTGTTGATCATAGTGAAATGGTTGCTTATATTTTTCTCTATCAAATATGACAATAGAATGGATTCATATTGGCTTTATTTCATCTTAGGTTGCCATGGAAACTGCAAGGGATGAAACTCCACGCACAAACTATAATAACATGAAGAACCTAAACCTATAGATGGATTGTGCGTGGAGTTCTATCCAAATACAATTCATCAAGCCAATTTCTGGGGACCATATTTTCAGTGATGATAGCCGATCATTATGGATAGTGAAATCTCTTGTAGTGATAGGTGGGCTAGAGCCCCCCTACCCAGCTCATGGAGACCCAAAGCACCAGGGTGTAGCCAGGATTTGGATTAAGGGGGACCAAATAGTTACTGACTTTGAGGGGGGGGGGGGGCAATATAGGCTAATCCTGATAATTAGTACCATTCATTAGAGGGTATTAGGAGGTATTAGTGGTGCTAAGGGAGGATTAGGGGGGGCTAGGCCCCTGCGCGTCACCCTCTTGGCTCCGCGCCTGCAAAGCACCCCCCTAATTTCAACTGTGAATGAAGAATAGCAAGAAGAGAAGGAGGGGGAGGAAGAAGAAAAAGAGAGGAGAAAAGAAAAATGAGATGAAAACAAGCCCCCTGCATCCTAGATCCGCCACTGGCCCTATCTCATTTCATTAAATAAACAATGACTAATAGTATTTAATGTATCACATTTGCCGACTGATGTTATTATTTCTTTATCTATATCGAGTATTTTATTGATGGTGGCACAATATGAAAAATGTACTTTCCAATAGTGAAATAGAAGAAATAAATGTGTGTTGCGTTAATTTTTGGACTCCAGTGACTATTGGTTGTGTCACAAATTTGTGATGGTATTTAACTAGCAGGTTTTTGCACCTAGTGCTACTAAGTGCACATGTATGTATGAATTAAATATCATCTTTATATTTACTATCGCATTGGCATATTATTTGATTTGTGTAAATGTTATACACTCAATATTGCAGAACCTAAACAAAGCCAATGCATGTCTCCTCCATCTTCAACAATAGGATATATTATTTTGCGAGATATTGTGAGATTGATAACCTTTTTTTTTGAGAACTGATAACCTTTTCTTTTGTTTGAACAAAGTGCATGTGTTGTTGGTTAAAAGCAGGAGTTTCGATAGACTGAAGGAAAGATGCTATAAGTATGACAAAGAAAGATCCAATAAGAGAGATGAAAGACATTCTAGTATTTTTCCACCAAAGCTGAACAAAATCCGAAGGCATCTTTCTTCCATTTTCAACGACGACACGTGATTCTTTTGCGAGATTGAAGAATGGAAATTCATAGTATGTTCACTAGTAATATCTAAAATATGTAAGATTAGATGATAAATATCGTCATATAATTTTTTTTTCTATAAATTATGCGTTGGCACTTTGGAGATGGCGGGGGCAAATTCTACTACGTTCTTGGCCTTTTCAATTTTCTGATTAGAACTTGAAGCCCATATTTCTCTGCTTTATGCAACCGGCAGCCGCTCTTTTTTTTTTGAACCTCTTATCTGAATTCATAAAGCTGTAGTATCTGTTCGTACATTCTTATACGATACATACACTCACACCGCACCACACACGTATAAACAAACCTACATCTATATTCAGACCAGAAACGTGTCCTTGAAATCATTGGAAGACTCTGTAGACGACGAGCACGTGGCAATACCTTTATGGCTCCACACGCGAGAGGCAATGACAGCAAGACTGCTGTCGACCAACAGGCCACGACAACTCCTGTATAAGACCTCACAGATCCGACGCTGGCACCGGAGTACACGCCGACGAAAAAAAAGAGAAGTCTGGAGTACCTACCTTGTTCCACGAAGACGATGCTGTCTCCTCCCAACAAGTGCCGTCGGGAAAACTGGATCCGTCGCCGAGGCGCCGGAAAGAAGTCCAGGATGGTCGACGACGAGCTCGCCGGCCAAGCAGACAAGGACCCCATCAAAGGGGAAGACCACAACTTTATCCCGCACGCTAGAAGGTAGAGGAGATCAAACCTCACTCCTTGTTCACCGGGGATGGCGACACCGTCAGCGACGCCAGCGGAGACCGCAAGGAGGAGCAAAAGGCTTCTGCGACCCTCGCCGGAGACCACGCCGACACCTCTACTGTCGCCGCCGCCGGAGAAGCACAGAAGAAAGCAAACCAAGACCGACAGCCCACAGTCCATCGCCGGACCGCATGCCATCGCCGGTAGACCGAGCTAGTAGAGTATCTACAGCTATACAGTTCCACACGCCAAGGCGCCGGGCCCCCCTACCCGCTCCGCCGCCCGGAGGCCGCCGGAGGGGAGGGGCCGGCGGATCGACGGGAAAAGCGCTCGCCTGCCTGTCGCCCTCCCTGTAGCAACGAGAAGGGGGAAGAAGCAGCTGGCTGCGCTGGAGAGGAGGATTTTTAACCGGCAGCCGCTCGGCTCGATGCGTGGGCGACACATTTTACATGAGCCGGCCCACAAAGGATTGAGCCCAGCTGCAATAGGCTCCCCCGGCCCGTAGAGCAAGCCCTGACTTGCTCTCTCCCTCCTGCGCCGCTGGTGGCGCGCGATACAACGCAAACCCCTCCGACAGCCGCCGCCGCCCTCGACCACCCGAGTCGCGACCCCTCACGCCTCCAAGAGATTGGTAGCTACGCCCTGCTTGCTCTCGCGCCAGCGCCATGGGGAGACCGAAGGGAGGATCGGCGGCCTCCTCCTCCTCCTCGAAGAAGCCGAAGCCGAAGCCGAAGCAGCGCGGCGGCGTCGACTTCAAGGTAACCTCATCCCGCCGATTCTCGGCTCCCTCCGAGCCCTGGCTCTAGCTCACTGCGTCGAGGCCTTTCCGGCGGTTGCAGAAGTACAAGCACAAGGTCGGGCGCAAGCTGCCGCCGCCGAAGAATGCCACCAACACGGAGATCAAGTCCAAAAGTACCTTTTATTTTCTTCGTTATCCTGCAATTTGAGGTTTGACGGTGCTCCGTTTAGAGTTTTGGGTCGTGAATTTATGTTGTGTGTGCGTCCAGCGATCGTGCTGCCGGAGCAGAGCATGGCCTCGGAGAGGGCGGGCATGGCGGTGAACAAGCGTGGGCTCACGCTTCGGGAGCTTCTGCAGCAGACGGCCCACTATAATGCCAATGTGCGGCGAGGTGAGCTTCCTCTAGTCGGCACGGTGACCCATCAGATAAACTAGCATGCAGTCTCGATGCTTGGGTAGTAGCTGACTGTATATATGCTGCCGTCTTTATGCTGAAGCTGCACTGAATGGAATCAAGGACATTGTTGTCAAGCACCCAACAGAGCTTAAACTGCACAAGGTTGCTATAATTGAGAAGCTGCAGGAAAGGATATGCGACACTGACAAGGTGGTCCGTGAATCATTATACAATATACTGCAGTCTCTGATCTTCCCATCTTTGAAAGAGGTATTTCTCCCACTTTTACCAAATTGCTGGATTGCCAACAAAAAATTTAATTGAAATTGTTGTTTCCTGTTTCCTGCTTCATGCATATTTGAATTTCAGTTTCCGTAAATGCTCTGGTGATGATTAATCTTGGTCTCATGATATCATGCTCTGTAATCGCAGTCTAATGCCTGCTTATCCATTGCATTTGTAAATACATCATAATCTATCTCTTTCTTTACTGCCATTCCTAGAATTGTCTACTCTTTTTGCTATTCCAATAACCATTCAAGTGCTTCTAGCTCTGTGATCTTGGCATCAAATGTGGACTATTTTTTTTAATTGCAGGATAATGCTATATCTACGCGGAGTACACTGTTTCTGCTGATGGCTAATATTCTGAATGGAATGACCCATCTATCTATTGATATCCAGTTAATGGCTTTCCGATTTTTGGAGCTTGTGGTTCTCAATTTCCCATCATCCTTTTCTAGTTATGCTGAACAGGTAAGTGGGCTGCTGTCACAGTATTGAATGTGGGTCGTCTCTATTGTTCTGGGAAAATTATTTTGTTAAGAGATATATTGTATAATTGTGTTCTTTAATCGATGGTACTTGTTTCTAAAATTTGCATCTGTTAACTATCAGAACTAATTCTGTATTCCAGATTTCATCAAGTAATGAATGTATATCATTGCATGTTTCTCACTCCTGCTAGTATTGTAGACGTGTTGTCCATATTAATTACCACTTTTATTTGCATTATTTTTTCTGACAGGCTTTCAACAATTTTGTTGCGGTACTGAGCAATGATAGAATCAACCTACATGATAGGAACAAACTTAACAGTGTCCTTAGTGGGCTTGGACATTGCCTTTCTTTGGTTGCTAAAACGATAGAAAATGATGATATATCAAATCGACAGGTTTGTACCCTGAACTCATGGAACTGTCATTTATTTAAGAAATTTCTTCCTGACATATCTTTATTAAAGCCCATCTTTAATTATACTCCACTGTTAAAAGCTGTGTTCATCACCTACAGGTTCATGACCTCTCTGCAAGGGAACTTTGGAAATGTACCACTGATGAAGATAACTCACTAGGCAGTTAAGTCTTTTACACTCTATAATCTGCTATGTAGCTTATGTTGTTACACTACCTTGGAATGGCATAAAATATTAATGGAGTGAGTTGAATGTTTATTATTCATATAATTACTAATAAGAGGTTGCTTGAAATTAAGTAGACAAACAACTCACCTTTTGCTATATTTATTCTTGTTTTTTTATGATACTTCCAACTTGCTGGCCTAACGAAGGACAAAATGCCAAGAGTTAGGCTCTAGCACTCCTATTTTTGTTCTTATCATTGGATTGGTAAGTGTTTAACCTGGATTCGTGTTAATTAATTACTTTGTTTATCGAAATTGGGGTAACTTTGGATAGGAGTGCTTGGAGGATAGCTATCAGCGTGCCTGAACTGTGACCTTTGTTTCTTTGGGTTTCATCTCTAGCCTAACCCAACATACTTGGGACAAAAGGCTATGTTGTTGTTATTTATCGAAATTGAGGTGGTTTTAATACAGAATACCAAGAAGTACGAGCAGTATTTATAAAGATATCTACCTTATGGATCATAATATAAAGGGTAAAGTCCATTTTTGGCCATCCAACTCTTGCCCGAGTTTGATTTTGGCCATCCAACTCCAAAACCGGGTAGCCTTGACCATCCAACTCTCAAAACCGGTCACATTTGGCCATCCTGGTGGTTTTGAGTGTGGTTTTGCTGACGTGGGCGCCACATGGCTATGGGCCCACCTGTCAGCCCTCCTCTCCCCCTTCTCTCTCTTTCTTCTCTCCTCTCCCTCACCCTCCCCTGTTCTGTGCCGCGGCAGAGGCCGCCGGCACAGGTGGCCGGCGATGCCTAACGGCCAGGCCACGCCAAGGACGACGCCCCGACCAGCCTGCGCCCGCCACCGCCCCGTCCCATCGCCTCGGCCACGTCTCGGCCATGCGCGAGCCCTCCCGGCACGCCGCACGCGGCCTTGCCGGCCACCACGACGAGCGTTGCGCCCTTCACCCCGCGCCCTCCCCTACCCAGCTCTCCCCTCCCTCACTTGCTTCGCGTCGACGCCTCCCGCTTCCCTCTCCACTCCTCTTCCCTCCCAGAGCCAAGCCGAGCTCCTCTCGGAGCCCAGAACGGCGCCGCTACCCGCTAGGCTGCCGCGGGAGTAGTGTCCGGCCAGCGAGCGAGCGCGGCCCGTGGCGCAGCGCCCATGCTCGCGGCGCACGCGCGGCGCGACGCCGCGACGGCTTGGCGCGGCGGCCGGCGGGGGTAGGCGGCCAGGAGGCTAGTGGAGCTGGCCAAGGGCACGGTGAAGCTCACCGGTCAAGCTCAGCGTGGGGAGCGGCGGCGAGGAGGCGGGTCGACGACGTCCGGCGGCGGTGGCGATGGAGCTCCGCTGAGGACGACCGGTAGGGGAATCGACCGGGTGAGGACTGGAATCGGGCGAGGAGAGGACGGGGAAGCTCCCTGCGCAAGAAATTGAAGGGAACCTCACCGGAGACGACGAATTGAGGGCGGCCGGCGGTGGGGGAGAAGGTTGCGCCGCCACCGCCCCCTGCTCTCCCGGGATCGACGGCGGCATAGAGGAGCAGGGTGGCCCGCGGGGCGAGCAGGGGCAGGGACGCATGGACGGCACCCCGAGGTCCTCGACGAACGCACGGGAAGGCGAGCGGGCGGCCCCTCCGAGCGGCGGCGGCGAGTGCGGGCGGCGGCGACGGGGCAGCCTCGAGCTCAGGCCATGGCCGGGGCTTGGCGCGTGGCGGCGGCCTGCCCTGCCAGCACCGCTCGAGCTCCGCCGCGGGCCCGCACCGCCGGCCTGGCGAGCTGGAGAGGCGCGCGGGGGCAGGGCGGCGGCTGATGCAGGGTGAGAGGAGGGGGAGAGGAGAGAAGAAAGAGAGAAGGGGGAGAGAAGGGCTGACAGGTGGGCCCCACTGCCATGTGGCGTCCACGTCAGCAAAACCACAATCAAAACCACTAGGATGGCCAAATGTGACCGGTTTTGAGAGTTGGATGGTCAAGAATACCCGGTTTTAGAGTTGGATGGCCAAAATCAAACTCGGGCAAGAGTTGGATGGCCAAAAATGGACTTTACCCTAATATAAACAGGCAAACAACTTCTGCAGCACTTCCAGATTCCCAGTCCTTTTTTCCTTTATGAATAATTTGTGATGCACATTGTTCCTGATACGATCTTATTTTGGTTATGTCATACTGTTCATTCAAGCATTCAGCTAGGTTATTGTTGTCTTATATGCTTATTCTGCACTGCAGGAGCATTTGCAATGCCCAATTTATTACTGAAGCTTCAGAGCCTTGTCCAAATACTCATTAATTCTGTAGAGGTTTCAGCCTCAGAGCTCTGTGCGAAGTCAGCTATTGATGCATCATCATGTGAAGCATTGTTATCAGCCCTCCATTGTCTGGATACAATATGTAGGATTTTTGTTCATGAAGTGAAGAAACCTCAGTTAAAATTTTCCATATCCAAGACTCAGTTTGGGCCTGACTGGTTGAGAAATTCCTTATTGGTACATCTAAAGAATTTATGGGGCGTGAAGTGTTTGTTTCATGAAAAGGTAAAAAAAATATTCCCTTGATATTACCACCATGCTTTTTATTGAATACCTTCTTGATCAAACAAAAGAGAATCAGGCTAGTTTTATTTTTCCTCGCAAAGAAGACGAAGAAATATGCCAGGATTTCATTTGCTTGACTTTGGTAGAGTGATCGCTTTGATCTATGGACATAGTACCTTTTGATAGAAATAAGGAACTCTAACATGTGTATGAGTGTATGCTAGAGGCTCTTAGCTAGTGTCTACCACTCCTTTTGTCCTAAACGTCACATATGCTTGAACCTAATCAAGATAAGATTAAGCAAGCTTACCCCAGCTGAGCTGAAGAATTATAAAACTCCATTCCCAAGTATGGTTCAAATAGCTTGTTGAGCTTGAACATTTTTTGCAACTCTACACGCATCACAATTTTCATGGAATCCTTTCTCGTGTTTGAGCATTTTTTTTGCTGCAGTAGTATAAGTCTATGAACTTGTTAGTTGTAACAGTAGTATAAGTCTATGAAGATACTTGGATCATGAATTCATGATTCAGCAACTATTTGGCTGGACTTTGTTGCTGCTAATGTGTTGGTCCATAGTTAACTTTCTGGTTCAAATACCATTAATTTGCCCTGTTCCAAATTTATAATTGTGTATTCCTTAGGATACAGTTCTGGTTGTTCAACATCTTTTGCATATAACTTTTTGTGGATTTCTTTCTCATGGCAGGGAGACGACAAATTTTTCATTTTCAATTTGAAAATTGCTGAAATCTTTCTGTGCTTGAGTGCATGGATAGATAGCACAATGTTTCCAGCTGAAGAATTTTGCCATTTTGTATCTTCTCTATTCGCAAAGGTTGTTCCTTGCTTATCAGTTTTAACTGCTCATGTTCACCATTTTGTGACCAGCTTAGGGATTTGCATTATTGATTTGGAATTGACAATCTTTTTGTTTTAGCAGGCAAAGACACTTCGCAATAAGGATCTCATGGAAATGTATTTGAGCCCCATTATAACTTGCATACCGGATCTTATATTCAATGCCCCAGATGACTCAAAAGGACATTTATTGGAGGTATGTTTGATTTGCTTTTCTAGTCTGTAAAACATTTTATGTTATGACATTACCAAAATAAAAACACTTTGTTCAAGTGCAGGCATTTACAGATACATTTAGAGGTTGCAAGGTGGATTGCAAGCTAATCTTGCCATATTTGGATGCAGTTGGAGAAATGCTGCTTCCTGTAGGTGCCTTTATTTGACATTATGCTAAGCTATCTATGTACATGCTTAAATTTTAATTATTATGTATTACATGTATAGTGTTTTGAACAAGATTCATTCAAACTTGTAAAATTCGACTACTAACATGAGAAAATATCATCATAGAATGACTCAATTAGTGACTGAAAATAGTAAAAATATGTTCTTCGTAACAAGGTTTCATCACACTATGTTTACATCTGTTTTTGCTAATACATCATGATAGAGTCAAAGTTGCCTCTTAGAAACCATGTCAGGTCTAAAATGCCATTCATTTTTATACATACAACAGTAAGAAGTAGGACTTTGGGCGTCTAGTCAAAACCACCAAATTGGTGATGACATGCAATTAAGACTGGTCCATGGTATCAATCGACATATACATTCCCAGAAGTGATTCTATGTAAAAGATAATAATCACCTAAAACTTCTTGGTCACACACAAAAAGAAATTGTGTGGATCCTGATTTACGATGTATAATATCTTCCTCTTTATGTTTAGGAGAAAACAGGCACATGGTTTGCTGAAGACGGTTCAGGCGTGTTGGGCTATCATGACGCATGGATACATGAGTTACCCCGAATTTTGCTGCAATCAATTGATAAAGCCCCCTCAGTTACAAAGGTTTGCCATAGGTTTTTGTTATTCACTAACAATCAATTGTTATGCTTGGTAATGATATAGAGTTGGTATATTTGTTGATCATGTTAAACCTTGTCACTTTTCTACTTTCCGATCATCGTGGATTCTTTTAGGTTGTTTTGAAGCTTCTTCTAAGAATTGGACAATACTTCCCCACAATGGACTGTGAAAACCTGCGTCCCTTCATAAAGTTATTTGGTGTTGAATGTAATTACCACTCCACGATCACCAGAGTCTAAGTTTATTTATCATTTTTTTAAAATTTTGAATTGATGTCTTTTACTGACAGCATCATCAGGAGCTGTGGAGCTTGGCCCTTTTGTTAACCTAGCTCGTGATTGCCAAGAACTTGCCACTTCATGCCTTTATTACTTTCCCAGTCTGCTCCCTGACATAATCAGACCATTGGCCTCATGTTGCTTAAGTAAGACGTTTTTCTTAATATCTGCTTGATTGTACTCCCTCCGTTCCAAATTATAAGTGTTTTTGGCTTTTCTAGATACACAGTTTTTGCAATGTATCTAGACATGGTGTATATTTAGGTACATAGCAAATGCTATTCATCTAAAAAAAGCCAAAATGACTTGTAATTTGGAACGGAGAGAATAGATCACTAAATTCAATTTTCTTGTTGAAAATTCTGGGTATCTATAACCTATGAAATTCAGGTGATGCACTGGAACCCCTCATACTGTTCAAGGTCGTTGAGGTCCTACAGTCAACGTACAAGGCTGGTAGTTTACAGATAACAGAGCAACTCAATTTCTTGTTGCTACTAATGGCAAGATTCAGAGTTCATCCTGGTGATTACTTGAACATCCTTTTCCACTTAATGTTTTTATGCTGTCTGCTAGTGACCATTCAAACTTCGTTCTTAATTGATTGATTACCTTAGCTGAACCTATTATTTTCTATTTTCCTTCAATGGTTTTAATTTTATATTGGTTATTTAGCTGAGCCTTTCTTCTCTGACAGCTGCATTTTACTTTGTTGAACTCCAGGTAATCCTAGTAAGGTCTCAAATTGGGACACTTTCAAGTCGTTGAATCGTCTAATTTTAACTTCCCTATCTGAAATGGGTGATGGCTCGCTGGTCCTCGAATTGATGTGGAATAATTTATCTAATGCGATTGTAAGTTTCCTAGACAGTGGTTCCGTTGCATGTTTTATCACCACAACTGTTGAACTCACATGTCATTTGCTTACTGCAGGCTCAAAAACCATCGATGCATAACATGAACGGCTTGTTTAGAATTATTGTTACACTTGATGCAGGAACTAATAAGCTCATGAATGAAGATGCCATAAAGCTTATAGCTGGCTACTTGGTTGATGCTTCTTTGGTGTGTAATTTTCCAAATTTTAGAGCTCTGATAGATTCTCAGGAAATTTGAGTATGTTTACTCTTATTTTGCTCCAAGTCCAGGAGGCATAGTATTTCATTCAAAAGCCCAAAACGGTGGTTATGTTGACACATCACGAGTATAGATCGCAGTTTCACAGATAGTGCATATAAGAGTGAAAACGTGACAAAGATTCTATTATAACTTCCAATGCGTGCATTACCTAGCAAGACCCAGGATACAGCGCATTGAACACAAAACACTACTGATTTATTTCGTGGAACTGGTTGTAGATGTTTCCCAATTTCTTGTGATTGTTTTGTGCTGTACATGTTTGGTTCTGAGTAGGAATTTACCTCAACCCCTGTTATGTTTTATCTGCAGGATCTGTCTAAAACCATTGAAGTTGGTTTTCAACACGATAAGACAAGATTATTTCAGTACTTTATCAAACCCTGCACTATCATGTTTGACAAGAATGACAAGGTTCTTTGCAGCACATTGGAGATGCTTAAGTCTTTTATAACAGGAGATGATCATCTGCTTTCATCTCTCTCCAACTTGAACTACCCAGGAGAGCTATCATGTCGAGTTTGTGTTGTCACAACCATACTCATTTTCTTATGCAATGACCAGAAACTCCATAGGAATCTTTCTTTTGGCAAATTAGTTATTAAAGGCATCCTGGATTATATAAGGCATCAGCTGGTAAGTGATAGTTAGCAATAACAGAAGCTGTTTTGTTTAATTGTCATATCATTTGATGGTTTTCAAATTTCATAGTGGTCGAATCACTTTTCAACTTCTTGTTACTTTGAGGGTATCTAAGAAAACAGAAATCATTTTACTTGTTGATATGCCAAATTGCCAATTGATCACATACTTCCTAGCTTAAAAGGAACACTTCTTGCTAAACTAAATCGGTTAATTGACTAATCTTGCCCAAATGTAGTTGTGGGAATTTGCGAAAAATACTGTTCAGAATTTATCTAATTGTTTCACTTTATGACAATTCTTGGTTCAGGATTCTAGTGGGCCTAATGTGACATATGAAGAAAAACAGAAGTTAAGATCTGCTTTCGAACAACTGAAGACCAAAGCATTGCAGTTGAACTGCTGGGATAGAAGTGAGCTGGAAGGGCTTTCAATCACAAGATAACGCGAGTGAAGACATGGTTGGGGGTGGGGGTGTATGCCATTTTCCCAAATTGAATCACACTTCCAGAGTTTCAGCATATATGTGTTCCAGCTGTTACCAAGGTGAGAAGTGCTTACAGATACAGATAACTCAGTTGTGTGCCTATTCTAAAATGCTTATTTTAACATACCCATAAAGAACAGTTTAATTTTCCCATATAGTAACACTCAATGAACCTGTTACCACCCATCTATTCACCAGTAGGGCAGTAGCTCTGAATTCTGAAGCATGAATCTTTCAGTAGATCTGTAATGATCTTGCCTGTATGTAGTTTGATTACTTGCCCTACATGTTCTTTAAATGACAGCAATCGTATCTTTGCAGGGTTATCTGTAGATGGGTGATACATATTCCTTGAGCCACTAACCAAGAACTGCACAATCCACTTACTCATATCGCATATGGGCAATGTGTTCATATCCACTGTTTGTTTTCGCAAGTGCCTGAAACGCTAGTCACCAACCACAAGTAGGCAAATAGGCAAGTCGGAGATCGTTGGCTGCGGTCGCTTCATAGATGGTAGGCGAACCCTGTATGCCTGTATCACTTTGTAAATGCAGAAATTTTGATACGACGTTTACGGTTTACTTCGGGCATTCAGTGTCATTGGTACCCAGTTCGTTTCCCTGCCGTAGAAATTTGGGCGCCTCGTTAGCCTGCCGTGCATTATTTGATTTGATCGGCTGCCGTAACATGAATCCTGGGCAAGGTGGACCCGATAAATCCTAGAGTTTTATTTACTCTGTCTCCAAGTACCCGGCTGATGCCACGTTGCTACTAAAAGGCTGGGCACGAAAGTAACCAGCCAACCGTTTGCCCGCACCCAAAGTTTCGTCCAGCTTCTGAAGGCAGCAGATGAGACCTTGGCGATCGGCACCCAATGGTTTCAACATCTGAAATCGATGGTCGGGACTTGGGGGCCAAGACGGCCAAGAGTTCCAAATGCACGGCGCGCTGGTCGTAGGCAGGCGGCGTGCTTGGTACGACGGCTCCTCTGTCCACTTCCGTCTTCATGGTTCTTTGTTTGTTTCTTCGTTTTTTTTTGTTTTTGGTTGGGGTTGAGGGCGCGTTTAGTTCCTTCCCTAAAATTTTTTGGATGTCACATCAGCACTTTGACCAGATGTCGGGAGGGTTTTTTGGACACTAATTAAAAAACTAATTTCAGAACTCACTTGGAAACCACGAGATGAATCTTTTGAGGCCTTTGACCGCATCATTATCACATGTGAGTTACTGTAGCACTTATGGCTAATCATGCCCTAATTAGGCTCAAAAAATTCGTCTCGTCGTGTACATCCAAATTGTGTAATTAGTTTTGTTATTTAATTACATTTAGTGCTTCATACATGTGTTTAAAGGGGAGGTGAAAATTTTTGGAAACTAAACGCGCCCTCAAATTTTTGAGTACTCGTGTAGACGTGGGCAAGTGCCGTGCTATACCAAGTATGAGAGAGAGAGGCACGCCCTCAACGTGTCCACCACTCACCACCAAGGCACCAACAGAGGATATCGTGAACATCATCATTCATCAACCGGCCGGCACCACAAATTTCAATGCCAATTTAAGATGGCGCCTGAACATTTCACATCCGTCAACCAGCTGCTGACAGGTCTTATTCCCCGCACGAATTGGCGAGCTCGACAACGACCGGAGATGGACACTCCTACTACCAGTGCTACTGGGCACAGCATGTCCCTCGTCGCCAGCCATCGCACGCGTCGACGCCGACCGGCTCGCCTACGACGGGCGCACGGGCTGCTGCTGCGTGATGCAGTGGACGTTGCCGCCGCCCAGCACGATCTCCCGCGCGCCCTCGACCATCACCACCTGCGGGGCAAACAAAAGATCACGGGCCTCGTCGCGTCATCCGAGCTCAAATTCGGGCGAAACTGCAGTGCCCCGCCCACACCAACACACGACACAAATAAAGGAGGTTAGATGCGCGGCGAGTGAAGGTTTTTTTACTACCTCGTGGTCAGGGAACGCCTTCTGCAGGACCGCGTACGCCTCTTTGTCCCACCTGTCGTCGCCGAAGGCCGGCGCCACGACCCCGCCGTTGGCGACGTAGAAGTTCACGTACGAGGCGGCCAGCCTCGTGCCGGGCTCCCTCGCCACGGCGTGCCCCTGGAACCAGACCCAACCCCCGCACCCAGAGGATTCCTCCATTGTTAGCGACGGGATCGACGAGGTCAGCACTGAAAAGGGCTTGCTCTGGCTGACAGCAACGGGTGAGTTTAGAGCTGTGATACTAAAGTACTGACCGTTGAAAGAACGCCGTCCGCCTCTTCCTCTGTCATGTACAGAGGCCCCGGGACGTGGATCTTCACCACCTCCAGGTGCCGTCCTTTGGCGTCCACCGATTGGGTGAGGACCGACAGCGCCTCGACGGACCTCTCGTACTGGGGGTCCTTCTCGTCATCCGTCCAGGACAGGAGGATCACGCCGGGTTTGATGAAGCAGCAGAGGTTGTCAACGTGGCCGTTTGTGTCCTCGTCACCTGGGAGATGGTCAGAATGAAGCTTATTTCTCAGTAAGGCAAATGTCTAGATGATGTGGGAAACAGAAATCTTTCACACAGTCGGCATCTTTAAGAGTCGAAAGACTTTTCTTGTTTACCGTACAGCCCACGAGGTATCCAGATGACCTTTGTGACCCCAAGGAAATCCTTCAGCTCATTCTCTATCTCTATTTTCGTCATGTTGGGGTTTCTGTTAGGATTCAGCAAGCATTCTTCCGTTGTGATGCACGTACCTGTTCAGATATGACCGTTTGTTAGCAAGAGAAAAGCAGCAGAAACCATCTGCTGTCGATAAAATATATGACGCAGCCCAGACCTTCTCCATCTACATGAATGCTTCCACCCTCGAGAACCATTTTGTGCGAAGACCTAGGGATCCTCTCAATCTCAACTATCTGAAATCCATGGCCGAAAGAGTAAAGTGAGCTATCAGTACAGAAAATATCCTAGCAAAGATAACAATTTCTCTGCAGCAGGGCTCAGCTCAGTTGCTTACTTTCTTGGCAATATCGCTGTCAAGACTCCAATCATCATAGATTCCTGTAGGAGAAGTAGGAAAAAAAACACTCATTTTCGTGAGAAGAAGGTAACTGACATCGGGCTCACTCATCGACTTGTGAAGTTAAGAAATTCTTATTCTAAAAACAGATTATTCTATGCATGCTTTCCTAGAGCAAATTAACCAGACCTACACCTCACAACTACCTTTGGAAATCACTTGCCGAATGCTACTAAGAATAGTTATATTTTGTTAAGTATGGATTATTAACAATTGGCACCTTTGCATGAACAGGAAGTTATTTTGTGACAAAAAGAGAGCTATCATCAGACAAAAAATATAATTGAAATAAACAGTATGATAAAAGTGCAGAGCAATCATACATGCATAGTTCAGTTTAGTAAAAACATACCTCCCCAGGCATTAAATTGCCAATCGATTCCTGCTATTGTCTGTTTTTCGATTCCTGACTCGACTTTACGGGTGATAAACTGAAAACCAGGGACACTATAAGCAAACCAAAACATCGGACTGTAGATGACAATAGAAGAAAGCAAAGATTTAAGTGGCGTACAGTGGGCCCCATATCACGGAACCAGGAATCATTCATGCTCATCTCAACCACCCTGATGTTCGTCTGATGTTCCATCAGCTTGTGGACATTGGGGTACTGCCAGAGACAAAAATGTGAAACTGAATACTCCATGTATGATAATGAAGCATTCTACAACAGTTGAAAGGAGGCTGATGTGAGGCAATCTTATACCTGCTTAGCACTTGCACATATTGTGACGGGCTCAAACTTTGAAATGGCAATTGCAGCCCTCGCAAATGTCTCTTGAGCTGGACCAGAATTCTCCCGCCAGTTATCTGGACGCTCCTGACATTCAAAGAAAATTGAAAACGCATATCATGATAGTGCACTTGGAGATGCTTAAATAAAAGCCTCATGTGCACACTTAAAATGCATGGAAAAAATTGAGCAGAAATTATCAGGACCACTTTATAGCTTTCACGATTCTCTTTGCTAAATAAGCATCATATTCAGTTTAGTATACATTGGTAAGTTGCAGGATCAGCTAATTTATTTATTTGTCATAGATCATCACCGGCATATTATGATAATGGTCTAGTATTGCACATCAGAGTTGGTGTGCCTATTACCGAGAAAAGAAACCAATCACGTCACGTCCTAAGAATCTAACAATACTAAACTTTGGATACTCTGTTGATTCACTAATGGCGACTTCGTCAAACACAACATATATCGCTGTTACGGCTCAAGGTTCCAACAACAAAATATTCAAGATTCCAACTCCACAAGCCAGCAGTAGTTGATCATTTGATCCGGCTGCCTGCCGAGGCGCTAACTGTTCCCAGCAAAGTGCGAATTGGAATATACGGCCGGTTTTACAACAACAAGACAACAGACCAATTCGTTTCGCAGTTCAAGAAAGAGAAGGCTACAAGAGTAGCAGGCTTTAGGACCATACAATTCGCAGAGCACTGCGGCCGCACATTTTTTCGCGACCGTGCCTGAGCACTGCGGCCGCACATGATCGGCCCCGTTCATCCGGAGCCGCACATGATCGGTCCCGTTCATCTTCCGGACTGAACCACTGGTGTATAATATACAGTAGCAAGCTAAAAAAGCTAGTTTCTGTCAGACAAGTCTTGGTGGCGCAGCTAGCGTGATGGAAAGCATCATCCTACTTTCATTTTTCTAAAAAGCGGCGTCATATATTCTGGAAAAGGCGACAGCAAATCGCACGCGCACCGCGGAAGATTTCACGAAAAGAAATTCATGACTCCTGAACTGCCATCCCACAAACTCAAGCAATCGTTTCTGAACCCCCCAAAAGAAAGCAATTTTGGGTGGGATGAGAATCGGATTCCAGCGTCACACGGATGGCCGGCCGCAAACCCGTAGCACGGAGCGCCGAAATGGAGGTACGAAGAACATTAAATTAGCAACACGAAGAAGAAAGGCAGATCGGAGGGAAGAAGCAGGGGAGGGAGGGAGGGAGGAGTACGTACGGGCCATCCCATCCAGCACTGCTCGTGCGGCTCCCACTCCGCCGGCATCCGGAACCCCATCTTCGCCGGGCGGCCCTCCAGGATCTTCGCCATCATCACTGCCTCTCTCTCTCTCTCTCTCTCTCTCTCTCTCTCTCGCCAATCGATCTAACCGCGATTCGACGGGGGGCGCCTCGAGTGATCTGCCTGAGCACTGAGCTGCGGCACCGCGGGCGCGCCGCTTTATATAGAGACGCACGCGGCCTGAGACCGAGGGAGACGAACGGCAGGAGGAGGAGAAAGTCACGTGACGTGTGGGACCATATCCCGTGGGACCCACACGTCAGTGACTGGTAAGTCACGTGACGTACATTACCCAATCTCGCTCCGAGGAGGAGAGGGCCGTGAAGCACGTGACGGCGCCCACCTGCGATGGCGCCGAGGTGCTGTGCGCTCGTCTGCCGTCTGCGTGCCAGCCTCACCTGCGGGGGTGGGGCCGACGAGGAGCGATGGAGACGGGGCAGGTGAATCCCACTGGCCGGTGGGACCGGTGCTGCGGAGATGCGCCTGCGCTGCGAGGGCCAGGCCACCCGTACGCGCGCCACGTGGTCACCGGAGGACACAGGTGCAGGTGCAGCCCTGCTACGAGACGGCTCGGCGACAGGTTTCGCATCGTGAATCATGCAAATCGTACGAGCGTTCGAATGCAACGAGAGAGACGACAGACGAGTTGCGAGTAGGGTTCTTACACCCCAAACCACGGGCCACCGGTTCCGATTTACCGGACTGGTTTGACCGGTTACCGGTAGAAATCGGTCAAATTCAAATTTGAATTCAAAAAACTCAGTTCAACCAGTTCGTACCGGTATACCGACCGGTTAGACCGGTTTACCGGTCGGTTTGACCGATTTACCGGCCGGTTTGACCGGTTTGAATTCAAATCCAAATTTAAAATCGCATGTGTAACCGGTATACCGGCCAGTTAAACCGGTTTACCGGCCAGTTAGACCAGTTTACCGGCCGGTTTGACCGGTTTACCAAGTGGGCCTTAATGGGCCGTCTCATTTTTTCTTTTTCTTTTTTGTTTTAACTTTAAATGCCCGAAAAGTATGTTAAACGAACGAATTTTTTAGAAAATTTGACACCATTAAATTCATCGCACTTTGAAGTATTTTTAGGAATTTTTTAGAATTTTTTCATTTTTTTGAAATCAAATTTGAATTTTGAATTTTGGCCGGTTGGGTACCGGCCGGAACCGGAACCGGTCTGGTCCGGTTTGACCGGTCCGATTTAACCGGTAACCGGTCAAACCGGACCGGTTCCCACCGGTTAGGTGAACCCTGGTTGCGAGAGGCCGATACGAATACGAGGACCACACAAGGGCCGTATTCGAGGAAAAAAAACTGTAGCCAAGGTGGTCCATTTACAGATTTATCTCATAGTTTTTAGTAGGGTGGTTTTCATATATATATATAATAAGCATGTATGTATTTGACACTCTGTTTATTTGGTTGTGGCTGGTGGCTGGTGTTGATTTGTTATGAGAGAAAAATATTGCTGGTTGATTGATGGCTGGTGCTGATTTAGTGTGAGAGAAAAACATCGCTGGTTGATTGACTGATAAGCCAAGCGAACAGAGTGATTCGGATAATTATCTGACATGTGAGTTTGTTCATAATTATACCCACCACGTATCAGTAATCACGTGTCCCTTTACAGTGTTGTAGAGGAGTAGTACTGACGACTGAGCTCAATTGCTAAAAAATTGCAAAAATTCATTCATATTTTTGTCTGACGCTATTTCCGGTGGTAACAGATTCAATCACAAAAGTTCCTTGTCAATTTGGCAGTGTGTTTATGGCAAATTTACTGTTGCTTCTTTAAACAAAGGAGAATGTTCAATTTTGTACTTACTTTACATTTTTTTTCCAGTTGGACCGATGGCAAGCACGCAACCTTAAGACATGTGGGAGAATACAAAACTATAAAACCAGTTTAGCAAACATTTCTAACTTGGGTGGTCCCTTCCACTCCCTCCTAGAGTCCTAGTTAAGGAGGATGACAACCTAGGTTTCTAACCCCCTCGTGAATCATGTAGCCTATGAAAACGCCATCGAAATGCGATAGGAGAATGCAACAAGGGATGGGGTGGCCCACGACGGGGATCGGGGAGAGCGCACGTGTTATTCTAGCTCAATTTACACGGTGATGACAATGCAAGGACCCTGCACAGCCGCACGAGGCGCCGAGGAGGAGGATCAAATGAATGCGCGGGATGGCCATCAAAATAGACCGGAGAGATCTAGCGCACATGTTATTGGAGCGTAATTTAGGCAAGATAAGGCTGAGGTGGTGGTCGAATGGTAGGATCGGCCCAACGGTGGCGGGATCGGAAAGCCCATATGCTTGTAAGTTTGTTCAGGATCAACATATGCAAGCAGACATCTGGTCGACTAGGCCTTGTTTGGAAGTTTGTGAAGCCCATGGTTCAGCTTGTGCTATCATTTCGTTTCTTTTGGCGGCCAGTCCTGTTTGGTTCTCGCTCACGGCCTCGCGGGGCACACAAGGCACGCACATGTTATTTCCATTCTATTACCTAGATGTGCAAATTGATGATTCATAGGTGTATCTCCAATCTTTTTTAATTTAAATTTTTTTATTATTTTTAAATATAAAATCTTATTTTTAAAAAATAATATAAATTTTAAAATAAACAGAGCTAGAGGTGCGGTCATCAATTGACACCCCTACCATTACTCACCTTTTTTTTGAGAACACAGTACAATGCAGCACCTGGGTTGAGTGCAGTCATCAATTGACACCTGGGTTGAGTGCAAACTAATCCTTCACCCATCATCATCATCTCACGGAGCAGGCCAACAAACAAAGAAAGCCCACGGGCTCCACCCCAAAAGAAGTAAACCCACGGCCCAATTTTCACGACAAAAAAAAAATCCCCTCGGACATATCCGTGCGATCGTCAGACCGTGCATCACCAGACATCGCACGCCACGCGCAGATCGCGGAACCCAATCACCGCACGACCCGTTTCCTCCTCCGCCCGCCTCCCTCCCTCCCTCCCTCCCTCCGCGGAGTAATTCCGTCGAGCGCCCCGCGCGCACGCCCCCACCCGCACCGCCCGCGGCCTTGTCCGATCGAATGCCGTAGGTCCGGAGCGGAAGAGCGCGCGCGGGCGGTGGCTGCCATGGCTTCTCTCCGCCCCATATCCGCCGCGCCCTTCCCGCGGCCGCGAGGGGCAATGCCTACGGCTGCGGCTGCGCGGCTCTACCCGCCGCGGCCGGGGCTCGCGCGAGGCTCCGGGCGCGGTGGAGGAGCCCCGTGCGCGCCAAGGTCGACGAGGCGGACAAGGACGCGGGCGCCGGGCTGGGGCGCCGCGCGCCTGGCCGCAGGAGGCCGCGCCTGCGCCTGCGCCTGCGGCCGCGGCTGCGCCTTCTGTGGTGGCGGCTCCGGAGGCTGTCGCCGCGGGACCGAGACTGATGGCGCAGCCGCGGCGGCGCCCAAGTGGCCGTACTACGCGCGGAGGGTGCCGCACGACGAGGGGTTCCTGCTCGGGCTTATGCGGGAGGGCGGGGTGGACTACCGGTCGGCGCCGCGGCTTGCGGGGAGGCTGCTGGTGGACATGCTGAGCACGCTGCTCACGCTCTGGGTCTCGCTGCTGCCGATGATGTGGTTCATACAGCGGCAGATCTCTGGTGGGGGCAGTGCTGACAAGCGACGCAAGCCGAGGAAGCAGAGGGTGGGGTTTGACGATGTTCAGGGCGTGGATGAAGCGAAGGAGGAGCTTGTGGAGGTAAATGTGGCCTTTGTATTGATTACTTCTCTGCGATGCTTGATGAATGTGGCAAGACAAAAAATCTTTTGATATTTGGTAGTATAGGCATTTCATCTTTACAAAAAAAGGCAATAGACATAGGGTTCAAGAGGAACTGAGATGGTACATCCACATTGATATAGCTATTTACGTAGTGTCAATCAAGCTTGTCGGATTGGTAATAGGGTTGCTTTTGCTTTGTCTTACGACTGCGCACACTGTTTAGTCATCTGCATTCATCACAACAGAACTATGCTCCATTTCTTAAGTGATTTTATTTAAAATGGAAATGTCAAGTTTGATAATGCCTTCGCTTATGATCATATAATGTATGCATTGAAACTTCACCAACAGTCTGTTTCACATTTCTTAGACTCATATAAGAGCTTTGGTCATTCATTGTAACACAAACTTAAAGGCTTCATGCATCATTTGTCTCAGTGGTCACTTCCAAGCATTTTTCTCATATTAGGAGAAGCAACACTTTGGAATTCTAACATTACAATAACAACTTTTAAATTTCATTGAGGGGAAGCATGTGCCTCTTGTAGTAAATGTAAATCATGCCTTTGCACCATTTTTGTTTACGAAGTTCATTGACGAAAATAAAAAATATTGGGTGCATTCTTAAAATGAACATAAATGAGATAGCTCCTGGAAGTCTGGGGTTCCAGGACATATATGTGCTGTTGAATGGTTAATTTGTTCTTCCACCTGGCAATTAGAGTAAAATGCACCGTGGGTACATGAACTTGTAGTGCTGTGTCAAATAGGTCCACAAACTTAGAAACCGGACATCTAGGTCCTCGAACTTGCGAACCCGTTCACCCCAGGTCAAGTCCGGTTTTGCATGGCTTGCATGGCACTGTGCATCCGCGGTTTGCTACAGTAAACCCGGATTTGCTACAGTTACCGCGGTTTTGTTTTTTCTTTTCTAATTTATTTCGGCTGAATCTTTAAAAAATCATAACTCTTCGATACACCATCGGATGAAGATAATTTTTATATGAAAATTGTAGCCCTCGATGAGATCTACAACTTTCTAGTTTTGAATTTTTTTCATTTGATGATGTTAAGGTGCTCAAAAAAATTATATAAATTACAGCACCATAATAATCGCGTACTTTTGCTTGTCGCATTAGAAAATTAATATATTTTTTGTTTGTTGTCAAATGAAGACACTTTGTATACCAAAATTTTAACACTTTTAACGATCTAGATTCTTGTAGTTTTGAGTTTTTACATTTAAAGTTGTTAAGATATTGATAAAATAGTATAAAGCCTCAACGTCTTTTGCGTACTTAATATGCTGTTTTATACTGTTTTATCGATATTTTAACAACTTCAAATATAGTACTAAAATTTTAGTATACAAGTGTCTTTATTTGACAATAAACAGAAAAATATATTAATTTTCTAGTGCGACAAGCAGAAGTACGTGATTATTATGGTGCTGTACTTTTGTATAATTTTTTTGGGCAACTTAACTTATTCAAATGAAAAAACTCAAAACTAGAAAGTTGTAGATCTCGTCGAGGGCTACAATTTTCATATAAAAATCATCTTCATCCGATGTTGAATCGAAAAGTTATGATTTTTCAAAGATTCAGCCGAAATAAATTAGAAAAGAAAAAACAAAACCGCGGTAACTGTAGCAAATCCGGGTTTACTGTAGCAAACCGCGGGCGCACAGTGCCATGCAAGCCATGCAAAAACGGACTGGACCTGGGGTGAACGGGTTCGCAAGTTCGAGGACCTAGATGTCCGGTTTCTAAGTTTGTGGACCTATTTGACACAGCACTACAAGTTCATGTACCCACAGTGCACTTTACTCTGGCAATTATATTGGTCTCAAGTTATATCCTTGAGTAAGTATTGAGTGCTGTTTTCTTTAATAACTAGGAAGTGCATTGGTCTGAAGTTGTTTCTTTTTCAATTAGAAGAATTAGTTTGTATTACATTTTATTGTCTGGACGATGGTCATTAAGAACCTTAGTAAAACATGGCAATTTTCCAATGTAGATAGTGAGCTGTTTGCGTGGTTCATTGAACTACAAGAAGCTTGGAGCAAAACTGCCCAGGGGTGTTCTGCTTGTTGCCCCCCCAGGAACTGGGAAGACTCTGCTAGCAAGGGCAGTTGCAGGAGAGGCTGGAATTCCATTTTTCTCTGTTTCTGCTAGTGAGTTTGTTGAAGTTTTTGTTGGAAGAGGTGCTGCTCGGGTCAGGGATTTGTTCAAGGAGGCCAAAGAAGCTGCTCCGTCAATCATTTTTATTGATGAACTTGATGCCGTGGGTGGAAGTAGAGGTAGAAGTTTTAATGATGAGAGGGACCAAACTCAACCAGGTGTGGTTTTTGGCACTCTAATGATATTTATATCCTTGTCTAATGACATCACTAAAAGTATGTTTTTCTCTATCAACAGCTGCTTACTGAAATGGATGGTTTTGACTCGGACATGAAAGTAATTGTCATGGCTGCTACTAACAGGCCAAAAGCACTGGATGCTGCTCTTTGTCGGCCTGGCCGCTTCTCCAGAAAGGTGGTTGTTGGTGTACCTGATGTGGAGGGCCGCAAAAGGATCTTGGCTGTTCATCTAAGGGATATTCCTTTGGAAAAGGATCCTGAAATAATTAGTGATCTGGTTGCTAATGTAACCCCAGGACTGGTTGGAGCAGATCTAGCAAACATTGTTAATGAGGCTGCTCTACTAGCTGCACGAAGAGGTAAGTTAGAATCACTTATGTAAGATACAGAAAGGTAGATCACATATCATTTGTTGCTCATGCATCAGATATGATGTTGATGCCAGGGAAATTAATTTCTAAAATTCTATGGTTCTTTGAGTTACATGGTTTAGAACTTACAAGTTTTGGTCCATTATTAAACCTATTGAACCTATTACTGAGATATTCTCCTGCTAATTCTATTGGAAACTGTTACTGGAATAGTCATGATTCCACTTGCTGTTCAATGTTCTACTTTTGCACTTTGAAATGAGGATTAGTTTAAGGCAATTGGAGAAAATATGTTAATATGGAATTTATTGGTGTTGATCTGTTCAGGTGGGAATACTGTATCCCGGGAGGATATTATGGATGCAATTGAGAGGGAGAAATACGGGGTCAATGGTAGACAAGAAACTGATGATTCTGAAAGGCAAGGCCTCACCAAATTATTTCCATGGCTACCTAAGCCTGGAAATAAACCATCAGGCCCTGATGATTTCCGAGGACTGATGGGTTATCAGACATTAAGCTAACTTAGCAGCCTTTTGAAGGTATGCTCAGATTTGAGCCCTTTCTGTGGGTTGATGATTTTTGTCACCACGTTCGTATTCCTCGTATTCTTGATGTTCCTTAACAGCGTCGCTTTGAACAAACTACATTTAAGGAATCAATGTAAACTGTACTCATATTGTGCTTGACAAAATGGACAATATTTTGGACCTTTTTTTGAAAGCTATACAGCGGGGGAGACCCCCACTGAGTATTTTGGACTTTTACTTGCCTTTCCTGGTAAGGCTTAAAGGCTAAGTTATCTATCCAGATTTTCCAATAGATTTCTAACTTTTCCCCTCAGCTTCAGTTTTCGGGTCACCTGATTGGTACATGAAATTGCCCAAATTATGTAGCACGAAAGACTAAGCAATTGTAAGATCTAGAGCTCAAGATCTGCCATGCACCTTTACAAGGAAAAATTGTAGCAAGCAGAACACGGGAATGTCAATTGTCAAGTAATGAGACCAGGATGTTTCCAGGTGTAACCAGGTCCATATTGGGTCCACAATATATAGGTTTGTGACTACCTTGATGACAGAGTACTGAAAAAGTGTAGTACACCGCTCACATTTCTCCAACAACTATAGAGTTTTCTTTAGTACAAGGAAATGTCAACAACTATAGAGTTTTCTTTAGTACAAGGAAATGTCAACAACTATAGAGTTGGGCATTCATTGTTAGACCTAATCGATGTCAAATGATCCACTTTTTCATCATGACTTGATTATTCTCGTGGTTGCTTAAAATGGATCATAAAGTATGCCATTCATGTTACTGTAGCTATTTTGTGAGGGCCACCCCCTCTCCTCCCCTCCCCCCTCACAAGATATTTCATTTTCAATTCTGTTAACTTTTTGGGCAATTGCAACATTTGGAATTGATTGCAGACCTTTTTGCATATGCTTTCTTTTCCTTTCTGCAATTTCGGTATGCAATAAAGCTATAGGAAAGCATGGCCTTTTGTCTACGGATGTCTTATTTGTCCTTTTGCTTTGTTGTGCAGAAACTGAGTGTAGCAGAGATGCGGATGTTGCGGTGGTTTTGCGGGCACACAAGGAGGGATAGAGTCCGGAACGAAGTTATTCGGGATAGGGTCGGGGTGGCACCAATTGAGGAGAAACTTACCCAGCATCGGCTGAGATGGTTTGGACATGTCCAACGAAGGTCTCCTGAGGCGCCGGTGCGTAATGGGGTTCTTGAGCGGGTCGATAATGTAAAGAGGGGTAGAGGTATACCTAAACTGACGTGAGATGAGTCGGTTAAGAGAGACCTTAAGGATTGGAATATCTCTAAAGAGATAGCTTTGGATAGGAGCGCTTGGAGACTAGCTATCATTGTGCCTGAAACTTGAACTTATTTCTTTCGGGTTTCAACTCTAACCTACCCAACTTGCTTGGGAAAAAAGGCTATGTTGTTGTTGTTGTTGCTGCTGCTGCTGCTGCTTTGTTGTGCAGAATCTGGGGAACTGTAGGGTGTAGTTTTATTGTATAGCAGCAAATATACATCTCCAAAGTATGTGCCAAGGATGTTGCAATCAGTGGTTTTGGGTTCTTTGAGAAGAAAGCTGTTACAAATTACATGAGGATATCTTGTGAAATATGGGGATCCAAGATCTTTCCTAGCTTAAGGCCTGTTTGGATGGACTAAAGTTGAGTGCTAAAGTTTAGCACCTATTAGCATTCATATTTTTGCTAAAGTTTTTGAGTCTTGGCTAAAGTTTAGCCCATCCCATTAGCACTACCGTTTGGATAGAGTAGTGCTAAACTTTTGCACTTTGGGGTATTAGCATTTGGATCAAACCTTCTAAATCAGTCTTGTGCTCCAAAATTTTTATACAAACATTGCTCAGGTTTTGTCACAACCTGTTCTGTTAATAGAATATTCTAAAATAGCTTTCAAACTAGTGGTGCTCCTGCTTCTGTACGCAAATCATCCGCTTGTCTGATTCTTACCAACCAGAAGTCGAGAAATTCTGCTCAATTTGGATCTGCAACGATATGTGAGCTTGCAAGTGTTCTTCTAGAGTTGGATCTGGAACGATATGCAAATCTACAAGTGAGAATTGCAAGAGAACTGGATCTGCAACGATCTTTAAGAAGTACATGGCATCATATTCCACGGTTCACATTGTCGACTCTCTTTTTTGTTTTTCATGCTAACTTGCATTACTGCTATTCTGCATATTCTCCGAATTACAGTCAAGAACAGACTCTGTAGCTCTGGCAGTTTCAAATGCGAAATCGCTCAATCTGTCAACATGTATGCATCATGTGGTAGTGTTTGCTGTGCTCATATATGTTCCATTTTCTCTAGCTTCTGCGTGATCAATAGCCTTCTAGGATGATATTTTGGCCACAGGTACTCCGTACCCAAGTGCGTGACTGAATGGATTCCTTGACAGTTAGTCGGAGATCGACGCGACCTGATTGACCACGAAAAGCCTTGCGCTGTCAGAGAGACGCATATCCTGCGGCGATGCCGACATGACCTTAATAATTGGGAAGCCATGCAAGGGCTGCAGAATCAGGACATGTACCCTTGGCAAAGACGAAGCGTCTTCTGCTCTTCCTCAGCAAGGAAAAGTGAGTAAAGGTGGCAGAGCTTTGGCGTTGCAGATTCTGGATGTCACGAACAGGAATGAACTGTATGGCTTGGCTTTGTATGTTGCTTTTTCTGGGCTCCATGTGCTGCTGCTGAGCCCTTGTGCACACTGCACAGGATCAAATCCCAGGCTCAAAAGAGGAAAAAACAAGGAAACTGATTTGTAGCTTTCACTCTTTTGTTCTCACTTCTCAGTGCATGCATCTATGACTCTAGACTAAGCTTACTTATCCTTCATGACAGAATTCAATGTTCTGCAATTTGGTATGGGCTATTCTGTAATATTTGATTTTCAGAGGTGATGCAGGTGCCTCATGACAACCAAGACTGTTTGAAGCATTGCCTGCACGTTGTGAGCTGCTGCGAGAGTCATTTGGCGAGATAGTTAATGAACTATATATGGATGTTGTTTAATTTTATGCTGCATGTTAGTCCTTCTATCTTTAAATATATGATGTTTATATAGGACAAACTACTAATGCAAAAAAATGAACTAATTATCATATAAACGCCATATTTTTCACAAAAGAAGGGAGTAATATATTTTGAGTAGCTAGCAAGTCACACCTATCTGTGAACAAAAGTTTGGACTGGAGCAAAATACGTGCACAAATGACAGCAACTAATCATACATGTAGGGAGGACCAATTGGGGACTGATGTAAAGGTGATGAATGACATACCAATTTTGCATGCAAACCTATAGTTGTATCCTGCTACGAAATTTGGAATGAAAGGATGCTATGATGACATGACATGACATGATGCCGGCACCACAGATAAGCACACCTGCATTTTTTGCAATTTTCTTATGGAATCAGAAAAATCCAGGGGCTGGCCGGGCGTAGCTCACGAAAATAGCTATAGATAGATGACCATACGACATATACTCATCGCTAGCCACAATGCTGAAGGCCTTTGGTTGTTGGCAATGATTGGGTGTCCAGATATCAATAGACTAAGACACGTATGTGTACGTACGTCTAACGAGTTAGGTTTTTATTTCTCAACACATATAAAGATAAACAGTTATAAAAACAAGGAAAAGTTATATACCGACAAGTAATTTTTGTCATATACATGCTAATTAATTTGATATATGTAATTGGATGTATCTCCCAGCTAGAGCAAAGCGTAGTAAGATATACTCCGTAACGGCGGCGCCAGAGATGAGATCGATGAGAAGGAATAAGAGGATTAAGGAAGAAGACAAGTGAGATGACTGAGAATATTGTAAGAGACAAAGAAGCGAAAGCAAGAACAAAGTGGTTCACTGATGAGTGACTTTCAGTCGCTAAAGACCTAGAGCTCTGAGCCGAATACTTTCCATGCCGCTGTAGGCTTCTGGTTGAGTTGCTTTCCCGACAAAAAGCTCATTCCACTCCGTGCCCCTGTAAGACGCCATTTCAGACGCCTTTTCATTCACCACATCAATAA
Source organism: Panicum virgatum (assembly GCF_016808335.1). Lineage (NCBI taxonomy): Eukaryota > Viridiplantae > Streptophyta > Magnoliopsida > Poales > Poaceae > Panicum > Panicum virgatum. The sequence continues at coordinate 33,405,869 of NC_053151.1, read as the reverse complement.
TCAGGACCTGCATGCGTGCGACTACCAATTGGTAACTCATGCACAAGCTCATGCATGCACTGACAATAATTTACATGCGTTTAAGCATGTGTGTGACTTTTTTCCTTTTCATTTCCCCACACGGTCACTTTTTTCCTTTTCATTTCCCCACACTGTCATTTTGGGTTATGTTCAGTCAACATGTTTAAACTTTGACCATCAATCTCTCTCTAGAAAATTCCAATAAACTTTAATTTTGAATAATAATATGGCTTGTTTTATCTTCAAAAGTAGTTTTAGAATATTATAACATTATTATATTTTGCCGTTAAGTATACACGCAATTTAGTTCTTATTTCTGTAACCAAAAAAATATCATGCGTTCTTTAAACTATATAATATACTGCCTTCTTCTTTTTATATATGGCATTGGATATTTAATCTTGAACTATATCCAACACCTTATAAAAAGGAAGGAGGGACTACTTACAAAAATATTTGTCTCTTCCAGCATATAATTGACAAGAAAACACATGTTATACATTTTTGAATGATGCATGAATTCACACTTCGCTCAAAAAAATGTATCAATTTACAGTCCACCTCTTCTCTCGACAACACATATATGGTTACAAGAAGTGCAACTTATAGTATATATGTATGCGAAAGGGTCTGTAGTCTAGTGGTTACAAGAGTGTCAGTAGCACCTCAAGTCCTGGGTTTAATTTCCTATGGGAACGAATTTTCTAGGATTTAATGACGTTGTGCTTTCAGTGGTAGACGACATTTTGTGGTGACATCGTTAATCTCGAGGATTTGCCAGCTCATCAGTCTCCGAAGATGCTGATAGGTGTAGGGTTTGCATTCGTGTGTTCATAGAGGTGAGTGTGCGTGCGTTGTGAGTTTATGAGTTATACTGTGTAATTGTAAAAAAAAGAGGAGTATTTTATTAACAGATTGAGAGATTATATATATCTACTAATTGAATACACAACTATTATCCGAATAAATGATGTGACAAAATAAGGATTTGCATATACCAGTGATTTTAGTGTCCTTACTACCGCAGTTATGCAAAAAAAAACATGCATGCATATTCTTACATTAGGTTCTTGCACGATTGATGGGAAGAAAACACAACGCCAACCCCAATTTTTGACAGCTTCAAAATAAAATGGGAAATGTATGCAGTTGAGAGCCAGTGGAAATTAAATAATTTCCTTTAATACTTGTCCAAAAGTGCTAGAATGTAGTGTCAGTGCTGCTTTCATCCATAGTTATCCTTGTAACAGGCAAACAAAAGTTTTGTTGTATGATTCGGACCTTCAATTATATATGGAGTGCATTTCTTGCACTGCGTACGTGGTTTACCGGAAACAACTAATACTGCAATTATTATAAAACACACAACTTTATAATACATTGATAATGTCTAGAGAGATACACCTCAAATAGCACCATACAATAATATTATTATTACTAGCGTACATCATCTATCGATTTATTCTTCACTTATGATCTCATGCATGCATGCCAGATCTTTCTCTCACACACATAGGATATATTGCTAAATTATTCAGTCGACCACCGAGCACATATAACTAAGTGACCAATATTTATAACGCTATATTTAGACGATGATATGCATGTGTTTGATCAGTCCTCGATTTGGTGTCGATAAACCTCGATCAGCTCGACCTCGAATTATTATACTGAAATCACGCCATGCACATATATATAGTAGCTGCTAGACGACGAGGCGCCTCTGGTGGAAGGTGGCGATGAAGTCGGAGGCCTTCTGGTCGACGTCGCGCTCGCCGACCCACCAGCCGTCGTCCTCGTCACTGGACCGCACCTTGCGCAGCCTCGCCGGCGGCCCCTCCCAGTCGCTCGCCTCGTCGTCGCCGACGTGGTGGCGCCTCGACTTGCGTGAGAAGCTGAAGATGCAGAAGAACGACTTCCCTCCCATATACTTGCTTGCCTTGCTGCCTCTTGTCACTAGCTTGCAATGTTGTCACACACACTTTTTAGAAGCTAGTTCAGAGAGGCAAAGAGATGGAGATAGTAGTTGCTCCTGCTACTTCCTAGCTAGTGGTTGGAGCGTTGCTGTCTTAGCTTGTGGCCTGGGCAAGTGAGTAGAGACCACACCTCAATTTATAGTGTAAGGGCCTTGTGCATGGAAGCTATAGCTAGCTCAACAATTAGGGTTTTGGGGTCTACCCAGCTGGCTAGCTAGCAGATAGATAATCAAAGATGCCCGATCATCGGGGAGATCGAGCACAAACGGTCTGGATCATATTGTCTGGTAAAGGTCGAGATCCGACGGTCAAGATTGCCTGACATGATAAGATGCTAATAAAGGGTACGGTGGTTGGATGTTCTGTATAGCGCGTGATATGGTTGATGAAGGTCATCTTTAGACGAAAACGCATATGGCAAAGCGCGGTTTCGTTTCCATGCATGCCTCATCTTTGCATTGAGCGTGGTGGTCATTGCAAGTTACCTCTTGTTAATTTGTCTCCCAGATATCTATAGGGAAAAGTCTGTTTTTCAACTCTGAACTATCGCGATAGTCCGATTTTGGCCCTTAAACTATGAAACCGGACATCCTATACCTCCAACTAACGAAACCGTTTGAAAAACAACCCTGCCTCAGCCAAAGGCGGTTTGCTACAGTAAAATTTCCGAATTTCTGAAATTTCACACCTCTCTCGATTAAATAATAAAGAAAGTATAGTTAATATTATCTAAAAATTATGATATTTTTTTGGGAGGTAGATCAAAAGACAAGGAATCTATTTTGGCTAGATGTACTACAATAGACATAAAGAAATTTGAATTATAAAATTTTAAAAATAGGTAGAATTCAAAATTCCTTGAATTTTTAGGTCAGCTAAACCTATGATAAAAATGCATTAAAAATATGATAATTCATAATTTTTTATTTAGTTTAATTAGGTACTTTTTATTGGCCCAAGTTCTATAGAAAATTCATAAATTAAAATTTGAGGAATCAAATTTGATTCAAATTTGAGCATTGCGAAGGAATTCAAAAACTTTCATAAAAACTTGGGCCAATAAAAAATACCTTATTAAACTAAATAAAAAATTATGAATTATCATATTTTTATTTCATTTTTATCAAAGGTTTAGCTAACCCAAAAATTCAAGAAATTTTGAATTCTACCCATTTTTAAAATTTTATAATTCAAATTTCATTATGTTTAATGTATCACATCTAGCCAAAATAAATTCCTTGTCTTTTTATCTACCTCCCAAAAAATATCATGATTTTTAGACAATATTAACTATGCTTTCTTTCTTATTTAATTGAGAGAGGCGTGAAATTCCAGAAATTCGAAAATTTTACTGTAGCAAACCGCCCTCAAAACAACTTGCTACAGTGCTCGAGGGGGTGATTCGGACGGTTTTGCCAGTTCGAGGGCCTAGGTTACCCGGTTTCGTAGTAGGAGGTTGAAAACGGACTTCTTGACTAGTTCGAGGTTGTAAAATAGACTTATCTCATATCTATATTATGATGAGAGAACGTGTGTGGAACAACTTCAGATACTCCCCCCCCCCGCGTCGCTCCCTCGGGCGACACGGGGGGGCGCCCCACGCCGCCGCCCACCTTCCGCCCCCAGGCCGCCTCCGGCGGCCGCCGCCGCCGCCGGCGACCGTCCGGGCGGCGGCGGCGGCCCGTGGTGGTGCCAAAGTCGGCCCTACCGCGTCCCCTCGCCCTCTCCTCTCTCTCCCCTGCCTCCCTCCTCCTCTCGGCTTGCAACCTCGCCGACCTCCACCGCCGACAGCCGGCGGGGCCGGATCCGGCCTCCTCCTCGCCGGATCCGGGGCCCCCCGTGTTCGATCTGCCGCTGGGCGCGCCCCCGTCGGTGGCTTGGGTGTGGCGCGCCTCCGCCGTTCGGGTGGTTGTGCGGCCACCGCCCGCCGCCGCCGCTGCCGTCTTCGGGGGTCGGGGGCCCTCGGCCGCGCCACCGCCGTCGACTCGTGCTGGCCGGGGGGCCGCTGCCGGGTCGCCGCTCGCTGGGGGCAGGCCTCCTCTAGCGCCGCCGCCCCGTGGTGGCCGGTTGTGCGGGGGCGTGCAGCCACGTTGTCGTCGCCGGCGCTCACACCGGTCGCGGCGCCCTTCCTGGCCGGCCCTCTCCGGTCTCGTGGCTTGCCATGCCGTCTGGTGGTCGGGGGCCGCCGCCACCGTCGGCTTGGTCGCTCCTGGGCGGGCTCCCAGGCAGTTGCGTCGAGCGCTCCCTTGGTCTGGGCGCTGGCCTGCATCGCCTGCTCGTCTTGGGGTCCCCCCCCCCGCTGGACGTTGGCCGCCCTCCTGGTGACCTCCTGCGGCGCGGTGCCCGCCGGCGTACCCTCCTGTGCTGCGGTGGCGTCGGATTTGTGGAGGGACTTGGGTGGAGGCGAAAGCCATGGACCCATTTGCGGGCCGATGACGGCGACGCCCGAGGGCGCCGCTCACCTTCTTGAAGGCGTCATCGTTCCCCCTTGTCCCTCCTCTCCGGTGAGCTCTCCGGATGAAAATCCTTGCTCTGCCCCGTTGGCCGCCCTCCTAGTGGCCTCCTGCGGCGCGGTGCCGGCCGGCGTACCCTCCTATGCTGCGGTGGTGTCTGATTTGTGGAGGGGTTTGGGTGGAGGCGAAAGCCATGGACCCGTTTGCGGGCTGATGACGACGACGCCCTTGGGCGCCGCTCACCTTGTTGAATGCGTCATCTTTCCCCCTCATCCCTCCTCTTCGCTCCGGTGGTGGTGGTCGTTTGCTCTCTTCGGAGAGTTCCTGCTTCTGCGCCTGCCTTCGCTCGGTTGCATCTACATCGTTAGGGTTGCGTCGGTCGTTGTCTGGCGGATTCTTTGCCGCCGTTGCTCTGGCGGATGCTTTGCCGCCATCGTCGTATTGGTTGAAAATCACCTCGGGCGGATGCTTTGCCGTCGTCGTCGTATTGGTTGAAAATCACCTTGGGGCGGATGCTTTGCCGCCGTGGTTAGTTGGTTGGGTGGATGCTTTGCCACCGTTGTTGTGTTGTAGACTTTTGCACCCTTGTCGTTGTAGTTTACTTTGCAGGTTCAGTTGTATGGTTGTGCTAGGTTTGTAGGTCGGGAGAGTCTCCTCTCCTGTCGTTCTTGCTGTTCTTATCTGTTGTGTTGTCGTCCGCCACTTACTTAGTGGCGCTTGTATCCGTCTTAATAGCCTCTGCCTATTAAGATTTGTAATGGTCGTATTGCTTTCCTCTTAATGAAATACGTGCTCAGGCACGTTCGCGAAAAAAAACGTGTGCGATGAACTTATATCGTAAGCAAGATGCTGTTGTTCTCGAACGCACATGAAAATTGCGTATCCTTACATTAAGAAAGAAGAAAAAGGGTAAAACAGCCCTAACACAAACAAACTCACACACTCACCCACAAATGCTTAGGGCAATAAGAGCACAGTACCACCTCAGCGCAAAAGAAAATGACCATTAACAAGCTCAAGCGCAAAGCAAGAGATAAATATACCATACAGCGGGGCATAGCGTACGGGAGATTTTTATTAGATAGCTTTAATTTATAGCTTTATCTAAAAAAGTCGCTCTCTATACATCTTCACTCTCCAACAACTTTTCTATATCTTGTTTACACTCTAAAAAGCCATTTTTGCTATCTATCTTTGGCTAGTGAGAAATCCGGAATAGATGATGGTATATTTGGATAACCACTTAGAGAAACTCTTAGAGGCTATTTTTCTATTAAAATCTCTATTTTCTAACAATTAGGATGAATATAGAGAGTCTCTTGGAGTTGCTCTTAGTTTCATTAAACTCATCATGAAATATGTCTCAATAATGGTGCGCTTATTTGATATTCTAGATGTTGTATATTATTTTTCTTATAGATACGATCAAGGTTAATTAGAAAAGTTTGACTTAGGATAAAATTGAAACCTTTTATATTTTAATTTGAGAGAATAATAATATACATGAAAGTTAGAAAAATGCTTCTTCACCTAGCTTGATATAGGAAACTAGGTAATTTGACTGCAAGCTGGTGATCCCCTAATAATTTGACATCCAGTAAAATATTTGCTGCACAATTCAGTCCTACATTTTCAGCCGTGCACGGATGAATGGCTAATTGACATGCCACCACCATAAATATAATGTGAGGTTTAAACATTATTTTAACTCTGTCATCGCATTATTAGTCCGAAAAAGCAGGAAAAGGATACTATCACTCAATCATGAGAGACAGCTCCTCCCATTCTTTGTTCCGGACCTTTTTGTATTAAAGGGGGCAACACGTTATTTGGATCCGTACGTACACGTACACGTACACAATGCCAGGACAGCGTCACAGCAATATGTGAAGAAACTAACAAGATGGAATTTGATGCAAACCAGAAGGTCGTAGAACTTGCAACGATCGAATCCTGCTTACCTAGCTAGTTGTAACGAGATTCTCTTCATTTCATAGGTCAGCCCAATTTATTTGCTTGTTTAGGCTGCATATTTTTTTCTGCCTGCAAAGTAGCTGACAAGAGACATGTACAGTATACAGGACAAAGTTGTAATATTAAAAAAGGTGGAAAGGTTATGCTACTATACATGTTGCTTTTGTTCTGTTGGGGCTCACGATCGTAGTGTCAGGGAAGATGGACAAGCAATATATTATATATTACTTAAAGCAAGCAAGAATCAACTACAATATTGTTTCAAAAAAAAGTGGCTTAGATGTGTTCAATGCTTCCACAAAAAAAAATGTGTTCAATGGTGCCTGCATGATCAGTTTAAAAAAAAACGCCGCCAGAAGAAGAAACTCCACCCAAGTATATGTAGGAGGCGAGAGACTGGGTAACAACCACCACGAGCCAATATATATATTAAAGGAGATTCTCATGCTCGATCACCTTTGACCTTTATGAATACGCTCATGTAGCAGTAATCGTACATCCTTAAGCCCTAAGAAGTAAGCTAAGTATGATTTATATGCTGCAATCTGCTCTTCAAGGTGCAATACATCGCGTGTACACGCTATTGGCGGATGTGCTGTTGCATCACGAAAAGCCAGGGGCTGTTGTATAGTCTCTGTCGATGCCTGCACCATAGGCCCTGCGGTGAACACCTGCCTCTCGCTAGATCTGAGGCTTGTAGCGCAATCTGAATTTGCATCTCTCCAGTTGAATAGGGTGTCTGTTGATCGACTTTTGCCTGCTCCTTGGGGCGGCTCCATACTTGATCAACTGCTGCCTGGAGGCTGTCTGCAATCCAGCTAAGTTGAAAGGATTATTGTCAGCATGACATGAAGATGCAACATGGTGCGTGTGACACCAGACTGAATGACAGTAGGGTCAGTTAAATAACATGATAAAAAAAAGTTGGCCGAAAATAAGTAATTCAGAAAGAGGTGCTCTGTAAACTTTCAGCTATTCACTAAAAGTTTTTCTGCAGAGGAACCAAATTGAGGTTGTTTAATTTATATTACTAAAAACAAATGGCATATGAAAAAGAAATTCTTTGCAATTGCATTTTACAAAAGTACTGAGTTTAATATGACACTTTATAAACTTTTTATTCTCCTATAAGGTTACTTAGTTACTGAAAGATTGATAAATCAATGCTGCAAGATTGAACAAATCTCTTTGTTTCCCCGAAATAGTACCATTAACTTATGACAAATGAGTACTACCATCTTATTCTCCGAATCAGGCGCAGAGATCACCAGATAGATGGCTAAACAGAAAAAGCCTTTGTGGTTGTTAACAAAGATACTGTATGCTAGATTCTCACTACAAGAAAAGAAGGACAAGCAAGGATGCATTCATTTTTAGGAAGAGCCATAGCTGCCATTTGTTCTCCGAACACAATGCGTTCTTTTAAGATTATAATTGACTGGCATAGCTAGGTTTATTAACAAAAATGGGTGTAGTATTATTTGGTGTCACTCTGGACCCATGAAAGCGATGCTCGGGCTCATTATTTAGACCCCTTCTCAAGGCCATTTCAAGCCATCTATTACTGTACAGAAAACAAGTTGCTTGAGAATCAGATGCATCCAAACAGGAATTTGCGGGAGAAAGAATCTATCTTAAGAAGCATTCAAAGATATTATACTGTTGAAACAACAAAGTATCAAATCTTAAAGGTATAGACACTGTTGAAACCGAATGTGAAATGACATGGTATCAAATCTAAAGGCATATAAGTACAGTTGAAGCAATATAGTATTAAATTCCCCCACCAATAGTGTTCTACTTTGGAGCTGAACAGCAGTAAAAACAACAGGCTGTTTAAAAAGACAATGGTTGCATGGAAAGAGCGGGGAGAATACATTAGTGTACAAAACACTTAACGATGGTTACATGCTTAATGCTTTGTTCCAGTGGTTATTTTTTAAGGAAAAAAGGTGACGTTATTTTTTAACCCCTAATTTGGCTCATTTGAAGTCGTCAAAGTAGAGGAGTGTTCCAGTGATCTAGTTTATATTTTAGATTATTCCACTATGCATAGAGTTGTCACATTTGACATTTGTCTACAGCTCCTTCACTAGACTCCAAATGCACTGACTAATAGAACAGGTGCAAACTAATTGACCTCCACCAACCCAACAACCCACCAATCCAAGTACATCTATAACGTACAAAAAACATACATGACACTGTTGATGTTGGATTCCGGATTTCTGATCCAGACCCAAACCAATTATGGGATACAATACTTTTCGTGCTTTTGGCTTCTTCCAAGCCTACATCTTGGCCGGCAATTGCTAGTCACTAACACTTCATTGGTAATAACGACTGGGTATAGATTGCGCGGACATTAACATGCTTTAATCAGAACAAATACAAGGTTAGTGAGAAGCAATCTCGTGTTCTTCCCACATGCCCCACAACCTAAAGGATGCAAAGAGGTTTGTCTCTTTACCTAATTTCTCCCATTCCGTTCTGCCTGATCTTTCAAACTTTGAGCTCATCAAATTTATCAACAGGATATGCAGTGCTGCTAGGATGCCTCTCTGCTGGGGTGATAGTTGGGGTCATTGCCATTCTCTGCCATATCAGGAGAAGAGCAAGCAAGTTTAAACCATCAAGAAAGGATATCGGTAATTTCACTAATTAATTGCAATCCATATACACATAGAAGTTACTGAGATGATGGCTTTTTACCTACTAATATCAATATGCAATTGCAAATGTTTATCTCGCAGAGGTCACATTGGCATCCCTTGAGTATGAGGAGACTACCTGCAAGCCGATGTCTATCAAAGATATATACACAGCAACTGAGAACTTGAGTCCAACAAACGTCATTGGACAGGGTATTGCAGGTACATGTAGTCCACAATAGCCGATTCAAGGTTATGGTATTTATATCAACAAGCAAACAGAAAGTGTATTTCTCGTCAATGAGCATGAGACTTAGAAGGCAGTAAATATACTGTCTAAAGTATGTTACTCTTGATGGTGTGCAATTTGATCCTTTTGTGGTTCAGGGAAAGTGTACAGAGGAGTGCTGGCAAATGGCTGGCCTGTTGCAGTGAAGCACATCGTTAAGAATGAGCATGCAGGAACTTTCCTTAGGGAAGTTACAAGCCTGTCACATGTCAGGCACCCGAATCTGGTGTCGTTAAGAGGTTACTGTGATGGGCAGGAGGAGTTCTTTCTTGTCTATGAGCTGTGTATCAATGGTAATCTATCAGAATGGCTATTTGGTGAGTAACAAGATTGCCTAAACATTTAACATGATGACTAGAACTTCAGAAGTATATATTTTCTTTACTTCAATGAAGAAAAGAATAATTTGATTACAGGAAAAGATAAGAACCTCTCATGGATTCAGAGGCTTCAGATAGCACTTGGAAGTGCTTGTGGCCTTTGGTTCCTGCACATATATCCTGAAGGCTGCATCGTTCACCGTGACATCAAGGTTTGTTGCATGATCTGAAAGAATTCAGTGCATCTATTCATATTTACTCAAACTCGTACTTGCTATGGCAGCCAACCAATATACTTCTTGGGGTTGATATGGAACCCAAGCTGTCAGATTTCGGACTCTCAAGAGTCATTGACTTAGGTGTGTCGTACGTAAGCTCTGAAGTCAGAGGAACCTTTGGCTATGTCGATCCGGAATACCGCCACAACCGCAAGGTGAATGCTGCAGGGGATGTGTACAGCTTCGGGATGGTGCTCCTGCAGCTCCTATCAGGAAAACGAGCAATCAACATCATGAATACCGCTATGCCAATGTCACTGGACAAAATGGTAAGATCATAAGCAGTTAGAGTAGGATATTACGCTTTGAGATGAAGTATGAGCTGAATCTGTGTACCTGTCGACTGTCTTCCCAGGCTTCTGCACTTATCCAAGATGGCAATGTATTGGACTTTGCTGATCCTAGGTTGAATGGAGAGTACTCAACAGAGGCATTCGATCTTAGTTTGAAGCTTGCTCTGTCATGCACTGGTCACAAGAAGCAGCGGCCATCCATGGAGCAAGTTGTGTCAAAGCTGGAGAAGGCACTTGAGATCTCCTTGAGAGATGATGCGAAGCACAACAGCATTAGCATCATTGAGTCCCTTGCATAGCTACTAGTGCCCCTTAATGTTTAAACATGATTAAACATTTTTGTGCACTAAAGTGAACAAAACCCATTTGAGTGTTGACAAATTTACATCAAAATGTTTTAAGACAACCCGATACAACTACTTCACACCTAAGAGGTAGTTAGAGACCAAAACTAGAGACAGTACTCTAATCTAGACCTACAGTATGATGTCAGCTTGAATATTGCAGCATCTTTTGTTCCACATTATACATAAAAGTATAACTACTCCCTCCATTTTGTAAAGGAAGTCGTTTTTGTAGGAGGGATAGAATTGGTGTAATGGATGGATTGTATTAGCTTGAGGCCTCGGCCGGTATATATAAGAGTACAAGACTTGGGGTGCAAGGCAACCCCACCGGATATGTATGGCAGTCCGGATACAATATCTAAACTACCAAATATACTCTAACATCCCCCCGCAGTCATAGCGGGAGCACTGCAGAAGGTGAGACTGGAGGAGAAGCCGAAGGTAGGAACCGACGGACTGACATCCCCCCGCAGTTGTAGCGTCGGCGCAATGCGGATGCTGCGACTGGAGAGAACCGGCGAGAAACTCATGCGGATGGTAGCCCTTTGTGCTGATGTCGAGATAGCCGAGCTGAAGGAGCCATGGTCGAAGATGCCGTGCGTAGAGTAGCCGTGGTCGACGTAGAGCTGTCAAAGTTGCCGAAGACGAGGTAGCCGCACATGAAACCGCGGGCGTACGAGGAGGCGCCATGGTGGTGGCGTAATGGAGAAGACGCCGGAGACGAAGATGGCGACGCGTCGAGGCAGTCGTAGAGGGAGCGATGCCAAAGTCGATGCAGTCAGGCCATCGGGCGACACATGCCCGAGTTTGCCAGGCTCGGGAACGCATCGGGGACGATGGGCACGCACCGGTGTTGCCAATACCGGACGTGCAAGGGAGGATGCACAACCAGACGCCGTCGCCGAGGGACCAGCAGAGAAGGCCTCCATGGCGGTTGCAGGCGCAGAAGAAGGCGAGGTAGAAGACGCCAACACCTGCTGTTGCTGGAGTAGACGAAGTAGTCGGGGACGAGATGGCGACGCTGGCGACGTGGTTATGCTAGACGATGCGATGAGGGGAATCCAGACTTTCTAGCACAAGACCGAGTGATCCGGATGACGCGGCGGCGGTGCTCGAAGGAGACGGCGAAGAACTCGTACAGCTTGACGAAGACCATGCGCGAAAGACGCGCACCGATAGAGTTGACAGCATGTAGATGCAACGGCGAGGACGACGATAGGCGGCGACGCTGCTGCCCGAGGAGGCGACGCAGCGGCAACCCTCTTGCTTGGCGAAGCATCGCGCAATAGACGACAAACGTCTCAGGAGGGAGGTTCGCGCGATCGGTTCATCAGGCCGACGGCGTGCGAGGCGAAGACAACGATGGCGAAGGTGGTGTCGAAGGTGGAGCCTCCCGATCGGTGGTGGCGAAGACGAGCCGACGTAGGTCGACGTGCAGACGAGGGGGCGCGGCACAGGCAGGCGTTCCGGTTACGCCGCAGGCCAAGCCAGCAACACAGTCGAAGGAGATGAGGAAGTCGGTGTTGTCGAAGCCGATGTCGATGATGCGCGAGTCGACGGCGGTGGGCGATGGGGACGCAAACCCGATCACAGATCGGGAAAAAGAAAACAACAGCAGCAACCGATCGGGAAGGCGACAGGGCGCTGGTCCGTGGGCGGACGACGGGGGTGGCGCGGATCAGGCGAAGCGACGGTGGAGCGACGCGGATAGGACTGAGCGACGGCCACCGGCGAAGAGGACCCGTCCAGGCCTCCTCCACCACGACTAAGGGTGCGGCCACCACCACGGTGGCGCGCTGCATCGGCGGCGAGGAGTGCAGCTGCCACCACGACGGCTGCGCGGATGGGAGGGCCCAGCCGGCGGCGTGAAGGAGGGGCGCGACCGGCGGCACAGCGATGAGGTCTTCGATCTGCTGGAGCTTGACGACACGACGACAGGCGGCGGGATCAGATGGATCCACCGCAGACTCGAGGACGATGACGAACACGGCGGTCAGAGGGACCGGCCGCGCATCTAGGAGGGCGCTGCCCCCAGCGGAGATGGATCTCCCCGGGGGCGCGCGGCGGTGGCGGCGGCGGCGGAAGCTAGGTCTAGGATTAGGAACCCTAGTCTCGTGATACCATGTAGGAGGGATAGAATTGGTGTAATGGATGGATTGTATTAGCTTGAGGCCTCGGCCGGTATATATAAGAGTACAAGACTTGGGGTGCAAGGCAACCCCACCGGATATGTATGGCAGTCCGGATACAATATCTAAACTACCAAATATACTCTAACAGTTTTGAGTTTGTCTTAAGTGAAATATTTTAAACTTTGACTATAAATAAATTCTTTTAGATTGAGTTTGAAAATATAAAAACAATGTAAGTAGATTCATCTTGAAATGTACTTTTGTAAAAGTATATATTGACTATATTTTATAAACTTTATAGCAAAAAGATAGTGGTCAAAGTTATGTTTGGGAGACTGTGTCGATGTCCGAAATGACTCCCTTTACAATATAGAGAGAGTACTGCAGAGGAAAACCAATAAAAAGAGAGAAGCATGATACCTCATATGAAATACAATGATCTAGATAACAAATGGAAACACTGATAAGTACACAAGCCACAATAATTAGCTTGTCAGACATAATTGCTTTGCAGCATATACCCCCTAGTGCCAAATGGTGTCATGGGTGCCTTGAATACCAAACAGTACCATCTATCTCCATGTGACTAATTTAAATAATGAAATTCTTTTTCAATAGAAGTCAATGTCATCCATAATACAACTTTATTCCATAACAATATATGTTTCCTAAAGAATTACAGGGCTATACAAAGGCGCATTAGCAATCATCCAGTTAATAACTAAATCTAATTACAACATAATGCAGAAACCAGACTGTTACCAAATTGATCTTCTGCATATATGGGAATAAAAATGCACAGCACAAATTATCGAAGTGGCAGTTCATTCAGTGCATCAGTATAATCCTTTTGGTTCATTGAAAGGACGCACAAGCCATGCGGGAGAAAGAGATAAATGGCAAGAAAGATTATCACTCCAAGATCAGCTTCTTCACCTATGGCAGGTTGAGGGGGTTGCCGCAGGTATATCTGACTGGCACACCACATACAGTACAGGGTGGCTATCACCAGGATGAGAAAAAAAGATTGGTTTGATTTTTCTGCTGCGGACTTTCCATGCTTCACTCTGTCAAACCAAGGGGGAAAATAATGTTTATAGAACTGCAACAAGGATTTGTAATTAATATTAATACTTTCAAAAGGGAAAAGGCTTTGCTGCAGCATAATAATCATGTAAGCATAATATTTTCAACAGGAATCGTGGTCTCGTGAAACATTGAAAACTAAGGCGAGCATGTAAATGTAACCATTCTGTAGCATAATAATCATGCAAGATTTGTTGTCCATCAACAAAGATCAGTGAGTACTTCTTTCTCTAGCATAATAATCATGCAACATTTGTTGTCCATCAACAAAGATCAGTGTGTACTTCTTTCTCTAGAATATACAGCAGAACAGTGTATCTTTGCATAAGAAGAAAGCAACACAGGTTCGAAAGGCTGATCACCAGAACATATAAAGAAACAACCTAAACAGACAAGTTATACAACAAGCACATTTCTGTTTCTTTTTTTTTCTCGAACATGCAGGAGAGCTGTGTGTTGTTCCATTAAGAAGAGAAGCAAAAGTACAAGAAGAAGAATTTCGAATATATGTTGCCAACACTTCCCCTTTTGGGGTGATGGGAATTGCCCATTTCTTTTTTATTTTCTTTTCTTTTTGAAAGGATATGGGATTGCCCATTTCCAAGTGACTAACCAAACAACATCATCGATTTCCATACCAAACATGATGGTGAAAAACACAGATACCAAACTTAGACGTTCTAAATTATCATAATGTTAACGTCTATAAAGAAACAATTTGAATTAGTCGTTTTGTATATAAGGAGACAAGGTTTTAAATAGCATTTGTAGTGGAATAGTGCCGAGGCGCCAAAATATGTTGTGTCATTTATAACAGCATGTCTTACAAAGCTATAACTAATAATTTAGAACTTTGCAAGGAGCCGAATCTAATTTCTGTATATGCCTATATGGATTGCACCGAATAGTTTGCACATAATGATAGTGCACTTAAAAAAACCATCACCTGTGGATGTACACAAATCCCCCGATGAGGCAAGTGCAAAGAAGTCCTACAATGACCACTGCATCAGGATTGATAGGAGCACGGCCTTTCCACCAACCAGTGCTCAGGATCCAAGTGTACATTTTAGAATGGCCATTCTCCTGCATCAGTACAATATGAACTCAGTTGGGGAAAATGACACTGCTAATTCCAATGTGTCGAGGGGGAGGTTCATTTGTGATCTGAACATATTTGACTTTACATGTAGGAATAGCATGCTGGTTGGTTTAGGCAGATATTTCTAAGAAAAAAAAAACTCTTCTCCAAACTGGTAAGCAAACATTCTTCAAGGTTAGACACCAATTCTAAGCTAATGCCCCCTCCCATTCACGAGAAAACATTCCTTGAGGTTGCATGCTCACCTCAAACAAGTGGTCCAGGAAAAAATGAGACAGCGAGCCGGCCGAGATAAGCAAGAAACACTGCCTCTTGTTTAGTGGCACCTGCAACAACACCAAGATTAAACAAATCAGGCACGCAACACTAGATTGATACGGAGGCTTCTGACTCTGGAGCTCCTGAACCCTTTCTGCAACAGAGGATTAGGATAATGTGGCATTGCCCGGACTAGACCTGACATAGATACCAATTGGCTCATTATCTAAAAAAAAAGAAGATACCAATTTGCTAGACACAGCCGTACGGAACAGTAGATTCAGAAAAGGGCCAAGCAGAAATAGCAAATCCAGGACCAGGGGTAGAAAAGACTGATGAGGAATCAAACATTACGGCACGCACCCCGCCGGGGGAGTCGAGGACGCCGGCGCGGAGCAGCCGTCGGGAGAGCCAAGCATAGGCACAGGCGAGCGGGAGGCCGAGGAGGAGCGGGTAGTAGAAGGGGTGGTGCACGGCCGACATGGCGAGGTCCCCCGCGGCCGACGCGGAGGCCGAGGACGGGAGGAAGGAGCAGAGCCACTCGGCGAAGGCGCCGAGGTCCGGGCCGAGGAACGCGTTGGCGGCGTAGACGGCGCAGTGGTGCGCGCCGAAGCGGCGGTCCCCCGGCCCGGCGAGCCGCGACAGCGCCGCCCCGCCCGACAGCGCGTACAGCAGGTGCGCCCCCGGCCCCGGCATCCCGCCCCGCGCGCCCCTGGCCGCTGACAGGCTGGCTCGGTGGATCGGTCGCCGCCGGGCCGCCGAGGCGTGGCGGTGGGAGGAATCGAGCGGAGTAGGCAGACGAGGACGGGTCGGGCTGTCACTTGTCAGGGGGTTCTGGTTTGGTTGTTGGGCGAGCCTTTGCTTTGCCGTGACGCATTCCCCTTCCCCTTCCCCTTCCCCTTCCTGGTCTTCTGGCTCGCAGCTCGCTCCTGCTCGGTACGTAACGGTAAACGGTCAGGTGTTCTAACCTGGACAAAGCCCTGGTCAGCATGAGCTGCAGGTGTTCTAGACTGCTGGAGGTCTAAACTAGCAACTGGTACGTACTTAACAAGTACGATTTAAAAGATTATCAGTGCTTGCAGTTCGCCGGCTGCTACACGATACCCAGGAGGCCAGAACACGCCAAAAGAGTGCCAAGCAGCAGTCTCAACAAACCAGCAAATGGGCCCTCGGTGAACTTAGCCTTACGTAACAGCTTAGCTAATCTGCCTAATCATACCTGCCCGGGTGCTCCGCATATTCCATTCAAAGTGTGCCCGAGATGATGATGACGGAGCATGACTGGCAATTAACAATGCTGGTCGAGCCGCCTAGGTAGCGTCTTGAGCCTTAATTTTCATAGCCCTCCGTTTCTATTTATAAGACTTGTTTTTTTAGAGAAAAGATCTCCCGCTTTATTTCGTGAAACAAAACTTAACATAGTTCAGATTGTTCAACCTCGCTTAAGCGAGCTCAACAATTCTCAACTGACAGAACGGGTAATCGAGGGAGCCACATGAAAACATAGCATCACTCATAACCCCCCCCCCCCCCCCCCCCCCCCCCCCTCCCCAACGTCCACCACATCGCTGGAGCCCAGCTGGGACGGCCACAATGGCGAAGCTTCCGAACTTGATGTCTGGGCAATAGTCTATTTATAAGACTTGTTTGGTCCCGTTAGAACAAACTTTTGATCAAGAATTAGGCTAATGGTGATATACTAGTATAACTTTGTGACAAGTAGCTAGCGTTATTTGGTTCGAATTAAAAAAACAATGGTTTACGGTTATGATCTTTTATCAAACAAATAAAGTAACTGTTGGTAAGTTTGTCCTAAGAAAAGTAGGCATGGTAACAAGACGATAGGAGCAATCTTAGAGTGAAACCTAATAGAATGGCACTTCATGAATCCCCCCAGAGTACGTTTATAGGGGCTCTTACAATCTGCTTTCGACATTTTTTTACAACACGCGGCAGTAGCTTACGGTCACACAGTCCAGCTAACCACTCTCACATCGCAAGTTCACTTCACTGGCGCAGCACGCAGCGGCACTACCCTCTAGGCGTCGCAGTCCATCGGCACTGCGGCGGCGTCTTCCACCAGCTTGGTGCACCTCCTGGCCGCCTTGATCGCCAGCAGGGTGTCACTGGCGATCCAGGGGAAGCTCCAGAACCGCTTCTCGCCGCGGCGGTCCGGGTGGTACGTCACGTGGTACCACGCCGACGCCAGCTTCGACGCGTCCTCGTCCCTGCTCGCCCTGAGCCACCCCCTCACCTCCGCGTGCAGCGCGTCCACGGCAGCGATGATCCGGTCCTTCATCTCGAAGTAGCGCTTGTTGTCGCGCCGCAGGTACACGAGCTTGTTCCGGATGTTGCCCGTCAGGATCTCGTCCTCGCGCTCCGCGGAGTAGTAGGTCATCAGGGTGCCCAGCTTCTCGGCGTACGCCTCGTAGTGCTCCTCCGCAGCGTCCAGGAAGTCGTGGGACCCGGGGCACTCGAGGTCCAAGTCGTACGTGCTGCTTGGAGGGGCCTCAGGAAGGAGGGCCTCCGCGTTCTCCGCGTGGCGCAGGGCGGCACGGTAGAGCTTGCCGAGTACGCCGTCGGAGATGTACATTGGCTTCTCCCAGCGTTCCAAGAAGTCGGGGAACTCCCGGGGCCTCAGTGCCCAGGGCATCTCGGCTGGAGCACCCGTCTTGGCAAAGTCAACCGCCATGGAGTGCAGAGCGGCCAGCTGGAGGCACTCCGGGCTGCGAGCTTTCAGCGGATTACGGTCTGCGTGGATCAAGTGGGCAGTGGAGATAACACCCAGGGCATCATTTATCATGTAACTGACGAAGTGCTTCTGGATTTCCTGCATTTCAGATATTCTTGTTGTCACATTTCACTCAGGTGAGAATAACCATGCGAGATGGAAAGTTTGATAAAAGGGCATTTGTTTAAATGTGAATGTTGAGTATATACCTGGTTCAAAACATTATTTTTTTTCTTTTTTGGTGTATTAAGTACATTGATTACTTCTACATGCCGATGCACATACAATCTTAATACCATTCTGGATGGATTAAAATTTGGAAGGTAGCTGCCAGTTCTATATGCTGGTTACTGGCTTACTGCCCTATCAGTGTTCGTGAACTTAATGCCCTAAATGTATAAACTTTAGAAATATGAAAAGGTTAATGAACTCCATCTATCTATATCACTAAAATGCCCATCATCTCGAGAGAAAAATGCAGCAATATATAAACACTTCAGGAAAATCTGGCATTACCGCATTAGCCAAAGGAAACTTCAGGAAAACAACCACAGTATTACATAATCAAGAAAAATGAGTTAAGAAAAGGGTATACACTCAGGAGTACCTCAAGTGTAACAACATGGTCCATTATGCGTGGCCTTGTTGCAGTATAGTCCATAGGTGCATCTACCTTCTCCGGAATCAGTTTGTCATCCCAAGTAATAAAGAAGAGGTCACCATCCAAATCACCACCCGAGCATTCATTTGGATGAGGCCTAATTAATTCGAAGATTCTAAGTAAGGTTAAAGCAATCATTGAAAGCATTAATCTAAATGGTTAATTGCCAATTACATAATTGGAAATTAACAGAATATGGGTAACAGTGCCAAAGACCAATGTTTTGATTCAGTAAAGAGACAGGATGCATCACAGCCATGGACAAAGAAATGGAACTCCACAACTTAAGATTGTCATCTTTCAGCTTCAGAATAACATACCTTTCCCCTCTCTGAGGAAATACAACACAATCAATAAGACCCCTAGCATCCAATCCAGGGTCATATATAGCTTCAAGTACTCTGACATCACCAGGATGGAGACATGGGTTTTTAGAGATTGCAACTTTTCCAACAATTACGGCTGTCTTGCCATCATCGTTACAAAAGAATGGCTGCTCACTGTACTTTTGCTCCTTGCGATTCTTTGTAATTCTGATGTAAACTTGGCCGTAGTCTAATTTGCCTGTTTCATCCAAACAACCAATAAGAACACAGCCTTTCTGGACATGAATCTTACACCTGGTTCTTATATCGGTCAGCCTATTAGCCCGATGAGCTTTGAGAATCATTGAAAGGTAGGGCTCCAAACTTGGTTCATAGCCTTGCAGCAGCATCTCAGCTGCTGTCTTGGTATCTGCACCACTAATTTTCCCTAGGACAGACAAAGCCACTTCTTTGTTTGTAAGCATTTCATCTGATTCATGCATGTCATCTTCTTGCATTGTTAAAAATGTTTCATCCTGTATACCCAATGTTGAAAGAAGAGAGATAATTTCACGATTCACGTAGCATGGCTGAGACTTGCTCCAATTTGTAATGTTGAGCATAGTGCTTTTTGATTCAAACTTCTTCATACTAGGTCGCAGAGAAAGATTGAAAAAGAAAGTAGGGTCAACAGCAATGACTCCTTTATAGCCACCATACCGTATTTGAAAAGCAGAAGGAGGGTTATTAGGGTCTAATCCAATTGTTTTGGCAATTTGTCTGGCAAATCTCGAAGAAATCTTCCCAATACCATCTGAAAATATGTGCTTAGTGCCATCAGTTGTGATTTCAATATCTGGAATTACTTCTACATCGTACGATGAGACTTCAAATGTCTGCCTGGAGGAGCTGAACAGCTGACCCATTCGAGCTGCACATTTGGAGACTGAACGGATATCTTTGAAGTGGCCCATCCACCTTCTTATACTCTCAGCGCTCAAAGAATTATTTGAAGCAAACATCCAAACAGAATTACCACGAAGTTGACTTGCTGAGAAGGCCAAAAATTCATACTTCTTTGGGCCAATGCAAAATCCTTCCTTTAGAATGGAGAGAATTCGATGGTACAAGCCAGTTTTCAAGGGTGTAGAAAAGAAACCTTGTTCAATTCTAGCTGACAATGCATTGGGAGAAAGCTTACTCCAATCTTCATCAACGAACGTAACTCTAGCAAAGTTAGAAGCATACTCAGAATGGTACTTAACCACATAATTTGAAACTTCTTCCTCAGGCCCCAAACAGTATATTTTCGATGGTGTGATGTGAATTCTGTAGCAACTCATCAATTTTCCTTCACCTTCACCCGTCTTGGACAGCAAGGTTTTCTTACTAATCTTCATGCTATGAGCCTCATGTCTAATGAATTCCAAAGGTTCATAGCAGGTAGAGTTTAATTTGCTCATTTTCTCAAATATCCTCCTCAGAGTATCAATTGGTAGATCTTCGAGGACCTTAAAAAGATCAGCATTTACATGCCTGGCCACTAACTTCCCCATGTGAACAAGAGAGTTCAGACGAAAAAGAACTTCGTAAGGAACTGAAAAGCCACTTGGGCAATCAACAAGAGGAACTACTTTGGAGGAGGAACCAAACATATCCATCGAAGAAATGGTCAGATCCCCTAATTCTCCTGAGAAGGGTAAACTTCCAAGAATATCAGACACTGGTGCAGATTTGCTCAGTTTCAACACAAGTGTGGAACACTCCCCAAAAGAGCTATTAGGTGTAAAATCTAGTGCTCTGACCCATGCAAACTTGGCATCCTCCTTGCATGCATGAAAGCGCTCATCTGTGAACCTTGATTTAATTTTAGGCCCAGAAATTGCAGTGTAGATTCTTGGTGCATAAGTCAGCTGAAACAAGCATAATATTTATTTATCAGACAAGCTTCAGTTTCATTAAAAGGAGGCCCAAAGAATATTTGTACCTGAAACAAACTGATAATCTAAGAAATATGACAAACATTAAATCTATATCCTGCAGATAGTATGTATTCACCAGGGCAGCCTAATATTAATAGTAAAGATTGAAGAATATTCATTTGTAAAAGTCTACAGAGAAAAAAGCTTAACCTGTTTCCCTCCCAATAATAAAATTAAGTGATCAGCTCCAAGAAATACTTGAAATAACACGCAGAGGAAACCCCACTGTGGGTGCACAAATATGAAGTTAATTGTCAGTTTCAAGTAAAATACATTATCCAGTATGAGGGTTACATTTATTGTGCATATCTCAAGTCTTTGAGCTATAATTCAAAATGAAAATGGTTAGATATGCAGTAAATGGATCATATGAAAACCTAGAATTTATTTGTTTTGGACGCTGCTACATAGTATACACTATAGTGGCCATAGAAGACTGCAAAATTATCCCTTCTGTGCCACGCGAGTCTGTGATGATATCATTCTGCTAGGATGTTAGGCTAAATTTGAGGTCCAATATCTGTAGATTCACTTGCTGACTTGCAATAATGCGCATATCAAGCTAATTCTATCACAATCACTCGGTCATTCACTCATTCTCCTGGCTAATGGGTGAAAATAAGGACTGATAACAGTGCATGTCAATCAGATATCCGCATGTAGCATGTCATGTATTAATTCGAAACAAATAATCCGGTCGCACACTCACACTTCAGTTCACCTGCGGAAGCATCGAAGTTTTGGAACTTTCGCATCTAATAGCATGGTATAATCAGCTCACCTGCAGCAAGATAGCGCCCGCCCCACGAAAGCTGCACCCGGAGCACTCCCTGATGTCCTCGAAGAGAACCTCAAGCTTGTAGCTCCGGGAATCATGTTGCAGGTACAGGTCCACGCGCCGCTTCCCTGGGATGACCTCCGCGCGCACGCCGTCCCAGGCGTAGGCCACCTCCAGCTCGCGCTCTGCGACGCGGTTGCCTACAACGAGGCTCGAGCCGAGGGCGCGGAGGGCGAAATCGGGCGCGCGGGGCAGGAGGTCGACGTGGGCGGGGGAGACAGAGAGGCGGGAACCGAGGAAGGGAGGAAGGCGGTCGGAGGACGCGAGGTCGATGGCACTGGTGGCTGCGGCGGCGGAGTCGAATTGGACGGAGCCGTAGCCGCGGCTGAGCCAGCCGCGGTGAGCGGCGGCGATCTCGCAGGCGAATGCCTCGCCGGTGGCGACAGCGGAGTCGAAGAAGGCAAGAAGCTCGGCGGCGATGGCCGAGGGCGGGATGTTGGATACTCGCACCGTGGCCGTGGCGCCCGGCGCGGGAGCCGCCGCCGCCGCCACAGCCGTAGACATAGCGGCGGGGGTCAGTGAGGGCCGGGATTCCGGCGAATGTCACGACCGGGGGTTTTTTGTGTTGCAGCCTGAAAAGTGAAAAGTGAAAAGAGGGGGTTTTGTGGGGCACAAAGGGACCTCTGAATTTAATCATTCCTATCAGGTCCTGCTTAGTTATTATTTTTTACTAGTAAAGACTAAAGATAAATGTACAAAAAAATATTATTAGATTACATGAAGAATACATTGTGAGTTAAAACAAGCAAAATACCACATAAATTATGTCCGAATGAAACATATGCATATATACATATAAATGGTAGACATGGCATTTACGAATGCTCACATTCCAGTCATCCAAATGTATGTGAGTCAGAATTCAATAGCATGAAAATAATGTAGAATTTACTATCCCCTATGAACTAATGAGTATCTTTATTTGCTTATTTAAGAAATATTTATACATAATATTGGTCAATATAATTGTATTTAACCATTAGGTTGATTTAGTGCAAGCTACTCTCTCTGACCCCTTGTGGACCAACATGCTTGAGCCTACTTTTGTTATAGAACATATGGTGGAAAACTACCCTTTAATTCTATTTTGACTTTTTTTGGAAACCAAAGCAGATTTGAAAATCCAACCAAACAGACTTTCGTAAATTATTTTTTAAAAAATATTAATATGTTTTCTATAAATATAAAAATATTTTTTCTAAAAGCTTTTTAACAGAATTTTGTGAAAAAATGTCATGAAATTTTTTAAAAAATAAACTTCACAACAAGTCCAATCGCCATGTGGAACTCTTAACGTTGTGCCATTAGAAACACCATAGATCCGAGAATGCAGAAACAATCTCAACCCGTCTAAGTTAAAACCATTTCCTCAACTCCATGGACCCCGAAAGACTGAAACTTTGTGAGGCTACTCCAGCCACGGCCGCCGTCTGCAACCGAATGATGGCAATTACGGCCATGCCAGCGCTGTATTCTACGGAGTACCGAGTACTAGCCTGATTTCAAATCACATTGGTGCCGCTGCCGTGACGACTCTCACAGCCTCACAGGGAATACCAACTGCAGGAGGATCGTGACCATAACACTGGGCGTCTGCCCGAGTGGCCGGGGGGCTCGTAAACCGTAACACGAGAGCGGGCAGGGGCAACGCACATGATCGCTGCAGCGCCAGCGGCAGCAGCTGGATGGCAAATTGGCAACAGCGCCGCTGCGTGCGCTACAGACACAGGACACGATCGAAGGTAGGTACTCCCTCCGTTCAAAAAAAAAATATAAGTCTTGTTTTTTAAGGAGTCAAATAATTCCAATTTTAATCAAATTTATACAAAATAATATTAATATATATATTACAATATATATATCTCTCTTTAGATTAATTATATAATATATTTCTATACTACATCAATTCGAGACATAAATGTTAGTAATTTTTTATATAAATTTAGTCAAAATTAAAATTGTTTGATTTCTCGAGAAGCGAAATTTATATTTTTTTTTGAAACGGGGGAAGTAGCTGCAAACCAACACACGCGCCCCGGTAAGGGGTCGATGCGTCTACTTCTTGAGGATCGGAGGTAGCCGTCGAGGTCGAGGTCGCGGAGCGTCTTGGCGGCGGCGACCTCGCTGACGAAGTCCCCTGGTCGGGCACCTGGTCGCTGGCCTTGCCGAACTCCATAGCCCGGGAAGATCTTGGGGAACAGCTGGCAGAAGTAGGTGGTAGCGCCGGAGCGCCCTGCTCTTACATGCCGCGCTCGCACCGTACCCCCTCGGCCTCGGGTGTGCGCCCGCCGCCCGGCTGAGCGACCGCGGGCCGGCTCCTCGGCCAGCGGCGCGTGCGCGTGTTCGTGTTGGCATCAGTGGGCGCGCCCCGGTGGTGGTGCTGGGTCTGCTGCGCGTGCGCTGTGGGGCGCAGTGTTTCTGTGGTGACCACGCTCTGCGCGCGGCGTGCGCGTGCCCTTGTCGCGGTGACCGCGCTCCGTGCGCGTTCCTCGGCGTTATCCTCTTTTGGCCCAGTGCTTAGCCCTGTTCTCCATTCAATGTCCTTCTGTCTCTTGGGTTCGTGCTTGTTGTCTTCCCCGGCCGGGTATAACAATCAGTTCTTACATCAAAATCTAGAAGACCTAGAAGAATGGTCTCGCGTTCCAACTTCCAACTCTGTCAGGTCAGTAAGTCTGAAGCAACTCATCGGGTGCACGATGACACACGTATAGCTTTATTATTGACTGGGACTAGATTGCCATCTGCAGAGTGCAGACGCACATGATCGCCGCAGCAACATCAACCGGAGACAATTCGAGGACACGGCCCGCCGTAGCTATGACACCAACACCAACACCAACACGGACTCGGACACCACCACCAACGACATGCACTAGCTAGCGTGCTCAACGACCGCGACCGACCGCCGATGCCTCGGCGGTCGGACGACCCCCGCCGCGCGCCGGCTGCCTGCTAGTTCTTGAGGAGGTAGTCGTCGAGGTCGTGGAACGTCTTGGTGGCGGTCTCCTTGATGACGTCCGGGTCGGGCACCTGGTCGTTGGCCTTGTCGAACTCCATGGACCAGTTGACGACGGCGCCGGCCTCGCCCTCCTTGGCGGCGGGGGACACCTTCAGCGTGATCTTCATGTTCTTGTAGAAGCTCACCAGCTCGCCGTCCACCACGCTGTACGACACCACCTTGTTCTCGTCGTCCGCCAGCTCCACCTTCTCCTTGGCGAACGTCAGCATCGGCACCCCTGCACCACGACCACCACCACCAGCATCCCGTCGGCGGCAGGCCCAGAGACACGCACGTCGGAGCTAGGCGTTACGCAAATACTAGTACGTACCCTCGGTGTACTTGAGGAGGCGGACGGTGCCGGCGGACTTGCCGTCGCCCTCGACGGTCTCGATGCTCTGGTACTGCTGGGGGAAGATCCTGGGGAACAGCTCCGTGGAGTCGCGCAGCGCCGCCCACAGCTTGTCCGCCGGGGACTTCACCTCCACCACCAGCTCGGTCTTGGACGCCATTGTAGCTTGCACACCTGAGCTCTACCTACTCCTGCGCTACGAGCTGTCTAGTGTTGCCGTGTAGCCGTGTAGGTGGTGGTGATGCGCTCCGCACGCTGGTGGCCTGGGGATGGCGAGACCTCGGCCCGGCCTTTAAATAGAGACACCAGCTCTGACCCTGACTGACTGTTGTTCTTCGGAGCAGTCGCTGCTGCTGCTGCTGCCAGAAATTGAAGGTTTTCCAGCGAGATCCAACCACCTTGCTCAGGCTCGAATTTATAGCGTCCGTCGTTGCAGATCCATGCCGCCGTGCAACGACGCCGCCGGTTGTCGATTGATGACGGTAACATGGCTCGGCCGCGTTCACGTTTCAGAGGAAATTGAAGAGGTTGTGAGACCGGCAGCAACTGCAATGCAATGCACAGGTTGGATCGGAGTAAATGGAGGAATTCTTTGGTCCGGAAGAAAACATGGATGAGGTGGGGCAGGAATTGAGTGGTCTGGTTTGCAGTTGGCAACAGGGTGCCGGTTTAATTGCTCGGTTTTTGGTTGAAACAGTAAGCGTATGTCATGGTTCAGGAGCAGGCGAGCAGCGGCCAAATTGTGCTCTGATCAGATCATGAGAATGCAGGGCTTATCAGACGCGAGAAACGGACAGCGACGGGTGCCAAGCCAACTGCAACGGCGAGCCGTTCAGGGCGTGAGTTATGCGTTCGGGCAAGCCGGAAAAGGTTGTTGATGCAGGTTCATTCTGTTGGCAGTCTCGGTGCTCATATGAGATTAGTCTAGCACTCTGAACGTCGTTCACCCGATCGATATGGTTTCTGATGCAGATTCATCGAAGACTTTTTTTTTTTGCAAAATAGACACTTTGGTCCTTCAACTTTGCTTCAAATGATCAAAGTGGTTATTTTGCCATTTTTTAGCAAAAGTTGGCAACTACGATTTCTCGTTCTAGTTTGGGCCGCCAAAGACTGGCGGTTCATTCTATTTTAGGCATTTCTAGAAGAGAGTTTTGAATACATGAAATTCTAAATGAAGTCTATTTGCAATTTTTTTTCACAGATGGGTGTAATTTTTCGCGAAAAATATAATGATGATAATTAATTGATGATTGGATACAATTATACTACATTAACTATCATCTAATCACGCGATTAAAGATCTCATTAGATTTGTCATACTACAGTAAATTAACTATTCGTCTATTCAGAGCAACGTATACAAAGGCACACACAAGCCGCTTAAAAAGAAAAGTTTGACGTTTATCCACGTAAGCCGCTTTAAAAAAATCCAAAAGAAAAAAATTGCCCCTCCAGTTCCCGGCCTTCCCCATTCTGCTCCGCACCGCACTGGCATCGGTATTCCCGATGGCGGCGGCGCCCGCCCTCCTCTCGCTAACTCCCGCCGTCTCCAGGCACGCGCACCTCCACTTCTCCCGTTGCCCCTCGCCGCGCCACCTCCGCCTCGCCCCTCCCGCCGCCGCCCCCACCCCGGGGGGCAGCCCCGGCCCCGGCGTCTTCCTGTCGCCGCGCGCGCTCTCGCAGCTCGACGAGCTCGCGGCCTTCCGCTACGAGCACGCCTTCCCGCACGGCCTCCTCACCGTGCGCGCCCTCACCCGCGGCCCCGAAGACGACGCCGTGGCCGAGGCGCTCGTCCGCCTCCTGGCCTCCTCGTTCTCCGAGACCGTCCGGTGGGCCCCGGCCCAGCGCTACGAGCAGCTCCTCACGTTCGTCATCCGCAGGTACCTCCACGAGCGCCGCGGGCTCGCGCCGCACGCCGCGGTGCTCGTGGGGTTCTACCGCCCCGCCGACGCGGTGGACGCGGCCGACGCCACGGAGGATGACGGAGATGAGGGCAGCGAAGATGGGGGAGGTAAAGATGAAGGGGAGATGGCGTGCACGGCGGAGGTGTCGTTCGACGCGGTGGGCGCGCCCGGGGCCCCGCCCACGCCCACCCCGCCGCTCGACTTCCCGTACATCTGTAACATGACTGTGAAGACGGCATTGAGGAGGTAATGGAGAGCATTACGCTTTACAATGCGCTTGACCGGGCAGCCAATTTGCCTATTTCTTCTGGAAAATAAATTTTGATCCAAGAGTTGATTGCAAACGGTACTTCCTTGTTAATTGTAACTTCAATAATGTGCTGTTAGAAATATTTGTCAAGTGTGACAGAAGCAACAGAAGAAACCTTCTGGTGCATGACGCAGATTGTTTGCACCAGTTAGATAATCTGTTGGTTGAAATGCCATATCAAGTTGTTTGTTCATCTATGTTTTTTAAAATTTTGTCGATTGTAGTACTTTCTAAAGTCTGCCTTGTTTTCACCCATAGGAGAGGAATCGGAAAACAACTTCTTAAGGCATGTGAGGATTTGGTCATCAAAATGGATGCAAAAAGACGTGTACATCTTCATTGTCGAATTATCGATCAAGTGCCATTCAACATGTACAGGAAAGCTGGATATAACATTGTCGAGACTGACAATATTTTGGTTTGGCTGAGCCTTCAAAAGCGGAAGCATTTGATGAGCAAGGAATTACCCCAAGCTTCTGTTGTTGAGCCTTCAACCAAAGACTTTGATGATAATATTTTGACACGCTAAACGTTCAACAGGATCAACAGGTACACATGAGGTTGAATTTTGTGTATAAATGTATGGTTCTGATCGTCACATATTTTCACAACTGCCATTCATTAATTGGCTATCACAAAATTATTTAGTTAAAATGTGTTAACAATGCTTGTAACCGATGTTGATTCAATAATATGGCCCATACGCTCACTGATCTCTTGAGCATGAGCTCATAGTTTAAGCGTTTGTAACATACCACGATTCAGTGTTCTAGCCCATACAATCAGTCAGTGGAAGTTACTTCACTATCTATGGATCGAATTGATGAAAATTTGGATAGGAGTAGGCTAAGTTTTTCATCTTTTCAAAAAAATATATTACTCTGCTAATCATGCGTACATATCATTAAATTATTTAAAAACTTCTGTTACATAACAGAAGGCTTGAGTTTGATGTAAGAAGAGAAATAGAAACCTTTTGGGACCTTTAATTGGCAAAAGGCCTTACTAACATTAGCGAGAAGGCATCCCAGCCGCTAAAAATTAGGCTCGGCTAGTTTAACATGCTAATGTACTTGAATTTATAATTTTGCATCATTGATGATTCTGCTACTCTTTCCCATATTTCTTAAGCACAGAGAGTAATAGCTCGTTCCACATATCTATCGGTCCTGGCAAACACCAATGGGAACAGTCACTGTAACCCCTCATCCACTTGTTATTCCAATGGATCCCTGGGTGTGCATCAGGTCTCATAGACATAGCTTCGGTAATATCTAGAATCTCTAGGTTCATCTGTCCCTTGTGGCTGCTTTCATTTTGTGCTCTGTTAGCTTCCTCAACCTGTGCATTTCTTATTGCCCACTCAACTGTCCTGGTCATTGCTTCTACTTTTTCCACTGGTTCAGTTCTATTGCAATACCCTCCAGTATTCCAGAAACCATTTTCAAAATGTGCTGGCGTTGCTGTTCTTACTAATGTTAACTGCAGCCCACATTCCTGGCAGTTGGTCAAGTTACGGAGGGCCGTTCTAAGCGCCCTCTGAATAGCTGTAATGACATCAATGCTTGTGATGTTATCCTCTGAGCAGTATATGCATCCAATGAGTTTTCCACCTTCATAGAGATAATTCTTCCTGAAGAACCATCGGGAACTCGATATGACTAAAATATTGATCTCACGTAAGTTTGCAGCTAATCTCGCATCAAGTTTATCCAGGTGTATGTCATGCATTTCAACCTCTGTGCCATTGATCTCTCTTTCGGATCCTTCTACAAAAAATTTGGTCCACAGTGCCATGAGTGTAAAATTGTGGGATTTGAAGTGCCATGTGACAAATTTATCTTTAGTGTCACTGTAAACTTTGATTGGAGTTTCCACCTGCAGTGTTTTATAGGGTTTGAGTTAGATTCTCTTATCATAATTTCTGAATTTCACAACAATAGGAGATGAAGTTTGCTACAGATGTAAGGTAAATAAAGTAGAGTCCCTCTGAGAGTTCATTCGATATTTCTTTAGAAAAAAATGTTCGATATTAAATAGCCGATCATAAATTTTCTGCAGCATGAAGGTAAGGTAGCTTATCATGCCCACACTAAATCAATGACACCATGGGAGTTGATGTCATGCCATTTTAGGTTATCACATATGTAAAATCAGGCCTTGAGACACTTTGGCCTATTTGTATCATCTACATCACTCAACCGTATGAATGAGGGCATGAGAATATGTAAAGATCTGTAGATGTTAGGATTGCCCAATTTATATGGTGGAACTGAATTTTCACCCAAATGTGCTTGTTTGTTTAATGATTCCTAGAAGAAGGGAGGCAAGGAAATCTGTAGCGAACTAGGAAACAAACTGGGGAAACCTTTTTCCCACTGGTAATTGTATCCAAGAACATTGGGTCTATCATATATACTGTGCAAACCTGTCACTGGTGATAAGGGTAACGCTATATAAAAAAACTAAAACATGTTATTAACATCTTGCAGAACTAAAACAAAGGTTACTCACCTGAGACAGTAAACAAAGTAGTGACTCCATCTGGTTCCGTCCAATTGAATCTGCAGCGAACGCCATTGTCTTCCCTCGGACAATATTCAAGAACAGCTGAGGCTCGAACCTTACCATGTCACAACCATGTGGTACCCACTTCCAGTTTACATAATCCATTTGTTTTCCATACTTTCCGCAGTTTTTTGAGTCTGGCATCGTTGGGCATGTAAAGTTGGTGTAAATGGGGCCTCTGAAATCCCTGACCCATGTCCCATTGAACATATTGCAGCCTTTGTCTTCATAACCTAAAAAATAGAGCAAAATTACCTCTGGTACAAAATTCTTTGGCAGAGACGCTGTTTGTGAAACTATAAGGAAACGTTAGTTGTTGTCAGCCTACTACATTTGATTATGATGCACTGGTCGAATTTTGGGAGTTAAAGGGATCTATTTTACTTTGTTTGTTCATGTTTTTCCTGTGTTTTTATAATGTCTTGATTTCTTTTTTCACATGCCCCATTTTCATCAACTAATCTGACATGCAGAACATGGGTCCAAACTCCAAATGCCTCTGAAACATTATATACAGGGCAAAAGAAGCCATTTGAATATGCAGAGATAGGCAGGTTTCATATGCTTTTGAAATCACAGGCATTGTAAACATATTGAGCTGGGATCTCATGCGCAGCTATATCATATTGGAAACGAAGAAAGATCCGGTAAGCTTCAGAAAAAGAAAAGAAAAAAAAAGAATTGGACACTTTTGCATGAAGAAGAAACAAGAAAGAGCAGATAAATATATGCTGGTCAGTGGAGCCTTACCGATTTTCGCCTCCTGAGGGGAGATATCTGTTGGCATAGGATAGTGGTAGAAAGTCGCAGGATGATGTGTTGAGAGGAGGACGACGAATAACCCTGCTGTGAGCATCAGCGCTAGTGTGTTTCTTCCACTAGGAAATACATGGGTGGGTCTTCTGATGTGGCTTCGTCCATGGAGATTTGGTAGAGGTGGGCTTTCCTTGTCCAGGGCCATGGTTAGGGGCTAAGGTCCTAGTCTCTAAGTTGCATCATGGTAAAGAAGTCGCCATCTTATTATAGGCTCTAAGCTTGCTGGAGCCATCGATGATTCTCGACAAATGTGCCTTTCTTCATTTATTTTCTTTGTTCATGGTAAATAATTCGTTGCAAGCTTGCTGGGACCGGGAGCCATTGATGCCCCTTGAAACTGTGTCTGCATTAACAAATGTGCATTTCATCGTTAGTTTCTTCTATACTAGCATCGCAAAATATAATCACTTATAAGTTTGTTCTAAATCCAAAATTCTAAGTTTGATCAAGTCTATAAAGGAAACAATATATTTTATAATAGATCTGACAGTACTCATTTGATGTCATAAATATTACTATTCATTCTGTAAACTAAACTTGGTCAAACTTATTATTGTTTAACATAGGACAAACAAAAAATTATTTACATTTTTTGAAAAGATAAAATATCTACAATTTGGGATGGAAGGGATCCGAATGCATGGTATAGTTTGGCTACCTCCTTTTTATTTTCTCCCTAGAAAGGCTAGAATCAAGGAAGCGGGATGTTTACACCAACTTCAATGGATACAATAGTTAAACTGTGGACTACTAGGAATCATTAAAATCAGATTATGTGGTACTCCTATTTTATTCGTTGATGTTTTCAATCTAAGACAGGGAAATCAAAGCGCTGTCTCAGTATGACTGTATGAGTTTCACTTAGAGCGTCCGCAATGGTAACAGCTAGAACTAGTAGTCTGCTGATATGAAAGTGAGAAAGAAAAGAAAAGGCTACTTTATACTATTAGATCAACATACTCCTCTCACATATTTTTAAACTATGTGAAATAGATCAGTTATTTGCTCGTCGCTAGTGACTACTCTTATTTTTTTATTGCTACATCAGATTTAGCTAGCTAAATAGCTAACTATTGCGGACGCCCTTGAAAAGTCAAACTGAGAGCTGCTTTCATCGAACCACATGACTAGACCGTGTTTGGTTGCAAAATTCCAAATTCCAAATTTTTTTTCCTGCATCTGCATGGAGATTTAAATCTAGACGAAATAAAAAATGCATTGCGACTGCTGTCTGTAAATGGCGAGACGAATCTAATGAACCTAGTTAGGCTGTAATTAGATACTAAATTGCTACAGTAATGCTACAGTGAACAACCTCTAATGACGGATTAATTAGGCTCATTATATTCGTCTCGCGATTTACAGACGAATTCTGTAATTATTTTTGTGATTAGTCTATGTTTAGTACTTCAAATGTAGAAAGATACATTTTCAAAAATTTTACGGGAGGCAACCAAACACGGCCTAGGGCCCTGTTTAGTTCCCACCCTGTAAACGCAAAAAAACCGTAAACGCAAAATTTTGCGAAGGAATCTTGTAATTTGAAGTACTAAATGAAGTCTATTTACAAAAAATTTTACATGGATGTGCTGTAAATCACGAGACGAATTTAATGAACCTACTTAATTCATGCTTTGCAACAGTGATGCTACAGTACCATCCGCTAATTATTGCTTAATCATGGATTAATTAGCACCATTAGATTCGTCTCGCGATTTACAACCCATCTATTTAGTACTTTAAATTGACAAGATTCCTTTGCAAATTTTTTTTGGGTTTACATGTAAAGAGACCTGCGTTCGTTCTGTTTTTCTGCTATGACTAGCTCTGCGTTCTGTTCCTTCGGTGCTTGCGCTAGCTGGATGCTGGAACCTGGGTGACCCGGGCTAGACGATGCCCTGTCTGACATCTGCTCAAACTCTACAGGAAGTCACGTAGCATTGATTCCTTGATTCCCATCCCGTAAATGCAAAAATGCAAAATTTTACAAAGGAATTTTGCTAATTTTAAGTATTAAATGAATTCTATTTATAAAACTTTTTGCATAGATGGGCTGTAAATCGCGAGACGAATCTAATGATCCTACTTAATCCATGATTTGCAACAGTGATGCTACAGTACCATCCGATAATTATTGATTAATTATAGATTAATTAGCATTATTAGATTCGTCTCGCGATTTACAACACATTTGTGCAAAAAGTTTTGTAAATAAACTTCATTTAGTACTTCAAATTAGTAAGGATGGATCTAGACATCCGAATTATTAGAACAAATTTGATATTTTAAAATAGATATGCTTAAAATTTTATGCTAATTTTTTTATATTATCAAGCATATTATTACACATAAGAATAAAATTTTGTATAGATTTTTTATGTATTATTTGCTCCCTACAATTAAAAAGGTGAAAAAAGATTCGAATCCGTATCTTCGAATTTTTATATCTATTATTTGAGAATATATATGATAAATTTGAGGTTTAATTTTTATGAATTTTTACAAGATCAATGTTAAATACAAAGCTATGAATTTACATAGTAAATTCTATATCTTATTTGTCCATAATCGAAGAAAAATGACAAAAAATCTAACATTCGAATAAACATCCGAATTCATCCTTACAAATTAGCAAGATTCCATCGCAAAAAATTTTTTGTGTTTACGCGCTAAGGAACTAAACACGGCCTTAATAAGATTGGTCAGACATACGTGTCACAGAAATTTCACGCAGACGTACCTTATAACTTCGCTGGGCATAGGACCCCGGCCCCGGATGAGCAATACACCTGCTGCGCATACGGCCTGATCACAGATTACTGCATCTCTAGGATGCAACACACAGACCGGCTTGTGGTCACATCATTGGCACCGGAGCTTGACGCGCGGGCCGTCGTGGAGGCGGGGCAACATTCCAGTTTCATGCGACGTATCAGCGAAAATTGCAAAATGTAATACGGACGATTATCACATTTGGACCAGGCGCGACCCTCCACCTCTTCCTGCCCCATGTGCAGCTAGCCTGCGCAGTTTTATTTTTTACAAAAACCTTCTCCGTAAAAAATATTTTATTTTCTTCCCACTGCTTCGTACCAGATTGAATACTGATTGTATCATTATATTCTACTCAACGAGATGAATAAAACTATATCTTACTTGTATATATTTTAAAAATATTTTATTGTAGCAAGTTATTATTTGTTATACACAACAGTTGCTACAAAAATGGAAGGTTTCTTGCACATAAATTGCTACACATATAAGATAAATGTTAGAAAAATATTATATATTTTTGTCATAAAACTAAAGTTGCCACAAAAATAAAATTGCTACACGTATAAGATATAAGTTACTATAATATCATACACTCGTACACATGAGTTGATACAAAAATGAAAGTTGCTATATATATAAGTTATCACCACAATATACACATAAGTTGTAACTACAGTAAGCCGATATATATAAGTTGCTACCAAAAGAAAGCAAGTCATCACATAAGTTACTATTAGTGTAAAATATCATCAAAATATATGCAAGTGGGGTCTAATTTTGTTTATCTCGTCGCGTAGAATATATTGATGTAATCAGTTCTCAAAATAGAGGTAATATGAAGTAGATAAAATATTTTTTAAGCTAGCTTCATAGTATAAGGGAAGGTATGGAGTTGTTGGGCTGTAGGCAGCTTGCTCAAGGCAGAGTAAAGTATATAAGATGACCATCTGCATGTGGGGTTGCTGGGACGTGAATGTGAGATAGGTCGGCCTAGCGGGCCGACGCACGCTAGCGCATCAGCTCGATCGGTGGTGGGTTAGTTTTTTTTCATATATAATCGTAGTGCAATTTTTTTTTACAAACCGGGCTTATATTTGATGAGGACATCAACACCAATGATACATTCACACCACCACCAACACTAGCAGCTACGACATCCCCACCACTTGGTCCTATTACTCGCGCTCGTGCCCGTCAACTCAATCATCAAGTAAGTTCATTGTTAACCTCTTGTCCATTATATTTAGACAATGGAAACGCACGTACTCTTGTTTTGCTTAGGAATGATGGAGAGGATAAGAAGGGGAGCGGCTTTGCGTGGACTGGTTTCGGACAGCAAGACAGCACCAACTTGTAACAGCTACTTTCAGATGGATCCAACATCATCATCAGATTCGTATGGAGCTAAGAATTATCGTCAAAATGATGTTCGGACATCCATACTTGGGCTGAGTCTTTTGTATCTCATCCAGCCCACTAGGGGCCCATTTTAAGTTAGGGTTTCGTGTTCAGCACCCTCTTGGCTGCTCTCCCCCCTATATAAACCAGTAGCAGCCACCAGAAAACATTTGGGTTTTGTTTAGATGTAAGTTTGCCATTTGCAACTTCCTGGAAGCGCGTGTGTAGTGATTACCGCCCGTCTTCTTGTATTCGGAACCCCAACTTGTTGAATCCAGATTCAGTTCGTGATTCGTATTTTTAGATTTCAGTTCTTGTTTACTTGTTCTTGCGAGTTCTTTGATTTGCTTGCAGGTTCAAGGTTGTTCTTGGTGCAGCAAGAACAACACAAATTGGAGGCGGTGTAACTGTCGCTAAGGCGCAGCGCAACCCTTGTGGTGTTATAGTCGGGCAGCACAATGTCGATCCTCCTCAAATCGAGTTATCCCCCACTCTCATCGAAAGATCGGGAACAAACCCCAGCGGGTTCTATCATGTGGTAATCAGAGCAAGGTTTTTCGGTGAGAGATTCTACCTATCCCTTTACCTACAGTCCAGAAAACTCCACAAA
This sequence comes from Panicum virgatum, assembly GCF_016808335.1. Lineage (NCBI taxonomy): Eukaryota > Viridiplantae > Streptophyta > Magnoliopsida > Poales > Poaceae > Panicum > Panicum virgatum. The sequence continues at coordinate 33,370,438 of NC_053151.1, read as the reverse complement.
ATAGGCTAGATCTGAAATCCCAAAAACAAGTTTGAGCCTTGCTAATCTGCTTAGTTCTTTGCTTGTTGAGTTTTCAATTGTATTGTTTGGGCTACTCGCTGGTTCTTAGTGGTTTAATCTTTAAAGTTTTGAGTTCTGGTCACACTTTAGTCTCCACGAAATCCAGCAAATCCTTTCATTTTTCCACTGTCGTTTCTACCACCACGAATCCATCTTCCCAGATCTGAGCACTGAAAGAAAACAGTCCTATATCTTGTGTTGCATCTCCGATTCAAGTGTTTAAATACAATCTAGAAAGCTTATCTTGTGTTCTTTCCAACGGATCTAACCTTGCTCCCAAATTCCTTCTGAGCGATTCGCAGTAGCGCTTGAGATTCGCGACCTGCTGTCTGAAACTCGAGATGTTGATCTGATTTCGAAGGAGCTGTGTAAAGTAATACCTTTGTTTGGGTTGTAGTGATATTGAAAAAAAAGGAGTTTTAGCCCCTGAAAGAAAGAAAGAAAGAAAAACAAAAAAAAGAGAAAACAAAAGAGAAGGGGGTAAAAGCTGTTGGTTATTTGCATTTCATTGCTGCTTTAGTGTGTGACAACGCTTGTGTTCAGGCTCACGTCTCTAGCTTGATTTACCCCGAGGACCGGCATAGGACCATCAATGAATGATTATTCAATTTGCTTTGACTAACGTGGTTCTAACTGTACCTTGATTTGTTTTCTTTGCAGCCTCCAATAGCTCCACAGATTATCTACAACATCACAAGGTTGTGCTTGTGTAACCATTTGTGTTGTTCTGGCTGGCCGCCAACCCCTCCTGCTCAGCAAGTTGAGAATTGGTAAGAACTTGTGTAATAGGTTGAGAGAGAGGGCCTCAAATTAAGCACCTCTAGTTGTAGGGAATTTGTTCTACTTCACTTGTTCCTGTTTGCTCTTGTGCTTTTACCATGGCAGGTCCGGGGAATGAAGACGAGGATGATGGAGGTCCGCTTACACCTCGTACCAAGGGCATCATGCAGCATTTTCGACAACAAGTAAGGAAGTACACCGATGGGATTGACAATGATTTGCAGGTGATAAATGAGAAGATAGGGCAAATGGAGGTCGCGCAGATTGCCAACAACACCAAGCTTGCACGGTTGGAGGCATCAGTTGGTTGCGTGGACAAGAGTCTCGCTGCTCTTCTGAGGCGCTTTGATGAGCTCCATGCGAAGACGAATAATCAGCATAGAGGACGTGACCAAGAGGATGAGGATGGTGTAGAAAATTCAGGTGCTGATTATGCTGCTGACACCGAAGTTGAGGATCGAGGTCAGCGATGTCTATGCCAGAACCGTCGAGGTATGGGTGGACAACGTCCATGTGAGGTACATAATAATGACAATGCTTTTAGTAAGATTAAATTTAAGATACCTTCTTTTGATGGTAAATATGACCCTGATGCTTATCTTACTTGGGAGATGGCTGTTGAACAAAAGTTTACTTGTCATGATTTTCCTGAGAATGCATGTGTTAGGGCTGCAACTAGTGAGCTCACAGATTTTGCTTCCGTTTGGTGGATAGAACATGGCAAGAAAAATTCTAATAACATGCCACAAACTTGGGATGCTTTGAAATGGGTCATGAGGGCTAGATTTGTTCCATCTTACTATGCACGTGATCTGTTAAACCAGCTGCAACAATTAAAATAGGGTACTAAAAGTGTAGAAGAATACTATCAAGAGCTGCAAATGGGTATGCTACGCTGCAACTTAGAGGAGGATGTGGAACCTTCTATGGCTAGATTTTTGGGCGGGTTAAATCGGGAAATTCAGGATATTCTTGCTTATAAAGAGTACACTAACATAACCCGTTTGTTCCATCTTGCTTGTAAAGCTGAAAGGGAAGTGCAGGGACGACATGCAAGTACCAAGACTAACAATTCTGCAGGGAGGAATTTTTCCACGCAGCCCAGTTCGAGCATTCCATACACTAGGCGTGCTGCTGCACCATATTCATCATCAGCTCGGACAACACCCCCACCTTCTAGCGACAAGCCTCGTGACAGCCCCACAAATTCAGCAGCAAAGACCGCGCAAAAACCTGCTGCAACCACTTCATCGGTGGCATCCACGGGCAGGACAAGAGACATTCAGTGCTACCGCTGCAAGGGATTTGGACATGTCATGCGTGACTGCCCAAGCAAACATGTTTTGATTGTAAAAAATGATGGTGAGTACTCCTCTGCAAGTGAACTTGATGAAGATACACTTGCACTTCTTGCGAATGACCATGCAAGTAGTGAGGAGTGCCCGAAAGAACATATTAATGCAGCTGAAGCCGACCGCTACGAGAGCCTCATTGTGCAGCATGTGCTGAGCGCGCAAATGGAGAATGCATTGCAAAATCAACGGCATACATTGTTTCAAACAAAGTGTGTCATCAAAGAGCGTTCGTGCCGTGTGATCATCGACGAAGGTAGCTGCAACAACTTGGCTAGCAGCGACATGGTGGAGAAGCTTGCGCTGACCACCCAACCGCATCCGCATCCATATTGCATTCAATGGCTAAATAATAGTGGTAAGGCGAAGGTAACTAAACTTGTGCGAATCAATTTTGCCATCGGATTCTATAAAGATATTGTTAAATGTGATGTTGTACCAATGCAAGCATGTAGTATTCTGCTAGGAAGGCCATGGCAATTTGATAAAGATTCTATGTATCATGGTAGATCAAATCAGTATTCCTTCCTATACCATGATACAAAGATTGTGTTGCATCTAATGACTCCTGAAGCGATTTTAAAAGATGAATTTACTAAAGCTAGTAAAATGAAGAATCAGGAACAGGCTAAAAGTGAAAATCAGATTATGGCAAACGAACTTGAGAAGCACAAAAAGAGAAGTCACAAATCTGTTCATGATAATAAAAATGAGATCAAGCTGAAAGGGGCATGTTTCATTGCTACTAAAACTGATTTGGATGAGATTGATGCTACCACCTGTTGGCGCTACTTAAGTACCCATTTTATCCCTTGTTTACCCTTGATAATCGCATGAGTTTAATATCAAAATCACTAACCGTCCTAACCCCGGCCTAATTATTGGTCATTTTCACATTTGCACATATATTTTGGAGGAACTTTGTTTTTACAGATTTTTGGCCTATTTTGGAGCATGAAATGACGAGGCCCGTGATCGAGCACTAACACGGAGAAAGACGAAGGCCAAAGCCCAAAGGAAGGACCAAAGCCCATGTTGATTCGAAGCCCATTCATGCACATCCGTCCTCCAAGAGAGCCCAAAGGACCAAGCCCACGAAGATGAGATCAAGATACTTCGGGATTAAGTAAAGCAAATGAAGATTTAAGGAAGGATTCCCTATCCTATTCTTTCCTCGAAGATATCTCCAAGATAACGACGTCCAAAGGGGTGCAATCGTGAAGGACATAAACTCTAGAAGATGCGAGAAGTCTACACGCGAAAGATGATTTCGTTCTTTCTTTGGTGCACTTGTTCTTAGATCTATTCTTAAGATAGGTCACTTAGGGTGTTCTTGTAGCCGTGGTGGCTAAGGGTTCATGCCGGACACACCAAAGGGGTTCGACACATCTTTGTGCTATGAAACTACTCTACCGATAGGGAGCGCCGTGACAGGGCGTAGTCTATGTAAGATTTGGGGTTTCGAGGGTCAATTTAGAGGTCGCAATTTAAAGAGGCTTTGGATGAGATGCATGTTGTGCTTACTCGTTTAGCTAGAATTACAACTAGAATGCGTGTGATAGGCTTAGTCATACCTTCGGTCATGCTTTATCCTTACCGATGTTCATGGATGAGATCAACCTTTACACAACACTCATATCTATCAAAGATTTACTCTATATGTGCAATTCATGCTTCATGTTAGGATAGATCCGTTAGATTAGATGGAAAACCTTAGGTAGTTCTTTGTCGATCCACGGATTGATAAACCTTGGGGGAGTACTCTAAGGGAAAAGCTATCACGATCCGTGCGCTTGCGGTACATAAATTGGGGCGCTAAGGAGCGTCAACAAGCTTTTCTAGCACCGTGGCCGGGGATCGGCAACTCGAACCCTAGGGCGATCTATCTAATTTTTTGGACTAACCCTAATTTTTATTATTGCATATACCCTTGTTTTCTTGTTTGTGTCCTTGAAAGCAGGTGGAAAAAGTTAGACACCAAACTTGGACTTCGAGAAGTCCATAATCCACTTCAACAAATTTCAACAATCGGCAACAAGATGATCGAGGAGCCTCGACATGGAACATCGACAACGTCCACATCGACATGACGGCAACAACATCAAGATTCGATCTTTAGTGGTAGGTGCTAACTTTTGTTAGTGGCCCAGCATCCACTATCGAGTCCCCACTCCCCAAAGCAAAAGATGATAAATAAGGTATGCCACCGTGTCAATTAATTTTGAAGACTAATGTTTCTTGGAGATTTGTTTGTTCAAGCAATAGATGTGAAGTATGCCCAAAAAGAAAATCGTGCGATCGGATCATCATCATCTCCAAAGTGCTGCTGTTGTGATGAGATTTTTGTCCATGATCAGAGAAGTACCATGAGAGAAAATTGTATATTGTAAATCTCCATCAAGTCTTCTTTCCAACGCATCAAGAATCATGAATTTTGGAGATCGGTGTGAAGAGTTATAGTAAAATCTTTCAACGCTACGCGTTCTGAAATGTCTCGGAACAGAGCGTAGTGCCGGAGTAAAACGACCATAACTTCTTCATCCGGAGTCCGTTTGGGATCAATGACCACTCGTTGAAAAGGTAATTTCATAAGGCTTTCCATGGAGTAGAATTTTGGTACATGTTCTATGCAGAATGATCAAGGAGTTCAATGAAGAAGAGGCAGCAACAAACAATGGAGAAAGTGATGACGATGTCGCAAGATATTTGGAGGACCTTGTGCACAAAAGATGATGATTTGAAGTTGACCAACGCTGTAGGAAACAAGATTAGAGGAACCATGATGCCACCCATCTTCTCCATGGGATGCTCAAGAAGGTTCTTGTTGAGTACAATCAAAGAAAGAGATCGCTCCGATCATCGACACGAAGCACGGGAGCCTCCTTCGATCCCGACACCTTAGGAAAAGCAAGAACCATGGAGATAGACCATTGGAGCCATGATACTCGCTGGTGAATCAATGGTGATGACCTTGAAGCCAAGGATGCACAACAAGACGCTCCGAAGACCACAAGATCAAGATCATCGACATCTTCGGATCGATTCGTAAGAAGTCATTGTTATTATCAATATTCTGCTCGACCTCAGAAGAAAATTACAGTATATTTTTGGATATTCAAAAGCCCCATGAAGTTCCGGTTCCAACGAATCAAGAATGAAGTCAATCGAAGTTTCCTACAAGAAGTTATGGCCAAAACATCGAAGGTCGGGCACTCTGAAATTTTCTGGACAGCATGCAGCGCTAAAGTAAAACGGTCATAACTCTCTCGTTTGGACTCCGTTTAAAGCGAATGACCACTTGTTGGAAAGGTAAATTCATAAAATTTTCAATAGAGCTATATTTTGGTATATGTTCTATTCTGTATACAATGGAAAATCCAAGGCAGGAGCAACATAATGGGAGCAAGATAGAGGAGATAACGATGACGACTACGAGGAGGAGCTTGGGCAATGCTTTCATCAAGCGTACATGATCAAATTCAGAGGAGAAGAACAAAACAAAGACCCCAAGAACATCAACAAATAAAGACACAAGCGGTGTACCTTCGACAAATGAAGATGTTGCAAGCAAACCACGATGGATTACAAGAGGCGACATCAAGCTGCATGGAACACCTTCACCTCTTGCATGAAGGACCATGGCTTCGCATCAATTTGAAGGTAAGAAATTCGAGCTCTATGACTTTAAATGAAGCGCTTTGTGGGAGGCAACCCGATCTTTTATTTTATTAATATGACCGTCTACATTGCACTCTTTAATCGGAATATCAAGTAACATTGTACCTTGCTCTGACAAAAACCACAACTTCATGTTGTTCATTCTAAATGTTATTGAGGGAGCACTTTGTAATTTGATCTTGGGAAACTTGTAGACCTTTTTGTGTGCCTATTAGTGTTTTGAGTCTTTTTTTTTGTCTTTTTAGAGAGATTTATGAAGCTTTGCACCACCCTTTGATTCTAAACTTGTGGCTAGTTAACTTAGGCTAACTTTTTTGTTTTGTTTTAGACCTCCTCATCATGTCATATCATTTTGTTCACCCACCCCGTGTTGCATTGTATACCATGTTGTTCGTCTCACCCTTGCATTGCATTGCATGTTGCATTTAAAAAAAACTTTTTCTAAAAACATTGACTAGCCTCGCTTTTGAGATCCTTAAACCCTTAGGAAAACCACTCATAGAGCAATCCTAAAACCATAGGTTATGTTTTTCATTCAAAAAAAAATCTAACTTTTGTTTCTCTCTAGTTTTTTTAAAAAACCACCTTAGATAGAATTTCTATACCCAACACTCTCTCTTCAAAATTTTTGTTTTAAAACAAAAATATAGGAAACCCATAAGCCTACTTCTAAAACCTTGTTAGCTCGGTTGCTTGGTCCTTTTCGATAAATAACCTTTTCTTTGACAAAAGCCTCACTTCTTATGAAGTGTCGCGGAGGCTTTTTGTCACTCTTAGCAATTATTTTTGAATAAGCTAGTTGCGGAACAACATCGAAATGTCCTTTCAACCTTGCTAACACTTGTTTTTGCTAACTTTGCATTTGCACTTTGTATCCATTCCATTGTTCATGCCCTCATTTTGCTAGCTTGGTCTCAATCTTATTGATGTATGCTTTCCTATCCATGTAATGCTTATCATGATAGCATTTACCTTTTGCAATCTTGTGTAAACATGGTGTTTAAACTTGTTTGCGGACCTCCATCTTTAAGATCTTTTGACTAAGATAGTAATCCATTTTGTTCTCATGTTGCTTTAGATTGATTTATAAGCTTTGCTATGTGCTTTACCTTTCTTGCGTCGTGAATATTTTTAACCTTGAAATGAACATGGTGTTTTGACCTCGATTATATCTTTATGGCTATATAGAAAATTAAGCAACCTAGTTGTAAACATGGTGTTTAGAACTTGGTGCAAACATTGTCATTGTTTATATATCTTCCTTTCATTTGCATTTACATTTGCACACACGTACACTCATCAGATTTCACTAAGCTAGCTATCCCACAAGTTGAGATTCTAGGGATGGTTGGTTTGTTGGCATTTGTCTCTACTCCCGACCGTCACCCCGGTGGTAGTGTGTGCACTTGATTGTTTTGCAGGCATGACAAAGCGTTCCCATCAATTCGTGATCAAAGAAGAAATCAAATTCGTCAACATCTCCAAAGTTCGAGAGTAAACCCCGCTGTTTTCATCAAATTTTGCACATGTACAGAGATGTACAAGGAAGAAAAAGTTGATATTCAGAAGCTCCATGAAATTCCTGTTCCAACGCATCCAATATCAATGAATTTGAAGACCCATACAAGGAGATATGGCAAGAATATTGGACATTGCGCGTTCTGAAATTCGTCGGGACAGATTGCAGTGCTGGGATGAAATGGACATAACTCTCTTGTTCGGAATCAATTTTGGGCGAATGAGGACTCGTTGGAAAGGAAAATTCGTGCACTTCGCAATGGAGCAATGTTTCAGTACATGTTCTGTTCTGGAAATTGAAAGAAAAATTCGTGAAGATGAGGCAGCAATGGGACAACGAGGAATTGAAGGAGGCGACGACGATGTGAAGCAATGATTGGGACCATGACTTAGTACAAGAAAAAGTTGAAGGAAATTGAGGCAACAAAGATGAAGACACATTGAAGATGATATTCATACACATGAGGGAAGGACTTCAAGAATTGCAAGATGGTTCATCTTCTCCTTCCACGCCTAGCATCATGCTAAGCATGGGGTAGGATTTCGTGGACAAGGAAGAAAGATCTCATGGAGTAAGATAATCACGGTTTCCAAAAGATGCTCATGATTCTTCTTCCATGCTTAGCATAATGCTTAAGTATGGGGGAGTCCGCGCTACACTTCATTACGAGCATCGAGAAGGACGGTAATTCTTCCTCAACTCTCTCTTTTTCTAAATGCTTGCACATATATGCCTTCAACCATAGATGCAACCTTTGTATATATCTCTCAATCTATCACATGGCTTCTAGGAGGACAACCTAGTTTTGTTTTTGTTTTCAATAAGTGTAGGATCACCATAATTTGTGCTCACCACATTGATACATTTTGGTAATGCCTTTTGCTTATGGAAAAATGATGAAAGTTGCTGCTTTGTTTTACCTACGCTATGTTGTATATGACTTGACCATTTGCTCTTAATTAAATGGAATTAAAATAATTAAATACCGGCTCTTTTATTTGTGGAGGTTAAATGACTAAATTCTAGACCCACATATTTTATGTTGCTCTTTGATTTAAGTCTACCGATGACCTTACACCTTGTGTTGTTTAATTTAAAAACTTAATTTCTATGCTATCTACATTTGTGAATCTCTTGCAAAGTTCTACCTACCAAAGCCTATACATACATATTCTTTCATGATGAAACATTTAGATTGCAAACTTATATTTTGATGAGTTGGATTAAGAATGATTTCTTTGGTATGAGACTAAGAAGCTGGTCATTCCGTTTTTTGTGTAACCTTCTTTTTGCTAGCCTATTTATCCATGCATTGTGAGTTTCTACTTCGGGAATTTTGCAAACCTCGCTGGATATCCACCCTAAACCAAAAATATCTTTTTGTGATTACCTCCTTGACCACAACCCAATTTGAGTATGGATTATCATTTTGACGGAATCAAAAGAATCAAGGGCACCATATAAAGAAAAGTTTTGGGAGACAAGACTCTCCGGAGATTTAAGAGGTTCTACGAAGAAGAAGGTGAATTTGAGATACTTACCCTAGCTAGTTGGTTCTCCCACTATTTATACTCGAGGACGAGCATTCGTTCAAGTATGGGGGGATGACTGGGTAAGTATTTTATGTTATCAAAAGTTCTAAGGAGCAAAAAGAAAGAAAAAAAGAAAGAAAGTGAAAAATAGAAAAATGAAAAAAAGGGAGAAAAGAAAAGAAAAATGAAAGAAAAAAAGAGAAGAATAAAATGGTCCTTAACTCTTTTTGACTTCATTAGTTTTCCAAGTTACTTTGAAGAATTATTCCATACTCAAATCTTCCAACCATGTGCAATCCGATAATGAGAACTTCATTTGTGTCTCGGGATCATCCATTTGCCACTAGCACATGTCCACCTATCTAAATGTGTGTGTTTCATCTTTCTCCCTCTCCAACATTATTTTCCAATGGCCTTTTTGACTAGTCTCGGTAATTTCATTAGATCTCTCTCTTAGTTTGATAATATTTCAAGTATAATGTTTTGCTAGGATTGTTTTTACCTACCAAGCTCCACTTAAACCTTCCACTTTTATATATGAGTAGAATAGGTTGAAGACAATCTAATGTAGGCTTGAGCGACTTGATGAGATGAGTGTTTCCATGATCTTCTACAAGAGAACCTCACTTATGTTTGATATGCATTCTTTTGAAAACTCTTCACGATGAAACAAGGTAAAGGTTTTAAGTTCGCTTAAGTTTGAGAGCATTGTATTTATTTATTATTGTGGCTTGTTCTTTAATTGCTAGTCTATCTTCCATAATGAAAAAGTAGCCAGTCACAACATGAACTTAAATGCTAAATACTTGAGAGAGCAATATGTCTTATTATTTATGACTAAGTGCAGTGAGGACATTGAGGGGCAACGCTGATTTCTTTATAAGCAAAGCTCCTGTACTTACTCGAGGACGAGCAAGGTTTAAGCATGGGGGGAATGTTGGCGTTCCTTAAGTACCCATTTTATCCCTTGTTTACCCTTGATAATGACATGAATTTAATATCAAAATCACTAACCGTCCTAACCCCGGCCTAATTATTGGTCATTTGCACATATATTTTGGAGGAACTTCGTTTTTGCAGGTTTTTGGCCTATTTTGGAGCATGAAATGACGAGGCCCGTGATCGAGCGCTAACACGGAGAAAGACGACGGCCAAAGCCCAATGGAAGGACCAAAGTCCATGTTGATTCAAAGCCCATTCATGCACATCCGTCCTCCAAGAGAGCCCAAAGGACCAAGCCCACGAAGATGAGATCAAGATACTTCGGGATTAAGCAAAGCAAATGAAGATTTAAGGAAGGATTCCCTGTACTATCCTTTCCTCGAAGATATCTCCAAGATAACAACGTTCAAAGGGGTGCAATCGTGAAGGACATAAACTCTAGAAGATGCGAGAAGTCTACACGCGAAAGATGATTTCGTTCTTTCTTTGGTGCACTTGTTCTTAGATCTATTCTTAAGATAGATCACTTAGGGTGTTCTCGTAGCCGTGGTGGCTAAGGATTCATGCCGGACATACCAAAGGGGTTCGACACATCTTCGTGCTCTGAAACTACTCTACCGATAGGGAGCGCTGTGACAGGCCGTAGCCTGTGTAAGATTTGGGGTTTCGAGGGTCAATTTAGAGGTCGTGATTTAAAGAGGCTTTGGATGAGATGCATGTTGTGCTTACTCGTCTAGCTAGAACTACAACTAGAATGCGTGTGATAGGCTTAGTCATACCTTCGGTCATGCTTTATCCTTACTGATGTTCATGGATGAGATCAGCCTTTACACAACACTCATATCTATCAAAGGTTTACTCTATATGTGCAATTCATGCTTCATGTTAGGATAGATCCGTTAGATTAGATGGAAAACCTTAGGTAGTTCTTTGTCGATCCACGGATTGATAAACATTGGGGGAGTACTCTAAGGGAAAAGCTACCACGATCCATGCGCTTGCGGTAGATAAATTGGGGCGCTAAGGAGCGTCAACACCACCACTGTTTGCTATGCCTTGATTTGCATACAAACCTTGTTTCCACTTGAGGACATACCTCTTTCCTTGCCTCCTGTTGTCACTAACCTTTTGCAGGAGTATGCGGACGTTTTCCCAAAGGAGGTGCCCCCGGGGCTGCCACCAATTCGTGGGATTGAGCACTAGATTGACCTTACTCCTGGGGCCTCGTTGCCTAACCATGCACCATACAGGACCAATCTGGAAGAGACTAAAGAGATTCAGCGCCAAGTGCAAGAATTGCTCGACAAAGGTTATGTGCGTGAGTCCCTTAGCCCTTGTGCCGTTCCCGTGCTTTTAGTTCCTAAGAAAGATGGGTCATGGCGTATGTGTGTGGATTATAGAGCGATAAACAATATCACAATTAGATATCGTCATCCTATTCCTAGGTTAGATGATATGCTTGATGAATTGAGCAGTTCAATTGTGTTCTCTAAAATTGATTTGCGTAGTAGGTACCACCAGATTCGCATGAAGCTAGGAGATGAATGGAAAACCGCATTTAAAACTAAGTTCGGCTTGTATGAATGGTTGGTCATGCCTTTTGGGCTCACTAATGCACCTAGCACTTTCATGAGATTGATGAATGAAGTTTTGCGCGCTTTTATTGGCAGATTTGTGGTAGTATATTTTTATGACATTCTGATCTATAGCAAATCACTAGAAGACCATCTTGATCATCTGCATGTTGTCTTTGATGCTCTACGTGATGCACGCTTGTTCGGTAACCTGAAGAAGTGCACCTTTTGCACAGATCGAGTATCTTTTCTTGGCTATGTTGTGACACCGCAGGGAGTTGAAGTTGATCAAGCAAAGGTTGAAGCCATTCACAGCTGGCCGGTTCCCACAACGGTTACCCAAGTGCGAAGCTTCCTAGGACTTGCTGGATTTTATCGTCGTTTTGTGAAGGACTTCAGCACCATTGCAGCCCCGCTGCATGAACTCACAAAGAAGAGTACGATATTCACTTGGGCTGCAATACATCAGAATGCTTTTGACATACTGAAAGAAAAGTTAACACATGCACCATTACTCCAACTTCAAGATTTCAGCAAAACCTTTGAGCTTGAATGTGATGCTAGTGGGATTGGTTTGGGAGGTGTGCTGCTGCAAGAGGGCAAACCTGTAGCGTTTTTTAGTGAGAAATTGAGTGGTCCTGCTCTGAATTATTCTACTTATGATAAGAAATTGTATGCTCTTGTGCGAGCATTAGAAACATGGCAGCATTACCTTTGGCCCAAGGAATTTGTCATACATTTTGACCATGAATCTTTGAAGCATATTCGTAGTCAAGGAAAGCTGAATCGTAGGCATGCAAAGTGGGTTGAATTCATTGAGTCTTTTCCCTATGTCATCAAAAACAAGAAAAGGAAAGAGAATATCATTGTTGATGCTTTGTCTAGGAGGCATACTTTGTTAACACAACTAGACTACAAGATCTTTGGTCTGGAAACAATTAAGGAGCAATATGTGCATGATGATGATTTTAAAGATGTGTTGATGCATTGTAAAGAGGGTAGAGCATTGAACAAATTCGTGGTTAATGATGGTTTTGTGTTTATAGCTAACAAGCTATGCATTCCAGCTAGCTCTGTTCGTTTGTTGCTACTACAGGAAGCACATGGAGGCAGATTGATGGGACATTTTGGAGCAAAGAAGACGGAGGACATCGTTGCTGGTCATTTCTTTTGGCCAAAGATGAGAAGAGACGTGGAGAGATTTGTTGCTCGCTGCACCACACGTCAAAAGGCAAAGTCTCGACTAAACCCCCATGGTTTGTATATGCCTTTAACTGTTTCTAGTGTTCCTTGGGGGGATATATCTATGGATTTTGTGGTTGGTTTGCCTCGTACTAGGAAATGGCGCTATAGCATTTTTGTGCTGGTTGATAGATTTTCAAAGATAGCACACTTCATACCTTGTCATAAGATAGACGATGCTACGAATATTGCTGATTTGTTCTTTCGAGAAATTGTGCGTTTGCATGGTGTGCCAAATACTATTGTTTGCATGGTGTGCCAAATACTATTGTTTCAGATCGGGATGCTAAATTTCTTAGCCACTTTCGGAGGACCTTATGGGCTAAGTTGGGGACCAAGCTTTTATTTTCTACCACTTGTCATCCCCAAACTGATGGTCAAACTGAAGTAGTGAATCGAACTTTGTCAACAATGTTGAGGGCTGTTTAAAAGAAGAACATTAAAATTTGGGAAGATTGTTTGCCTCACATTGAGTTTGCTTATAATCGTTCGCTGCACTCTACTACAAAGATGTGTCCTTTTCAGATTGTTTATGGCTTAATTCCTTGTGCTCCTATTGATTTAATGCCTTTGCCAACTTCTGAAAAATTGAACTTTGATGCGACGCAGCATGCTGAATTGATGTTAGAACTACATGCAACAACTAAACAAAACATAGAACGCATGAATGCTAAGTATAAGATTGTTGGTGATAAAGGAAGGAGGCAATTGACTTTTGAACCGGGAGATTTGGTTTGGTTGCATTTGAGAAAAGAAAGGTTTTCTGAATTGAGAAAATCTATGTTGATGCCTAGAGCTGATGGACCTTTTAAAGTGCTGCAACGAATAAATGAGAATGCATATAAGCTTGATCTTCCTGCAGATTTTGGAGTTAGTCCCACATTTAACATTGCAGATTTGACACCATACTTGGGAGAGGAGGATGAGCTTGAGTCGAGAACGACTCAAATGCAAGAAGGGGAGGATGATGAGGACATCAACACAAATGATACATCCACACCACCACCAACACCGGCAGTTGTGACATCCCCACCACTTGGTCCTATTACTCGCGCTCGTACCCGTCAACTCAATCATCAAGTAAGTTCATTGTTAACCTCTTGTCCATTATATTTAGACAATGGAAACACACGTTGAAGCGTCCCCTCACAAGAGAAGACTTAAATGTGATGCAAATATCAGTCCCAGGAGGCTGATAACATATTTATTACATCAGATGGTACATCACCGTACAACTCTACGCGGTAATGGGCAGTGAAGCGCCACTATCGCGAGGATAACAACAAAAACCCACACAACGTCATTGACTACGAAGAGGTCATCAGAGTCTTGCGCCATACGGATCTCCTGCGGGTGGCCCTATCCACCGGGAAGGTTGGATGTAGGACGGAACCCCTACTTAACGTCTTCGGGAACGAAGTCTGGATCTTCCTCTGTAAAAATTAGAAAAGGGATGAGTACAAACGTACTCAACAAGTCCAACCACACCCACGGAGGGGGTATAAACAGAACATAATGCACAGGGTAAATCAAGGATAAGGCTAGGGTTTAATTTGCAGAAAGCTAATTTTCATGCAATGGTTTATTTGAAAGAAAGGAGTTTTCAAAAGCAATTATCTTGCACTGAGTAACCCGTAGGATTGATCCACACAGAATCCAAGTTTTAAATTGCTACCGGACTCCTCATCTGCCGTAGCACATGACACAACTGCCGGACACTTTTCCAAAATGACTCACGCCAACCCATCCATTCCCAGAAGAAACACTAGTTGTGTGACCAAACCGTAACTCTCCCAGTACCGTGAGCACGGCTATTCGAATAGATTTTTAACTCTACAGAGGTGTGCAACTTTACCCACAAGCGGGGAACCACAGCACGATCACCTTAGTGTCGGTGCAGATCCCAACAAAGCTATTATCCACCTTACCTAGACTTGACTAGCCACCATGGGTTCCACCAAGGGGTCATTGACCTATCACCGAGGTGTAACCGGGGCATAAGTCACACATAGCTTATCCCTTTTCCCTGGTCACCCATTGCTCTCAGCTCTCTCGATGGCTATCAGAATAACTAGTGGGGTTTATGCTAAGTCGTTGCCCATACAACGGTCGAGTGGTTTGCACGATAGTGGAGTTAGGCAAGATGACACACCAACTCGGTCCTTAATTGTGACAAGATGGATATCTCCCTTCCTTGCTCAACCACACAGGTACGAGCACACCATTTGGCAATTCACACAGAAGTGCCATCCATCCTGTCTAAACTCATCTTTCAAAAATTCAACATTCTCCCTTCCCACACACACTCACACATTTTTTTATAAAACAAGTTGTACCGTGTTTAAGGTCCTAAGCGCTCTAGCAGCGATTAACGTCCAAACAAATCACATTCAGACATTAATCTAGGTGGTCAAGGAATGGTTATAATAAATCAAGGGGTGGCTATCCAACCATGTTTTCAGCAGGCAAAACATGTGCAGTTTTGTAAAACAGGCCAATAGGTTGTGTTTATAAAACTGGGACGAAACATGCATCAAAGGATGAGATTGAACTTGCCGTTCTCAAAGCCTTCCGGGAAGTCCTGATCGAGGTACTGTCCTTTGGGTTCGGGGTCGCGGTACTGGTCCTCGTTCACTTGCTCGCAGTACTGCTCGTCGACGGGTTCTCCCTCCTTCACACCGTGATCTACGATGCACACAAGCAAGCACACAATCAAGAAAAAGAAATAAAGGTTTTATCGCTGAGCTCGAATCGGAAACAATTAAGATATGGGGATAGGAGTAATATTTTTGGGTGGCTTTCTAATGGCATGGCCAAAATTGTATTAGAAATGGCGTGGTAAAGTTTCAGGTCAATCGGAGAATCTTTGGCGCATGAAATGATAGGTTAAAGGAGTGGTCAGGGTTAAACCGAGTTATTTTGAAAAAGGTCAGAGGTTATTTAGAATTAAGTTTATATGGTGGAAGGGTTTGTTTTGGAATATAATAAAAGGGAGGGTTTATTTTGCAAAAAGGCTAGAGAGTGGAAGGACTCTTAATTAAAACAGGGAAAAGGTAGGGGGTTTTGGGCATATTTGCCCTTCTTCCTCCTCTCTCCCACGACCAAAACAGGGGAGGGGGTGAGGGCGGCGCCGGCGGCCTGGGCCAGCGGGCCTGGGGGTTTTGGTGGCGGCTGTGGGGAGGGGGAAAAGAGAGAGGGGGCCACGGGGATCCTATTCCCCACCTCGATTTGGGCCGGGGTGCAGCGAGGAGGTCGGCCCATGGCGGCGGGCAGCGAGCAGCAGAGGCGACCGTGGCGGCGGCTGTAAGGATCACCGGGGTGTCCGACCCTAGAGGGGGAGGGGGTGAATAGGGTCGCTAATCGCTTTTCTATCCTAGGGCTCAATCTAATTGCATAAGATAAACCTAACACGTCCTACACATGCTAGTTATGACTAAGGTTTATCTATGCAACTCTCTACTTACCCCTAAAAACTTGCAACCTATAGCCAATCCTAATCAAACTAACTAGGAAAGTAAAGGCACACAAGAAAGAGTAAATGCGGAAACGTAATAAGGTAAGTAAAGAGGTAAGTGCAAGAGGGATGCAAACTCCCGAGTAGACACGGTCATGTAACGTGGTTCGGCACAAACGCCTACGTCCACGGGACACCGAGGCTCTTCCGATCACCGTCTTGCACTACGCCACCAAGGCGATGCCGGCAAGCAAAGGCAAGTGCACACAAGACACCGAGTCTAGTGCACCGCCACCGTCTCTCTCGGTCACCCGGCCGAAATCCACTACGGAGCTTCTCCACCAAGGAGGGGGCCTCCTCTTCCCCCGCACAAAGTGTCGTTGCCACTCCACACCAAGACGGAGGGTCACACGACGGATCACAAGTTGCTTGCCGCAGCAAGACTTCTCTCAAGGGAGCTCTCGCAAGAACTAATCCCTATTACAAGCACTAAGCACTCTCACAAGTGTACTTAAGCCTATATGATGTACAATGAAGCTCTATGGTGGTTGGAGATGTTCTTGGGTGTGTTTGGGATGTTCAGCAACTCCAGCACACTCAAATGACCCGGCCTTGGGGGTATATATAGGCAGCACAAGCAAATATAGCCGTTGGAGAAAAGCTGCCAGAAATGTGCTTAACACCGGTTAATCCGATGCTCCCCAAATTGCCATCGTCGGTTTAACCGGTGATACTAAACTGCCCACTGAAAACTAGCCGTTACGTGTACGGGCAATCAACCGACGCAATCGACCGGTGTATGTAATATTAGCGTCGGTTTAACCGGTGAGTGCAGCTGTCCTCTGATCCTTGAAAAACAAACTCTCTGGACAACTGCACCGACGCCATTAACCGGTGCATCATCGGTTCATCCGATGTATGCATTTTTCTTGGTCTGCTTCTGCCATTGCACCGACGTATTCAAACTTCCTATCGTCGGTTCATCCGGTGCCAAACCCTAGCCCGCAGGCCATCTCTGTCATTGCACCGATGAGTACATTTTGCCTTACGTCGGTTTAACCGGTGATACTAAAACTCCCAGACGTGCTCAAGTCAATGCACCGACGTGTGTAATTTGCTTGGCGTCGGTTCAACCCGTAGGGGCGGCCCTTCGGGCCTAGCTTCGCCTCTCTTCTCTTTGTCATCACTTGAACCTAAAAGCCTGAGTATATCATCTAAGCAAACACATTAGTTCAAGTGTTGCGTGTGTCATCAATCGCCAAAACATTATATTGAAATATGGCATGAGAGGCCATTTTCGCTACAGCGGCGCTGCGGGCTGGGAAGGAGGGCACGCGGTGGCGGAGATGGTCGTGGGGGTGGAGGGCTGCGAGGAGCGCTTATTTATAGGTGGAATAAGGCGGTGGAGGGAGGGACGCGGTGGCGGGCGGTCGGCGGGCATCCCGCGGCCATTAATGGCGCTCGGGGTGTCGTGGAGCGGCACGGCGAGCGATTCGCGGTGGCGATACGATGGCTCGGCAGAGCAGGGCACGCAAGGGGGAGACGAGCACGTGGAGGGGCCCCTGGCACTGTGCTTGTCGCCGAGCGGGCTCGAGCGGCAAGGCGGCGGCGCTGTTGCTCTGCAGTGCGGCTCGGCGGCGCGAGCGGCGAGCCGGCCAGGCGAGGCATGGGAGGGTGGTGGCGGTGCGGCGAGCCTCGGGGTCGCGTGGAACGCGTGCCGGGTACAGGGCGCGCGCGCAGCGCGTGGGTAGGCGACCGGGCGGCGCGGCGAGCGGCGGGCGGCGCGGCCACGTGATGCGCGTGGGCAGGGGTGCGCGTCGAGGCGGCAAGGGAGCTCGGCGTGCGTGGCGGGGATGGGGCAGGCGAGCAGGGCGCTGGGGAGGGGAGGCCGGCGTCGTGCTCTGTGCGGCGCCGTGCTGCACGCACTGGGGAAAAGGAAGGAGGAGAAGGGAGAAGGAGGGAGAAAAGAAAAGGGAAAAGGAAAAAGAAAAAGAAAAATGGAGGGAAAAGGAAAAAGAGGAAGAGAGAGAGAAAGAGAGAGGGAGGGATATCGCGCCGGCGCCGATCGCGGCGACGACCGTGACTGGATGAGCACGCGCGCCGGTTGGGCGTGACGCACGGAATGAGGAAGAACAGGCAGACGGGATGGCGATTGAAGTCGGGTGTCGGGATGGCAAAAATTTCTGGGAAGGGGTTAGGGGTTTAGGGATGATCAAGCTCAACGATGAAAAAGTTTTGAAAATTATTTTTAGCGCGTGTTTTATTTTGGTAGATTTTTCGGGATGTCACACACGTACTCTTGTTTTGCTTAGGAATGATGGAGAGGATAAGAAGGAGAGCGGCTTTGCGTGGACTGGTTTCGAACAGCAAAATAGCACCAACTTGTAACAGCTACTTTCAGATGGATCCAACATCATCATCAGATTCGTACGGAGCTAAGAATTATCGTCAAAATAATGTTCGGACGTCCATACTTGGGCTGAGTCTTTTGTATCTCATCCAGCCCACTAGGGGCCCATTTTAAGTTAGGGTTTCGTGTTCAGCACCCTCTTGGCTGCTCTCCCCCCTATATAAACCAGTAGCAGCCACCAGAAAACACTTGGGTTTTGTTTAGATGTAAGTTTGCCATTTGCAACTTTCTGGAAGCGCGCGTGCAAAGATTACCGCCCGTCTTCTTGTATTCAGAACCCCAACTTGTTGAATCCAGATTCAGTTCGTGATTCGTATCTTTAGATTTTAGTGCTTGTTTACTTGTTCTTGTGAGTTTTTCAATTTGCTTGCAGGTTCAAGGTTGTTCTTGGTGCAGCAAGAACAACACAAATTGGAGGCGGTGTAACTGTCGCTAAGACGCAGCGCAGCCCTTGTGGTGTTGTAGTCGGGCAGCATAACATCGATCCTCCTCAAATCGAGTTATCCCCCACTCTCATCGAAAGATCGGGAACAAACCCCAGCGGGTTCTATCAATATTCATAGCTATTTTATGAAGTTTACATTCAAAATCTTGCAAAGACACCCTTGAAGAAAGTAAAAATTAGATCATAGTCCTTGCAAGATCATCCTCCCAGTTGTTGCCATCATCGATGGTCAGAGCAGCCGCACGACGCATCCATGTCGAACCAAAGGTTGAAGAAGAAATATGTCGAGTTTGGAGCTTGGAGCCGACCTCCTTCACAATCATGGACCATAACTTTTTGTTGGCACTTCGTGCAACATATCGAAAACATTGGCACGCCTTGCAACCGATGAATGCTCAAGCCGAATCAAATGGCCACAAGCCACCACATCACCGGAGTAAAAGGAATCTAGCGCCCCCATTGCCACCAAGATCACCAGCACACCGGGCGACGATGAAACCCGAAGGGGAATGAAACCACCAAAACAGATGGGAAACAAAACCAAACCCAATTTCTCGTTGAGTTGGTAAACATCACTACTACAATTCTGGATTTTGCGAGGCACTTAAAAAATGGCTCTGAGGCGTGCACAAAAAATGAACACCTCTGTTATTGCCCAACATTAACCGAGCCGGTCATATTTTATTAACTGAGACGGTTCCAAAAAATGCCTCAGAAAATCGATTAACAGAGGCGCTCAAACATAACACGACCGCCTCTGTTCATACTCCTATTAATAGAGGCGATCAAACATAACACGACCGCCTCTGTTAATGGACCGGCCCAATCGAAGCCCAATTGAGCCCGGTTACTGAGAGAGGTATATAAGAAACCTGAACTCCCTCAAACCCTAACCCACTCCCACTCTTTCTCTCTCTAGCGGCCGCCCTCTCCCTCTCTCTCTCTGGCTCTTCTCTCTCCCTTCTCCATCTCCTGATGCCGGCCCGCTGCGTCGTCCCCTCCCCTCCCCGGTCGTCCTCAAGGCTGCAGATCCTCAGCGGCCGTGGAGGGGCGGCCGCGCGGCTCTCCTCCGGGGCGACGGCGGCTCTCCCTCAGTGGCCGGATCCGGCGGCCGCGCGCGGACAGCGACCCTCTGCGCGAGCGTGCATCGGCCATTGTCGAGCGGCGTTGGAGCGGCGGGCGCGTTCAGGCGGCCTTGCAGGGGCAGCCGCGCGGCCAGTTCCGGCGGCGCCGGGCCCGGATCCGGCGTCCGGCTGCGCGGCGGGCGGCGGCAATAATGGCGGTGCTACAGGCTGCGGGCGGCGGCGCTGCGCGGCAGGCTGCGGGCGGTGCTACGGGCTGCGGGCGGCGGCGCTGCGCGGCAGGCTGCGGGCGTGCGGCGAGGGCGCGATAGGCGTGCGGCAGCGCTGCTCAGATGGGCTCGCCGGGCCTGTGATGGGCTCAGCGGGTTTTTTTTTATTATTATTTTATTTGATTAACGGAGGCGTGCACAAAAACACCTCTGTAAATGTTGTATTTACACTTAATATAGCTCTGAGGCGTTTCCAAAAACACCTCTAAAAATAAAAAATACACGCCTCTAAATATAAAAAATGTAGTAGTGCATATCTCCTGAAGCCATCGTTGACAGCAGCTCCAACGAAAACGAGGGAGGGAGCAAAATAAAACCAAACTAGATTTGAAACATCGGGATCTCCAAATCTAGTAGGGACACATCTCTTCATTGGCGGTGGAACACGTACCAGCAAGACGGAGAAGAAACTGAAGAAGATTATTCTATCACCGCAGTGTCACCTCCATCCTAGAAACACTGACTAGCCCTAAACTACTCAAACTTACCAAATAAAAGTATGTACAACGAGCACCTCAATCTTCGTTCCCCGTTCTCTCCAGCGCCGATCGGACTGCCGGATTGGAGGGGGGGGGGGGGGGGGGGCAAAAATCAGCACCGGACGCCGATCGCCTTCCTTCGGCCCGCTCTCACTTGATGGTGACCGGAGATGGGAAAAGCCGAGCATTTTTTCTGGTTGGGTTAGACTTGGACCAAGGATGACAATATTGGCCCATCATAATACAAGGCCGAAGCCAGGAAAAAATGAACATTCCCGGCACGTCTCTCTACGCGAGCCCGGTACAGCGCAAACGACGACAGGGGCTCCTGACAATGGGCCCGTCTTCGGCCCCTAAAGATTCCCTCTTTTTCCTCCGTCCACCAGGACCGTACTTGGCACCTGGCACGACCGCGTCCGCATGAGCTAGCTGTGACTCTGAGCAGCTATTGGGCACCCGCTGGTGCCTGCTGTGGACCTGAACCTTGCTGTGGACCTGAACCTGATCCGACAAAGCCTAGCGACGCGTGACGCCTCCCCAGCATGCGTTGTGGCCTTCTGGGGAGCTGGATGGCAGCGAGCACACCGGGCACGGGCAGGGGCAGCTCGCTCGTCCACAGGCCACTCCCCACACGACAGCGGGGGCCGGGGCAGTGCCGAGTGCATCGCACGCACGCCCTCGGTGGTGGATGGCAGCTCAGCGTCGCATGCGCAAACACCCACCCCCACGCCCCACCCTCACGTGTCACGGCCTCGCCTAGCCTTCCACGTGGGACACCGTACTGCTGGTACGGTGGCAGCATCGTGAAGAGGCAGGGGAGGCACCGCACCGGAACTCAAGAAGCGGCCGCTCGTCGGGTCTCAAGACAATCGGCACAGGCATGGGACGCAAATGGTTTCCCGAGCCATGACCCCAAGCAAGCCATGCCATGGACCATGTTCTACACGCCGCCACGCAGATGCCAAGCAACCCGAAATGCGTTGTCCGATTTTCTACATGTCGGGTTCACATTTTACTTGAGTGATTCTATCTTTTGGACGTGCTTTCTTTTTTGAAAAGTTGCGCCGTTGTCCTTTCCTCTGTGGAAAAAAATGAATAAATACGAGACTATTTTGAGCCGTTTTTCTCCGAAATCTCTAGAAAATTTCATGTTGCTGAGCAAGGGTGTGGGCCGTGTGGCGCCCCGTGCTGGGGACAAAGCCCATTTACTCGCGCCGGTAGTACGTGTCAATGCGATTGGATGAGACGTCGCAGAGGCCGTAAAAGCGAAGTGCAGGCCACCTGCGCCCTCCGCTGGGCGCGCCCCGCCCCGGCGCCAACCTGGCGCATTGACCCGGGACCGTGGTCACGGCATCATCACGAGTTCACGACATCACCTCCACACTTCCACAGCTGCGGCATGCCAGCACACTACAACACTCACATCTCCACTCCGCGTCTATTTAGCCATCAGTACTGACCAGCCCCGGCACACAGGAGGAGGCCGCAGGCTGGAAGTGAAACGGCAAGCCTCTCCACAGCTCTCCAGAAAGCTCTAGTCCAGGCTCCGGCCGGCGTCGATGGCGCCCAGCAAGCTCGCAGTGGCCGTCGCCATGGTGGCGACTCTCCTCCTGCTCAGCAACAGCAACATCAAGGTAACCAGATACATTCAGCTCGAGCATGCGTTCTTGCTCTCTTGCCTCGTTTTGCTCTGAGCTCTCCGGGGCGTATTTTGGCCAGGCTGCTCCCGGCGGCGGCGGCTACCCGGCCCCTCCCGTCGGGCCTCCGCCGCACCAGATCGTCGACCCTGCCAAAGGTACGCACGGCGGGCCTCTCTCCGCCCACGATGCTTTTTGTTCTTGGCGTCGCCTAACTCTCGCGACATCTTCTGTTTCCGCGTGCGCGCAGACTGCGGCGGCGCCTGCGACGTGCGGTGCGGCGAGCACTCGCGCAAGAACCGGTGCACCCGGGCGTGCCTCACGTGCTGCCGCACCTGCCGCTGCGTGCCGGCGGGCACGGCCGGCAACCAGGAGACCTGCGGCAAGTGCTACACGGGCTGGACCACGCACGGCAACAGGACCAAATGCCCGTGAGAGGCGGCGCGCGGCCGGCGGCTGGGGGGGGGGGGGGTGGCCGGCGGTGGCACCGTGTTCGGTGTTCCCCGGCCGAGAGCAGCCAGAGAGAGAGGCGGGCGCACTACTGGCCCGTCTTGTACTGTGATCCATCGGCTTTAGATGTAGGCTGTGTGCGCTCTGCTGTTTCTTTCTTGTGTTCTTTCTGATGTTGCGGGCTGGTTGTTTCCTGTGTAAAAAAAAAGAGGGAGATGCATTTCTCTAGCTGTAAAATCCATCTGGGTTGGTTCAATGCACTGTTTTTATATTTTGTGTGGTAGTTTAATTACCTGTCTTACATCACTTGGTTATTCTCTGCAAGTACCTAGTTCTACTTCTACAATGCCAAAACCGTTTTTATAAGATTGCCTCTGTACTGTGTAACATTTTACATTTTATAATGGTAAAATCCCAGTTGTCGTAGCGGTAAAACCCTGTTGGCTGTTGCCGGATGCTCGTGAACTCCACCGTCCTGTAGCGCAGCAGGGTAAAGTCCAGAACGATGACGATAGTTTATTGCCAGTGAGGCAGGCCTTGTTTGGATGCGCGCTAGGATTCTAGCGCTAGTGAATAGTGCCGCTTTGACTGTTAATTACAGTGTCAAATAAAGTCAGTTTACAAAACCAACTTTAGAACCCCCGCGCTAGTGACCCTGAAGAATCTAATGAGGCCTTTGACCGCGCGATTAGAGGATGATTACTGTAGCACCACTGTAGCAAATCATCGATTAATTACCGTCATTAGATTCGTCGCGAAAAGTTACACCCATCCCTAAAAAGGTTTTGCAAATAGATTTCATTTAGTGCTTCATGCATGCGAGATTCTTTTTTCGGGATTTGTGCGCGCTAGAATCCTAGCGTTGCCAAACAAGGCCGCAGTGACCAACAGCTGCAAACGCATACTACGCCAAGCTGTCAACTGAGATTACGAGAAGCTCCGCCGTGCCGTGTCTTTCTTTTTCAGAGAGAAGCAGCAAGCACGCGAGAAGGTGCAGAAAAATCATGGGTGACCAACTCCAGTAAAAGGCAGGGCCGGTCCTGAGGCAGTGCGAGTGTGCGACCGCACCGGGCCTCCAAAAATTGCTATGTTAATAGGCTCATCAAGTTTCAATTGCCAACAAATCTTAGTGCATGCAACTACATAGTGTAGGACATGCAGTTACATAGCCCAATTCATTAATGACAATGAGTTTTTTCATATTACTCCCTCCATTTAGTTACGATAATTATATTTTCACATGTCATAGTGGACAATGGCACTAAGTATGTTTATCAATCCATTAATCCCAATTCATTAATGACAATGAGTTTTTTCATATTACTCCCTCCATTTAGTTACGATAATTATATTTTCACATGTCATAGTGGACAATGGCACTAAGTATGTTTATCAATCCATTAATCACGTTAACTATTTTTTTCTTGTTTATGCAATTTCTTCTTGACGAGACTCATCATTTTCTGTGATTATTAACTGCCGCGGTCCATGTCGAAAACTAACATATCCAATTTTTCTCCTTTTCTAGGGCATGCATGTTAGCGCCGGAGTTACTGTGGGGATACCAATCGGGCTACTTGCGCACTCTCGAGGTAAAGACTTAATATAGCGATCTATTTTAAACTTTTAATATTAGAAGTATAGCTATCCTAACTGAATGGAACTGAATGGAGGAAGTATCTTGCATTTCTATGGTGAATGGGGGCCTTTATTTTTTTTCGCACCTGGCCAGCGCACAGTCAGGGCCGGCCCTGATAAAAGGCATGTGCCGAGGCGCCGACTCCGTCCGCTTTACCGTCCTCGTAGCGGTGCAGCAGCCTCCGTCGCTTGCCCCTGTCGCGTTGCTCGAGCTGCGCATATCGGAGTGGGTGTGTCCGTGGCCACGGGACACTCGTGGAGATCAGGCTGGCTGGTCACGCCTGGTTCAGCGCCAACTTTTTTTTAAAAAGAATTACAACTGTGGATGTACACAACCAATTATTATAAGGTTTACAAAGAAAGAAGAGCACAACTAATTTCCAACTCAGACAAAAAACTATTGCAAATGATAGTTTTGGTTTCACTCTCTTTTTACTAGCTCTGTAGCAATAATTTCTATGTTTCTGCTCATCTCGAAGAGTGCATTTTCAGTATGGTCGTCACGCTACAGCTGATGCACCGCCGTGCATGCGAAATGCGGCCGTGCCGCTTGGAGACCACACGAGCTGGCAATCCAGCTTAAATCCTCGGGCATTGTTCAAGCCACGACGACATGGAATAAAGATGACATCAGATTAGGTACTGTTTGTTTTAGCTTGCGCATGCCAATCGCCGGGGCATCCGAGTTGGCCGGTGTCACACACGTCCTGGACCTGAACTCCAAAGCCCACACATGTCCGATTTTTTTTTGGACTCCAAAGCCGAGTAGTTCAAGCGGGATGTCATGAGCCCACGAGCCCGCTGCCGCTCTCCGAAACGGTCCAGCAACGGGCGACCTGCCCACGTCGGGCCGCTCAAACGACACAGGACGGCCCTCCTCCTCTCCTCGTCCTCATGCGCGCCCGTGAGGACCAGGAGGAGGAGAATCTTCTTGTCTGATCCGCCCACGGGCACAGTTGGGCCCGCGTCGTCGGGGTCCGTGCCGTGGCCCGTTGATTTATCTTCGCCGCCGCGTCGCTCCAGCAAACCGCAGCCCAGCCCAGAAACACAAGCCAGTATTTTTTTGGCTAAAGTCTATCTGACCTCCTCCAACTCTCATGCTAGTCCGAATTTCCTCCCTAAACCAGAAAACCAGTTTTTTTGGCTCCCGAAACTATGCAAACCGTTTACTTTACATCCTTTCGTGGTTTTGGCAGCGGTTTTAGCTGACGTGGACCATCCGACGTGGAACTTGTCCGCGTGGGATCCTACGTGGACAAGAGAGGCGCCCCTCCCCGACAGAACACGCCCCCCTCCCCGACAGAACACGCCGCCGCCGCCGCCCGCTCTCTGTCGGCCCTCCCTCCTCCTTCTCCCCCCCCCCACGATCTCAAACCCTAGCCTCTCGCTGCCGCTATTGATGTCGTCCTCAAGCTCTAGCGTGACACGTTCCGCATGGTGGGGTGAGCCGGGGCAGCGGAAGTCGCCGATACCTTACAGGAATGGGCCATTTGAGTACTGGCCAGATGTGATGTGCCAATGTGGAAGGAAGGCGGGGCTATGGATCTCGTGGTCAGATGATAACCCCGGGCGTCGGTACATGAGTTGTTCTCGCCGAGGGGTAAGTAAAGTTGAGCATCTCGAATACCTAGAATTCCCCACTACCTTGTTCCTTATTCTTTGTTCTTGGATTGAATCGATTCGTGGCCGAATCACAGGAAGGGGGTTGTCAGTTCTTTGGGTGGTATGAAGCCCCATGCGATGTCTTTGTGCGCGGGCTTCTAGTGGATTTGCGTGATGCTGTGTGGAATTTGAAGCGTGAGAACAAGAATTTGAAGGACGCTCTTGGCGATGGTGGTATGAAGCTGGAGCAAGAGAAGAAGAAAGGTGAAGCACTAAAGATTAGGGTGGCAGAGATGCAAGCAAACGCAGAAGCCGTGGTGATTAGGATGAAGAGGTTTGAGAGGGAGAGATTTTTTCTTTCAGTTGTGTGTGTGGGGCTTCTAATTGCATTGTTTTTTTCATGAAGTAGGATGATGAATGTAATTAGCAGTGTAGGATTCTAATGGAATCTGTTAGTTTTAATGGTTGTAATGGAATCTATTAGTTGCTATCTGGTCTACTGTATCGTTGTAATGGAATCTGTTAGTTTTCTAAGTTGTTTTTCATAATCTGTTAGGTGGAATGAAGTAATCAAGTCATATTCAGGAACCAATATGGATCTTGACAATATGCTATCAGTAATCATAGACACATTTCAGAGATTATGATCATCACAGGATCAATTCGAAGCCAACATTGGAAGACAACATGTTCAATATTACATCTAAGGTTGATAGTTGCTGATAGAAAGTGTTCCATACTACATCTGACACTGATATAAAGGTTCCACAACAATATTACATGAACACACATTCAAAGCTTGGCAGAATCCCATGGAGGGAGGAAAAGAACTGGTGGTGCCTTAGGCTTCCTAGGCTTGGCTTGGCTTTTTGGTGCACTTGCAGAGACCCTGGCAGAAGCTGTCCCTGTGGAGATATTTATGGTGGCACTTGAACTTGCTTGAGGTCTTGGAACATTGGCCACCAGATTAATTGTAGCTGATCCACCAGGTCCAGTAGCCACTGTAGCACTAGCTCTTGTTTTGATGGCCTATGAACATAGTTACAGTTTGTTAGTTATGAAAAGCAGATGAATATACTAATTAGTTGAATAGAGATGGATTCACCTTAGCACTTGTAGATGGATCTGATGGAGCCTTTCTTTTCTTAGTTCCTGCTTTTGGTGGGATCCTTGTTGTACTTGTAGATGTGTAGCTTCCCTGTGTGCTTGGCATAGGTACAATGGCTTGTGGACTAACACCACCTGGGATCCCTAACTGAGTTGCAGGTGCTTGAGCAGCACCAACTGAGTGAGAGGCAGCTGCTTCAGCACCAGCTTCTGAGTGAGATGCACTGCCTTGGGCAAGAACTTGATCAGTACGACTTTGAGAGGGTGCAGCAGATCTCTTCTTACATGTTGATCGGTTGTGACCAGTCTGCTTGCATTTTGAACACCTAATGACCGTGCCCATCTTAGACATTTTTGTGCCCTTTGGACCTTCTGTAGAATCCCTTCTCCTCTCCTTCTTTGGCCTTCCTGGCATCCTAACATAACCAGGAGCCTTAAGGGGGAGCCTATCAGATGCTGGCCATCCATTCATTCCTTCTAATGGATTGAGACAATAGTCATATGTCCTGTTGAAAGCCTCAGTAGAGTAACAACTTGCAATATAATCTTCTAAACTGCTGGTCTTGAAAAAAATGCAGGAAATAGCATGGTGACAGGGTAGGCCAGATAACTGCCAATACCTACATGAGCATTGCTTCCTATCCAGATCAACTGTGAACCTATTGTCATAATAGATCACTTCAAACTTGGATTCACCATTGCAAATTGCATGACACCTTCCTGACAATGTGATATATGTATTACATTTCTTCAGTATCGCAGGACATATCTTTGTCATCCACCTCTCTGCCTTTTTCTTTTGTTCATGAATCCTAACCATCACCTTTCTTCTTATAATTTCTAACATTGTAATGATAGGAAACAGTCTGGCTTCAACTATCCACTTGTTGAATGCCTCACATAAATTATTATCAACAGAGTCACACATTGATCCTAACCTGAACCAAGCCCTACTCCAATGCTCTGGATGTGTATTCATTATAGCTTGAGCACCATCTATTGTATCTCTGGCCAACCTTGCTCGAGCTTTGTTAAACAGCAGCAGACATGGAGCCTTGGCACACCTCCAGAACAATTTCTGCCACTCCTTGACACTGAAGTGCTTTTTCCAATTGGCATAGATGTGTCTAGCACAGTTTCTATGCTCAGCAATAGGAGCCCATCTCCGCACAGCATTGAGTACGCCCTACACCATCAGACAGATAGTGTCACAACAAGCTCATAAATTAACTCATGAGAACAGTAAACAGAAGAAGCCAATGAAATACCTTTTGTTGATCTGATATAAACACCCATCCAGAACCATCACCAACTTGTATGTCTTTAAATAATAGGTCACAAAACCAATCCCATGAATCATTGTTCTCCCTTTCAACCACAGCCCATGCAATAGGGTACATTTGGTTGTTTGCATCTCTCCCTATAGCACATAGCAGCTCTCCTGTTATTGCTCCTTTGAAAAAACAACCATCTAAGCCTACAACCTTTCTGCATCCAGCAATGAAGCCTTTCTTCAATGCATCTAGGCATATGTACATCCTTTGAAAGATGGGCTCTTCAAACTCTGGATCCTTAACCACTATTACTGTACTACCTGGGTTACTCCTAAGGAGCTCGGCTTGGTAGTCATACAACCTGTTGTACTGACCTTTCATAGAGTCCAGTGCCTTCTTCATGACCAAAGCCTTAGCTCTCTTAAGTTTTGAGATGCTAACATTAGCAAACATTTCTTCTTGTACAGTCTCCTTCATACTTACAAAGTTCCAACTTGGATTAGTAATAATGAACTTCTCATATTTTTCTGCTATCCTTCTCCCTGTCACAAGCCTATTATCTCTTCTAGGGGGGCAAGTGTGATAGTCTTCAAATGTCACAATCTGCCAGCTCTCACTCCTAGAATTGTTGGACAAAAGACACACCCATGGACAATGCCTCCAGTCACACTTTGCCCTAACCCTCTTAGGGTCATCCTTAATAAAATTTATTACCTTTCTCTCAGCTAGTCCATATCTAATAATTGCCTTTTTGAATTGTTTCTTACTTCTAAACTTCATACCTAACTGAAACTGTGGCTTCCCATTCTTCTTGTATCTAATGCAGCCATCTTCCTTCCTACATAGCTCTCCATTAGGTCCAATCTCTTCTAAAGAGTCTTCATCATCACTGCTACCTGCATATGGGGTTTCATTTCCTTCATCATATCCTTCAAAGCCAACTGGAAAAGCATGTGCTGCCCCTTCCAGTACCACATCATCCAATGTAGCCCTCTGCCCAGATTTTTGTTTCTTCTTGAATTCTTTATAATTTTTCAATATCTCAGCAGCCTCTTCATCATCTTCTGATGAGCATGTATCTCCAGGCAGGTAATCACTATCAGTGCTAGAATCAGGACATGCAGCCTTTTTCTTTCCTCTCACATCCTCTTTTTTTTCCTTTCCTTTCTTGCTTGGGCTGGTGTAAAACACCTCAAGTGCCAAAAGTTGTTTCTGAATCTCCTCCCTACTGCATGACTTCCTTACCACTATTTGCCTTCTTGGTTCTTCGGCCTCTGTATCTTCTTCATCTGCCACATCCATATCCCCAAGCTCATCCTCATAATTACTTGTTCTACCACTTCCATTATCTGACTCCTGTAAAAACGTTGGACTTTCAACATATATCTCTGCAACCTCTCCTTCAGATGTGACACCTGCCATTTCAATGCACACCTTATCATCAACCAAAGCACGAAGACCACTCTTCAATTCTCGGCCAGGGAATAACCAATGAAGCAATGTGCCTTCTTCAACTGCACAATGGTCTTTTAGGTGACCAATGACTTCTGGCAGGGACACTTTGTCTCGGTCGATATATGACATTTGCTCACTTCCTCCAACATATTGTAAAATCTTGCCATCATTCACAAACTCCCCGTTGAAATGGAATCTAACTGTAAGCATTTCCAGCATGTCCATTTCTACCAAAACACACAAATGCTTCTACAATTAACACATCAACACCATCTATTCAACTAATTGGAATCAAGTAATTTAGGCATAAAGCAACACTTCAATGCATCAGATCCAAGGCAAAAAGGACGACAATAAACTAGTTCTCGGGATCCAAATCACTAACCTGCGAAACGAGCTCCGCAACTTCGTACTCGCCTTCACTTCCGGCAAAGGGACCGTCGCATTGTAGTGGGCAGCGAGAGGCTAGGGTTTGAGATCGTGGGGGGAAGAAGAAGGAGGAGGGAGGGCCGACAGAGAGCGGGCGGCGGCGGCGGCGTGTTCCGTCGGGGAGGGGGGGCTAGGGTATTGCTTCAATCGATTATTTAACGCGCGCCTCTCTTGTCCACGTAGGATCCCACGCGGACAAGTTCCACGTCGGATGGTCCACGTCAGCTAAAACCGCTGCCAAAACCACGAAAGGATGTAAAGTAAACGGTTTGCATAGTTTCGGGAGCCAAAAAAACTGGTTTTCTGGTTTAGGGAGGAAATTCGGACTAGCATGAGAGTTGGAGGAGGTCAGATAGACTTTAGCCTTTTTTTTTTCCCCTAACCCTGCGGCTCGTTAGCTTTGTCTGCCAGCCGCGCGTGATGTGCGTTGTACGCACGGGGGTCCGTCAGCTTCCGCTGGTCCCCTGACCAATTTCATTGCCTGTGGATGTGCGTGCCAGGCACCGTCTCGTCGTCGTCGCGATCCGTACCCGTATGTATCACCTGCTGGCGGCGTGAGGCGCCCCCCACCCCCCCCCCAGGCCCCAGCTGTGCAAGGATCGCGACCGATGCGCCCCCGGCCCGGCGGGCCCGGCCCCTCCGCGCATCGTCAGAACCACGCAGATCGATGACGGTAGTGGCATTACGAGTCACGACCAGGGTTTTTTATCCCGACCGGTTAACCCAAACCGCCGGCCACCGGTTCCGGTTTACCGGACCGGTTGGACCAGTAACCGGTAAAAACCGGTTGAATTCAAATCCAAATTCAAATAAATTCAAAAACTCCCGTGCAACCGGTTCCGACCGGTTTACCGGACGGTTTTACCGGTTTGAATTCGAATCCAAATTCAAAAGCTCCCGTGCAACCGGTTTACCGGCCGGTTTTACCGGTTTACCGACCGGTTTTACCGGTTTACCGGCCGGTTTGACCGGTTTGCCTGGTGGGCCTTAATGGGCCGGCCCATTTTTTTCTTTTTCTTTTTTGATTTAACTTCAACTCCCCGCAAACTATACTAAATTAACGAATTTTTGAGAAAATTTGATACCATTAGATTCGTTGCACCTTGAAGTATTTTTAGGAATTTTTTAAGATTTTTCCATTTTTTGAAATTCAAATTTAAAATTTGAATTTGGGCCGGTTTGAAACCGGCCGGAACCGGAACCGGTCCGGCCGGTTAGACCGGTAACCGCGGTAACCGGACCGGTTCCGGCCGGTTTTTTTAACCCTGGTCACGACCAACGGCCATAGTGCCCGCGAAGGGTGGCCTCCCTCTCAAGACTCCAGCACAGGCGACGTCGCTGTCCAGTCCATCTCGTCTCTTGGTTGCCATCCCTAGCGCGGCAGGGCTATGGCACCACGGAAGGCGCTAACGGTATTGGAAACCCAGCTGTACGCTAGCAGGAACGGAGTGGGACGGGCCGCTACGGTTGCGGAGACGCTTCTGGTCGTGGAGGGACGTAAACGAGCGATCCGCGGACGGGGCAGCTGCAGCGTGCAGCCGCCGGTGCCGCGTGTCTCGCCGGAAAGATGCGGCACGGCGGCCGTCCGCTGCTAGTGGGCCAGTGGCTACTGCTGAGCTCTTCTTTCTTGCCGCAAAGCGAAAAATGTGGCAAGGCGGAAGACCAGGAAATAGCGACAGGTAAGGTATCGTAACGGCGAAGTGACTGGGTGCTCGCTGACTGAGACGCGGACAAAACTCGCACGCAGAGATGGCTGCTTTGGACGGGAGCCCCCAAGATTTCCCCCTTGCCATGGTCCTTGGCCCCCGCTTTCAGTTGGTTTGGCGGGCTCTCCGCTGGGCGCATGTGCCGCGCACAGCACAGGGCCTCCCTCCCTCCCGCGCGCGCGCGCGGTGCGGATGCCTATGGCGCCCGGCCAGAAAGAAGATGCACGCGATATGTGGCGTTGTGGCCACAGGACACGGTTGGTCCGTTGGTGCGTTGGAGCCGCGCCGCTTTATTGCTGCCGCTGCCACGGTCCCCTGCTTGTTCACCACTAGTTCTAGCCGAAAGGTGAGCCCGTTGGCACGACAGGGGAATTCAGTTCCGCACTGAAGAAAAGCCTCTCACTGATGCTAACCCTGTCGCCCTTCCCGATCGATGCCGTTGAGCTGTGTCGGAAATACCTGCAGGGTAATGCGGGTAGAGTGGTAGACTTGCCAGTGCCACGGGAATTGGAGCGCCGTGCAGCTTGGCATAGCGACCTCGGGCCCTGGACGATCTGATGCTGAAATCAAATTCGATCCCGTGCCCGGATTTTTAACATGGATCCCAGTGGTCCCGTTTGGTTACTTTGATTGTTAATTAGAAGTGTTAAATAAAGGTAATTTACAAAACCAACTTCACAATTTCAATGCTAGGAATTCTGAAAAATTTATGAGACTTTTGATTTTGTGATTAGAGGATGGATACTGTCATCACTGTAGCCAATAATTAATTAACTTCCATCATTAGATTTATCGCGAAAAATTACACTCGTTTCTAAAAAGGTTTTACAAATATATTTCATTTAGTACTTCATACAGAGTGTAAAAAACGCATTCTAGAATGTTCCAACAACAATCAAACAAGGCCAGTGCCAACCAGCATTATCTAGTAATCTATTAGGATAATATTCGTTCTGTTCGGCTAGTTATGACTGGTAGCTGGTGTTGATTTGTTGTTAGAAAAAAATACTTCAGTTTAGCTGATGACTAATTCTAATTTAGTATGAGAGAAAAATACTGCTAACCTAGAGGGATTATCTACCGCCGCTGGTGAAAACAAAGCCCAAGAGTCCAAGACATCCGTCCGCGGTCCGGCCCGTTGTCCTGCTCCACCCGCCTCGGCGCCTCGAGCTTGCAAACCACCACCGCGTTCCCCTCCCCCTTAAACCCCGTCATCAATTCGCGCGCCACTACACCCCAACCCTCAGTATCTCACACTCTCCTTCTCTCTCTACCACCACCCTTTCCCCGTCCTCCCTCCCCCCGCTCTCTCTCTCTCTCTCCGAATCGAGCCAAGAGCACCGTCATCTCTCACCGCCGCCGCCTTTACTCTCTCTATCTCCCTTATCTTTCCGCCATGGGCCTGCCGCTCCGCCGCCGCCTCCTCCTGCTGCCCCTCGCGCTCCTCGCCACCGCCGCCTGCGCGGCGGCCGCGGCGCCCAGGCTGTCGCCCAACTACTACCGCCGCAGCTGCCCGCGCGTGGAGCGGATCGTGTCGGACGTCATCGCGGCCAAGCAGCGCGCCAACCCGTCCACGGCGGCGGGCACGCTGCGGCTCTTCTTCCACGACTGCTTCGTCAACGGCTGCGACGCCTCGGTGCTCGTCTCCCCGCTCTCCCTCTCCTCCGGCGCGCCCCCGGAGCGCGCCGCGGAGATCAACCTCTCCCTCCCGGGGGACGCCTTCGACGCCGTGGTCCGCGCCAAGGCGGCGCTCGAGGCCGCCTGCCCCGGCGTGGTCTCCTGCGCCGACATCCTGGCCCTCGCCGCGCGGGACCTCGTGGGCATCCTCGGCGGGCCGCGGTTCCCCGTCGCGCTCGGGCGGCGCGACTCCCGCCGCTCCGACGCCCGCGACGTCGAGGGGAACCTGGCCCGCACCAACATGTCGGCGCGCGCCATGGTGCGGCTGTTCGCGGGCAAGGGCCTCACGCCCCGGGAGATGGTGGCGCTGGCCGGCGCCCACACCGTCGGCTTCTCCCACTGCGGCGAGTTCGCGCACCGCATCTACGGCTACCGCGGCGCCGGCGGGCTGGGGCACGACCCGCGGCTCAACCCGGAGTTCGCGCGCGCGCTCCAGCGCTCCTGCGCGGGGTACCGGAGCGACCCCACCGTCTCCATCTTCAACGACATCGTGACGCCCCGGGACTTCGACGAGGCCTACTACAAGAACCTGCCCCACGGGCTGGGGCTGCTAGCCTCCGACGCCGCGCTGTGGGAGTACCCGCCCACCCGGGTGTTCGCGGAGCGCTACGCCGGCAACCGCACCGCCTTCTTCGAGGACTTCGCCTCCGCGATGCAGAGGCTCGGCGCCGTCGGCGTCAAGACCGGGCGCCAGGGCGTCGTCAGGCGCCGCTGCGACGCGCTCGACTGAGAGCTAGCGGACCTGTGGCGCATTCCGCCGGCGGGTTCGAATTCGATAGGTTAGGATTCGATCGCGGAAGGAGGAGCTGTTCGCTGAACATGAAAATTGTGATGAACATTGTGGGGCGTTCGAGTTCTTGACAGGGTGATGAACTGAACTGAAGGCAAAGCTAATTCTGAATTTCATACAGATTGTGTTCAACTTTGAGTACAGATTGGGTGTCATTTTGAGAGCGGCTTGCGATTGCAGAAATTCCCCCAATCCAGCGGTGATGTTATTCGTTTGCTGGTGCTGCACCGTTACACCGTAGGTGTTTTCAGTGCATCGTTGTCTCGTTGCATCCTGTCTGCCCCGTCGTCCATGAGCGATCTGCCAAAGGCTGTCAAAGCTGTGCAGCATTTCAAGCCATGGCCGGCGAAGGGATGGTCATGGCCGCACTGCCATGTCGAAGTTGAGCTGCTGGTAGCAGCAGATGGGGGAGTCGGCTGTCGGCACATGGAACTGAGAGTGAGAGGCGGTGTTGTCTCATTGGCTGCTACCGCCGTGCTCGTGAGCGAGCGGTTTCTGGACGACACCGTGGGGCGACGCCTCTCTTAAAGTCGGCCAACCTGGCCGGCCGGCTGCTGCTCTACCACGATCGCTGCCGACCGCCGTGAACGGGCAAGTCCGGCCGGTCCCTGCCGGGCAAAGCGTCTCACTGCGCTTCAGTGCTGGGCCCTGATGGGCACGCGACGCGACTGTATCTGCATCCGGGTCGGAGGAAATGGCGCTGGCAAATGGCAATCGGTTTGGCCGGGACAGAAAGCATTCAGGCTCTGCATCCACACTGCTACGGTTAGTGGGTAGCCCGAGCCGTTGCAAGATGATTAGCCCGAAACGAAACACAGGAGGGCCACTCACATGGGGCGAGCTAACCACCAGGTCCATCCTGATAAATACGCCCTCGTGTTACGTAGGCAAGCACGGGCATTCGTCAGTTAGGTGTGCGCAGCACAGGAGAGATGGCAAAAGGCATCAGATCCGGCGCCTTCCATAGGCATTACTAGTACAGATTACCAATTCAGAACGGATAGCTGCTTAACCGCATTTGTAACCATCGTTTACATACCACTTTACCACCTCACATCGCAATTACAGCATCAGTACTTCCAGCAGCTAAACAGTAAACTAGAAGCAGTAGTGCAGTACAGCACAGCTAGTTTTTTCGTTTTTTTTAGAAACCAGGTTTATATTTCACGTGAAAATCTTGGTGGTTACAACCCAACTAGCTAAGTCGCACAGTAATAAGAGAAAAGGGACCAATCGACAGTGAATTCCATCTTGCAGAAGACCATATCAAGTGTCCGAGAGTTTGCCGCCATGCCATGAGGTTTGAAATCCACTCCACCCCGGAAAACTCTGCGGCCTTGCCGAGCCTTGACTGAAACTCTAAGCTTTCCAAAAGATCTAACAGAAACAACGCACCGTGAAAGATTGATCTCACCGCCACTAATAGGAACATTCTCATATTCAGAATCGAGCATCACGAATTCCTCTCGTCGATATCAGTGACGGGCTGACGGCTGCGAAACGACCATGGAAACCATCTGGCCCGGCCCAGAAATGACTTGCTTTAAAGCCCAATGTGCTAAGCCTGCTAGTGTTAAGACTTCGTAAGCAAAAGCGAAATCAGTGGGCTGTGGGCGATTACTGAACTTGGCGAGACTAGCAGCTAAGCAGGCTTGATTCTTTGTCATCGGATTCTCTATGATTCTGTAGCATAGTCTTTAAAATCAAAATGGAGAATCATTTCACGAAATCAGGATGAAGAATCAATAGCATAGGCCGTATACTCATGGATCGGTTAACATGAAGCACCGGTTCCTGATGGTTATATTCTGATAAATTTTCTGACAATTAGTAACGTTCAAATGCAGCCCAAATTTGTTTTTTTTGTAACTGCTAGAGTAAGATGAATTTGACCATGAAATTTTATATGTAAATGGGGTAGACCGAGATGTACATTCATGATTTTTTTCAGAATTTTTTGAAGACCTTTTTAGTCGGATTGTACGGTGATTTCACCAGTTCCGTGATTGCACCAGATATGTCTCCCAGTGCATGTGTTGCTATGGAGAGTTTTTTTTCATGTTGAAATGGTCCAAGTGCTTGTTTCTTATGTGCTGTGCGTGTTTCATATTTCTTATAACCGTTTGAAGGTATTTTAGTCAAAGTTAAACAGAGTTGCAGGCGAGATGTAACATATGGTATTTTTCAGAGACATTAGTTTTTAGTGGTATTTTACGGAGCCGAATGCTTTCTGTGGTATTTTACTAAGGTTGTCATATTTCGATGCTACATAACAAATTTGCTCTAATCACGATCCAAAATGGGGTATAAAAACCGGATCAAAACTTTTCACATACACACTTGTTTTGGATCGCGATCCAAATTAGATGGTATATTGCAAAAATCGGATCGAATTGTTATGCATACATCCGTATTTTAGATCAAGCCTATTAATCGCGATCAAGTATTGAAAAGATCCGGATCGATATTCTACACATGTACCCCTATTTTGGATCGCGTTCAAGAAAGTCCACCACGGTGGCCGGGGCTACGACGGCCGCCGCCGCGTCGCTGGAGGCCCTGGCGAGCAGCAGGTGCGCCAGCCTCGCGGGCTCCCTGACCCGGCACCCGCCGCCTTCCCTTCGGTGGTAATAATGGCGGATCCAGGCGTCCAGCCTCCGCTTCTCCCCGTCACACTTGGGGCCGGCCACGCCGACGACCTTGGCCAGGAATCCGTCGGCGCCGCTGCAGTCGCACCCGCCCGTGCCGCCGCCAGCGTCGCAGCCGTCGTCGCCGTCCGGTGGCGGGGGCGACAGGCCTAGCAGCGCCATGAGCCGTGCAATGTCCTCCTCGACACCGTCGCCGCCACTGTCGTCGTCGTCGTCGTCTTGCTCCTGATCGGTGAGGGCGGTGAGGAAGTCCAGCGCGGGGCCGCTGCTGTCGCGGCTCGCGGCCACGCTGGGCTGTGCTGGGTCGAGAAGGAGCAGCGGGGACGCGGTCGTCAAGGTATCCGAGAACGGCGCCGGCTCGGGTTGGCATGCCGTCGCCGGCGGCGGCGGCGCCGGGTCCTGCTCCTGATGCTGCTCGGAGGTCAGTCGGTCCTCCACCCGCTGAAGCGAGGCGAAGAAGCCATCGTGCCGAGAGAAGGGCTGCCGCCGCATCGCGCCGTCGCCGGGGCCGGGAGCCGTGCGGTTGGGTTCCCCGCCGCCAGCGGTCTGGCAAGTAGGTCACGGGGACGAAAAGAATTTGGGGTGTGTTTAGATGCACCAAAAACCTCCCCAAAATCCAAATTTTCCATCACATCTCCATTACATCGAAACATTAAATATAGCAAATGATCTATGCATGGAGTACTAAATATAGGTAAATAAAAAAACTAATTGCATGGTTTTGATGTACGTTGCGAGACGAATCTTTTGAGCCTAATTAGGTCATGGTAGGACAATATTTACCACAAATAAACGAAAAGTGCTACAATGTCCGATGTGACTTTTTCTCCCACTTTTCCAGGGATCCTTGGATTGGAATGTTCGTTCCGAACCGCCGCTGGAGTGAACAAACGGTAATGCTCACGCTTCTTGAGGAAAAAAATACCCATTCTTTTCTGAAAGCCTTGATCCCTTAGGGCAGTCTCAATGCATAGTACTAGTTAAGTGGTGTGTTGAGGAGAAAAAGAAGCAATTAACACACTACCATTCCAATGCATGGTGTGTTGAACTAGTGTGTATAGAGCAGTCTCATTAATACCTAAACCCACAGTACTAGTACACTCAAACGATTAGCACACCGCGGGCGGGCGTCCAACGCTGAGCAGGAGCGGTGTGTTTCGCCTCGATCGGAGGTAGCACACGGTGTGCAACGAGGAAACGATGTGCTTTGGGAACTTCCCAAATAGTCTTTAAAACTACCATTTTGCCACTATTTATTAGCTACCACACCACCTTAGCACATGCATTGTGACTGCCCTTAACTCTTGGCTCAGGCTCAAATTCATAACTCAACTATGAAATTGGCCAATCTAGTTCTTGAACTTTCTATTTGGGCTCAATTTCATCCCTAGTCCTATATGACATGCCTAGTCAACAATAGATGATCTAAAAATGAGTCAACAGATATAAATAAACTCTTTAACATCTGATTTTACATCACATTCAATGTGCCATAAAAAATAGTTTAATAATCAATTAGAATGCACAAATAAACAAAATTGTAAACCTTCTATTCATAGACACAAGATCAATGATAATTTATTTTTGTTGTATCAGTGAATTATGGGTTAATACAACACATTTGGTAACATACCAAGAACTTTACATGCATTTTGGGATGACTTGACATGCCACATCACACTAGAGTTGAAATTAAGCTCAAATGAAAAGTTTGAGAATTAAATTGATCTTTTTGATAGTTGAAGGATGAATTTGAGCTTTTGGAGGAATTTAAGGGATGAAATTGCCTATTTTACATTTTTTGAAAAATCTAGTACCCAGCCAGCAACCTTATCCTTTAGGCAAGGTCGTCGCGCCACCGGTGGCGTACCCCCGCCCTGCCCGAGGTCGTCGTTGGCGCTACAGTCCTCCGTATTCGATGAGCTCTTCCGACGGTGAACTCCTCCACAGCCAGCCACACAAGCGGCAAGCTCTGATGGTGGCTATGAGCTCTTTCGCAGGCACAACTGGATTGTGCTGGGGGTTGAAATAATTCTCTCCTTTTGATGTTGCAGTGGTAGCTTGTCTCGCATTGCATCAATTGAGATTTCGTACAATGTTCGGGAAAGCTATATCATGCTCGAGTATTTTTACCTCTCTGGCCAAGAAGATTTAGTGCCACAACAGCACCATCTTCAACTCCGGTGAGAACTCCGGCAGATTAAGGTTGGGGGTTCGAGGTTGGGGTTGGAGGTATATGTGACCTACGGGTCTATAGGGATCCGGGGCGGCATGGTAGCGGGTGGTGGTGGCCAGAGATACGGCGGCAAAGCAGAGGTGGCGAGGGCATCACCGGAGCCGGGCGGCGGGGGAACCCCGGTTGGGCTGTGCAGGATGGGGGCGAGCATCGACAGTACCTTTGCGTGGGAGCATCGGTGCGGTTGAGACAACGGCCCGGAGGGGAGGAGGAGAAGGACGATGAAGGAGGGAGGGCGGGCAAACGACAGTGGGGGGAGGAGAAGGAGGAGGATGGAGGGAGGGCAGGCGGACGGCGCCGGCGAGGGAGTGGTGGGTGGCGGCGACACGTGGGGAGAGATGGGTGGCGGCACGACTGGAGGCGCAGGTGGGGTTGGGGAAGATGATACTTTGTTAGATCTCAACCGTTGA
The DNA here is from genome assembly GCF_016808335.1 of Panicum virgatum. Classification (NCBI taxonomy): domain Eukaryota; kingdom Viridiplantae; phylum Streptophyta; class Magnoliopsida; order Poales; family Poaceae; genus Panicum; species Panicum virgatum. The sequence continues at coordinate 33,330,561 of NC_053151.1, read as the reverse complement.
TTTGGAGATCCAACGGTTATAGATTTAGGTGCGGAGAATAAAAAATTTATCGGATATGATGTAGACAATCCATCTATGTTGCGTGGTTTATGATGATACGAGCTCAATCCAGTGAGCTTTTAATGTTGCAATCGTTAAAGAAAAAATGTTGCATTGGATGATCTCTGGTGTCCGGGGTGTTGTTCGAGATGTTCCATCGTTGATTTCTGATGTTGTGGGGCGTGATTCGAGATGTTTCATCAATTGATTTTTGATGTCTAGTAATAGTTTATTTTCAAATGTTGTGTAGTATATATTGTGGTGGGGAGTTTTTTCAATGACTAGTGTGATTTGGTGGGATAGATAAACCGGTTGGTACCGGTTAGTAGGGCCGGTCAGCCTGCATTTACTGATTGGAAAAAGTTGAGTTTACACCCTTTAACTATCGCAAAAATATGATTTTCAACTTTAAATTACAAAACCAGATAAGATTGGTCATTCAAATCGAAACCGGACAAATTTGATCTTTATGGTGGTTTTGTGTTTTTAAGAAAAATTTAAAAATTCTAATGAAATCTATAAAATCAAAACTATCATTTTAAAATAGAAAAATATGAAACTAGTATCAAATTTTTTCTTAAAAATATAATCTCTCTATCATTGCTCTATTTGAATTTTATTTATTAAAAAATAATAGGCATACAAGCAACCAAATACTATGAGCATAAAAAGATGGATACAAATAAATGACAAGTACAGTGTCAATAGATAAGTTACATTTTAGAAAAAAATTGATACCCATTTTGTTTTTTATTTCATTTGAATATACTTATGATTTTTTAGTTTAAATTTAAATATTTTAATTTTCATAAAATAGAATACACCTTCAAAACCACCTAAATAGTCAAATTTACCTTGTTTTTTTTTAGCAAAAACCGTGGGGCAAAATCCCCCGGCAACATTAAATAAATAAATAAAAGTTTGGGAAACTTACAGAAGTGGCATAACCAGAGGTTAGCCAAAGAGAGGAGGAGAAAGGAGAGAGGAAGTACAGTAAACCAAAGCTTAAATTACAAGGCATCGAGCCAAAAGTTTATGGAATCATGGAGAGAAGACTTAATTCTGCATAAATGACCACGTACTTCCTTCTTGAAATCATTTTTCCAGGTAGCCAAATTCGGAGCCTTCCCATTGAAAGTGAGGGCATTTCTTTCTTTCCAGATACACCATGGACCTATCATGACCACTTCCATGAAGAAAGGAAAAGGGAAAGCTTGCTTAGCAGTAGAAAGCTTATCAAAGATGTTGCCCCCATCATTCCAGAAAATACCCAAGACAAGCCATCTGCAGCTTGAGGTAGAACAAGAGAAGAACAAGTGCTCAATGGTTTCCTCAACTCCATCCTGACATAGGGCACAATTATAACCTTCCTCCAGAAATTTGCGTCTTCTTCTTAACATGTTTCTGGTATTTAGCCTGTCATTCAGCACCAGCCAAGCAAAAATTTTTATTTTGGGAATACACTTGGATTTCCAGATCCAGATGACTGCTGGGTGTGGGGCCACATTAGCAAAGTGATGCTGGTAATATTTGCTAGAAGAGAATCTCTGGTTGCCCCATATGAAAGTCGACTCATCTTTAGTTCCATCATGTACCTGCTGTAGCTGTTCTAGAGTATGCTGAAGCTCTAATAATTCATTGTGTGCCTGCCTGGTCATAGGGATATTGAAACCTTCTAGTTGATCTTCCAAAGTTCTGAATTTCCAGTAGGAGATAGTTGGAGATTTGGCAAACTGAAACAGGTTTGGGAAGGAGCTGGAGTAGATTCTTCCATCAACTAAATCTTCCCAGAAGCCAATCGTGTCTCCTTTATTAGGGGTACAGAAAGCAATGCCCCTATATTTTACATGCAGCCTTAAGATGTCCTTCCACCAGAAGGAACCTTTTTCTCTAGCAAGATGAGGGACAACTTCCCTGTAATATCTTTGCCAGATAAGCTTAACCCATTGCACATTCTCTGTTTTTGTAAAATTTGTCTAATTGCTTGATCAAAAGGGCCTCATTTTGCAGGCTGAGGTTGATGACTCCAAGTCCACCTTTGGCTTTTGGTTTTTGAACTATATTCCAAGCTGCCAGATTGTAACCATTCTTCCTGAAATCACTGCCTCTCCATAAACAATTCTTTCTATGCTTATCAATGATTTCTATTACAGCAGCAGGAATTTTGAGGGAGCACATGTAGTAGGTTGGGAGGGAAGATAAGACTGAATTTACCAGCTGCAAACGTCCAACATAGGAAAGAAATTGTGAGCTAGCTGAGAGCCTTCTTTCTATTCTGTAGATGAGTGGAGCATAGTCCTTAACTTGGGGCTTGGTGAGCCCCACTGGCAATCCAAGATAAGTGAAAGGAAAAGTGCCAATTAGGCACCCAAAAGCACTTGCAAGTTGAGCAGCCTTCTCTTGACTCATGTTAATGGGCAGGAGGCATGATTTATGATAGTTAACGATTAGCCCAGTAGAGATAGCAATTGTATGAAGGATCTCTTTTAGATGCAACATTTGAGATTCACAGCCTTGCATGACTAATATGGTGTCATCTGCATATTGAATTATTGGGAAAGGGTATTCTGCACTCTGAGAAAATGGAGGGATTAGGTGTCCTTGTGCATACTCATAATTAACCACACATTGGAGCAAGTCTGCAGCAATAGCAAAGAGAAGGGGTGATAGAGGGTCACCTTGCCTGACCCCTCTTCTGCACTTAAATTCTTTTCCTGCAACACCATTAAGGAGGATGGATGTAGTTGCTGTGGAGAGAATATCTTCTATCCAGCGTATCCACTTGGAGTTAAAACCTTTGGCTTGTAGGATTTTGATAATGGCCGAGTGCTCCACAATATCAAAAGCCTTTTCAAAATCTAACTTGAGGATGATGATTTCCCTTCTTGATTGGTGACATTGGTGCAGGTATTCAAAAGCCCATCCGAGACAATCTTGGATACTTTTCCCTTTGATAAAACCATACTGGTTGGAATGGACAACTTTGCTGATGTCCCTCTGTAATCTGTTGGCAAGAAGCTTGGCTATAATTTTGAGGGGAGTATTCATAAGTGATATGGGCCTGAAATCATTCACTATTTCTGGGTTATCTTTCTTTGGAACAAGTGTGATATAGGAGGAGTTGATGCTCTTGAGGTTTGCAGAATGACTGTAAAAGTCATAGCAGAGTTTGTAAATGTCCTCTCTGATGATATGCCATGTTTTCCGATAGAACAAGCTGTTAAAGCCATCTGGACCCGGAGCTTTATCCCTAGGAAGGTCTAGAATTACTGCATCAATTTCCTCTTTACTAAACGGAAGACAGAGATTATCCAAGGAACTGCAAGGCTGCATGAGTCAGGAGATCAAACTGCATGGAAGTCTCAATAGAGATACCTAGTCTTCTCTTAAATTCTTGATAAAAAAGTCCACTCTTTTCACCATGATCCGAAACCAATCTGCCAGTGCTATCGGATATTTGACTAATGACATTCCTCCTGTATCTCTCAGTAGCCATTGCATGAAAACCAATCTGACAGCGCTATCAGATATTTGACTGATGACATTCCTCCTCTCTCAGTAGCCATTGCATGAAAATCATTACCTTGTTTTGATAATTGGATGGTCTATCTTATTCGGTTTTGTAGTTTAAAGTTGAAAATCAAACTTTTACGATAGTTTAAGGGTGTAAAACTGTAAATAAAACTTTTCCCTTGCTGATTTAGGCATTCAAATTGACATGACTAGAGATCAAAAAAAAAGTTGACATGATTGATCATTCGATATTTCGATCCTACTATGAAAGATGGCACTGTAATCATAGCCGTTCTAATATACCCCACCAAATTCCAGACTGGTAATTATCCACCTGTTTCGAGACTGCTACTCTAATAGCTGACAGACAAGACTTTACACGTGTCAACAAAGGCACGAACTTAATCGATCAGCAACTAAGACGGACACTAAAGATATACAAGATCTGCAGTAAGGCATTCTTTAGTTACACCAATAATTTGCAGTTGCCAAACAAATGTTTTCAGTTTCCAAGTTACAGATCATGCTGCTCATCTTTGCCGTTGCTTCGACCGAGGACCTAGTGCAAGGAGAATCTTCTTCCTCGGGCCCTGAGAAAAAAAAACATCCATCAAAACTGCATCCAACTAGACAAACTAGTACAAACAGCTAGTTCAGAAAAAAGAACTAATAACAACAATTCAGTAAGACTTTTCCAGACTTTTCCAGAACTAATATCTATTTAGGGTTAGGTTAAAACCAATCAACTGGAGTATTCAGAGTTGCAACCAAAATACACAAGAAAACAAAGCAGATTAGCATATAAAATTAGAAACACATAACAAAGCATCGTTTTCCATGTAGAAAACAGTGGTTTGAGTTAAACAATGTTGCAGCTGAAGATTATTGGTCCTTGTAGAACAATGTTTAGGGCTCCAAGACAAGAAAACAAGTCAAATGGAGAACTTTAGTGATTGGAAGAAAACTTCTGCTTTGCTACATTTCATTTCTGACATCCATTAGTAGATGTTCAATGTAAACAGGGAGGCCTTTTAAATTTTGGAAGATACAATGCAGGTTCAATTAATAAAAGCATGGGTAACAATTTTCAGCGAAAAACATTCGTAGAATACAGTTAGCCACTCTTCCCAGCAGTAGTTGGATAGGGGGCTAGTTAATCTTTGTAGCCAAGTTGCTGCCAAGAGCCAAGGCAACAAGGCGCAAGCAAGACACCACAAGACACTGTATCACCTTAAGAATACTGGTCGGAAACGGTGAGTATAAACTGAGGTTGGATCTTTTTCCCCTATATATATTGAGAACTGAGACATCAGCCTAGGTTGTGCCACAACTCATATTTACTGGGAAGGGACAACACGAAGCCCTCTTATTTGGGAAGGGACAAGGTGCTTGTCTTCTGCCTATGCTTTCTAGCAATTATATCCACATTATGGCCATATATGCCAAGTGTATATGCTTGGAGTGACAAAAGTATGTAATATAGCATAATATATTTAACATGAGCTCTATTTCTACCCCAAAGAAACCTAATCAGTTTACTTTGCTAATAGAAACAGTATGATTCTACTTTTTGATAGAAACAAGAACCAGATAGCCTGTTGACTTCATGATTAAGTGAACTTCACCTAAGTCTCTTATCCATAGTCTTTAATTCAATTTAACCGCTATAGCAACAGTACTGAGTAGGAAAAATAAACGTAAACTCTGAAGTTTTCATACATTGCACATATGCACACATTTTGGCAAGTCCACATCCTAAGTGTTTGCTTTTCCACAGAGATGCTAATATGTTGCAGGTTAGCATGGTAAAGACCAAAAGGCAGCACATTTCTAACCTACCATTGGTACCCCCATGTCCTTGAGGTCACTCTCTCCCATTTGCTTCAATGCAGCCATATCCACCTGCAAACAAGTAAATAGTGTGCCCAGAAAAATGTTGCAGTATCATCACAATAATCACTCCATAAGTTATACATCCTAATAATCTCATAAATTCAAGCCTATGCATCACAATAGTCACATAGAAAGGCATAAACTTAAAAAAAGGCGTACCCAGTGCCGTAGGCTTCCCGCACTTAAAAAAAAAGGTAACAAGTCTAACCCATTGGAAAACAGGTAAAAAGCATGAAGCCCTAACAATGAATAGATAACAATGCAAGACTAATGATGAGAACTTAAAAACAAAACTGCAAAATTCTACGAAGTAACAAGCTTTCTAAAACCGCAAGAGCTCTTCTAGAGAGCACAAGTTCATGATCCATGCAATGGTACAAGGACAAAATTGAAACAAAATGTGTGATATTACCCACAAAAAAATATTTAAATAGATTGAAGCAAATAATTTAGTAATCGAAGCCTCGAAGGTTACCTCCTCGGCCTGAAAGAGAACAAGATACTTCTCCAGTCCCAGAGAATTCAGCAATTCAGTAACCGTTTGCGGGACTTCTTTCTGCAAAATTTCATAGAGCAATGTCATAACAAGCACAAGCAGTAGTAAAGGATTGCATAGACTAATGAAATTCATGTGACTCCATATAATTTGTTAGTACAATTTCGATAAGGAACTTAGACTCCTAGGTAACCATGGGCAAACTGAACAAAAGTTAAAAGATCGCATTCGTTTCAAATGTGTTTTTTCTTTGATAATATAGCAAGTTTCAGTAACCTGTATCAGGAGCATCAATGAATGATCATTTTTCAATGTCGTTAACTTCAGAAGGTTGTTGGTGTTTTAAATTCTAACAAAGTTGTTGATACTAGCAACAAATAACCACAGAAATGAGCAAATATACTACCACTCCACCAGGACCAAGCCAAAGTGCAACACGGAGATTATTGGCAAAGATACATATGTCATAATTTCAATTTCTTGTTTAAATGTTAGTTTCATAATGCCTACAGCATTACAGATCAGATAGCAGATGTGCCGATGTGGTTTCAGAAACAACTTGAAAATGGTGTGCGCAAATAAATCAATGAAGTTGGCTCTAAAATTTCTTTTCTTTCCTCAGAAGCATTGATAAATTCAGGTCCATGAGAGGAAGTGCAGATACAAACCACAACAGGGGCTGTAGGCAGAGCTGCACTAGACGAAGTGATTCCATTAGCTCTCTGTATTGCATCGACAGAAATGGTGGATTTGCCAGAATATGGTTGAGCTCTTGATGTGTCATGAGCATCTCTTGTAATAAAACTCTGAGGTCTTGAGGAACCAACAGATCTAAGGGATGGCATAGACATAATCTTATCATAAGCTCTTGGTGGAGATGCATCACCCCGAATTCTTGTAAGCCTTTCAGGTGATCTGTGCCTCAAACCATCAGCTGTCCATGAGGGGTAAGGTTTTCTTGAAGACTCCATCTTCAACAAATCATCCGCACTTCTTGCAGAAGGAACTCGACTTACAACAGCAGAGGGGGGCCTTGATCCTAGGACAGCCTCCCTCGAAGAATATCTAAACCTTAACTCTGGAGGATTGTCTCTCATATCATACCTAGCCCTTGATTCTGGTGCATGGCCTCTTGCATCGTATCTCGACAAATTCTTCTGATTTCGGGAAAGCTTTTCCCTGAGATCCACTCCATTCTGTTCTGCACCACCATTGCTCCTCTGTAACAAGCCTTTCCTCATAAGTTTCAGTCTCAGATCATCCTTGCCAACCTGGCGATCTTCAAATATTTTGCAGGCCAATGCAACAACATAAGTAGTGTTGGACATCTTCAAATCCTAGTGAACGAATACTAGAAGTTAAGGTTTATTATCACCTGAACCATCATCTCCATGTGAGCTATCACTCTCTGTCTGTTGCCTGCAAAGTGAAAAAGCGACCACAGTGCTAAGAAATCAATTAAGAGCAACCACGGTACAGAAGAACATAGAGTGAGCTAAAGCTTGCAGTGACGGAATGTAACAAAAACGAACATAAACTGGACTACATGTACTATGTTCTTTCAAAAGAAAATGCTTTACAAAATATATGCTAAAGGTGGATGTTATATGCAGTGGAGGGTAGCGTAATGCATATCCAAATATATAGATATGCTAATTTGGTAAAATATGGACAAGAGCTAAATTTTGGACTTGGGCTGATAATGAGCTCAATGCCACACCTGAAGAGAGAACAGTATATGAGTATTCAGTAAATTAATAACATCTGCTTCAGATGATCATCAATAAAGTGGAAAAAATATTTGATAGTAATAACGGTAATGCAAATACATAGGCTACATGATGCACTGAAATTTACACTAATACATAAGAAGCATTTAGGCAAGTTTTTGAGTGACAAAAAGTTTCACATCGTGAAGCTAACACCATAACACAAAATTGGGGGTAAACTACCACACAGAAATGAATTCTGTCCTCATGTCATGCTGCAAAGAATCCTATGGATAGTACAACATAGCTAAGAAATTTTCAGCATTTAAAAATGATGAAAATAGCAGGTCCAAGAATCCTTTGGATACCTTTTGTTTCCATGCCAGCTTTCATAAAAATCAGAATCAGTCACATTACTTCCTAACCTCTCCCTCAAAGATCGTTTTTTCCCCGACAATGGCACTTCATCACCATTAGTAACATCAGATACAGCCCTCCTTTTGACAACCTGTGGTGAAGAAAATAAAGGTCAAGAAGCTAATATCAAAATTTTATCAAGAATTGGGAATTCTTAATATGCAAAATGCAAGTAGGAGATACAAAAGAATTGGCAACAGTTCAGCTAGCATTTCACCTCATGGAAAATGTTAAAATCTGGTCTTGAACACTTTAACAAGTCCAAGATACCTTAGAAACAATTTATTATACATAAAATAAAACATACACATGCACATACAAGATGTAGCGTAAGTGGCTTTACTGAAAAGGATTGAATGACACTAGCAGCATAAAAGATCTGGGGCACTTTAGATCCTAATACCTCATCACTAACAGCACAAAAAAATCTGAACACAGAATGTGCATGCAACAGATTGGTAATCTTCAATATAACCAACAGGTACAAATAAACACTACTGGAAAGGGCATGCCCTAAACAAAGCTTGCAAGAGAACATCCATTACACAAGCTTCTGTAATTTTCCCCAAGTCAAAATATTTTTTCTGTCATCCAAGAGCTATCAAGTATCAAGTGCTACTTACCACATATGCACATAATACCAGTCCCCTCTTATTTCTCTCCAAGCATGCTGAAGAGACAAGCAAATAATACAACTGCAGTAGATCCAGAGATCCCTCTGCTAAACTCCACATCATTAGAACGAACATATATGTACAGCTTGTGTCAGCTCACACACCCTAATAGTCAAACCTGAATCTATTAAGTTCTCAGTCACCCACAAATCAAGCCACCTTCACAAGATGACACCAGCGTCCCCTGAGCATGGCAAGTTTTTGTACCTTCGGCAGATAACAACCTAATCCAACAACATGCATGGAAAATTCGACACACCAAATCGCGTACCATCCCTCAAACTAATGCCCGACACCCCCGACGCTAGATTCGATGTTTAGCCAATAGCTACACAGACCTCCACCAGATCATTCTTCTGCCCCCCCTTTCCTCTTCTGGTCCGTTTCTAATCAACACCCTGAACGACGGCGAATCCCTAGCGGAGAATGACGACAGGGGCGGCGCACCTGACCGCTGCGGCCGAGGGTGATGGTGACCTGGTGCCTCGAGGACGCCGACGACGAGGCCATCTCCGATTCTCCGCCGCAGCCCACGCGCAGCGGGCTCCCGCCCGAAGCCTAGGATGGCGAGGGGCTCGGCCGCTCCGGGAAGGGGCCAAGTGGCGGTTAGGGTTTCGGGGGAATGGAAGATTGAGGCGTGGGAGGAGACGGAAGTTTACCGACGCGAGGGCGTGGGACGAGATGGGGAGTGGGGGAGGTGGGAGGGGCTCCCTTTGGTGGCGCTGCGCAAATAGAGTGCGTGCGGGCCTTTTGCGCTTTTCGACAGCATTTTTATTTTTTTTATTTTTACCTGATTTCTGTTGCCCTATTTTTACAGTTTTGTTTACTTCCCTCGTGACATCATTCATTCATTCTCCAGTAAACAGTTTTGTGATTTGCTCGTGGTGAACAAGGATTGCGGGCGATGGTGGATGGCCCCATTAGTGGGATTCGGGGCAGGTTGATCGTTGAATCCAAACGGTTTTTCTTTTCTTTCGTGAGAATGAGATGAGATGATTGAGATTGAGGAGTACTGTAGCTGTTTACTCTGGAGGCGTTGGTATCAGATTCAAGGTAAGCTAAAACGTGAGTCCTTTCATATCAAAATGCCAAATAAACATAAGTTTAGGAATTTATCTATTATCTATACTGATGGTTATTAGTGTCTTCATTTCTTCTAAATATGATAAAGCACTTGAAACAAGCTAACTAATCTATTTTAAAATTAGTTAGTCTAATTCTAAACACCACGTATTTGGATGTCTTTAGCGTCGTATTTTTAGAATATATATATATATATATATATATATAGTACTTTACAAAGCATAATAAGATAGTGAAATAATTAAAACTAGACAAATCTGAATGAGTTTGAGAGAAGAAATATGTGTAGTGGTATTAGAACGTGCTCACATTTGTCAAAACTAATTATGGAGTAGTTTTTATCCACGGTTCGAGTATTGTAGCACATTTTCAAGTGTAGTTTTTATAAGAGACAATATGTTCCTAGTGCTACCTTCCAAGGTTTTTTTCAGCAAATCTCAATGAGAAACATGTTTTTTATAGCTCTTTATGACAAGATGGCAGATTAACATCATTGCTACTAACGCATCTCTTCGTCTTAAGTTATGATTCATTTTAGTTCTATTTAGAATTAGACTTTTCTAAATTAAATCAAGTTTATAGGGAAAAAACATCAACATCTGCTACATCCAATTGTTATATTAAACTCACCATATAATATATCCTGATAATACATTTTTAGTATTTTCTTAATTATTTTTCTAAAAAAATTTGATTAGGACAAAAGCTAGAGTAAAATATTAGAACAAAATTGAGTAGCATTTAAGTATGACAAGATGGATAGCCAGTATGGCTTAAAACTAGAGTAGCATTTAAGTATGATAAGATGGATAGTGAGCATTGGTCTAAACTATCCATCTGAATTTGCAATTCAAAATTTCAAAACTATCACATCGAAAGATAATTTTATATGCATGGAGTATTAAATTTAGACAAAATAAAAGACGAATTACATAGTTTGTTTGTAAATTACGAGACAAATCTAATGAGTTTAATTAATTTAATACTTCAAATATGCAAAGATTCTATTTCAAAAAAAACTTTCCGGACACAAACTAAACAAGGAAAATAGGATGACAAAATGCTAAGAAAGAGGCATATAGGCTATAGCATATGTGCTAAGAAAATGCTAAGAAAGCGGCATATAGCCTACTTAATCCATAATTTGCAACAGTAATGCTATAGTAAATAATCTCTAATGATGGATTAATTATGCTCATTAGATTCGTCACGCGATTTACAACTCATCCGTGCAAAAAGTTTTATAAATAAATTTTATTTATTACTCCGAAATAGCAAGATTTCTTTTCAAAAATTTATTGACCAAAACATAAGTCGGTGACAACGAAGGATTTTGATCACTTCTTTCGTTTTGGAATCGGGTATGCACACGAGGATATACTCTTATTACTATGCACCCTAGAGAATCCGGCTTCTCAGCGCTCCACCCCCCGCGGGCGACACGTGCACGGGTGGGGCAAAACCGACGTGGGTCGTCGAATCCCAGGCCCCGCCTGCGCTGAGGTGCCGCGCCGCCTTCCCTTTCTGTGGGGCAAACCGGCCCGCTTGGCTCTCCTCCGCGGCCCGCTCCTCTATCGCAATACGGTGTTCTCCCTTTCTTTCCCGGTGTTCTGGAGGCGGCGTGGTAGGGTTTGGGGGAGCGTTGAATCCCGCCGTCCTCGGAGGGGCCATCCGCGGGGGAAGCTGTAACAATCCAAAATTTGGAATTCAAATGGAAATACGAATTCACCAAAGTTTGAATGAAGTTTAGCTAAATTCAAACCTTACACGTGGCCCCCACACGTCATTCTCTCTCTCTCTTTCTCTCTACTCTCTCATTTCTTTCTCCCTCCCCTGTTTTGGCGCTCGACGCCGAGGTCGCCGGCCGCCCCTCTCCGCGGCGCCGCCCGCTCCGGCCATCCCGCGCCCAACCAAGACCACCCCTAGGTCCCTTTCGTCCTCCTCTTGCTTTTCCCCCACCGGGCCCTTGCCGCCGTCGACCCTAGGCGCCGGAATCCGGCCACCCGCCCTCCTCTGTTTCCCAACCCCGCGAAGGACCTCCAGTGAGAAGAAATAGAAGTCCAGGGGCCTAGATGCAAGATTTCCTTTCCTTTTTCTTTTGTTTTCCAAAACAGCAAACTTTGAAAATGCCTAGAAATTCGTAGAAAAATCAGAAAAATGCAAATCCAAATGTTCTGGAATCCTTGCAACAAGATCTACAACTTTCATTACATGTACATATTTATTTTCTGTCTGTATTTTAATCTAGAAAAAAGATTAGATTACATAGGTTATAATTATTCTAGGAGTTCTACTCACTATCTATGGGTTATTTTTGGTGGGTAGCTACTTCATGACATGCTTAGATTTGTGTAAAAATTTGAGCACCATTTAATACTTTTAACTAGATGAAACCCTAGTCTTGGCTAGATCTAGTAGAATAATATATTCTTTTATTTCTGGATGTTCTGATTTAGATATACGTATGAAACTTATTCTGTGTATTTAAAATAGTAAATGAACACCACTGTCCAAATTTAGTTAATTACAGATTTGTGTAGCTATTCCTTTTATTTAATCCTTGTTTAGTAGACTTTAATTATGAGAAATAATTTGTGTTGTTTGTAAATCATGAAAATATTTCTGAGTGTTCTTTTTGAATAGCTTAGCTTGTCCATGAAGTTTGAGCACCAGTTCATGACTAGAACAGAAGTTAAAAATGAATCTTGTTAGATTGATGTCTGTTTTGTTTATTTTCTCAGAATTAATTCTGTGTATATAAAATCATGAAAAATTCACAGTAGCTAATTTATCCCTGTGTCGACCTCCTGTTAAATTTTCAGCTTCTGTTTTGCTTTGGTCTGTCCTGTATAATTCAATCTTGTTCTAGGAGTTGTCTGAATGAATGAATTGTTCGGTTTAAATGGATGCATGAAATGACATGATTTTTACCGAGTAGATTGCTCTTTGTACCTTCTGTTTAGAATAATTTTTTCTGAAATTGTTGTTGTTTATGTACTGAGTTATTTAATTATTAGCAAGCCATGACCTGCATGTTATAGGAATCAACTACTGCTTGTTTGTGCAGATAGTGAACTTCTTTTGTGCCGTTGATCATGATGCCATGGGTAGTTAGAAATGTAGTTAACTACTCTATAAACAATTACCCATGTGATATGATTGTTTGTTACTTGTTAGACTACAACTTTATCGTGAAGAAAAAATAATAACATCTATATTGTTGAGCAACTCGGAACTTTGCATTTATACATATGCATTGCTGCATTTCATTTAGGTACGATAGATGAACCACGTGAAGGATGTCACGTTGAAGCCGAGACAGAAGACGGTGAATGGTGGACACGTCTAGAAGATGGATGGATGGATCCCGATGTGCATGATCCCAAGGAAGGTACTTGCCAAACGAGTATCATCTAACTAACACTGACCTAGTGTTATTCCCAGGCAAGCCCCGGTGCACATCCTATGATTTCAATTTATGACATCTATATATGTTTCTATTATTTGTGCATTAGGTTTAGGAATTATTTGGAACTCTAGTTGCATGATCCCTAGGTTCTCTGTAGTTATACTAGTATGTATAGGACGATAGAAATGCTATGCTTAATAAGATCTCGGTAGAAGTCGAGTGATTTCTGGTCACTCGCGAGATATAGGATGTATCGTTATTTTGAGTATATGGAATAATGGAATAGGTTGGAGAAAGAAAAGAAAATGGAGACCGGACGGGGAAAGGCTAGCCCGTCTGTGTCGATTAAGGACCGTTCGTTGTCTGGCCCTGTGATCGAGTTTGAATTGTACTAACTGCATGCCGGGAGTAGGAGGTAGTCGAAACCGGTAAGCCGAGTACTGCCTTGCTTCGAAAGTACAGGAACCCGCACCCAACTCCTGGGGCGAGTCGAGTAGTCGCGGAGAATTGGGATGCATATGTTTACTTTTGGTGGTCTCACGTTGAGCTCGGCTGACCATATGTCGTTGGGCTGGTTCCTGTAGTTCGAGGCGGGGAGGGGAATGGTTGGTATGTATAGTCCGACGGGGCAAATACGTGCCGTGTTGGTTAGGTCCACTTTGTAAGGTTAAATCGGATCGATTCGCTGATAGTCGCTCTCGGATAAGAGCACCTTTATCACAGCACTGCATCGTAGTAAAGATATGGAAGAGAATAAGATGATCAGTATAGTTGTACCTAATCAATTGTTTTTCCACACTGATTGGTATAGAAATGCAAACCGTAGAAAATAGGTAACTATTCCTAATCTTGAGCTAAAATATTGAAAGTCGGGGCTCACTCTTAAATGCTTTCCGCAAAACAACCCACAGCTAGAAAGCCGTGCATGTCTAGATAGTGGGCTATGTATATCTATAGTCGGGTAAATCTTGCGGAGTATTAGTATACTCAGGGTTGTGGCTCAAACTATTTCAGGTCAGGATGAGATAGACTTCTGCCCTTGTTGTGCTAAATTCATCCAGCTTGGCGCGGATGGTTGGAGGTGGCCGGACCAGATGTTTAGTCCTTGCTAGTTACAAAATCACACACCCGTGGGCTGAGTGTGTGATTCGATACTGCGCTTCTTGTATTATAGACGTTAGATTTTCTATATCGGGCTTTGTTTAAAATAAAGTTGCCCTTGTATATTGTTTATGTAATTAAACCAGGGTTGTAGAACTTAATGTACTCTACTCGATATTGTAATCGTATTTCTATGTACTCGTCATGTTTGTACTGCCTGCGCTCACCTTCGCATGGGACTACTGGTGTTTGTTTCGATCGGAATGTCGGTTTCGAAAGGACTGTCAAATTAAATCGTTAAGCCAAATGTGCCTGATGGGTTCAAATGATGGCCATTTAGCTTAATTTGAGTTTTAATTTGGCGGTTCTGTCACAGAAGCCTTTGCCGGCGCGCCCACCGGCGGGAGCGGACGACGCCTCCGTCCTTCCGCCGCGCTCCAGCCTGAACGGTTCTGTTCCTCCTGCATTACCTCGGCTGCCTTCTGTGTTGAGGTGAGTTCCAGATCTATGCGTCTCGGATGTTCGTGCTTCCGTCGGTGACTAATGCCCCTCTTCTGCGCCTTCGGTGTTGTGGAGGCGGCCTAGGGTTTGGGGGAGCGTTGAATCTCGCCGCCCTCGGAGGGGACCGTACGTGGGGGAAGCCATCGGCGGCGCGTCGACCGGCGGGAACGGATGCCGCCTAAGTCCTTCCGCCACGCTCCGCGCTGAAAGGCTCGATTCTCCTACATTTCCTCTGTTGTCTTCTGTGTTGAGATGAGTTCCAGATCTACGCGTCTCGCTTGTTCGTGCTTCCGTCCGTGACTAATGCCTCTCTTCTGCGCCTTCTTGGGGTCTCTGAAGCTGTGTCCTCCTGTGCGCCGCTTGCGGGTACCTGCTTGCCTCTGCTTCCTGAGTCGGGGTCGTGGTGGTCTGAATCAGGTTCGTGAATCTGCTTTGACTCCTCTGTTCTTCGTTTGTGCATCTGCGTACACATGCCGTTCCTTTTCGGTTTGCTTTGTGATGCTGTTTGTGCTTAGTACTTCGCGCCTTTGGTGCGCACCCTTGCTACCAGCTTGTGGTCGGGTCATTGTCCTGAGTCTCTGTCTGTTCTTGGTAAAGTACCTGATGCGTCTGTTTATAATTTTTTGCTGAGTTCAACCTCGCCGTGGAAAGTGAATGTGAAATACGAAATATATGGTCTACAAATATCTGGCACAAATTGCTGCTGTTCCTGGTACATTTAAGAAAGAAATATCGACTATAAATACCTGATTTAGTATTTCTATGCTGTTTGTGCTAAGTAATTCTCTATGTGTTGTTTGCTTTGCTGCTAAAAAATAGTATTATGCCCATTCGGGCCGTTGGCGCTGTTTGGGGCATTCCATGGTCTGTGCCCCTTATTTGAGGTGTCCTTTCCTCTCTAAGTCTTTAGATGGATCCTCCTGCTTCGTCGCGCCGTCGTTGCAGGGAGTCTATCATTCCCGGTGGCAGAAATGTACGTCCTAGGTGTCCTGCACCTGATCTGGTAAGTTCACGGCGCCGGCGTCGAGAGGCTGCAGCTGAAGCCACTCTAGCGGCTCGTGTTGATGCTGGTTGCGGTAGGAATGGTACAACACATCTTCTCTCTTTCATGCACCCTGGGATCGGCCATGATTTCCTAACTTAGGTTTTCTGACTATACACGTCATTTCATCAGGATGCATTGGGCTGTGATGATGAAAAGGCAACTGGCATGCTCATCAGTGAAACTAAGGTAAAAAAGCACATCCTATTCTATATGTTAGATTGAAGCATTACCTACTCAGGTCAGCATTGTCTTTGCTTGTGAACATTAGGATCGTTTCAAAAAAACTACTATTTATACCTTTTGTGCCTTTTTTTCTCCTTATTCAGGAACACATGGTAGCATCACTTTACCTGCACGATTGCTTCGATTAAATCCTATTCTACATGTTTGATTGAAGCATTACCTACTCAGATCAGCATTGTCTTTGCTTGTGAACAATAGGATCGTTTTTTTTAAAAAAACTACCATTTATACCTATTAACCAGAAGACAATATGGTACTAGAATTCTTGTGGTTGTTTTTTCCTGTCTTATTCAGGAACACATGCTAGCATCGCTTTAGCTGCACGATTGCTTCAGTTAAACAAACAACAACATGTTTTTGGATTCTGCTCCCTCCAGCAAAAAAAAAACTATACAATCTAATGCAGGTACGCCGTGGTGTTTACATTCCACGCCGTTTCATCCTCAACCAAGTTATGGATGCTCTGAAACTCAAGGTGCATAGCTCAGCCTATGACTCCACCTTCGAAGCCCTCGGCATGGAAACAACATGGATGCATGTTGATCTACCTTGTGGAAACCAGCCCGGATCAGATTCGACCACTGTCATCTTTGGTACTCCACAGGCATCTCATAGTGAAGCTGATGAAAGTGCATGCCAGGCAGTGCTCAACTACTACTCCAATGCTAGAGATGTGAAGATCGACGACTACAGTCACAGTGCTCTCAAAATGAAACAAGAACAGCTGGATGCAAGCAATTTTTTCTGCAATGCCATGCAGGACAAAATGGTTCGCCTTGTGCTAGAATGTGATGCTGCTCTCAATGCTGTTCAGGACTACAAGCAGAGCAATGATATGAAAATCCATACTTTGAGTGAGACCTTAATCAAGAAGAAACAAGATGAACTCAACAATGATTTCTTCTATGAGATCCTACAAGACAAGGTTGATTTACTTCAAGACAGGAATATTCAGAAGGACCGCTACAACCTCATGGTGCATGACATTGCTTCCATCTGTGGCCAGTTCCATGACCTGCTCCCGATTAAAAAAATTCAGCCTGATCAGAATATCTCTGAGTACACCGAGACTGGATTCGTTTTTGTTGGCAACAAAAACAATCCATCTCGCATTGACCAGCTAGCTTTGGCTCTCCTGAAGATTCTACATGATGGAATCGTCAATGAGGCCAAGCACGCTGCTACTCCATTCTGTAAGTTCATGCCTTCTTACCAAAATAGCTTACTTACACGGCTATACTGCACCTAGACATTGCTCTGACTAAATCAAAGTTTGTTTTAACTGTCTATGCAGGAAGATATGAGCCTTCAGGCCACTGTATATATCAGCCTACTACTATTAGCAGTGCCTTAAAATCACGGAAGCTCTAGCAGACTCTACACCTATCAATGGATTCTTTTGCGTTGTTTACCATTGAGCGCTAGTGATTATGGTAGACCACTTACTTTTGACAGTTGCCATTGCCACATACTCTGACGGCAACACCCACAGCAGCATTCTTTTGGGTGTCCCACCGTGACACACACGCTTGCAACAATCAGCGAGAATATGCTTCAGAGGATAGCTTACACACAACGCCTTAGAAACCAGCTTGGAAATCATGAAGATACACCTGCAGTGAAGCCACTAGCTCAGCTTCTCAGTGCTAAATGGCTCACAATAGGGATCTGCACAAGCAAACTTCCTGGTTTCGACTTTGTGTGTATTTGGATGACCAGCTTTTGGGTTCCAGCTTGGCTTATGAACCTGTGTACTCTATCCTAGCCCGTGTAGTGCATCGGCTCAGGTGTACCCCTTAGTTCAGGCTACCAAGTGCTGACTTCTGTGATGCTTTTGAAGCTGCAAACTAAACCTTAGCAATCAAAAGTGCCCTTTATGCTATCTGTGTGTTTTCCAATTCCTGACAACCTACTATTCGATATGGTGTTAAATACTTGTGCATCGACTTAAATGCAATTGCGAGTCCTATAACACCATACATCAAACCAACATAAACAACAAATAAAACAAAGAGTGCTGCTTCATATAGCCACAAAGAGAGATACATTACACATGTT
The DNA here is from genome assembly GCF_016808335.1 of Panicum virgatum. Lineage (NCBI taxonomy): Eukaryota > Viridiplantae > Streptophyta > Magnoliopsida > Poales > Poaceae > Panicum > Panicum virgatum. The sequence continues at coordinate 33,312,380 of NC_053151.1, read as the reverse complement.
TCTTATATTACATTTCAGGGACAAGCAGACTTCCCTACCCATATTCAAACATACAAACCATAGCTACACCTTACACACTACCAAACACACGGCCACACAAAATCTAAACGGCGCTGCCCACAAGTTGTCTCAGTTCTCATCCATGAAGTCCCTTGATAGCTTTTCCAGTGCAGCGGTGCCATCCCAAATGTTCTCTTCAGCCCAGACGGCAGCTCCATGAGCAAGCACAGCAATAGAATTCCTGGGAGAGCCACTGACAGCATCAATGGTGATCTCTTCCAGAGTCTTCTGAAGTGTCTCAAGATCATCAAGTAACAGAGCCCATCCAGACCTAAGCAGCTGATTGATCCTATGCAGATCTTCGTTCTCCTTGCGTAGAACTTCTATAGAACTAAGGTTAAAATCCTTCACCACAACACCAAAATCCCGTTTTGCTGCAACAATCAGTGCTTTAGCTGCAGCCTCCTCTGCCCCGTCCTTAGTCATCGATGCTAACCCCGTCGCCTCAAGGAGAGTCAAATCATCAATCTGACCTGCTAACTGAATAACCACAAAACCCGTCGCCACATACGGACCATCAACCATACGCAGTGAATAAGGAGTTGATCCTCCCAAAGCTTTCACCACAGCATTCAAAATCACGTGATAGGAGACGAGCGCAACAACAACTCCTACACCGATAAACAATAAGATCACTAATCGATCAAATAGAACCACAAGATCAGAGTGTTTCACCTTCCGATTGCTGGCCCAACTGGCTGCTGCAAGCACCAGAAATCATCGCCATTGCTTCATAGCTCTGCCCTTCAGCACTATGGATTTTCACGAACAAGGACGGTGCCAGGGAGTGATGCTGCCCCAAATGAGGACCAGCCTCCATTAATATGCAGCGCCTGCCTTGCCTCCAACGAAAACAACTACAGGAACCGACCTACCTGCCTTGGCTGCAACGAAAGCTAACGCCCAGAACCGACCTCTTCCAACTAATTCAACCCATAGATACTATCGAAGCCCACAGAAGACGCTCCAGCCATGGAAAAAAATGGCTCAGCTCAGGAAAAAGGCCAGAACCAAGAGACACTCCAGCCTGCACTTTCTCATCCATTCCTCCACACGAGCGCAGCGTTAGCGCGCAATTTACCTAGTATGTAGATCTATATCGCTCGAAGATTTCGAAGCCTATGGAGGCCTTTGCATATATATATATAGCTGGAAGATTTTGAAGCCTACGGAGGCCTCTACCACTGTTCACAAAGGCATGCCCGGCACCTGTCATGTTCCGTCTCATGCGGATCTTGCGTTTCTTTCACGTGGTGTGAAACTGACGTGACGCGGTGGAAAACGGACACAACGGCAGGTGTCCTCATCCTTCACTCCCAAACAAATCGATTGCTGCTCGGTGCTCGCCCTGCCCCCGCCCTCACAACATCCGCCGCCCACCGTCAACTCCTTGCTCGCTTCTCTCGGCGGCTCTACTCCACTGCGATCACAGCCAGTTTGCCGGTCGGTGCGCCTATTCGTGCATGGGCATTGGTCATGCTGGCGTTCCGAAGCTCGCCGGTGAGGAACCAGCCATTTCCAGCGTGTTCGCGAGCCATCACCCAGCTCTAGCTGCACCCCGTCCTCTCGCTTACTAGTGCGACCGTGGGCGCCCCCCTCCTATGTGCCCGCCGGTTCCTCCTCCTTATCGACCCCCATGCTTACCAGGCCACGTACGAGGACATCTGCCGCGTTCTGGCAGATGGTCACCACGCCAGCATCCGCTAGGCCACCATCGAGGTCGCTGAGGCATTGTGCTAGCATGAAGTTGCTGGTTGCCGCTGCCATGCTTCCTGCTCCGTGCTTGCGGCCGTTGATTTGACCATTCTTGCCAGGTCCGAAGTAACCTTTCCTGCTGCTAGAGCTTGCACTTTAGCTATTTGATGAAATGCCAGTTCAAGCTAATAAATTTATTGCACCTTCTTTTTCACTGTATGTTATAAATTGCTATAGCCAATAATACTCTCCAAGGTTCAAATTGTATTTTGCTTCAGTTGAATGAATAGCAAGGGGGAATAGTAGAATTAGCTTTGCTTTTATCAGCATTCAGCCATACTGCTACCGTTGGATCAGGTAGCTTACATAAAAACACAACTCTCATTATTTCTTCATCTGTGTTATATATGATGTTCAGAACATGGATACCTCTGCTTTTTATGTTCATGACTTAATTCGCTTCAGCTTTTCAGCTGGTAAGAATTTAACATTCTGTCTATCTTTGCTAAACGCCACTGCAAAAAAGAAATGAAGAATTGTTTTAAACCCTTGCCCTCTTACAAGGTGGATTTTCTTTTCTTTCCATGAGCATTCTCTTTTGCCATTGCTGTAACTTTAGCATGATGTATGCCTGCGATGCTTTGAGGGATTGGTGAGAGAAAGGCATTATTACAAGAAGGCAAAATTCTATCCTTCCCCATGCATCGACACCACATACTGATTAAATATATGATTCTAAATAATACATGTTGATCAAGTTGAAATTTTACTGTTACCGGATTAATTTATATATTAGTTTGCCTCAACAACTGTTCTAGGTCGTATGTCAAACTTACATGTTTGGTAAAATCTGGTAATATATTAGTCTTAGAGGTACATCAACTTGAACACAAATGTAATAGAACTGTCATGCCTGTTCTTGATTCCACATCTATATGAAAGTTGTTGAGACTGTAAAGATCTATACAGTGTTGATGGTATGCCAACCCTGAACTTCTTAAGGATGCTATTCCATCCGTTTGCTTTTCCATCTCCAATGCCTGCTAATGATATATCGTGCAAATATCTACTTGCTTTGAGACTTTCTAATCCAGTGTGGTTTCGGAAGACTAGCTAATCCAGTGTGGTGCGGCCCAAGGCCAGCACAAGATAGCTCAAATGTCTAATTTTCCCCTTTGGTCTTAAAAACCAAGTATCTAACTAAAGACTATCTATCTCTACCTGCAGACATGTGGTTTTTCCTGCAACGCTAAGACCACCTGACAGGGTTATGTTTCTGTAATGAATCGAAGACTCCCACCTGACGGGGTTATGTTATTTTTGCATAACTAAGTTGAGCAAATCTTACTTATTCAAGCTATATGTAAATTAATGTGTCAAGTCTTGCTATGTAATGGAGCTTTTTTTTTTGATAACACTATGTAATGGAGCTTGCTATCCTTTCTCCATCAGACCAAGCGGGCAGCTGCATCACTGAATGTCCAAATTCAAATTTGTGCCTCGGTGCCTCACTACAATTGTCCAGCGAACACTTCTCCCATATGTAAAAATGTGTATTGCACGTGACTGGATTGGTATGACAGTACGACCCAGTTTAACGCTTCCACTGATTGCGACTTCCACTGTAGTACTATACCGCTGCCTGTTTGATTCGCTGCCCAATTGCTGGCGCAGCGTTAGCGCACCCATCATCCTAGTTAGACATATGGGTTGTGGCCAGGGTTTACAAAACCGGTGGGAACCGGTCCGGTCCGGTTTCGGTTTGGGCCGGTACCAAACCGGCCCAAATTCAAAATTCAAATTTGAATTTAAAAAATGAAAAATTTCTTAAAATACTTCAAGATGCGACGAATCTAATGGTGTCAAATTTTCTCAAAAAATCGTTCGTTTAACATATTTTTCGGGCATTTAAAGTTAAACAAAAAAAGAAAAAAAATGAGACGGCCCATTAAGGCCCACTTGGTAAACGGTCAAATCGGCCGGTAAACCGGTCAAACCGGCCGGTATACCGTTCCAAACCGGTTACACATGCGATTTTGAATTTGGATTTGAATTCAAACCGGTCAAACCGGCCGGTAAACCCGTCTAACCGGCCGGTATACCGGTACGAACCGGTTAAACTGAGTTTTTTGAATTCAAAATTTGAATTCGACCGGTACCGACCAGTTTCCGACCAAATCGGACCGGTATACCGGTACCGGACCCGGCGGTTTGGCCGATCCGGTCGGTAAATAAAACCCTGGTTGTGGCCTCGTGGTTCACAAACATTCACAACACGACTTTAAAAAAAAACATTCACAACACGCATCTCGAGGCACCGGTCATCTCCTTCCTCACTCTTTCCCCCCTCCTCCCGACGCCTTATCCTCGCTCGAGCCCGCCACGGGCCACGGCTCAGTTGAACCCGTCTTCTCCCTCCACTTCCAAGTCCCAACCCACCATTCCCACGCAAACAAATGCTCCTCTCATTCTCTCCGCACCCTTCCCCTCTCCTCTCCCTCCCCGCCACTTCCGCCTCCAAACCCTGCGCCCGCCTCCGTCCTGTCCAAGCCTGCGCCTCCGCGTCCCCCTCACCGGAGCTCCTCGGCAAGTCGGCGCTCCGCCGCATCTCCGACAAGCTCCGCAGTCTCGGCTACCTCGAGACCGGCTCCGAGACCCCCGCACCGGCCCCGGACACGAGCGGGGACGCCCCCTCCGCCGGCGAGATCTTCGTGCCCACCCGGGCCCAGCTCCCGCGCCACCGCGTCGGCTCCACCCTAGACCCGAGCTGGGCCACAGCCGACGGCGAGGCCGGCTCCGCTGCGCGGCGGCAGCGGAGGGGGCGCGGGAGGGATGCTGCTTCGGCACCGCCGTCCGCGGCGGAGCTGGCGCTGCCGCGGGACGAGCTGCGGCGGCTGCAGGGGATCGGGATCAGGGTGAGGAAGAGGCTCAAAGTCGGGAAGGCGGGCATCACGGAGGGAATCGTGAACGGGATACACGAGCGGTGGCGGAACGCGGAGGTCGTTAAGATCAGGTTCGAGGACGTCTGGGCTATGAACATGAGGCGCACGCACGAGATGCTCGAGGTGAGTGCCTCCCTGTGATGTTTGCTCTTCTGGCTGCGCATGTCCAAGTCCAACTACAAAATTGGCATCCGGAGTCATGTCATTATAATGGTGCTTAGTATAATGGTGTTGTTTGATATAATGGTGGTTGGTTATGTCAAGTGCCACTGTAAATCTCATTTCCCGACTTGATAGGACAATTGAGGTTTTAGTATATGATCACAAAATATTTGGTGTGAAGCTGTCAGTAAGAAGAAATGAGCAGAATATCTGGTTAAAATACTGGGTTGATGAGTTTGAAGTCATATGATCAGGATGTAGTGTATTAGCATTCAGAAAACTATTGCTTCGTTCAAGTAGATTTCATTTCAAGTTCCATTTGACAAATGAGACATACAGGAAAAATATTATATAGTTGGAACCAATTATCTCGGCTTGCATTTGACAGTTCAACATTCTCTGTTTCCTTTTGGTGATAGAGGAAAACTGGAGGCTTAGTCATTTGGAGGTCTGGGAGTACCATCATATTATATAGAGGAACCAACTATAAGTATCCTTACTTCCATTACAGAGAAGAAAGGATTGATGATTTTCTTGACAAAGAATCATCAGAGCAGAGCAGCTCTGGGGATGAGGATGAAGATCTTGGTATAGAATCAGTGGCGCTGAGTAGCAGTGGGGAGGAGGATGAGACTAGTTTTCAACATGATAGCAGTTTTGAAAGTAGTGAGAATCCTGTTATAGCATGTGCAGAACGGAGGAGTACAGGAGAGGGAAAGAACTATACCATAGGAGATTTGAGCCAGAGCTTAAGCAGAGGGAAAGATACAACTCATCCAATATTATCTACCAAACGGCTTGTTTTTTATACACATGAGGGAAATTTGGACATTAGAACTGCAACTCCAAATGAACAGCATGCGAGATTGCACGTAAACACTCATGCTGATCAACATGGTAAAGTTGGTCCTAGAGATCGGTCATCCTTAGTGGCTGGTGTTGGTTCTCCTAATAAGTTCCGATTACAGTTGCCTGGGGAGGTCAAACTTGCAGAGGAAGCTGATAAATTACTGGATGGGTTGGGCCCAAGGTTTTCTGGTTGGTGGGGTTATGATCCCCTTCCAGTGGATGCTGATTTATTACCAGCTATTGTGCCAGGATACCGTAGACCTTTTCGACTTCTTCCTTCTGGTGTGCCGCCTAAGCTAACAGACAGGGAAATGACTATCCTTAGGAGACTAGCTCATCCCTTGCCCTTCCACTATGCACTTGGTAATGTTTGGTACTTTGCTGTTTTCATCTGTCTTTGACAATATTGATAAGGATGGCTGGTATGAGTTTTCTTGTGTCCACTTTCCAGGAAGAAGCAGTAACCTTCAAGGATTGGCTGCATCCATGATCAAGCTATGGGAAAGATGCGAGGTAGCGAAGATTGCGATCAAGAGAGATGCAAACAAAACTGATAGTGAACTCGTCACTGAAGAATTAAAGGTAGGTAGGTACTAATCGAGTCATTGCCCCATGCCCAGTCATACAGTACATTTTTTGTGTGCTCCTGCAATGTTCTGGTAAAACTGGCATAGAGTTTGACTTGGATCACATATCATCAGATATGGAGATGTAAAGTTTTGCATATGCTTCTTACTTGCTTTTTGTGCATTTGTTCATCACCTCCACATATGATCAGAAATCAGGAAGATATATGTTAGTGTCTGGTGTTATCCTAATCTACATGAAATTTCCAGCTTTCATTGTTTTTTCAGTGTACTTACATTATCCATTCCCAAAGTTTGAATGGTAAATTCAACCTTTTTGTTTAAATGTTACAGGGATTGACAGGTGGAACCCTATTATCAAGGGATAAGGAGTCGATTGTATTCTACAGAGGGAAAGATTTCCTCCCCCCAGCTGTCTCTCTGGCAATAGAAAAACGCAGAAAGTTGGGCGGTTCTACAATCTACAAGCCCAAGCCTGACACTGAAGAAAGCACGCCTGCTCAAGATGCTTCTGTACTGAAGGTATCAAGTGATGTCCCTGTACACATTAATGAAGAGGAAATTTCTGTTCCAGAGAATAGAGTAGAATCTCTTAATACTGTGGCCCAGAGTGTGGAGACCAGATTATCTCAGGTATGCTTTCAGCTATCATATTTGTTTTCCTTTGATGTCTTCTGTCTGAGTAAACATATATACAAATATTTTTCAGGCCATAGGAGAGAAAGAGAAGGCTGAAAGACTTCTTCAAGAACTAGAAAATGCATCTCAGCCTTCAAAAGCTGAAACTAGAGAGGTTATGTCGGAAGAGGAGAGGTACATGTTGAGGAAAGTGGGATTGAAGATGAAACAATTTCTGCTGCTAGGTGGGTATTCTCCTCAAACTTGCACTGTACTGCACACTTCTGTTCTGATCACAATCATTGTTTTAGAAAATGGAAACTTGTTCCAGTCTCTACATACCAAACAATTAGATTACCCATTTCTTAGCTTTAGCTAGATTATCTGATTGAAAGGCTGATATTAAATCTTTATATCTAGAACTGTAATGAGTTTGTGGATACTAAAGAATACTCCAATCCGTTCTTATCATTTTTGAGTTCTTATATTGACAGGGTGGATGCTATGTGGTTTTCTGTTGCTTTAAGCACAAAAAATTGGAACTATTCTTTCATCTCTTGTGAATCTCCTGGGAAACTTCTATTTTCGTACAATCCTATACATCACAATGTGTCTGTTACCACTTTACCAGCAATAGCAATTAACTCCTCCTGTCCAAATGGAGCCAGAGGGAGGAGGGACACAACCTAGTGTAAGGATAATAGCATTATCCCTGTCAAGGCACCTAACAAGATGCATAACTGGTTTAGGAACATATCTTACATCCAACATCCTTGTTCCAGATAGAGATAGTTAATGTAAAGTTTGCGCATGTAATACAGAGATTATCTTTAGGGAAAGTTTATATTATATAGCTAGGGCAATGGAAAGATCTTGTAGTTTCTCCACAGAATTGTCTTCCCACATCCCAGTACCATTGCTTGGGTCTTTCAATCACCTTGTTTAATTGGTTCTCAGGGAGGAGAGGAGTTTTTGATGGAACTATTGAAAATATGCATCTTCATTGGAAATATCGAGAACTTGTCAAGATTATCTGTAAAGAACACAGCCTTAAAGATGTTGAATATGCTGCTCGAACTCTAGAGGCAGCGAGTGGTGGTATTTTGGTGGCAGTGGAAAAAGTGAGCAAAGGACATGCTATTATAGTATATCGAGGAAAGAATTACCAGAGGCCATCAACTCTCAGGCCAAAAACTTTGTTGAGTAAAAGGGAAGCTTTGAAGCGTTCTATGGAAAACCAACGTTGTAAGGTGCATCTTATATCTGTTGTATTGTAATGAATCTCTTGTGCTAACATCCTTGATATTCTGAATCATTTCTCTCGTTCATTTCAGTCCCTGAAGGTTCATGTGCTTAATCTGTCAAAGAATATTGACTACTTGAGGGACCAGATGAATTCCAGCTACTATAAAACGACCATTCATGGTCCTAGCGTCAACTCCGGAACATTACAACAGAAAAATGAAGTATAACATATTCAAACTTCAATGCAGTTCAATTGTCACTCAGTATATTCCATAAATTCCTGATTATTTGTTTATTTCCATATAAATGGTCAAGGAAGTGCCTGAAGTTGCTCCCAAGAGTTCAGAGCCGGAGGTTGAGGAGTGCACTTCAGTTATGATGGATGGAACCTTAAATTTAACAAATTCCGGAGTTCATTTGGATGACGATGATACGCAGGTCATTATGAAATCTGTACGTTGTAGTTTGGTCCTTTGCAATCAGTTTATGCGAGCTAATGTGGCTACTGCACACTGTATTACAGAGCAAAGTCTGTCTCACTAAACTTGAAGATGACTCTTTGTTGACTGCAAGTCCATGCCTGACCGGGAGATCTAGTGCAGTTTCATTCAGTGATCTGAACAGACATGTGAGTTTCTCTGCTTTCCCACCATACGTCTTTGCTCCATGCTGATGTTGATGAACTGATGTCGCAGCAAAGCCAGCACAGCTCTGCTATGACGTTCGATCCAGATAGTCATAGTGAAGGCGATTCAAAAGATGTGGATGCACCAAAATTTGATGTGGAATCTGATCCTCTCTTGCCTCTGAGAGCAACACCACTCTCAAATAAAGAAAGGCTTGTGCTAAGGAAGCAAGCGCTTAAAATGAAGAAACGCCCGGTACTTTCCATAGGTATCTTTCTTGGTCTTATCCGAGTTTTTACCTGCATTAACTTTAAGATGCTTCGCTAAGCATCTGATTTATGCCTTAGGGAGGAATAATGTCATCACGGGAGTTGCGAAGACAATAAAAACACACTTCAAGAAGCATCATCTTGCTATTGTGAACATAAAGAACAGAGCGGATGGGACTCCAATCCAGCAACTGATAGCAGAACTGGAGGTTTGTAACTTGTAATAGAGAATAATTAGATCCTGAGTACCCGAATTCATCTGATCTTTGACGTACAATGGAAACAGGAGGCCACAGGATCGGTCCTAGTGTCACAAGAAACGAACAAAGTGATTTTGTACAGAGGTTGGGGAGCAGAAGTGGCCCAGAAAAGCTCAAAGGAAAATGGTACCGATGAAGAAAAGGAGGTGATATCGCCTCAGCTCCTGGAGGCGATCAGGTTAGAGTGTGGATTGCTCCCTGGCGAGTCAGGATAGCTGGATGACAGAGTGACCTCCCCGCAGATCATGTTTTGAAAAAGGATCGTGCAATCATTGCTCGTGGATAAATGGATCATACTCGTATAGACGTAGTTGTGCTCATGCTGTCGAAGTGTAGATGCATTTGTTTGTCGCCGTCGCAACTGTTGGCGACTGCGCATCCTCCCCCTCTTTTTTCTGGTATCCATTCGAGGATTTTGTTTTTTAGGGGTATTCGAGGATTTTGTGCGTTGTCCAGATAAGAACACAGACATGGGCATGTTTAGCTGTGCTTTATACCTAGGCGCCTCAGAAACTCGTCAGCGGCTAACATCCGGCAAAAGGTAGTGCCGTCTGCTGGAATCTGGCCAAAGACCAGCAAGGGTGATGCACGCATGGGTCAGCAGTTCCGCACCGTTGCTTGCATCATCCATCCATCCATTCGCCCTGGCCTTTGCAGGCTGCAGACCCGCGGGCGGGCAAGAACAGTGGTGCTACATGACCTGTCGATTTGTTTCGGCACTGCCGACACCAGGGCCGTGTTTAGTTAAAAAATCAAAATTCCAAAAAAAATTCCGGCACCTGCATGGAGACTTAAATCTAGACGAAATAAAAAACGCATTGCGACTGCTGTCTGTAAATAGCGAGACGAATCTAATGAACCTAATTAGGCTGTAATTAGATGCTAAATTGTTACAGTAAGGCTACAGTAAATAACCTCTGATGACGGATTAATTAGGCTCATTAGATTCGTCTCACGATTTACAGGCGAGTTCTGTAATTATTTTTGTGATTAGTTTATGTTTAGTACTTCAAATGTAGAAAGATTTTTTCAAAAACTTTACAACGCGCAACTAAACACGGCCCAGCTCTCCCTCCTCCTGGCTACAGAAACAGAATTGTGTCCAACCTCTCCGTCGGCTGCCGTTGTAGACCCAAAGTGACAATTTCCCACACAATGCTGGAAATCCTGCGCCTCGTCAAGTGAAGTTACGAGAGGTTTGTTCTCGCAAGCTGCCACTGTTTGGGGTCGAGCTCGCACTACTACTACTACCGCTCGTACGCAAGAAAGAATCGGCGTCGTGAATATTCTAGGACGTGCTAGATGCGGCTGCTCTGGTGCGGTACGTCCAGTATAAAGCCGTATCTTGCTGCCCTGAAAAGAAGAGGAAAGGCGCCCATGGGTCAAGATGGCAACGGATATTATCCGCGCGGACAGTGACTCCGTAAACCCGAACCCGCGGAGCAAAAACCGTGCCCGCACCCGCGCCCGTCACCCGCAACGGGCACCACATTACACCCGCGCCCGCTACCCGCGGGTAACAAATGCCCGCGGGCATGCCCGTACCCGCCAGGCCGGCCGCTGGATCTGGGATCTGGGAGGGCGCGACGGGCCGGCGGCGGAGGCCAGGACGGTGGCGGGGACAGTGGAGGGCGGCGGCGGCCGGGACGGCGGCGGGGACAGCGGAGGGCGGCGGCGGCCGGGACGGCGGCGGGGACAGCGGAGGGCGGCGGCGGCCGGGACGGCGGCGGAGACAGCTGAGGGCTTCGGCGGCCGGGACGTCGGCAGGGACAGCGGAGGGCGGCGGCGACCGGGGACGGCGGTGGGGAAGGCGGAGGGCAGCGGCGGCGGGGACAGCGGAGGGCGGCGGCTACCGGGGACGGCGGCGGGGAAGGCGGAGGGCGGCGGGGACAGCGAACGGCGGCAGGTAAGGCGGAGGGTGGAGGGCGCGACGGCGGCGGGGACGATGTGCGGCGGCGGCAGGGGAGGCGGGGAAGGTGAGCGGCGGCGCGACCGGCGCCGGTTGCGGAGGCCTGGTCGGGGTGGGAGAGGGTGCCGAGAGCGGGAGGTGGAAGAGAGCAGCGGCCGGAGGGGGAGACACCGACGGAGGGGAGCCGGCGGCCCTGGAGGCCGAGCGCCCGAGGGTTGGGATGGGGGCGCAGGGGCGATGGGGTTTGCGGGTTGCGGCTTGGAGTCGCGGTGAGTGGCGGCTGGGAGAGTGGGAACCGCCAACCCTAGAAACTATTATATATACTCATGGTTTTGGCCCCACATGTCAGCGGCTATGCGGGTTTGCGGGTTCGGGTATCAAATTTTGAAATCCGTTAGCAAATACCCGTCGGGTTTGAAGTCGTACCCGCGCCCGCGGGTACAAACCCAGACCCGAATTCGCGCCCAACGGGTTCGGTGTCCGCGAATTTGCGGGTTTTTTCTACCCGTTGCCATCTTGACCCATGGGCACGGCTTTGGGCTCCTTTTCTCCCCTAACCTGACGCTTTGCCCCTGCAAGAGGACAAAGGGACGCCTTTTGGCTCTCGTCCTGGTCTGAACGCAAGTTGTTGTAGTACATGGATCGAGATCGCTTTTGCCTGCCTGGACATGCAGACGGCTGGGCGGCAGACCGGGGGACGCACGAAAAGAAAGGTAAAACTTGTTAAAAAGGCTGCACCCTGGGTTCAGTTGGTTCAAGGGAATCAATCAGACAATCTCAATCCACTAGTCGCGACCACGCCCAAGCCCAGCTGCATGACGTGCATGCTGGTCTTTCTACCGTGTCCGGAAACAAAGATGCTGACTACTTTTTTTTCATAGTTTCTGTGAGATTCCCAGATGATGCAAACGAGTTCGGTCAGGGTGTGTTTAGTTGATGAAAAAGTTTAGATTTTGGCACTGTGTCACATTTTGTTATTACTTGACAAATAATGTTTAATTATGAACTAGTTAGGCTTAAAAGATTCATCTCGTGATAATTAGTTACACTGTGTAATTGGTTATTTTTTCAACTGCATTTAATACTTCATGCATGTGTCCGAATATTCGATGTGACGGATACTGTGTGAACTTTTTTAGAAGGGATAAGTCTATTTTACAACCTCGAACTAGTCAAGAAGTCCGTTTTTCAACCTCCTACTACGAAACCGGGTAACCTAGGCTCTCGAACTGGCAAAACCGTCCGAATCACCCCTCGAGCACTGTAGCAAGCTGTTTTGAGGGTGGTTTTGCACACGTGTGCCGCCGGCCTCCCTCTCTTGCTCTGCCACCGCCGTCGCCCCTACCTCCTTCCTCTCCTGCTCCACCACTGTCGCCCCTACCTCCTCCCTCTCCCGCTCCACCGCCTCCGCCCCTCCCTCTCCCGCTCCACTGCCGCCCTCCCTCTCCTGCCATCACTCCTCCGATCCTCCCTCACCTTCCTCTCTTGCTCCGCCGCCGCCGCCCTTCCCTCTTGTGCCCCACCAACCGGACCGGCACCATGCCAGTGCGCAGCGCCCCAACGCGGACGCCGATGTGGGTGTCCACCACCACCCTGAACGCCTGCTGCCGCCTCCAGTACCGGTCGCGCACGCGCGCCGCGACGGCCTCGTCGACGACCACGCCCCTAGCGGTGGCCACGAACGCCACGGCGGCGACGCCCCGCGGTGCGTGGTCGAACCCGGCGACGGGCGCCCACCTGAGCGCGACGTCCCCGTCGGCGTCGGCCGTACCGGAACGCGACGCGCTCATTGGGGTTCCACGACACGGCGCGGGTGCCCACGGTGGCGTCCAGGGCGGGCGCCGCCGAGGAGTTGCCGAGGCGGAGCCGCACGGGGGCCGGCGGCTGCAGGTGGAACGACGGCGGGCGCGGGCGGTAGTAGAGGTACGCGAGGCACGCCGCGGCGAGGGCCAGGCAGAGCGCGAGGAGGGCGAACCCCGCGGCGAGGCAGCACGCGCGGCGGCACGAGCACCCGCCGCCGCCGCGGTGCTGCTGCTGGCGGTACCGCGCCAGCTTCCGCGTGCCGGCGGGGGGCGGCAGGTGCTGGTGGTGGAGGTACTGCGCGCCAGCGGGGGCTTGAGCGAGAGCACCTGCGGTTACGGTGGCGGCGCGAGAGCTGGCTTCTTGAAAGGCGGCGCGGGCCTGGTGGCGCCATTGGCTGAGGAAGGGAGGGAGGGAGGAGGTGGCAGTGGGACCCACTTGTCATTGAGAGGGAAGAAATGAGGGAGGTGCTGACGTGGACTGACTTGTGGGCCCCGCGTGCCACGTGTGCAAAACCACCTTCAAAACAGCTTGCTACAGTGCTCGAGGGGGTGATTCGGACGGTTTTGACAGTTCGAGGGCCCAAGTTACCCGGTTCCGTAGTAGGAGGTTGAAAAACAGACTTCTTGACCAGTTCGAGGTTGTAAAATAGACTTATCCTTTGAAACTAAACGGGACCTCAGTTTTTCACATAGACCAGGGCTGCTGCAACTTGCAAGGCTGGAGTCTAATCCAGATGGGTCCGTGCCAGGGCAGGCACAGCGGGAGCTACTCCCAGCAGCAGCAGCTGCGCCTGCGATTGCATCGGATGCCCGTGTGGCCACCAATCATTCCTCGCGATCTCCTCCCCCCTTGCCGGCTTATCATGCCGCTCGACACATGGGGGCATAGTAACAGCCAGCACGAGACAATCCGTCATCAGCCGGCCGGGCACATGAAAATGAATGCTTGATCTCGGACGGGGACGACATCCCCGGAATCACAGGTGACCGGCCGGCGGGGCTCCTGGGCACATGAGAATGAATGCCCATGCGCATCGCTTGCCTTCGCTTCAGGGGACACTGCTGGGCGGGCTCCTGGCTCCATGGATTTGCAGCGCCGCAGCAAGGAGCCAGGGACCGATAGATGGATCAATGCCGCTTGGTCCGGATCGGAGAAGAGAGGAGGGACTCGGACCAATCGTGCGCCACTTGTTTCTTTTCGTAAAATGGTCTGGTGGTATTATGAATTTATTCCGATACAAATCAGCACTTAGATTTTTTTTTGTAAAATTCCTGCGCCGGAAAAAAAAAACATCCTACAGTTCAGGTTGCCAGGTTGGCGCAGCTCTTTTCACAGATTAACCAAAAACACCCACACCAAATTGTAGAATGGTTACCGATTCAACCAACAGAAACCAAGAACGAAGTGCGAGTAGAATCTGTTTCTTTTTTCGGCTTTCGGAAAAGCAAATGCTGCACAACGCCGATGCGTTCACTCTCGCAGCAGTGTAGCCTAGGGTAGCTGTTTTTGATCGTAGCAGTTCGAGGTTCCAAATCTTTTTGAAGGGACGGTAGTCCTCATAGCTCGAAGATCTTGGGGAGATCTCTGCGCCGTGACGCTTGACAGATCGGTGCCGAACCATGACATTCCAGTCAGTGCACAGTGCATACCTTCTCCGTGGATGAGTCTCCTCTGCAGTAAGGAGACTCTCCCACTGGTCTGTGGCCCCTGAATCATGAAGCCCGCAGATCAGTGGCACCGAGTCCCTCTGTAGTACGGCAGAGGAACCGGTTCCCTTCCTCGTGAATCTGTGATTCGCCATCACCAAAAAAAAAAGGCGGTAGCATCCGTGGCTCCATACACAACATACAGCGCTGGCAGTACCTTCCCTTCTCTGGAAGGGGCGCATCACAGATAGCTAACCATGTCACATGTGACGCGTATTCTTTTTTTTTTTAAAAAAAATGCAGAACCTTGCGGTTCGGCGTATATTTATAGAAGAAGAGAATTGATCCAATTTATATTTAAATTAGATTTAAAAATTGTACATCAAAACTACAATACCTACAACTACACATGTAATTATGGCTGATCGGATTAGGATATCGACAAGCGCCGCACACTGGTCGGTTGGATTTGGGCAACAAAACGACCACACCACTCCGTCCAGTTAGATTAGGGCATCGACACGAGGCTCTGTGGAACTCCACACAATCAGATTAGATCATTGACACAAGTATTCTTTGCGCAGCCATCGCCTCCAGCGAAACTCAACAACTTACAGTGACGTGTATTCGGCGTGCTTTACAAGACCAACAATGCACGCAGCTGCATCTTGCTTGGAATTGAAAGAGGTTTTCTTTTGCTCTTTCTTTGAAGCACTGAGGTCAAGTTTCTGCAAGCTTATAAAGAATAACATGTCAATATATAAGGTTTAGTTTCCAGTGTAATAGAATCTAATGGTTTTCTGTAAAGAGCGAGGATTACGTACATTCAGTTTCATGCATGTCGTTGGGGAAAACCTATGCAGATGTGGAGTGATAATATACTGAAGAAACATATATACTATATACACCGTAAGCAACGTTGACTGATTAACATGTGACATATGGAAATTAGGCCCTGTTTAGTTCATAAAAAATTTCCTACAGTACCTGTCACATCGAATCTCCGAACACATGTATGGAGCATTAAATGCAGTTGAAAAAAATAACTAATTACATAGTTCAACTGCAAATGATGAGATGAATCTTTTAAGCCTAATTAGTCTATGATTGAACATTAATTGTCAAATAACAACAAAAATGCTACAGTAGCCAAACCCAAAAAATTTCGCAAACTAAACACAGCCTTAATCTAGTAGATGCATGCATATCGTCGCAGCAACGAATTCATACATGGTAGAGAAGCACTGAAGCAGGAGGCCAGGGTAGACATCTTTGAGAACCAACCCACCAACTAAACACAGAAACCCCACCTACCCCCTTCTTTCTATGCTCCCCTTGCACCACCACCAGTCTAGTTAGTTTATTCTCAAACAAAAAGCAACCTGTTAACTTTGCCTTTTTTTTCCTTTTTTCCTTTTTTACTTTTTTAAGAAAAAAGATCATGCCAGTATTTTTTAATTTGATCTCGTCGCTTCAAGCTCTTGTGGTCGGTAATTCATTAACCTCGGCAAATTGAAACATATTGAGGATCTTAGGGCTACGTCAATCCAATAATATTTCAGTACTTGATAACAAACGAAATTAGATTTTTAGTGTAAGACACATTCCTATTTTGTAGATAATGCAAGTACTATAACATTTTAAAATAACTTCAGACTACAAATCTCTCACGTGGACTTTAATCAAGATATCGAATTCATGTCGCATCTACGGACTCCAAGGATTAATAAAAATCAGGTATTCAGGTCTCATTTAAGAGTTATTTTACAATGATTGTAAAGTACCAATAGATACTTTCAGGTACTTTTACCTTAAATTTTTTTCTAGCCGTTGATCTATGAAATTTTTTTATAAAAATTAAATTAAATTAGCATTCGGTCTCACTTTTTGGTACTTGGTCCCATATTTTAGAAGTACCAGGTACTTTATCCGAGGTACTTCTAGGCACTTCTTACCTTCACCACCGTAGGATTTTATCAGATGGATGGCTCCTATTTTTTTTCAATCATTGTAAATTTTCTCCTCATTTAATGTCCCCCTGGAAAATGATGATATGGATTTTTCACACACTTAATAATGACTATATGTACGATCTGTACTGTTAATAAATTATTTTTTGCACTATATAAAAATTCAAATAACTATAATTTTTCACTACTCAAATTTTGAATTACGTCATATGCCCTTTGTTTCATTAGCATGGAGAACTGGAGTTGTGGAAATTATTACTTTTATAATTTATAGCATATATGGCTAATAATATATCCCATTTTTTAGATTTTACAGATGGTAGTAAAATAAAAGAAAAACATCCGTAGGTATCACTGATGTATTGCTTCTTCTTTTTTACTGGCTCCAAGGGAAGGCCAAAGGTTGGCCATAGAAATGCCCTAGGTAGCCTTGGAGATTGGCCAAACTCCATCATAATCCACTGCCGTCACCGTCACATTATAGGAGGAAGGGGGAAGGAACCCCTAGAAAGAAGATTAGCAAGCTAGGCAGATCGTGGAGCCCAATAAAACCAAGGGGGAGATGTGTGCCTCCGTCATGCCACACCATGTGATGCGAGGAGCCTCTGCAGCCTCTCCTCCCCCTGCTACTTCCAAGATGCAATCATGCTGCCCCCGAGCAACTCGGGCCCTCGGCCGCCATGATTGCCACACCGCACCTCAAGAGTCGCCTCCACCCACTTCCAAGAGGAAGAGGCTGGAGAGAAGCTATAGCCGATGAGAAAGGGGGAGCGGAGAGAGAAGGGCGGCGGCGGTGTGCGAGGGGGCCGGCGGAGGAGGAGAGAGGGATGGGGGAGGTGACAGAAAGCGAGAGGGAGATGCACGGTGCATGATGATGGCGTGGTTGATCGATCTGCTCTGGTACTACTCTCATGTGAGTCAAGAAGCCATCATCAGATCGGTGCAGTTCTCCTCTCCTTCACTCGTCTTCTTCCAGCAGACTAGCTCCTCTTCAGCTAGCTTCTTTTGTACACTGCTGCGCCGTGGCTTTGGGGAATCAAGCGTCTTGGTCCGAAATAATCCGTTTTCTTTCCAGCTAGGATCTACGTACTTGTGCAAGAGTATGTCATGCTATGCTCTATATGTTACTTCTACATGCAGGTTCCCGTTCGGTCTTTTATATATATATATATATATATATATATATATATATATATATATATATATATATATATATATAAGATTTGTGCAAACAAGATTCGTTTATTATATCGATTGATTTCTTTTCAGTCTTTGTTTTGGATTTGTTCTATTCATGTAATATTTCACGAGTTATGTGGATTTCTCTTTCTTTGATCTATGATTTCTAGTTAAAGAACTTCAGTGATTAGTTTGACGCCTATGCATGCATGTTGTTTCTTGATTGATCGATGATCCGAATACACATCTGTCCGTAACTATCCCTGTTGTTGTCTAGACCCTAGAGAGATATAAGATCACTCATAGTAGGAGATGACCAACATGAAATATATGTGCATCTTCTGGATTCGATCTTCTTGCTAATTCTTTAAGAACTTGTAAGTTTAGCTTTACTTTGTATAGTATCTTTTCTTTGTGAAAAGAAGCACGGTTCATTACATTAGAGCCCAACCACATGCATATTCACAATGCAAATCACGAGCATGAGTAAGAGCTAGCCCCGGCCCTGCTAGCATGCCATGATGGCGTATTGGCTGTCAATTAGCTGAGGCAGTCCTTCAATCTTCACATGCACCTCTTTCTTTTCCAATGCAATAGCAGCGCAACAACACCCAATGTGAGGATTGAAGTCTTCTAACAGAAAAGAAATGGGTTCTTCGAGAAAAAGCAGAGAAGAAATAGTCTATAACATGACAAGTAGTAGATATATGCATTGTTTCATATCGATTATTCTGTCATTGTATTATATATTATATACACTCACGTACAGCACTCTCAAATACTTGTCCAGTGTTTCCTGAAAAAAAGTTGTTGTCTTTATGGGGATTTTATAGTTTTGAATCCTTTAACTAATGGTACCTCAGAATATTAAGGAAACAATGGAAAGTGTTTTGGTCAAAAAATATATGTTATTTGGTAGCGACAAGCATGGTCTGGTTCTTTAACTTTTACCTAGATGTTTTTGCATTCTTGGTATCTGCACAAAGTTCATTTGTACAACTATATTGATATGTAGTTTAGCGAATAAATTGTGAAATACGTCAGATGAGCACCAACTTTTCATTTTTATTTCTCCATGTTAGCTACGAACCTCTAGTACAAATGTACAGTCCATACACACTCCAAAGATCCTGTCTTGTAGATATCTTGTTAATTTACGGTATTTCTAAGTTCCTTGCTAGGTCTGTGGCATGCATTGTTCTTTTGATTCAAACAATTTGGTTCATTGGTTGCACGGCATAGCAACATTGGAATTAAACTTAAGTACTGTATGTCTGTATAACCAGTTAGTAGTACAGCTCTACATGCATTATTTCCTACTGTTAGATATACAGTAACTAGTTACGTTCAGATAGTCCATATATTACGTATGTCAGTCGATGCTAGAGTTGCTTACAAATTAATTCTAGCCATATCATTTTTTAAGAGATATCACATATATTCTAATTAAGTTGAAACAACTCACTCACTGCATATATGTAATGTAACCCGCATGTGGTTCTTTTACCAGAGAGAATATAATGTTGTGTTTACAGCTGGTAATATATAGCGTATTATTGCCATGCATGCGCATATGAAAAATAAGATGCATTACATGTGTGTAAAGCTTCTTGCTCCCACTCTCCTAGATGCATATCAATCGTGCTATGAACAAAGTTGTGATAATGCTCAGACATTATTGTGAGTTCGTTTTGTTGGGAATAGCCCCACTTTGCTTGTGGAGAGTGGAGTAGCACGACACTTATAAGTGTGAGGGAGTGCTCACCCATTAGACTAGTATTTGGGAGGAGATAGTTCAAAATCATTTTGTTATTGCTCTTCATATTGGGCTGGCTATTATGAAACAGCCCAAAGATCTAGAAGCCGGTGCACTTTCAACTTGATTTATCGGTAATGTTATCCATGGAGCTGCACCTGTAACCTAGATCTGAATCGTTTAATCCACTCTCATTTTTATTTAAAAAACAATACATGCTGGTTTAGATTTCTTTAAAAAAACAATGAGCCTGATTGGATGAGGTAAAGTTGAATGCTAAACTATAGCACATATTAGCACCCACACACATGCTAAAGTTCTTGAGTGTTACTTAAGTTTTAACTCATGCTATTATTAGCACTCTCGTTTAGATTAGCTAGTGCTAAATTTAGCACTTTTACGGTTTCGCTTGGATCCAGACGAGGTCTTAGTTCCTCATGTATTATGCTGTGATGCATCGTGTTTCAACCGCGTCGGTCGATCGTTTCTACTACTCACCTGTCTTGTGCAAGCAAGACACACTTTGGCTGGTCAAAATCGGATGAGCATTTACGCCGCCGATGTGGAGACCTCTCTCGTCCCATCTAGGGATGGCAATTGGACCCGAGGGTGCGGGCACCCGCGGGTTTTGGACCCGATGGGTGCGGGTGCGCATCCCAAAATAGACCCGAGGGTGCACCCGCACCCGCACCCGCAATTTGCGGGTGTGGATCTTGATTTCCACCCGCGGGTGCACCCGCACCCGCCCGAAACTAACAAGGCCCAACCCAAATGGAGTAAGCCTAGCCCAATATGCGTGATATATATATTAGAAATCCTAGTCTATCTCTCACTCTCGGTCTCACCCCTCCCTCACTCGGCGGCCGCTCGGCTGCTTGGCGCCCATCGCCCCCATTCCCCATCCCAATTCCCTCCCCTAACCTCTCTCCCTCGGCTTCCCGCCTTGCCCCTGCGGCGCGGGATGGCCAGCGCGCGCCGCTTGCCCCTACGACGCCGGATCTCCCCACCTCAGGCGCGACCCGCGGCAGCCGGCGGCTTGCCCCTACAGCGCGCGGCGGCCGGCAGCTTGCCCCGACGGCCGGATCTCTCCACCTCCGCCAGGACCGCCACGAGCACGAAGGCGTGAGCAGTGCGGGAGTACCGGCGCATTCGCTCCTTCATGTCGCAGCCGGACTCCCAGGGGACCATGGCGGCGAAGGCGCCGGGGCCCACTGCGAGCCTCTCCTCCTTCCTCTTCCTTTGATCCTTTCCCCCTTGGCGTCCTCCTCCTCCTTGGTCTGGTGCTGGTCGGCGGCGTTGAGCTGCGGCGGCAGTCGCCCTCCTCCTTGGCTTCCCTCTCCTCTGTGGTGGAGAGATCCAGCCGCCGGGGCAAGCTGCCGGTCGGATCTCCCCAGTCCCCTCACCAGCACAGCCGACTGCGTACACAGCGCAGTGGCGGCGGCCTCCAACACGGCGAAGGCAGCGATCTGCGGGCATGTCGCGGCGGCTGCGGCCTCGAGCACGACGAAGACGGTGACCAACAGGCACGGCGCGGTGGCGAAGTCGACGAAACCCGCGGGTGCCCGAGACCCGCCCAAAACCCGGCGGGTGCGGGTCCAGAAATCCACCCGTGGGTCTTGCCGCGGACGGGTTTTCTCCTGCTCCGCGGGTGGGTTTTTGCCAAACCCGCACCCGCGGGTGCCATCCCTAGTCCCATCATGGAAGTCGCGGCGCGTGATCATGCATCCTTGATCCAAGATCACCAGGTCAAGGCCAGGTACTCATCAGCCCGGCCCCGGGTAGATCCATAAATGAAGAAAGGAATTCATCGCTTTCATTTCGAGGCGCGTTGGCCGGCCGCGCGCCGGGGGACCTTGCTGCTTCGTCCTACCGCGGCTAGCTAGCTACCAAACGCCTGGGCCACAGTAACTGTGTCAAATGACGTGGATCCTGTACGTCTGCTCTTCTAGCTCTGGGCGACGACCGGCGAGCCACCAGCCACGTTTGGCGCCGGCCGGTCGGCCGGCCGGCGGGGCAGAACCGGGCCGAAACAGACCAAACGGCCCGACACCATGTGCCTCTTAAGCTGCGGCCCATACTACCGTGGTGCATCGCGCGTGGCGGTGTCACCGGCCCTCTGCACGCGCACCGGTGCTCGCATCGCCTGCTCGGCTCGTCGGCGGCTCAGTGTTCGCATTCTCATCTACATCAGCACATCACCGCCGTTACTGCGGTTCGTCACCACCGTCCAGTTCCTGTGGCATTCAAGCCCAACAACAGAACCTTGGACGCCAATCGCACGGCACGAGGGTGGACATAGAAGAAGACACGGCGGTTTTCAGATGCATACGGAAGGGAACGCGTGGCACATGATGGATTCTTCGTTTTTTTATCGCCATTTCTGCTAGCACAATATTCCATCGCCAGTTCTATCGGCATCACGCGACTCCGCCCGGATCTCGACCGGCCGGCGGCCGCCGTGGTCAACGAACGAGGGCCAGGCGGCCAGGCAGCCATGGCGTCCGAGGTAGCCGGCCTCGCCGTGGTCTCGGCCGCGGCGGCTGGGGCCCTCTCCTACGCGCGACTCGCTACCGCGCGCTTGAGCTCCGGGATCCCCCGCCTCGCGGCGCTCCTCCCGGTGCTCCTCCTCCTCCCCGTCCTCCCCTTCGCCTTCGCCTCCATCCACCTCCGCACCATCTCCGCCTTCTTCCTCGTCTGGCTCTGCGGCTTCAAGCTCCTCCTCCTCGCCGCCGGCCACGGGCCGCTCCACCCCGCCCTCCCGCTCGGGCGCTTCGTCGCGTGCGCCGCGCTGCACGTCAAGGTCCGGCACGAGCAGCAGCAGCATCGGCCGTCCCGCGCTCTCCCTTCCGGATTCCTGATGTCCTACGCAGCCAAGGCGGCGCTCTTCGCGGCGCTCGTCTCCGCCCGGCGCTACAGGGCGCGGATGCCAGCGTACGCCGTGCCCGTGTTCGACGACGCGCACGTGTACCTGATGCTCGAGCTCTTCCTCGCGTCCGCCGCGGCGCTCGCCCGCGCGCTGCTGGGCGCCGAGCTGGAGCCGCAGTTCGACCGGCCCTACCTCGCCTCCTCCCTCGGCGACTTCTGGGGCCGCCGGTGGAACCTCATGGTCCCGGGCGTCCTCCGGCCCTGCGTGTACCGCCCCGTGCGCGCCCGCCTCGGCGCCACCGCGGGCGTGCTCGCGGCGTTCCTCGTGTCCGGGGCCATGCACGAGGTCATGTTCTACTACATCACGCTCGAGGCCGGGACCGGGGAGGTGACCGCGTTCTTCGCGCTGCACGGCGCGTGCGCGGTGGCCGAGCGGTGGTGGCAGGGCAGAGGGCGTTGGCGGCCGCTCGCGCCTCCCCATCCCCTTCCCCTCGCGGAGCATGACGGCGGCGCTGCGCGTCGCGGAGGAGGGCGGGGTGCGGCGCTGCGCGGAGCATGGCAGGGCGGACGCGCCGCGGCGAGGCAGCCGCGGTGTGGCGGGGCTGCTGCGGGCGGGCGGACGCGGCAAGGAAGGGGCAAGTGCGGCGGCCCGCACTCGACCCGCCCTGCATGCGCGGTGGCCGCCGGAGGTGGAGGATCCCCACGGCCAGGCCCCCTCCTCCCTTGCGCCTGCGCATCCTCCTCCTCGCGGCGGCGGCGGCGGACGCCTCTCCCCCCCCTCTCTCTCGGCGCGAGGCCGTTGGACGGTGCGGGGCCCGCGCCACGCTGGCCGGTAGCGCAGCTTCTGTATTGCGCTGGGCATGGCGGACGGGACTCTCGTCCGCAACGCTTGCTGATGGAATAGAGAGCCCCGCTGCAGCAAAATTTTTCTCTATCCCATACTCAAGGACGGGATACAGATCCCAGTGCGGAGAGCCTAAAGATGGCAACTGGTCGGGTTCGGATCGGATCGAGTCTCCATGCACCCAAAATCGAAACTCGAAATCAAAACCTGAACTCGAACCCGAAACCGATTCGGGTGGAAATTCATCACCAAAATCAAATCCGCGGATACCCGAAACTCAAATGGATACCCGAAACCCACGGATAAATATACACATATTCACATGTATAAATAAGAGGCAACAAATAATAAATATTTTTATGAGTCAACTTTCAATAAATTTAATAATTTAAGTAAACAAGTTATCACTAATGTATTATAAAACATGAGTTTTAATTGCAAATGATTTATTTCAGATATCTATTGGATATCCACGGGTGGAAACCAAAACCCGAAACTAAACCCAAACCCCAACCTGAAAACTGTGGGTGAAAAACCAACACCAAACCCGAAAAACCGAAACCCGTGGATACCCACACTGAACCCGATCCGCTGCCATCTCTAAAAGAGGCAGACCTGATAACGGGCCATCTGACCCGATAAATCCGATTCAACCCGTCCAGAAAAAATTCAATCCGATCCAAACAAGTGACGGGTTAAATACGGGCTGAAATATTTAACTCGCAAGTGAAAAAAGCCAATTAAACTCGAAAATTGCACACAAAATTGCGGACCAACCCGATCCAACCCGACTTGACCATGTTATGCGTTAGGTATAGGCCAACATATTTTTATTCCAAACTCGAAGTGACCGATCCGAACGTGATCCGACCCGATAGATGATAGGAAAATGATAGGATAGGGTGCGGAGAGAATGGGTTGTTTGCGTGGGTTCGGCGCAGATTCTATTCATCGCGCAAGTGGTGGCGAATAGACCCGCCTCGCAGTGCTGCTGGCCTGCTGTTTTATTTGTTTTCTTTTTCTTGGGAAGTCGTTAAGCTCTATATTTTCTACTTCCATTGTCCAATCAACTTTCAGTTGTACGTTATGTTCAATTCAAGATCTTCAAATTTATATCATATTTTCAATAGAACATTTTTATTTGTTTGAGAACATTTATTCCAGAATATTTTTTCCAAAACATTTTATTTTGTTCTCAGAATAATTTTATTAATTCAAATCAATTTTTCCTTAGAACATTTTCATTTGTTTAAGGATACATTTATGTTTTTGGATTTTATCGTTATTCTACAACTTTTTTCGGAACAAATCCTGTTCTCGAAACATATTTTCTTGTGCATAGAACAATTTAATTTAATATGATATTTTAATTTATTCTCTATTTTTATGGAATATTTTATTTATTTTAGAACAATTTCTATTTTTAAGCTGAAAGTAATGAGTTAATAGAGTTGTCATTTTTTTTCCTCCACCCCAATCAAATGTAGTAGGGTGGAGCTTTTGCTTTTCATTTATGGGCCGTACAATTTTCTAAAAAAAATTAGGGGTTATACAGTGGTGGAGGGCAAACCGGCCGCATCTGCGATAGATGCCCCCGGGGTGGGGGAGGTTTCTATTTGTTCCATGACTTCCTGCGATCCAATCGCATGTAAGTTACTTCTTCCGCCGCCGTCCGCTCCAGAGCCATCTATTTATGGCGCGCGCGACTAGAATCACGCGCGTCGCAGAAGAGGCGAAGGCGGCAAGATCCGGCGGCCGGAGGTGGAGATGGAGGCGCCCGGAGGCGGGGGAGTGGCGGCTTGTACGATGGAATCGTGGCCACCCACGCGCGCGCTGCAAATAGACGTCCCCATCTGCTCCCGTAAAGACAATTCATCACGCGTATGATTTCCAACCAACACATCGCAGAAGCAGCTCACGCGCGGCGCGTTGTCCCCTATTCATCTTCGATCTCAAGCCAGGGGAGGGAGGGGCGGTAGCCGACGAGCTAGGGGAGGGGGTGACCGGGGAGGGGTGGTAGGTGGTAAGAGCAGCCGCCAGCAAGGTCGTCGGGGGTCGGGGTGGTGGTGGAGGCAACAGAGCTTTAGGGTTCCGGGTTGCCAAGGTCCAGGGGAGCTCCATGACCGCCGGCGATAGAGGGGTCGGGGCAGCGGAGGACGAGCAGCGGCAACGGTTCGGCCTACGGAGGGCGAAGCGCCGCGGGCGGGGCAGAGTATGACACCCGGTGGGGGGTGGCCGCCGGCAGGGGCAAGGAGAGGAGGCGGTGATCGACGGGCGTCAAGTTTGGTTAGGATTTTGCTGCGGTGGAGGGCGGCAGCGAAGGTGCCGAGAGTGGCACCGGGGAGGCGGGGGAGCAGCGTGCCAAAGCTCTTCTGCGACAGGAGCGGCGAAAATCGCAGAAGCGATGAATAGACACCCTCGTCCGCTCCAACCATCGCTACCCTCTCCCCAGCTCCGGCGCCACGCTAACCTTTCTCGCCGGCACGCCGCCTTCTCCTCATGCCCATCGCAGGCCACCGCCCGGCCCCGCCCAGCTGTCACTGCCCCAGCCCCTCCCTCTAGGTCCGGTGGCCATGGAAGCCCCAGCAACCGCCACCCCTCCACCACCCCGGGCGTCAGTGACCTCGCTGGCGGCCACTCCCCGCACCACTCACCCCTCGCCGGCCACCCTCTCCCCCTCCCCTACCTCGCAACCCTCGTTCGCGGCCCTTGCTCGAGGTGGAAGATGTACAGTGCCTTGAGTGATAGCTTTGCAGTCAGTAACGCACGCGATAAATAAATGGATCGGTTTGGGAGGGGACTTGGAAGTGGAGGGAAAAGGAGAACAGACGAGTTTAATAGACGCCCTTGCTCAAGGTGGAAGATGCACGATATAGTGGCTTCTACTTTGCCTTCTGCGATAGCTTTGCATTTAGTAACGCGCGTGATAAATAGACGGATTGGTTTGGAAAGAAACTTGGAAATGGAGGGTACAGATGAATTTAACAGACGGGACTTGGCCCAGTCATCCCCTCCGCTGCTACTGCCGCCGCCGCCGCCGCCCCCGCCCACCATGGGCTAGTGCCCCTCCACCCCTTACCGTCGCAAGCCCCCCTTCGATATATTTTATAGCATGAATGTCGTCAAATGACCCGTATAGCCATAATATATGTTCGTATTGCATGATCAAGAGTGTTTTTTTTCAAAAAAGAAGAAGAAAGTAAGTGCGTATAGAAAAGAGTTCGCGTGTTTGAGGTCTTGCTGCGGGGGTTTTAAATGGAGAGATTTTGATATTTGGGTCTCAATTCAGCGGTCTTTCAAGATTTGACATCGTTATCACACTGACATGTGAGGTCAATTTGAGTCATTGACATATGGGTTAGAATGTCAAATCTTGAAAGGCACACGAGTTGGATGTCAATTTTTGAAATTTCTCATTTTTTTAAATGCCAGTTACAAAGATCAAAATTGAGACCCCTCACTGTCGCCTCGTCGGACTCGAAACTTATCTAGTATGCATATTCAGATTGATAATTTTGAGCCATGCTCGCTATCGATCTTGTCATATTTGAATTCTACTCCCTTTCGTTCTGAAGGGATATATTTTACTTTTTGTCTTATGCTCAATTCAAATGGTTAGAGAATATATTAATATTTATAATATAAAAAACATTTTCAAGACATTTTATGGTGATTTTAGTACAATTAATTGGATGCGGTTGATGCAGAAAACGTCAATAACAATCAACCAGACGGCAGACGCAGAAAAAGTCAATGTGGCACTTCAGTAGTTGCTGTAAATAGGAATGTATACATGTTCACTGACAACTTATAAACTCCGATAGGTTGTCAAAGAGGCTGACACGGCAATAGGCCAGTTACCAACCACTCTGACGATACCAAGTTTCAAAAGACGCATTATGCATCTGGGTTCCCAGCTCGCTGAAGCATTAGATCTTCTGCATGATAACAGAGTTCGCCAGACCAGCTTGCTCAACAGTCTGGGTTGGGTCGGTCAGCTGCTTGGGTGGGAAGCCAGTCTGCAGCTGATACGACCTCGCAGCTCCAGGCCGGGATGCATCAATGAAGGATCTGATGTCGCCCACAGTGTGGTGCATGTTGAACCGGGCGACCAAGCGAGTGCCATCAGCCAGCCTCAGCTGTATGGATGTAAATGGCTGGGAGTCATCTACAACGAAGCTGGTGGACCTCGAAGCAGCAGAGGCCGCTGAAGCAGGAGCAGGTGCTGAACTTTCATCTGTAGAAGAACCTCCAAGGGTTCTTCCAACACCCTGGAAAGCTGAACGAGGCCTTATCGGTTCCTACATGAGCAAGACAAGCGAGGATAAATGTACTGGACTTGAGGTATTGCGAATGCAACTAGATCAGCCATAGATGGATGAAGGGTAGAGAACTTACCCGGTAATCTTCAAGTCTTTTCATAATATTCACATGAACTGGTGTGCTTCTGTCAGCAGGCTCCAGTTCCTGGGGGCACCGGGACATCTTAAGGCTCTGAAAACCAAACAAAGGCAAGGTTGGCATGAATTCATTTAGCTATGAAGAACCACAGCAAATCTTACACCAGGAAATCTTAAGCCTCAGCAATCATGTTATTCATACTTATTCATTTACATGATATACAGAAAGATAAAAAAGGCAGCCAAACAGTCCATGATGCTCTGTTACAATACTTAACCGACAACTTAAATAGCAGCTCACCAAATCTTTATATTGAAAACAGCCCAACCTTATGCTGTACAAGACATGCATATCATGAAAAAGAAAATAACAGAGAACCAGCAATGCAGCCAAACCATTTTATGTTTTTTTTTTCTGGCACAAAACAATGGCACAGTAAGCCTGAGGTCTGTGTCAAGTTTTAATGAGTTAATTTAAGGGTGCTTTTGAGATTCCAGCTCATATTTCGAGTCAAAGACTGAGTTTCACATGTCGTGTGAACCATATATTGGGCCCAAGAAAGTGGTTGAATGACTAATGGAATTAATGGAATTTTCAACATGATAACCTGTATTAAGGCCCTGTTAGTTTCAGCTTGAAGATTGTAGCTTGCCGGATCCAACAATCTCTTAAGGCCCTGTTAGTTTCAGCTTGTAGATTGTGGCTTGCAGGACCCAACAATCTCCCTCCAATTTACTTATTGGTTTTGACATTTCTTCAGTCTATAATTCAAAAGTTTGACCATTGTTCTACTAGTGCCATTTTATGCAACAACTTTTGAACTTATTCATATGGTAGTGGTCAAAGTTTCTCAAGTTTGACGACACATTCTTATACAGTATCTACTGGAGAACAGAGGGAGTACTTGGTATAGATAAAGTTATCCAGAAATATCATGCA
Source organism: Panicum virgatum (assembly GCF_016808335.1). Taxonomy (NCBI): domain Eukaryota; kingdom Viridiplantae; phylum Streptophyta; class Magnoliopsida; order Poales; family Poaceae; genus Panicum; species Panicum virgatum. Next base: position 33,283,755 of record NC_053151.1, on the reverse strand, counting down.
GAAGGAATCACCTCAATGAATTCTGCATTTGCAGGATCGTCATAGGCTCTCAGTGGACCGTCATCTACACTGAAACCATTGTTCCATAAGTGTATGACGTGGAGTATGTGAACTGGTTCCTGAGATGCAGACGCAGCCGCAGGCGCAGCAGATGGTGCTGTCTCCCCTGAAAGCAGTCGGCCAGTCCCTGTAAAGCTCCTCGAGCTGGATGACTGGCTATCAAGGAAAGGGGTTGGTGGTGCTTGGATAGCACCCGTCTGCCTCGCTTGTTCAAAGATTGCATCCACGTCATTCCTTCTAGTCGGATCTTGAACAAGCATCCCACTGCACGTATATAAAGAAAAATCACTTAAAAGAACACAAGAAAAAATAACCTCCCCCAGACCCCGCACAGTGCGGGAGCCTACGGCACTGGGTACGTCCTTTTTTTTTTGAGGTGCAAGTGCAACTATTAGAAATTCTCCTTTCTTTTGGCCTCCCACATAAAGTTCCCCCCCCCCCCAAGAGTTCCAACCAAATCAGTGCATGTTTTACAACTACCAAATTCTACATATTTAAGACTGGAAGAACCGGCCTACATACCAGGCCTGAAAGAACCGGCCACCTAAATACCAGGCACATATCGTTTTTCTTTCTTTCAAAAATCATGTTGCACATCATTGTTATACTGAAATTGAAATAATCAATCAATGTGCCCAAAGAAATTACTAGGGCATGTGTCCTCTATTGTAACTTCAAAACAACTTTTTTGCTGACTCAAATAAACTACTTAGATGTGATATCTACAATAACAATTTTTGGTACCTTAAGGCTTCAGTGGCTATGTTCAGTGTTTCTTACCCACCACCTAATGTTTATGATTCATTACATCAAATCACAATCAAAATACTCACATAACGATAAGGAATTTCAAGGCAACTTAAATAGTTAAATAAATAAAGGGTTTGCACAACAAGATTTGTATAAGAGAAATATTTTTTGCTAGCGCATCGCTACATGTGTAGAACAATTTTCCGTCATCTTTCGAGGGATGCACATTTGTGTGGGTAAGGCATGGGGCTTAAAGACAACCCTTCCCCAGACCCCGCACAGTGCGGGAAGCCTACGGCACTGGGTACGCCCTTTCGAGGGATGCACGGAATAGGTGGATATATAATTCACTACTAAATTTCGGTCAGAGAATCTAGCACAAATTTTAATATCCAACAGCTGCATTGATTTTGTTCCAAGGCGCAAAGAGCATGTTGCTTACTAGTAGTCTAAGTGTGGATGATTCGCATTTTTCACCTGGTGACTTTCCATAGACAGAAATATCGCATAATCCAAAATAAACAAGCACACGCGCACCCAAATCATGCTAAGCGCAATCCGATCATGCATAATTCCGACTAAAAAGTAGTAACTCAACTCAAATTTTTGGTTTGTTGCAACTGATAGGCTGCTACCGCTCACACAGTTGCCCAATATCTCGCAGAGCTCGCATGGGAATCAAAAGCAAATCCACGCAAAACTAACAGATGGAAACGCCGAACAAACCCAAATCCAACGAATTCACCCGGAAACCCGTTCTCACACTAACGAGAGGACCTAATAGATCAGAAACTTAAGAGGCTGCGATTCCCATACCCGCACGCACGATCGCCAGGAGACCCTACCAGTAAAGCCAATCGGTCAACATAACCCGCCGATAGAGACTGAGATATACCTCTTCTCGCCGCCGGTGTAGTACTCCTGGGGCTCGTCGGAGTCGCTGCCGCTGCCCCCGGCGCCTGGGAAGCCTGCGGGCCCGCGGTTGATGTCGGCGAGCGTGCGTATGGTGGGCCCCCCGCGGCCGCCGCCGGCCGCGGGCTTCTTCCCGCCGTTGGAGGAGGAGCTCATCGCCGGTGTGGTGGGGGATCGGGGTCGCGGCTGCTGGGGGTAGGGTTTGGCTCGCGCTTGGCTCGACGAGTCGCGTCGTGTGTACTCGGCGAGTCGAACAGCTCTGCTTCGGGTGGGTTGATAGAGGCGTGGTGGGGATTGGAATATAGGGGCCCGCGGTTGCGGAGGCATCACGCACGCGTTGCCGCAGCAGGAGAAGAAAATCGGACGGTGACGAGGACGGCGGCGGCGGTGCGATGCGACGGTGCCCCGTATCGTTAGAGGCCTGTTGGGCCGAGAAGGAACGCGCACGCACCGACGCGTCTACGCAAGAAGGCCCGATCCGAGGCTTTCGTCGTAGTCGAAGCCCATGTGTTGGATAAAGGCTAAGGGAAGTGGCGTCGTATTACAGGTGCTTGTACTCGTGTAACAACGATATCTCTCTTATCTTTGGATTGCTCATGTCCTATCCTAAGCAATCCAAGGAATATTATCTCGATGATTATTTACTTATTACGTGCCTAGAGGGACCCTTCAAAAAAGAGGTTGGTCGAAAATATTCTCAATCGATGATGTTGTAATCATACGAGGCATTAATTGTCCGGAACCGATTAGGATTCCGATTAATTTATTCAAGATCCGATTATGATTCTGATTGATTTGTCCAGGTTTCAATTAGGATTTCGATTGACGAAAGGCTAGTCCGACTTGCATATGGGATGAACAAAGTCCACATGTCAACAACACAAGACGGACCAAACCAAAAATTTAGGTGAAAACCTTACTCGCTATAGATTGAGATCAGTATTTTTCGGAGAGAGAGAGAGGCAGCATTGATCAGACAATCTGACTCGTGGCATCGTCAAACTACCAACCTGCAGTTGGATGACTCAGCGTCTCATCATATCCAGCATCGTACGGTCTCTTGGGAATATCTTATCGGATTGTGTCGATTAGAAGTTCATATGGAACAAGGTTAAGAACAGCCATGGTGTAACGGTGCTCTGCCAATCCACACCCGTCCCTCCAGAAAACAAATACCAGCCCGGCCGCCGAGAGCAGCTCCTCGTCGCCCTCTACCTCTTTCTATCCATAACCTGTTTCGCACGCGCCAGCCCTCACTTGATCGCCCTCTCCATAATTGGCATCATGGTTGGTATCTCGTTGCTGCACAACTAGCTATAGTCTCTCGATCCTGACCGATGTAACTTACTTTGCGTGCGTGCACGTTGCATGCAGGTCTCCGCCGGCGGCGGCCCCGACGACGACGGCTTGGTGGTGGATTACAAGGGCGACCCGGTGGACAAGTCCAGCACCGGCGGCTGGCTCGCCGCCGCCCTCATCACCGGTACGTGTGCTGATGCTTGCCCTGTGTTCGCTCGCTCGCGCGTGTTTCTGATGAGATCATGCTGTCCCGGCCGGTGTTCCCAGGCACGGAGCTCGCGGAGCGGGTGGGCGTGATGGGCGTCTCGACGAACATGGTGACGTACCTCGTCGGCCCCCTGCACCTCTCCAACGCCCGGTCGGCCAACATCGTCACCAACTTCATGGGCACGCTCAACCTCCTCGCCTTCCTCGGCGGCTTCGTCGCCGACGCCAAGCTCGGCCGCTACCGCACCATCGCCGCCTCCGCCACAGTCGCCACCACCGTACGTGACAACTCAAACATGTTTCGCGGCATCACGAGATCTCGTGCTGTGGTCTCTGCTGACGCTGCGTCCGTGCACGCATGATCTGTTTTTTTTTTTTGTAATAATCCGTCGCTTCATTATTGCAGGGGTTGGCCCTGCTGGCGGCGAGCACGGCGGTGCCCGGGATGCGGCCACCGCCGTGCGCCCCGGCGGACGGTGGCGGGTGCGCGGCGGCGAGCGGCAGGCAGATGGCGCTGCTGTTCCTGGCGCTGTACACGATCGCGGTGGGCGCGGGCGGGCTGAAGGCGAACGTGTCCGGGCTGGGCACGGACCAGTTCGACGGGCGCGACCCGCGGGAGGGCCGCGCCGAGGTGTTCTTCTTCAGCCGCTTCTACTTCCTGGTCAGCCTGGGCTCGCTCTTCGCCGCCACCGTGCTGGTGTACGTGCAGGACAACGTCGGCCGCGCCTGGGGGTACGGCATCTCGGCGGTCGTGATGGCGGCCGCCACGGCGGTGTTCGTGGCCGGCACGCGGAGGTACCGGTGCCGGAGGCCCCGGGGGAGCCCGCTCACGGTGATCGGCCGCGTGCTCTGGGCGGCGTGGCGGAACAGGAAGCTGCCCTGCCCCGCGGACGCCAGCGAGCTCCGCGGCTTCAGCAGGGCCAAGGTGCCGCACACCGACAGGCTCAGGTAATTAGTTTGTATGGAACGCTCGCTCGTACAGTCTTCTTACTGTACGTAGCGTTGCTTTGCATTTTCGTATATATATTTTTCACGCGAATTTACTATTTCACCAATCGATCTAGTAGTATCTTGTCTTTAACTTACTCGTGAGCAGATAACTTAATTAATTACTGGCTTCCAATTTTTTGTGATCATTAATTAATTTTGTAAATCGGCGATGCCACAGAATTAAGAAGGCGCGCCTGCGTAGTAGATCGGGTAGCAAAAGTAGTTGTCATGAAGCCAATTAGCTAGACTATTGACACAGAATCATGATGACATGACAGATGTGTATTTAAGTTGTAGTATAGGACACGAGAAGGGTGCTAATCTCGATTGCTACTACAAGTATTGGAAGAAATCAGATCACGAAAACGTGGTAATCTGGATTGTGGACTGATAAGGGTTTCATACACTGCATATAGTAAATGTGTGTATTAGTAGAAGGCTAGAAGCATAATCCTTCCTCGTTTGTAAGTAGCTAGGAGTACTGACTAAGGCGGTCGAAATAATGATGAACAAGAGAATCTGAAGAGGGAAAGTCGTGTGATCTTGCCAATACAACACGTAAGATCATGCTAGGATAAGGAAACAGCCAAGGCAAGAATTTAACCCCAAACTGAATGTACTAGGTCCACGAGCCGATCACATCGAATACGATAATGCCCACACATAGCTGCCCATCGCAGCTGGTCACTTGTACTTGGGCACTGAAGGGAGGTCACCGACATGCCAAGTTACAACATCTTCTCCTCCAAAAGAAACGTAGCACTGACGGTTCGGGAGCGAAGCTTGGGGCGTTTTTGGGAACACCATGGACGATTTTCCCAGCTCGCATAAACTTTGCCGGAACGGCCTAGAGCACATCGTCCATGGCTCCATGCTTTCAGCAGATTTTGTAGGGTAAACACACTGAATTGGGGAGCGAACGATGGCAATCAACATACTATATATCCACAAACATCAAAGTTGACAGCGAAAGATTATGTGAATCCTAATACGAACAATTTTTGTTTTATTTTATTTGTTTATTTGCTTTAATTTGCATGGGAGCTGTAGACAATTTAGCATTTTTTTCGTTTTTTTTTAATTTTTTGCAACAACAGGTTTCTGGACAAAGCTGCCATCGTGGACGCGGACCTGACGTCGGCGCACCCGGCGGTGGCAGCGGGGCCGACGCTGACGGAGGTGGAGGAGGTGAAGATGGTGGTCAAGCTGCTCCCGATCTGGTCCACCTGCATCCTCTTCTGGACGGTGTACTCCCAGATGAACACCTTCACGGTCGAGCAGGCGTCGCGGATGAACCGCCGCGTCGGCGGCGGCGGCTTCGTCGTCCCCGCGGGGTCCATGGCCGTCTTCCTGTACCTGGCCATCCTCCTCTTCACGTCGCTCAACGAGCGCTTGCTCGTCCCGCTCGCGCGGCGCGTCACGGGGCGCCGGGAGGGCCTGGCCTCGCTGCAGCGCGTGGGCGCGGGGCTGGTGCTCTCCACGATCGCCATGGTCGCCGCCGCGCTCGTCGAGAAGAAGCGCCGCGACGCGTCGGGCGGCGCCGCCATCAGCGCGTTCTGGCTGGTGCCGCAGCTCTTCCTGGTGGGCGCCAGCGAGGCGTTCGGGTACGTCGGGCAGCTGGAGTTCTTCATCCGGGAGGCCCCCGAGCGGATGAAGTCCATGAGCACGGGCCTGTTCCTCACCACCCTGTCCATGGGGTTCTACCTGAGCAGCGCGCTCGTGGCCGCCGTCGGCGCCGCCACGGGGGGCGCTTGGGTGCGGGACAACCTGGACGACGGGAGGCTGGACCTGTTCTACTGGATGCTCGCCGGGCTCGGCGTGTTCAACTTCGTGGGGTTCCTTTGCTTCGCGAGCCGGCACGAGTACAAGCGCGAGGCGCCCGCCGCGCCGGTCACGGCGACGGCGATCACGCGGGCGCGGGCCGTGGAGCTGACGAACCAGCCGGAGGAGGACGCGGTGATGGTGGCCATGGCCGTGAATATGATCGACGTCTAGGCGTGAAGAAGTGTGCGTGTTGCTGCCGCTGTGTAATCTGCGTTGTGTATATACAGCTCAAAAGTTCTCTGGAGCTGGGTTATTAACTGTGCATTGAGTAGTTTCTAATCGGACCTTGCCAGCTGCCGTGTTTTTATTTTCCTTTTCCTCAAGTTTTTGCAAAAAGGAAACCACGGGAAGTAGTAAGGTATTTTTTAGGATTTACTCCTCTTAAGGTGACTTATAGATCTTGTACTTGCGTAACTCACTAATATGGACTGTTGGATCCCGTCCAGAATCAATCTGGGTGTCTTGTTTTGTTTTGTTTTTGTTTTTATTTTTCTATTTATTATTATTATTATTTTCCTTTTGCACTTTGCATGTCTGTCAAGAATCAAATTTGTTTTTTTTCTTTTTTTTAAAAAAAAGGTTTAGTCGTAGATGCTCGTATGATCGCTCATGATTTGGAACTAGGTCGAGTATGTAGAATGGGGGGGGGGGACACTGGAGAGCGGTCATTCGCCAGGACCGGTTGCAGCGAATGGGTACGTCTTTTACTGTTCTTCTTCTTCCTCCCTCCTCCTTCCTCCTTCCTTCTTCCCCCCGTCGCCCCCGCCGCCGACCACCTCCTCCGGCTCCGCCGCCCTCCCTAACCGAGCACGCCACCGTCACGCCGTCTTCTCCCGTCGCCCCCACCGCCGGCCACAGCCCACCGGTTGTCCGGTCCCGCGCCGCCGCGCCCTCCGCCGGCCAACCCGCCTCCACCGCCGGGCCGCCGCCACCCCCGGACCCTCCTCTATGGCCGGCAGACATGGAGCCGCCCCCACCCCCAAGCAACCTGGACTCTAAGGCCGCCGCCGGCCCGCTCCGCCCACCTCCCACCCTCCCTGGCCGCCCCCTCCCCCTCCCCCAAACCCTAGCTCGTGCCGCCTCCCGCCGGAGGAGTCGCGCGCGGCTACTCGCGCGCCGCTACCCGTAGCGGCGCTCGCGTGCCAACTAAGAAATCTGGGGGAATGGGCACTATCACACATCTTTAAAACATTTTATTTTGTCCCTAGAGCTAGAGTGGTGACAGGTTGTTCCTAAGGCAAGGATCAAACGGATTGGAAATTCTAGAGTGGATAGAGCTGTATGAGCATGTATACCACTATCTGAATCCAGAAAACAAATGCTAACTCAATAACTTTCCTGGCCGCCGACATCGTAACGCTGCTAGTTTGGGACATTTTTCCAGATCAGGCCGTTGCAGTGAAAGTGATCAAATCTAGGTGGGAATCGGACTGGCGCGCGGACGCAGCGTGCTACCAATTTTTTTTCGCGACCGTGTCTGAGCACGATTTTCATTAAGAAAAAATTAGTTACAGACACAATTTTGATGCGGCCACACAAAGCTTGACCAATATAAAAGCACAAAAAACTAAAAATAGAGAAACACTGAAAAACCAAACACAAACCAAAACACATAACGACAACACAGATAGCAACAAACAATACGAGGAGGACAACACCCTCCATCAGAAAACTAAAGAAACCCACACCACAAGCATGCTACCAACGTGTTTCGGAAGATTTTCTCGAACTGGACAAACCTTTCAAACAAGCAATGAAGCAAGGACGTGAGTCCGTGACACTGGTTGTTGCTGTGTGTGTTTTTACTTTCTCTTCTATTGCATTAGTTAATATTTTGCAAACGCTCGTGGTTGCGAGGCTGCCCGCCAGCGTTCGACCCCGTGATCGCAATGCTAGTGTCACACCGGGTGCTGAGGCCTGTGTGTGGGTGTGCGTGCGTGTGTGTGAAGGTGTGCGTGCGTGTGTGTGACGCATTCCGAGACTACTCGGACAATCTCGTCTGCGTTGAGTCCGGTCAGCATGGGCGCCCAAAATTTTACATGACTCCCCAGTGCTTTTAGGTGCTTTCAAAAAAAAAAGTAGTAGTAAGGGCATAAGGCTGATTTGCGTTTCTGTTCAGGCTGAAATTCGATAATATCTACCAATGTTTAAAATCGCAGGCTATAGAATTTAGCGGAAGCTTAGCCAAAACGCTATTTTACCGCTATAACGGCGCTATTCGGCGCTATAGCGCGCTAATGAGCATCGCGACAGCTACTTCTGGCCGCTATAGCGGCACTATTTTAGCGCTATAGCATGCTATTTTTTACATTGATATGTACCAACGGTATCAGATTCATATCACAGGCTCCATGTAACTCTCCATCTTCTTAGCTTAACAGTTTATATATAAAAGCCCAGAGAACAAAGCATCATGCATGTCATGGGCGACCTACCTTTGCCCACTAGGCTTCTTTTGCTGTCAGCACAGACGTCCAGCCATCGACAGATCGCACGACGAGACCAGCCGCCTTTTTTCTGCCAAAAGTCGCGGGGAGATGTAGACGCTGGTGGCCTGGTGGGCGGTGGCGACACGGCGACACCCCACCCACACTCACAGTCTGCACGACGACACGGGTGGCGTGGCGGGTCGGGGCGCCCGCGCCCGTACACGACAACGTGTGCGTGCACCAATCTCCTCGCTGCTCTCACATAGTCACATGGCAAGCGGGCACGCCCGTCTCTCAATAATCGCGCGCTCCTAGCATTTTTTCCCGAAAAAAAAAACCTTCGCCTTTCGTCGCAACCGAGGGTCTGTTGGGAGCGCTACACAACACTAAAAACAGTTCCACTCTTAAAAAGACTAGTGGATTGCGCGCGCGTTGCGCGCGCTCATAATTTCTTTATATTAAATCAATATTCAATATGGTTAGAGAAGATATGTGGGCGTATTTATATTTACCGTGTATTTGTTTCTTTTTTTTAGAGTTTGATAAATAGCTAATGTAATTAATTAAGCTTTTGTGCTACAAAATGCATATAGGTACGAACTCACAGTAGATAACTATAATATTAATATTATACATTATTTATAGGGAATTATAATAGACAATAGATTACCTTTATGTTACAACAAAACACTTTTTTTATATGTACAACAAAACACATTTGGTGCTCTAGTAAAAGGCTAGAAACTACCAAGTACATAATCTAAATTCGAGCTGTAGTTGCAACTGTTTTGGGATGGTCTGAAAAGAGTTGCGCGCATAATTCCCTTTTAATCTTAGAGGTAATTATCATGATAGTAAAAAATATTTTCATTTGCAGGGGAATGTACATTTATGAAAATGGTATGTACATCTTTTTTTATAAGATCTAACGGGGAAAAGAGAAACAAGAAGTAAGTTAACGTTTTAGAAAATTCTATTTTTTTTCCAGGTGTAACCAAAGAAGATCTAACGGGTCTTAGTTTGTGCAAAACATCCCAGATAGCTGATGTATAGCCCAAGTATTAAGGAGTGCATGTATGATAGTGTAAGCTGCTCAGGCAGCACAAGGAGCATTTTTTGGTCGTTGAAGAGTTAGGTGATTGCCTTTTTGTTTCAGAAAGCGCGATAACTGTTTGATTAAAGATTTAGTAGAGTTATCATTGTCATAAGATGGGCAAAGTAACTAAATGGTCCATACATATTAGCATTCCAATAGTTCGAGGATACTTTTGCTGAAATAGCCCGATCAATCACATTTGGTTAAGGTAGCAAGATGCAAAATATTTGCAATGGAATTGTGCTCTCTTGTTGGCCATACAGACATGCACCATTGCTTTATTTTCAAAATGCTGCGCAAAATTAAACAAGCAATTCTAATATGGAACGAAGAACTTAAATACTTAATATGCATCAGCTAGAGGTTTAGTTCTCATAACTATTAATTCTTACTAAGGCACTCCAAGTGCTGTTGGTGATCCTTGGTCATGGCTTTGTACAGCTAGTACCGTGCTTAGGTGGTGCTGATGAGCATGTCTGATAGCAGCATTGTAGACCTTGAAAAGATGCTGCCATCATCAGGTAGTGCTCATGCAGTTGCTGGAGTACCTGAAGCAATTCCATTGCTGGTTTCTTAGATGGATTGGATTTATCCTGCAGGTAATCAGCATATGGAAGTCTTGTTATTAAAGTGGACAAATCTATGTTAAAGTATGTCAAGCTGACATAATAATTTAATTTGTGTAGCATACCATCAAAAGGAGGCCGACTGCCAATAGAAGCTAGATTACAACTTAATGGGTCATGCACCAGCTAGTAAGGTACTGCCACGAAACGATTAAATAAGCAGGATCAAATGTGAACCATGCAGCTTCGATAATGTGGGCCAATGTCAGCAGTAAAGGAGTAACCATCTAAAGTAGAAAGGTTGTGGATACACTTAACTGCAAGCTTGTTTCTTTCACCTTTTGGTAAGCAAATGATGAAGATAACTGTCCATATAAGTGTGCCTGAGCTGACACAGAGTTTTATGTTCTTGATCAGGGTTTTGCATAGCCATCTAAATGGGTGCAAGCGTGGAGGTAAACGTGAGTTTATGTAGCTGATAATAGGTCGCATCCATGCTGGTACTGGTGGCAGTTTCAGCCCACAATACACAAAGATCAGGTGTAACGGCCTTCTCCATATGACTGCTGCCACTGTGGCTACAACAATGGCTAGTATGAAATGAAGCGGCTTCTTGGGGTTAAAGCGTAGTGGAAATTGAAGCGACACGGACAGCGCAGCATCTATTAGAGGAATGGCTAGTTCAAGAGGAGGTTGGAAGTTGCTCCCTGTAGCAACTCCTATTGTTGCCTCACCTCCTGTGGCGGTTTCACTCTGCTCCTCCATTTCTGCAGAATAGAAAAAGTTCATAGTAAAAGGAAGTATGATGGTTGGCTAGTTAGAGTATTTGCAGGGACATAAATATCTGCTGCTTGTTTTCTTTTCAAAGTATTTTGTATACAAAGTCAATGCAGCTTGGCAGGTACGATAATAGCAATTAAAATATTAATGTTTCAGTTCTTTATCTAAAAGAAGGAAAGCGTTGTATTCTCACTTGATTGAGCATGGAAATTTTCTATCACAGGGTGCTCATACCAAATTAAACAGGTAACTACATGTAAAGGGAATAGCGAGTTATACTAATGCTTTGGGCAATAAGAGTTTAATAAACAGCAAATAAATGAACATGTTACCTACAATGTGGTGGGAAAATTGTTTCAGGATGTAAAAAATCATCAGTAACTATAGATGCAGATGCTGACGACGACATTTAAATTCACGGTAACTGAAATACAACTGGATTGGAACCTGTCTGTGGCTCTGAAGCAGCATGTGATGAGGATCCCATTTATGCAGTCACTAATAGCGTCGATAACTGACTGAAGCTTGATGTCTGAATACAAAGAGTATCTACAGATCCTGTTTTCAGAGTGGAAACTTCATTTGCTAGCTACGAAATGAGCAATCTGGCCGACCTGTTCAGGAGAGAATTTTTAGATCGAGAGAGAACAGCAGTACTTCTAAAGCAGAAGATGTAGTAGTATTTCCATTATGGGTCTGCAACCAAATATGAATGTGTAAATCCAAGTTTTTATGTGTGCGCAGACACTTTACCTGAGTCTCTGCAGATCCAAGCAGCTTGGTTTTTTCCTCGGCTTCCTGCTGACTGCTGCTCCTTGCTGGAAGACGAAGAGGAGGTGACTATAATAGCAATTAAAATGTTAATGTTTCAGTTCTTTATCTAAAAGAGGGAAAGCGTTGTATTCTCACTTGATTGAGCATGGAAATTTTCTATCACAGGGTGCTCATACCAAATTAAACAGGTAACTACATGTAAAGGGAATAGCGAGTTATACTAATGCTTTGGGCAATAAGAGTTTAATAAACAGCAAATGAATGAACATGTTACCTACAATGTGGTGGGAAAATTGTTTCAGGATGTAAAAAATCATCAGTAACTATAGATGCAGATGCTGACGACGACATTTAAATTCACGGTAACTGAAATACAACTGGATTGGAACCTGTCTGTGGCTCTGAAGCAGCATGTGATGGGGATCCCATTTATGCAGTCACTAATAGCGTCGATAACTGACTGAAGCTTGATGTCTGAATACAAAGAGTATCTACAGATCCTGTTTTCAGAGTGGAAACTTCATTTGCTGGCTACGAAATGAGCAATCTGGCCGACCTGTTCAGGAGAGAATTTTTAGATCGAGAGAGAACAGCAGTACTTCTAAAGCAGAAGATGTAGTAGCATTTCCATTATGGGTCTGCAACGAAATATGAATGTGTAAATCCAAGTTTTTATGTGTGCGCAGACACTTTACCTGAGTCTCTGCAGATCCAAGCAGCTTGGTTTTTTCCTCGGCTTCCTGCTGACTGCTGCTCCTTGCTGGAAGACGAAGAGGAGGTGAGCTGTAGAACTTGTACCCGTATAGTTGTGGTTTTATCTCGCTTAGCAGGGTGAATATTCGTTAGTGCAGAGTTGTATTTCAATTCTGCGTGTAATCTGATTTCTCCTTCATCTCTTCTGAGAGGAGCAGTACCTGAGATCTCGAGGTCGATAAAATAAGAGTTGAACTGGGGCACGCGTCGGGGCGCTGGAATCGGCGTTCGGTGTCGTCGTCGAATCCGTCGAGCTTCCGCAGGGCGTGGACCAGCCCCGCGCTTCAGACCGGAGTTGCTGCTGAAGTAGGCCCAGCAGTGCTCGCAGCGGGGGACGCGGTCGCCGCCGGTGAGCGGAGAGCAACGACGCCGTTACGGCCGCGGACTGGGAGCGGCGGTCGCCGCCGGGCCGACCACGAGCGAGGAACCGTGGTGCTGGGCAGGCCGCGGGGAGGCGGCTGCGGTGGCGACGGACCGACCATGGGCGGCTACGGCCGCGACGGACCGACCGCGGGCGAGGAGCGGCGAAGTCGGGCCAGCCATGTGCATTCGCTTCGGACCGGCCGTGGGCGGGCAGCGGCGAAGGCAGCGGCCTCGTGCCGCTCGGCCATACCAGCTGCGGCGCGAGGACAGGCAGTGGTCGACCGAGACGAGGGGAAGAAGAATGAGAATGTAGGCGGGGGCCTCCGCGGTGACGAGGGCGTCGCAGAGAAGGAGGCCCAGGGCGCCGCGCCCTTTGGCGGCCGGAGCGGAGGCGGCATGATGCGGAGCCCGCCCGGTCTGCTCGCCACGCCGCGCCCCTCTTCTGCCGCCGGTGCGAGTGGAGAGAGCAGGGGGGCGCCAGGAGAAGCATCGCCGCCGGCGCCGTCTCCGTATGCTCCGAGGAGGTCAAAGAAAGATCCAGAATCGAGATATTTTCGAGGTGCTACAGTTGGCACGGTGAGAACCGATCGTCACCGTCAATTACAAATCGAATGGACAGTAAAAATTTTACTGTCGTGGCCATCTCCAGAGCTCACGGAGCCGCGGGGGAATCATATATAGAAATATCCCAACCTTCACTCCATTCAAAAAAACAGCTCCACTCTATTTTTTTTCCAACTCCTCATGCTATACCAATTCTTAGAGCTAGTGGAGCTAGATAAAATTACACATCATTCCACACATTAAACAGATAACGGTTGGATCTTTCTCTTCTATCCTCCCACTGACACTCACACTCTTGTGGACGTGCGAGCCGTGCTGTGTCGCTCCCGCCGGCTATTACTGCCGCTCCCATCCTTGTTCGCCGTTAATCTGCCTCCTTCCCCTCTCTCGTCGGCGACCTCCACCCCTTCTCCTCTCTCGCTGGCGGTGGCTCCCTCCGCTGTCGCATCTATAGGCTCTCGTCGCGATGCCACGACCTTCTCCTCCCTCACCGGCCGCCTCCTTCCCCTCCCTCGCCGGCGGCCTCTAGCCCTTTTCCTCCCACGTCGACGGCCGCTGCGTCTTCTCCTCCTCTCTTGCCGACGGTGGCTCCCTTCACGCGGGCGAGATGCACTGCTCCCTCCACTGTCACACTTGTAGGCCACTAGTAGAGATGGCAGCGGATCGGGTTCGGTGCGGGTATCCGCGGGTTTCGGTTTTTCGGGTTTCGGGTTTGGTATTGGTTTTTCGCCCACGGTTTTCAGGTTCGGGTTTGGGTTTGGTTTCGGGTTCGGTTTCGGGTTTTGGTTTCCACCCATGGATATCCAATGAATATCCGAAATGAATTATTTGGAATTAAAACTCATGTTTTATAATATGTTAATGATAATTTGTTTACTTAGACTATTAAATTTATTGAAAGTTGAGTCATGAAAATATTTATTATTTGTTGCCTCTTGTTTATACATGTGAATATGTGTATATTTATCCGCGGGTTTCGGGTATCCATTCGGGTTTCGGGTATCCGCGGGTTTGGTTTTGGTGATGGATTTCCACCCGAATCGGTTTCGGGTTTGAGTTCGGGTTTCGATTTCGGGTTTCGGTTTTGGGTGCACGGAGACTCCACCCGATGCAAACCCGACCCGTTGCCATTCTTAGCCACTAGAAGCCACATCCGTCTTGAGGTAGAATCTTTCCTGACAGGTGGGGTCTATATGAAAGTGACCTGATGAAAGGTGGGTCGAGCTGGACTAATACCTTGCACGTTAGTCCTGTGGAGGTGGAGGAGCTAGGCTATTGGCTTGTGCAGTGGGTTGACTTGTATATCTGATGGACTTAAGTCATACAATAGCCAAACATTTTTGATGGAGTGGAGTTAGGAAATGGAGTAAAGTTCGTCGGAGAAGCAGCAGGGCGCTACGCTGGTCCCCCGGCGACGTGACGCGGCCAGCACTAGCGGAGTCCAGATCAAAAAGCTGGTGCGGCGCGGCGTCATACTCCAGCACCCCACGCCTCCCTCGCGCTCGTTGCTTCGCTTTTCGACCACCGAACGCTAGCCGCAGTCCGACCTAGGCGGCGGCGGCAGCAGCAGCAGGGCGCTCCCCGGCTCCGGTCCATCTATCGCGTTGTCATGGCCGCGCAACCGACGATCCCGCGCCGCGGCCTCTTCGTCGGCGGGGGCTGGAGGGAGCCGTCGCTCGGGCGCCGCCTCCCCGTCGTCAACCCGGCCACCGAGGCCACCATCGGTTCGTCCGCCCCCGCCCCCCCCCCCCCCCCCCGACCGCTTCGACAACATACCCGCTAGTGCGGTACTGAACTCGCCCTTGTTTTGTTTTGTGTGTGTGTGTGTGGTGATCGGCGAAGGCGACATCCCGGCGGCCACGGCGGAGGACGTGGAGATCGCGGTCGCGGCGGCGCGGGACGCGTTCTCGCGCGACGGCGGGAGGCACTGGTCGCACGCCCCTGGGGCCGTGCGGGCCAAGTTCCTCAGGGCGATCGCTGCCAAGGTGCGAATTATGTGTCCCCTCGGAATCTGCAGTAGCTGGTTGATTTCAAGTTTGTTGGTGCCTTGAACATCTCGTTGCTGTGTAAACGGAGTTAATTTTAGGGTGATACCCGTGATAGATGGCTTCTGGAGAACAAAAAATGACCCGTGATCGAGATGGATCTCTGCTGAACAATTGTCAGATGACTATGGCTCTTTTGTTTGGCCAGTCAACTGGCATCATTTTACTAACGTTGATTAGTTTGATTGTTGTGTATGAACTTCTGCTAATCTTCTGTATTTTTGGGGCATAGAGTTTTTAGTTTTGAGGTAATAGAAGGATGGCAACAGTGCAGGCTCCAAGCAAAGATAACCTTGTTCCTGCTATGCCGTGGCACTGACATTGGCACTTGTCTCTCAACATCACATAGCAAATCTTGTAACGTAGGCATTCTTAAGCAGTTCAGCTATTAGCCACCGGCATTGGATGCTACTGTTGTCATTTAAGATTAATCCGTGTCTGAATGTGGAAGGTTTTACTAGTTTGCTGTTTGATGCATTTTAAATGGAAAATCTAATAGCTGAACCACTGTTAGTATGGGGAAAATTTCCCATTGTCATCCATCTGTTAACTGTTAACTCACAGTAAATTTCTTTAAATGTTGTTGGGTGCAGATTAAAGATAGAAAATCTGATCTGGCTTTGCTGGAGACACTTGATTCTGGGAAGCCTCTGGATGAAACAGATGCGGATATGGTAACTTCAATTATTTGCATTCTGATCTTCAGTGTGCCTGAAGAAACAAGATGATGCATGTTTTAATCAATGTCTTTACATTTTATATTAGGAGGATGCTGCTGTATGCTTTGAGTACTATGCTGATCTGGCAGAGTCTTTAGATGAGAAGCAACGTTCACCAATCTCTCTACCTATGGAGAATTTCAAGTCCCATATACTCAAAGAACCCATTGGGGTTGTTGGACTGATCACTCCCTGGTATGACATCTGCTTTATTTCAACATGTTCTTCAAACACTTAATTGCATGTTGATCCATGAGTGTATGTGGATTCCATTGTGTATCAAATATTTTGATATTTTCATTAATCCTTTTCTTCTAAAAATCAAGTCTTTTGTGGTACCAGAATGAATATTTGTTGTGTATCTTTACATGTCAATGGTTTGATAAATAAGAAGCAAGTGGACATTCCGAAGTCCTATAAGAGGTTATCCTTTATGTTTTTATATGAGTAGCTGAATAATTGGTAATGTATTTGACAACCAAGATAATTTTGCATCGGGTTCCTTTTGTATCTCGTAGTTTAATTTCTTCGAATCTACTGGTACAAGCTGCAACCAGTTATAAATGAAATTGGTTCTGTTTTTCTCAACGAACAAATAGGTTCTGTTTGATCTTTTCTTCTTCTCAAAGTATAGCATGCCAAGACCATTTAGAAATGCGTTTTTCTTCTCCAAGTCCTTTGTGGCCATATTTCAACTTTTTAGTCGTTATTTTCATTTTCAATTGTTGAGCCCTTCAAAAAATTAGGGATATTTTGAGTGCATTTACCCCATGAACCTTGACGTGCATCCTATTCTTACAATACAACATAGTAGTTAATAAAGTGTAGCTGTTTCTGCTGGTGTTTTTGTGTAATTATTTTCAGATGACCATTCTGATTAATTTTGTGTTTTCCATGTATAAATGAAGGAACTATCCTCTGTTGATGGCTACTTGGAAGGTCGCACCTTCCTTGGCTGCTGGGTGCACAGCTGTGTTAAAGCCATCGGAGTTGGCTTCTCTGTAAGACTTGATACCTTTGAAGTCACTTAATAATACAATTGCTATATCCTAGGACTAAAATCTGGTCTAAATTCAGGACTTGCTTAGAGCTTGGTGCAATATGCATAGAGGTAGGCCTACCTCCAGGTGTGTTGAACATAATTACGGGTCTGGGCCCTGAAGCTGGCGGTCCATTATCTTCACATCCCCATGTGGATAAGGTCAAACCTCTTTCTCAATGAGTATACTCATATGCTGATGGACATCGCATTGTCTGACATGATTATCATCAGTCTGAAGTTCTCAAATTTTGTTGGCTCTGTTTTGTAGGTTGCTTTTACCGGAAGTACAGAGACTGGTAAGAGAATAATGACTGCTGCTGCTCAAATGGTTAAGGTCTGTTCTCTATGTGTTTAGTTGCTTATCCTTTGTCGGTAAATTTCCACACCCTAAATAAATTCCATCAGCTTGTGATCGTTATGCTTCTGTTGATGAAAAAAACCCTATAAATCATGCTTTCTGTATACCATATAATACTTATTCCATTGTTTATTTCTTCTTCAACAGCCTGTTTCGTTAGAACTTGGAGGCAAAAGTCCTCTTATTGTCTTTGATGACGTTGACATTGACAAAGGTCTCTTCCTCCCTCATGTTGCATTATGCCCCTAATTTTATGGCAAATTCTGTTATATGTACTAAGGTCTCACTGAATTCAAATCAGCTGTTGAATGGGCCATGTTTGGGATCTTTGCGAATGCTGGACAAGTCTGCAGTGCTACTTCTCGTCTACTTCTGCATGTATGTAGTTCTTCTAGCTGTTTAGACTAGCTGTTTAAACAGCACGTAATAATATTTCTAACACATGACATGAGAAAATTCACAGGAGAAAATAGCAAAGCAATTCTTGGATAGATTGGTCGCATGGGCAAAGAATATCAAAGTCTCCGACCCACTGGAGGAAGGCTGCAGGCTGGGGTCTGTTGTCAGTGAAGGGCAGGTAATGCTTAGGAAGTACATCACGCTTGTTGATGTTTTGTTGCAAATAGTACCTTTTATGAATCTGTAAACACTGCAATGGAGAGATTATTATGTCCAAATCAAATAACTGTTCAAAATCATGACAACAGTGATGATCTCTTGCACAAGAAACTCTTAATAGTTTTACTTCTTTGCACATTACCATGCCAAAAAATATAATTCTATGCAGTTATGTTTCAATATGAACTTAGAATAGTCTGAACTCTGGTGTCTGGACTCTACTTGCATGTGGCATTCACAACTCTGCGTGTCTTAAAACTGAAGAAGTGCACTGTTGTGTAATACAGCAATCTTATTTATACAACTGAAGAGCTCTGTTTCATATTCCAGTATGAAAAGATAAAGAAGTTCATCTCAACGGCAAGAAGCGAAGGAGCCACAATTTTATATGGTGGTGCCCGACCACAGGTAAGCATCCTTAGTTAGATTATCCCTTTTTGTCTCCATGGCTATAGATCCTACCTACATTAATCAACTTTCAGCACCTCGGAAGAGGGTTCTTTATTGAACCTACAATTATAACAGATGTTAGTACATCAATGCAAATTTGGCGAGAGGAAGTCTTTGGACCAGTCGTCTGTGTCAAAGAGTTTAGGACAGAGAGTGAAGCTGTGGAACTTGCAAATGATACTCAGTGAGTCACTATTGCATGATTTTGCATATGAAAAAAGATAACCTCTAATGCCTATATTGTTTATTCGCCTTCTCTACCAATTCTTTTCAGCTATGGTTTAGCTGGTGCAGTGATCTCTAATGATGAAGAGAGGTGTGAGCGCATTTCGAAGGTAACGTAGTACGACATGAACATTGATTTCACCTCCTTATTAGTTGCAAGGATGTTAGAATTATCATGAAATGGAAGGATTTCATCCCGTAACACATGTAAACCTGTCACCTGCAGGCCCTTCATTCTGGTATTGTTTGGATAAATTGCTCTCAACCAACCTTTGTCCAAGCTCCATGGGGAGGGAATAAGCGGAGTGGTTTTGGTCGTGAGCTCGGACAATGGTGAGTGCCAAATGCACCTTGCTTTAAGTAATGCATCAATATTAAAAGATCGCACAATTTGTTATCATCACTGTTAAACAAAAGGTTCTTCAATCCTTGCCCTCTGAATTGTGTTCGCTATTCCTTTCAGGGGCCTTGACAACTACCTGACCGTCAAGCAAGTCACCAAGTACTGCTCGGATGAGCCATGGGGATGGTACCAGCCTCCATCGAAGCTGTAAACAGGTTCACGCCAGGAGAATGGAGCGCATCATTCACGGAAGAGGCAACATCAATCCTGCGCGTGGACAGAACTTATGTACAATACGGTGCTCTTTGAATAAAAAGCCCTTACGACAAAGCGGCTTGTACTTGTGCTGTTAACGAATCCAGGACAGTGTACTTTATCATGGGCTGTTCAGTTTGCACTCTGCAGACTAGCCAAGATCGAAGTAAACAAAGATATTTGGTTAATCTTGAGACTACTGGTGTTTTTACACTTAATTACTACATGTGCGAGAAATTTTAGAATTTAACACTTAATTTGGTTAATCTTGAGACTACGGAATTTGGCACCCAATTCGCAAACCTTTCAGAATTCGACACCGTGCGAATTCTTTGAGTTTGGGTGTTTCTCATCCCTTTTCTCTAATTTCTCTCTTTTTCCTTTTCTTTTTAATCAACCAGGCCATATGAAGAGACGATAATGCCCCTACCTGATGGGTTCCTGTTTTCCCTTTTTAACACAAAGCGAGTTAAAATTTCGAGCTGACTTTGCATTCACCGCTATTTCCTTTGAATCCCTGTACGACTCGTTTCTGAATTCTGATGAACAGCAGTGCTCTAAAATCTAGCCCGCCCGATGTGACCTTTTCGAACGAGCAATTAGATGCCGCCGCCTCAAACCGCGACCCCTCTGGCCATCCTCTCCCGCTTCCTCTCGTCGCCCTCGCCCCCGACGCTGCCCGAGCTCCTCCGCGTCCACGCGCTCGCCGTCACCTCGGGCCTCTCCCCGCGCCCCGACATCGCCGCCAAGCTCGTCTCCGCCTACTCCTCCGCGGGGCGGCCCGGGCTCGCCGCGCTCGCCTTCTCGGCCTCCCCATGCCCCGACGCGTTCCTCTGGAACTCCCTCATCCGCGCCCACCACTGCGCCTCCGATTTCGCGGCCGCGCTCGCCGCGCACCGCCGTATGCTCGCGTCGGGCACGCGGCCCTCCCGCTTCACCGCGCCGCTCGCCGCCTCAGCCGCTGCCGAGTTGAGCGCGCTCGGCGTCGGCGCCTCCGTGCACGCCTACTGCGTCAGGTGCGGCCTCCTCGTCGGCGATGGCGGCTCCGTCGCCGTCGCGTCGTCGCTGGTGTACATGTATGCCAGGTGCGGCGTCGTCAGGGACGGGGTGAAGGTGTTCGAGGAAATGCCCGAGAGGGACGTGGTCGCGTGGACTGCGGTGGTATCTGGGTGCGTGCGGAATGGGCAGTGCGCGGAGGGTTTGCGCTATCTGGTGGAGATGATCAGGCTTGCAGACAACAGCGGAACGAGGCCAAACTCACGGACGATGGAGAGTGGCTTAGAGGCGTGTGGGGTGCTAGGTGAGCTGAACTCCGGTCAATGCTTGCATGGCTATGCAGTGAAGATCGGGGTTGGCAATTCCCCGTTGGTGGCTTCTGCACTTTTCTCAATGTACTCGAAGTGTCACAACACCGAGGGTGCGTCTGTTTTGTTCCCGGAGTTACCAGAGAAAGATGTGGTTTCCTGGACTAACTTGATTGGAGCTTACTGTCGGAGAGGGTTTATTAGGGAGGCCATTGAGTTGTTTCAGGAGATGGAGGAGTCCGATCTGCAGCCAGATGAGGTTCTCATTAGTTGTGTCCTTGCAGGGTTGGGTAACAGTGGAAATGTGCATGGAGGGAAGGCATTTCATGCGCTTATAACAAAGAGAAACTTTGAAGATAGTGTATTGACAGGAAATGCTTTGATATCAATGTATGGAAAATTTGAATTGGTGGACGTTGCAGGCAGAGTTTTTAGATCGTCGCATCAACAAAATGCGGACTCATGGAATTTGATGATTGTAGGATACTGCAAAGCTGGATGTGATGTCAAATGCTTGGAGCTGTACTGTGAGCTGCAGTTCAGAGACAAGGATGAATTCCTGTGCGATGCCAATAGCTTGGTTTCTGCTATCTCGTGTTGCTCACGGCTAGAAGAACTAAGACTAGGTCAATCTGCACACTGTTATTCAATCAAGCACTTGCTTGATGATAATTTGTCAGTTGCAAATGTTTTAATTGGCATGTATGGAAGGTGTGGAAAATTTGATCATGCCTGCAAAATATTTGCCCTGACCAAACTGAAGGGGGATGTTGTCACGTGGAATGCATTGATTTCCAGCTATGCTTATCTGGGGCATTCAAATTCTGCATTGTCACTGTATGATCAAATGCTTACTGAAGGTTTGAAACCCAACTCAGCAACCTTGACCACTGTCATTTCAGCTTGTGCAAACCTGGTTACATTGGAACGCGCAGAGCATATACATTCTTATGTGAAAGATATGGGGTGGGAATCTGATGTATCAATCAGTACGGCCCTTGTTGACATGTATGCTAAATGTGGGCAACTTGGAATTGCAAGAAGGATTTTTTATTCTATGCTTCAACGCGATGTTGTTTCTTGGAATGTGATGATATCAGGGTATGGGATGCATGGGGAAGCAAAACGAGCATTAGAATTATTTGATGAGATGGTGAGTGGAAGTGTCAAGCCTAATGGTGTCACCTTTCTTGCCATTTTATCTGCTTGCTGCCATTCAGGGCTTGTTGAGGAGGGCAGGAAGCTGTTCACTAGAATGGCAAAATACTCACTTGAGCCTAACCTGAAGCATTATGCCTGTATGGTGGATCTCTTAGGGAAATCTGGACATCTCCAAGAAGCAGAAGATATGGTTTTGGCCATGCCAGCAGAACCTGATGGTGGGGTATGGGGAACTTTGCTTACTGCCTGCAAAGTTCACAACAACTTTGAGATGGGGTTAAGGATTGCAAAAAAGGCGTTTGCTTCTGACCCAGAAAATGATGGATATTACATTTTAATGTCTAATTCTTATGGCAGTGTTCAAAAATGGGATGAGATAGAGAAACTAAGAAAGATGATGAAGAATCATGGAGTGGAAAAAGGTGTAGGTTGGAGTGCAGTTGATAATCGTGGGTGACTTCAATTGTAGATATGTTCTTTCATCACCCATAATTACTTTTTCTAAATTTTTTTTTCCAAAAAGATAGTGGCCTTATAGACTGATTGATGAAAGCATCGGCTCATTGACATTAGTTTAGGTAAAAACGTGGAAGATTTGTGCGTGTGGATGATTTGAATGGTACAGAAGCGATTGGAGTTGAAATTACTACACGTGTTGGAAGTAATGTGTATAAATGGTTACATCGTAAAAGTTAAGGCCATAAAAATATTGACTGTGCTTCTTTTGGAGAATACACAAATTGATCCAATGTGCTATCTGTATCATAGAAGTGGGAAGTAGGAACTGTTCCCATAAAGGTGCATAAATAGATCTGTGCACCAGGCTGGCTGTAGCATGGTAGATACAGATTGTTGGCAGTAGATTTCTGTATGATGAGACTGAAGCAGCACCACTAGTAGATATTATTTGACCATGATCATGGTGTCAGTGCCACTATTACATTTTTCTATAAAAAGTACTGAGCTAGTATCATGTCACTGCAATTTTGCCATGACCATGGTGTTAGTGTCACTATTGCAGTTTTCTGAAAGAAGTACTGATCTTGTATTATGCTGATGCAATTGTTGGTTGTGAAAGAATTGACATATCTGAAATGTACCCGGCTGCTTATAACATGGTAACTCATTCTCCCAGTTGATCTGTTTTTATTTAGCTTTTTTTTCTTCCTGTTTTTAGAATTTTTTTTCACTATGTACTATGGGGTTGTTGTGGTGGAGTGAAAAGTGAAAACTTCTCCAGGTTAGCCGCAAATGCAACTTCCCTCTGTTACTTTTCTCGTGTTACACATTGTTCGTTATGGCTGCATCTAGTTTTCTATTTACTTTTCTCCTTGTGATACATTGTCTGGTGTGGCTGCCGTTTCTTTCAACTGCTAATGAAACATTCGCTCTGTTCGTTTGGCTTGGCAGCCAACCAGCCAGCAGTATTGTTCTCTCATACTAAATCAGCACCAGCCACCAGCTACCAGCCAGTCAGCAGTACTGTTTTCTCATAACAAATCAGCACCAGCTACAGCCGAGTGAACACAGCGAATGTCTTTGCATGGTCAGTTAAATGATTACTTGCATGGTCCTCGCAAGTCTTGACAAAGCACAAAGGAGCTCATGCCGTGGCTGCATGTAAGAGCCAGGTGACACAAAAGTGCCCACGGAAAATATCACAACCTTGCCTGGTTGCTTAAGCATTCGTTTTTCGTCGGCAGGCGCGTGTGGCCAAGCCTTCTAGCGATCATGACGATCAGCTTACATGATTACATCGTGCTTGATTGGTCCCCGGTTGCTGCAGGTTTGGTTCTTCATCACTGGATAGTTGATTCTGTTCTTCATACTGACCTGTTATTCTATCTTGATTTGTAGGAGGGCAGAAACTTCCTGCAGGTACGAATCAGAATAATGAGGTAGGGTCGGAAAATGGTACCCAGTGCCACGTTGAAGCAGAGCTAAGCCGTGGTAGCGCTGACTGGAGCAAAAAGCCGGCAGCAGCATATGCAGTTGCTACATGGCATGACCTTTTTGTGTCACGTTGCTCATAAAATTCTTAGGGTCCATGTCTTCGGAGCACTAATTGTTCTGTAAATGATGCTGAGCAAGCCGGTGCCACACAGTGACACAGGGAGATGTAAACTGAAAACCTCTGACCAACTTGTCACTTCTTTTGTAGTTTTGTTGCCTGTTGACGACATATGGCTGAGCACGGCTGCGCTATCGTGCGGGCCTGAACGAATAAATGAAACCTGATGCCTCATAAATCCTGTCTCGACATTCAAATATTTTTCAAATCTTTGGTACTCCTACTTCCTTTTCTTCCACCTGGGAATTCTTGCCGACTATTTATAGTTCAAAATCCAAACAAACTCTTCCTCAAAAAAAAAATCCAAACAAACTCTGTTGTGGCTCAATCACGTGAGGAGCACGAACAGAACCTTCTAGCAGCTTCTCCTCACTTTCCTTCCTCCCCCGTTCGGGGCCGAGTCGTCGCAAAATCCTCAGCGCCGGCCATCCACCAACCGATGGACGGACGCAACGGCCCGCGACGTCGCAATCGCGCCGCACGATACCGCGCCTGTGATGAACTGCTAAAGAAAACAAAAACGCCGTTACGACCAGGAGAGTCCGGTTCACCCGGGCCAAAGAAAAGATCTTCACGAAAACGCCCCCGGGGCGAACGCGGCACCAAACCGGGCCAGCCGGCCAAATCCCCACCCCGCGCGGATCGGACGGCCCTGATCCCACGGCCCACGCAACCCCGAAACCGCCGCCCCGCCGCGGAGGGGGGCAGTCTCGTCATTTTGGCCCCGCCGTGGTGGATCAATAAACGCGAACCGAAAAGCCCAGGAGATTTCGCTTCTCTTTCCTCTCCGCCCCCCCTCTCTCTTTCATTAACTCCGCGCCCCACCGCCCCGTCTTATCTATCCATCCATCCGCCCCGAGTCTGTCCTCGCCTTCCCTCTCTCTCGCCGCTCGCCCGCCGCATCGCTTTTTAGGGTTTTCTCCGCCTCCTCGATCGCTCCCCACGCGCGCTCGTCGACGAGGCCGGCAGGTCCGCTCCGCCCCCCAGCCCACGTACCGCCCCCGGCGAGATGGGACACAGCGACGCCGCATCGCCCGCATCGGCGGCCGCCGCTCGCGACGCGAAGAAGAAGAGGGTAAGGGCGGGTCTTATCCGTTTGTCTGCGGGGGTGGGGTGATCCCCGTGATTCGATTCGGGTCCGGGAGGTTCCGGGTTGGGCTGGATTTGATTGCGCCGCGTGCTGATCTGATCTGAGTTCCTGTTTTTTCGGGTGCGCCTCGCAGGGGAACCGGACGGCGGCGAAGCTGAAGCAGAGCAAGCTCGAGACGCGCCGCGAGCAGTGGCTGTCCGGGCAAGGTCTGATCTCGTGCATGTTCTGTTCTGATGCTTTTAATCCGCAGTTTGTGATTTGGGGGATTTCTTGTTGGGGGGATTCGGCAGTGGTGTGCATGCGAGAGTTAAGATGTCCCTGCGCTGGATCAAGGCTTTATCCAACCCCTTTTGATCTCTCCTGAGTTCGGACGATGGATACATTGTCCGGGAAATTTTTATAAGGGCTGCCGTAGAATGCAATATCTCGTTTATTTGGGGTGATCTAGTTGGACGTGTAGTGTTTTCATTGATGGTTTGTTAAAAATCTGACCCCGTTTTTTGTGCTTTGGATTGGTCCAGGCAAGGATGGGAAAGAGACCAAGGTTGCGGCTTCGCCAACAGGAGCAGGATCAAATGCTGGCTCACCCATCCTCGCTTCCCCGCACCCTCCACTCCCACGTCGTCGTGCGGACACGAGGTCTAGGGGAAGTGATCCGGATGACAGGGAGGAGGCTGGCACTGCTGGACTAGAGGTAGGCAGCAGCGATCTTGACTCCCCCATGCACAGCCCTGCCTCCGAAAAGTCCCATGGCGATGGTGGCGCTCGGAGGAAAGTGTTCTCCGGCAATGGTGGTGGCCCCAGCCTCAGTAGTGGCAGCAGTGTGTGGTCCAGCTCGAGGAGTGTGAGTGATGCTGAGGAGGATGCAGGCTGCCCTGAGGATGAGAGTGAAGTCTTGGATGATTGGGAAGCGGCTGCTGATGCACTCTATGATGATGACAGTCAGTGCCACCAGAGTTCAGTTCCGACTACACCCCCACCAGCTCCTACCAATGCAGCACCTGCCAATGTAGCAAGACCAGAACCAATCCGGAGCAAGACAAGGGCTTGGGCACCTGATGATATATTTCGTCCACAGAGCTTACCCAGTATCTCCAAGCAGGCCAGCTTCCCGGCGAGCATTGGTAACTGCTGGGCAGGGATGGGGATGGGTGCTGCGCAGCAGGGTATTCTCTCATTGCCACTGTCGTGCCCGATATGCTACGAAGATCTTGACCCAACAGACTCTAGCTTCCTCCCCTGCCCTTGTGGGTTTCACCTGTGCCTCTTCTGCCACAAGAGGATCCTTGAGGCAGATGGGCGCTGCCCAGGTTGCAGGAAGCAATACAACACCGCGTCTGCAGCAGAAGGTGGTGGCGGCCCAAAAGCAACAACAGTTGGGACTGGACGAGAGATGGCAAATATAGCACCAGTGCGACTATCCCGTTCTTGTAGCATGGGTCCAACATACTAGACTTCCAGGGTTATACTAGTTCTATGTTGTAGCTCAACTCATTGCATGTTACTGTTGGATATGCTAGTTTTTTGCGTATCGTCTGCTTTTGGTATAAAGAAATGTGAATATTGGAATAGGTGCTGAATCCATATAGACTTGTCCAGAAACTATGTTTTTTAGATTGTTCCCATTGCATGTGTTGCTGGAGAACTGTTTGTTGCTTACAGTTTGTGAGATAATATATATGCTATATAAGGTGACTGTTGTGTCCTTACCTACGAGGAGATGAGCAGTAACTGTTGTTTGTTCAATAACTTCAATGTGTGAACATGAAGTTTAGCTGTTGGCAATCTTGTTACCTGTTATGGATCTATATATTCATTTTCTTTGTAGGTTTGATCTGTGAGTGTAGCTCCCAGCACTCCATAGAATTTGTCTTTGTTCGGTTTCTGTCTGCTTTTCCTGTGGGCATTTGAGCATCTAGCATTTAAGTTGATTATCATTTGGCTAGCTTTCAGATTCTGGTTCACCATTACTTGCCAGTCTTGCCATTCTTATTATTCTGCTCTTGGCACGAAGGGACATGATCTCCATCATATTGTAAGTTGGTACATTATGTCTTCTCTTGCTCTGTTGTGCAAAATTTTATATCATATGTGCACATCTCCACTTCATAACCATGTAAATAGGTATATGTAACAATACTTTATCTTCGCTTCATAACCATGTAGGTAGGTCTGTGACCACTTACCATGAACCTAATGCCTGGCAGGGTTTTATTTCCCGACCGGTAACCGGTAACCGCCGGACTCCGGTTCCGGTTTACCGGACCGGTTTGACCGGTTACCGGTCGGAACCGGTTGAATTCAAATCCAAATTCAAATAAATTCAAAAGCTCCCGTGTAACCGGTTCCGACCGGTTTACCGGCCGGTTTGACCGGTTTACCGGTAGGTTTGACCGGTTTGAATTCAAATCCAAATTCAAAAGCTCCCGTGCAACCGGTTTACCGGCCGGTTTGACCGGTTTGATTGGTGGGCCTTAATGGGCTGGCCCATTTTTTTTCTTTTTCTTTTTTGATTTAACTTTAAATCCCCGCAAACTATACTAAATGAACGAATTTTTGAGAAAATTTGATACCATTAGATTCATCGCAACTTGAAGTATTTTTAGGAATTTTTCATTTTTTGAATTTAAATTTAAATTTTGAATTTTGGCCGGTTGGGTACCGGCCGAAACCGGAACCGGTCCGGACCGGTTTGACCGGTAACCGGTCAAACCGGACCGGTTCCCACCGGTAAGGTTAACCCTGATGCCTGGTCCCTCAAATGCTGTCCTAGTTAGCTACTATAAATTTCATGAGCTTCTATTATGCATTCACTTTTAAGCTTTCTATATGCGAGCTTGACCTGGTGTGAGGAGTCCTTCAAATTCAGCATTAAATTTTGCATTGGACATCATAAGTCTTATTGAACATCATGTATGCATTATAAATTTCTGATCCTGCTTTGACCTGTTTACGATATCTTTTGTATTCACTGACTGTCAAACCTAGTGTACCTGTATGTTCAATTATGTGGAAGCCCTAGAATTTGTTCAGGAACAATTAGTTTACAGAACTTCAAAGCTAAGTTTGGTAATGTCATGAACCCTTCGTTTTACTGGAGAAGGGAGAAGAGGTTGGAGATTAAGCGGCCTTAGCTAAGTTTGTATTGACTTGAAGTGTTTGTCTTCAAAATATAGTGAATGTGTGCCGTCTTAAAGAGTGCTCGTGTGTTGCCATAGTCTAGTTCTTTCATCACCCTGAGTGTATTTTATTTGTGGGGATTGGTTGCCCTACCTGACCATTATGATCTGGTGTTTTTTTGTGAAGGTGGTCTGAACTTGATATGTATATTGGACAGAACTAGAATGTTGAAATGGCTCTGGCTCTGCAGATTTGATTATTGACTGCTGAGAATTTCTGCTTTGTTGATTTCATGCTATTTGAGGTCCCAAGGCTGGGCACAGTTATTTGAACGTGTTTTCAGCATTACCATTGTATCAGAGTGTTGGCTTGAAAGATTGACATTGTATCAGAGATTATACTGTTCTTGATGAGTTGGCTGTACACAGGAAGTGAAATATTGCCATTGCCATCAGCCTTCCAAGTGCAATCTCTAGGTTTGCCTCACTGAATTAGATTGCAGTCCATCATTAGGTTTATCACGATCTGTTATCTGGTATAATGGGCTAACCGAAACTACCAAACGAGCTCGTGCATGATGAGATTGGCCTAGTTATGGTGTCAGAGTGCTTTTCAGTTTTCACCCCTGCCAATAATCGATCATCATTCTGAGAAATAATGACACGGTCTTCTTTTCTTTTGAATATGATTGGAGAACAATCCTCATTACGTAGTCTGTCGCATTTTCAACAAAAAGATACTATGGATCCATCAATATTTTGGAAGCACTATAAGCCATAAGCACAAGCACATTACTAAGCATGAATGGCTACATTCTGGAAGCATAGTGAGACTGGGTGCATGAAACACTTCTGGAAGAGTAGTGAGACTGTACATGCAACACGTTAAAGTTTAAAGGTTTAGATAATTATCTGCATCCAGAAGTCAATTTAAAGCTGATACACAGATAACAAACTGAATGAGAACTGCAACTTCCCTCTTATCACGGGAGTAGCCTACCAACTTCCCGCTTCAGCCACGAGGTGCGCAGCCTGGGTTCATAGGAGAGAAAGATCTCCCGGTTCTCGGTGTCCTTGAAAACATCGGAGGCTAAGACCTTGACTTCATCAGACACATCCGCCATGGTGTTCATTGCTTTGATGCAGCTCGAGATTGTGAACTGATCGGCTTCCTTTGCTTTCTGTTCTTTCACGCGAGCTTGCTTCATCCTGAAATTTAGATAGGTCTCCATGATCTGCTGGATGTCTGAAACCTTTCGCTTCTTGCACCTGTCTCTCTGCGGCTCTCCGCAAGAACTTGACTGGGCCTGTTCATCAGCTCTCCTTTTCCTTCCCTCTGCGCCATGCTGTTGTCGTCCCAGTACCTCCTCAGGATGGTTATGCAAAACGTCAAGATCATCTATACCTTGTGGTCCTAATGCCGTTCGTTGAAGTAGGCTGATATTGTTCCATGTCTCGTCAAAGTTTGCATTAATCGTTCCACTAGGCCTTCCAGACATGTCTGGGGTTGTGCTCATGTTGTTGACTCCCTCATCAACATTTCCAACAATATTCTGAGGTGAAATATGTCCTCCTTCAGGAATAGGACCTATGACGGATGCATGTATATCAGAAAAGCAAAGGGCAACACTGCAATTCTTCTCATTAGTCTTTATTGTGTTGAGGTGGCGTGCATGTACGTGTGCATCCGGGGATAGGAGGGAGGTGCATACCATCAAATAACAGCTCCAGCGAATCAAGCAGTGGAAAGCTCTTAGTTTGGAACTTCCGTGCCTTGGGCATATCCTGCCAAATTAAAAAAAGAATATTAAAATTCTACCTTTGCTGCTTATATGATAGAGCAGAAGAGTTAAATCCTCACCTCAATTATCTCATCCCAGATTTCATCTGTCGCTCCAATCATGAATGCACCCTGGTCCCATGAAACACCATCACGCTGGAGGATCAATTTTATCAATTTGTAATCTCTCTTCAATTGAGTCTCATGTTCCTGGATTTGCATTTTACTAAACTTTGCTTCTGGATACCTCATGTTGAAATCCTTAACAATTTTCCTCCACCCCTCTGTTCTCCATCCATTTGGGGTATGATAATGTGAATTATTGTTCTCATGTAGTATATCAACAAGGCCCTTTTCATACTTCATCATCCATCTTGCTCGGTGTGCCATTTAACCCTGCAACAGGCCAGAAAGCATAAATTGTATTGCTCTGAAGAGGGAACCTAAAACTAAAATTTAATAATGCCTCATGTTTTGCGCTTAACCCTACTATATGATAAGTACTCTAGACCTATACTACTTGGTACATGTTCTTTACAGACTCAATAGTAAGTTACATTGCATTCTCATAGGAATAAGTAACCCAGTTCTGTAGGTACAAGGACAGCTATTCAGCTAATATCTACATGAACCTAATAGTACTCAGTAATACAGAAAGAAAAGACTGCATTTTATCTCTATTGAAGGTGAGCACGAATGAAGCATGACAGTGCCACGTCACTATGTCAGCTTCTTTTTCACACGGTGTCCATTTAGAATCGAGACCAGTGAACAACAATATATATAGC
This sequence comes from Panicum virgatum, assembly GCF_016808335.1. Taxonomy (NCBI): domain Eukaryota; kingdom Viridiplantae; phylum Streptophyta; class Magnoliopsida; order Poales; family Poaceae; genus Panicum; species Panicum virgatum. The sequence goes on along the minus strand of NC_053151.1, from coordinate 33,253,020 downwards.
AATCAAAAGGTTTTTAAAATTATTTTCACATGTCACCCAGAACCCACTAAGTACATACACTTAGAATCATGTACATAATCCTATGGGACAGTAACCTAAACAGGACGTAAGATTTCCTTGGTTTTGTGTGCCACAACCATCCACCCAAAATGTTTTCTTTAGCAATTGGCGAACAAGCATGCCATTGATTCTACTACCATTTGGAAATCATTGAGAATGCACAAATCCATTCAGTAATCCGTAGCACAGTTTTTCCCGTACTAGTTTGCTACAGCGAATGGGATTACTGCAATTATGAACAAACTCAATCATGGTGTGCACTGATATTTCGACCCGACTATGCTCACAGTCTGTGTAGAAACAGTGCTACTAAACAAATCAAAGGAAATGCGAGAGAGCTCTCAAAACAGAAAACGATTGCATCAATGACCCAAACTATAAAAGATATAAGTATTTGCTGCTTTGTTAGAAAGATTAGCCTCACTGAGGTAGTGGCTCCCAAGACCAAATACAGTCAAGTTCAAGCAACATAGGCGAAAATGCATGTGGATAGTTGGAGACAAATACATCTTGCTCCAGCTACTACTGATCAGCAACAAACAGAAACCTACTTGCACAGACGCCCTATTCATAAGCCCGACAAGAATTTAATCGAACCCAAGTTACATAACAACGAACAGAACCACATCGAGCAACCACCGAACCGATTCGACACCATCGAGCAGCATTGAGCGAGCCGCAGCCTCGGCAGCAAACGCTATCAGCAACGCCGCGTCAAAACCAGAGACTCGCAGGATTGAGGCCGCTCGAACCCACCCCGGCGGATTCAAACCCGCTTGGAACGCTACCTAAACGGGAGGGGAGGGGCCGCAAGAGCAGGGCCAAGGCCCAAGGCAACGGTGAGGGAAGGATCTAGGTACCTCCGCGCCGAGCTCGCGGGAATCAGGAGAAGCGGCAGAGGCGCTGTGGGCGGGCCGCGAGCCGGCCGTCTCGAGCTCAACGGCGTCGAAGCCTCGCGTGCTGCGGTCCCCGATCGCTGCCCCGGGCCGCGTAGGGTTTCCCCTCCCCCCCTGTTGGGCGTGGAGGCCGGGCTGTTTGGTACCCGTGATTTGTCCCCAGCCAAACGTGGTTTTGCTACCGAAAATCCAAATTAGAGAGGAGGGGTGAAATCTGGAAGTCGTAAAAATTGCTGGAGGACTTGCGTTAATCGTGCTCCATCTAATTTAAAATACATGTCTACATATAAAATTTATAGATTTTTTTTGTGTGGGTACAAAATTGCATAGATTAACAATTTATAAGTAGGGGTGGTTCTAGGCTGACCCACTCAAAATTGAATAAGATTAGAACTCGGCATTTTTAGGATCCGATTCTTAAATTACCTAGATTAAAAATTAAGATTCTTTACCACCATAAGTGAGGTATCTGAGGAAGAGACCCTCGTGTGAGCGAGGGTACAAGAACACCACGTGGGATCAATCACGTTCACCACCATTCGAGTGGGTCTTGAACCCGCTTCGCGGCAATCCGTGTCATTTTAGTTTTAACGGTGAACCCGTCCGACCCAAGGATCACTGCACATCAGCTTGATAACGGAATGCTATTGTTAACAAGCTTCTGGAGATGAGGAGTAATCCTCATACAAACGGAACGCTTGAGATATGCACATAGAAACCACACTCATTCGTCATTTCCTAGTTCACTTCTCGAGTGAGCTCTATATTTCACAATTTCTATTTTCTTTGGACAGCGAAAGAAGAATCATTAAAACTCATAGCGACATTACACTTCTCGATAAGAGAGACACATATGCTTTGCACTTGTAATGTATGCACACAAAGAAATTTCTAGCTACATGGTGGACATATCTTGCGCTTCAAATTTCTGCATTTCCACCAGATGACCTGTCCCTACTTAACAGATCATTTGGGACATTTGGAGAAATGGCCTCCCCCCCCCCCAGGGATTGAATCCACGATTCTTGGCACCCATTCTCTGCAGCTCAATTTTCTCACTTCTCGGACAATGAAATGAGCTGCAAAACCAGAGAGAGAAGATTTTGCTTCAAAATAATGTAATGGCCTGAACTTCTACAGCAATCGCATATCAATATAGGTAAACAAAGCAAAGCCACGCACCTGACTAGCGACCTCAAGCAGACGCCTGTTACTTTGTGGTGAGTCTGTCAAGATCACTTGAGATTTGTGTTCCTCTACTGGACCCATATGATGGAGAATCTTGTCAGTGACAGAATCATCAGTACTATTCTCAATGCGCTTGCTCTTTCGCTTCCTACGGTTGAATGTGTACATGCATGCAGTTCGATTGGAACTGATAGAGGATATGGTTGCATTTTCTTCATTGGTTGAGGAGCTGACAATAGGAGCTACACCAAATTTGTCTAAATCCAAGTTGCAAATATGTTGGCTCGTATCTTCTTTCTTATCTGATGTAGTAATCTCTTGTGTTCTGCACTCTGAGAGGTCTTCTTTCATGTTAACTGTAACAAGATAATCATGTTTAAATGATGATAATATATCCGGATGAGAATTGAGTGTTTTAGAATAGTACCTTCATCTTCAGTGCTGTTTTTCATTGGTTCTTCAGTGCTGTTTTTCATTGGTTCCACGGTCTGCATAGACCTATTATCAGAATCAAACGGACCCTGCATTGGGTCAGTCAGATACTTCGTGGCTTCAGTAACATGTTGCCCAACATGATTTTCACCATGTCTATCAAATATCTTTGAAGGAGAAAGATCATGTTCAAGGGCCTGAAGTAGCAGCATACATCCATTACCATCAGAAGTGTTGGATGCTTCATTTTCTGTTTTCCTTTGCACCTTATTTGCAGTATGCTTATATATAGACCCACTTCTTTTGCTCCTCCTACGCTTGCAGTATCTTAGATTTCCAGTTTGGAGTACCTCTGCCTCCAGGCAGCAAAATTTTTTAGCAATTACTTTCTTTCCACTGATCGAAAGATTTTTCACTTGACCAGCATTCCGACCACTTCGTCCCAAGGGTGTCTCTACACTTCGAACATGCTGTTTACGTGAACTAGTATTTCTGGCACCTCTACTGCAATAGCATATGGCTTCCTTATGTGTAATTGCCCTAGACAATGCAAGATAATGATTGCAATTGTGCAGGTCCTCCATTTTCCCCACATTTTCATCCTCCTTTAAATTTCTTGGAATACAATAAATTTCAGAACTTACTGGAGATTTACTTCTATCTCTCATGCAGATCTTAGAAAGATGACTGCTCATCTCGCTATCATCAGTTTTCTCAGGGTCGGAGCATCTGATTCTGTTTTCTTTAGCTTGAATTTTTGTCTGGTTCAACTCATTTTTTGCTTTCTCCAGCTCTCCTTCAAGTGAGAGTACAGTACTTTGGGCACTATGCAGCTGCATCTCAAGTTCTTCAATCCTTTTAATGTGAGCCGAAGATTGCAATTTTGCTTCTTTGATCTGCACACACACAAACATATTTGGAAATCAGACAAAGTGAGACAGAAATCACTTTATCATATTATAATGCAATAATTTAGGAGAAGTTTATAGGGGCACAGATACAGGAAGAAAGTGCAGAATGACTGGTAGAAGTTAAGCGCTGTTATCCATTACATATTAAATATTAAGGTCCTATCAGAAAAGGTAATCATGACTTGTTTAAATTATTATAGTTAAGAGCACAGCTTGCCCATTTCACGCCAAACTCCATCATCAAAACTAACTAAGTCATCTCAAAATAACTAAATCTTAATTGCCTTGACAGAAAGTGAAAGGTGCAGTGCAAATTTCTGACAGTGCTCATTGAGTCAGTGTAACTTGATTCAAATTTGACAGCCATTTGGAAGAAATCGATTGTTAGAGACCATTGGAATCCAATGAAAAAAAATAACTACAGGTTATCACAAGTTCGTAGGCATCCCCTCTGCTCAAGGAGTCGCCAAAATCAAAGTAGACAAGCAGCAACATTATCCCCCTACGCAAGTATTCAGGAACCTGACTGACTGAAGTAGCTGCATATTTCAATATCATAGAACTGCACAACTTCTCATCTCTCAAATACGAATTGGCAAGACAATCACTCCCAATCCAAGCAAGCAAGGACGTTCCTGAACACAATCAACGCCACTGCATGCCGCGTTGCACACTGATTAATTTCAACTTCAAACTCTAAAAAAATATTTCAACTTCATCAGAAAGGCTAGCATAACATTGCAAACCGTAGAAAGGCTAGAACAACATTGCAAACCGTTTCGATCCGGAATCCAAGCAGAGAAAGAAAAGGAGACGAAGGCGGAAAGGGGGGAGGTCGGAATTAAACACGACGGTGGCAAAGAAAGGCGACCTTGGAGTCGGAGATGGCCTTAAGGCGCAGAAGTGCGGCGACGGCGTCATCCCTAGCAGCGGCCATCCCTCCCACAAGCGCGGCGGCGCGCCGCTCAGCTGCGAGGATCCGCGCCGCCGCCTCCCTGGCGGCGTTCAACATGACCTCCGCGGACGCTCTCTTCACCGCTTCAATCGTCGTCATCTCGGGCCACCCAAGAGATGAAAGCTCCGATCCTTCGCCAATGGCGGAAGATCGGGAGGCGAAAATGTGCGGGAACTTTGGTTTCCTCCTCACCTGGGATTGGGAAGCCGAGACGGCCGGAGTCTGGTGTTTCTTGGGCAGTTTTTTTTTTTTTTGATAGGGTTTCTTGGGTAGTTGGGCGGAAATGTGGTGGAGTGGAGCGGGGCAGGCTTAAAAAAACCGGCCGGAACCGGTTGGTTACCGCGGTTACCAGTGTTACCGGCCCGGACCGGTTTCGGTTTCGGTCGGTTGGAAACCGGCCCAAATTCAAATTTTAAATTTGAATTCAAAAAAATGGAAAAATCTCAAAAAATTTCTAAAAATACTTCAAGTTGCGACGAATGTAATGGTGTCAATTTTTTTGAAATATTCGTTGATTTACCATATTTTGCGGGCATTTGAATTTAAATAAAAAAAACGATCGGCCCATTAAGGCCCAACGGCCCGTAACCGACACTTAAGGCGCCCCCCCCCCCCCCCACCCACACAAGCCTCAGACCGGCGCCCCCCTCCCTATTTCCCCCTCCTCCCTCCAGCCGCCGCCAGGACGCCCAACCGGCGCTCAACGCCGGATAGCCGCTCGGATATCGTGGCTGGCCGGCCGGTAGCACCGGTTAGCCGGCCGGCGCCCGGATCTAACCGGCTGCACCGGTTAACCGGCCGGTAACGACAGTAAGCCGACCCCTAGAGGCGGTAAGCCGGACCGGCGCGTCGGTAAGCCTTCCGAAGGTTTTTTTTTCTTTTGAGTTGATTTACAATATTAGATGATTTGTTTTAGGATTTAGATGTATGATCTAGGTGTACTTAGGATTTAGATAAGATTTAAGTGTATGACGTAAGGATTTAGGTTGATTTGATTTAGGTTTATTTAGGATTTAGGTAGAATTGAATATTAAGGTGCATATATGTTTTTAGGATTTATGTGATTGATATGTCTTTGTTGTCCATTTGTGCAGATAGACAATGTCAGGTAGAGATAAAGATGTTTTATGAGAACATGATGAAAATTTTTATCCCGGATGGCGATGCAAGTATTGTAATACGCAGAAAGCAGGAGGTGGTGCGACTAGATTGAAACAACATTTGGCTCACCGCGGGGCGGAGGTGGTCCATTGCAGGGATGTGCCACCAGATGTGCGGGATTATTTTCAGCGTGACATTGAGAAGGCTAGGAAGACAACTGCTGAACGGGCTCGAGAGAGGTTGAGATGGGAGAAGGCTGCAGCGGAGGGAAACAATCCCGGTGAAGAAGAAGATGAGGAGACTCAACTGCAGCGTGCCTTGGACCTATCGAGAGCGCAAGCAGAGTACCGACGAGATTGGAACAGAGAGGAGGTGCATACGAGCATGGAGGGGGTAGTGGTTCGACGAGGGGGAATCCTTTGCAGAGGATGTTGCGTAGGGCAACTTCGCAGAGGGAGAGTCCTGCGGTGGAGGATTATAACGTGGCATCCGGTGGGAGAAGAGGAATGACCCAACAAAGAATTGATACAGGCTCCTGGATGTAGAAGGATAGGAATGCAAAGGAAGCTATTGGTAAAACTTGGTCAAAGTTTTTCCATTTTGCGGGAGTACCTGGAAGACAGGCTGACAATCCTTACTTTGTCAGCGCGGTCAGGGAGACACATAAGTGGGGTATGTTTTCTTTCATTCGTATGAGACCTATGAGCTTACATTTCTGTATCTCATGATTTTCATATATTTGCAGGTGAAGGTATCGCATCACCAACTGGACGGAATATTGATGGCAAGTACCTTGATCAGAACGAGCGAGACTTGAAGACGAGGTACGTAAATTTTCAGAAAGACTGGCGCTTATTTGGCGTCACGTTGATGTGTGATTCATGTACTGGGCCGACGAGGATGAGTGTCATCAACTTTTTGATATACTGCAATGGAGTCATGTGGTTCCACAAGTCTATTGATGCGAGTGGAAGAACTCAAGATAGCACATACACTCACCTAGGGAAGAGGAAATTCCAGAGGGGGCATACGAAGGGTGACTCGAAGCGTCAAAAACAAAAAGGAAAAGTATCAGCAAAATCAGTGAATAGCGACACGTCCACTGATAATGGCGATGGTGCGCGTAGTCCACCGTATCAGGAGACTGGGGATAGCAGCTCCGCCGGTGCTGGTGACGGTAGTGACGGTGCTGATGCTGGTGGTGGTGGTAGTGGTAGTGGTGGTGGTATTCCTATTCGTTTCACAGGTATACATTGCACATATATATGCACACCTGTTTCTGGTTATGAGTACTAATTATTATATATGGTTAATTGCAGGGGAGACTCAGTTCACACATGCTACTTAGGACCCCGATCATGGAGCACCGGAATCGCCGAGGAGAACGGTTGGACCGACGGACTACGACAGTCCACAGTATTCTTCTTCGTACTACAGCGATACCTCGCAGTCTTTTCACTATCCCATACCTGACATCAGTATGCAGACACAGACGAGATGGGTGTACGAATGGGAAGACCCTCATTTTTACACTATGTTAGTTCAAAAATGGGAGACAACATCGGCGTGGACAGGGCAATCTTGGCAAGACTACAAGGCTGAACTGCTTAGAGTGCGAGGTTTGAATGTGATGTCCATCGCCGAATACCAAATGAAGTCCAGAATGGGGTCTTCCCATTCTTACGTTAAACTATTATTAATGTGTATCAGTGACTACTGTATTTGTAGGCACGATTATGACTATGGTATTTGTATGTGTAACGAACATGGCACCATTGATGCCATTTCGAGTGATTTTGGTGATCGAATGACAACACAACACTTGGACTAATATGATTGTTAAAGATGACCATTCAGGCTTTTAGGTTCAAGTGATGACAAAGAGAAGATAGGCGTAGCTAGGCCCAAAGGGCCGCCCCCTACGGGGGTTCCGCTACCCGGTTAGCGGACGGGGGTCGAGGGGGAGCCGCCCCTCGCGGGTCTCAGGGTAGCGCCCTGAAAGCTCTTCGATTCAGGAGCACCGGAAGAACCGACGCCAGGGCATCGGAGCATCCGGTGGTAGTCGGAAGAACCGACGCCATAATACCTTGGTGCAGAAAGGAATCGAAGCCAAGTCAGCCTATAGGCACCGGTTGAACCGACGGTCCAAAATAGCGCATTGGTGCATTGGCCGTCCTTTGTACCAGAGACGATGTCAAGTGCCCAGGAGAAGTTTCTTCAGCACCGGTTCAACCGACGGTGCATCGGTGCATACCACCGGTGTAATGACGTCAGCGTCCAGGAGAAGATTCTTTCAGCACCGGATTGAACCGGTGAGGCATCGGTGCATTGCATCGGTTCAACCGGTGGTCTCTGCGTCAGCTGTCAGGACTTCAACGGCTACTTCATGTTGTGAGTGACCGGATGAACCGACACTACCCCACCAAGAGGCATCGGTTCTTCCGGTGATACGCAGATTTTCAGCTAACCGTTGGAGCAACGGCTACAAGACTTGGTGGCCTATATATATGCCTCACCCCGTCCATTTGAAGTGTGCTGGAGTTGCTGAACATCCCAAACACACCCAAGAACATCTCCAACCACCATAGAGCTTCATTGTACATTATATAGGCTTAAGCACACTTGTGAGAGTGCTTAGTGCTTGTTTAGGGATTAGTTCTTGCGAGAGCTCCCTTGAGAGAAGTCTTGCTGCGGCAAGCAACTTGTGATCCGTCGTGTGACCCTCCGTCTTGGTGTGGAGTGGCAACGACACTTTGTGCGGGGGAAGAGGAGGCCCCCTCCTTGGTGGAGAAGCTCCGTAGTGGATTTCGGCCGGGTGACCGAGAGAGACGGTGGCGGTGCACGAGACTCGGTGTCTTGTGGGCACTTGCCTTTGCTTGCCGGCATCGCCATTGGTGGCGTAGTGCAAGACGGTGATCGGAAGAGCCTCGGTGTCCCGTGGACGTAGGCGTTTATGCCGAACCACGTTACATGACCGTGTCTACTCGGGAGTTTGCATCTCTCTTGCACTTACCTCTTTACTTACCGCATTACGTTTCCGCACTTACTCTACCTTGCATTCTTTTACTTTCCTAGTTAGTTTGATTAGGATTAGCTAGGTTGCAAGTCTTTTTAGGGGTAAGTAGAGAGTAGCATAGATAAACCTTAGTCATAACTAGCATGCGTAGGACGTGTTAGGTTTATCTTATGCAAGTAGTTTGAGCCCTAGGTTAAAAAGCGATTAGCGACCCTATTCACCCCCTCCCCCTCTAGGGTCGGACACCCCGGTGATCCTTACAATTGGTATCAGAGCTTGGTCTCACACCTCTTACGAGGATTAGCCAATTCTATTGGTAAATTTGTGAGAAAGCTCGTAGGAGACCCGTCGACTTAACCGTCGAGTGAGTATCATGTCCAGGGAAGGGATGAGTACCGATAGGGCTCCGTTTTTCGATGGCACGGGTTTTCCACGGTGGAAGGTGCTTATGCAAGCATATCTTCAAGCCCGGGGGCTTGATGTTTGGCGTGTCACCGAAGAAGGCAAGAAAAATGAGAATAAGGCCGAGAGACAATATGATGCCATTGCAAAATCAATTCTTTTGTCTTGTCTATGTGATAGTGTGTTTAATCGTGTCTTTGCAAATGAAAATGCTCATAAGCTATGGAAGCAAATTGTCGAGAATCATGAAGGCACAAAGGATGTTGCCAATCAAAAATATCATATTCTCGGCGATGAGCTTAGTAGCTTTAAGCAACTTCCAAATGAAAATGCTCATGACATGTACTCACGATTAAATACTCTTGTCAATGAAATTAATGCCTTAGGTCTCAATCAAGTCAAAGATGAGGATATTAACCGCAAGATCCTCCGAAGCCTTCGCAAGCCCGACTACGACATCATCAACTCACTCTTGCAAAAAGAAGACTTGGTCAAGCTTACACCCAACCAAGTCATCAATCAAATCATTGCCCATGAGTATAGTATGGGAATGACAAAGAAGAAAGAGCAAGAGTCCACCTCTTCTTCAAGCAAAAAGAGTCTCACCGCCAAGCACTCATGCAAGCATCAACCAAGGCGACAAGACTCATCAAGCTCAAGTGAAGAAGAAGAAGAAGAGGATGAGGAAGAAAGTGATGATGAATCAAGCTCAAGTGATGAAGAATATCCAAGGGCCGTGCTATACCATCACCGCAAGATTGCCAAGCATGTACATGAGCTCTATGAGCTTGGGTACAAAACACTCATTAGAGGGAGTGCCGTTGGGATGGAGAAGATGGCAAAGAAAAAAAACAAGTCAAGAGCCCAAGCTCTCTCCGCCATCCACAAGCCCAAGAAAAGTGGTGAAAGCTCAAGTCACAAGAACAATTCCAAGAGCTCCACCACCCATCGCCCTCGGAGATTATCACCACCTCCCATGTGTCTTATGGCACTAGGTAATAACGATGTAAGTGATGACTCCTCCTCAAATGATGAATCCGATGTTGAAACCAATGAAATGTGTGAGATGATGACTCTTCTCCGTAATCAACAAGAATATCTCATTAAACAAAATGAAGAAATCAAAGCTCTCAAGGCTAACGAAAAACTTCATGCTTCATTTGTCTCAAGATATGAGAACTTGCTAAACAAATTCAATTTGTTAGACAATGAGCATAAAGAACTTAAAATGAAATATGAGAGTCTTGAGTCTAAAAGTGAATCATCATCGGATAAATCGTTTCCTTGCAATATCCCTTGTGCTATTCCCATTGACAAGGTAGATGCGTCTACCTCTTGTGATCTAACCCCTTGCAATGAGAATGTGATTGTAGAAACATGTGATGATCTCATTGCTAAGGAAAATGATGAGCTCAAACAAGAGGTAGAAAGGCTAATGGTGGACTTGAGGCGGCTCAAAGGAAAATACACTCAAGAGCAAGTCCAACCTTCTCAAGATAACACCTCCGCGGGCGTGAAGAAGCTTGAGAAGGGAGAAACCGTGACTTGCTTCAAGTGTCACAAAGAAGGCCACAAGTCCTACCAATGCAAGGAGAAAGAGGGCAAAGCAAAGGGCAAAGAAAATAGCAAGCCCAAGAACTTGAACAAGAACAAGAAGGCTAAGGAGATCAAGAAAAACACATCTCCATACTTGAAGGCTTCATACATGTACACCAAGCCCACCCACAAGAACAAGCAAAAGAGCAACCACTACATACTTAAAAAGAAGAAGAATGGTAAGGTGATGGCTCATGTCAAAGGGTGGAGAACATATGGATGGAACCGACCTATTTGGGTGCCCAAGGATATTATTCATACCATGGATGGCTCTCAAAAGGTTTGGGTTCCTAAGACTTAGGCACCAAACAAGTGCTTCGGGGAATTTGGAGGCTTGGCAAAGTTTGGGGTGTATGAGTAGGGATGCATCATGCAAAGTTAAGCTAGAGCCAAGTCATGGATTAAAATATTAGTGACCCAAGTTCCCCTCCCCTACATATAAGGTAATGGTAGCTAGAATTCAATTCAAGCATCATGTAGCGCCATTGCTTTTTGCTAGGTTGTTTGCATCGCATCACCTAGTGTTATATATGGTGGGTTGCTTGTGCCATGACTCTAACCCGTGAGCAACCTACATGGTTTGATAAGTGTGTAGAAAGCTACACAAGGTTACCTTTCATGGTACATGGACTTCATGAGGTATGTCTTTCATATGTGTACCATGAGCACAAGCTATGGGGTAAACTTCCTAATTGTGTCAAAATCAATATGTATACATTTGCTTGGTGATTCAAACACTAAATGCACACTTTTAGGGGGAGTTAACTTTATAGCTTGTGATTTTGAGACTAACATATTTTCTAGTTTATCTTTTGTAGTCTCACGTGGAGTTAACACTCTAAGAGAATGTTTCTCACGATCAATGTGAACAAATAACTCTCTAAAAGTGGTTAAATAAATTGTGCTTTCATGCATATTGAGCCATGCTCTATTGAACTTAAATGATCATATCTAAGTTCATAGGCTATGTGCTCATACATTTGCTTAACCTTGGTGTACCAAGTGCTTTTCTTCAAAAAGACTTACAAGTGGTATCTTGTGCAAATCACTTTCAATTGGTACATGCAAGGTAAACAAAAGTAAACCCCCGGAGGTATGCAAGGTTCTAAACTAATTAAATTGGTATCATTGTCATATCCTATTTACTTTAGAGCTACCTCCGTGCATGATATGATCTAAGCTTTCTAGTTATTACTTTTAGTTGTGCACTTGATTTTCACATTATCATTTTGTGCACAATACTTATGGAAAGCTTAGCTCATGTCATGCTAGTTTCGTGATTTTGTGATCCACCATAGTAAATTTTCAATTGGTATCTTTATTGATATCATACTTTTGGATCATGAGTCATGGAACTAACTCCCTAAGCTACTAATCTTCTCTTAAGCTATATTGTTTTGCAAGACCTTTGTTGGAGCAAGACCTTTTAGGTGATTTGATTCCAAAGGGGGAGAAATGTGGATCAAAGCAAGGTATCTTCTCAAAGAGGAGAAGCATATCCCAAAGGGGGAGAAATACCTAAGTGAATCAAGTCATGAGGGAGAAGTAGCAACATAGGGGGAGGTTCAAAGGGGGAATCATGGTTTTAGGGGGAGGCCAAGTCGTCATTGGATGGTGGTAAACATCCAAGCAAGCGTAAGCGGTTTTCAATTAATTTCAATTGGTATCAAGTTGTTAAATTTGTCAATTTTGTGCAAATTATGCTTGCTTTGATTGTGTTGTCATCAATCACCAAAAAGGGGGAGATTGTAACGAACATGGCACCATTGATGCCATTTCGAGTGATTTTGGTGATCGAATGACAACACAACACTTGGACTAATATGATTGTTAAAGATGACCATTCAGGCTTTTAGGTTCAAGTGATGACAAAGAGAAGATAGGCGTAGCTAGGCCCAAAGGGCCGCCCCCTACGGGGGTTCCGCTACCCGGTTAGCGGACGGGGGTCGAGGGGGAGCCGCCCCTCGCGGGTCTCAGGGTAGCGCCCTGAAAGCTCTTCGATTCAGGAGCACCGGAAGAACCGACGCCAGGGCATCGGAGCATCCGGTGGTAGTCGGAAGAACCGACGCCATAATACCTTGGTGCAGAAAGGAATCGAAGCCAAGTCAGCCTATAGGCACCGGTTGAACCGACGGTCCAAAATAGCGCATTGGTGCATTGGCCGTCCTTTGTACCAGAGACGATGTCAAGTGCCCAGGAGAAGTTTCTTCAGCACCGGTTCAACCGACGGTGCATCGGTGCATACCACCGGTGTAATGACGTCAGCGTCCAGGAGAAGATTCTTTCAGCACCGGATTGAACCGGTGAGGCATCGGTGCATTGCATCGGTTCAACCGGTGGTCTCTGCGTCAGCTGTCAGGACTTCAACGGCTACTTCATGTTGTGAGTGACCGGATGAACCGACACTACCCCACCAAGAGGCATCGGTTCTTCCGGTGATACGCAGATTTTCAGCTAACCGTTGGAGCAACGGCTACAAGACTTGGTGGCCTATATATATGCCTCACCCCGTCCATTTGAAGTGTGCTGGAGTTGCTGAACATCCCAAACACACCCAAGAACATCTCCAACCACCATAGAGCTTCATTGTACATTATATAGGCTTAAGCACACTTGTGAGAGTGCTTAGTGCTTGTTTAGGGATTAGTTCTTGCGAGAGCTCCCTTGAGAGAAGTCTTGCTGCGGCAAGCAACTTGTGATCCGTCGTGTGACTCTCCGTCTTGGTGTGGAGTGGCAACGACACTTTGTGCGGGGGAAGAGGAGGCCCCCTCCTTGGTGGAGAAGCTCCGTAGTGGATTTCGGCCGGGTGACCGAGAGAGACGGTGGCGGTGCACGAGACTCGGTGTCTTGTGGGCACTTGCATTTGCTTGCCGGCATCGCCATTGGTGGCGTAGTGCAAGACGGTGATCGGAAGAGCCTCGGTGTCCCGTGGACGTAGGCGTTTATGCCGAACCACGTTACATGACCATGTCTACTCGGGAGTTTGCATCTCTCTTGCACTTACCTCTTTACTTACCGCATTACGTTTCCGCACTTACTCTACCTTGCATTCTTTTACTTTCCTAGTTAGTTTGATTAGGATTAGCTAGGTTGCAAGTCTTTTTAGGGGTAAGTAGAGAGTAGCATAGATAAACCTTAGTCATAACTAGCATGCGTAGGACGTGTTAGATTTATCTTATGCAAGTAGTTTGAGCCCTAGGTTAAAAAGCGATTAGCGACCCTATTCACCCCCTCCCCCTCTAGGGTCGGACACCCCGGTGATCCTTACAGTATGCACGCGCATTAATATTATATATCTCTGCATAATTATAAATTGTTACTTTGGTGTGGTATTTTACATTAATATGTGCATAGTTCATACCAAAATTTCTTTTTATTTCAAACCATGGAACCAATTTAAAATTGTCGGTTTATTTTGTTCAAAGACCGGTAACCGGTGAAACCGATCCGGTTTTACCATTAAACCGGCCGGCTAACCGGTACTGGCCGTTTCAACGGGAACGTTTGAATTTAATTTTGAGTTTAACCGGTATGAACCGGTAACCGGTCCAACTGGTTCGGTTAACCGGAACCGGTGGTTCGGTTGGAAAAAAAAAACCCTTGAGCGGGGGCGGCGCGAGAAGCCGCTGGCTGCGGATGGCGCGGTTACCGGTTGGGCGGAATGGAAAGGAAAGGGGAAGTTACATATTTGCCCCTGGTTTGAACTAAGTTTTTTTTAAGAACGTTTACAACCGGATTGCACAGTATTTGTGACGTGTCTACTGAATGCGAGTTTTGCTAGGTTAAAGGCCGTCGTTGTTCCCCAGTAGTAATTGTCGCAAATCCACACAGTAGTGAGCTGAAAGCAGTGCAGAAATTTATAAAAACTATAACAATACAATATAAAATAAAGGGTCAAGGTATAAAAAACTCTTGTATATATTATAAAACATATATAAAATAGACTAAAACACACCGCGACTTTATTTGTTCATGTCCCCCTCAAAACCTTCCTTTTCCACTCTACCAGCAACTTATCCACACCACGCAAGTCCTCGTATCCACATGAACAGTGACAGATCTAAAATAATTATTAAACAATTTTAACCTCTCTTCGCGGTGTATTCATGTCAAAAAATTATAGAGGAAGCTTAGGAGGGGCATGAATCCAACGGCGGTAGGAGGGGCTCCAGCCCCTCCAAACCCAAAGTTGGTTCCGCCCTCACTAATCGCTAGGTTTGATGCCACATGCTATCTTTAACGGATGTTTGTACATCTCATTCTTATACTTTCGATTTTCTACACCAGGTGCGTCCCGTAACACCTCGTGTCGATTCATATCATGGTTCTGCAGGACCGGCTTAAGGGGGTGGGCAGGCAGGGTGACAGCCCGAGTAGGGATGACACCCGCGGATGCGAGTGCGGGTTTGGTAAAAACCCGCCCGTAGGCAAACCCGCGGGGTTGGAAAAAACCCGCCTGCAGGTAGACCCGCAGGTGCATTTCTGCACCCGCACCCGCACCTGCGGATTTCGGGCGGGTTTTGGGTGCCCGCGGGTGTGATAACAGATATAATAAAATGCACAAATTCGTCAATTTAAATAGTCAAACATCACACTTATATAAGTAATAAGGGCAAACTAACAAAAGATTCATAAGTTCAAAGTAATAAGGACAAACTAACAACAAATTCATAAGTTTTTGTGCTCATTTTATAGTTCGGATAGTTGGAATGAGCCTTACCTAAACACGTTGGGCTTGGGTTTCTTTGTTTGCAAATGGGTGCGGATCCACCCGCGGGGTGCAATATCGGACCCGCACCCGCACCCGTCGGGTTTAAAATCCGCGGATACCCGCATCCGTGGGTGCAATTGCCATCCCTAGGCCTGAGGCCCATGGAGTATGGGGATCCAAGATGTAGTAGGTAGTAATATTTGGTCTAATTTGGAGTGTACGCGCAGGTAGCTAGACACACAACCGCCCACGCGCTTCCGCCCTTTCGGACTACCACCCTTCCGTGTTGCGATTGCCCCTTCTAGACGACGAGTCGACGGCACCGACCTCGGAGATCGGAGACACTCACGCACACGCACACCGGCCACGCGCGGCGGCACCGTGGTTCGCACAAGCTTCTGCTGCCTAGGCGCTAGCACTAGCGCTCTAGCAGGTTGCAACCTTACAAGCAATGAATCTTAAGTTCAATTTTCTAATTGTTAGTGTTCTCAACTTTTTATTTGATTAATTGCTAGGATTCTCAAAAAATGCTTGTAGAAATTTTTCAAGAAGAACGAAAGAATCATTATAATAGAGTCTTTGGAGTTTGGTTCATATTTGAGGTAATCATAACTCACATCATCGTAATAATAGTTTTATATTTTTACTATTTTAATTTATAATATTGATATTATTCTTCATGAATTGTATATATTATTAGAATTTATATCTTCTTTTTAATTACCGTCTCAAATGAAAAAAATAGTTAGCCCAAAAGGGCACATAGTGTCTGGCTCGCCTAGGGCCGTTGAAAGCCATGAGCCGACCCTGTGGTTCTGCCTAGGTAAAATTGATTTTCTAAAGTTGAGGAGAGGAGATCCTACCTTAAAATCTAGATCTGAATCGTTTCATTTTATACTGTCGAAAGATGGTGGAGCATCGATGGAAAGTAGATCAGGCGAGAATGGCATCGTAGAATTGGCATTGTGTATGAGTTCTGTAAAAAAAACACTCTAACACCGCTCATAGGAGATTAGATCCGTCACATCTTAAGATTGTAATCTTTCCAAGGACACTTTGTCCATTACTAAAAAGAATCTCTACATTAGCTTTGTTATGGGACAACAATACTGTTGACTGGCTGGTAGCTGGTGGGCAGTACTGATTTAGTATGAGAGAATAGTACCGCTAGCTGGTTGGCTGACAAGCCAAGCGAACACAGCGTTGTCCTCGGTCACTTTGATCGGGCTGGGCATCATAGAATCTTCTATGTGCCTTTCGCGGTCGGTAGTGGGACATCTGAGAGCATCCTGGTAAACGGCCATACATCCTGGTGCAACATTTTCCAATATTTGGCTTTGTACGCTTGTAAGCTCGTAACAGCGTAGCATCGCAACCAGAATTCAGAATACAAGAAATTGCCCGCACGCTCAAGGAGATGGGGTTTCTTACCCATCGTCTCTGACTCTTCTCAGTGTACAATTGGCTGACGCCATTGCCCCAACTGATCGATCCATTCCTGTATCGACAGAGACAAAATTTGACCCAACAGCCTTCTGAAACTGTCCGCCACCTACCAGCGCCATCCGTATCCGTTTCCTGCAACGATGCGGCGGAGCAAGACCGGCGTCTCCACCCAAAATCCTCGGCAATGGGAGCGGGAGGAGTTCCACCATCTCTGATCGCGACCGTCCCGCCACCCGCGATCCAAAACACCGGACGCGCGAGATCCCCACGAGGACGGCCACGAGCACGAGGAAAAGGTGCCGCGCAGGCGCAGCTGACGGCGACGGAGGGGGCCGACGGCCCGACGCCGAGGCACCGGCGCCCGTAGGCTGTTGACCCGACTCGATCAGGCCGCGCCGCCGCACGCACGGGCACGGCGCCCAGCCCGGCCCGGCGGTGGCCCGGCCGCGACGAAAAGAAACGAGAGAAGCGCCGCGCCGCTCGTGGCTCAGTGCTATCGATTTGAAATTATCAATTTCTACAGGCCACGAGGAGCGGAGAATGGCCGCTGCACCAGATCAGATCAGATCCGTAAACCCACTCACTAAAAGCCCCGTTTCTATTTAACCCTTCTATTTATAAGCCGAGCCGCATCTCCCCCCGCTCCCCGACCACGTGACACCCTCGCGCGCCCACCACACCTCCGGCTGCCCCGCCCCGCCTCCCTCGCGCCGGGAATGGCCTGCTCCCGCCTCGCCGCGGCGCCATCCGCGGGGCCCGCCGCGCCCCGGGCGCGCTCGCCGGCGTCTTCGACGGCACCCGCCTTCGCGCGCGTCCCGGCGGCGCACCGTACGTGCCGCTCTTCCCGGTTTCACCCTCCGCCTCCGGGCCTCGGGGCCTCGGCCCTTCGTCGCCAGATTCGGCGCGTCGCTGACCGATTTGGTATCGCTGCTTCCCTCCCCGCAGGTTACGCGAGCGGCGGGCTGTCAGTCAGGGGCGGGAAGGCGGCGTCCCCCGTGGCCGTCGGCGCGGGGCCGGCCGCGGCGGCGCCGGTGGCGGGCCTGGACGGCCGCCCGGCCACGGCGAAGCAGCCCATCATCGTCATCGATAACTACGACAGCTTTACCTACAACCTGTGCCAGGTATACGGCGTTTTTGTGTAGTCTGGGACATGTTCCCTTCTTCCGAATTGTTTGGTTCTGTGATCTGTGTATGGGATATCCTTGCTAGTGGAGATGACTGAGTGGTGGCGATCTCGATCCATGGGCGGGCTCATACTGCACAAGTGACATGGGTATTTTCTCCAGTGGCATGTGTGCATCATTGTTCATGTGTTTTGCTCAAATGTTGATGGTTGCAGCAGATTGTTTTTTTATGCATTTCTGGATAATTATTTGAACATTTTCCCTTTGACTTTAATGATGTTGAAAAATGTTTTACTATCAGCAAGGTGAAATGTTCTGCCCTGGTGGAATAATTTCTTTGATTTTCGTTCATGATGGTAGATCTAGGATAATATCTATGTATGTTATGCCACCTTGCTGTGTCAGTGATAATGTTATCCTTTAAATTGTTTATTGGCCATTATAATAGCCAACCGGAATGTTATTTCAATTTACTTGTACTTAGATCAACTGATGGATCCATGATCACAAGATTGCTCGGAATGTATTCCATGCCGCTGTTATATAATATGAACTTTGCTATAGGATTTAACTCCGCTAAGTAGGCCTCCATATCTGGAAGGGATCGTCAATGTGCGAAAGTAAAGTCTAAACAACTGATATCGAACAAAGTCCCATAAAAAATTTGGTAGGCACATCAATAATTTACATCAACAGTGCTTGTTATAAAAAAATTGATACGGAAGTTGAAAGCCATAATCATGGTTGCATTCTTCTTACTTGGGGATGGCAATCACGTGTTTCCTGTTCCACAAAATGGTTGTATCATTCCGTCATTGCATGATCTGAACTTGAACTACGAATTCAAGGTTTATGCAGTAGTTGTTGGCTTGTCGAACTTGGTGCTCATTTCCATTGAATATCTTCGAGTTGTCACTACCTTTCTATTAATTTCTGCCTGGAATAGCTTTACACAGGCACTGAATTTGGCATCAAATTCCTTCATGGGATTAGATCTCGAAAGATGAACGCTCTAGGTGGTCAATGGAGTGTGTCCTAATGCCTAATGTTGGAGATTGCCGGAGAGACGTTGTCGACCACAGCGCCGGCGAGCTCACGATCACACACACAAACTCGCCCGAATTTGGAACATAGTGAACACAGAGACAATCTCATTTGTGCTGCGAAACTTGGCAACGTTTTTCGGACTCCTTGAATCACATATAAATGAAACGATTACAATTAAGTCGGGGTCGTGACCAGCGGTGGAGCTGGCAGATTTTCACGCCTAGGTGCACTTATCTAAGTGCTTACTAATAGTCATAATATCAATAGCTGAAAAGTATTTTAATTGCATGATTTAGACTATATCTCCAATTCCAAATAATTGTACATCAAACTCAATAAAATTTTAAATTGTAAAGAAATACCTAACAAGTGCTGAGTCGGTTCATCACGCCTACCAATTTACCATATCTATATCTTCATCCACTCTAGGATAAAGTTGATCTTATTGTCCTAGTCCTCTTCATTTAGTAATTTAGTCTACATAATGGGGCATAAATGATCTCATAAGCCAATATGTCCAATTTAGCAGAGAAAATGAATGTGCATTGCAAGATTGACCACAAGAGGATTGGTATATTGGAAGAGGGAGATGAGCAGGCGGCGCTCCAGCCTCCAGGCCACAAGATGTTTGGAAGAGGGAGACGAGGGAGGCCGCGGGCTGCAAAATAACTCGGCCCAGCTGAGGAAACTCTACACGAATCTTCGTGGGCTGTGGGAAATTAGAGAAGGTATAAAAGGTTTTTTGGGCCACGCCTAGGGTTGTGGCCCTAGTTGCCCTTGGCCCATATCCGCCCCTGGTCGTGACATCCGACATGCGCGGCACGTCCATCATCGACACATGCCATCCCAGACGCCTAGTTCGTGCCGCACGACGCGCTCCCTCGCGGACACAGTGCGAGTCAGAGCTCAACGTGCACAGCCTAACAACCATCCATGCACATGCTAACCAACCGAAAGAAAACAGCCGAGACATTATCTAAGCACAAGAATTATTCAACACCTAATAGGGATTAGGCATATCACTAGCTCTAGGTAGGAGGGTGACCCCGCAGCTCTTAGGTGGGTTAGGTAGCCTTTTAAAACCATGGTTAATATTGAAGGATGGCTTATTGGAATGTTCCTTTGTTATAAAGCTATAAAAGGTATACTTCTCAAAATATAAGTTTATTTTGGTAAAACAACTATGCATCTGAATGGTAGTGGTATATATAATAGACGGCCTTTTTTGTGTTCAAGTGAAAAAATTGGAATTGGTGCTTCTGCATTTACTGACTCTTCAACAGTGACGCCCATTAATTGAAAACACTATATGAAGACAATGCATGTGGGGGTCATTAACATCTAGGTATTGGTTAATGCCTGACTTCTGTTCGGAAGCATGTTTTATGTGACAAATCAGTGACTATTGGATTCTCTGAAAATTTTCCCTGTCATTTTATTGAATAACTTGTCAGGCTACATGCCATGATTTGAAATGTTGACTTTGATAATACTTAAAAGTTCACTTAATAAAACTACCTTGGCTTTGTAACGCTGAAATGCTTACACTGGAGGTAGGATGGTGTACTGCTTTGTGAAGGTAGATATTTCTTATGGTCACGTCGTTATTATTGACAATAGGCTAACTTAGTGTATTTCTGTTGTTCCTCATAGGCGCCATCCATTTATCCTTTTTTGAAATTCACATTTCATTTTTGCACTTTATTAAAACACAATAGAGTGAAAGAAAAGAGATACATATGCTATGAGCCAAATATTCCTTTGCTGACATTTTTTGTTTAATGATGAAGTATATGGGGGAGCTTGGATTAAACTTCGAGGTATATCGCAATGATGAACTGACCATAGAGGATGTAAAAAGGTATGTATTGTTCTCTCAGAGCAGTTTTTAATTTTGATGTAGATGCTTTTTATCCAAAAAGGAAACTCTCAGTTTGATGATCATGCTGCCTTTTCATGTATTATAGGAAGAACCCAAGAGGAATACTTATTTCTCCAGGGCCTGGTAAGTTTGTCTTGATGAATATCACAAGAGTTCAAGCTCCTGAGTATACTGTACATGAATATCACAAAATACTTTCAAATTTGTTCTCTAGGTGAACCGCAAGATTCTGGTATATCATTGCAGACTGTTCTTGAATTGGGCCCAACCATCCCAATTTTTGGAGTTTGTATGGGTCTGCAGTGCATTGGGGAGGCATTTGGAGGTAACATTTATCTTTATACCAGCTCACTAGTTTGTTCAAGACCTGATCTTTTGTCTCTCAAACCTTTATGTACATGAATATGCAGGAAAGATTATCCGTGCTCCTTCTGGAGTGATGCATGGAAAAAGCTCTCCAGTTTATTACGATGAGGAATTAGGAAAGGCCTTATTTGATGGCTTGCCAAAGTATGATTTGATTTCTAACCATTGAATCAGCCAAATTTTATGTTGATTGTGATATACCGTTTTACTGATCACATATTCACATAGCTTATTATTATAGTGGTCACACTTACTAATTCCCACTGTCACTAGTTTTCATCAAGTGCTATTTTGTTACTTAACATTTTGACATGCAACTTATGCTGCTTGTACCAAAGTTACTAGTTATAGGAAACATCTTGTCGTTCATTCTATTTTTAATTGAAAAGTCATTCTGCCATGTATGAGAAGTTCCTAAATTTTTGTTTCTTTTCTTCAAGAACGATAATCTTTTCTTACTGGAGTTGTTGAGGTGATGGTTGTATACCATTACACTTTGTATTAATAATATAACACTTTTGTCAGGAAAACATATCTGTTTGTTAATTCAGTTTGTGCTACCCCTCCCAAGCCTGGCTTCGTTTTGACTTTTGACACATCCTTTGCTTCCATGGACAGCCCTTTTACTGCCGCGAGGTACCACAGTTTGGTGATCGAGGAAGAAACCTTCCCACATGATGCTCTAGAGGCCACTGCATGGACTGAAGATGGGCTTATCATGGCCGCACGCCACAAGAAGTACAAGCACATCCAGGTATTTCTACTCCCCAGTGCTTCACGGGCACTCCAGTTGATGCTTCCGCTGGCCCTTCAAGCTGGGCTGATGATGTTCTTTATTAGAAACTTGAGCTGACGATGTTTACCTGGAGCTGTATACTTGTGGGTGCTATGTGCTAACGCTGACTATTTCAGGGCGTCCAATTCCACCCGGAGAGCATCATCACCCCCGAGGGCAAGAAAATCATCCTCAACTTCTACAAATTCATTGAGGAACTGGAGAAGCAGCGTTCGTAGGGGAGATAGGTGCCACCAGTGGCTCCATAGATCAGGCAGAAGCAGAGAAAAAGTCGCTTGAGCCGCACCGTTGCAGGATTGGCACTGAAAGTTAACTTGGAAACAGCTTTCGTCTCATCATTCGTTGCGTTCATTGTAATGTATAAGACGCATGGACCAGATTCCGAATAAAGTCCATCTGATGAAATAAGCACCGGTGCTGTGCTCTTCCGATGAATAAATCCGATTATACTCCCATTGAGATTGGTAGAAGAAATTTTCCTAACAATCACTGACATTTACATGCGTTCTCCTGCAAATCTCTGCACACCTGATGTTGCATGAGATAGTATTTTTTAAGAAACATAGTTGTTGAAAATTCACAGAAAACTATATAGGCGGGGTAGCTAATGTTTTTTCTTTACTCCTCTTTTGGTCATATTCTAACACAATACTCATATATATTTTTTCTTATCCATATTCAAATGTGATATGCTTTTTCCTACATATTATTCTATGCAATTTTTGTTTGTATTACATCCACGTGTAATTGACATACATTTACTTAAAAACTTAGCTTGAACTAAGTGTTTGCCATGGAAATATGTACCTATGGTTTGATGCGTACATGTATTCATACATTTATAACTTGATAAGTTTTTTTTCCCACGAGGGTAGCGGCCTGTAATTATTAAGGGGGTGTTTTAGTTTCCAAAAAAGTTTGTACAATATCCGTCACATCGAATTTTTGAACATATGAATGGAACATTAAATGCAATCGAAAAAAATAACTAATTACATAGTTCAACTGATTAGAACGAGATGAATCTTTTAAGCATAATTAGTCTATGATTGGACATTATTTGTCAAATAACAACGAAATGTGATACTGTGCCAAAACCTAAACTTTTTTTCACCAACTAAACACACCTTAAAGCAACACAATTACAAAGTTTCTTGCATCCCAGTACTGAACAAACAACCACAAACTAGAAAGAAGAACAAACTAGAAAGAAGAACAGAGACTGGGCCCTGGGACTCAATCCTGATTCTACACTCGACTGTGAGTTCCAAGGTCGATTCAACTCCTTCCCACTCACTCTCCCCTGCCTCTCTTTTCCCATTTTCCCTTTACTTTTCTCCTTCCTCTCCCCCTCCATTTCTCCGACAGAGGCCCGGCCGCGCTTGCCGCGGCCTCCCTCCGCCGCCGCACCTCCTGCCTCCCTCCGGCGGCACGCTGCACATTGGAGCTGCGCGGCCGGGCGGGGCTGTGGCGGCTGATCCGCGACGGCAGGTCCTCGGTGGAGCGGCATGCGGCGGGGAGGCGGTGCGGCGGGCCGGCGACGGCGGATCCGCGGCGGCGGGGCAGGGGAGCGGCGCACTGCGGGGCGGTGGGCCGGCGACGGCAGTAGCCGGTAGGATTTTTCTCTTTTTTTCTCTCTCCTTTTTCTTTTTTATTTTTTGATACAAATTTTTTTTACCTGAATGTTTTATTTTTTGGATGTAAAATTTTTCTCTTTAATTTTTTTTCAATTTATTTCATAAATTTTTCCTTTCAAATTTTCTCCCGTCATTTTTCCTTTTATCTTTTCAAATTTTTTCTTGAAATTTTTCCAACCTTTTCAATTTTTTTCTTGAAAAAAATTCTATCTCTCCAAAATTTTCTTTTTTGAAATTTTTCTAAATTTTTTATAATAAAAAGATAATAAAATTACTAGAAATAGAAAAAAATTAAGAGTCGTGGACCGTAAGAAGGGACTCCAGTCAACCGTAAACTAATCTGCCCCGGCCTTGGAGCCCACTACCCCATAGCTCCATGGACTCCTATAAAAATAGAGGCGGAGATTCTGAATTCAGAAAACAGCAGTCCCACGCAGCTTTTCACCCGAACTCGGACAGGCGTACAGACTGCAGAGCCCAGCCCGTCCACGTCGGCGTCCGCCACGCGCTTCGTCTCTACCGGAGTCCGGCGATCGATGGACGGCGACGGCGCCTCGCGGGGGCACCCGATGCTGGAGAAGCGGCTGAGCCACCGGGAGCGTCACTTCACGGCGGGGGAGGTGGTGCGCGACGTTATCATGGGGGTGTCCGACGGCCTCACTGTGCCCTTCGCCCTCGCCGCGGGGCTCTCCGGCGCCAGTGCGCCCTCCTCGCTCGTCCTCACGGCCGGCCTCGCCGAGGTCGCCGCCGGCGCCATCTCCATGGGACTCGGAGGGTAACCACCTGATCAGAATGCGTCTCTCTCTTTGCTTCCCTCCCATTCAGTCACGGATGATCTAGCCGAAGTTGCCAGCGCCTTCTGTTTTGTCTTTTCCGTTTAGTGCCAACGGGGTTTCAGTTTGTTTCTGAACTTTGATGTCAATATTGAGTTATAGGACAAACTTTTCAATTCAGGTACTTGGTTGATAGAACGCTTCTTCCTTTTGCAAAACTAAAACATTCTTAGTTAGGCGTTGTTCTTCACCATAGATAGCGTCTTGAATTCTGCGCGCGTCGTTGACTGTAGAATAATCAGGGGCGTGTTATCTTCAGACTTCCACATGAGTGTTAGAGTGCAGTAGTCATATCCGTAGCATACGAACACTGAACTGAAAAACCATGGGCATGTGAGCTTTGCTTTGTTCAGCAGATACTGACGTGCTCTAGCACCAACTCAACCTGTAAACTGCTCTCATCCAAACCAAAAAGGGGAATCGTTAGGAGAAAAGCTAGCTCGTGATCGACAAGTGTGTGGCCCCTCTTCGGCGTGAGCACGCTTTGTGTTGTCACAACTTTTAGGCCCAGCAAACTGAAGAACAATAATTTAATCATTTCTTTCTGAGGACAAGATAAACATCACGCTGTTTTCAATTCAAAAAGGTGCCACTAAGGCATGATTCTGAATTTCTGATCCGCGCCCGCGCCATGTGGTAGGTACCTTGCGGCTCAGAGCGAGGCAGATCATTACAAGCGTGAGATGAAGAGGGAGCAGGAGGAGATCATCGCAGTCCCTGACACCGGTATATGGATGTCTCATGAACAACCGTTCATGAAACATTGTTGACAGATCCCTGTCATCCTGTGTGTATATGACCGGCATCCTGACCGTTGGTTTTGAATCCTTGATTGATCATCTAGAGGCTGCTGAAATTGGAGAGATCATGTCGCAGTATGGGCTTGAGCCACACGAGTATGGCCCTGTCGTAGATGGGCTCAGGAGGAACCCTCAAGCTTGGCTAGACTTCATGATGAGGTATGATCACTGATTCCACCTTTTCAATAGACCCGCAAACTCATTTTTTGTACTTGGAAGCAAATGCCCATGAATCCTGATGACTGATGAGATTAACTTGGAATACTTTGACATAAGCTGAATGGCTTTGCGGTAGTTTATAAAGCTGTCAAGAATGAAAACATTTATATTTGAGAAATGAATGAAAAATGTTAATAGTCATCAACCACCCAATGAAAGATGGTAAGAACTTAGAAGTATCATTAACGGATGGTAAATGCTTTTCTCAACTAACCAGAGCAATGTGTTCAGGTTTGAGCTGGGATTGGAGAAATCAGATCCAAAAAGGGCACTGCAGAGTGCCTGTACAATCGCACTATCTTATGTGATCGGTGGATTGGTCCCTCTCCTGCCCTACATGTTCATCTCCACGGCTCAAAATGCTATGCTTACATCTGTTGGAGTCACACTGGTGGCGCTGCTTTTCTTTGGCTACATCAAGGGTCACTTTACTGGGAACCGCCCATTCACCAGCGCTGTCCAGACTGCTATTATTGGAGCGCTTGCTTCAGCCGCAGCATATGGGATGGCAAAGGCTGTTCAAGCTAGATAGTTGTTGGAGGCCTCAAGTATTTGGTAACCAAAGTCTCAGTAGGCTGCAATAAATTAATCAAAGTTGTAATATTTCTTCTTTGGAACGTCTCACTACATTATCTAATAGCAAATGAAGCTAATGCTAGTCTAATCTATGTTTTACTTAATTATGAATAAATATCAGGAAGATAGAAGTAAACATTACCTCTGTGCGTAACTTCAGTCAAATAAAGACTGAACATGACACTTCACTGCATATTCAATCGTGATGACAAGCAAATTGAAATTACCACAGATGCTTATATGAGCCATGAAACCAAGATGGATGATGATATCACAAGTTCAGCTCCTGAAAGAAAAGAAAAAAAGATCATAACCACAGGTAGGTTTAAACGGAGATAGGTTCTTCAATAATTACATAAGAGACACCTTACTTGCAATAATCCCCTATCTGCCCAAGCTGCAAGAATTGGCTGTGAATTGTGATTTTGACATTTGAAACTGATGCAAATCTGCTATGTTGCAATGTAGCATGACTGCAAAGTGAAAGTAGTTTGGACCCAACAGGCACAACCACAGCCATGCACCAGGCACATCAGTTGCAAAGACATATCGGATCCTGGCAAACATGCCATCAAGATGCATTGACTGAACAGAGAATCGTGAAACAATATTTAGTCCTTGATTTGCCAGAACCTCTGTTTTCCCCACCCTGACAGCAATCTTCAAAGCCGGGGTCTCTGTGCTCAACAAGGTACATTCACATTATTCATCAGTCTGAGCATGCCAATTATATTCATATTGCATTTTCAATCTTCAACATCTAAGGTTGTAACAGGTAGTGAAGTGCAAAATAACTGCATCTACCCAGCAAAACTATCTATTACCATGGTAACTCTTAGTTGGCTTCTTCTTGAGAACTTCATTGATTAGTGAAGTATAAGCCCCAAAATCTGAAACCATTCCTTTTGCACTCTTCAGTTCTTCAGCATCTCTAATTTTTCCATACTTGCAATGTCCATCCAAAAGAATGTTGTATGTTATATCATCTGGGGGCACCCCAATATTGAGCATCGCATTCAGAAGCATGTCCGCATTCTTCATCTGGCCAAGCCTGCAGAGCCCATTCATAACCACATTATATGTCACAACTCCTGGTTTTCGACCCTTATTTTGCATCTCTTTCAGCAGCTTAAAGCCTGTCTTCACATCACCATTCTTACAGAAGGCATCAATCACCATTGTGTAAGTAATGTTGTCAGGTTCCAAACCAACCTCCATCATTTCGCGTAGAACCCTTTCTGCTTCAACTGCACGCCCTGCCTTGCTCAGTCCTGAGATGAGCGCAGTGTAAGTGACCTCGTCCAATGCAACCCCTTCATCCGACATCTCCCGTTTCATCTCCACAGCCATGTCCAACTCCCCCTCCTTGCAGCAGCCATCGATGAGGGTGGTGTAAGTCACCTTATCCGGCTTGATACCAGTGTTCCTCATCTCCTCCACAATGTCATTGGCAGCCTTCAAATCTCGTGCTCGACAAAGGCCATTCACCAATGCGTTGTATACCACCAAATCCGTCTGTACACCCCTTTCTGCCATCTCCTGGTACAAGTCGAACCCAGCTCCTACATTCCCCTCCTTACAATGTGCATCTATCAATGTCGTGAACACTACAGTGTTGGGGTTCACACCTCTCTCACACATTTCCTCAAACATCTCCACGGCATCTGGTATCCTTCCCGCCCTGCACAACCCCTGCATCAAAGCACCGTAGGTGTACACATCTGGCGCGACACCTGCCTTCACCATTAGCCCTCGCAGAGCATTTGCGCCATCCAGATCGGCCGCCTTGCATATTCCCGATATCAATGTGTTGAAGCTCACTACCGTCGGCCGCACACCTCTTCTCAGCATTTCATCGAACACATTCAGCGCGCTGGCAAGCTCGCCCGATCTAATCATATCACGCATTAACACGTTGAAGAGCTTGGCCTCTGGGGGAACGCCCGCGTCGAGCAGCTGCAGGTAGAAGGCGTAGGCTTCGGGAGCAGTGGGAAGCCGGCTCATGATGCCAGACCAGGCGTGGGCTGGGACGTGGACGCCGCTGCGGAGCGCGAGGAGGACGAGGGAGCAGGCGTCAGGCAGGAGGCCCTCATCGGCATATGCTCTGGCGAGCTCCCACACGAGAGGGGCCGGGTCATCGGGGGAGACCGCGGAGAGAAGCTGCGTGAGGAGCCGCTGCGGGGAGTCGTGGCCGAGGCGGGACGCCAGCAGACGGAGGAGGGGGAGTGCAAGGTGGGGGAGCCTGTGGCTGTGGAGGTGGTGGGACATGGAGATGAAGGAGGCCGGGGTGTGGCGGAAGAGGCCCGGAGGGGAGGCGAGGAGGACGCGGAAAAGGGAGAGAAGCGGGAGCGGCGGGACGGAGAGCGGGTTGCGGTGGAGGAGGGAGAGGAAGTGCGCGGAGGTGAACGCCGGGAGGAGGCGGAGGAGCGGCGCGGGCGCGGCAGCCGGGAGCGGCGCGGGGTGGACCGGGAGGGCGAGCGCGACTTCGGACGCGGCGACGAGGAGGGGATCGTCCTCGGATGCGGGCGGGGGCGGGGGCGGGAGCGTCGACCGCGGCGCGGCGTACCATGGGGGAGAAACGGGCGGCGGGGTTTCGGCGGCCGGCGGGCGGCGCTGGATGGGGCGGGGGCGGAGGGCTCTGCGCATTGGGATCGCCTGATCGAGATGGGGGAGGGAGAGCGCCAAGTTTGAAGGTTAACTTCCAACGCTGTGCAGAAACAAATTCAAATAAAAACTGTTTTAGTTGGCATAAAATCTGCACGGCAATTCAGAACAATTAGCAACAATGGGTTGCTTTCAAAAACAGGGAACACTTGACCTTTTCTAAATCAAGCTCGCCATTCGTGCAGGCAGGAAAAGGTTTAATAAAATAAAATCATTTCAGCATTTCCTCTTTAATTCCTCTTAGAAAACGACCAAGACACAAATCGAAACGATCTGCATTGATCAATAAAGTTACTGAATACTGAAGCCTCTGAAGATCACAGGAGCAGGAGTTTTCGCTCCTCATCTGCACTTTCCACCGCAATGAGGTGCTTGAGCACTAGATGGAGGAAATTAGACTCTAGCCAATATTCAAACAGGATGGCCCCTAAGCAGGATGAAGTTTCTGCAAGTTTTCGCAGCATATTAGAAACTACAGATTGAACCAATTCCACTGCGCTGCTGTTGTTCATTATGTTTTGCTCAAACATGGTATGACAGATATATGAAAATTCTAATGCCGAAACCAAGCATACTGGGGTAATGATTTATATTATTATGGTATTCTAAAATTCAGAATCGATAGTAACAGAACTACACAAGTTTCCTAGTGTTCATTCAGCATCTTATACCAAAATCTGCTAAATACTCTTTAGAACTCTCAAGAACAATAGACAACTGACGACATAGCAATGAGCAAGCATGGTAGAACGATCTAGTACCGGTTTTGATAAGTACCTAAACAGCTTATAAAGATGGTATATATATACAGGTAGATATTACAGATTTCTCCTGAAGAGCTTGGCATACTAGAGCATCCTCTTTGAGTTACCAAAACTTGGGTATTATGCCATGTTTGGCTGCTGAAAACTGATCAGAGGACAAAAAACTCAAGCAGGCAATGACTTGTGACTTCCCCAGCACAGGGCCTTCCTCACTCTTACATCCAAGTATCCAACTACTAAGAACCCACAGAGCTAGCTATTTCCTATCCTATCTCTGTCATCCTCGCTTGTTTCTGACACAGCAGGATCAGATGCGGCTTCAGGCTCCCAGCCTTGCATTCCAGATTTCATGATCACCCATTGGAGCGACTCGATCACCTGTCGGTCATACATCTGCTTCTGCCGGGCCATATCCTGCAATTGTCTGGCCTCCCTCTCCACCAAAGCCTTCTCGCTGCGCAGGCAGGCAATCTTGGCCATGGCCTCATCGGCAGCGGTTGCGGCTGCCAGCCTCTCCTTCTCCAGTTCTTCGAGTGCAACCTCCTTCAGCAGCCTCTCCTCCTTGAGCCTCCTCCTCAGATACTGCACATTGCCTTCTTCTGAATCGCTGGTCTCGCCTGCATTATCCTCTTCGTCCTTGTCAGCCTCCTGCTCGAATTCAGCAGCCAGCGACCTCGCGATCGGCTTGTCAGGGCAGCCGCTGGAGGCGTCCGAGCGGGTGCGCTCGGCGCCACGGCGGCCTCTCTTCAGGGCCTGAATCTTCGTCCCGCACACGGCGCACACGACACCCCCCACGCGCAATGCCTGCACCGCAGAGTCCGTGCTGCCGACGAGCCCCTCCACGGCGGCGCAGCGCTTGCCGAGGCGCCAGACACTGGCGGCCAAGAAAACAAGCGAGACTGCGACGAGCAGGTGGTGGGCGCCGACAGAGCCGGCCAGCTCAGCGGCCCACCGAGCAGCCCACCGCGCCGCCGAAGCCCACGCGCCGCCGGCCTCCTCCGACTCGGACGCGTGGAGCACCGCCACGAAGCCAAGCGCGGAGCCGACCAGGAAGAGCACGGCGCCGGCGCCGGGCATACGGGCTGGGGAGACGCCGCCGAGCGGCTTCAGGAAGCCGGCGCCGGAACCTCCGTTCTTCTTGCGGCCCATTGTGGCCAAACTAGGGCAAAATCGCGCAAAATTCAGGAGAGACCGTATCCAAAGACGCGAGCTTTGAGGGCTCGTGCCGCGGTTTCGACCGATTCGGTTGGAGATGGAGGAAATCTTGGCGATTGCTGCGGGTTCGGGGGGGGGGGGGGGGGGCGTCGTGGGGGGATTGGAGACGGGCGGGCGCTTGGGTTGGGAAGCTAGGGGAGTAGCTGCCGTAGGGTTGGTTCAGTTGGGGAGCGGACAGCGGGATAAGTTGTGGGCGGTGTCGCTGCCGTGTGGGTCGGGATATCAAGTGGGCCCACCATGTCGGCGTATGGGTTTCTGTTAGCGTGGGGCCGGAGAAAAGGATCGGGCATGGGAAGTCGACAAGTCGTCTCGTCTTTTTTTTTGAGAAAAAGGGGGCGGGTACTCTGTGGCAGTGGATGACAGATGGGGTCACACCGACGTGGGTCCCCCGTGTACGTGACGTGGCGAGATTTCTATGGGAATACGTGGGCGAGCAGAAAGGCTTGGAAGATCCAAACGGCCAAAGCACTCCATGGATCTTTTTGCAAACAGAATTTGTATGGCTCGTGACTTTTGTGATGCGCGAAGAAACCAGCAAAAACGCTGCGGGATAGGAGGTGAAGGGATGATATTTTCCAAGCAGCAAGTTTCATTGGAACTTCCCTGGAACTAATCGCCTGAATTTCGACGCGATCTCTGTGATTTCAAGTTTTTGGAGGTTGCAACTTGCAAGCAAGTCCCATGAACGAAACGAGCAAGTTTCTTTTCTTGTTTGAGTATTTAAAGAACTCCTACAGATTTCAAAATGTTTCATTTCACCTTCCTAAACCTTAGAAGGATTGAGGCAATATCAAAAGAAAAGACACCAAAAATGGGAAACCTAACCACCAATGTGGGCCTTCATTTCTACAGCCCACACGGCTAAGAGTCTCGACCTGTTCTGTGCCCCAGGCGGCCAGGCCCTTAGGATCTCAGACTTTCTTGAACCCACATGACGTGTATAGGATCCAATTGCTAAAGGTCTTTTCTTTAGCCCAACAAACGTATTTGGTAATTGATCAGCACTAACTTTTTTTAGTCGAGGTGATCGTTGCTCTTCTTATTACATGAAAAAATAACTAGTTAATCAGAACACCTCATAATCAGCAATTAGCCTACCTAAGCATAAGTTATTTTCCACGAATATACTTCAACATGCGCTAAAATCTCGCATACTAATGTGGCGCGAATCAAAGCCTCGTTTTTGAGGTTTCGATGCAGGATGCATGACGCGATTGGCAAAAGGCGTAATAAGGGCCGCATCGCCGGCGCTGCGAGTTGTCGTCTACCGAGTACATACATGTCCTGTTGTTCTAGGCTGCCGCTTGCTTCTTTTTTTTTTTGAAAGGGACACATGCTGTTATTGGAGTCCCGCCATATTTTAATTTTTTGTTTCTCAATTAGGATGCCATGATAAGTAAGTGTGTTTATTTGTCAATTAGTATGCCACTATATCTCCTTGACTACTTCTGTTCATCTAGTGGATCGGTGGTGCTTACACTTCGGTTCTGTTAACCTGGCATCATCACATTTGCATCAAATTTGATCAGAAGCAAAGCAAATTGCCCACTAATAACCATGAAATTCATCTTTATTCTTACTTTAGCTTTGATCTATTTGTGCATTACTTTGTCATGTCTTCTAGAGTTAGAAATTACATGTGTAGTTCTCAAATCACAAGACGTAAGATGGACTTGAATTTTTCTCAAGCGCGTGAATTTTCTTGGTAGTTCTTAGAATTATAGAATACATGAAGTTATATAATGAAATCTAAATATATGTTTGCTATTTGGATTTCTGGACACATTTCATATTTCGCACCAGGGTTTCAAAAACTTTGGTACGGCCCTGACTGAGGGCATTATGTGCAGTAGTTAAGCTTATGAGCTCGCTCATCTCGACAAGCATGCAATGCACTTCGCTCTGTACAAGGATAGTGCGCCTTCCTTTAATCATGCCCGTTAATGAGGAGCGAAGCTAGGAATCGTGAGTTGGCTCGCTTAGGCCGGTGCCGGTTACTCATGCCCATTAATCTGATTGTTCGGATGACCCCCCTCGTTAATTTTGTAAACAACTTATTGGCTCGTGGTTTGTCTGAGCCACGAGTTTGTGAATAAAGCAGCGCGCGAGACGAGACTTGAGCAATGAAGAGCAGTGGCCAAAGCGTTCAAGGCTTGAGGGTCAAGTCCTATACCCCTTTGGGTTTAGAGAATAAGAGAAAGACGGCGGAAGGCCTGATTGGCGGTGGTCACGGGTTTGAACCACGAGACGAGTAATCACCCAGCAGATGCAGATGTCGCCGACCAGGCGGCAGGAAAAAGCTCTTGGCCGTGTGATTCGCAAAGGACGGCGAGAAGGGTGCCATCGGTGAAGTTCGCGGCAGGCAGCTTGGTGAGCGCAGGCAGTGGAATGGGAGGCGACGGTGCAGTGGACCGGGGCTTTCGGTGGCTGTGGCAGCCTGGCACCCAAACCTGAACAAGCCCTGCGGTGAAATCGTCGCGAAAGTGACCGCACGACTCACGGCAGGGTACCAACCAGCTTGGACCAGCACTGCGCGACGCCCCCGCAGCACAGTAGAAGTCCAGAGGAGAACGTGCAGTGCAGGGCTGATGATCAGTTCCTCCGCCTGCCGTCCTTCAACAGGCAGTCGGGCACGCGGCACGCCGGCGCCGCTCCAAAGCTGCTCGTTGCGCCGCAAACGACAAAACGTGAAGAATGCGAAGCCAATCAATGAACGATCCCTGTGCCGTTCGTTGCCAGCCAGGCAGCCACCCCGATGGGCCGTCGGATCTGTCTATTCATTTTGCATGTGCGAGAAATGGCATGCGGATTGTAGAAAGCCAAGCAGCCCCGCCTCCCCCACCTCCGTAGCGCCTCCACTACCACTGCCAGTGCCCTCCACCGCTGCCAATGCTAATCAAGCATGCCGCCTCGTAGTCTGTCCACCGCCGCCGTCTTCTTCTCGTCCCCGCCACCGGCCACTGCCCATCGGTATTCTACCCCGCCCCGCCACACCGCCTCTCCCTCCGTCGCCCGAACTACCACCGCCGTCGGACCCCCCCCCCACCCCCACCCCTGGGCCCATCGTTTAGGTCCGGTGGCTATTCGAACCCTAGAACCTCGAATCCTAAGATCCGCCGCTATCTTCCACCACTCTAGCCACTGGCGACCTCTCCCCCCACCCCCCACCCATCCCTCGAACCCCGCGGCAACCCTTCTTCCCTAATCCTGGCGCCAACCACCATCTCGCGGGCCTACGTGCAGTGATCAGTGCCTCCCTTCTTCGATAGGTCGAACTCCAGTATTGCGCGCTAGAAATAGCCTCCGTGCCACCGTCGCGGCCTCGCGGGTAGCCGCGCGTGCTCTTGTTTCCACGGCTGCACCAGCGACCACGGAGAACACGACAGTCGCATTCATCGTCGACGGTCGGTAGATGCTAACATGCTCAAGGTGGGTACGAAACCGTGCATACGGTACGGAGCATGCTTGGGTCACTTATAGAAAAGGCTTGCCGTAGCTCCTACTCCTAATACCCGTCGACTACCTCTTCCACTGGCAGACAACTATAGCTATGTTCGGTCGTTTTCTCAAGTACATCAACAACCATCTTTGAGATCCAAGATCCAGCATTAATTAGCATTAAAAATGTTTCGGGGGTAAATGGCCCTTTCCGAATCCGTTTAGACATACCTTTTGCCACCGCGGCTAGGATCTCATCTGCCAATCAGCGCGTCAGCCTGATGGCAGGAAATCATAGAGCAACCTACTGAAACTGAAACAGCTGATAATTTTTTTTGAACGACACTCGACGAGTGCATTTCTATTTATATAGCAGAAAAAAATACAAGGATATAGCCCTGAGAGGCCATAACCAGAAAAAAGAAAAGAATACTTGACAACAAAACCGGCGGGTTGGATTGGGACATCAACACGCGCCGAAACACAACTCCACAGGCTCGTCGGATTGGGACGTCGACGAAGCCACACAAACGTCTTCAAGAGACAACACTGTCCAGTCGGATTGGGACGTGGACACGGACGAGACCACTCTACTAAGGCCGCGGCTGACAACCTTCTCCATTTCATGTAGCCACCGTCAGATACGCCCCCCGCGCCGATAGGGAACCAAGATAACAGACCGCACCATACCGAAGAAGGCCACCACCATGTGGGACCCACCACCGTAGTGCCGCTGCAACACCACACACCATCCGACAGGGTGAAATCACCGGATCCGGATCAAACACAGGCTGTCTCGCAGTTGCCACCACGACACACAACGCGCGGGGGCCTCACCACATCCACCGTTGGACTCCACCTCACTCGTCGCCTCGCCTCACGTGGGGGCCTCGCCACGCCCGCCTTAGCACTTCGAATCGCAAATCCGTCTCCAAAGTCGCTGCCAGGATGAAGAACAGTGTTACCCTGTTTCCAAGAACCCTGTCAGAAACAGACTAGCCGCGCCCGCCGGATGACAGCATCACGTTGCACCACCCGTGCAACCCGCCACCGCCATCATGCTAGCAACCCAAGTTGTCGTCCGCACCATCTTTCGACAATGTACCATATCGGAGTCGCCGAGCGATGCAGAGCAACCCGCCACAGTCCGCTGCGGACCTAGGCTTCCCACGATGTCGTTGCTGCGAGCGCCGTCCTCCGACGTTGTCCCACACCGCACTGGCGATTGCCAAACAACGCCAGCCGCCGCGGTCCGCTGCAAGCGCCAGAAATCGACACCCGAGCGAAGACCCTTGGCTGCCGGCATAATATTGACCGCCGCCACGAGGGCTCGGCAACCCCCTTCGAGTCAACCACCTGCACCAGCCGCCTTGCCGCACCACCGGAAGAGCAACCCCTGACCACGACGACACAGGCAAAGCCACAGGCTGAGATGGGTCTCTGAAAACGACGCCTCCAAGGAGGTAACGACGCCGAAGGCGCCGCCGTCGCTTGTCCAAAGTTGGACAAGGCTTTCACCTAGAGAACCCGCGCAATGAATGGTGCTCCTTGATGATGCCCCCTACAGGGAGAACGACGCCCTCAGATGCCGTCACCATCGCCGCCAGCAAGAACGCCATCAAGACTTTCGCCCGGAGAATCACCGCACGCACTCAGCCCTGGAATCCGGAGCCGCAGCCATGGAGGCCCTCCCGAGCGCCGCGCCGCTGCAGTGCCACTTCCAGCCGCGGCCAATTCCCGGACGCAGCCACCAACCAGCCGCACCTCCCCCGCGCAGCCACGCCGCCTCCGCCGCACGTCGCACGCGACCACCGCCTCACCATCACACGCTCCGCGGGGCAGCACCTCGGGATGTCGCAGCCACCGCAGCAGTCGCGGCTTGATGGGACAGCAACAGGCCACCAACGGCCCCGCCGTCGCCGCCGCCACGCGGCCGCCGAGCCCCCGCGCACGACCACGCCACCGAAGCCACCGTCGCCCCGCCGTCCCACGACCGCAGGAGGGCCGGATCCGGTCTCCCGGACACCAGATGCACCGCCACGACCCGCCGCCGCCGTGCGCCATCGCCACCTCCGCCGCAGGCCGACGCCCTGCCGCCATGCGCGCGCTGTGGCCCCGCGGCCACCGGATCCGGCGGACACCGTGCCGGATCCGTGGCCACCCAGCATTGCAGCCCCCGGGGTGCTGCACGCGCCGACGAGGACCCCTGAAAGGGTCTGGCGCTGCCCACGGCCGCAACCGCGCGCCACCGTCCCCGGCCGCCGCACACGACCCTGCCAAACGCCGCCACCTCGCGGACCGCCAGGACCACGCGCCGTCGTCCCTGGCACCAGCAACCGGCGCTAGCACTCGCCCGCGCGTCCTCCCAGATCCGCGCAAGCCGCGCCCTCCCGCGACGAAAGAGGCCCGCCTCCGCCGTCCTAGCAGGGACGCGGGCTTCCGAAGCCCTGCTCAGGCGGCGGCGAGGCGCGGGTGAAGGTGGGGAGGGACGGCGGCGGCGGTGGCGTGGTGTCGCCCTCGGGAGGAGAGCGACGCGGGCGTTCCTCTGAAACAACTGATAATTGGACAGGCCGGCTGAGCCCATGAGAGCACTGAATGCCGATGCTGCGGCCAACCTACAGGAACAAAAGAGGACGTTCAATCATTTACAGAAAACCAGAAAACCCGGGGTTGTTTGGTTCCAGGGGCTAAACTTTAGACTATGTCACATCCAAAAAAATCTTGATATTTATTAATATTAAATAAAATTCGTTTACAAAACTAACTGCAGAGCCCTGGGGCTAAATTGCGAGACGAATCTAATGAGGTATATTAATCCGTAATCAGTGGATGGTTAATGTAGCATCACTTTAGCAAATCATTGATTAATTAGGCTCGTTAGATTCATCTCGCAAATTAGCACCCATCTGTCAGAAAGATTTTATAAATAAATTTTATTTGATACTCCTAAATAATAAGATTCCTATTGATGTGACGGGGGCTTAAAAAACAAGATGATGGACACAAACAGGGCGTGAGCTTGCGGCTCAGACACCAGAGACTGGCCAACTCAGACGTCAGAACTGAACACATCGCATGCAAGTGACAACTGACAACAATAAAAAAGAGAAATACGTCGCAAAACTGTATCACTGTAACAAAAAAGTGTAGAAGTAGTGCACACGTAGAGATTTCCTGTTAGACGATCTAGCTCTATGTCAACTGTCTGTCCGTCTCCGTCGTCAGATTAGGCTGGCGTTAGTGATCTGTTCGCTGCCCGGCTAATGCCTCAGGCGACCCCGGGCCTTTCCCTGCAAATCCCGTACGCCGAGCCTTTGCTTACCAACCGCAAACAAAAGGCCCCGCGACGCGCGAGAGTGATCCAGAGAGGGAAACGCGTACTGCGTGTGTACAGTTGGGCTGCTGACGCTCGAAACCGCGTACAGGCGACGGTGCCAGCGTCAGCAGCGTAACCGCTTTCTGTTTGGCGCAAAAAAGAAGAAATCTCAGAGCTTCGGCCGTTGGTGAGGCCGCTCGAAGGCGGGCCCCACCCACCACACCAACAGGTTCCATACGAGAAAGTCAACGTCTCCGCGGCCGTACTCGCGCAGGACCGAGAAGTCCCTCCGGGGCGGGCTCCGGCAAGCAGGCACCCAGCTCCGGGTGATCCGTGATCCTGCGCCTCCCGTGGCGTTCACAACGCGTACGTGCCGGGGGGGGGGGGGGGGGGGGGGGGGGGGGGGGGGCGCAAGGCCAGTGGCCAGCCCAGCCAAGCAGAAGTGCAGAAAGCCACCGCCCGCTTGCGCGAAAGGTGTGGCGCAAAGCCGCAAAGGGATCCGGCATCGAAGAATTGGGGTTCCCACTGGAGAGTGCAGAGTGGAGAGTGGAGTCACTTGGCCTGTCTGGGCTTTGCATCGCGCTTGGCTTAGCTGAAGACAGGCCGGCTGATGCTGACGGCACGATGCGTACAGAAGAGTGAAACCCAGCGCACGTTCCGTCCGTACGGTATCCGACCGGCCGGTGTTGGAGGTCGCTTGGCTCGCCCGTGGCACGGCGCTGCTTAACTGAATGGCGCATCAACTTCCACGGTCGGTGCTGCGGCCGCATCAATGGTGACGCGCGGTGATTTACTCGCAAGCTTTCCCGGCGATTACACGCCATGATGGTGGCATTTAGTGGCCACCAATCCGGACGCGCGGGCGCGCGGCGTCTGACGGTTACGGCTCCAGGACCCGGTCGCGCTTACCTTGTCGTCGTCGTGGTCGTGCCGGGCCAACAGAAACTCTCCGCGTCTCGCCGCGATGCGATGAACCCACTTGCGCGCCGCATCCGCACCAAGGGGATCTCGATCAGGGTCGTCTTTGTTTACGGTAGGAACGTGAGAATGTGCGGTGCATGATTTGTGCTCGTCGTGTCTCTCGCACCGGACACGCCTAGCACGACACTTGCTGATGGGTAAAACCATTCCGGAAAGCAGCAGATGCTACCAGACAACCTCACAATCAGCGTAGGAGTTCAGCATGTAACGGAATATTTACATATATAATAGCTTTTGAAGACTTGATCAGGGCCGTACAACGCTCCGCCGGGCAGCGTACAAGCCGTCCAAATCTCACCGTGCGACAGATACCGTTACGCCGTCCCCTCTCTCCCGCGGCTGCAATGCCATGCCAGCTGCCGCTAGACAACGCAGCGGTGGAAAGAAAGCTTCTTTCCAATATCCCTCCGCCTTGTTCCCATTCTCCTCTTTCCTCCCCTGCAGCCGCAGCTGCTCCCCGCATGGTGTGAATTGTGATCAGCTCGCCCCCGTGGGGAAAAAGAAAAAGAGAGGGAAGGCGCGACGCCGCCAGGTACCCATGCTCCCGCCGCGCGCCGCCGCCGTGCCGGTGGCGCCGCTGCTTCTGCTGATCCTGGCCCTGGCGGCCGGCGCGGCCCGGGCCGCCGACGACCTGGCCTCGGACGCCGCGGCGCTGAAGGCCTTCCTGGCCCCGTTCGGGTCCGCGACCGTGACGTGGGACGCGTCCCGGCCGGCCTGCTCCTGGACGGGCGTCGTCTGCACGGGCGGCCGCGTCACGGAGATCCACCTGCCCGGGGACGGGCTCCGGGGCGCGCTCCCCGTCGGCGCGCTCGGCGGGCTCACGAAGCTCGCCGTGCTGTCGCTGCGGTACAACGCGCTCTCCGGCCCGCTGCCGCCGGACATCGCCTCCTGCGTCGAGCTCCGGGTGATCAACCTGCAGTCCAACCTCCTCTCCGGCGAGCTCCCGGCGGCGGTGCTGGCGCTCCCGGCGCTCACGCAGCTCAACCTCGCCGGGAACCGCTTCTCGGGGCGGATACCGCCGAGCATTGCCAAGAACGGCCGGCTGCAGCTGCTCTACCTCGACGGTAACCGCCTCACCGGGGAGCTGCCGGACGTCAACATGCTGTCGCTCACCGTGTTAAACGTCTCCTTCAACAACCTCACCGGCGAGGTACCGAAGAGCCTCAGCGGCATGCCGGCGACGTCTTTCCTCGGCATGCCGTTGTGCGGCAAGCCCCTTCCGCCCTGCCGGGCGCCAAGTTCGTCGGAGCCACCGTCGCTGCCCCCCGCGCTCGCGCCCGAAGCACCGGCCTCTTCAGACAGCCGCGGACGGGGTAGACACCGCCTCGCCGGCGGCGCCATCGCTGGCATTGTGATTGGCTGCGCGTTCGGCTTCCTGCTCATCGCCGCCGCTCTCGTCCTCGTGTGTGGCGCGCTGCGGCGCGAGCCAAGAGCAACCTACCGCAGCCACGACGCCGTTGCGGCGGAGCTGGCGCTGCACAGTAAAGAAGCAATGAGCCCCAACGGCTACACCCCACCGGTCTCCGACGCGCGGCCGCCGCCTTCGGTGCCGCCTGCCGTGCCCGCCGCATCGGTGGGGAAGAAGAAGCTTTTTTTCTTCGGGAGGATCCCTCGCCCCTACGACCTCGAGGACCTGCTGCGCGCGTCTGCCGAGGTTCTTGGCAAGGGTACATACGGAACCACGTACAAGGCCGCGATCGAGTCCGGGCCGGTCATGGCGGTCAAGCGCCTCAAGGAGACCTCGCTGCCGGAGCGCGAGTTCCGGGACAAGGTCGCGGCGATCGGCGGGATCGACCATCCCAACGTCGTGCCCCTGCAGGCCTACTATTTCAGCAAGGACGAGAAGCTCATGGTCTACGAGTTCGTCGCCATGGGCAGCCTCTCCTCGATGCTTCACGGTACGAGCTCCCGTTCTTCTCAAGCAACCCCACTCTGTTTTGATGATCGAATTGAATGAGATTTTCTGATGGGGTTGGCAACTGCAGGGAACCGTGGCTCCGGCCGGTCGCCGCTGAACTGGGAGTCGAGGAGGCGCATCGCGCTGGCCTCGGCGCGCGGCCTCGAGTACATCCACGCCACGGGCTCCATGGTCACGCACGGCAACATCAGGTCCTCCAACATCCTCCTCAGCCGGTCGGTGGACGCGCGCGTGGCCGACCACGGCATGGCGCACCTCGTCGGCCCCGCGGGCGCGCCGGCGACCCGCGTCGCGGGGTACCGCGCGCCCGAGGTCGTGGCGGACCCGCGGCGGGTGTCGCAGAAGGCCGACGTGTACAGCTTCGGCGTGCTGCTGCTGGAGCTGCTGACGGGGAAGGCGCCGACGCACGCCGTGCTGCACGACGAGGGCGTGGACCTCCCGCGGTGGGCGCGCTCCGTGGTGAAGGAGGAGTGGACGTCCGAGGTGTTCGACACGGAGCTGCTCCGGCACCCGGGCGCCGAGGAGGAGATGGTGGAGATGCTGCGGCTGGCCATGGACTGCACCGTGCCCGCCCCGGACCAGCGGCCGGCGATGCCCGAGATCGTGGCGCGCATCCAGGAGACCGGCGCCACGGGGTCGGCGTCGACGGCGCGGTCCGGCCGGAGCGCGTCCATGGACGAGGCCGACGACCGGCCGCTGAGGCCCACCGGATCGATCCGCCAGAGCTGAGGTCCGTCCATCCGGTTACTCGTGTTCTTTTCAGGCTGCAGCGTAGCGATCATTTGGTAAACTCATGGAATGTTCTGAAGGGAAAAAAAAGGAGATCTTTTTGTTCTGTCTTCTTGCGCTTGTCGTAGAGCGTTGCCCGTGTGCTGTTTATTCTTTGATGAAGTTTCATGAATCTCTTGATACTTCTTCCTCCCGAATTCTTTCGTTTAGCAGCGTGTGTGTGTGCGCGTGTGCTGGTGGTGGTCAAGTTGGTGATAGGAGGAGCCTTGATGCTGTCACGCAATGTATAATTACTTCTAGTACCTGATTGATGTTCAATGGAAAGGTTTTAGGTTCGAACCCCGTGCAGTGTGATTACCTCAGCTGCTTTTTTTTTTTTGAAAAGATATTACCTCAGCTGATTTCATGTCCGATCGTGCGTGCCATGTCTCGCCACCTAACAACCGCACTGCGAAAGCACAGAGTTGCTTTTGTGCGAGTACCACTAGTTGCCGCATTGACTGAGCGCTCTGGATCGGCCAGTAACTGTCTGACTGAGATCAGAAGCTGGAAAACTGTTGCCCTGCAGTGAGAGACGGCGTCGTCACAGACTCACAGGTTCCGGAACTAGCGACCAAGTCGAACGAACAACGACGGCGACAACTGGACACGAACTGACTGACGCAATGCTGCTGGTTTGGCGTTTTCCCACTGCATTACTGCAAAACACAGGAGAGATTGCCCGAGCAAGCAACAGAATATGGCCGTTGGTTTTCGGCAGTTCAGACTGCCCCCAGGATACGAACTGCCTGCCCCGCAGCTCCAACGGCTGCACCGCGTCGAGGAGTGGTTTGTATCCTTCTGGGCCGTACTTGCCGACCACGAACTCCCGGCACAGCATCCATCCGTGCCTGAACCCCCGAAGGGAAAATTATACAGGAACTGGGATGCCGGGGAGCTGGATAGATCATGCCCGCCCTGTCATCTTAGTTGTCACGCAGGCTTTCCTTTAAAAAAAGAAGAAGAGCGGATGGATCGATCGAGCCGCGTCGCTTCCCCACTACGAGTCCACACCACAATCAGTGGGCGGCGATCTTCCCCGGCAATAATGCTCGCCGCCGCATTATTGCCCGCCGGCCTCGCCGGACCGACCGCCGGTGCCGCGCGTTCGCATCGCCTTTCCTTTCCGCCTTTCGGGGGAGGCGCGACTCCAACACCAACGCAGAGTGGCAAAGGCGCCGCTGATGTGATGCGTCGTGCAGGGAACAGCGCTAGCAGCGGTGTGCCTGGCTGCCGGGCACATGAAGAGGACACGACGCGTCCAAGGGGAACTGGTGTGCACGGCATGGCACCACGGCAAGGCAGGCATGCGTCGTGGGGAGCCGTAACTGATGCCCCGGGCGAGCTGGGTGCGCGCCCGCCAGCACGGCTCGGTCGGCGGATTCGATCGCCTTTTTGGGTCCCCGCGCGGCGGCCGGGGTTGGGTAGAGTTGCGACGACGACGGGCGGGTGGGTGGGCGCCGGACGGAGAGGTGGAGCCGGGAGCCCCCTCCAGCCTCAGCAGCTGCACTCTGGCAAGTGCGAGCTACCACGTGAGTCCTGACGGGGTGGCGAGGGGGGTGTCCCCTCCGGAACAGAGCCTGCGCGGCTGCGCCGCCTCCGCTATCGTGCGCCATTGCTCGTTGCAGCGCGGCGGTGCGCTGCCGGCCGGCCGGCCGGCCAGTCGGCCACCTCCTGCGTAGTGCGAGAGCGTGCGCTCCCAGCACTTGGGCGGCGGCGGGTGTTCAACACTTCTGCTGGAAGGAATGTCGCTGTTGCCTCTAGCCCATATATGGCTGCACGAGGCCCACGACCGCTCGGGAGAACTGCCGACGACTAGCCCGTGTACGAACCAATGCCTAAGGCCCATATTTGGCAGCATGACACTGGCTTTGGGCCTTTGGCATTCTCCAGGATGGAGAGAGAGGAATTTTTTCTATTTTTCTATTATTTTTTTTCCGATTTATCAAAAATATATGCTAATTTTTTTTGCAAAAATATCAACCTACCGCCGGTTCATCCGACGGTAAACGGACTTACCGCCGGTGGTACCTACCTTCCACCGGATGAACTGGCGGAAGGCGCTACCGCCGAGCTACAGCCGGCTATAGCCGCGCTGTAGGCGGGCTATAGACCCGTACTGTAGTCGGGCTGTAGACCCGTACTGTAGTATACAGTAACATAGCGCCGTTTCAAACGGCGGTAGGTCCTCCCACATTTATTATTAATTATTTTGTATGCTCTCTGGGCTGTAATTATTTATTTAATTATTTTATAGGCTCTTTGTGCTGTAATTATTTGTTTTACGCTTAGAGATATTTCAAAAAACAATAGAGATAGCAGATGTTATGGAAATACTTTTTTAAAAACTAATACAAATTAGATTTAACTATAGGACAATGTGAAAATATGTTTTCATAAGATATTGTCATGAGCTCTAATTATGATTTCGACGTCCGAACATCTTAACAGGCGGATGGTCGGATCCTATGGGAGGGACGGTCCGTCGGTGTAACTAAAAATTGTCCAGAATTTTTATTGGTTATGGTGATCGATTGTGCAGGTAGTTGACCGAATTTAATGTATTTTTCAGAGTACTAGTATGATAAATTTCCATTGCCGGACGATGTACGCTTAGATATATTTCAAGAAAATAGTAGAGCAAGCAGAGCTTATGAAAATACTTTTTGTAAACTACTACAAATTAGATTTAACTCTAAAAGAATGTGAAAATATATTTTCATGAGTTCCAATTACGATTTCGATGTACTATCACCTTGCATCAGATTCTTCTGCACCCCTACTCGTTCACTGTGTGTGGATGTGATGGTACGTCAATTGACAACTGTGCGCTTTTTAGGTTGTGTGAACCATCCCTATAGACCAAATACCTCCGTCAATAAATAGGGACATCACCCCATCTCATACGAAATCACTAGACATCCCCGCACTACCACTATGTCTTCCTCTGGTTCTACCTATATTCCGTGGAACAAGATTAGAGAACCTGTGCCTCAAGGAGTGCAAGTTCCAATGTGCTTCTGCGGTTTGTTGTGCAAGCTGATGGAGTCCAAAGTTTTGGGCGATGACTTCGGCAGGAAGTTCTTCATGTGTGACAACTACGAGTACGATCCGCCAAAGCGCTACGGCAAGGACAAACCAAAAGTATCACCTCGTACTATCTAATTTGCGCCTTCGGAGTACAGTAAGTTAAATCTAACACGGCTTGGAAATAGAGTCCACCACTTCTTTGTGATTTCATACAGTGGCTGGACATGGACAATCGACCGAAGCTAAGGAACACGTTGAGCGCGAAGCAAGGTGGGCTGCGGAAAGGTGGCAGCGAATGCTGCAAGAGGAAAAAATAGAGGAGAAGCGCAAGAAAGATAAAGAAGAGATCCAGAAGAGGTTCGCAGATGTGGAACGCCGGCAGGCGGAGGAGCGTGAAGCTGATAGGGAGAGGAAGTGAGAGGGGGCCCGCCGTTCGAAGGAGGCGGGGCTTGAGTCTATTAGGAAGGAGAAGTATCCTCGGTGCACTCAGTAGATCACTTTCATTTAATGTCCGAATTTCATATTCCTTAAGTCAAGTTAGGTCTAGATGGAACACGACGTTAGCGTGTTCCATGTACATGCCAGTGCAATTATTTTTGTAATTTCAATGTCTAATTAATCTGCATTGTATA
This sequence comes from Panicum virgatum, assembly GCF_016808335.1. NCBI lineage: Eukaryota > Viridiplantae > Streptophyta > Magnoliopsida > Poales > Poaceae > Panicum > Panicum virgatum. The sequence goes on along the minus strand of NC_053151.1, from coordinate 33,208,300 downwards.
CTTTCTACTACAAATACTCGTTTCATAAAACATGAGCTACAACTAGACTTTTCAGAAGTATTGGTCTACAAGTAAACTTTTCAGACCGATGTGATGACAACTCCATGAGCGTATGTCGGCCACTACACACAATAAAAACAAACAAAACAATCACCCTTCATACATTGAACACAAATAAAGTAGTGGTCCACACAATTCAATGCACACAACACATGACATGGCATGTCAGGACCTATTGCAAGATATGGTAACGAGGTCCAAGACAAAACCTAACATGCCTTAGGTAATTCCAACAAACAACATTACATAGGCAGGCGGAAGAGGCTGCCGAAAATAAACACGCAACATATTGGCCGGGCAGCTACATTATTTATTCAGACGGAGCAGTACAACATCAATCATTCACGGGCAGTACCCTTATCAAAACTAAACCTGTCTGCTTTCGCACGCTTGCATTTACGTATATCTTCATCCACCTTCTTCAACCACTCTATATATTGCTGATCACGACGAGTGATCCACGTATCAATCCACTCTATATAGTAGTTCTTAACATTACATAATTTAACATCGGACATGATTCAATAGCGAATCACACAGATGACAATCGTCATCGATCACACAAATCCATCGTTGTTTGGACGGCGGCCACGACGACCCGTTGGCTGCGTTGCCGGATTTGAAGCAGCTTCTGATGGGCCCGCTCCATCTGTGCGGCCACCATAACTCAATGCCGTACAATTCTTGTACGTATGACCCGTCTCATGACACTTCGAGCAGAGGCGCAAGTCTCGACCAGCCTCCGATCAATACATGTTATTCCGAATGTGTTTCTTCTTGCGTCGGCCCATCCCTTGAAATATTTCTGGATCTGGATCCGGAATGTAAGTTGCAGTGTGTCTAGGATCAATTATGAAGTCTCCCAGGATGCGGAACCCATAAATCTCGTGCCTCCAAGTCATCCAAATGGTTTCCTTCATGAAGTAATTTGAGACATACATACGAGACTGTAGTCCACCAGCTTCAAAACAGGCAGCAATGACATGTGTGCATGGCAGGTGCAGCAGCTTTGGCTTATGACATGAGCAAATACAAGCATCGGGATGGAGAACACACTCATGTACATGCTTCTCACGCCGCCCCCCATTCGGGTTTTGTCCCTACACATCACCTCGTACCGACATTCCATAGAGCCAATTGGAGTCACCTGGTGTAAACGGGCCTTTTTAAAAACAGCCTCCATATACTCCGTAATCTTGTATCCGTAAACTTTGCGATTATCGACCATGTCCTTCTGTGCCACAGCGTAACGGTCTCTAAAATACTCGCAAGTGCGATACAAGAAGAACTTGACGACCCCAACAAGTGACAATGATCTTACACCACGCAGCACCCAATTGTATACCTCAGCTAGGTTCGTAGTCATTAAATCATACCTAGCACCTTCTTCATCAAATAATAAAGTCCATTTCTCTTTTTGGTTCGTGCTCAATCCACTCCGAGAATGTCTTAATTGCCCTTCTCCTTTTGCGCCTGACATTCAGACCGTCCAAGCCCACGTCTTCAAGTGAGACCTGGTCGTCCTCCTCTGTATTGACAGGTCTCTTCGCTAGCTCCGCCGTTTGCTTTTTTTGTCAGCTCATCCAATTTTTTTCATAGAAAGTTGAATTTCCTTTCCTGATTCTGGCTGCATAACCGCTTGAACAGCTTCATAAGGGTTTTGTTCTTGAATTGGCTATAAAAGTTTGCCCCCATATACCTCATGCACCACCTACTCTTTAGGTCCGGCCAAAGTACAGTCCTACGACATTCAGTAGAACCATTCTGTATGTCATCGATTGCTTGTAATATACCCTTATGCCGATCATGAATCAAACACACATTCTCTACATCTTTGACAATCATCTCCTTCACCCTCTGCAAAAACCAATACCAAGTATCCCCTGATTCTTTCTCCACGAAGGCAATTGCCAAATGCAATAATTACCTGTTGCCATCAGCTGCAACAGCTTGAGGATTGTGCCTTTATATCTTCCTGTAAAAAATGTCCCATCTATGCAAATGACTGGCCGGCAGTGCGGAAACGCCTCAATGCAAGCGCCCAAGGCCAAGAACGACCGTTGGAGTACCTGCTTTCCAGACTTCTGGGCACATGGATACGTTTTCAAGTCGTAGTAGCTACCAGAATTTCTAAGGCATATCGTGTGCAGCAGTGCTGGGATATTGTGATACGAAGCTTCATACGTCCCCCACCTCATCTCCAGCGCTTTCTGCTTCGCTCTGTAAGCTTTGTTGTAGCTAATTTTATATTTAAACTCCTCCTCAACAGCACAAATAATTGGCTTATGTTCATAATTAGGATTGTCCACGATCAAAGAGTACATGTAGTTAGCTATAAAACCTGCACTGAGGTTCCGGTGCTGTGGTTCTAGTTGCTCAAGTAGGCATGTGTGCTCCACAACTTTTCTGACCTCTCAGAAATCCTACCACTTGCCCATAAAAGCGTACACCCTGAAAGGGCCTTCGCTTCTCACACAACGCACGTTATATGTTCTCGGACTGCTCTTGACAACTTTGATCTGTCTTTGCAGAGAGAGAGTCGACCAACGTTTTATACCTTCATATTGTCACTGTTGCCATACACCGAACCGATGGATACCTCATTTTGTCTATACTCACAAGGGACCGCTTCACCTTCATTTACACTTAATTTTAAAAAATCATACCCAGACCAGTTGTGTGGGGACATGATAATCATCATCATCATCCGAGAAATCATCATTCGTTGCATTGTGCTGTTGTTCACCCTCCCTCTGAAACTCTTCAACTATCTCTGGAATGTTTTCCCCTACATCAGCCTGACCAGTTGCTTGACGAGGTTCGTGTGCAGCATGTCTATCATCTTCTACAATCTCGAGTTCAGCACCTTCTTCATGAGGTTCATGCATCGTCTCGGTATCTTCCGATACTATATCTACCTGCCTTTCATGATCCCCACCCGCTTCAGTACTAAAACTAATTTTCTCGAATGCTTAAACAAATAACACAAGCGGTAAGCCTCTGCTACTACTTATATTGACATAATTCCTCCAATTTTGCGTCCCTTCAAGCGGCAATAACTTCCAAAACACTGGTTCCCTCGACTGACCACTGCCATGACAGAGATCTCATGTTCATCTCGATTAAGGGCGAAAGCTTTAAATAGCCAATTGGATATTGAAATCCAAGGCCTCTCTCTAGCTCGGGGTATTTTTTTTGATCGAGCTAAACTCTGACAAATCTACCCCTTCAGGACTATATCTAACTTCTCCTGACCCATAGAACACTTGAAAATACAAATCATCTGGCATGCCTGCCAACATTTACGACAATAATTACTCGTCCTTAGAATTTAATCAACGCTAATAAATATTTCTGCTATTTTTACATCTATCTTAATTGTTTCTCTAGAATTTCTATTACTGACATATATTCGTAGGTTTTCAATGTAATATAATATCAATTAATAATATTTCTATTAGACTAATATGTCCATTTGAACTCATTAATATTTATATGCAAAATAATATTCATATGTAAACTAATATTTTCAATTTTATGTTCCACAATTTTATATTAAAATAAATTATATTCAAATCACTAATATTTATTAAAATTATTTCTACACCTAAAACTATATCCAAATCACTAATATTCCTAGTGCTAATCTACTAACTATTATTAATAAAACTAAATTTTAAAATTTACCTGCGACCCAAGGTGGTGAGCGCTGCCTCGATGCGGCGGCCGGGGGAGCGTCGGCGAGCCGCGGCGGCCGGCCAAACCCTGGCGTGCGGGGGCCGGGCGAACGCCGCCGCGCTGCGGCCGGGGGCGGCCCTGACGAGGCGCGACGCGGGCAGCGGCGTGGGGGAGCGAGCGGGCGGCGGCGCGGGGGAGCGAGCGCGCGGGCGGCAGCGCTCGAGGAGCCGGCCAGGGCATTAATAGGGGGTGGTTACCGCTGGTTGGTTACCTACAGCCGAATGAGCCGGCGGTAAGTAGCAGCTACCGCCGTTTCAACCGGCGGTAGGTTCCCGGCCCACCACGGCCCATCGACTCGGCCTCCTACCGCCGATTCAACCGACGATATGTTGTCAGGCCGTGGCGCACACAACCTACCGCCGGTCCATCCGGCGATATCTCGCTTCCGCCGGATGAACCGGCGGCTGGGCGACAAATTTGCAAAAAATAATTTCAGTATACATTTTTGATAAATCGAAAAAATAATATAAAAATAAAAAAAATCGAGAGAGAGAGACCGACCGCCGCCAACGAAGTCCAATCCCAGCGCGCAGAACTGATACGAAGTTTTCTTTCTTGTCTCCCAATCCAAAAAATGGCTCCGGGCCCACGTGCCATGACACAGACCGCCGCTTTCCGACCTTCTTATCTCGCAAGAAATGGGCGGACCCGACGCGCAATAAACCCCGGCAAAACCCACCGCTAAAAGCCACGCTCAGATCCGCACAGCGCCGCCGCCCCCCAAACCAATCCTCCTCCCCTCGCTAGGGTTTTTACCGCCCCCCGCGCCGCCGCAATCCCAGCCACCCCCCGAGAGAGGCGCCATGGCCGGCGGTCCCGCGGCGGTGTCGTTCCTGACCAACATCGCGAAGGCGGCGGCGGGGCTCGGCGCCGCGGCCTCCCTCCTCTCCGCGTCGCTCTACACCGTCGACGGCGGCGAGCGCGCCGTCATCTTCGACCGGTTCCGCGGGGTGCTCCCGGAGACCGTCACCGAGGGCACCCACTTCCTCGTCCCCTGGCTCCAGAAGCCCTACATCTTCGACATCCGCACGCGCCCGCACAACTTCTCCTCCAACTCGGGCACCAAGGACCTGCAGATGGTCAACCTCACGCTCCGCCTCCTCTCCCGCCCCGACGTCGACCACCTCCCCACCATCTTCACCTCCCTCGGCCTCGAGTACGACGACAAGGTGCTCCCCTCCATCGGCAACGAGGTGCTCAAGGCCGTCGTCGCCCAGTTCAACGCCGACCAGCTCCTCACCGATCGCCCCCACGTCTCGGCCCTCGTCCGCGACGCGCTCATCCGCCGCGCCCGCGAGTTCAACATCATCCTCGACGACGTCGCCATCACCCACCTCTCCTACGGTATCGAGTTCTCTCAGGCCGTCGAGAAGAAGCAGGTCGCGCAGCAGGAGGCCGAGCGCTCCAAGTTCCTCGTCGCCAAGGCGGAGCAGGAGAGGCGCGCGGCCATCGTGCGCGCCGAGGGAGAGAGTGAGTCCGCGCGCCTCATCTCCGAGGCCACGGCGATGGCTGGTACTGGGCTGATTGAGCTCAGGAGGATCGAGGCGGCCAAGGAGATTGCTGCGGAGCTGTCTCGCTCGCCAAACGTGGCATACATTCCTGCTGGTGACAACGGCAAAATGCTGCTTGGTCTTAATGCTGCCGGATTTGGCCGGTGATTCACCAGTCTGTTTTAATTAAGCCTTCTGTTGCTTGAGCATCTGCCTTCCTGTGCTATGCTATGCATGAGTAAAACTGTGAATCGAAAGACAATGATATCTGCCACTTTTGCTTAAATTTCAATTGTCTTGGATCGAAATGCTTTAGTCTTGTGCTACTAATAATATCTGGGTCTGGGGTTTGAATGCATTTGTGATTTGTCTGGTTAATGCGACGAATTGTTGACTTGTCAAGTCTGTATTCTATTTACACCTCACTATGCATTCTCCTTTCATTGCTATCTTACTTCGTGTGCATTGGAAATCTGGATATGCAGCCATCTGACAATTTTATGCATTGTGCATGACTTGTTGGTTAATTTCCTTTGTGGTTTAATCTTCAATCTATCTTCTAATTAGTAGTGTGTTGTGTTTGCGGATGTCTAGCTCTTGTGGGATGATATTTTCTTACCTTTGTTCTAAAGTGCTGTAATTAGGTCTTATAGTTGGTCTATACAGCTGATAGGTCCTCATAAGATTTAAATGCTTTGCTGATTCCTCATCACTTGATATGCTTATTTTGCTATAAGGTTTTGTGTTTCGCAGTTCATGAACAGTTCTTACTTAGTATTTTATTCCTTGAAGGACATGCATATTATCTTCCTTTTGGAGGCTGGTATCAGGTTAATCTAGTTGTGGCTTGTGTGATAGAACTTACTAGGGCCTTATTGAAATGAAACTGCATCAGGTTTATTTGGAGTGTATGCCATAAGTTCTGAGCATTCTCATGAACTTAGGTATTGTTGGATTTTAGCTTCACGCCATGTTTTCAAATCGTCTAGTCGGACCTAGTCGCCATGGGACCGATCAGACGACTAGTCGCGATTAGTCGTCGATCAGGCCGATTAGTCGAGCCTAGTCGTCTGCCTAGTCGTCCTATATGTCCCAGGACCAATATGATATAGTCGTCGATCAGGCCGATTAGTCGAGCCTAGTCGTCTGCCTAGTTGTCCTATATGTCCCAGGACCAATATGATATATGTACTGCATATTACTTACTAAAAAGCAAGCATGAAGTCAACAATGATGGTCGATTTTTCACTTGTGTGAGATGATTTGTGAACTGTCTAGAACTCTATCTCAGCCTCTATATACTAAAAACCTAATGGGCCACCTTGCCAGCCGTCACCAGCCGAGGCCCACAACTCAAACAGCCCACAAAACAATCTCAAGTCTGATCGTTTTCCAACCTGATCGACGCGACTAATCGCGACTAGTCGACGACGTCGACTAGTCGGACGACTAGAAAACTAGTCGCCCAGACCTACTCGGTGTCCCTTATCGGGGTCACTGGACCGATAAGCCCGACTAATCGTGACTAATCGCGATTAGTCGGACGACTAGATAACATGGGCTTCACAACGTATTTTTTGGATTTAGCTTCACAATTTGACATAGCGGACGGATTTGTAGGTCTTGATGAATTGAATAAATAGATGCTCACTTGCAACTGGCGTGTTTACTCTGACCTGTCGTATGGCCATAAAAAAATCTTGGGTTGATCATTAACTTTCCTGTCAACAGGTTAGGTTTGGATGTCTCTCAGTTCATGAACTGTTGATGTATTAGGTAGTACTACATTTCTCTAGGGGTCTATGTATATTTCTCTTCATTCTGGAAACTGCTACTAGGTTCATGAACTGGTTATGTGTCGGCCTGTTGGGTACCTAATTTCATTTGGGTTTATTCTCATTATTAGTGAAGCTGCTATCAGGTTATTTTTGGAGTTTATTTGTGTGTTAGAACTTACTAGGGCCTTCTTTATATGAAGCTCTCATCTGGAAAATTTGGTAGCATGTTACAAGGTCCAGCACAGGATTTGAGCACTCTAGTTTGGCCTTGTGCATTGTTTGATGTTAGCTACGCAATCTGGTATAACGGATGTGTTTAGTCCTCCTGAGTATGACAATATTGGATAAGTGACATCTTTTGATGTCTGGTAGCTTGATTATTCATGACCTTGGCCTGTAGCCTAGCTATAAACTCCGGGTTCAAGTGCATTTTTAAAGGAAACAATGACTGTTGATAGCTTTGTTTTAGCCTTTTCGGTAACTGACTTTAATTATAGGCTTTGGGTACTAACTACGGAGCAAATGAGCTGTGTATATCATTTTAATTTCCAGTTTCTAGCATAACGTGTCTTGGTTTTTATAGATGTTACTGTAGCTCCATATGTTGACCAAATGAAGTTCATCAAAAGAGAAAATGATGTCCAAATGTTAATGTTGTACCAGCCGATGGATACTCCAAACAAGTCTGTCGTCATGGTTGCAGATTTGTAGCCTATTGATACTGATTTTTTTTGTTAAACTCCTGCTGTGTGCTCCAATATCAATAACTGTGTTTTGTGAATTTCACTCCCGTTGCATGATTCTTTTGTTGCATTGGCCTCTCGCTGCAGAATTTTTTTACTGTACACAGCGAGGGAGACCCCCGCTGTGAAAACACTTTGTTAAACTAAAAATCACAGAGAAGGAATACTTACGGATATAGGTCATAGCCCATCTAAGCTAAAAAGCGAGAAGAGAAGAAACTATACAACAGAGGAACTACAAAGAACAGGGGGAAGGCTGAAAAAACTAAAGAGATCTATTGACCCAAGCTAAAAAGTTTTTTTTTGGGAAATTTTGAATCTAACTGTTTGGCTGATACATTCATCCTTGAAGCTTCTTCTCCAACTATTTATTGAGACTTGCAGGGCGGTGTTCAAAGATAAGGCCATTTCTCTGTTTCCAAATATGCCATGTCGCAATTATGAAAATTTCCATGAAGAAGTTGCTGCGCACTCCTTGTAAGGACACTGGACATTCAGCCTTCCTATTTTTTTCAAAAAGAAAAAAAAACATTCAGCCTTCCTAGCTAGGACCATCCATGGCCATAGCAGGCAGAGCAGCTGCACTGGGGTGCAAGGAATTAGGGGTCCCCAAATTTAACATGCCTTTTAATTACAAGGTTCCCCACCTTCTCACCCTTTTTTGCTGCAAGCAGCTACTCCTAGATCCTGTTTCCCAGTGAAAATAAACTCCTCTCTATTTCTTCCTTGAACTAATTGTTCTTTTTTTTCAAAAATAATAGTAAATGGATCAGTTTACTTTAGTCCCTCTGTTTTTATTTACATGTCGTATTAGATTTATCCGAAGCTAAATTTAGCAAATTTTAATCAAATTTATAGAAAGAAATAATATCATTTGCAATACCAAATTTGTTTCGTTGAATCCACCGTAAAGTATATTTTTTTTAAGGGACCGTAAAATATATGGTGATAGTGCGTATGATGGATAGTATGATTGTTGCTATATTTCCCTATAGATTTGGTCAAAATTAGTCAAGTTTGATTTATGACAAACCTAATATGACATGTAAATACGGAGGGAGTATTCCGTACGCCCCTTTTGGCTCTTTTCTTCAGTTTTATTTTTCCCCTAGTATTTATGCGTTGACTAATCAATCCTGTGGCGCTTTGTGCTACTTGCAAGAGCACTATTCTTGAAAGTCAACGATTTTGACTACTAAGTACAAACTGTGCTATTTAGCCCTCGTTTAGTTGTGTGTGTAAAGTTTTTGAAATGAAATCTTTTCACATTTTAAGTATTAAACATAGACTAATCACAAAACTCGTCTGTAAACTACGAGACGAATCTAACGAGCCTAATTAATCTATCATCAGCGCATGGTTACTGTAGCAATTTAGTGTCTAATCATAGCCTAATTAGGCTCATTAGATTCGTCTCGTAATTTACAAGCAAACTATGGAATTAGTTTTTTTTATTTCGTTTAGATTTGATACTCCATGCATGTAAGATTCCTCTTCGGTGTGATAGTTTTGAAATTTTGAATTTTGCAACTAAACAAGGGGTTATATGTAGTGATTGGCCGAAGGACTGTGAGGCTAGCAATTTTCATGGATTCATGTACTCCTGCTAATGGGCGGGGCTTGACAGTTTTTTGGGTGAGTTTTAATACGGGTACTATTGGATGGGTGGAAACGGGTGACACTATGAAACGGGTTGGGATGGGTTGGGTTGACGACACAGATGGGTTGGGACGGGTTGGGGCGGGTTGGGCCGACGGGGTGGGTCGGGGTGGGTGGTAGTTAGGGCTCTTGAAAATGGGTAGGGGCGGTTTTGGAGCGGGTTCAACCCTATTAGCAGGTGTAAATTTATGAATTGAAGTTATGAAAACGTATCGGGCGATTGCGTCCCGGCATCCGGCCGCAAGGCAACCTGCTTGAGAAGCATATTTGCCAAAGAAACAGTCTCGTGGGAGCAGTAGAGATGGAGATGGGCTGGGTCGACCCATTGGGTAGTTGGCTCGACCCATGAAAGTAAGGTCAATGGGCCATATGAGCTGGGCTCAAATCAGATAAGGGCCTACTGACCCAATGGGTAACATGTGTTGACCCAAAAACAATAGTCCCATCCCTAGTTCATCCCTAGGTATTTTGGCACCTAGCTAGCCTCGGTACTTTGGCAATAAGATTAATTTAAAACAAATCGTAGGGGTCAAGTACCCTGTTTACAAACAAATCACCAGAATAGCATGCGCAAGGATGCCTTGGACTCGTATCATTTTGGAGTTAGCGAAGGCCCATGACAAGCATGATGAGTTCCTCCCTATCATGCCCATAAGATGACAGGAATTCAGAGCCTCAAGAGTAGTGAAAAATGAATGAAATATTATTTAGGCAAAATAGGCATTTTGGTCCTTCAACTTTACTTCAAGGGTCAAGTTGATCCCTCAGTTTTTTCAAAAAGACTAATTTGATCCCTCAACTTTTATTTTTAGGTCAAATTTGTCCTTATACTGATGTAATGCTCCATAATACCATGAGACTAATGCTAAAAAGTCATCTTTACTCTTGGCTATTTTCTCTCCTTCATAATTTGTATGTTTAGCAGTGGTGCAATAAGTTAATCAAATATATTCATAATATTCTTATATGATGTAGAATAAATTAAATACGAAAGGGCATTTCAACAAACACGAGAGGCATCAAACCAGCGAACAGAATAATAGATCTATTGTGACATATTATTGATTAAGTACAACTATACAATAATGAAAATTGAGTATGAGAAGGAGCTAAGGGTAAAAATGACTTTTCGTATCTATCTCATGGTATTATGGAGCATCACAATTTTATAGGGACAAATTTGACCTAAAAACAAAAGTTTAGGGATCAAATTGGTCTTTTTGAAAGTTGAGGGACCAACTTGACATTTGAAGCAAAGTTGAAGAACCAAAGTGACCATTTTTCCCATTATTTATGTATCAATATTGCTGTAATAATGTTTGCTTATGATAATTAACAACTAAATTAAATATTATTATATGTCAGTGTTGTCTTCATTGGATGATTATTGTTGCAATATTTAACAGTGTTTGAATGTGTCAATTCATCATATTCATTGGGCCAACGAGGTCACATCCAAATGATAAATTGGATCGGTTCATGATCTCACAAATTGACCCTGAGGCTATAGGGTCAGGTTCGGCCGGCCCATTCCCATCTTTAGGGAGCAGTCCGTAAATGGAACAACGACCAGGTTGGTTGCTGTGCAAAGCACTGGCCTATGGTGTGTGTACGCTCGGCGGTTCGATCGGCTTCAGACGGTTGGGATTTAGAGTGGGGAATGTAATTCTTGTGAAGAGAACCCCGTCTCACCCCACTTGGTTCCTCCTCCGGCGGCCGTCACCTCCCGGCGCCGAGACGATGGCGGCGGCGGCTCCATTGCCTGTCACCCGTGTGTTCAGACTTCAGACCCGTAACCCTCTGCCGTTCCTGTGCGAGACGGCGGCTCGTTGCAGCTGGGGAGTCGCAGTGACAGCTCCTCGGGACTGGCGGCTTCGAGTTGGACGCATCGACCGGTGATTTGCCGGCTGCAGCCTGCAGGAGGTAAAAGTAGTGCAACAATCTAGTAAAATCTTATGCTAGTGTTGGATTATTTCAGCCAATGCGAAGTTTTGGCAGAATTTCTCATTTCGGCAGCAACCGGCCACTCCCAAACTTACTGAGCTGTTCGGCTAATCTAATGAATAGTATTCGGCTGGTAGAATAAATAGTATTATGTCAGAAGAAATAAACCGAGACAAGCCGAGAACCAATCAGCCAAAACCCGATAGAAATTGACTGTTTAGCCTTTTCCGTTGACAGAAAAAAGAGAATAAATTTCGAGTTCTATTCGGTCAGTGCAAGCCCAAATTTGAAGAATGCTTTTTTCTGTGTTTAGTGTGGCATGATTGTGAGATTAGCTTAGGTTTGAACTTCTAATTTTTTTTACCCTGTGTGGACCACTACAAATGCTTCGATATACTAGTAGCATCCTTATTGGTTGAACCTTTAGGCAAAACGAACTATTGTTAGCTCTATTTGATTGGTGTGGTAGTAGACTAGTAGCCATGGTTTCACCGTGTTCAGCCACCCAGTAATATAATTTTTTTTAGAAAAGTACACCCAGTAATATAATTACTTTTTAAAGAAAAAATATCTGATTCCCTCATAACTTTGGTGCCGCTAAAGTACGAATCGGTGCAATAGTGCTTTTCGGTTGGAATGTATAGCTATAGCATTTAGTTAAAAGGAGTATATTCTAAACTTTCTAATGAAAATTTGTAACACATTTTATTTCAAACAGTCATACATGACTAGATCCCCACTACTGAACCAGACACAAGCAGAGTGAGCTTCTTCAGTGGATAACTGGATATGTTGCTGAACCTGAATAGCAGCGGAATGTGATCAGCATCTGTTGTGAATCTATTGCACTGTATTCATTTGATAGTTCGCTATAGATAGACATGCATGCGTGTCATGTGTACAGATGAGCTGCAGTAGATTGACAGCTTGAAGTGAACCAGAACTTTGGTTTTTCATTGAGCTATTTTCTATACACTTGTTCTATACAAATGATGAATATAGAGCGATTGATGTATCCTTTAAAAGGCGGATGCCAATCGCAGGTGTCAAAAACGATATATCTCGAGGAATATCTACGAACTGAGAATATTCAGGAGTGTAACCCTGCTTTGGATTAATCTCCTGAACAGAAGTTCTGCTCCGTCCTCAAGATCTTTGATGTTGCACTCTAACACCTGCAATTGCTCCTCCTTGCAAACAACTGAAATTTTCTTCTGGAATGCCTTCAAGACAACAGATGATTTGGGCATTGCAATTTGCTTGGCCAGGAGCTGCACTGTCGACTCAAGAAGAGAGATAGTGATCTCCCTGGCCTCGCTCAACAGTCTCAGGATCCTGCAATCCTCCTTGTCAGAGGTGACCTTCTTTGCAGCCTTCTTGAAATGTTTCTTCGCCTTTTTAACCAAACGGAAGTAACACTGGATCTTGGCTTGAACTGCTGCATCATCTCCTTTTCTGAGAGACACTTGCAGATCTTGGACGATGGCCTTCGATTCAGTAAATTCCTCAGGCATGGCATTGCAGAGATCCAATAGCTCAAGAGAGGATTCCATCTCCCCATCCAGCAATTTCCATTGCTGGGAGGAGCAAACTTGGTTGCTAGGAAGGCACATGACCCTCTCAATGGAGCTGTAGATGTAACACCAAGGTGTTAATCCTCGGTAATTAAGTTAATAATGGTTATTAGTTCAACACACATGACAAATCAATAAACCCAAAAATTTTCCAGTCAGTTTGGGCCGGACCGGTCTGACCGGTCGGAGCTACCGGTCTGACCGGTTGAATTGGGTTCAACTGGTTTGGCCCACAACATTTAAATCACTCTCTCTTTTCCTCCCCACCAACTCCCTCACCCTCACCAGAGCCAGCTCGAGCCCGAGCTCCCTCTCCCTCCCCTCTCACCCAAACCCTAAGTCCCAAATCCTCCCTTTCCACTTGATTCCAAGGCCAAGGAAAGATCAAACCGGTGTGGGGGAGCTTCTTCTCCACGATTCCCTCCCTGGGGAACGGGGGATCCAAGTTCTTCGCCGGGGAAACACTCACCCAAGGTATTTTAGTTTGTGATGGTCGATCTCTAGTTCTAGATGTTTTTAGGTGGTTCCCTCTGGTCAAAAACATCCAAATATATCCCTGGACTAGTGCCTATAATGGTTTAAGAATTTGTGGGTGATTTTTGCCGCACCAAGGAATCCTAGGTTTTTTGTCTGGGTAGGACCGGTCTGACCGGTCGGAGGGACCGGTCTGATCGGTAGGAGTCCGGACAGTCCGGCCATGTGTTCGGATACTCCGGATTTGTGGTAGTCTAGACATTCCGGATTTAGGTCCGAATTCTCCAGACTTGGGAGTCCAGATACTCCAAGAATACGTCCGGATACTCCGGATTTTTGGCCTCGAGTCGCACACAGGCCAGACCGGTCTGACCGGTTTGGTATACCGGTCTGACCGGTGCTAGCAGGGCTGAGAGGGTTAAATCAAGATTTGTTAGTGAAAATAGATAGAAATTGATTTGGTTATTGATTACTTGTAATTTTTATAAATCATGCATGCATTCTCTCATGTCATATGCATATGCATACGTGTAGCAGCCGCGGCGGAGGAAATTGTGTACGAGGTGGTTGCGGAGCCACAGGAGCCACATGGACAAGCCCTGCAGCAGGAGGATCGTGAGGAGCCGGCCCAAGGCCCAATTCACCCTAGCACTGAGCAGCAGACGCAAGGCAAGCCCCGGTGCACATCCTATTATTTCAACTTATAACACATATATGTCTCTATTACTTGTGCATTAGGTTTAGGAATTGGTTGAAACCCTAGTTGCATGATCCCTAGGTTTTTCCCTGAGTTATACTAGAATGCATAGGACGATAAGAGTGCTATGCTTAATGGTTCTCGGTAGAAAAGACGAGTGATCTCTTGTCACTCGCGAGATATAGGGTGTTTAGAAGTCAAGTAATTTTCGGTTACTCGCGAGATATAAGATATATTTATATTCCAGTACATGAGTTATTAAATTTGATACAGAGATTGAGACCGGACGGGGAAATGATGAGGATGTTTAGGGATGGCAGCAGGATAGGGTTTCTGGGTGCCTTAGCCCCGTCTGTGTCGATTAAGGACCGGTCGTTGTCGGCAGTGCTGATCGGGGATTGAACTGTACTAACCGTATGCCGGGAGTAGGAGGTAGTCGAAACCGGTAAGCCTAGTACTACCTCACTATGAAAGTACAGAACTGCATCACCACCCCTTAGGGCGAGTCGAGTAGTCGCGGAGAAATGGGATGCATATGTTTACTTTTGGTGGTCTCACGTTGAGCTCGGCTGACTATATGAAGGTGGGGTGGTTCTGTAGTTCGAGGCGGGGAGGGGAAGGGTTGGTGCGTGTGGTCCGACGGGGCATCGCGTGCCGTGTTGGTTAGGTCTACCTTGCAGGGTTAAATCGAATCGATTCGCCGTGTTTCGCGGTTATGAGGGCCTTAATCTCTTTGCTGCATCATAGCAAAATGTTAGAATGTGAGCTATCTATATATAGTGTTGAACATATTGAATTATTTTGATTGTACCACCATGTTTGTTATAGTTGTTTCGTGCAAATATTAGATTAGAGTTAATTTATATATAGAATTAGGGGCTAAAATAATGAAAATAAGGAATTACTTTAGTTGATTTTCTGCAAAATAACCATCAGCCAAAAGCCTTGCATGTCTAGGTATGTGGGCTAAATTATACCCACGGGTCGGGTAAGTCTTGCTAAGTATTAGTTGCTCAGGGTTTGTTGCCACCATATTTTATTTCAGGGCACCCAGACGTCGATTTCTGCCCCTGCTGCGTCAAATTTATCCGCAGAGATGCAGAGGGGTGGGAAGTGGTGGATAGAGACCCTTAGATTAGGGATTTGGCGGGTTGCACACTTGAGGGCATGGTGTGCAGCCCTCAGTTTTGTTTCGACCGGTTTGACCGGTCAGTGGACCGGTCTGACCGGTGGTTGCTTAGGCCAGGTAGCACCGGTCTGACCGGTGAGATATACCGGTCTGACCGGTGGTGTTAGAACTGAACCAGTGAAGTAATGTAGTTGTATGTTTTCATTTCCATTTGAGCTCGGCTACGCTATGCAAAATTTGTAAGTTATGTAATTTATGTAAATTACGTGAGCTTGTGTTTTGAACTAAATTTGTAAAACTCTCTTTATCGGTTGTCATCCATGTATATTTTCAAGTATTTTATCGTGCTTGTACCATCTGCGCCCGAATTCGCGTGGGACTTCCGATATTGTTTCGATCGGGCCGTGGGTTGAGAAATGATCGCCAAATTAAGACATTAAATTAATGCGCCTGATGTGTTCAAATGACGGACATTACGCTTAATTTGGAGTTTTAATTTGGCGGTTCTGTCACAGCTGGTATCAGAGCCGAAACACACTGGAGGTGGTACGAGCATGACTGATTTTCAGATAATACAAATTAAAAATGAATTTCTAATTTAGGATAAAAGTGGTTTAGTGATATAGGTGGGAATATACGTAGTAAGCTCTATATATATAGTTTATGTTAGAGTAAGTAGATATCCAGTTTGGGTCGAGAGATTAACGCAGGACGTTCATGCATCATGTTCGTTATTTATTTTTATTTCATTTGAGGGCTTTGCATAGGAGTTTCTGCACCATGGCATGCATCATGGCATACATTAATTTCAATCGCATGTATGGAATTGGTTTAAGGGTTGTCACCCAAGTTTGAGAGTGAAGTTTAGTTTCAGGGTGGCGACTGGTCTGACCGGTTGGTCCACGTTGAGCCACACAGCGCCATGCAGACCGGTCTGACCGGTCCGTTGCACCGGTCTGACCGGTTGAGCGCAGACAGAGGCCTCTCAGTTGTGTTCAAATGATTTGTTTCCTGCGATTTCTTCCATGATTCGGATATTAGTTGCGGTCATGATTATTTTTATGTAATCAAAAAAATATAACTAATTCAATCATGGTTGAATGCAGAATGGCAGCACCCCCGAAGCCTCCTGATTTGGATCAGGCCATTGCGGCCATGCTCACAGGACGCGACGAGCAGACGGCACTCCTCCGGGAGATTGTTGAGCAAGGCAGAGCGCAACGGTATGAGCATCACCACCAACCTGCTGTCCTTGGATATGAGTAGTTTCTGAACACTCAACCGCCACTGTTCCACAAAGCAGATGAGCCACTAGAAGCAGATAGTTGGCTCCGGACCATTGAGTCCAAGTTCACTCTGCACCCGTACAATGATGGGGACAAGGCAGGGTTTGCAGCTCAGCAGCTCAGGGGTCCTGCACGTACCTGGTGGGACAATCACGTGGCCATGTTCCCTGAAGGTCCCGGTTCACCTGGGCACAGTTTAGAGAAGCATTCAAGGCGCATCACATACCAACAGGGGTGATCAGAATAAAACTCACAGAGATCTTGGTCCTGAAGCAGGGTAATAACAATGTACTACAGTACTCTCAGGCCTTCAACACTTTGTCACAGTATGCGGGGTACCACGTAGACACTGATGAGAAGAAGCAGGCGTGCTTCCAGCAGGGGCTTAGCAGCAAGCTCCAGGATTGCCTGGCCATGATCAAATTTGACACATTCAGTGAGCTAGTCAATGGGGCTATCATTCAGGAGGATGCCCACTTGGCTCATAAGGCGGAGAAGAAGAGAAAGGCGCCGGCAGTGGGATCTTCGAGCAGCGCTCCCCAGAGGTTCCGTTTGGTATAGTCGGGCCCACAGAGAGCCCCTTTTCAGCACCAGCCACAGTAGCAGTGGGGATAGAGGTCCCCTCAGTACACATCGTCACAGGGGACAGCCAGACCTCCTGTTCCTCAGCAGGGTGAGCAGAAGGTATGGATGCAGTAGCCGGAGATGCTCCCCAATTTATTCTCGTGCTACAACTGTGGGCAGCCTGGACATTTCACGCGCAACTGCCCGATGCCACCGAAGCAGGGCTAGCAGTCCGGTCAGCAGAGTCAGAAGCAGCAAGTGGCTCACTTCAAACCGGGACAAGTGCACTACACCACCCTGGAGGGTATTCCTGAGGGAGCTCCAGTGATGACGGGTATGTTTTCCATAAATGACCAACCCATTACTGTGTTGTTCGACTCGGGTGCATCTCACACCTTTATCAGTAAAGAGTGTGTTACTAGACTTGGGCTGGGTGTAGAAAACATGTCGAAGCCGTATCATATTCATTCACCCGGTGGTCAATTGATAACCAATCAGACTACCAAGCAAGTGCCTCTACGGCTTTAGGGAAATTTTTTTACGACCCATTTGATCATGTTGCCAACCCAGAAAGTGGATATCATCCTCGGTATGAATTGGATGAAATTTCATGGGATTATTCTGGACACCTCATCACGGGGGGTGCACGTAAATTCTCCCATTCATGGTTCTATGACATTGTGTCTTATGAGCCCCACACCGTTGAACCATACGGTGAATCTTGTCGAGGACAAGAAGTTAGAGGACATACCAGTGGTATGTGAATACTCGGATGTTTTTCCAGATGATTTGCCTGGGATGCCACCTGTTTGTGAGGTGGAGTTTGCCATTGAATTGCAATCGGAAACAGCACCAATTTCCCGAAGACCTTATCGGATGCCACCGAATAAGCTGGCTGAGTTAAAGAAGCAATTGCAAGAATTGCTTGATAAGGGATATATCCGTCCTAGCACTTCGCCTTGGGGCTGTCCGGCGCTCTTTGTTAAGAAGAAAGATCAAAGCCTCAGGTTGTGTGTGGACTATAGGCTTTTGAATGCTGTCACAACTAAGAACAAATATCCTCTTCCCAGAATTGATATTCTATTTGATCAGCTATTCGGGGCCAAGGTATTTTCAAAAATCGACCTCCGCTCTGGTTATCATCAGATAAAGATTAGAGCTGAGGATATTCCCAAGATGGCCTTCTCCACCAGATACGGGCTCTATGAGTATCTAGTTATGTCATTTGGGCTGACGAATGCCCCTGCTCACTTCATGTACCTCATGAATTCAGTATTCATGCCTGAACTGGATAAGTTTGTCGTGGTTTTCATTGATGACATTTTTATATATTTCAAAAATGAAGAAGAACATACTGAGCATCTTCGCATTGTTCTCCAGTGTCTCAGAGAGCATAAGTTATATGCTAAATTTAGTAAATATGATTTCTGGCTTAAGGAGGTTCAGTTCTTGGCCCATATTATCTCTGAGGCGGGTATCTCTGTGGACCCCAGCAAAATTCAAGATGTATTGAATTGGAAGACTCCATAGTCTGTTTCAGAGATTCGGAGTTTCCTTGGGCTAGCAGGCTATTATCGCTGGTTTGTACCGGAGTTCTCTAAAATTGCTAGGCTCATGACGGAATTACTTAAGAAAGGGGTAAATTTTGTTTGGGACAACAAATGTGAACATGCTTTTCAGACTTTGAGAAAGCTTCTGACGTCTGCCCCTGTCCTCGCTCAGCCAGATATTACCCGGCCTTTTGATGTGTATTGTGATGCATCAGGTACGGGCATCGGCTGTGTATTCATGAGACCAGAGGGTGATTGCTTATGTTTACAGAGCCCTCAGGCGACATGAGGAGAATTATGCCACTCATGATTTGGAACTGGCAGCAGTGGTACATGCATTGAAAATCTGGCGCCATTACCTTCTGAGCAATCTTGTTCATATATACTCAGACCACAAGAGTCTCAAGTATATTTTTACCCAGAGTGAGCTCAATTTGCGCCAGAGGCGGTGGTTAGAGTTGATTAAGGATTATGATCTGGAAATTCATTATCACCCGGGTAAGGCCAATGTTGTGGCAGATGCATTGAGCAGAAAGACAAGTTGCAACTGCATCTCAGCAACACCTATGCATGCAACTCTATGCCAAGAGATGGAGAAGTTGAATCTGTCTATGGTAGCTGAGGGTACACTTACCAACATTACCCTCATTCCAACACTGCGGGATCAAATTATTGCTGCTCAGAGAAATAATATTGGCATGGGAAAGATTAGGCAAAGGCTTGGAGAAAATGACCCTCGAGTGGCATGTTTCCATCTAGATGACGAGGGTGTTTTATGGTTTAAGAACCGACTAGTGGTACCTAAAGATCTGGAGCTTCGAAAGCAGATTCTCGATGAGGCTCATCTCTCTAGGTATTCTATCCATCCTGGCAGCAACAAAATGTATCAGGATCTGAAACAACGATTTTGGTGGACAAGGATGAAGCGGAAAATCGCTAGGTATGTGTCAGAATGTGACACCTGTCGGAGGGTTAAGGCGAGCCACTTGAGACCAGCCGGCCCTTTGCAGCCCCTGAGTATTCTCTTCTGGAAGTGGAAGGACATCAGTATGGATTTCATTGTCGGCTTACCTAAAACTTCTAAGCGGTATGATTCGATATGGGTTATTGTGGATCGTCTCACCAAGACCACTCATTTTCTGCCGGTAAAGACCACACATACAGCGAAGCAATATGCCCAGTTATATCTGAATCGTATTGTGAGTCTGCATGGAATTCCAAAGACAATCATTTCAGACCGGGGTGCTCAGTTCATTGCCCGGTTCTGGGAGCACTTTCACGCCGCCCTCGGCACTCAGCTCCTTCGCAGTTCAGCTTATCATCCTCGGACTGACGGCCAGACAGAAAGGATAAATCAAATATTGGAGGACATGCTTAGAGCATGTGTGCTCACCTATAATAAAAAATGGGATGAGTGCTTTCCATTGACTGAGTTTGCTTATAACAATAGTTATCAAGAAAGCATCAAGATGGCTCCATTTGAGGCCTTATATGGACGGAAATGCAGAACGCCATTGAATTGGTCAGAAGCTGGGGAGAGAACTTTCTTTGGGCCCGATATGGTAAATGAAGCAGAAGAGCAGGTTCGGGTTATTGAGGAAAATTTGAAGATTGCCCAATCCCGACAAAAGAGTTACGCGGACAAGAAGCGTCAATCTATCCTGTTTCAAGTGGGGGATCATGTCTATCTGCGGGTATCTCCAATGAAAGGGGTTCAATGATTCGGTGTGAAGGGAAAGCTCGCACCTCGCTATGTTGGACATTTTCTTATTAGTGAGCAATGTGGACCAGTGGCATACCGCTTAGAGCTTCCTGCTCACTTATCCGGGGTTCATAATATATTTCATGTATCTCAGCTCAGGAAATGCCTCCGTGTTCCCACCAAGATTGTTGATATAGAAGAATTACAATTGGAGCCCGATCTTGTGTATCCCGAGCACCCGGTGAAAATTGTTGATTATAAGACTCGAGTCACTCGAAATCATACTAGCAACTTCTATAAGGTGTAATGGAGTAATCACTCCGAGCGGGAAGCTACTTGGGAGACGGAGGAATTTGTTCGGACTAAATGTCCGGAATTGCTACAAGCCTATCGAGGTACACACCAATTTCTAACTTTCCCTTTAGCCATTCATTAAATCTCGGGATGAGATTTCATTTAGGGGGTAGGATTGTAACACCCAGGTATTAATCCTTGGTAATTAAGTTACCCATGGTCATTAGTTCAACTCACACGACAAATCACTAAACCCAAAATTTTTCCTGTCAGTTTGGGCCGGACCGGTCTGACCGGTCGGAGCTACCGGTCTGACCGGTTGAACTGAGTTCAACTGGTTTGGCCCACAACATTTAAATCACTCTCTCTTTTCCTCCCCACCAACTCCCTCACCCTCACCAGAGCCAGCTCGAGCCCGAACTCCCTCTCCCTCCCCTCTCACCCAAACCCTAAGTCCCAAATCCTCCCTTTCCACTTGATTCCAAGGTCAAGGAAGGATCAAACCGGCGTGGGGGAGCTTCTTCTCCACGATTCCCTCCCTGGGGAGCGGGGGATCCAAGTTCTTCGCAGGGGAAACACTCACCCAAGGTATTTTAGCTTGTGATGGTCGATCTCTAGTTCTAAATGTTTTTAGGTGGTTCCCTTTGGTCAAAAACATCTAAATGTATCCCTGGACTAGTTCCTATAAGGTTTTAAGAATTTATGGGCGATTTTTGCCGCGCCAAGGAATCCTAGGTTTTTGGTCTGGGTAGGACCGGTCTGACCGGTCGGAGGGGCCAGTCTGACCGGTAGGGGTCCGGACAGTCCGGCCATGTGTTCGGATACTCCGGATTTGTGGTTGTCTAGACATTCCGGGTTTAGGTCCGAATTCTCCAGACTTGGGAGTCCAGATACTCCGAGAATACGTCCGGATACTCCGGGTTTTTGGTCTCGAGTCGCACACAAACCAGACCGGTCTGACCGGTTTGGTATACCAGTCTGACCGGTGCTAGCAGGGCTGAGAGGGTTAAATTAAGGTTTGTTAGTGAAAATAGATAGAAATTGATTTGGTTATTGGTTACTTGTAATTTTTATAAATCATGCATGCATTCTCTCATGTCATATGCATATGCATACGTGTAGCAGCCGCGCGTGGAGGAAATTGTGTACGAGGTGGTTGCGGAGCCACAGGAGCCACAGGGGCAAGCCCTGCAGGAGGAGGATCGTGAGGAGCCGGCCCAAGGCCCAATTCACCCTAGCACTGAGCAGCAGACGCAAGGCAAGCCCCGGTGCACATCCTATTATTTCAACTTATAACACCTATATATGTCTCTATTACTTGTGCATTAGGTTTAGGAATTGTTTAAAATCATAGTTGCATGATCCCTAGGTTTTTCCCTGAGTTATACTAGAATGCATAGGACGATAAGAGTGCTATGCTTAATGGTTCTCGGTAGAAAAGATGAGTGATCTCTTGTCACTCGCGAGATATAGGGTGTTTAGAAGTCAAGGAATTTCCGGTTACTCGTGAGATATAAGATATATTTATATTCCAGTACATGAGTTATTGAATTTGATACGGAGATTGAGACCGGATGGGGAAATGATGAAGATGTTTAGGGATGGCAGCAGGACAGGGTTTCTGGGTGCCTTAGCCCCGTCTGTGTCGATTAAGGACCGGTCATTATCGGCAGTGCTGATCGGGGATTGAACTGTACTAACCGCATGCCGGGAGTAGGAGGTAGTCGAAACCGGTAAGCCTAGTACTGCCTCGATTCGAAAGTACAGAACTACATCACCACCCCTTAGGGCGAGTCGAGTAGTCGCGGAGAAACGGGATGCATATGTTTACTTTTGGTTGTCTCACGTTGAGCTCGGCTGACTATATAAAGGTGGGGTGGTTTTGTAGTTCGAGGTGGGGAAGGGAAGTGTTGGTGCGTGTGGTCCGACGGGGCATACGTGTGCCGTGTTGGTTAGGTCTACCTTGCAAGGTTAAATCGAATCGATTCGCCGTGTCTCGCGGTTATGAGAGTCTTGATCTCTTTGCTGCATCGTAGCAAAATGTTAGAATGTGAGCTATCTGTATATAGTGTTGAACATATTGAATTATTTTGATTGCACCACCATGTTTGTTATAGTTGTTTCGTGCAAATATTAGATTAGAGTTAATTTATATATAGAATTAGGGTCTAAAATAATGAAAGTAAGGAATTACTTTAGTTGCTTTTCTGCAAAATAACCACCAGCCAAAAACCTTGCATGTCTAGGTATGTGGGCTAAGTTATACCCACGGGTCGGGTAAGTCTTGCTGAGTATTAGTTGCTCAGGACTTGTTGCCATCATATTTTATTTCAGGGCACCCAGACGTCGATTTCTGCCCCTGTTGCGTCAAATTTATCCGCAGAGATGCAGAGGGGTGGGAAGTGGTGGATAGAGACCCTTAGATTAGGGATTTGGCGGGTTGCACACTTGAGGGCAGGGTGTGCAGCCCTCAGTTTTGTTTCGACCGGTTTGACTGGTCAATGGACCGGTCTGACCGGTGGTTGCTTAGGCCAGGTAGCACCGGTCTGACCGGTGAGATGTACCGGTCTGACCGGGGGTGTTAGAACTGAACCAGTGAAGTAATGTAGTTGTATGTTTTCTTTTTCATTTGAGCTCGGCTACGCTATGCAAAATTTATAAATTATGTAATTTATGTAAATTACGTGAGCTTGTGTTTTGAACTAAATTTGTAAAACTCTCGTTATCGGTTGTCATCCTTGTATATTTTCAAGTATTTTGTCGTGCTTGTACCATATGCGCCCGCCTTCGCGTGGGACTTCTGGTGTTGTTTCGATCGGGCCGTGGGTTGAGAAATGATCGTCAAATTAAGCCATTAAATTAATGCACCCGATGTATTCAAATGACAGCCATTACGCTTAATTTGGAGTTTTAATTTGGCAGTTCCGTCACAGTAGATGTCTCCAAGCCTCCTCCGCAGGTTGTTTCGATGGTCATCGAGGGTGAAGAAGTGCATGCCTCTCGGATTTGCAGCTCCTCAACTTTTGAGGCAGGCCTAGACGGAAGACTGATTGATCTATGGTGGTAAGCCATGACTTAGATGGAGCACTTCGCAGTGTGTGATTGAGGAGATGAGAAGCTGATGGCGCAGATGTTGGTTTGAATGTGCCTGACCTTCAAGGGAGGCCTATTTATCCCGGAAAAGCGTGTGTGATGGCATCATGTTGATGGTGGACAAATAGAGTTCTGCAATTTCAATTGCCCAGCATATGGAATCTGTTTCCTTCAGCTACCGTGTGTTGTTCAATTTTTTAGTGCATCATTTATTGTACCAATGAGCTATCACATTGTCATGTTCCGGCCACTGGCAGCAAGAATCAACAAGTTAGTTCACTTCACTGGTAGATTGTTACATGATTGCATACTCTAGAAATTATTTAAGTTTATTGATGACAAGCGTGTTATATATTAAGCGCAAGTCATGCTACTTACATGCTCAACCTCGTGTGTTGTAGCTGACTTGTTTTAGATTTGGGCAGCAAGATCCACCGCACGAGGATCCTTTGCTTGTTGCTGAGCCAACACATGGCATCTGCATAGCATGGTATCTAATAGTAAAGCATTTCAAAGGTCAACTTGAACAACAAATTGCTCCTTTAAACGTCAATGTTGATGGGCATCTTTTGGGTATTCTTTGGTGACAGAAATTAATACAACTGAACTGTCCAACATCACAACATAAAAACGTGATGAGAATTCATAAAATTGACAGCAGGAAGTTGACCAAAAACTGTGACTTTCAGTAATTATCTGTACATATTCTCATTTACAGGTACATTACAAAATTGTCAGATGATCAGCTGATCCTCTAAAAGGCGGATGCCAATCGCAGGGGATTAGGGTGGTTCACGATCTATCTACAAACTGAGAGTGTTTAGGAGTGAAACTCTGCTCTGGATCAATTTCCTGAACAAAGTCTCAACTCCACTCTCAAGAACAACAATGACCATCTCCATCTCCTGTAAGTGCTCCTCCTCACATGTACATGTTACTCTTGTTTTGTGGAAAACCTTGGACACAAAGGACCATTTGCTAGAGCCTTGTGTCAAAATTTGCTTCGACAGGAGATGTGGCAAGGATTCAAGCATGGAGATTCCAATCTGTCTGGCTTCAGCCAACTGCCTGACCACATTGCAGCTGTCCTGGTCAACTGTAGTAGGCTTCTTGCTGATCTTCTTGAACTGTTTCTGCACCTTCTTTGCCAAGTGGATGTAAGATTGGATCTTGGCTTGAAGAGTGGAATCATCTCTTCTCTTGATGACATGCTGCATCTCCTGGATGATTGTCTTGAACTCAGAAAAGTTATCTTGCATGGTGGTGCAGAGGTCAAGCAAGATGAGGGACTTCTCAAGCTCTTGCTCGACGGTTTTTCTCTGTTGTGGCTGGCAAAGGATAACTTGGCCATTTAGTGACGCATGAACTCCTCGATGTCGTTGTACAATCCTCCAAGTCTCGTGATACCATCGGCCACTTTCTCAGTGGTGGCAGAAGAAATGGTTGCCTTGAGGCTCTTTAGCTGCTCCTCGACGTTAATTTCTTCAGAGCGAGGGCCGGAAGGCAAACTTGTGGACCTGAGAATGGAAGCCACGGATGCAACTAGAGCTGCAATGTTTCTTCTTTTTTTCCCCCTTGTGAAATGATGGTGAAGAGAGAATGGAAAGAAGCTGAGCTGCAATGGTGTCGATGAGGCTATGGTTTGCCAGCATATATAACCAAGGAAGCTGAAGCAGTAGCATTGCAACCTTACCGACAAGAAGGATATCATTGCGCTGTGCTGTTGCGACATAGCCACAGATGTCCTTGGGAGATTGATGCTTTCTGTATGTTCACCCAGAGCAAGAGGAATCTCTGAAGCTGATCTGATGAAGATGTCATGTCCCAGTTATCATCAGCAACATGTCTGCACGAGTGCATTCTTTATGTTGAGGTCTAGATCATGAGATAGGTGACCATGGAAAACTGCACAAGTAACCTCATGCACAAGTTTTGCAATCTCAAGATGACTCATGTGCCCTCCAATTAATGCGCTAGGTTAGGTCTAACTGAATCACATTGCCATGCTACAAGTACTGGCAACAAGAATCAGCATGGCAACTTACTCCGTGTGCCTTACGGCCTACGTTTTATTCCACCATCTGACTTCTAAACAATTATCAATTGCAAGCTCAAATCTCATGGTTGGAGCTGGCATGCTCTCTTTTATATCCACTTTACAAGGATCTTGTGCCTGCTGTTGTCTGTTGAGCTACATCTCATGTGGAGTTCTTCACTGTGATCGATCGAACCACTAAAAAATCTTTTCATTACACCAAAAACGAATTTCAGCTTATTTTTGGGACAAGAAAAGGAAGATAGCAGCAAATCTGGAACATAAAGTGAACCAAAACCTATGTGTTTCTTATCGAGTATATTTATGTACATTTTCTCACATATGTACACCAAAATTTTGATGATTAGCTATCCTCTAAAAGGCGGACTCTAATCATGAGGAATATTCTGAGTTGGTTTATGATCTACAAGCTGAGAGCATTCAGAAGATAAACCCTGCTCTGGATCAGTATCCTGAACAAAGTGTCAACTCTGCGCTCAAGATCAATAATGTCCAACTGCAACTCCTGTAATTGCTCTTCATTGCACACAACTCTTCTCTTCTGGAACGTCTTGGAGACGAGAGACCACTTGCTCAAGCTTGTTATGGAAATTTGCTTCGACAAGAGTTGCAACAAAAATTCCAGCATAATGGCCGCAATTTCCCTGGCTTTAGACATTAACTTGATCAACTTGCAGCTTTCTTCATCAGCTGCAGTGGACTTCTTGCTGATGTTCTTGAATTGTTTTTGTGTCTTCTTCACCACATGGATGTAGGACTGGATCTTGCCCTGAACTGCATCATCTCCTCCCTTGAGAGCCATCTTCATGTGCAAGATGCTCTCCTTGAATTCTCCAAAGTTTCCCTTGCATTGCGTTGCAAAGGTCAAGCACGGCAAGCGAGCGCTCAAGCTCTTGCTCCACAGTCCACTGCTTTCCTCTGCCGTGTATGTAACTTGGCTGCTCGGTAGGTTTGCAGTTGTACACTTCTCCAATCTTCCTCAAAGCATCACAGATGGTTCAAATGGTTGAAGGCGACGAATAGATAGTTCTGTTCAAGCTCTGGAGCTGTTCTTCGACGTCAATTTCATTGGAACGGGGACTGGAAGGCACACTAGTTGATCTGAGGTGGCAAGCCATGGTTGTAATGGAAGCTGTAGTGCTTTTCTTTTCTCTAAAAAGTGGAATTTTCTGCAATGGACTTAATCCATCCGGCTATAGCTTGCCTCTATATATAACAGAATAAGCTGAAGAAGTGGCACCGCAGACCCTGTAGACAGCAAGAATCTCATCGATGATGAGTTGCCGTGCTGTGGCGACAAAGCCAGCACTATCTGTAGTTGAGCTAATGATCAGCATAGCATGTTTCGGTAATTGGCGGCAAAGCCATCTGCACGAGTGCTGCCTAGTTGAATGATTTATTCAGGTCATGAGAAGAGCTGCTTGCTGTTGAAAAGTTGACTTCCGCATTCATGATTCTTCATGCTGCATTGTCCTGCCTGCTGGCCCTTCCAACATTTGGAATCTGTAGTTTGCAATTTCAAGCTGATCCACATGATGCCCAAGTTTCTTAGACGTTAGATCTAACCTAACCAAATCATCATGTTCCAAGTATTGGCAGCAGGAATCTGATTATCAGCTAACTCCAGAGCTAATCAATTATCAATTGAGCTGGCATGCTATCAGTTAACCAGAGCAAGATCCACTACACAAGGATCTAGTGGCTGTTGTTGAGCCACATCACATGTGAGTATTAACAGTGTCCATCTCATCAAACTATTAATTTATTTTAAAATCCGAGAACGAAGATTTAAAGGTATTTTTTCATCTGAAGCTCCCAATTTCACGTCATCTTCCCGTGTCAAGTTTGGATAAGGAAATTGAAAGATCAGACAACTTTGACAACATGAAATGGATCAAAACTTTGCTCTTTCATGTAGTATTTTTCTATACACTTTTGTCTCATATATACATCAAAATTGTTTTGATGATCAGTCAATCCTCTAAAAGGCGGATGCTAATCACAGGGATCTGAGTTGGATGTTGTTTGATCTTTCTACAGGCTAAGAGTGTTGAGAAGCGAGACCCTGCATTGGATCAGTCTTCTGAACACAATCTGGAGTTTGCTCTCAAGATCAACAATCTCCAACTCCAGGACCTGCAATTGCTCCTCCTTGCATGCGACTCTCTTCTTCTGGAATGCCTTGGAGACAAGAGACCACTTGCTAGCACTGGGCATCATGATTTCCTTTGACAGGAGGTACAGCGTCGATTCGAGAATCGATAGAGCAATCTCTCTTGCTTCAGACAATAGCTTGACCACTCTGCAGCAGTCAGTGCCAAGAACAACCTTGCTGTTCATCTTCTTGAACTGCTTCTGCGCCTTCTTGACCGAAAGGGCATAGGACTGAGCCTTGGCCTGAACAGCCACATTGTCCCCTCTCTTGAGAGCCAATTGCATCTCCTGGATGGTCGTCCTGAGCTCTGCAAAGCTCTCTTGCATGATATTGCAGAGGTCAAGCAAGATGAGAGAGCCCTCAAGCTCCTCCTCCACTGCCTTCCTCTGGCTGCTTGGAAAGCAAATTAACTCATCGATGCAGCTGTAGATGCTCCCGAGCTTGGACAGACCATCAACTATGGTTTTGATGGTCACAGAGGGAGAAGAGACGACTGCTGTCAGGCTCTGGATCTGTTCCTCGACATTGGTTCCACTGGAGCGAGGGCTTGAGGGCACACTTGCGGATCTCAGGTGGCATGCCATGCTTGGAGTGGAAGCGAAGTTAGAAGACTCTTTTCGCAGGAAGAGAAGTCAAGCTACTGCAATGGTATCTTCCCAGCTTTGGCTTCCCTCTTTATATAGGAAAGAGGTTGACGCAGCCGCAGAGCGGAACCAGCAGACAGAAAGAATCATTCTCATGTGTGATCGTGATGAGC
This sequence comes from Panicum virgatum, assembly GCF_016808335.1. Taxonomy (NCBI): domain Eukaryota; kingdom Viridiplantae; phylum Streptophyta; class Magnoliopsida; order Poales; family Poaceae; genus Panicum; species Panicum virgatum. Next base: position 33,179,557 of record NC_053151.1, on the reverse strand, counting down.
TGCCACAGAAGCCAATCAGATCAACCCAAAATGCATCGCTGGTTGAGCTTGATTAGGAGGCTGTCATGTCTTCATTATGGGTGGCAAATTGAACTGCACGGATGAAGGGCCATCAAGTTTAGTATCAGATTCAGATCATGATCAATTAATTAACATGCAAGTTGCCGGTGGTAGAACGAACAGCTGACTTTGCCTCACCTCCAGGTCCCAAGACATGTTTAAGCAGCTGATCACAGCATTACACGACGGATCAATGATAGTCCTAGTCCTCATGTTTCTGTTTCAAGTGTATAATATGTGCACGCTTTGCGACAGATATCCATCTCCCCTAAAAGTCATGAGAAAAAGTATGATTTTTTAGTGGGAAACAACAGAAAACAGAAGAGAAGTTGTCACTTAGTGTCGTATCAACACAGTTTGCTATTTTGTTCACACTTTGTAGTTGTTTTCTGGAGTAAAGAGACACAAGTAAATATTTTCTGAAATTACATTTGATTTCCTAAGGAATTATCCATGCAGAATATTTCGCTACTATGAAAATTTACCTTCAGTACCAAACCTCAGCTCTCCAAATAATTTTGCACAAGTATGTATAGTAGTATCACAGGCAATGTTGTAAAATAGCATGGCATGCCCACAAGGCCACAAGCAAGTGCACTTTTAGTCTTTTAACCAAGATTTCGAAGGGACCTGCATCTAAATTAAGGCCTTGTTTAGTTGCGTAAAGATTTGAGTGTAAAACACTGTAGCACTTTCGTTTGTATTTGATAATTATTGTCCCGCCATGGGTTAACTAGGCTCAAAAGATTCGTCTCGCAAATTACAATCTAACTGTGTAATTAGTTATTTTATTTAGCTACATTTAATACTTCATGCATGCGTTGAAACATTCGATGTGATGGGGAATCTTGTAAAGTTTTGGAATTTTGAAGGGAACTAAACAGGGCCTAAGGCAAGGGGGTAATTTACGTACTCACAAGACACAACCTCACATGAGTTGCTACCCAATTTGGTTGAAAGCATATGGAAAACAATCAGTTGAGCACTTCAGCCGACCTGAATTTTTCTCCGAATCCAGATCTGTCTCTTGTGTTGTGAAATGTGACGCAGGTCCCCGCAAGGGAATTCGGATCAGATTTCGTCGACCTGTCGAAGCATCCGCTTCCGGAAACATGGATGCTCTGCATCCCATGTATGTTCCGCTCTGAAACGAGGAATGACTTAGATGCGGATAATGAAAGTGGCGTGCTTTAGCCATGAAATGATCAGGAAAATATAGCTAACAACAGTAGGGAACACAAGGAAGCAAATCGATCGCGTTCATGGAATGGAAGTGGGGAGGAGACGGGCTGACGCTCACCAGTTAATCCGCTTGCGGCCGGATTCGGCAAAAGAGGGTGCTGATTCGGACGCCCACGGCCCCGCTGCCAATGCAAAATGGCGGCGGCGATATTGGAGGGCGGTCGCCTGCCGAGCCTCCACCGCCCCTCGCTGATTCGCAAGCCTAGCTCCAGCAACGTTTTACATTTGACCCCCTAATTATTTGGGTTTTTTTAGATTCCTGCCATTACAATTTTACGATTTTGGAAGAATGTCATTACTATTCACCTTATTGGAAACTTGCCATTACAATTCTTGACTTCTTTGAACCGTGTCATTTTATACAATTTTTTATGCTCCTGGACCCACTCACAGACCCGCGTATTTTCGTATGACCCAAAATACTCCTGCTACTTCTCTCCCTCCCACTCACTGGCATGTGGGATCCACACGTCAGCTTTTTCTTCAATCTCCTTCCTCCTCTTCACCATGCCCTGCCCACCTCCCCCTTCTTGCTGCCGCCGGCCGGCCGCCCCTTCTCACTGTCGTCCACCCCTAGCGCCCACCCATGTTGTCGGTGTCCCGACCCGGAGGCCTGGATCCCAACTAATAAATGCTGCGTGTTTTCTCGTCCCAGATGATGATGCAAGAGGCAACACAGTAACGCGCGGTTTATCCTGATTCCGGCCACGGGGCCGTACGTCCAGCAACCGGGGTGTGCGACGGCACTGTATTATCTTGCACCCGACGTGCTTGTAGTAGGGGGTACAAGCGAAGCGAGAGAGGGAGGAAGGCTCCCAAGTCTTAGAAGAGGGGTTGAACGGGGCGTATAGGGATGCCGGAGCGTAAGTGATGATGGATCTCGTCTGGGAGCGCCTGAGCGTCCGAGCGTCTGAGTGAGAGAGCGAGAGTCCGAGAGCGAGAGTCCGCCCAAAGGTAGCCTGCCTCCTCCTTTTATAGTCACAAGGAGGGGCAGCGCACATGAGTGGGGGCGTGGAAGTCGTCGTTTTCCCCGAATCGCTGGGTAGAGTGGTCGGATACTGTAGAAAGTATACTGTAGGACATGGCGTCATGCGTGGCAGGTGTCCTGGATATCGTCCTTGGTCCTGCGAAGATTGCGCCGGTCGTCCTGCCAGCTCCTGCAGGCAGCGTGGTCGTCGCTGGTGTATGGTCTTCTATATACGGCGCGGTGGCGTTCGGTGGGCCCTGCGGACTAGGGTCCTGCATGCACAGCGGTAGCGGGGCGCGCGACGGCCCCGGCCCCCCTGGTCGGAGTGCGGGCGTGCACACTAGGAGGTCCGGGGGACACGTGGAGGTCCCGGACTCCCCGAGGGGGAAGGTCTGGGACCCCGTCCGTGTGCGCTGAGCGCCCCTCTCTGAAGGACATGTGACGTCTCCGGACCCCTTCCCCAGCGGGAGGCGGGTCCGGTTGGTCGGTGTAGGCAGAACAGTAACGGGAGCAGTGCAGAGCATGTTTTGTCTCGCGTCGCAGGTCTAACAGTGCTGCTACAGCATCCGGGATGGCGGGCGGTGACCGGAGTTAGCGGATGGGACCCCGGTCACATCCACTGTGGGAATGGCGGCCTGACGCCGCCTGTCCTGAGTGCCGTGGTGGAGTGGCTGGCCTTTAATGCCTTCGTATGACAGGTGGGTGAGCGGCAGGGCCGTTTGTCCCTTATGCCGAGGGGTAGCCTCGAGCGAGGCGGAGACGAGGTGCCTGCTCGAGGGTAGGTTCGCTACCCTCGAGCGAGGTGGAGGTGGTTTGCCCGCTCGAGGGTAGGTGACTCACCCTCGAGCGAATCGGAGATGCGGGGCGCAGTCGAGGGGTCTCGACGGGACCCTCGAGCGAGGCGGAGATCGTCCTGCGGGTTCGAGAGGGATGTGAATGGGCCGCACGCTGGACTTTTTTGAGTCCTTTCCTTTCTTCTGGATGGGAAGCAGGCCGTGGGCCTTCGTAGGCTCAGTCGCTTAACATGTGTTTGCGTTTCAAGGCGATCTTAGTACCCCGGTTAGGGTGTCCCTAATCGTAGTACCCGACACATGTAGAGCCGGATCCGGCCACGCCTCCTCCTGCACCGCTCGCCGGCGGAGAAGAATCAGGGGAGGGTCGCCTCCCCCTTCCTGCCGCCGCCTCCGCCCCACTCCGGCCGGCCCGGGCCGCCTCCGCCCCTCTGGCTGGCCCCGCCTGACGCCGCACCGCCCGGGCCTGCAGGGGCGCTTGACGCAGCACCCGCTCGACGCCTACAAGGGGCCCACCTGACGCCTCACCGCCCGGCACACACCTGCGCCTCCAGGGGCGCCCAGCAGGGGCGGAGGTGGGCAGCGCGTGGTGGAGAAGAGGCAGTAGGTTGAAGAAGAAGCTGACGTGTGGGCCCCACACGTCAGTGAGTGGAAGGGAGAGAAGCAGCAGGGGTATTTTGGGCCATACGAAAATACGCGGGTCTGCGAGTGGATCCAAGGGCATCAAAGACGTATAAAATGGCACGGTTCAAATAAGTCAAGAATTGTAATGGTAAGTTTCCAATAACGTAAATAGTAAAGGCATTCTTCTAAAGTCACAAAATTGTAATGGAAAGAATAAAAAACCCTAATTATTTTGGTAAAGCCCCTAGGATGGATAGGTAGTTCTCCGAAAACCCCCTAAATTAGGTCGCGATCAATAATTAGGATCCAAAAAATTTCATAAAACCTCCAAATATTTATAAAAAATTTCCCAAACTGGACCGCGACCAATAATCACGACCTAATTATTTAAAAAAAACTCCCTAAATCGGATCGCAACTAATAATCGCGATCCAATTTTTTTACAGTAAATCCCTGGGTTTTGCAATCTAGTCCTCATCTGCTGTTACTCTCCTCCGGCATGTGTTCCCGTCCGCCGGCGGGCGCCGTTGCCGCCACAGGACGCCGGAGTTCTGGTGGGAGTATCGCCACTTCTCCAGATAGCACCTTCCCCTCCTCGACGGCTTCCTGATCCTTTCCTCCGCCCCTTCTCGCCTCAGCATGGGCTCTCAACGGAGACCAAGGGTGAGGTCTTCTGCGCGATCCGCCGTGCGGCGGGATCAACAACCAGAAGGGATTTGGGTGTGCCCTCCCTCTCCGGCCGCCTGGGACCTTATCCGAATGGAGGTAAAGGCTAAACGTTCGGTTGATTCTTTGCAACCGGAATCGCTTGGATTTGGGTGCATTCTGCACCTTCTGCTTGGCGCTTTCTTGCGTTTTCTGAGATGATGCTGTCTAGGATTGTTTGGGCGAAGCATTCAGTAAACAGTAAGTAAACAGTAAAATCAGTGGCCCTATAACATGTTTTGCAATGCATATAGCAAATGTTGCGATTAAAGGAGTTTCAGAGTGTGAAAGAAGAGAAGCTGCTGCAATGGGCAATGGCATCGATCCGGCTATGTCATGCTTCTATATATAACAGAACAAGCTGAAGAATTGGCATGGCTCATCTTCTAGACGGAAAGAATCTCATCAATGATGAGGTACTACACTGCAGCGACAACCGACAAGGCCAGATAGTTATCCCCATGGTTTAGAGGCATCTCTAACTATAGTTGAGCTAATGTTCAGCGTGGGGTGCTTGGATAATCAGCGGCAAATTCATCTGCACGAGTGCCTATTTAATGATAGATTGAGATCGGAAGAAGAGATGCTGCTGTTGGACAGTTGACTTAAGCATTCATGATTCTTCATGCCTCATTGTCCTTCCTGCTGGTGCCACCAGCATTTAGAATCTGAAGTTTGCAATTTCGAGATGATCCACATGATGTCCAAATTTCTTGAGCGTTGGAACTAACCGAACCACATCGTCATGTTCCAATTATTGGCAGGCAGCAAGAATATGAATAACAGCTTACTCTAGGGATAATCAGTTGCGAGCTCGTGGCTGGAGCTGGCATGCTATCAGTTAAGCAGACCAAGATCCACTTCACAAGGATCTTGTGCCTGTTGTTGAGCTACATCCCATGTGAATATTAGTAGTTTCCATCTCATAAAACACTAATTTCTTTTATATTCAGAAAATGAAGAGTTAAAGTGATTTTTTTCGATGCCAAATTTCATCTGAAGCTCCTAATTTGAAGTTATAGTTTAGAAATTTAGCTGTGTCACATTTCAAGTTTAGACAAGAAAAATAAAAATCAGACAATTTGACAACATTAAATGGATCGAAACTTCGCTCTTTCATTGACTATTTCTCTGTACACTTTGTGTCATATATACATCAAAATTGTTTCGATGATCAGCCAATCCTCTAAAAGGCGGATGCTAATCACTGGAATCTGAGTTGGATGTTGTTTGATCTTTCTACAGGCTAAGAGTGTTGAGAAGCGAGACCCTGCATTGGATCAGTCTTCTGAACACAATCTGGAGTTCGCTCTCAAGATCAACAATCTCCAACTCCAGGACCTGCAATTGCTCCTCCTTGCATGCGACTCTCTTCTTTTGGAATGCCTTGGAGACAAGAGACCACTTGCTAGCACTCGGCATCACGATCTCCTTTGACAGGAGGTGCAATGTCGATTCCATCATTGATAGAGCGATTTCTCTTGCTTCAGACAATAGCTTGATGACCCTGCAGCAATCGGTGCCAAGAACAACCTTGCTGTTCATCTTCTTGAACTGCTTCTGCATCTTCTTGACCGAACCGGCATAAGACTGAGCCCTGGCCTGAACAGCCACATTGTCTCCTCTCTTGAGAGCCAACTGCATCTCTTGGACGCTCGTCCTAAGCTCTGCAAAGCTCTCTTGCGTGATATTGCAGAGGTCAAGCAAGATGAGAGAGCACTCGAGCTCCTCCTCCACTGCCTTCCTCTGGCTGCTGGGAAAGCAAATTAACTCATCGATGCAGCTGAAGATGCTCCCGAGCTTGGACAGACCATCAACTATGGTTTTGATGGTCGCAGAGGGAGAAGAGACGACTGCTGTCAGGCTCTGGATCTGTTCCTCGACATTGGTTCTGCTGGTGCGAGGGCTTGAGGGCAAGCTCGTGGATCTCAGGTGGCAGGCCATGCTTGGAATGGTATGAAGCCTCTTTTTGCTGGAGATGGAAGAGATGCCAAGCTGCTGCTATGGTCTCTTCTCAGCTTTAGCTTGCCTCTTTATATAGCAAAAGAGGTTGAAGCAACCACACAGCTGAACCAGCAGACCGCACGAATCTCGTGTGTTAATCGTGGTGAGCTGCAACAGAAGCCAGCAGACAGCAAGAATCATTCTCATGTGTAATTGTGGTGAGCATCAACAGAAGCCACCCAAACCAAGAAGCATCACTTGTTGAGCTTGATTAGGGAGGCTGTCATGTCTGCATTATGGGTGTCAAACTGACCTGCACGGGTGATGATCCATCGAGTTTAGTATCAGATTCAGATCATCATCAGTTAATGAAATGCAAGTTGCCGGTGGAAGAATGAACAACAAGTTGACTTTGCCTCACCTCCAAGCTTCCAAGACATTTTTAACCAGCTGAGCACAGCATTATAGAACGGATCAGTGATAGCCCTTCTCTTCATATTTCTGTTCGTTCTTTGTTGCCTGCTCGTTCATAACATTGCCTCCTTGACTATTCCCACGTGTTTCTGCAATTTTCTAAAGCATTAGGTGGAACTGCTTATTATCCCTCTGTCGTGTTGCAATTAGCAATAGCAGTGAGTCCATTCAGGTGTATGATATTTGCACGCTTTGCCACATCAACAGCAACAGGTTACAGGCCTGCTAGCCCGCAGCCTGCCTGCCTTCCTGCTTTTTCTTGCTGGCATGCTGCTATTCAGCTTGCGCCATGCTCCTTTTCCCAACAACAGCAAGCTAGCGCCCAGCAACCGAGTAGCAGGTCAGCAGCTTGAACTTGTGATTGTGATCCCGGTTAAAGTTCCCTTTTTTTCCGTAGCATTTCTGTTCATATCTGTATTGAAAAGAGAAACATCAAATCTCTTATTGAGATCATTTGTACCATTAGCTCATTTCTCTCATACTGGGCAGAGTTGCAGAAGAATGGAGACAAAGAGGCGTTGGCAGAGGGAGCAGAAATTCTCAAGGCGACAGCACTACAGTTGCATCCACATCAAGCCCCTTCGGACGACACAGTACTCTTACGATTGTGCTGAACATCTGGGAGCCAAAGGAGGGGATATGGAATTGCTAAGTCATCTTGATCAATCGATGCTTTGATTTCTGTCGTGTCACTCTGTCATTGCGCCACCGGTCTGTAACTTGAAACTGGTACCTTGCTGGAGGTTTAGTTGCTTAGGCTGGGAAGTCCTGTGCGTTTTGTTAGTTGATCTAGAATTTCTGTCAGTGATGCGGTAGTAGTGTTGATACTTGATAGGCATCCCTTTGTGATGCTTGGTGACTAGTGATATTTGTGTGGCCTGTAATAACTGAACCTGGTGATCGTGGATATGCTGAATTTCGTTGCTTTTTGAGTAATGAAATTCGGTGAGGCCCATGTTGAAGAAAAATATTACCACCCAAAAAAAATGTTGAAGAAAAATATTTTGCTTATTTTTATCTGTTTTCTTATACCCGCATATCCAGCCACTGCTCTCGCTTTAATGATAAAATGTGATAACCAAAACGGGAGAGTGTGTGTTTCCGCATGTGCCACCACTAGTCCCTTTTTTCCCCGCACCTGGTTAAACTTTTCATTATAGATCCGTAGGTTATTAATCCTCTTCCTAAGGGGGGATTGAGAGAGATTTTGACCAGTAGCCTGTAGGGGATTTAATCCCTCCCAACCCCTCAAATCATCTATATTCCCCCTCAAAACTGAACAAAGCCTTAGGATTACATGGTTATTAACTACTAGGGTTAGCAATGAGTACCGCAGATTGCCTCGTTGATTAAATACTTGTATGCTTGTTTAGTCAGCGAAGTGGCTAGCTTGACTCAAAAGTTGTAAGCATTAGATCATGCAACTTTGGATTGTAAAATAAATATTTATATAAAAAAGCTTGCTAGTCACCAAAATGATCTATCTTTGAAGGACCATCAAATGTTTTAGGAGTATTATGGATTCAAACAAAAACGTTTGCAAAGTTAGTACTGACACTCGTTAGCCATCATTACGATCTACGAGCAAGTAAACATATAGGAACTGCACAATTTAATCCATCATCACGAAGAGAAAACAAGTAAACACATTTATTTGTGCCGAGGATAAACGGGATAGGGACTTTGGAAAATTGTAAAATTGGTAGCTTGATTATATGAAACTGAAATGAACAAATAGAACAAAGGATTGCGTATAGCTTAGAATTTTCTTTCAGTCAATATGAAGTATAAGTTGTGAATACGTTTAGTTGGCACTAGTAAAAAATGTTTTTAGGGGCAGATACACGGACCACCCCTATGTTTCATAGCTAAAAATAAACCATTTATAACGACGGGTGACATAGCTCCAAAAAATTATTTCTTATTTTTAGGAACGGGCTATTAAATAGTTTTCCAGTTGCAAGAGTAATGCTAGTGTAGGCGTTCCAAGAGAGATAACAATAACGACAATTTTTTAATCTCCTTTTTTTCGTTCCTGCTCCTTCCTAATTAGCATGCATAGAGGAAAAATATAAGCAAAATTCAGGCGTCAAGTAGCCTCTAATTAGTTTCAGGCAATTTATTAGGAGAGGATTACACTTAAGTTGCATTTGTATTTATAATGATTTTTTTGTGTAATTTCGAAGTCGATTTAGGCTATATCTATTACTATATATAAAGCATAAATCATGGGTTCTTTATTTCTTTAGAGAATGTTTGTTATTACTAGACAAATTTTTATACACAAACAATCACCCCCAGGTCCCAACTAACTCATGGGTGACTCCACACATCTAGACGACTGTCGGTACCTGTAACAGGGATACCAACTCCTACTACAGCAAGTCAGGACTCGCGTAGTCATCCGTAACTACGCCATAAGGGGCGGAGCTGCCGGGCCCCACGGGTCCGGCTCTTACCTCACCGGGCCAATGGCCCCGGACCCGCTCCCCGCTCTGGGACGGGTCCGGTGACGCCACGTGTCCCTGAGAAGGGGAAGCTCCGCGCCTTAACAGCCGGGGGCCCCGGACCTCCCACGGGTCCCGGACCCCCCATATACTATCCGGACCCCTCAGCGGGGAGGGAACAGACAACCCGCTTGGGGCAGGTCCGGAGCCGCCACGTGTCCGCAGGTGCAGACACACGCGCGCGGCCGCGAAGCTTCCTCGGGAAGATTCGCCTACCTACCGCGTTCAATACGGGAGACGTAAGTGCGCTCCGCCACGGCAGAGCCCGAGGCGACTTTTGCCAGGCTGCACTATTGATCACGCGTTACCAAGGCACATAGTGCAGCCGCTGGCGCCGCCCACGCCACGCATGTCAGTCTGGTACGCCAGTTGGACACGACGGCTTGCCTTCGCCCATCATGACGCCTATGCGGTAGACCCAACAGTCTACGCCGCAACCTACACTACCTCAACGGGCGCCTCGCCGATGGGACAGGTGAATCCGCTCCTCGATCAGAGAATCCACATGGCGATGAAGCGTATCCGGGGAGAGATTCTCAATCACTGTAGCACCATTAATGCCTTCTGCGCAGTATACTATACATCCGCGTTGGACCCATCTGTCGGGGTCTCAATGGCTGTGTACGCGTCCCCTTGGGCTATAAAAGGGAGACGCCCGTTAGAGAAGGGCCGGGCCGAAGAAGTCTCGGCAGAGGCCAGTACCCAGTATGGGCAGAAGATAGATTCATTCATATGCAAGAGCAATACACAGTGGATGTAGGGTATTACGCTCTGGCGGCCCGAACCACTCTAAATCCTCGAGTGTTCTTGTGTTCTTGCTCCCTAGGTAGACCTGCTGAATCGCTTAGCGCTTCCCCGAGTACTCACCCTCTGGGATTAGGTGGGTGCACTATGCCACCCGGCTGTGGGTCTCCACAAACCACTACAAAGACCACCCGCGAATGGCAATTGTTGCGGTGAAAATAAAATGCGCTTAGAAAGAGAACAAAATATGCTTAGAGAGTGTGTGTGTGGATATCGACACTTGTCTACTCAATTGTCATCGGTTGGGTTGGTCTCGGGCAGGAAGGACCACAACATACCGTGGATATCGGGAAGCAGGGAAGTCATCGGTTGGGTTGGTCTCAGGCAGGAAGGACCAAAACATACCGAAGCAGAGAAGCAGAGCAGAAGGAGAAAGGAAGAGGGAGGAGAGAGAAAAGAGAAGGAAAAAAGAAAAGCCAGATTTGATTTGGAATTTTCTCAGAATTTTATGTAGAAACTTGAAAATTGGTGAACATGAAAGTTGTAGAGAATTTAAGGATCTACAACTTTTATTTTAGACACAAGTTCATTTGAGCAGAGGTTTGAAAGTTATTTTAAATTTTCAAAAATTGTGATTTAAAAGACTTATCATTTCATGTGTAATTTTTTTAAATTTTTGAACTCAGTTTCTATGGGAATTTTGTAGAGCACTTCAAGAGGGACATGCGGTTGCATTTTTCTAGGCACGCCAAGTCGAGTAAGAAAAAAAAATTATAGAGGTACCCTGTACTAAGCATAGTTGCACACATATCATACACATACATACATGCATGCATACATACTAGAATGTATTATTTTAATTTAAACTTGGTTATTATGCATGATGCCATGTTTAAGATTGTTTGTTTAGTATTTAAACACCTGGGGTGTCACAAGAATCTTATAGAAAAATTTGGAACTATCAATAGAGAGGAGTTGTTATGCTTCATGGCAAGACAAGAATTCTCTATAATTATATATTTTGCATAGTTGGATAAGAATGAGAAATATCCTAGAGTTAGATATTTTGTAAAAAAGAGTGTGGAAGTTGCCAGAAGGCAACACCACAACTCCCATGAGCATATATAAATAGAGGTGCTCCAATTCCCTCCATCCCCTCTTCTCATATTGTAGTAGAATAGAAAATGTTAAAAAGGTTGTCGCTCCTCACTGATAATTTACATAGACCTCTTAATAGCCAAGTAAATTTATGAAGAAAAAGCACATGAGTTGTTATGCTTTATGGCAAGACAACAATTCTCCAAAATTAGATGTTTTGCATAGTTGGATAAGGACGAAAAAAATTCTAGAGTTATATATTTTGTAAAGAAGAGTGTGGAAGTTGGCACAAGGCAACACCACAACTCCCATGAGCACCTATAAATAGAGCTCTGATCCCCTCCATCCCCACTTCTAATACCGTAGTAGAATAGAAAATGTTACAAGCAACCCATCATAATGCAGATGGAGGAATATCACACGTACCTAGCTCTCCAGTTGTGCTGTCGATGTCTAAGCCAACTTCTTTCACCGGGAAACTGACAGCATCTAGACTCCCCAACACGGCCACCTGAAGCGCGCCCAGGCCCCCAAAGTTGATGTCATCGAGCCGGGACTTCTCGTCCGCGTCCTTTGTGCTCACCAACTCTACAATCCGACCACATATTGAATTGATAAACCGCGGTTAGATCAGGCAAACACAGTAGAGGACGCACATTGCCGCGCGAATCACAGAAATTAAACCCTAGCGCAAAACGCAATGCATGCGGCCGGGGGTAGCGTCCGCTGCGTCATCGAGGCAGGGCCCGACAGGGGCTCCCGATCGGCGGTAGGCTTACCTCTGGCTCGCCATCTTGGGTCTCCACCTCCGCCGGGGGGGTTTTGGGCGCCGCGGGGGTTTTGGGGCGGTTGCGGCTATCTAGGGAGCAGGGAGTGGCTATAGCTGGTTTGAGAGGAAGCAAGTAGTGGAGTTTGGTGTTTGGACTTGAGCGGGGCAAATGGGACAATGGGCACGCGCACCCACGAGTACTGTTGCGCGGCATCTAGCGACCATTTTGCTATAGCTAGTCGCATGTTTCCTGCAGGGAACAGATCTTATCTACTCTGGACCTTGCTTTGAACAAGTATTATGTTGCAATGCAGTTTGCACAATAAATTGCTTGACTGAACCTAGTTTTCAAATTGTGGGTATGATAGGCCACTATGCCGAAATAAGACTTTTTAGCACTGCATATCAAGCATACATGTGAGATCAATTCACATTGGTAACTATAAAAACTTTTATGCACTTAATTTTGAAGTTTTTGTATTCACACTATAATGTTTTATATGTATCACTTGAAAGCTATAGATGTACCGATTTTTTTTACAAATTATTGGATCTAGAATGTGAAGTATTAAAGATGCGAATACAAAGTATTAGATCTTAAAGTACAAAGATGCAAATCTTTTTGGTCTTGAAATAGAATGATGTGAAGTTAGTAATGGATGGATTCAACAAACATAACTTACTAAATGCTAGCTGAGTACAAACATAACTTACTAAATGCTAGCTGAGTAACCTATAATTTCAATTTTTGTGTATATAACAAATAGTATGCGTCTGGCTAAGTTTCTCACAATGGAATCATCTCGTCCTATTGTTAGACGGATATGGACATGGATATGGGAAGCTAGTCTGAAAATAATGCATATTATCACAATTAGCAAAAACAATAGAAATTTGTATCAGCAAAGTTAGTTTGAAAATAATGTAAAGATGAATATGGCTAGCTTACAGCTGATGGATGAACTCCTCCCGAACCAGTGTAAAGGGCAAGCTCACCAACAGGGATCCCCAACCCCTAAATGCATATTATCACAATAAGCGGAAACATTAGAAATTGTTTGTCATCATCAGTGAACAATATCAAACCACCCTCCCCTCCTTCCCTCCCTCCATCACTCCCAATGGAATAATTGCCTTTTTTGAGTCACCAATCACCATTACACTACTCTGAAATTGATTCAGTATTGTACTAAATTCCAAAAGCTCTGATCAGATAAAATACACCCTCACACGTTTCCAAGTTTATTGATTGTAGATGAACTAGGGAAAAAGGGGAAGAAGAAAATGCATATATTAGCTTAGTTTAGAAATTGCATAATATCTCACTCCATAAATAATAGGAAAGAAGAAAAAGAAAAGACACATATTAGCTTTTGCTGTGAATGGAGCAGTATAGGCTCAGCATCAACAATACCTCAAACTCTTTGGTGAGCTGCTAGCCATATGTAACTAACTTGATTAAATCTACACAAAGCATGTAGGCCCACTCTTGACTGTCAAAAACAGAATATGTGTGCAACCATGATCATAACAAAATGACATCATTGTCTTGCTTTCATTAAGTTTTTGGTTCTCGGCGCCTAGGGTTCCTAGGCGACTTGGGGTTGGTTCCTACGACTAGGGTTTTGACACCCTCCCTCCCTTCCCATCCCTGCTTCCTGATCGCGTCTCTGCCCGGGGATAAAATTGCGAGTCCACGTCCTATTCCTTCCTCTGCGTCCACGGTTAAATCTCTCCGTTAAGGAACCTAGACAAAAATTGCTAGCTGATCCTGTTCCCTGGTCGCGAGAAGGTTTTGGTGAGATGGATTTAGTGGAGGGGTTGATGGAGAGGTTGAAGTTGTCAGCGGCAGAGAGAAGGAGATCAGGATCGGAGCATCTGTATCGTCAAGGGCACGCTCAGCAGATCCGCAGGCGATCGAAAAGCTGTCGGCAGAAAAATTGGTGAATGCAGATGGACTTGCCCATGCCCTAGGGAGGATCTGGTGCCCAATCAAGGGTGTGCTCTGCAAGTACCTCGGGGAGAACCATTTCCTATTCACCTTTCTCCAGGCGTCGGGAAGAGGAGAGCACTGGAAGATGGTCCATGGATATTTGTGTAGGAATATGGAGTAGCAAAAACAAAAATTTTTCTACCGCATAAACCAGGATTACTGCAGTTATAGATCACGGGACTACCACTAGACGCGCGGATGCGGAACTTCTGTCGCGCGTCGATGTAGTCGAACAGATGGAAGCCGGCAGTGCAGTTGCGAGAACCTCCTCACGTGCGGCTCGTCCTTGTGCAGCAGATGCGGCACCTCCAAGGTATCCACACGTACGGGAAGAAGCGTCGCGATCCGGATTGCTAGATCCGCGAAGGCGACCTAGGGCTTGGGCGCGAAGGAGGGGAGGTACTGTAGCATGCCGCGGTAACTGTTCACGGAGGCGTTACTGCTCACGTGAACAGTACCGTGAATAGTGAACGATCTAGGGTTTAGGCGCCCCCCTCTCATCTGTTTATATAGCCCCTTAGGTGGGCTGCCTTGGGCCCCACCTTGGGCGCCCCCTTTTGGGCCGAAAAGGCCCATTAGTTCACCTAAGCCCAGTCTAATTCGGATCTCATCCTTATCAGGCTTCTTTCCCTTAAGTGTGTGACCCTATGGGCTCACATGCGAATAGACATGGCCCGAGTACTCTTACTCGGCCCAATAGTAGACAGTGGCCTCTAGCAAGACATGTCAACTCCTATACGCACACAAAGATCATATCAGACGAGCCGCCACAATATCATATACATGTTGTTCCTTTTGCCTCACGATATTTGGTCTAGCTCCAAGCCAACCGCTCTTTCTCGATCCTGTGATTCGGAATCCTTGGCTAACTCTTAACCCCAGTATGGCCATGCATTTCCTGATCCGAATCACTCGAGGGGCCCAGAGATATCTCTCTCTCTTGTAGAGAGGGGCAAATCCCATCTTGACCGACTATGTCTCACATCATGCTTCTTGATAGACCCGAAAGCCACCTTTATGACTACCCTGTTACGGTGCAACGTTTGATGGCTCCTAAGTAAGTCGGTTCACATCTTGAGTATATACGACGATCTCAGGTCTTAGGACACAGCGTACATATTGTGTAATGAGAAGTCATCATCTCGTGTTGGGTCAGTTCAGACTCATGTCCCACATGAGCCCACATTATTAGTTTGACATCTACATGTCCATGACTTGTGAAACATAGTCATCAACTAATACATGTGCTAGTCTAATATCCATGTGTGTCCTCACATGAACTCCGACTAGGAACAGCTTTAGAATAACCATACAAGTAAAGAGTCTCACAGACAATTCACATAATTGTCAATCAATACAAGTTGCCTTTCATGGATATTCAAGGAACACTTCATTAATCATGAATACAAGGAAATATGATCATCTCTATGATTGCCTCTAGGGCATATTTCCAACAATTTGGGAAGGATTTACAGGTCATGGTGGACTTTGATGAAACAACATCTATTGAGGAGACGGAGTTCAATGTGATCCCAATTTGGGTGTGAGTCATGAAGCTTCCTCTTGGAATGATGAGGGCGGTAGGGGAGGCAATTGGTGGAGAATTGGGGGAGTACATGGCAATGGAGGTTGATGACGATGAAACGGCGGTAGGGAGGTACCTCAGGATCAAGGCAAAACTGGATATCACAAAACCTCTCATGAGAGGCGTCATGGTGTTTGTAGGGGAGAGGGAGGATAAACCCTTGTGGTGCTTGGTGGAGTATGAGTTCCTACCAGATTTTTGCTATATCTGTGGTCTAATCGGTCATGTAGACAAAGCTTGTGGAATGCAGCTGGGGAAGGGTGAAAAACTACAGTTTAGCAAAAGCTTAAGATGTTTTCCGACTAGGAAAAGGGGAGCCGATCTGACTAGGGAGACTGGTGGAGGTGGAAGTTTCTTGCCATGGAGGATGGGAGAAAGCGGGAGCCGAAACAACATTGGTGGCTCGGGAACAAGTTCTTCAGGTAGAGATGGGAGTGACGCTCCATCTTGGCATAAACCTGAGGAGGAGAAGGTGGGGGAGGTCCAAAAGGAAAAAATACGGCTAAGGAAGAGGAAGTCACAAGCCCACTGAAAGAACCAAGCAGTACAAGGATGGGGGAGGGGGGAGGCAAAACAAATCCAGTTTGTCTCTGAAAAAACTTTGGTGCAGAGTGCTGGGAAAGAGTCTACTAATGGACTGGTGATTGATGCTGCTATGGCAATAGAAAATGAGTTAGTTGGTGGTGGGGAGAAGGGAGCAAATTGTGTGGCGGAGGCCGCTGGTTCTGCGGTGGCGGCCGCTGGCGGGGATCAGGTGGTCGTGCCAGGAACTGCGGTGATCGCAGATGGTAAGATGGTGGTCATGGGGGAGAATAACATGGCCGTGATAGAAACACCAAGAGAATTGACGGAGGGGAGGGATGGCCGACTAACCTCTGATAAAAAGAGATGTACCTACAAGTGGATGAATCGTTCAGGAAAGGAGAGTAAAGTGGGTCTGGTGGGTGAGAAAACTGCTGGGAGGAATAGAAGTTTAGAGATGACAGCTATGGAGATTGATGCAAAAAAACCAGGAAAGAACAGAGGAGGTTAGTCAGAAGGAGGAAGTTGGTGAACCAAACAAGAAAGCAAAGAAATCAGGGCAAGCGGACCAGCCCTGCGGGAATCAATGAAGAATTGAAGATTGTAGCGTGGAACTGCCGAGGTTTGGGTAACCGCTCGGCAGTTCGTGGTCTTCTGAGTCTTCAGAAGACAGAAGAGCTAGATATTCTATTCTTGTCAGAGATGAAACATGATAAGCGCATAATGGAAAGATTTCGGTGGATGCTTGGACTCACCAACATGCTAGTCCAAGATGGGGATGGAAAAAGGGGGGATTTGCAGTGTTTTGGCGGAGAAGTGTTGATGTGTCGCTTCGGAGCATTACGAAGTATCACATTGATGTGGATGTTAAGGAGGAGGATGGTTTCAGTTGGAGATTCACTGGAATGTATGGTGAACTGAATTCTGAACAGAAGCACAAGACGTGGGAGGACCGGAGGGGTATGAGGACACAACCGGCAAAACCATGGCTCTGTATGGGGGATTTCAATGAGGTGCTGTTGTCACATGAAAAAATTGGTGGGCGACCATGGAGTCAGGCTTGCATGGACAGGTTCCGGGAGGCGTTGGAATACTGTCAGCTCGAGGATTTGTTGTTCGAGGGATACATGTTTACTTGGCGCAATCATAATCACATAGCTGATGAGTACATCAAGGAGAGGTTGGACCGAGCA
This sequence comes from Panicum virgatum, assembly GCF_016808335.1. Taxonomy (NCBI): domain Eukaryota; kingdom Viridiplantae; phylum Streptophyta; class Magnoliopsida; order Poales; family Poaceae; genus Panicum; species Panicum virgatum. The sequence continues at coordinate 33,162,339 of NC_053151.1, read as the reverse complement.
GTTGCTAATGACCTATGGAGAGGTCGGTTTATTCACTATAGAGTGTTCAATGGTGATCCGCGACATTCTGATCACCGGCATGTAATTGTGAATGCTGATCGCCCAGCGGGGAAGAACAATACTAGTAGAAGGACTAAACCTTTTCAGTTCGAAGCTAGCTGGCTTGGAGAGGAAAAATGTGCTTGTCAACGTAATGGGAACGAGGGTCCTGTAGGATCAAGAACACCGACTAGAGGGGGGGTGAATAGGCGGTTTAAAATCTAAAACCAATAACACTAGAGAAATTTAATTAGTAACAAAGGAAAGCCCTATGTCATGCTATTACTATCTCTAGATGGGTTTGCAACCTAAGGTGACAAGACACAAATCAAGCTCTAGTAAAGTAAATTGCTCAAAGTAAAGACAAGAATAAAAGTGAGCAAGAGAAGTAACCAAGCTTGACACAAGAATATATCCCATGGTGTCGATGACTTGCCGGTCACCCCTAATCCACGTTCAGGTGGATTCCAAGAATCAACCGCTCCTCTATCAAGAACCTCTTGATCTTGAGCCGGCTTGAATCAAGGAACCGCTCCACACCTCGATTCCACTAGAGTTGCTCTTCACCACTCCGGTGAGGTGAGCACAAAACCTCTCACAACCGAAATCGGGGCTCCTCAACAATATCCTTGGAGGAGCTCCACGAAATCCACTTCTCCAAGCCGTCTAGGGAGCGGCAACTCCCAAGAGTAACAAGTTGATGACGCTTGCTTGAAGTATCCCTAATGCCACAAAGCTCAAAACCTTGATGCAATGCACTAGAAAGCTCTCACACTCTCAAAAATGCAATCTCTAAGCAAGTGTGTGTGAGAGAGGGATGCCTTAGCTCTAATGTGTCAAGAATGCTATCCAAATGGCCAAGAGAATCACCCAATGGCCGGGCATTGGGTATATATAGACACCCCTTCAAAAACTAGCCGTTACACTCTTTTCTGCGAAGTCGCGGACCGTCCGCGGTTCAAAAACCGGACTGTCCGCCGTTATAAACCAGTGAGTCAGAGTGCATTTAATGCGTGTCAGAACTAACCGTTAAGCCCTGGCGGACCATCCGCGCCCTAGGGGCGGACCGTCCGCGGTTAAGAGTTCCAACCCACCAGAGACTAACATCGTCTCTGGAACAATTTTGAGATTAGCCTGCGGACCGTCCGCGCCTCAGGAGCGGACTGTCCGCAGTTGAACTTTTGAGCCCAAACCAGAGAAACAACCTCTCTGGTACAAACCTGAGATTAGCCGGCGGACCGTCCGCGCCCCATGGGCGGACTGTCCGCCGTTCAACTTTTAAGCCCACACTGACAGACACCCTTTCTGGTACAAGTTTGAAAAAACAGTAGCGGACCGTCCGCCCAACTGGGCCGGACTGTCCGCCAGCCCACCAGAGCCTCTGCAAGCTCTCTGGAACGGGCGCGGACTGTCCGCCCCTCAGGTGCGGACTGTCCGCCGTTACTCAGTCAGCACTCAAACTTAGTTTATTTCAAATCTTTTCAAAACGCCGTTAGCCCTCATGCATGCAACTAGACATTTTGAGCAAAATGGCACTAAAGACCCGTCAAGCATGAGTACACAACCCCTCTTGATAGTACGGCTATCTATCCAACAAATCCGGTCACTTTTCATCCATTAAACGCCTTGTGACCGGTAAAATACAAAGGCCCTATTTTATACCTTTGCCTTGAGCCGTAGCTTTGCTCATCATCTCCAAAACTCCATACGTTCACACACAAATCTCTTTCATCCATGGATCAACCTATACTCATTATCTCAAATGAAATCGTTAATCCACAAACCGTTGTCATTAATTACCAAAACTCGAAATAGGGGCCTAGATGCTTTCAATCTCCCCCTTTTTGGTAATTGATGACAACACTAAATTTTGGAGTGATAAAAGTTTTCAAGTCAACTTTATACACTAGGCATAAGGTGGACTTGGAATTGAACTTTGGAAGAACTTACTCATTTTCTTGAAAATTTCAGAATGTGGTATGAATAAATTCACCAAGTTCGATGAGTAGAGAGTACTCCCCCTTGATATGTGCATATAAATTTTCATGAATTCCAAGTACACATATATATTTGAAACTTTTGACGGAGTTTTCCCTACAAGTGGAAATCGAGGCATACAAGATACAAGATATATATGATATGAACTTTAGCATGGTTAGCACAACCTCACTACCACAAGATGAACATAAATAGATAAGAGTAGCACAAACTAACATAGTTCATCACACATTACAAACCAAGGTTCAAATCCAAACACAAGTCTCAAATAGAGTTCATGCAAGATACAAATAAACATGAGTGGCAGGCGGAAGCCAAAAACGAATGATCTGAAGTCCATGAGCTCCCCCTAGATCCAAGGCACTCCAAAGCTCCTTCTCCCCCTTTGGCATCAATTGCCAAGAAAGTCAAACGGCTGGTGGAGGAGGTGGCGGTGGGTAAAACGGCTGGTGCGGGTAGAACTCCGGAGGCAGCACTGGAGCCGGAAATACCGAGTAGAAGTGATCAGAGAATCCAGTGAAGGCTGTGCTGAAGGCATCAAAGCGCTGCTCTAGCTGCTCCTGTTTCTGCTCAAGCTGCTCAAACTGCTCAGAAAAGGGCAAATCCTCAAAATGTGAGTCAAGAGCTGCTATATCTGAGTGTAAACTCTCATGAAACCCTTGCATCTGAGCCATCATGGGCTGGAGCATCTGCTGCTGCATGTTCTGAAAGTTTAGGTTCATCTGATTCTGCATTTGACTAGCCAACCCCGCAATCTAAGAGGACATGTTCTCCTGCATTGATGCAAAGTATGGGTCAAAATAGCCAGCTGGAGGAGCCCACTGCTGCTGTGCTGGATGATGTGGTGGTGGCATGGCATGCTGAGGTGCAGCTGCTCCCATAGGAGCATCATCATCACTATCATCTTGCCCCTGTGCTTCATCATCCATATCATCTCCAGGGAAAGGAGTCAGAGGCCTCAAAAGAAAAGCATTGTCATTCTTAAATGGCCTGAAAGGAGTGTGCTTGCTTTCACATAACCCTCTGAAGCTAGTCTTAACTTTGATGATGGACATAATGTATGGAGCAAAATACAAGTTCATCTCCATGTTAAGTCTCAAATCTGCAAGCTGATCCATGATAAGAGCAATGACATTTATCCTATTTCCATTCATGACATGAGATATCACATTCCAATAGTGTCCTCTAATCTTGTCCTTGTTGCCACTCTTAGGCATGAATGTGACTCTAGCAATTTTATTGATCACTGCAGGATGATGCCTCAGACCCTGAGTGCCCCCAAAAGTTCTAGTAATTCCAAGATGTGTAGGATCATAGAACATGGGATAGTCATTCTCATCTAGAGGGTTTTCTAACACAATATTCATACTTTGCTCACTAGTGATGAAATTATAATCCAATTCATTTGCCTCAGCAAACTGTGCAAATGTAGCACCATAGGTTCTTTTCCCAGTTGTCCACCTAAAAGTTTCCTCAACCATATTGATCTCTAGGGTGGCATAGAACTGGCGTATTACAGTTTCATTCCAATCACACCTATGCTGCAGAAAATTAGCTAACCCCATTTGCTGAAATCTATCTACTAGATCAGTCATGACTTGTTGTTGTCTCATGTAGCCTATGTCAATGGTCTGATGTTTGAATACATTTTTCTTAATTAGATGACCAAAGTAAACATCTTTTTGTACCTCGGTTTTGAAGAAGAGAATGTTGGTGTCACGAGGTAAGCTGAATTGATCCACTGCTCTTGCATTGGCATAGCTCTCTGCAGTCCACTGACGGCTAGGTAGATCTAGCCCATTAAATCTGTAACATCATCATCAACCCCTTCAGTTTCTTCCTCTGAAGACTCATCACCTGCATCTCCTACTGAAGAAGCTGCAGCCATCTCACTGACATTTGGAGCATAGTCCACATCATCCGAGTCATCACTGTCTCTGTCTTTTGGAAGACATAGCCTTCTTGATTTTAGAAGCTACCTTGATGATCTTCCGGGGTGGTCTGAGATCAAGATTTAACCATAAGAACAATTACTAAAGCAATAGAATGAATCCTTAATGATATAACTCAATTCAGCACTGATCTGAAAAATCTGATACTAGCGGACCGTCCGCTCTTATGAACGCGGACCGTCTGCGGTTCAGGAACTACCACGGCGGACCGTTCGCGTCCAGTAGGCGGACTGTCCGCGACCCATCTGTTCTTCGCAGGAACACAAAATCGCCCTCATCTTTGATTCACCCACATTTTGAGTTTCGATTCAAATCCACCAACCAAAATTAAACTATAGCATCTCCTCATCACTAGGAATAAGATCCCCCAAGTATTTTCAAGAATCCATGGCCAAAAATAGATCGGAGCATCTAACCCTAACTCTTTCCAATAAAGAAAACCAAGAACAAGAGTTAGGGATTCATTGAAATACCGAGAAGACATGATGCACAATCTTGAGAAGAGTCTGGGGATGTGCTCGGACCGTCCGGGAACCACTCCAAAAAGGCTTGACCTTGTCGTCTCCCCCACGTGCTTGAGAGAGAAAGAGAGAGACCTTTTTGATGTTTGTGTGCGGTTTGGTGGAGGGGTGTGAGAGGGACATCCAATATAAGTCAAGTCTGGCCGACCCCACCTTTCTGTCCATTCGCGGACTGTCCGCGATATCCCGGCGGACCGTCCGCATTTGAAATATTTACACTGCAAACCAAATAAAACAGCCTCTGGTAAAATCTCCCCAACATGAGCGGACCGTCCGCGGTCCTTTGGCGGACCGTCCGCAGTGTATTTCTGCGGTTGAGAACTTCTCTGCAGAGCCTCTGGTGAACAAGTCCCATGAACTGCGGACTGTCCGCCCCTTACCCGCGGACCGTCCGCGCTACCAAAAATCTGACAAGTCTGAATTCTGCCAATTTTCTCAATTCCAACTCCAATTTGGGATCATTGCTCATATAAAAATCCAAAAATCTCAAATATTGCATGAAAACCTTCGAAAGACTCATATGAGCAAGTTTCAACAAGAATTCGAAAATAAATCGAGTAAAATCATGAAAACTCATAAATGGCTCAAAAAATACCTCAAAAATTCAAAAAGATGAAACAAGGAGTGCATGAAAGAACCATATGCTACATGTGCTAGTTTTCAAGCCACATTTGAGAAGTCAATGATATTTAACTCATTTCTCAACTTGCAAAACCGAGATTCATCCAAAGGCTTTGTAAATATATCGGCTAATTGATCATCCGTGCCAATACCATCAATCTTGATATCACCCTTGTTCACATGATCTCTAAGAAAATGATGGCGGATATCAATATGCTTGGTTCTTGAATGTTGAACCGGATTGGAGGCAATCTTCACGGCACTTTCATTGTCACACAACAAGAGAATTTCATCAAATTTCACACCATAATCTAGAAGAGTTTGCTTCATCCATAATAATTGTGCACAACAACTTCCGGCCGAGATATATTCCGCTTCGGCAGTTGAAAGAGCCACGGAATTTTGCTTCTTTGATGACCATGATACAAGAGATCTTCCAAGAAATTGACAACCACCGGAAGTGCTCTTCCTATCAACCTTGCACCCCGCATAATCCGAATCCGAGAATCCAACCAAATCAAAATGAGCACCCTTGGGATACCATAAGCCAATATTAGGAGAATATTTCAAGTATCTCAAGATCCTTTTGACAGCGGTCAAATGACATTATCTAGGTGCGGCTTGAAATCGTGCACACATGCAAACACTAAACATGATGTCGGGCCTAGATGCGGTCAAATAAAGCAAACTACCAATCATAGAACGGTAAAGTTTTTGGTCAACCGGGTTACCTCCCTCATCTAGGTCGAGATGCCCATTGGTGGCCATAGGAGTCTTGATTGGTTTTGCATCTTCCATACCAAATTTCTTCAAGATATCCTTCACATATTTTGATGGACACACAAAGGTGCCTTCCTTGAGTTGCTTGATTTGAAGTCCAAGAAAGAAACTCAATTCACCAATCATGGACATCTCAAATTCCCTAGACATCATTTCACCAAATTCCTCACAAAAACTTGGGTTAGTTGAACCAAAGATAATATCATCAACATAAATTTGACAAACAAACAAATCTTTACCAATATCTTTAGTGAACAAAGTAGTATCAACCTTACCAATTTTGAAGCCCTTAGAGATAAGAAAATCCCTCAATCTTTCATACCAAGCTCATGGAGCTTGCTTAAGACCATAAAGAGCTTTAGAGAGCTTGTATACATGATTTGGCTTCTTGGGATCTTCAAAACCGAGAGGTTGCTCAACAAAAATAAGTTCACTAATCTTGCCATTCAAGAAAGCACTTTTCACATCCATTTGAAAAAGTTTAATGTTGTGAGAGCAAGCATAAGCTAATAAAATTCTAATAGCTTCTAATCTAGCAACGGGAGCAAAAGTTTCACCGAAATCCAAACCTTCGACTTGAGTGAAGCCTTGAGCTACTAATCTTGCCTTGTTTCTCACAACCATTCCATCTTCATTTTGCTTGTTTCTAAAAACCCATTTAGTGCCAATAACATTATAATTCTTGGGCCTCTCAACTAAATCCCAAACTTGATTCCGGGTGAAATTATTTAATTCTTCATGCATAGCATTCACCCAATCCGGATCTCTCAATGCTTCATCTACACGGTTAGGTTCAAGAAAAGATACAAAAGAATAATGTTCACAAAATGAAGCAATGCGAGATCGAGTTTGGACACCCTTACTAATATCACCCATGATTTGATCCACCGGATGATCCTTTGTAAGAACATGATGAATTCTTTGAGGAACAATGGGTTCTTGAGTTGATGAAGAAGGTGCACTAGATGAACCAACTTGATCTTATACTTGAGAATCATCATTACTTGAATCTTGTACAATTTGTTGTGCTTGATCATTTGAGATAGAAGTTGAAGGATTAACTCTAATAGAGATAGAAGGACCATCTTCATCTTCATCTTCTTCTCTTGGTCTAACATCACCAATTGACATATTTTTCATTGCATTTCTCAAACCATCACTTCTCACATCATCAAGATTTTCTTGTTCATTATGAGAACCATTAGTTTCATCAAACTCAACATCATATGCTTCTTCAACAATGCCATGAGTTTTGTTGTAGACCCGATAAGCCTTGCTATTAGATGAATATCCAAGAAGAAAACCCTCATCACATTTGCTTTGAAACTTTGATAACCGAGTTCCCTTCTTGAGAATGTAGCATTTGCAACCAAACACTCTAAAATAAGATATATTTGGCTTCCTTCCAATGAGCAACTCATATGGGGTCTTGTTATGAAATCTATGGCAATACAATCTATTTGAGGCATGACAAGCCGTGTTGATTGCTTCGGCCCAAAAACTATCCGAAACATTGTACTCGGAGAGCATTGATCTTGCCATATCAATCAAGGTTCTATTTTTCCTCTCAACAAGACCATTTTGTTCCGGAGTGTACTTGGTTGAGAATTCATGCTTGATTCCTTTCTCATCACCCCATTCCTCAACTCTTTTGTTTCTAAACTCACTTCCATTGTCATTCCTTACTTTCTTCACCTTAAGCTCAAATTCATTTTCGGCCCTTGTAAAGAATTTCTTGAATGTGTCATATGTATCGGCCTTGTCATGAAGAAAGAAAACCCATGTATATCTTGAGTAATCATCTACTACCACAAGACAATAGCAATTTCCACCAATACTTCTATATGTTGTAGGACCAAATAAATCCATATGTAATAATTCCAATGGTCTCTCGGTTGACATGACACTCTTAGTGGGATGAGCATTTGCAACTTGCTTTCCGGCTTGACATGCACTACAAAGCTTATCTTTATCAAACTTCACATTCTTCAAGCCAACTACTAAATCATGCTTCAAAAGTCGGTTGAGTTGCTTCATGCCAACATGACCAAGCCTTCTATGCCATAACCAACCCAAGGATGATTGAGTGAATAAGCAAGTGGACAAGTTTGCCTCTTTAGTAGCAAAATCCACAAGATATACATCCTCATGTCTAAATCCCGTAAAGATGTGATCTTTTCCATCCAAGCTAGTCACTACAACATCATCTTTAGTGAAACTACACTTATATCCAAAATCACAAAGTTGAGTGACCGCTAAGAGATTAAACTTGAGAGAATCAACCAACAATACATTTGAAATAGAATGATTGCTTGAGATAGGAATTGTACCAACTCCTTTGACTTTGCCCCGGCTATTGTCACCAAAGATGATGTCACTATAGCCACCCACATTCTCATCTAGAGAGGAAAACATCATTTGATCTCCGGTCATATGTTGAGTGCATCCACTATCAAGCACCCAATGTCTTCCTCCGAACTTGTAATTCACCTACAAAGAGGAAGTAACTCTTTTAGGTACCCAAACTTTCTTGGGTCCTTGAACGTTAGTGACCACATTAGTGACCAAGACTTTTGGCACCCAAATGGCATTCTTTTTAGCACCATTTATAGGTATCCCAACAAATTTTGCACTAACATTGCCATTTGAATTTTTCATAAGCATGTAACTTGAATCAAAGTATATGACTTTCTTGTTGGTGCAATTCTTCTCAACATGGCCAACCTTCTTGCATTTTTCACAATATGGCTTGCCACTACTCTTCACAAAGATAGTTTTGGTTTGCACAAAAGCCTTCTTCCCTTTCTTAGGAATATATCCAAACCCTTGCTTGTTCAAGGTGAACTTTTGGCTTGCCCAACAATGATTAAACTTTGCTCTACTATCATAGCATTTTCTCAAATCATTAGTCAAGCAAGTAATCTCTTTCTTTAACAAATCATTTTCCATAATGAGAGATTTATTGCAAGAAGAGTTATCGATTTTGGTGCACAAAGAACTAGTAGAGCTAGAGCCACAAGATTTATCATCAATTAAATCACAACTAACACCAATGCTCAATGTTGCTTTTCTTTCATGACTAAGCAAGGTATTGTGAGTTTCCTCAAGCTTCTCATGAGTTTCTTTGAGATTCTCTTGAGAAGTCTTTAACTCCTCATAGGAATCTTGAAGAAAAGTAAACTTCAACTTCAAGTCCCTCAACTTAGCCTTTTCCTTTTTCATGAATTCATCGGCATCATTAAGCATTTCAACAAGATCATCATATGAAAGTTCATCAAGTTCACCATCTTGTTGTACCTTTGCACCACCCTTTGCCATAAAACAATGTGGTGTAGAGAAAAGTGATGGAGCCTCCTTGATGGCAATCCCGGCAACTCCCTTGGATGGCTTGTCATCATCATCATCATCATCATCGGAGCTTGCATCGGAATCCTATTCAACAAAATATGCTTGGCCATTCTTTTTCTTCTTGATGAACTTCTTCTTCTTCTTTTCATCATTTTTCTTGTCCTTTTTCTTGTTTGGATAATTTACAATGATATGACCCACTTCACCACAATTGAAGCAAGTCTTGTCCACAAAAGGAATTTTTCTTGATGATTGACCTCTCTTGCCAAAGTTCTTCTTGCTCATCATTCTATTGAATCTCTTGACAAGCCATCTCCTCATCCGATTCTTCTTCTTGGCACCCACTTTCTTCTTCATTTTTGCTATCATGAGCTTTGAATGCCACACTTTTCTTTTTCACATCAATTTCTCCACCATGAGCTTCATCTTGAGATTTCTTGAACATGTCATGGGTGAGAATTTCTCCCAATATTTGTGTGGGAGTTGCGGTCATCACATTTGACCTTACAAGTAAGGTCACAATTGTGTCATATCTTTCCGGAAGACATCTAAGAAACTTGTGGTTGAAATCCCCATCCGGTACCTCAAATCCAAGTCCCTTGAGGTCATTCACAATGTCATTTAGCCGGTTGAACATCTCGGCTATACTCTCATCCTTCTTCATGGTGAATTCACTAAAATTCCCTTTGAGCAAATATAACTTGGCCTCCTTCACAGTTGATGTGCCCTCATGAATTTCCATGAGCTTCTTCCATATGTCATTTGCATTTGTGAGCCTTTTGACTCTATTAAATTCATTTACATCAAGAGCACTAAAGAGCACATTAACCCCTTGATCATTTAGTGTCTCATTTTCCTCATCTAGGGGTGTCAAACTCTTTGGGTCCAAAATGACATATCCATCATTTACTACTCTCCATAGCTTTCTACTCATGGCTTTGAGATGAGCCGACATAAAAGTGAGCAAGAGAAGTAACCAAGCTTGACACAAGAATATATCCCGTGGTGTCGATGACTTGCCGGTCACCCCTAATCCACGTTGAGGTGGATTCCAAGAATCAACCGCTCCTCTATCAAGAACCTCTTGATCTTGAGCCGGCTTGAATCAAGGAACCGCTCCACACCTCGATTCCACTAGAGTTGCTCTTCACCACTCCGGTGAGGTGAGCACAAAACCTCTCACAACCGAAATCGGGGCTCCTCAACAATCTCCTTGGAGGAGCTCCACGAAATCCACTTCTCCAAGCCATCTAGGGAGCGGCAACTCCCAAGAGTAACAAGTTGATGACGCTTGCTTGAAGTATCCCTAATGCCACAAAGCTCAAAACCTTGATGCAATGCACTAGGAAGCTCTCACACTCTCAAAAATGCAATCTCTAAGCAAGTGTGTGTGAGAGAGGGATGCCTTAGCTCTAATGTGTCAAGAATGCTATCCAAATGGCCAAGAGAATCACCCAATGGCCGGGCATTGGGTATATATAGACACCCCTTCAAAAACTAGCCGTTACACTCTTTTCTGCGAAGTCGCGGACCGTCCGCGGTTCAAAAACCGGACTGTCCGCCGTTATAAACCAGTGAGTCAGAGTGCATTTAATGCGTGTCAGAACTAGCCGTTAAGCCCTGGCGGACCGTCCGCGCCCCAGGGGCGGACCGTCCGCGGTTAAGAGTTCCAACCCACCAGAGACTAACATCGTCTCTGGAACAATTTTGAGATTAGCCTGCGGACCGTCCGCGCCTCAGGAGCGGACTGTCCGCAGTTGAACTTTTGAGCCCAAACCAGAGAAACAACCTCTCTGGTACAAACCTGAGATTAGCCGGCTGACCGTCCGCGCCCCATGGGCGGACTGTCCGCCGTTCAACTTTGAAGCCCACACTGACAGACACCCTTTCTGGTACAAGTTTGAAAAAACAGTAGCGGACCGTCCGCCCAACTGGGCCGGACTGTCCGCCAGCCCACCAGAGCCTCTGCAAGCTCTCTGGAACGGGCGCGGACTGTCCGCCCCTCAGGTGCGGACTGTCCGCCGTTACTCAGTCAGCATTCAAACTTAGTTTATTTCAAATCTTTTCAAAACGCCGTTAGCCCTCATGCATGCAACTAGACATTTTGAGCAAAATGGCACTAAAGACCCGTCAAGCATGAGTACACAACCCCTCTTGATAGTACGGCTATCTATCCAACAAATCCGGTCACTTTTCATCCACTAAACGCCTTGTGACCGGTAAAATACAAAGGCCCTATTTTATACCTTTGAGCCCTAGCTTTGCTCATCATCTCCAAAACTCCATACGTTCACACCCAAATCTCTTTCATCCATGGATCAACCTATACTCATTATCTCAAATGAAATTATTAATCCACAAACCGTTGTCATTAATTACCAAAACTCGAAATAGGGGCCTAGATGCTTTCAGGTCCCCATGACCCCGGACTTATGCACGATTAAGGAAGAGGGGACCCACCAGCCGCGTCAGCCGGTGACGTCAGTCGAGCGCAGCTGCGGGCCCTCGCCAAGGGCATCCGCCCACGGAGGTGGGCACCCACCTGGAGCGGGTCGGGCCTTACCCAGCACGCGAAGCCCGGGAAGGACGTTTCCTTCCCCTCGAAGACACCCGCCCGGTAAAAAGATCTTTACCGCGTGATTACGGCACCTCGCCGCCGGGCTCGGTGCGGAGCCCGAGGGGGTGCGTGGCTTCCCCGTAAGAACATCATGATTACGGGGATGCCATGCGCTCAGAAGATAAGGTGATAGGTGGCGGATAGCTTATCTCTGAGCTACCCGTCCCATCACCTTGAAGGTGGACGGTGGCCGGGACCCACTGTCGTTTACTGCGCCCCTGCCGCGGTAAAACCAGAGGCACCCTGGGCAATACCTCAGGGTTGACCAAGGTCACCCTGGGCCAGGAGGGCCCGTGGTGTGACCTCGGAAACCGTCACGTGGCTGCCTCGGACCGCCCCGGACGTCCCCGGGGGACACCCCGGGGCACGAGGGCTGACCAGACAGCCCCGGATCGCCCCGGGACGCGGGGGTCCACTCGTCAGTGTCTACGGCCGCCTCGAAGCGCTTCAGGACGCCCCGAGGTCACCCCGGAGCGCCCCTGACGCTAGTGGGTCCCCCAAGACCTGCTACAGCAGGCCCGACAAGCCACCTGCCTGCCAGACAAGGGCAGGACAGCCTGGAAGATGGCGCCCACTGTGCAAAGAGGGCGTTCACACCAGTTAGAGAGAAACAGAGGAGGCAGTTGTAGTCTATAAATAGAAATATCACAGGACATGTAAAGGGACCGCTCTTTCGGTACCTGACTCATACATTCCGGGCTTGGGCTTCCCAACTCGGGATCAAGAAAGAACCAATCACAACACACAGGACGTAGGGTATTACGCCTCCGGGCGGCCTGAACCTGTCTAAAAACCACCGTCTCAACTCGCTTTCGTAAGGGAGATCCTTGCGCGGTTTACACCCCCCTGGCCGAATCTCTAAATGGGGGTTCCCTTGAATCCCTGCTAGCGGTACTCACCCACCGTCAGTTGGGATGTGGTAACAAAAGCATGGAAGCAAGCCATGGAGCAAGCAGACTGCTCGGTGATAGAGGCGGTACGAGCAGTAAGCACCAACCTGCTCGACTGAAGCTGTAATGTGCTGGGTGACCTAGAAAAACAGGCAAAGAAATTGAAGAAAGATCTTGAATCCTGCAGACGTAGAGGAGTGAGCCATGATCAGGTAGTGATGGAGGAAGTGCTACGCTATCAGCTGGAGAAAGTGGAGGAGCAAATTGACTTGTATTGGCGGCAACAAGCGCACGTTCGTTGGTTGGAGAAGGGTGATAAAACACGTCCTTCTTCCATGCAGCATGCTCAGAGAGGAGGAGGGCAAATCGAATTAGGAGGATGGAAGTTGGGTGGAGGAGGGGGAGAAGAGGAGATTTTTAACTAATTAGTTTGTTAATCTTTTCAGGGCTGGACCCAATGCCGATCCTAGTGATCTCCTGCAAGCTGTTGGCAGGAAGGTCACGAGTGATATGAACGAGATGCTCATGGCTGATTTCTCACCCAAGGAGGTCAAGGCAGCGCTCGAGTCCATTGGCGATATGAAAGCTCCCGAGCCTGATGGCATGCCGTCAGTTTTCTATAAGAGATTTTGGGATGTGGTTGGGGAAAAAGTGACAAGTGAAGTGGTTGTAGTGTTGAATGGGAGGGAGTTCCCTGCTGGCTGGAACGAAACGACGATTGTGCTAATACCAAAGGTGGAGAAACCTGAAAAATTTAAGGATTTACGACCGATCAGTCTCTGCTATGTATTGTACAAGATTGTATTAAAGGTCTTAGCAAATCGGCTCAAACAGATTTTGCCTGAGATCATCTACCAATGCAGTCTGCATTTATGTCCGGGAGGTTAATATCAGACAATATCCTGGTCGCTTATGAGTTGACCCACTATATGAGGAATAAGAAAAAAAGCAAGGAGGGATATGCAACGGTCAAGCTCGATATGACTAAAGCATATGACAGGGTGGAGTGGAGATTCGTACATGACATGATGGTGAAGTTGGGCTTCAGTGCGGGATGGATTGGTCTAATCATGAAATGCATTTCATTGGTGTCATACCAAATAAAGGTGAATGGAGAATTGTCTGAGAGCTTCAGACCTGGAAAGGGACTACGCCAGGGTGATCCTTCGTCCCCCTACCTGTTCCTGATATGTGCTGAAGGATTTTCTGCACTCCTTCAGAAGGCGGAGGAAGAAGGCCGGCTAAGTGGTGTCAAATTCTGTCACAATGCTCCGAGTGTTTCTCACTTGCTGTTTGCTGACGACTCGCTAATCTTGTTTCGAGCAAATGGGGGAGACGCACAGCAGCTATAGAGTATCCTAAATATCTACGAGGAGTGTTCGGGACAGATGATCAATAAGGAGAAGTCGACCATTATGTTCAGTGAGAACACTAGGGAAGAATGTAGACAGCATGTGCGGCAAGTACTGCAAATACATAAGGAAACAATGAATGAACGGTACTTGGGACTGCCAGTCTAGGTCGAAAACATCCGTCTTTGCTTATTTGTGAGAGAGGGTTTGGAGAAGAATCCAGGGATGGAAAGAAAAACTGCTGTCCAAAGTAGGGAAGGAAATCCTGATCAAAGCCGTAGCACAGGCAATACCGACATTCGCGATGGGATGCTTTGACATCACAAGGGAAATGTGTGATCAGATCAGCTGGCTAATCTGTCGATATTGGTGGAGCAGCTAAGATAAGGAGAGCAAAATGCATTGGTTAAGCTGGGAGAAGTTGACAGTGCCGAAGTACAAAGGAGGTTTGGTGTTTAGAGATATTCACACCTTCAATCTTGCAATGCTCGCGAAACAGGCTTGGCGGTTAGTTCAAAACCCCACGTCCTTATGCGCTCAGGTGATGCAGGCAAGATATTACCCTAATGGTGAATCATGTGTTGAATGCTGGAAGCCGTGGTGGCATGTCTCACACATGGAAGAGTATTATGCAGGGAATTAAAACACTGAAGAATGGCTTGATATGGCGTGTGGGTAACGGGAGAAATATAAACATTTGGACTGATCCATGGCTGCCACGGGATTGGACTCGCAGACCTATTACACCAAGGAGAGGTTGTCTGTTGACCCAACTACAGAGCAGTGGGATGGGGATCTAGTGAAGCAGGTATTTTTTGAGGAAGATGCAAAGTTGATCCTGGCGTTATCTGTTCACGCCCAACTAGATGATGTGGTCGCGTGGCACTATGACGGCAAAGGAATGTTCACTATGACTAGAGGGAGCATGATATGAGAACGAATCGGTATGGTGCACCGTCTTCTTATAGTAGCCAAGCCCAGGATGATGCCATGTAAAATCAAGGGCACAGTGATGATATATTTCAATATTTCAAAAGGAGCATCACCTGATCATATCATGTGCATGCAGCCTATTGATCATGTGTGGATCTGTATGTTCTACTAGTCGAATTTTGAATCGTTTGCGTAATTAAAAATTCGGGGTGGAGCCCTTAAAAAAAATACCCCCGGGGTGGAACTCTCCAAAAAAAAAATACTCGGATTCTCAGAACGTGGCCCAGCCCGCATGCAAGGCCCAGCTACCCAAAGTAAGCACACGGCCCAGTCTGAGGCCGGCATCCTCCGGCGCGCGACAGGGCTACGCCGCCGCCGCGGCGGCGGCGGCGGCGGCGGCGGCGGCGCACCTGCTCCTGACAACTCGGTTGCCGGATTCCAGGGCGGAAGTGCCAGTGACAGTTCGGCACGCTCCTAAGGTACGTCCTGCAGAAACCTTGTTGCTCGAAATTTTGGAATGCCCTACCATCTGTTTGAGAGACCGGCGTCGCTGTAGCACAGGGATTTGGGTTGCTGGCTTACTTGCATTTTCGTTTACTCGTGTACATGGAAAATTTGTCATGATTTAATTGTTTAGCGATGCTGTATTGGACAGCAGCAAAAAACAAAAAATCGAATGATGAAATTGTAGCTACACAGAAATCTAACGGCAGCGGGGCCTTATTTTCTTGATAAATTTATTAGACTGCTTCAATTCAGATCAGCCTACATGGTTGCGTTCTTTTGCATTTTGCACCAAATCATTTATTCCTCAGTCCCAAGTCCTGATCATAAACCCCATCCAGTTACAAAGCTGTCCTGCGTTAGGAATATGCCCTTCCAGGTCGTTATGAGAAAATTGCATCATGTTTAACTGCGTGGAGTTATTTCTTTCGAACTGTAACTGTGTGGAGCTATTGTAGAGCAAGAAAACAAATGATGGAGATCGTAACGTGATTGTAGGAAAATATGATGCGTATAATGTGGTCGAAGTATTGCATTGAGCCCCTTGGGCGGTATATATAGAATACAGAGACTTAGGGGGCAAGGCACCTCCCCGATACATATGGTAGTCCGGGATTACATATCCTAACCTACCAAATATACTCTAACATCCCACCGCAGTCGTAGCGGTAGCAACACGAACGGACAGATTGGAGAACAATGGAGATATCCCCCTCCAGTCGGAACGCCAGTGCGAATGCTTCGACTGGAGTGGCTCATGCAGATGATAGCCCCTTAGTGCCGAAGTAGCCGAGGTCGAGGTGGACATGGTCGAAGCCGTGGAGGAGGGCGCGGGTCCGAAGCGTCGTCGAGGCGCCCGAGTACACAAGATCAGCAGCTTCTGGCCGAGGACAGCAGCAGGACGGTGAGCGGTGGATGGCGATGGTAGACGAGGCAGCTGAAAAGTGCTCGAGCGTCTTCCTGCAGCAACATCGGCGGCGGTGTCCGTGCGAAAACGGTAGTAGGCGTGGACTTAGATCGAGTGCTAGCTTGACGAGGACCGGCAGCGGATGGCGCCACCACCTGAAAAGGCGGCGACACCGGCAATGATGGCTTGACCACGAGCGTCGATGCTGCAGCCTGTGAGGGCGCGCAACTGCAACCTCGTTCTCGGGAGCGTCGACGACGATGCGGCGACGAATGGCAGGGCGACGCAAACTGATCTTAGATCGGAAAAGAAAAACAGCAGCAGGAGGACCATGGGTACCAGGCAGGTGCGCCACCAGAGCCCGGCGACGATGACAAAGGCATCGGAGTCGAGCCGCCGCCCTGGCGAGTCCATCCGCGGCCGCAGGCGGCGCGGCTGGACCGGCGGGAGAAGGGCGGCGCGCGACCGTCGGGCGCCGTCGTTCTTGCGGCGGCGCTGGCGACGAATCCTGGCGGCGAGGTAGGTCCCCTTGCTGTGCTTGAAGACGACAAGCACGACGGATCAGAGGGATCCGCCGGGCATCCTATGAGGGCGCTGCCCCCAGCGGAGATCGATCCCCGGGGGCGGCGCGGCGGCGGCGGCGGTAGCGGAAGCCTAGTTAGGTCAAAGGATCGTGACCCTCTGACACTATGTAGGAAAGTAGGATGCGCATAATGTGGTCGATGTATTGCATGGAGCCTCTTGGGCGGTATATATAGAGTACAGAGACTTAGGGGGTAAGGCACCTCCCCGATACATATGGTAGTCCGGGATTACATATCCTAACCTACCAAATATACTCTAACAGTGATTGGTGTTTTTTCTTGGCAATTTTTGACTGCCTCAATTCAGATCAGCTTATGAAGTTTATGCATTTACACCAGATGGATGACTCAGTCCTGAGTCATGTGCCCAGAGCCCCAGACCCACAAATTCCCTCCAGTTATTCAATTTTTGTACACATAAAAAGGCACCAATTGGCACTAACATTATCATAAATCCACATGCAAACTGAAACTATCCAAAATACCTTGACAAGACTATCTGATCATATAGCACCCCTACAACAAAGAAAGCTCCAAAAGCAATCACAAAGGCACCACTTTTGATCGTTTGTTCTGTGGAGGGAACAGAGACTGGAGGTGCTTCAGCTGAGTCACAGAGTTTAGCAACCATAATTCCACACAATTTTGGGTTCCCATCAAAGCTAGAGCTTGGAAATGTACTAAGCTGTCCTACGCTCGGAATAGGCCCTTCCAGGTCATTATGAGAAACATTGAATTTAGAGAGGAAGTGCAGGTTGTTCAGAGCCAATGGGATTGCACCTGCAAGATGGTTGCTTGACAAGTCTAGCACTTGCAGATTTGTCAGGTTACCGAGCTGCTGTGGAATCTCTCCTGTTAAGGCATTGAAGCTTAAATTGAGTTTGGCAAGTAATTTCAAATGAACAAAATCCTGGGGGATCGCACCAGTTAAGTTATTGTGGCCAAGATCCAGTGTTTTTGGGAAAGTACTGATTATTCGGTACTGAAGTGAATGGCCTAGATAAACCGGTAGCTCAAAGACGGAATGGATTGCTGCAACTTCTGTTGTTAACATTGGCATCTCCATTAAGGCTACTGGTATTTCCCCTTCAAGGTTGTTATATGATAAGTCTAGATGGAAAAGTGAAGTTAAGTTTTTAATCCAGGCCGGTATTGATCCACTGAGTTGATTCCTCTGCAAAAACAACATCTCCAGATTTTTGAGCTTTGATAGCCAAAGTGGTATTTTCCCAGACAATGAGCACTCAGATATGGAAAGAGCCCTAAGATTCTGAAAACCATCAATCGTTTCATCTTCTGGCATGGCTTCACCCTTGAAGTTGGCTCCAATAAGTAGGGAGGTAAGATTCTTACAATTCTTGAGGATCTGAAGCGTATTTGTGATGTTTGTAAACTTATTATCACCAAGTGACAGGAAAACAAGAGACTTCAAATTGCCTATTCTCGGTGAAAGCTGCCCATGTAAGTTGTTGCCAGATAGCCGCAATGCAATCATGTTGCTGCATGAGTAAATGCTTTGTGGAATTGTGCCTGTGAAGTTGTTGTATAGAAGATCCAATACTTCCAGATTGAGCAGGTTGAAGAAGTTGACTTTGTGAAGCTCTCCACTGAAGTTGTTGCCCTTGAGGTCAATCATTGTGATATCTGTGCAATTACTCAAACTTGATGGCAGCTCTCCAGTCATGTTGTTGTTCCCCAAATGAAGCTCTTCTAATCTCTTGAGCTGGCCTATAGAGTGTGGAATCTTGCCATTTAGCCTATTACCTCCAAGATCAAGGTTAGTTAGATTTCTGAGCTTCATTATGTGTGCACCATCAAGTAATCCCTGCAAACCATTGTTTGGTAAAGAGAGGTACTCTAATGATGTAGCATCATAGAGTTCATCTGGGAGGGGCCCACTGAGGTTGTTGTGGCCGGCCTTGAGTACTCTAAGTGCAGAACATTTACCTAGACCTGCAGGGATGCTGCCACTGAATTGGTTGTAGGAAAGGTCAAGCACTACAAAGGATGTTGATCTCATACAGAAAGAAGATGGTATCCATCCTTGGAAACTGTTGTTGCTCGCATTGATCGCAGCCAGGTTTCTTGTATTCTCCCACATTGTCGATGGAAATTCTCCTGTAAATAGGTTGCTTGAGATATTGAGTGCTTGCAATTGCCCCCCAGGGATTGATGGAAGAGACTCTTGGAGGACCCCACTGAGACGGTTGAAGCTCACATCCAGAACTTTAATGGTTCCAGATGACATTAGTTCTGATGGCAGGGTGCCCGAGAGTGAGTTGTATGAAAGATTGAGGCGTTGCAGACCTTTGAGATTTCCAAGGGATGGTGAGATGCTTCCTTCTAAGCTTCTAGATGCCAGAAAGATCTCAATAACCACTCCACTTCGACCGCAGGTTATTCCTTCCCACTCACAGCAGTCCGTGCCATCCTGCCAGGGAATGGTAACACTATCTTCAAATGATAACCCTGCAATGAATTGGAGTAGGGAGCTCTTATCATTCTTATTGCATGATGAGGTGGCAGGAGAGACCATGGAGAGAAGTAACACAAGAGAAAGACCAAAGAAAGCCATGGCCATTGGCCAGCCTAGAATGAGGTGCTCTCCGGGTGTTTTTTCAAATGAAAAAAAACTCAGGTTTGATCTGAGTAGCAAGTGTATTTGCAAAGATGTTGAGGAGCGTGGAAAACTAGCGCTTAAATTGGTTGATGGATAGAGACCACTGCCAGACCACATGTGGTTGATTCATAATGGCATGGGGACATGGGGTGGTTATTGGTTCATTGTCACACCACTGCTTTTGAGATGTAAGGTAGATGTAGTGTTGTTGACCCCCGACAAAATATAGTTTCTAAATTGCAATAGTAACCACGTCATTAGTTAGCTAATAGAACTATTGCTAACTGCTAACATGCAGTTTCACACCAAAGTTTCCCTTGAGCTGCCTGCCCTGCATTTTGCTGTTTAATCTAAGCTAATAGACAAGATGAGGTCACCCTAGATCATTACTCTGTGAAAGTAATGTTGAAATAACGTGTTTTTATATACAAAAGTGGTATTACAATAGTTTATGTTGTATGTACCGATTCTCACCCTGTTCGCTGTGCTGGTGCTGGAGGCTGCTGCTGGAGTGGTGTGAGAGAAAAACACTGTTGACTGGCTGGAGGCTGCTGCTGGAGTGGTGTGAGAGGAAAACACTATTGGCTGGCTGGAGGAGCAGCGCAGCAAACGGGGTGTCTGTTGGATTTTTTAAAAAACAAAAAGAGGGGGGATGGATTCTCTGTATTTGTTGGACAAGGCCTGTGCATGTTTTAATGTGTCATCTGTTCATTATTTGTGTAGTTTTTGTACTGGATGCCTGGACTATTGTGTGCTGCGCAAAGAGCCACCTCCATCTGTTAAGTTTTATTGAAAAGACTGGCACTGACAATCTACATTCGTGGCCAATGAATTCAATTAATATGGAGGACAGCATGGTCTCTTTGAGAGGCAAATCAGGAAAGAAGTACTGATTGAGGGGTGGACTCAATCAATTTCTCTCTTGCCTGCAAATGGTGATGGCTACTGATATTGGTGAGCTAGGAGCCTAAGGACAAAGTTGGCGGTGACTCGGTTTTCTTTCTTCTACATGAGAGTTCTCAACACCTTCTCTCAGCACTAACTGTAGTGTGGTTCACAATATATTTCGTATGTCATCACGACACAAGCCGCCCCCATCGACCATGGCTGTCAATGGAGCTTTTGGGTCAAAATTCACTACGACCATTGCTTTTCTTCAGGCTCAATAAACCAAGTTTGCGTGTCGTGTGTATGAAGATATGTTTGCATTTGGAATAACCAAAGAAGTTAACTTTTGAGAGCTGGCTAGTCACTTTTGACATTTTGTGGATTTCTCGGCAGGTAACGTTTGTTCTATATAGATTTCTAGCAAAGGACAATTCGCCTGTCCTCTTCCATGATTCAGAAATGACGAAACAAAGAAGACCTGGGACTCCAGAAACACGGCGATTTCCACGGCATCAAACAGAATAGAATTTACAGCCAACTCTAACCTCTGTTCCACACCATCTGGGTTCACCATTTCGTGTGCTGTTGTAACTCGTTGACAAAATGCATCCCAAGTCTTAGTTTTTCAGCAACAATTGTGTTATGTGCCTATGTTTATGACTAAATAATAGGGTCAATAGTATTCTTCCTGGAGAATGGTTGTGATGATGGGAGTGAGGACATCTTCTTTGACGAGGCTGATGCAACTACCTTTCTTACTATTTCACCGGATGATTTGGTTTGCAATCTTTTTCAGTGAATTTTCTCATATGCTGCCGGAGTATATATTTTCCAATAAATCAATAACTCACCTCGCATGGTTTGAGCATTTGTCATATTGAATTCTTCGGTTTGAATTGGAACTTCGCATGATGGTTGCAGGAAAAGGTTTCTCCCTAAACCGAATTAAGCCCAAATTTGCAGCCTGCCCAGTAAGGGGCATGAGCCGAGAGCTGCTTTTCCTGCAGTCCAGCCCGCCCACATGGACGGCCCAATTCGCTAAAGCAAAACGGGCACACGTCACAAGAGGCGCAAGCAGACGCCGGGAGACAGCGACGGCGGCGGCGGAAGCTGCCGGAGCCGGAGCGTGCGGAGGACGGTCGCCGGAGCCTGGGACGGCGGGGTCCTTCGAGACGCGCTCCGGAGGTACGTCCTGCAAAGAACCTGTTGGGAAAAGCCCTATGCTTTGAGGTGCACTAACATTTGATTAGTTGCCTGCCTCGAATTTATCCCGTGTGCAGTTATTATTCTTGTGTGTTTATCATTATTCAGCAGCTCGGTGTTATTTTCAAGCACGAAAATTGAAGATGAATGCCTTGCTGCATGGAAATCTACCTATTAATCCCCTTGGGAAGGGGATTGAGGGGATTTTGACTTGAAGGGATTTAATCCCTCCCAACCACCTCCAATCCCCTTCAAACTGAACAAGGCCTAAGGGAGCCCTTTTGGTGACAAATTTATACTGCTTCAATTTGAATCAGCTACATAGTTGAATCATTGAATGCATTTCCATATTTCCCAATTGGATCACTCATTAACATAAGTCCCCTCAAATTACATCCTTACTACTTGAAAAGAAGGTAATTAATTTTGTTACTGTTGTTGTTGGTTTCCCGTTTCCATTAATTTTCATAATTGAAATTAAGTTCCTACTCGAATATGCCAGTAATGATAATGCATCTGAAAAAGAGGATACTTTGGTGGTCCGTAGAAGTAGAAATATTTATCCTCAAATGCGCAGGAGACTTGTGTATCGTTGCATCATGGAAGTAGAAACCTATACTACATAACCAAATGAACTGGTACATGAACCAGATAGCAAAAGGTCAGCCATGATAATTACTGAGATACCAGAAATTAATTAAAGTCTCTCCAGCTTGTGGTTCACCCCCAGGATTGCTTCCATCTTCGTCATCTGAATGCTGATCATCACCCATCAGCACCAGGCAGGAAGATAAGTTTGCCACGATCAGGAGGGTGATGAACCCCACATGACATCTCTCCCTCCCTGAAAAATCAGCTCGTCCTCGAGCTGAAATGAAGGGTACAAACGATGGAACTCCTCCGGATCAACCCAAGAAGCATCTGTTGGCGGCTGATTCTTCCATTGCACCAAAAGCTTGTGTCGGCCGCGTGCCAAGCGGCTCTTGTGAACCACCTCTGGCCCAGGACAGGCACGGCCATTGCAAACAGAAGGAAGAGCTGGCGGTGCCTCGTGCGGTGATAGGGTGCAAGCAAAGGGTGATTACTGCAGCCCCGCGTGCAAGGCAAGCACAACTTACATTCCTTTTTTTTCTGAGCTGTTGCAGCTTTGGTAAGCCTGTTTTTGATTGTTTTCAGTTCGTTCTTGCAATCTTGTGTTGATCAGGTCCTTCACAAGCCACATGGCCGCAATGCGGACATTGTTAAAGATCTGGTCGGCACTGATTTTAGTCAAGTATCAGTGCGGGCCAGATTCTGCTTGACATGCTTGCGAGCTTTTTCATCAGCCCACTACTTCGAGCATGCCCTTCATCCTCATGGTGGGAATGCAGAAGAAGCAGGCGTAGCCCCCAACCCCGCTCCCGTTCTGGTCGAGATCGTGGAGCGTGAATGGTGGAATCTTGTCGCGGAGGACGTCATCCGTGGCCCGCTACGCTTTCAGCAAATCAAAGGTTTGTTTGGGCTGATTACAGTTGCATTGTTCTTCACCTACTTCATGATGACACTTTGTTCCCTGACCCTGCAATTCAGAGTTTAGTTCTCAACGGTGTGCACATGGTAGCAGTCCACAACCGCCAACCGCCAGATGTGCACGGCATCCACCACTGCGCGAATGGTTTCTGCAATAAGTCTGTAGAGCAGCCAAGTCTGCGGGCTGGAATGCTGGTTCAAGTTCAACATGCAGTTTCCTTCGGGGCAAGAAGAGGAACAGGAAGTGGAAGAGGCAGAGGATGAGTAGAAGATTCCACGGAAGTCTGAAGTCCGGAGTCAAGGCTTGGAATCCTTTTGTCCATGTCTGATGTTCTACTGGGCACATTTTATGACGCCTATTCTTTACAAGTTCTGTTTATTTTCAGAAGGGTAAATGCTTCATCGACATAATAAAGAGCATATTTTGAAGATAAAATTTTAATTGGAAAAACTGGATGAGACTATACAAACGCAAAATAGCGAGCATTTTATCTTATCCGTGCATGCTAACCACTAGCTAGAATATATACGACATGATGAAGTAACCATAAACTAGTCATCCCCCTTCCTGCGCCTAGCACAAGGCATAAAGGAAGTGGGAACCGTAATTATCTGCAACTGATCATGCAATGCACTTCCAGTGTGGCAGTGTCTTGCAAAGTTAACCTCATCTGGATGATAGAATACAATCACTGATCCTGCTATTTTTCACTGTAAGCACAAACAGAAACATTCTCCATATACATTGCGTGTTCAGAGGAAACTTTACATCCGAGCTATCCAGCCTGATCGGTCTTGAGCAACAAAACAATACATTGCCAAGTCAAATCACACGATGGCTTCCACCAACTTATATCCACAGTATTCAGGTAACAAACATGATCTCCAAGAAAAATGGATTTCAGACAGTTCAGACAGCTGCGTGATCATGGTGAGGTTTCAGATCCATCTCCACTTGGTGAATTGTCCATTGCATGCCCTCCAGTTTCTGCAGCTCGGCCAGGTTAGCAGGGAACCATCGACCATATGTTAATTAAGGGCAACAAATTAAGCCAGATTACCTTTACAATCTCATGGTACTGCCTTGCAATCACATCGAAATGTGGATCTATGCCCTGATACTCACGTAACCGTGAAATCTGACACAAGACCAAATATCATTATAGCAAACAGTTAAATGATGGGTAACGAATACTGGATTAAATTATTCCTTTCAGGCAGTGAATGCTAAAAGATGGTGCCTTTCTTTCTCCATGAATAGGCAGTGAATACTGGATTTGATGATTTCTTTTCAGGCAGAATCAATGCTAAAAGATGGCATTCATTCTTTCTCCAAACATGCAGCTAAAAGTGGCAACCACAGACTACAGATGCCTGATTCTTGTTATGAAACTGCATAACTCCTGAAAGAAGAAAGACATACACCAATTGCCTCCCAAGCTGGACTTTGTTCAATCATGCATGATCAATTTATAACTGGTGCCTCTAATGTTTGTTTCTCCATAGAATCTCAAGGTATCACTTAATTCGTCAGGTGTGTTTTTACTCAAACATAGCAGCTAGTATTGACCCTAGTGAAGCTGTGGTTTTTACAGTCCTCTTTGTGAGGGAAGCCAAAGATTGTGCAAAGTGGATTGCCATGTGGTCACAATTTTGAGAACTTTTGGCTATTTAGGATTAAACATTAGAAAAATTACGAGAAACAGAGGGAAATTGTGTATCTTACCGCTTCATTATAAGAATTGGATGCTTCTTTTGTGGCCTCTACAAGATACTTCCTGCAAAGGCAGTTGATATGTTAAGGTTCTTCATTGAAACAACAATGCACTAAATAAAACAAATCCATCAAGAAAATAACACGTGCAACTTAATTGTCACATCAACTTAAAGATCAAGTGCTTTTACTTTACCTGATCCTGTGAAGTGCTGGTACTGTATCCTTGGTGTAGGTGTCACGCAACAGATGATGCTCTAGATAGCTAAAGCAAATGAAAAAAAAAAGAGTTAACTTGAAATATAAGAGGTTAAAGATGCACTTGAAATAATACAAAAATGCTGGACAAGGGAGAATCAGCTACATCTACATGAGTATAGAGCAACATCTGTTATACTACAGTCAAAGATGTGGATGCCAACCTTAATTTAGCATTCATTGTCCGACACCTTTTGATAAGCCAGGTCTTCTTCAGATCATCCTGTTACCCAATATAACAGGTTAAGCACTTAAAAAAGCAATACTGGTAATATGAAAAGATTCAAAAAAAGATTCCATTATTTTCTACAAAGAAGTTTAATAACAGAAAGAACCATGAGAAGTCTTACATATTGGTGCTGATGCTCCAATTTCTTGTCTTTAACAAACTGTATAAGCACAGCAAGAATTTGCTCCAGGACCTATTGAATTTTGAGAGCCATAAGTAATGTATTAAAAATGAGAAAGAATTTGCAGTAAGATAAAGTGGGTGCACAGTTCAATATTATCAATTGGGAAAAGCCTACACACATACATTATAGTGCTCAGCAAATTTTCTATCCATTGAAGCAAGATCCTCCAGTAAATGTGCCTCTTCCTTCTCTATCTCTTCGATGATTAACTTCACCCTGTTAAATGGGAAGAAAAAAAATGGTAAATACTTATCCCAGACGCTTGTTCATCCTATCACAGGCTCCACAGAAGTTTCAATTCAAAACAAGATGGAAATTTCACTGACACCAAGATAAATTAGCTATCTAAATGGATGGGCTTGCCCCATAGAATGGATTGTAAGATGGAATTTATACTAAAAATGTGCTCGAATCAATCTGATGGAAATGCAGGATAAGAAAGTTTTTCACCTTTCTGGAAGCCTGGCACTAGAGATTTGACTGATGGATGATGAATCTGCAACAAAGATGATAAGATGAGACAAAACGATAGCCAAAAAAGAATCCTAAGTGTTTGTTTTTCCTTAAATCGAGCTACCAAAGAATTTTGGATTAAAGAAGGAAGAGAGGGCGACAATTAATATGGAAATATAATATCTATTCATTTCCAAGTTTCAGTATCTGACCCCTTTCGTCCATAGCAAATAGATCAGCTAAAGCATCACACTTGGCTTCTAACCGGGCTTCAATCTCCCTAGCCAAAGTTCTCTGATAATCGACCATGTCCTGCAATCCAAACCAAAGCAGATGTTTTCAAAGTTGAGATGGCCAATTTATTTCACTCTTTGACAAAAAGGGTAAAACTCATCCTAGTTAATAACTAGTAAGTCATCACAAAATAGGTCCACAGTTTGCAGGGTGCATATTGGAATTACTTTAACCAAATCAAAAGGCCTACTTAGGAAAAAATTTACTCCCTCCGTTCCAAATTATAGGTCGTTTGACTTTTTTGATACCAAGTTTGACCACTCGTCTTATTCAAAAAATTTATGCAAACATATTCAAATTTAAACCATTCTTCAAGAACTTGTATTAATAAAGCAAGCCACAACAAGAGAAGTGATGTTTTGCACAAATTTTTGAATAAGACGAGTGGTCAAACTTGGGGTTGAAAAAGTCAAACGACCTACAATTTGGAACGGAGGGAGTAACTGCTCTTACCACAGACATGGCTGGCTGCTCTTGTTGCACTTGGTACAGATAATCAGATGTGATCCCAAGAAAACGATCAGGAACGCCACCAACTCCAGGTTCAACTGCCTCTGAACCACCACTACCATGAGAGGCACCAACAGTCACCGCGCTAGCAGTGCTGCTATAATTATTGTAGCTTGTCGAGATTGAACTTGAGCTGGGCGTGGCACTCGTTAGAGTACTATCAAATGAACTCCTTGACAAGGTGCTCAGCTTTTCAATCTCCTCCTCATGGACTTCCCCATCCTGCGAGAGCAGTGGGAGCCTCAACCTCTGCGCGGCCTCTGCCACGGCCAAGCGGTGCTCTAAAGACTCGTACACCTGGATCAAAAGTTAAGAACTGACAGGGTAAGCTCGGTGACTAAATATCATTTTTTGACAGATAATTTCACAGTGGCTGTGCCAAATTACAGTGCGGAACTTTCACCATCTATTAATCAGTTTCAATTGCAAGCTCTATATGCACCAGTCAATGAAAATTGAAAAATGGGGACTTGTCGGGGGGAATGAGAGAATGCGGAACCTGTGGGGAGCAGTTGAGCTTCTTGCCGGCGCCAGCACCGCCTGCCGCATGGTACTCTTCCACCATGGCCACCGCCTCCGCGTACACCGCCTACCGCATCGCGCCAGATCCGATCAGAACCCTAAAATGCAGATCCGACGAGCGGGCGGGAGGGGGTGACTCACCAGTGCCTCGAGGTAGAGCGCGCGCTCCGCAGCGACCTCCTCGCGCGCCTGCAGCGATAACAGGCCAAAGCAAATAAGCGGCGGGCAAGCGCGGTTAGGCGGAGGAGCGAGCGAGGGAGCGCATCGTACCTGCAGGAGGTCGGAGTGCGCGGAGTTGGAGAGGAGGGACGCGTCGGGGGCGAGATGGTGGCGCTGGAGCTGGTCCACCAGGTGCGCCACCTCCGGCGGCGGCGGCGGGAGGGACGCTGCCGCGGCGGCCTTCGACATCGCGGGCTGGGCGGGCGTCGCCGGCGGGAGGTGATTGCAAGGCTAGCGTTTGAATTGGGTTTTGGGGAAGAGGGTGTGGTGGCTTGGCACTTGGCAGATCGCGCCATCGCGGTCGGTTAGTGGCCGTCGGATCGGGGAATGGACGGGTGAGATCGCGGCCGGCTGTTTCGTTCATCACGACAAGCTTCAAATTGAAGCCGGCGCTCGTGTGAGACAGCCAAGGATTACTGTTTACTATAAGAGGAATGCAAAGACACGTCACAACTCACAAGTTCAAGCTTTCATGGCATGTTTCCAGAAAAAATGGATTATTGCATCTAATGGAAAACATGACCCTCAGTAAAAGGGAAATCATGACGATTGTGACTTATTTGTTGCATAGGCTCTCATCATTTGAGTTACAGTCTTAGAGCAACTCCAGCAGAACCTCTAAATAGCCTCATATCCCAAGTTTAGAGGGCTAATCCAAAAAAATGCACTCTAGCAGACCCTCTACTCCACCCTCTATTTTGGGGAGGCCTCCAAAATCCCTCATCCACCCTCCATTCCTAGGGGGTCTCTAGAGAGCCCTTTATTATATATTGGAATTGAGGGCTATTGCTGGAGTTGAAATAAATTTAGAAGCTCCTAAAAAATAGAGGCAGCCTCTATTTAACATTTAGAGGGTCTGATTTAGGTGCTATTGCTGAAGATGCTCTTAGAGAAAGTTCCCTATACAGCCATTTTAATGTTAGCTTTTTCTTTCCTCATCTATTTTTTTTTCAAAACTTCCTATATGATCTCTTAACTTCATTTTCTCGCCACGTGACCCCTATTTATATTTTGTAACTAAATTGATATTGGTACATGTTTCTAAATATTTTTAAAAAAATATTTCTGAACATAAAAGAATCCCTAAACGGTGAATAAAACGGCTTTAAACAATTTATAATAATATGTCTAATACCCAATTTGTGTACACTGTAAAAACGGAGACTGCACTATTTAAACGGTGCACACGGTTTAAATCGTGTAATCTCCATTTACCCCCTAAATTGCACAATAGGCCACCGAGTAGTGTGTACACGGCCTACATGACAGTCCATCATGTATGTTCCAGATTAGAGAGATGGAAATGGAATCACTTGAGCAGTTGGGCGGGAAGCTTCGGAGTCCGAGCGACAAGTTTTTTCTCAGTGGTAGTAGTTTGCGTGGTGAGAAAAATGATTTGTCGTGGTGGTAAGGAAATTGAGCAGATATTCGAATTTTGGTTGTCCTGCCTTCAGGGTTGGATCCAGAGTTTGGATCAAGGGGCTTATTTTCTTTTCTTCCTTCTCTCTTCTATCTTTTCTTTCTTCCTCTCTTCTCCTTCTTTCTCTTCACTATACTAAAATTTCTTGGAGAGATTTGTGAGGGCTCCAATTGACAACATGGAGGTAGGGGGCTGGAGCCCCCCTGCCCCCACCCTGACTCCGCCCCTGCCTGCGTTAAAACAATTGTTGCCCTGCCTCTGAAGAAACGATTGCAATTCAGGCCTCGATTTATCTTTTGCATTGGATCAGGCACATTGTTGAACTGTTTCCAACTATTTGTAAAGAGAAAGATCTCTAGTGCAAGCTCGACCAGCAGCTCAAATAGAGCTATACTTTTCATGTAATATACATGGAGCACTTTCCTGGCAGAGGATCGACACAACGGCTGACTTGGCATTTGGGCTTCAGAAATCCTAACCAACAAATTCTTTTACCAACGGTTTTCGTAGCATGTGGTTATTAACCAAAAAAAATCGTGCAATGGAGTCACCCTGCAAATGGGTTAGAAACCAAATTATACCCACACTAATCCATTCTTATTAGGAAAATTAATATTACCTACACCACTCCAAACCACCACCATCACAAACCAATCCAACCCAATCATTTCAGCTCATGATGTAATAAACTATTAGCCAAACTATGGTTACAACCCAATAAGAACTCATTTCTCAAAAAATAAATTATAGTGTAGATTTTGTCACACCATTTTGCACAGAGTAGCTGCCAGTTATACTGATACATCTCCAACAAATTTCAGTCAATTTCGATAAAATCTTATAGTGTGAACGCGATGTTTTATTTCTAGGGTCCGGCTCTTGATGTGGAATCCACGTGTAATTCTAGCCACACTGCTTTGCATAAAGTAGCTGCTAGTCATACTGAGCCATCTCCAACAAATTTCAGTCAATTTCAATAAAATTTTATAATATAAACGCGAGGTTTTATTTTTAAGGTCTGGCTCTTACCGGACCGACATTTATATATAATCATACTGTTTTGCATAAAGAATCCATTTCAGCCCACTCCAATCCATATTTACATAGAACCCACTCCACCCCACCCCATGAGATAATATATCTCATTTGAATCCATCCAAACACAATCTATATCAAAACACAATCTATTAAACTCATTTCAACCCAAACCATTAGCAGGGTGACCATGGAGAGAGAATCAAGCAAATTCCTGAAATTTCGTATTGCTGTTTTGGAGCTGTCCATTTTGCGTTGCTGTTTTTGGAACCGTTCTTGCCATGCTCCCGATGAATTATTGGTTCTACCGAAGATCATGCATTAGATCAGAAGCTTTCTTGTACTTTCTTTTGACTACCTACATGAACTGTGGCAGTGCGATCATAATCATTTTGAGAGATCATGGTGACAAGTCTGATAAAATATTCGCTAGGCTTTTTATTCAGGTAGTCCTGCACTAAACATGTTCCATTTCCCTTCCTGTTTGTGCACACGGTTTCACAGAACCTTCTCCAGGTCAGTGGCGGAAATGGAAAGAAATTTAAAGGAGGGACCGAGCCGAACAAACTTCGATAATATTTGTAGGTACAAAATTTTGGTAATTTGTGTTAATTTTTGTTGACCGCACTAATACACACTAGCTAGTCATGATATATATTATTTAATCATGCAATGATAATTCACAAAGGAAAATAGGAGCGGGTGTCAATAGATCCTGTTTATTTTAGTTTTGCCTGAGTTTCCTACTAAGATTATGTCTAATTTAAAAAATCTATTCTATTATGCGATAAGGAATCAATAATGTTCAAAAAGCATACCGTACCAATAATAATATGTTTATATAGGTTTAAATTGGAGAAGTATAGACAAAAAAAGATGCTCATAGGGGTAGTGACGGTGGGTGATTACCACGAACAGGGCTTCGTGGGAACCCCCGTTTAGATATTCGGCCAGGGGTATAAATCGCGCAAGGATCTCCCTTAAGGAAGCGGTGATTGGTTCTTTGACGATTCCGAGTTGGGGAGCCCAAGTCCGGAATGTCGTCTGTATGAGTTAGATACCAAAAGAGTTGCTTCCCTAACTAGTGTGAATGCCTTCTTTGCATGGTAGGCATCGTCTTCCAGGCTGCTCTGCCCTTGTCAGGCGGGCAGGCGTCTTGTCGGGCCCGCCGTGGCAGGCTTCTGGATCCCGCCAGTGTCAGAGGCGCCCCGGGTGACCTCGGGGAATCTTGGGGTGTCCGGCCGTAGACACTGATTGGTGGGTCTTCTCATCCCGGGCTGCTCCGAGGTAGTCTGGCCGGTCCTTGCGATCCCGAGGTGTCCCTTTGGGACGTCCGGGATGGCACGAGCGCGGCCACATGGTGACC
Source organism: Panicum virgatum (assembly GCF_016808335.1). Classification (NCBI taxonomy): domain Eukaryota; kingdom Viridiplantae; phylum Streptophyta; class Magnoliopsida; order Poales; family Poaceae; genus Panicum; species Panicum virgatum. The sequence continues at coordinate 33,130,869 of NC_053151.1, read as the reverse complement.
TCCCGGGTCGCCCCGCGGACCCTCCTGGTCCGAGGTGACCCCGGTCAACCCCGGGGCGTCGCCCAGGGTGGCTTCTGACTTTTACCGCGATGGGGGCGCGGTAAACGACGGTGGGTCCCGGCCACCGTCCATCTTCAGGCCGATGGGACGGGTAGCTCAGGGATAAGCTATCCGCCACCTATCGTCTTATCTTCTGAGCGCATGGCATCCTCGTAATCATGATATTCTTACGGGGAAGCCGCGCACCCCCTCGGGCTCTGCATGGAGTCCGACGGCGAGGCGACGTAACCGCCTGGAAAAGATCTTCTTACCAAGCGGGTGTCTTCGATGGGAAGGAAACGTTCCCCCCAGGCTTCGCGTGCCGAGTCAGGCCCGGCCCGCTCCAGTCGGGTGCCCACCTCCGTGGGAGGATGTCCCTGATGGGGGCCCACAGCTGTGCTCGGCTGACATCGCCGGCTGATGCGGCTGGTGGGCCCCTTTTTTCCTTAATCGCGCATAAATCCGGGGTTATGGGGACCCCATCCTCATTACGCTGACAGGTAGGGTTTGCACACGTGTGTTTATAGGGGTGATTGTGCATGCGTTGTGAGTGTCTAAGTTGTATTGTGTAATCTCAAAAAAAAAAGACAGAAGCAATGGCTTTGATGGCTAATGTGATCGCATTAGTGGAGCAGGTGAGTTTGTTATTGTCGTCCATCTCGGCTGTGGTTGCTTGCCTGCTTGCCATCGTTGTCTTGCCATGCATTCGTGCGATGCAAATCTTAAGACGTAAGTCCGTTGGCGCCCTCCACTGAGACACTGATGAGTTGTGAGTTGTGACTACCAAACAGTCACACACGGAGAATGGAGAAAACTTCCGGGGCTGATTAGGGTAGACCGTGGACTTTCGAGAAAACATATTATGGGCTTTTGTTGTAGTCCGAAGTGAATTAAAATTAAGTGGTACCTAAAAACTTGAGCTAAAATTAAGCTAAGATTAAAACATACTTGAAAATTTGATCTAAGATTAAGATGAAATTAAAGGATACTTAAAACTTAAGTTAAGTTAAAAGATAAATTAAAGTGAGTATGTTGTGTGTGGGGGGTGGGGGACATGGCCCCTACCAGCCCCGTTCGTCCAAATGCGTGTTCCATTATGAATTTTGCTGCCGATGTTGGTCTATTAAATTTTTAACTTTTGAATGCAGACTAAAAGTATGCAGCAAGCTACCAACACTGCTAGAAATCACAGCCGATTAAGCTCCAAAATTAAACGAACGACCCATGACACAATTAGACGCAGAGAGAAGAAACACTAATCAAGCAACGAAATTAAACGATCAATCCAAGACACAACAGAGTATCAGATGCAGTACAGTGAAAGCACGCATCTAATTGCTAAAGCACAAACAGGGCAGCGGAGAATAAAGAATAAAACATGGTATGTACCTTATGCAATTATAACTATCCAAACAGAAGTAGAACTAGTCGGAACAGATGAAACTACTCGAGTAGTACTCGGATAAGACTCCTCAGCTAGTATTCGGCTAGGATTTCTATGTAATCATATCCCCGAAACTATATAAGGGCGGCCAGAGATCCTCTTAAATCGTACAACTTTTAAGGCAAAACAAACCAACACACAGAGTATTATACTCTTGGCAGTCCGAAAGTGTCTAACAGTTCGTGTTCTTTGCACCATCGAATTCCTGATCTCAATGATACCCTATCAACAAACAACCACTGAGAAATATCTGACAGCCTCTCCCCAAGCGAGAATGCCGCAGGTGCCACCGGCGCTCTTCCCATGATCGTGCTGGAGGTAACAATGTTCTTCATACGAGTTCTTGAGAATATCGTAGTTGCAGCCGTAGCCGACGAGCAGCATGCTATGATCAATCGCCACTCCGCATGGCCCCGAGTAGAGGTCTCCCTCATAATCAGGGGCAGATTTACGCTATGATCAATCGCCACTCCTCATGGCCCCGAGTAGAGGTCTCCCTCGTAATCAGGGGCAGATTTACAAGGGGACTAGGGGGCTCTAGCCCCCCTACTGTCCAAAAGGTTCATTAAATTTAAAATTAAAATTAAAGAAGAAAGATGAGAGGAAAATAGAAAAAAGATGAAGAAAAAGAAAAAATGAGTGGAGATAAGAAGGGGGAAGAACCAAGCCTACCCTAGCTTTTAAATCTGCATCCGCCACTCTTTGTAGTATCGGAAGGGCAAGTTGTTTTTGCCGACGGCGATCATATATAACCGCGACCTTCGGATGGTTATACTTGCCGACGGTCTGTAACCTACAGCCATCAGCATCTCGAACTCTTCGTTGCGGGGTACCATCTCGTACCTCCGGATGGTGAGGTCAATGCGCGGTTTGGCAACGGCCTGGCATATGCCTATAGGTAGCAAAGGGCTTTAAAACTTGATTTAGATAATTTGAGGATCGAGATTTAAAAGGAACGGACTCTAATTTTATATATTTTTGAGCTAAAATTTAAATATATATAAAAACTAAGTTGAACTGTAGGGCCATAATCCGCTACAGCTCTATATAAGCCAGGCCCTGGCGATGTAGTCGAGCCGCTGGCATCCTCTCGCGGAGTCTACTCGCTCTAGGCATCTCGTGTCATGCCACGGCCGCCCGTCACCACCAAGCCACGGATGAGTCTCCTCTGCAGTAACTGCAGAGAGACTCGACCACTACCGTGTGGCCCGGGTGATCACCTGGCCCGCGTGACAGCGGCTCAGTCCTGCAGTTACTGCAGAGGATTTGTTTCCCCAAGCCACATGCCACGGTCACTCCCGGAGAGCGACTCTCCTGCCAATCAGACCGTGTCAAAGTCGTGCCAAGAACTGACTTCTTGACTGTGTTCGGCTGGATCGTTCCTTCTGACCCTTTCTCCTGCTACAGTCGCTTGGGGGCGAAAAGGAGGCGACCGTCTTTTCCGGCGGCGATTTCGCCGGTTCTTTCTTTCTCCGGCCGCCGGATAGGCGCCGGAGAGGGAGGGAAGCCAGAAAATCGCCGCGCGGATGTATATAGATTAGGTAGCTTCTCACCTAGGTCTAGGTTGTGCGCGCCGGCGGGTGCCGGAGGTGCTAGGGTTTGCCGGGGGATGTCGTTCCTCCGCGGGTTGCTTGTCCGGGCGGCGATGGCGAGGCAGAGGCGTCATCGGTGCTGGGGAATAAGTTCCTTCGACCTCGTCCCTGCTGCAGCGGCGCTTTCTCCAGCGCTGGTGCGAGGTCTGTGAAGGTGGTGTCTAGGAGTTCACCGGCGGCTTGTTGGCCCGTGTGGGAGGTATGTTCGCCGGACTTTTGTTTTGCTGATGCAGAGATGGCTGTGGATTTGGTGCAAGCTTGGAGAGTGGAGCGGACTCGTTCTTCCCGCGGCGGCTTCGGTCATCGCCGACGAGTTTGGCTCCAAAGTCGTCGGAGCTTGGGGCGTGTCCCCGACCAATGGATCTACGGCATTGCCTTCATCTCGTCTAAGGCAAGTGTCTTCTGCGGTTCCTCTCAAAGCCAGGCGGCGATGGAGCTCCTTTCGACCTGGGGGTGGTGGCTACGGCGTCGGGCGGCCGGCGGCGGTGGCGGCTGTCGCCAGTTTCCGGAAGCTTCAGTGTGCGGAGGTCCTAGGGACTTGTTTGTAATTTCTTTGTTTGTCAGGGCCCTCTGGCCAAATATGGTGGTACAGTTGTCCTCTGTATCCTATCTCACTGTATCTGTATGTGTATGGTCCTTTGTACTGTATCCTTAACTCTAACACAGGTACGGTTAAGTAAAAAATAAAAGACCGTGTCAAAGCCTCAAAAGGAAATACTGTGGTGTGGTGGTGTGCGTGCGACCCCCCCCCCCCCCCCCCCCCCCCCCGAACATCGAACTGCATGCATCCATCCAACGACCCCAAAACCCAAACACAATTACACAAGCGGCTCCAAAGTCCAAACAGCAAAAAACAAGCTCGTTCGGGTGAAGCAGACCGACGCCTCGTCTCAAAAGCTGCTCCCACGAATTCCAGGAGCAGCAACCAAAACTCGCCCCGCAAAAACGGCCAAACCCCAAGGCAAAACCCAGCCGACCACCGCTCCCCCGAGACAGATCACCTCGGCATCTCCCTCCCATCTCCTCCCACGGCCCGCGGTCTCGCCGGTCACCATGCCCCGTTGCCTCCGCCGCTGCTGAGTGCTCACTGACTGTTCACTAGTGCTGGGTGAGAGAGGATCCGTCCGCACTCCGCGCGTCCGCTGACCATGGACCCGGCCTCCGAGGAGCTCGAGCGCCGCAGCCGCTACCTCAGCGCGCTCGTCCGCCGCACCAGGCTCGCCGACCCGCCCCAGCCGGAGCCGGAGCCGGAGGTAGCGGAGGAGGCCAAGGCGGATGCCGTGGAGCCGGGGCTGAAGGCGGCGGCGCGCGTCGGTGAGGGGAAGGGAGGGAAGGAGGAGGAGGGGGAGGCCAAGGCGAAGGAGAGAGCGGCCGTGAAGGCCAAGGCGAAGGGGGAGGGGAGGAAGGTGGCGGCGTGCGTGCGCGCCGCGGACATGGCGCTGCCGCTGCAGCGGCGCGCCGTCCGGATCGCCGTCGAGGCTGTCGCCGCCATGCCGCGGCTCGAGACCAAGCGCCTCGCGCTCGCGCTCAAGAAGGTATAGTGGACTGAAATATTACCGCTCTTGTTCATTTGCCATTTTTTTTTGCTGAGCTAAACAAGTTTCTCAATTGTTAAGTCAAATACCGAGCATGTTTATTTTATCCATCGCTGTGGACGGCCACAAATCAAAAAGACAAATGCATGCAGAGATTCCTGGTTAATTCGATTTGGAGTAAGATGTAGAGCTTAATTTTACCTTCCTAGTTTTTTTTAACTTGTAGAGAGTATTGGAAATACCTTGCCATGTTTGTCGGGTAGGGGGTCGAGTTTGATGCAAATGCCACTTTGGCCAAAATGAAATAGGAGGTTGAGATGGCGCCAGATCAGATGGTTCATTCAGGCTTTTCATTTATTGGAGGTGGTCCACTATGCAGCTGAAAGATAACTCGATTTATGATATATGTTGTACTCAGAGGATGGGCAATAATAGTTAGTAAGTTTGCTGCTATAGGTGGTCAGCAGTTTCATGTTGCAATCATAATTGGAGGTGAACATGGAAGACTGGCCCATCAATGAAGGGCTGATGTTTTTGTGCTACAGAGAAGCTAGAGGCAGCAGGGAGAAGAGGTGGTAGAGGATTGTAGGAGGAGAATGTGAAAATGTTAGGGTGCTTGACAGCTTGCTGATGTAATGCTACCTCGTAGTCCTTTGGCTATAGAATCACATAGCTCAGATCAACTTTGGATGGGAAGTTGTCATGGTTAAGCCGAGCTTGATCTCAGCTGTTGATTCCAGGATCTGATGGGTCCTGCACATTTTTTAGGGCTAAAAGTTACTCCATCTCCATGCTTTCTCGGTCCCTAAGTTGGCACGAGGAGATGTAAATGTGCGTGACATGGCTTTTGTTAATCTGATCAAAATGGTGATAAACTTCTTTAGTTTACCTGTCAGTTGAACCAACAAATTCTGAATTGGAGATATTATTATATAACCATGATTGAAGCATTTAGAATTACTGTGTTAGATTTGCACGGTGGTAAAGGGATTTAGCCTAGACAATCTTAAGGGTCGGACTCTAATCTTATACAATTTTGAGCTAAAAATATATAAGGGCCAAGTTGGAGCGTGGAGAGACCACTAGGACCATGATCTGTTACCACCCCTGCTGCCTTTTCACTTGGCTACTACTTGTATATGTTGGCTTGTCCTCCTTATTCCTAAGCTGCACCATTAGTGGTGTGGTTTTTGAAAGCATTACAGCTACTTACGAACTGCAATATCTGATAGTCTGATTACCCATTGATATTTTAGTGAAACTACCAGTTTTTTTATGTGGCAGAGGAACTAACAGATGGCTCCTGAGTTTAACACCTTATATATTGTAGAAATCAATTTGCTCTCTTAAATTCTTCAACTTAGGTTAGCATGCAATGCAACCTGTATTTTTATTTAGGTATCCTCATAAATATCACAGTTTTGCACAGGCTTTAGGTGCCTTGATGGATTCATGTTTTGTTTGGTTCAAGTATTGAGAATTTCATTTCATCCCTGTGTTCTTCCATTCTTTTTTTTTGAAATAAATGTGTTCTTCCATTCTTGTTCTTCATGATATCTGATGACTAATTCCTCACCTTTTTGTGAAGGACTTTGATACAACATATGGGCCTGCCTGGCACTGCATTGTCGGCACAAGCTTTGGTTCCTATGTCACTCACTCCTTGGGGGGTTTCTTGTACTTCTCAGTTGACAAGGTCCACATTCTTCTGTTCAGAACCGCCGTCGAGCCAATCGCCCAACCGCAATGAGACCTGAAATTTGTTTACTCACACATGTGTAGATGCAGCGCAAATTGTAATTTTGAAGTTATTAGATGATCCTCGACGCCTCGAGCCGAAATTGAGTAGCAGAGGTAAATTTATCCGCACACAAAGCGTAGAACAGCCAAGCCTCTGTAGCTTCTACTTTGTACCACGCGAGGGGCTGCTGTGCCCTGTGTAACCATTGTTGTATTATGTGGTCTTTACAGAGCTGTAGCCTGACTTGAAATCTCAACATCAAGGTTTACCTCAGTTTCCAATAATACTCTGTGGTTTTGACATTAGAGCTGGTGAGACTCTTGATGATATCTGAACGCAACAATCTGTTTCTTGCTTCTCAAGCCCTTGTTTAGATGCTTTCAAAATTCCAAAACTTGATAAGATTCCTCACCATATCGAATCTTTGAACGCATGCATGAAGTATTAAATGTAGCTAAATAAAATAACTAATTACACAGTTTGTTTATAATTTGCGACATGAATCTTTTGAGCCTAGTTAATTCATGACGGGACAATAATTACCAAATACAAACAAAAGTACTACAGTGTTTTCCGGCCAAAACTTTATGCATCTAAATAAGGGCCAAATGTCAAATGTTAGAGTAGTACACTTTGTACTCCAACTGAAGATTGTTAGACGCCGTGATTCCACCGACGTTGTAAACATGAACATGAAACGCATTGCAGAAATGAATCCTGTCCGGTCAATCTGTCATCCTGTGAGTACTCGTCGAGGTCCGACCGCACAATGGAGTGCCCTGTGCCCAGAAAAGAGAGGAGAGCCCGTGCGTCATAGATTGCTCGCAACTGGTAGTCGCTCACTGTGTTTTGTAGAGTCCGTGCTTCATCGATTGCTCCCACCTCGCAGAGTCGCTCATTGTGATCTGTGACGCTTTCCTTCTTCCATAACATGATGGTTGAGCTTTCCATGTAGCAGTTTTGCCAGACCTTTATCTTTTTATAAAATATATAAATTTCCTTTTTCAGAGCTAGATCTCGAATTATAACCGAAAGTGTAGGATTCATGGTTTAGTAGAGATTTACGAATCACCTTTGGAGCAGAAACAACTAGTAAATAGTTGATCAAACCACACTGTGTTCGCTTGGCTTGTCAGCCAACCAGCCAGCAGTACTATTATCTCATACTAAATCAGCACCAGCCACCAGCTACCAGCCAGTCAGCAGTACTGTTCTCTCATGACAAATCAGCAACAGCCATCAACCACAGCCAAGCGACCACAGCGATAACTTCACCTCATCTTACCCGACCAAAGCAAAAGATTCATCGCTGAGATGGGTCGGGGGGTAAAAATGCGAATACCCCAATCACCCCTGTAAAGAATCCAAAAAAGAACCGACAGCATGGACCAGCAATTAACGCAGGACCACTCACAATAAACAGCGATGAAAAGATAAAAATACAAGTGACACCAACAGTATTTGGGGCTTCCCTACCCAACCAAACCTGGCTCCAGTGTAACCCACCTGCTACAAGTGGGACGCACCGAGGCCTTGCCCGGCAACATCTCATATGGGGAGCCCCCAGATTTTGCCGACAATAATCATAGCACGGCTACAAGCGTCGCACCGAAGAAACCAGGGTCCAGATAACATTTGCATAGTGTCATTAGACAGCAGCAAACACTAGCTACTAGTTTCTAGGGCACGTAAAGCCTGCTTTACTGCCCCTCGCTTGAGTCGTGCTTCGGCGCCTCCCTGATCTCCTCAGCAGGGTCCTCCTGCAGCCAAGGACAAGGAATACGTTTGCTCGTGAATCAGTGTAATTTTTCAGGAGGATACAAGGCGTGGGCCGAGAAAAAATTAATGTTTGGGCAATGGGCCTTACCGAGATGTCGGATGTCCATAGGGTCAAGTTATCACGAAGGAGCTGCATGATCAAAGTGCTGTCCTTGTAGGACTCCTCGCTCAGGGTGTCCAGCTCCGAGATGGCCTCATCAAAAGCCTGCAGATTGCAAAGGAGGGAACATCAGCATAATGTCTGTGGCATGTCAGTGATATTTCAATAAAGAAGAAACTTACATAACCAAAATCTTTGAACTGTAGTTCAGAACACTAGACAGGATTTAAAACATTCAAGCACATGGGTTAAGCTACTTTCGACAAGGTGACATGCATTACGATTGAGTAACATCACAAGCCACAGAAAGTCTACTCTCAGAAACAAAATTGACCATGTATATACATATAAAAAGGTTGAATGCCAGCATTGCTAAATACCCATCTTTGCACTAGGGCAAAAAAAAACAACTGTGATATTTATGACCTATTGAGGGCACCTAACCTAACCCAAAACTTAGAACAGGCAATTTAAGCGACTGCAAAAGAAAAATTAATATTTGTTCTCCTAAAGTCACTTCGATGCAGATGTAAAGAATTTGTATAACAGATCAAGGACAAATTGAAATTCGTGACAGCTGATAGGCATAACAAAGTAGGGGTCAACTTAAGACAGATAATAATGAAAGGTTAGGTACACCAATAGCATCCTTTTCCTCGTGGGCACAGTCAGCACAACAGTTGACAAGCAATTAAAAGATATTGCCTCCCAACATATTAATTCCAAGAAATTTCCATTGCTATACAAGTCAATAAAAGAATACTAAGGAACCAAAACGTTCGGTTTCCTGTCCCTATCAGAAAGTGTGCACATACCCATCCTTGCATAAAAAGTGCACACATTTTTAACGGCAGGTGTGAAAACCAAAAGCAAATAGTATTATATATTAATGCAGTTTTAATATCCATTATATGCAAGGCTTCATACATAATCAACAGTAATAAAGTGACACCAAAGGAGGTGACCAGCATTCGAGTCAGGAAATGCAAAATAGGAGAAAAAGGTGACATAGTACATATGGTCCTCTAGTGTGTAATATTGGCACACTATGCCCATTTTCTCCTTACAGCACAATTAGCATGGTCTTATGGTACATCATCAGCATATCACCAAAATAGATTAGGAATTCCATACACAAGCATTTCCATATCCACAGAAATAATACACTAACAATATATCAAGTGATGCAGAAAAACTAACCTGCTTTGCAAGACTGCAGGCGCGATCAGGTGAGTTGAGAATCTCATAGTAGAACACTGAGAAGTTAAGTGCCAAGCCAAGCCTAATAGGGTGAGTTGGAGCTAGCTCAGCCAAAGCAATGTCCTGATTGAAGCACAAATCAGATGATTTCAGCACACTATGTAATAATATATAATTTATGAAGTAAAGAAAAAAATCGCAAGCATGATGCTTCATAAAAAAATGTGCACCGGTTAAGGGGGGGAAAGGTTCACCTGGGCAGCCTTGTATGCCACCATGGTATTCTCAGCAGCATCCTTTCTCTCAGCCCCAGTCTTGAACTCAGCAAGGTATCTAATCATCAAAATTGAATCAGCCAAATGAAAACACAATCCCATAAAAAATTTAAAATCTTACTGGCCATCAGCATTACCTGTAGTAATCACCCTTCATCTTGAGGTAGAATACCTTGGACTCGGGGGCAGTGGATGAGGGCACAAGGTGGGACTCGAGCAGCTTGAGGATGCCGTCACAGATCTTGGTGAGCTCAGTCTCAATCTTGCCACGGTAGTCCTTGATGAGTGTTACACGGTCCTCATTGCCTCGGCCCTCCTCCTTCTGCTCAATGGAGGAGATGATGCGCCATGAAGCACGGCGGGCTCCAATGACATTCTTGTAGGCAACAGACAGGAGGTTGCGCTCCTCGACAGTGAGCTCCTCCGAGTCAACGGTCTTGGCTACCTTCTCCATGAACTCAACCATCTCCTCGTACCTCTCAGCCTGCTCAGCGAGCTTGGCCATGTACACATTCTCCTCACGGGAAAGCTCCGCTGATGCCATCTTACAATTCAGTTTCTAATCTTTGTAGTGTGCCAAATCTGCAGAATTGTGAGAAGCAGTAAGCTAAAATGTTCCATGGAAGATTGGGATTCATGAATATACTGGTCAACACTTGATTATCTGTGGCACTGGTACCATAGTCAAATTCAGACGGGGATTGTAGAAAAAGAAATTGCAGGCAACCCCTATCAATTCCCTTATGGCTCAAAAATAGCACTTTTAATCATTACCGTATAGCACAATTCCAAGCACAGAACTATAAACAGCTATTAACTGCGCTTTAACTGTAAAAGCGAGTACTACAGCATCTACTTGGATAATTTTGCCTCCATATAAACCTCAAGTAAACTTGATGGTAGAATATTTTGAAAGCTTATGTATTCGAAACTTAGATGTCCCCAAGCTTGACACCTCGTTTAACCTACCGAAGCCCCAGATCTGAAAAACTACAATCACGAACAAGCAGGGGAAATACAAATTATCAGCCGTAAAAACTACCAATCATTCTATCAACATGCGCACACCAGAATCAGCGGATACAGGCTTCGACAGTTTCACACGGTAATCGCGTCAGATCAAGCGGCCATGGATCACTGAACTAGCCTGTTCGATCTGAAGGGAGCCAAACCAACAGTAAACGCGCCGGCAAATCCGCGCGTAAACGAGAGGTTTAGGTGAAAGAAAAATCCAGCGAAAATACGAGCAGACAACAGGGAACAAAGTGAATCGAAGCAGCAGTGATCCAACCAACGGACGATGAGAGCGGGGGTAGGGAGGAGCGGAGCGGGGGGCGGAGCCATACCTCCTCTGCGTGCGTCTTCCTCGCGCTCCGGCGTTCGAAATGGGGAAGCTCTTGCGAAGGGGCGGCCCTCCCCCGGGGCGTAGAAAAGGGCTGCCTCCGAGTCCCTCCGCCCAATGGCAGCGCACCGCGTGTCGGGCGCCACCGTGGCAGCCCTAAGCCCGGCGCGGCGCGGCCGCGGAGCCATCAGCCATCAAGGCCGTCACGACGGGTGGGGACCGGACAGTCTGGTCCTCATGTCAGGGTGGCCCGCACGCGTCGTGAGAGGGCCTCCTGCCGGCGTGGTGGTGGGCCCGGGGCGTCCTGGTGATAAGCTCGGGCCTCTTTAGCAGGCCTCCAAAACAGGCTCCAACACGGCTCCGGCCGGAGCCCCGCCAAAGGGGGCAAAATGGAGCAGCTTCAAGCCAGGAGCCGCAGCTGGAGCCCTTAGCGACTTCCACGCACGAGGCGGAGCCACGAAAACGACGTGGCTCCGTCCGGCTCCGCGCGTAGCCTCATCTCAGTTATCTTTTTTGACCCCTAGATGGCGCGAGCCCGAGGTGGAGGAGGGGCCGGCGGGCCGGCGGCCACCGGCAGGAAACCGAGGCGGAGCAGGTGGTGCAGGCCGCCGGAGATCGAAATCGAGACTGAGGCGGCGGTGCGAGCAAGCAGGAGGTCAGGATAGGGGCGGCGGCGCGACAGGGAGGTGGGCAGGCCGCCGGAGGGGAGCTCGAGGCCGTGGAGGGGGCTGCCGGCGGTGGGAGATCGAGGCCGGGGAGGGGGCCGCCAGCGGTGGGAGCTCGAGGCGGGGGACGGGGGCCGCCGGCGACGAGAGCGAGGCGGGGGGGGGAGTGGGGCTGCGGTGAGAGCGAGGCGGGCGCCGGGGGAGGGAGCCGAATGGATAAGGAGAAGGAGGGAAAAAAAGAAAAGGGAGAGGGAAAAAAGGGGGAAAAAAGAAATTAAAAGGAAAAAGGAAAAAAAGAAAAAAATAAGAAAGGGTAATTTAGACATTTTACAATCTCATTTTAACTGGTGGAGCTGTTTTGCCAAATATTTTCCAAAACTACTTTAATTTTACTTGAGAAGTCGCCGGAACTCTGCCCCTCGTCGTCGTCGGGGCCTCCGGTCCCACGCAGCGACAGCCTGGACGCTTTGGACCGGAGGGAAGGGGGCGGCGCGGGGAGAAAGGAAAAGGATTCTCTCTCTTACCGTACGAGGCGCAAGGCTCGTTGAATCGCTGGTCCGCGGGCCCGCGGGGCTCGCTGGCCACGTGACACCCGCCTCCGTGCGTCGGGTGCGGGTAAAAACTGGCGTGCAAGGTGGATTCGGACGGCGGGCGGCGGCAGAGCAGGCCGAGCGAGCGAGAGGGGAGACGTGGCGCTGAGGAGGCCGCGGGGCCCGCGAGAGCGTCACGTGACGTGGCTCGCGCGAGGTGTGAAAGCGTCGCGGCCGCCGGGGGGCTGCGGACTGCTGCGACTGCAAGAGGTTGGGCCGCCCATCTCCATCTTGTGCTGTGCGGTAGCCCGGTCACGGCCGTTCAGGTTCAGGCCTTGTTTAGATTTTTACAGGTTTTTACAAAAAAGCCGTAAACGCATTAAAGTGAAACGGAATCTTACTAATTTGAAGTACTAAATGAAGTCTATTTATAAAAATTTTTGTATGGATGGGCTGTAAATCGCGAGACGATTCTAATGAGCCTACTTAATCCATGATTTGCAACAGTGATGCTACAGTAACCCTCCGCTAATTATTGATTAAACATGGATTAATTAGCATCATTAGATTCGTCTCGCGATTTACAACCCATCTATGCAAAAAGTTTTGCAAATAGACTTCAGTTAGTACTTCAAATGCCCTCTTTACATCTTTACACAATTTTACAAAATAAACTAAACACCCCCTCATCCGTTGACGACGCTGCTCGGCTGCTGTGGTCTGCGATTTTTGGTGGACACTGCCGCCTCGGTATTCTGTGGGCGTGTCCTTCCTCCCCTCGGTTCCGCCGGCTGGTGTTTTGTTCTCCCATGCACGCACCTCGATGCTGTTTCTGCTCATCGCTTTTGTTTTTCTCTCTCTACCACGGAAGTAGTCATAAAGCGGTTAAAATTATTTGGGGTTGAAACCATTGTAGTGGTTTGGATTTTGTATCGATTCTACTTCAATTTGGTGAAAAATAGTTGCTATAGCAATCATCCAATTTGATTTGATTTGGTTTCATAAAAGAAACATTTGATTTGGTTTGTAACTAACGGCGTCGAGTGGCTGTTGTGCATATCCTCCTACTTTATTTAACTAGTCATGTTCATCGTATTAGCCATCAGTAGCGTGTAGCAATTAAAAGCACCACCACCAACACACTCCTACACTACTTGAGAGTCTCGACCTTTCTCTCCACCTTTGATAGGGTGGTGTGGTTTAATTTTCACATGTTATAGGGTGGTCTGGAGTAATTTATGTCAACATGTTTAATAAAAATAGTTTGTTGCGGATTTAGTTTGGATCTCAGACCACTGGCAGCTTGAGCCATATTGGAAGAAATTGAGAAGCAAAAGATATCTCCGTTTCTCACGTTCACAAACCTATAATCAAAGTATCAAACTGCGCACACAACCGAACATGGGAAAATGATTGTGGTATATGCAATATAGGTAAAAAATGATTCGTTTTCCCATGTACCTAGAAACACGCGAAAAATGAACCTTGATGCTTTTAGCATTCGAGAAGCTGAAGGAGAAACTCCAAGTTGGCTGGTAGAAAAAATCAGCAATCGTTAGAGGGTCCCTGTCACGGTGTCATCTTCTGATCCTCCAGGTAGCTAGATGCCCCCTTGCTCAGTCTCCGTTTCACAAAAGAACAGGAACAACCAAGTTTGAACCTAATAACCAACTTTTACTTTCCGGTCTAGTTTTACGGCTGATGATGCTACGTACGCGCATCATTTTTTTTATATAATAAGCAAGGGGCCAGGGGAGACGAACATCGAGCGTATCAGCTAGACTGCTATGCTTGAATGTCCTTGGTGTTTAATGTTACTCTCGTCTCCTTAATCCATAACGCAATTCATAAAAAAACGGGCATTGACTCATTGAGGTAGGAATTGGAAACAGCAAAGATACGTTTCCGTTGCTGCAGGCTTCAACCTTTAGTCTAGAGCCCTGGGGCCTTTCGGTGCTAGCTTGGTTGGTAGTACTTGGCTCAGACTAGTGGAGTAGAGCACGACGTCCACGGTATATCCGTGTCCGGGCTCAAACCTACGCATCCGTTTCCTTTCTAGAGTGAAAAACGGGAACCTGACAACAGTTTTAGAACAAGCAGGACGGAATAGGTTTGCAGCCCAGAAAAGTTACAAACTCACATACGGTATGATGCATGCACCAAAATCTAGCTCACATCTTGAGCCGTGGAGACAAGAGGAGCGAACCGAATTTGGAAAGTGCCAAACGCTCACGCAGTTTGCTGCTATCTCGTCCAAGTGCAAAGAGAGACGGAACCACATTTGAGGCCCGTTTATTTTCAGGCCCAGCACGTTAACAAAAAACCAAAGGAGGAGGAGGAGGAGCGCGCTCTTATGTTAGTCGCGTTTTAAAGGGCGTTGGGTTACCTTTCCCCTTTTTAAAAGGGAAAGAAAAGGTAAAGAAAATGAAAATAATTTTTTTTACTACTCATAGCAGTAGGCATTTGTCCATAGCCAAATCCCCAGCTTTTCTTGGTGATTCTTCCAGTGCTTTTGAGAATCTTCAGCGGTAAAAAGGATTACTACTCTAATCTTATTTTCTGCTAAGCACGGTGCACCCTTTGTGACCTGTCCTTTAGAAACGGTAAAGAATTCCGCCGTCCTTTTGTCTCGCTAGTTCATCCGAGAGCTGCACATGTCTCTTGCCGAGCTCAAAGCAACTTAGACTACCATCATTCTCATGGCACTAAACATCTGCCGCGCCTTTCTCACCGGCGGCTCCAAACACCATCAGTGCCCGTGTGCTTTCGAGTTTCACCTAAAACTTTGTACTTGTACACAGCAATTAGTCTGAGACCTCCTAATGAATGAATCCAATTAGTACTGCTGCCAGTCCTGCCTCCTCTCTAGGTGCTTCAACCCAAATCGTACGACCATTTCGCTTTGCTATCGCCACTGAACTCAGCTATCATCGCCAGAATTCCCGTGTATCTGGACGGGGTAAAGCTCCAGATTGTTCCCGTGCATCTGGACGGTGTAAAGCCCGTTCTGTCAGTTTTACCTTACGCCCGATTTTGAAAGCAAAATCAGATGACTTTCAGAATAAAGAATTGAGAATCCATAATCAGCTGGATTCTCGATTTTGGAAGTCATCTAATTTTTGAATTTTCCAAAACCGAATCTTCAAAATCAGCCAAAAGCTGAAACAAACGGGACCAATGTCCTCTAGAAGCTTGCTCGTTCCGTGGAGTATACTTGGCCGAAGAAAAGAATCCCAGTGGCAGTGAGACATCGACCAGATCGATCGCCCCTTCGATCGCGGATCGATTGTGCCCGAGCTTAGACGGGACAGAGATTCCCCGGGATAAACCCGGCACATTTCTTTTCCAACCGATATAAGCTTTCATAATTCGAGGATGAACCGAGGCCGCTCCTTTTGTTTCGGCACCTAATCATCCTTACCGGGAACCCTAATGATCTACGCCGGCTTTTATATGTCTGCAGTGCGGGTACCTAAATTCCGGGGCTCCTTTTTCCGGAGAAAAATGGAGCGGGAATGATGCCCATTGCCGGTCATGAGCTGCTATAAGTACGAGGCCTGCGATTGCGTACCCTGAGCTGATCAGGTGGTCAGCTGGGGTGTGCAGACCTGACGACGTCTGGCCATGGTCTCCTCTTCGTCAGTTCTTCCCAAGGTCTGGGCGTGACACCTGGTGGTGTCTTGGACACTGACTACGATTTCAGAGTGTTAACGGAGAGATGCCTCCAGTTGCCTGCTAATTGTTCATGATGAACGTCCTGGGGTGATGGTTTTGATCGGGATAATAATGTAATGTTGTTCTTCTTAATTACCAGGTGGTCGATGACGCGACAGATCAGCAGCCCACCCCTCGCCGCGGCAAGTGGTGGTACGTGACGTTCCACAACGTCACCGCCATGGTCGGCGCCGGCGTGCTCAGCCTGCCCTACGCCATGGCTCACCTAGGATGGTAATAACCGACGCGCCACGGCCCACCATGAGTCCATGACCGTCGTCGATCGTCCGGTGGCTCACTCGAGACCCTGCTTCTTGTCTCGTCTTCAGGGGCCCCGGGGCGGTGGCGATGCTGGCGTCGTGGGGGATCACGCTCTACACGCTGTGGCTGCTGATCCAGCTGCACGAGTGCGTCCCCGGCGTGCGGTTCGACCGGCTCCGCGACCTCGGCGCGCACGCGCTCGGCCCGCGCCTGGGCCCCTGGGTGGTCGTGCCGCAGCAGCTCATCGTGCAGCTCGGCTGCGACATGGTGTACATGGTCACCGGGGGCAACTGCCTCCAGAAGTTCGCCGAGTCCGTGTGCCCCACCTGCGCACCGCTGCACCAGTCCTACTGGATCTGCATCTTCGGCTCCTCCCAGTTCCTGCTCTCCCAGCTCCCGAACCTCGACGCCATCACCGCCGTCTCCTTCCTCGCCGCCGCCATGTCGCTTAGGTACGGCAAATGATCGACCAGCTAGAAGCCACGCACGCGCACACACGCACCGACGTACGGCTGGAGATGCTGATCGATCTGAACGGCGCGGCGCGCGGCGTCGCGCGTGGTGCAGCTACTCGACCATCTCGTGGGCGGCGTGCGTGGCGCGCGGGCCGGTGCGCGGGGTGAGCTACGTGTACAAGGACGGCACGGCGGCGGACTCGACGTTCCGGGTGTTCAGCGCGCTGGGGCAGGTGGCGTTCGCGTACGCGGGGCACGGCGTGGTGCTGGAGATCCAGGCCACCATCCCGTCCACGCCCACCAAGCCGTCCCGGGCGCCCATGTGGAAGGGCACCGTCGCCGCGTACCTCGTCACTGCGGCGTGCTACTTCCCCGTCGCGCTCGTCGGGTACTGGGCGTTCGGCCGCGACGTCGGCGACAACGTCCTCGTGGCGCTGCAGCGGCCGCCCTGGCTCGTCGCCGCCGCCAACATGATGGTCGTCATCCATGTCCTCGGAAGCTATCAGGTTGTCATCAAGTACTATTGATAAGTTGTTTTTTGTCCATTTGCGCATGCATGTCTGATGTCATGTCACTGACTGATGAAGACGAAACTAGTGGAGCACAGAAACTAAACCTCTGAATCCGCAACATTGACAGGTGTATGCGATGCCAATATTCGAAACCATGGAGACGATTCTGATCACGAGATTCAGGGTGCCTCAAGGATGGCTCCTCCGTCTCGTGGCTCGATCGGCTTACGTCGGTAAGAACTCAGACACTGAAACCTTGAATTTGCCTATGGTACCATCATGACATCATGCCTGTGAATCCGAATCATGGATGGCCACGGACGCCACCGCAGCATTCACGCTGTTCATCGCGGTGACATTCCCGTTCTTCGGCGACCTCCTCGGCTTCTTCGGAGGGTTCCGACATCCTACTTCGTAAGCTGCCTGCCTCCACTCCACATGCCCGAAAGACCAAAACTTCTTGGATTTGAACCAGGTTACCAGCAGTGACCAAACTTACTCCGTGACCTTCCCAGCTCCCCTGCATTCTGTGGCTCAAGATCAAGAAGCCGCCGAGGTTCAGCGCGTCCTGGCTCGTCAACTGGGTAGGCGCGCGATAACAGTTTTCCGTGCCACTCTGAATTCTGATCAGGAGACCATACAAAAAATGGGAGAGTTCAGAGTTGGAGCTGATCTCTGGATGCTCACCTGTCCGGTCTGCGTTTCTTTGGCAGGGCTGCATCGTCTTCGGAGTGCTGCTGATGCTCGCGTCCACCATCGGCGGGCTACGGAGCATCATCCAGGACGCGTCGACGTTCCAGTTCTACTCCTGAACCCTGGCGCCTGCGCGTACGTGACTGACATCACCCCCAACAGATCGTCAGTGCGCGCGGTTCTACCGTCTCACAAGTTTGGGGTGTGGCTGCAGTCTGTCGGAACCGGAAAGCAGAGCGCGATGCCACAAAGCTGAAGCTCGCCATGGCGTTACGTTTCTACAGATGATGATACCAGACAACAAGGACTCGTCTTGCTTCAACAGTCACACGGCGTGGCCGAAAAATATGGCACAAATGAATCGGCCAGTGGTTCAGTGACGGGGCTTCTTTTGTGTGCTTTGAATTTAAATAAACTGTTCCAACATCTGCAAGATGTACGAATAATCTTATTATTACTAATTAAAGACTCATTCTAAGTTTCCACATGAAGTCTCCTAGAATCCTATCTGAAGACTCCAAAAAGATAGAAAAATTCTAGAAAGTCTCACAAAAATCAGAAACATGTAGTTATCATTCTGACAACTCTAATCATAGTAGTCATTGAATCTGTTATCTTTTATTCTATTATAAAAATAGACTAAAGTAACCTCTAAGTGTATCAAATTACCCATCTCTACCATGATAAAAAATATAAAATAATCCTTGAATCTTCTTATAAATTACCTAGGTACGCTAGCATAAAAATAATGAAAATAACACTCTAAATTTGCACATGAGTTATCCATTTGTATTATTGGTGTGTAAATTACTCACCTACGCTATTATAAACATAATGCAAATAATACCCTAAATTTGCATATAAATTACCCAATTAAATTATTATAAAAGTTCAAATAATCCCTAAATCTGTATATAATTATAACATACTCCATCCGTTCTGAAATATAAGGCATTCCA
The DNA here is from genome assembly GCF_016808335.1 of Panicum virgatum. NCBI lineage: Eukaryota > Viridiplantae > Streptophyta > Magnoliopsida > Poales > Poaceae > Panicum > Panicum virgatum. The sequence goes on along the minus strand of NC_053151.1, from coordinate 33,112,033 downwards.
ACATTCTTGGAGAGTCAAAGTTTTTCAAGTTTGATCAAGTTTATACAATAAAGTAATAACATTTATGATATAAAATATATACTATTAGGTTCTCCATCAAATATATTTTTATAATATATGTGTTTGGTGCCATAATTTTTTATGATCCTCTCTAAAAATTTGGTCAAACTTTAAATTTTTTGACTCTCCAAGAATGTTGGAATGCCAAATATTTCAGAACAGAGGGAGTAATACTAAAGTGCATTAATATAAATTCTAAATTACTATTTCTATCGTTATTAACATATTATTTATGTTCTTATTTATGTAAAAATATCACCCATGATATGTGTCACCATATATTCATGTATGATGAAAGAGATAAAAATACTAGTTTTTTGAGTATACCGATTCATGTATTTCTATCCGGCTTTTTTCTGTTATACCTTTTGGTTTCTATTTTCCTTTTTTCGTTATACCCCTGTTTTGGTGATCCGATTTTTTTCAGTATACCCTCTGGTTTGGATCGGATCGCATTAATCGTGATCCGAGGATTTGCATTTAGGACCCTACTTTGGTTCTGAATATTTCCATTTAGCCCCTTAGTTTGACGGACCCTCCTGTTTCCGGCAGTCGGCTCCTCCCGCCCGCCGCCGCCGTTCTCCCCGCCGGAATCGCTAGTCTCCGTGCCACCAGTCTCCCACTCATGCCCTAGAACCAACTAGCCGCCGATTCATCTGGCTCCCGCAGCAAGGACCCGAGTACGACGCAGGCGCGCGCTCTATTGGCCGGTCGCCGCTCCGGAGAGAGGAGCAGCCGGCGATCCAGCTCACGCAGCCCGGCTGCCGGGTATGGCAGCTTGACCCGGAGGAAGGAAGCAGGGTCTCATCTGAGGTCACGAAATAGCCGGCGAATGGCGCGATCGTCAAAGGCCACGCAGCAACTTGATAGAGTTGCCTTGCTGGCCTGTCAGCTCACCAGCCACCAAGTCGCGCCCAAAAGGCGCTTATCCCTGCTCAGCCCCCGTTTGGCCTCGAGTCCGCGACCATGGCGGCGCCGCCCATCCCCGTCCTCTGCAGCGCCTCCCCCTGTCGCGTCGCCGCCCGCCTCGCCCCTCCAGCTTTGCGGACCGGTGCCGCGGCGCGGCCACCGGTCTCGTCCGGCGGCTGTCGCGGCGCACAAGGGAGCTCCGGGCTGAGGCGCTTGGTGGCTCGGCCCACCGTGCCGTTCGCGGCCAAGCGCAGCAGTGGCCGCGGCGAGGTGACCGCAGAAGATGGAGACGGCACGCGCTCGCTGCTCCAGGCGGCGCTCTGGGGCGCCGAGGCTGCCTACATACTCTGGCTCTTCCTCCTCCCTTACGCACCGGTCCGTACTGTGAGCTCGAGACGCAAATATCTTATATTTCAGTGTTTTTTAGGTTCCTAAATTGCTCTGCATTTATCTTCAGGTGTGAATTCTTGCTAGGAACAATGCAAGTATTATGATCCCAAACGCTGTGCATCTTGATTCCTGATTCAAAATGTGTCCTCTGAGATGATATCTTTTTGAAAAGAGTTGTCTGAAATTTTGATCGCCATCATGCAGGGTGACCCGGTGTGGGCGATCTCCCAGGCTACCATCAGCGACCTCATCGGCCTCTCGCTCAACTTCTTCTTCATCCTTCCTCTGCTCAACTCCGGTAAGCACAATTTCCATATGGTTGTATCAATTCAAGTTTATTTGCCAACATTGTGGGCCTAATTCCTTTGGTGACCCTGCTGGGCAGTGTAGCTGGCGTTCACCTGATGGAGTCGCCAGTGCTTCACCCTGTAAGCGGCTGATTATTCACGTTTTGTGGCGAGATGGTAATTCAGGCCGCTCACCTATTGTGTGCACTGACTAAGTTATGCCTGCTTGCCCAGATGGCAGAAGGATTGTTCAACATTGTGATCGCTTGGACGCTGCTGTTTGCTCCACTGCTCTTCACGGATTCTAGGAGGGATCGGTACAAGGGATCGCTGGACGTCTTGTGGGGCTGTCAGATGTTCCTCACAAACAGTATGCTCTCATAATCTTAGTCTTATTGGGAACGCCTTCGTGCCATTTCAGATTGTCTAACAACATTTGTTTGTAACTCTTCTCTTCAGCTTTCTTGATACCTTACATGGCAATCCGACTGAATGACCTGGGTGCCGACCAGTCCCCACCACCAAGGTCACAATTGGGTTCGGTTATGGTTAAAGGTGCACAGGTTGTGGGCGCGGTCGGCGGGGCGGTCTGCATTCTGTCCATTGTTTGGGCGCTCTTTGGCCGCGCAGATGCTGGTTTTGGAGACATCGCGGAACGGTGGGAGTATGTGCAGAATTATGTGTCCTCGGAGCGAGCCGCCTACGCTTTCCTCTGGGACATTTTGCTGTACTCAATTTTTCAGCCGTGGTTGATCGGAGACAACATTCAGAACGTGAAGGCAGATGCTACTGAGTTTGTGAATATTGTGAAATTCATCCCCGTTGTAGGCCTGGTTGCCTACCTCTTCTGCTTAGAGAAAGAGGACTAGCTGCTACCTGTGTTTTTGTAAACTTCTGCGAACATTTGGATAAGCAGTAGAGTGAACCCTGCGCTTGGTTGCGGCATTTTCTGAAATAACTTTCTTTCCGGGATGCTTTTTGACCGGGAATTCGTTCAGTAACCAAAATGCCACTGAATAGAACAACTTTTTTTTCTTTCTGATCCAACAACCTGGAGGACAAACATTACTTTCTCCTACTACACTCTCTACGAAGCGAAACATAACAAGACTACTGAGTTTTTCTAGTACGACACAATTCTAATTGCCTGACGGCAGGGGCGGAGCTAGGTACACTCCGGGGGGTGCTCGGGCACCCACGCCGAAACGAAAACTCAATGCTAATCATCAAATTTTCACCTTATAAATTAGAGAGCCAGCAGCAAAACTATAGATAGGGTACCCCCTCGATTCAGCTCTAGCTTCGCCCCTGCCTGACGGGATGCCAACCATCGCGGTAGTCAGTGGCCGAATGCTTCAGAATGCGAGGACTGAAACCAATGCCACAAAACCAAGTGCGACAGAAAAGCCATCGACTATCACCTTGGACCCGCCGCTGCTGTATCGTGGCATCTGGCTGCTCACCCACGGTGACGGTGTCATACGTGGTGTCGCCGGCGTCCTCGTCGCCGGCGTGAGGGTCGATGCAGCAGTGGAGTTCGCGCTTGGGCGTGGAACGATCGCCGCCGCCGGCGGCGTTGTTCCAGCCGGAAGAAGCCCTGCAACTGCGACAGGAGAGATCATCATCAGAGAAAACTTTTCAGTGGGTTGTCAATCCCTGAGAAGTAAGAACAAAAAACAATTTGCAAGCACGTAATAATGGAGGTCCACACTTCCGAGTAGGATGGAAAAAGGTCAGGTCCCAGGATGCAGAAACGCCAGGGCTCACCTGCGCAGGCGCCAGCGGCAGACGGGAGGTCGAGGCGGCAGAGCCGGGGCATCGCCATCACGCGCGACATGTTGACGGCGACGGGGGCCGTGCTGGGGTTGCTGAGAGCCTGGCAGAGGCACTGGGGCTCGTCGTGCACCATGCTGCCCAGGTTGGCGCAGCAGGTGTCCGCCGGCGCGGCGACGGAGCCCTCGATGTAGGGCAGGCATGGGAGGAGGCGGAAGAGGTCGGTGCTGCAGGTGGCGGTGCTGCCGCTGCCGGCCTGCGCGTGGACGCTGGCGATGGAAACCACCACCACCAGCAGCGCGACGGGGAACGCAGGAGCCGGCGGCGCCATTGGTGCTCGCTAGCTGATCCTTAATTTCTAGAAACTTGAAGCGCTGGTTTCTCGATTGGTCCTTCTTGAGGTGGTTCGTGGTTGGTTGCGGTGGGGTTTATAGCATTGGAGCGGCGCGCGATGCACGGCAATGGTGTGTTCGTGGGATGGCGATTGCTGTGAGCCGGGACCTGATGCTGGCATCTGGGAGCTGGCATATGCATGGCGGCTTGGCAGGTCGGCGTGAAGCCCTGCATGGAGGGTGGAGAGTTTCGTATGAGCAGCTGCAGCGTTAGGAGTTGGGATTCCATCGGCGGAGTAAGCAATGGGCCAACGGGCATGCATGGCACATTAGCACACAGGGATGGCGTGGCTGCTGTACGCCGCCGGGTCGTGTTCCTGTGAACTGGTGCCCGTTACCGGCAAGTGGCATGTTTAAAGATGAAACTGCTGGGTGCTGATCATTCAGTCGGTAAGCAAATTTCAGAGCCCCGGGGCAAAAAACCAGTTCGGCATGGCAATTGACATGTGAGACCAGAAATTGAATGCTCAGGTTTTATCCGAGTTACCTTCGAAAATAAAATGGTGGCGAAATTAGATAAACTTTATTTATTGCCAAATTTTTGCAAGAGTAATAGCTATATGGAAAAAAAATCCTTTTTACCTTCCTAGATTTTGGAACGAATCTATGTTTCCTCCCTAAACAACAAAACCGTCCGTCTGGATTCTTCATACTCACGATACCGGACATATCATCTCCCTGTGTGGTTTTTCTAAGTGGTTTTTCTTCTTTTCTTTTATATTTATTTTGGCTGCATCTTTAAAAAATAATAGTAAATCATATAAAAATCATAAAAAGGGAAATCCAATTTTATTAGACTTCACATGAGAAGATCTATGCAGTGGACATATTATATATTATACTCTATTACAAAGTTTTTGCTGTACCTTTAGATATATATACTTTTCAATAATTAATTCATAACTATAGTTTCTGTGGTCCAATTATTGTGAAATTTTTATGGTGGGCTAACCATTATATTCTTGAGCTGTAATAAAAATTTCATGCTCATTGGATCAATCATAACTCAGGCATGATTGATCCAATGAGTATGAAATTTTTATTACAACTCAAGAAATTGTTAGCCCACCATAAAATTTTTATAGTAATTGGACTACGGAAACTATAGCTATAAATTAATTATTGAAAATATAAATCTATAGCAAAAACTTTGTAATAAAGTATAATATATAAAAGTCCACTGCATAGATCTTCTCATGTGAAGTCCAACAAAATTGGATTTTTTCTTTTTATGATTTTTATATGATTTACTATGATTTTTAAAGATGTAGCCAAAATAAATATAAAAGAAAAGAAGGAAAACCATTCAGAGAAACCACCCAAGGAGGTGATATGTCCGATATTGTGAGTACGGAGTTCAAACAGATGGTTTTGCTGTTTAGGAGGAAATATAGATTCGTCCTAAAGTCCAGGTAGGTAAAAATATTTTTTTCATAGCTATATTGCAAAACTCTTTGCAAAGCAAACTTTTGGCATGTTGGGCTCTGATTCTCCCCTTCGCAGCGATGGCGGTTTTTTTATTTTTATATTTTTTAGTTCTGTTTTTTATAAAAATATATTTTCGATATGGAAATTTATAGAAATATACCCCGTCCCGGCCGCCCGGCAGCCGGGCGGCAGGGGTTTATCCGCAAAAAAAACACGAAAAATAATTGCAGACAGGTCTCTGGGACCGGTCGCCCGGCTGCCGGGCGGCCGGCCCCCCTGGCCGCCCGGCAGCTGGGCGGCCGGCCCCCCACCCCTATATAAGGTGTTGGCTGCCCTTCACCCCCCATTTAGCTTACTAAAAATCCAGAAAAAAAGAAAAGAGAGGGAGGGGTGAGGGAGAGGCAAAGCGGCGAAGCCCTGTCGGATTTTCAAGCCGGCGACTTTAGGTAACTAAAATTTTCTACATTTTATAAATAGATTATGTTGTAATTATTTTTTTTAACAGTAGATTAGCAATCAGTTCAATTATTGTTAGGAGTGATTAGTGGTACATTTAGGTGCAGTTACTTATAGTGATTAGCGTTGATATAGTACATTTAGTGTTAGATTTAGTATTAGAAAATACTAGAAAATTGTTAGACGAGTATTAGAAAATCAAAAAAAATGCAAGATAATATTAGAAAATTGTAGAAAATGTTAGAAAATTGTAGAAAATTATAGAAAATGTTAGAATTTTTTTTAGAAAATGTTAGAAAATAGTTTAGCAATCAGTTTAATTATTATTAGGAGTGATTAGTGGTACATTTAGGTGTAGTTACTGATAATGATTAGCGTTGATATAGTATATTAGCAATCTGATTGATCACTTGTGATTGCCAGGGCTCAACGCCATGGCATCCTCAGGATCCACGTACATTCCATGGAATAAGGTGACGGAAACAGTCCCCAAGGAGTCCAGGTGCCTATGTGTTTTTGCGGATTCTTGTGCAAACTAATGAAATCAAGGGTTTTGGGGGACGACTTTGGCAAGAGATTCTTCATGTGCGAGAAATACGAGTACGACCCGCCCAAGCATTACGGCAAGGACCGAGCAAAGGTACTACAAAACACTATCAGAGTTTGTCACTTTCAGATCTAGTAATGACTTCTAACATGATTTGGGGAAAGACTCCACCGCCTCTATGTGATTTCGTGCAGTGGTTAGACACCGAGCAATCTCAGCAGGATAAGGACCACGTAGAGCGTCAAGCAAGGTGGGCTGCACAAAGGTGGCAACGAATGCTGCATGAAGAACAGATGGAGGAGAAGCGCAAGAAAAACCAGGAAGAGATTCAGAAGAGGATTGCAGAAGTGGAACGTCAGAAGGCAGAAGAACGTGAAGCTGATAGGGAGAGGAAGCGAGAGAGGGCCCGCCGTGCTAAGGAAGCAGGGTCTGAAGCTATTACGAAGAGAAAATATCCCCGGTGCACTCAGTAAAGCATCACCATGTAATCCCGGCATTTTACATTTTCTAAGGCATGTTAGGTTTACTCACAACACGAGGTTATCGTGTGTGCACATGCCATGCTTTTAATTGTTCAAGTATCTAGTAGTACTAACGCCTTAGGCCTCTGCTTTGTAATCGTAGCATTGTTTACAAAACTGTATTGCAAACCGAAAATTTATGATGCCTCATATGTGCCAAATACATATTCATACATAACGAAATGTAATTATCACATACAGGTCGGAATACATATCCATACATCTGATTCAAATACATATGCACACATAACAAAATCTAGACGCGACGGGCTCCAAAATCCGGAGGCAATCCAACGTTGGGATTTCCAGAAGGTCCAACCTCAGCACCAGCATTATCTTCTTGCATTTTAGGGCACTTCTTGTAAGTGTGACCATCTGCTCCACACAGGTTGCATCTTTTTTTCTTCTTTCCTGCCTCAGACTCATCCATTCCGTTACGGATACGAAGTGTCCGCCGTCGACCTACCCCTCTCCTAGCATCTGGATTGGGAATGTACATTGGAGAGATATTTGGTGTAGTGAATGATCCCAGACTGCCTATGCCATATATCTCATGACCCCAAGTGTGCACAGCGGTTTCTTTTCTGTAATATTGTGAAACAAAAACCCCAGGATCCAACCCAGATTCTGAACATGCCGCAATGACATGGGAGCATGGTAAGTGAAGAAGCTGTGGCTTCTTGCATCTGCAAAAAACCTTGCCTTCCGGCGTTATCAAGCAATCCTGAACGACCCTTTGTCTGCGGACACCCTGCCCTGTCCTGTCCTTGCATGAAACCTCAAACCTTTGATCCTTTGTGCCCATGGAGACCACTCTGTGATATTGAGCCTTTTCAATCTTTTCTTTCATGTAGTTAGTGACCCTATTACAAAAAATCACACCTGGATCATTAAGTAAGACAGCAGCTGCCTGGTACCGCTCTCTGAAGTACCTTGTGCATCCGTATATGATGAATTCAACTATGCCAACAAGAGGAAATCCACGAACATGACGCATTACCATATTGTAACACTCTGTGTGGTTGGCTGTCTCGATCCCATATCGACGACCACCAGTGTCGTATAGAATTGACCACTTCTCCTTAGGTGCATCCTTAATCCACTGTGTGAAACGTCTCCGGCTGGAGGTTGAGGCCTGTTCCTTTAGCAGCTCGGCGCACATGTTATCTAGCACCTGCCACAATGCATCAAACTTCCGCTGCTGATTCTGAGTGCACAATCTCTTGAACAAATTCATAAGTTCCTTATTCTTGAAGCGCTCATAAAAGTCTGCACCCATATGCCTTATGCACCACCTACTCACAACATCTGGCCATAGAGGAGGCTGTCCTCGACTTCCTTCATGTAGTTGCCTTATTGCTGCTAGAAGACCAGCATGTCTGTCACTGATGAGGCAAATATCAGGCCTTCCAGCAACAACGTGAATCTTCACACGTTCAAGGAACAAGTACCAGCTCTCTGTGTTCTCATTCTCAACAAAAGCAAAGGCGATGGGAACCACCTGCTTGTTGCAATCAACTCCAATCGCTGTCAGTATTGTCCCCTTATATCTTCCTGTCAAGAATGTGCCGTCAATACATAGAACATGAAGACAATACATAAATGCCCTCACACATGCACCAAGGCAGAAGAAAGCACGAAGCAGAAACCCAGGTCCCCCATCTAAACTCGGTACAATGTAGATATCAGCCGCGCTTTCAGGATTTCTCTGCACAATTGCTGACAGCATGTGAGGCAAGTTATCATATGATGCCTCATATATGCCAAATCTCATCTCAAACACCTTTTGTTTTGCCCGCCAAGCCTTTGCATAGCTGATTTTGTATTGAAAACGGTCGTCTATGTCCCTAATTATTAATTTTGGCTCATAATCAATTTTGTCCAGAATCACCCCATACATCTTCTTGGCAACGAAAGTGGATGTGATGTTACGGTGAGTTTGAGCAACATCAGTTAATCTATATGTATATGGTGTAACAATTGAACACTCTCAGTATGTCTTATACTTCTTGTAGGCATGTACTCGCCATGTACAATCGCCATTGACACACTTCACCTCATATTATTTGCTGCTAGACTTCACAACTCTGAATTCCTTCCTCAACGATATAGCCCAAAACTTCACAGCATCTTTCACAGCTTCAATGCTAGGATACTTTGCCCCCTGCACAACCTTATTCTCTCTGTATTCATACTCATTACTCCTAATATCCTGTATCACTATATTTCCAAAACCCTTGCCTCTCCATTCATCTAGCAACGGGTAGTCCTCATCGTCTGATGAGTCCCACATTCTTCCATCATTCGAGCCTCTTGGTCTTCATTCCGTACAGCTTCCACAATTCCAGGTATCCGCTCATCCTCATCAGCTAAACCTTGCGGCTCAGGTTGAATGACATGCACGTTCTGATCTTCTTTTTCTCCTACCTGATCAGCTATACCTTGCGGCTCAGATTCTGTGACATGCATGTTCTGATCTTCATTTTCTTGTTCCACTGCTTGGTTCATATGAGATGATGTACTTGTTGATCCTTCAACGAATTGGGCTGCCTTCTGGTGAATCTGAATTAGCATTGCAAGAGGCCACCCGCGGTCAAGAGCTGCTTGCATGTAAGTCTGTCATTCTTCGGTGTTTGCTATAAGCATCAACTCCCAGAAATCCCCTTCAGTTCCCCTATTTGTCACAGTCTGAACGGTTAGGAAATGAGTCTTTGGATTCACATTGAATATATCATGAAGCCATTTGCGTATGGAACCAAAATTCCTCTCTAAGGGTTTATCTATTCCACACTCTCTTCATTCAAAAGCTGATAGATCTACTCCATACGCATCATGAGAAATATATCTATCACCATAATGAACTTGAAAACGAAGTTTTCTCGACATCTCTGGACACAGAATCATGATATTAAATTGATTGCTAATCTACTATTTCAACAAAAATAATTACAACAAAAATAATTGCTCGACATATCTGGACACACAATCATGCTATTTGTAAAGCGTAGACGGATTTTGGTTACGTGCAGTCGCCGGCTCGAAAATCCGGCAGGGCTTCGTGTGGCAGCCCCGCCCGACATAAACCGGCTTAAGTGCGCTAACCATCATCAAAACGACAATCGGGGTTAACACACACTTAAAACGGAGTAATCCGGCAGTGCTGTCGGGTAAAATCCCGATAAAACCACTTAAACCTGGATCGAACAAAGCAGCATAACTCACACGAAGGCGAGTCCAGAGATTACAACACCTCACAATATATTACACCACAGAGTTTAACATAAAAACAGAATTACAAACCAAGTTCCAAATTTAACAAAGTACTTTTCAAACCAAAGTAACAGAAGTTCAACAGAGTCCTTTATTTTAGCGGCAAAGTAAACATGAGAACTAACGACGATATGGGTGTCTCGAGAAAGCCCGATACAAGACATCACTCGTTCTTGTCATCATTGGCCGGGGACGCATCCAACTCCACGGACCAACTAGGTGGAAGAGTGCAAGACCAGGTCAAACTGGCAATCATATCCTCAAAGGTTTCACCTGAAACAAAATATAGCCACAAGCAAGGCTGAGTATTCTAATACTCAGCAAGGCTTACCCGACCGAGGGTATATTTAGCCCTTTATCTAGACATGCAAGGCTTTTGGCTTGAGGGGTTTGTTTTGCCGAAAAGCGATAAAGAGTGGGTCCTTAATTGCAGGTTTTAGCTTTCAGGTTCTAGTTCAATTACCCATTCTAAGTGAGCATCTATCCAACAACATACATGGTGAACAAAATTTATCTTTCATCAATCAAACATATTCATCATCGTCATCAAGTTCCACTTCTTACTCTATGTAGCAGAAGAGTTAAGCAGTCCCATTATCCGTGAGAGGCGGACGATTCGAATCGAATTTGTTAACCTTGCAAGGCAGACCTAAACACACGTCACGTGGTTACTCCCAGAGTCACATGTGCAACTTTTCCCCTTTCTTTCCGGGTTGTGGATCAGGGTCACCGTCCTCGACTACAGAGTACGACGACTCTGCACCCGCATGTGCGCGCATGAGAAACGACGTTCAAAGAAGGTGAAAGTAAAGTCCACTTGCCGGTCCAATCAGGTACTTAAGCTTACCGATTACCATATTCTCGGCATGTGTCTAGTACGTTCAAACGCTTAACCACCACTACCACACACTGCGGCCTTATCCAATTTCACTAAACAGACGGGGCATCACAAGTACCACAGCCCCGCCCGTAAGCCTTATAGTTACAGCAGGTATTAAACAATCAACTCCTATAATTCTCGCGAGTGACAGGAAATCACTCGACTTCTACCGAACAATTAGCATAGCCAACTAGCGACCTACACATACTAGTGTTCAAGCATAGGTATCTAGGATCATGCCACTAAGGTTCCAATCAACTCCTGTAACTTAGATGCACCAGTGGATAGAACAATAAAAAGTTGCATAAGTTTACAATAATAGGAAATGCTCTGGGGCTTGCCTTCCTGGGCGTAGCTGGATCTGGGCTCTTCCGAAATCGGGTTCGGGTCTTGCGCAGCTTCAGTTAGATTAACTTGAGCTTCGCGCTGCTCACTCTCAGACTCGGGCACCAGCTCGTAAGTTCCGTCAGCGAGAGTAGTAGTATCTATATGAGATGCAATGCACATGAGTAAGTCGTTGTGATGGTAGGAATTTATGAATTATTTCACAATAACGGTGTAACGCAAACAAAACCCGAAGTTAAAGAGTGAAACACTTTCATTCATATTTTACTGGGCAATCGTTTATAGAGTAGCAACTCAACCTATCTAACTACACAAGACATCATGATCAATAGCTCAAGAAAGCTATACTAATCTCCTAAACAAGTGGGAGTAACTTCCTATAGCAATTAAATCATGGTTGGTTAATAATTTAACAACTCAGCACACATATAGTAGTAAACTCAACAAAAATTACTTCAAACAGAACATAAACAGGACTAGCTATCCTACAAAACTCATCTTAAATCTTGTAGCCAATTATCCAGAACAATTTATGTAACCAGACAATTCCTAGAACAAGATTGAATTATACAGCTCAGACTAGAGTATAAAACAATTTCAAACTTTAACAGCAGGTCTAAAAAGGGATGAATTAGCTACTGTGAATTTTTCAGGATTTATTATTCACAGAAATAAATAGGAGAAAATAAACCAAACATACATTAGCTCATCAAGATTCATTTTTAGATCCTGTTCTAATCATGAACAGAGACTCAAACTCCATGGACAAGCTAAAATATGCAAAAAGAACACTCAGAAATATTTCATGATTTATTATCAACATAAACTATTTATCATAATTAATATCTACTAAACAAGCATTAACCCAAAGAAATAGATACACAAACCTAAAAATATTGAAACTTGGACAGTGGTGCTCATTTAGTATTGGAAATACACAGAAAAAGTTTCATACATATATCCAAGTCATAGCATCCAGAAATAAAAAGCAAAATATTTTACTAGATCTAGCCAAGACTAGGGTTTCATCTAGTTACAAAGGTCAACTGGTGCTCAAATTTTTACAAAACACTAAACATGGCATGTACTACCTACCAGCCAAAAATCACCTATAGATTCTAAGTAGAACTCCTAGAACAATTATAGCCTTTGAAATCTAATCTTTTTCCTAGATTAAAATACAGACAGAAAATAAACATGTGCATGTAATGAAAGTTGTAGATCTTGTTGCAAGGATTCCAAAACATTTGGATTTACATTTTTCTGATTTTTCTATGAATTTATATCGAATTTACAATTTTGCTGGTTTGGAAAACAAAAAGAAAAAGAAAGAACTTTTTGCGCAGAGGCCCCTGGAAGACTTTTTCTTCTCGCGGATAGGCCCCTGGCCGGAGTTTGAAGCAGGGGAGCGGCGGGCGGCCGGATTTCGGCGCCTGGGGCGGCCGGCGGCGAGGGGGAACATGGGGAAAAGCAAAAGGGCGGCGAGAGGAACCTATTGGTGGCCTTGGTTGGGCGCGGGGCGGCCTGAGGAGGCTCCTCCACGGAACAGGGGCGGCGGCGGCGGCGGTTGGCGGCGGCGGCGGCGGTCCGGTGGCCCGGAGCGACGTCGAGCAAGTCGGGGAGTACCAGTGGAGGGCGAGGAAGGTGGCTGCGGGGGTTGTTGGGCACAAGGAAGGGCGGAGGGGGAAGCTCGGCGGCGAGCAAGGGGGCGGCGGCGCTAATGGCGGCAGCGGCAGCTCTGGTCGCCGCGGAGGGCTCGGCTCTCGGCTCAGAGTGGAGGGAGGAAGGATGAGGACGCCTCAGGGCTCGTGAGAAGGGTCTGGGCGGTCAAGGGCGCGAGACGAGGCGAGGGGCGGTCGGCCGAGTCGTCACGGCGTCGCCGTGGCGCATCGGCGTTCATTCTCGACGTGCGCGCAAGGGGGCAGTGCCGCGTGGCGAGGTCGAACGGGTTGGAGGGGGCCGGGTTGGGCGAACCCAGTGCCGAGGAGGTGGCTTGGCCGGGCGGGCGGCACGTGGCCGGCGGCCTCGTGCACGGCCGGCGCTGGACAGGGGAGGGAGAGAGAGCAGAGAGAGAGAGAAAAAGAGATTTGATTCCAAATTTAAATTTTTCTCCAAATTTTCTTTTGAAACATAGAAAACTTTGAATATGAAAGTTGTAAAGAATTTCAAATGCTACCCTTTTTGTTTCAAGCACCCAATCGTTTGAGACTCAAATCAAAAGTTAATTTGAAAACCCGACGAATGTACGTTAAAATCCGATTCGATTTAAATTCAAATTTTCTTCGACTTTTGTATCGAAACTCGAAAATATTTGCACATGAAAGTTGTTTCACAACAAAAATGCTACAACTTTGGTTTTGGGCAAAATTTTGTTTGAGCTATGTTTTTGGAATTATTCTCTAAGAATATTTGTTTAAAACTTGAAAAGAAACAATTTAAATCTTTAAAACCTGGATTCAAATGATTCGTCATTTCATGTGCTAAACTTCACTTTCTCACTTTGATTTAAACTAGACTTTGATTTATCGTGATGTTAATGACATGCCAACTCAGATTCAAAAGCACACTAGCATTGGATTAAAAATTATTTAAGGCTTCTGAACTATGCACATAAACACAATCACCCGCATACATACACATGCATTTATTTCGACTTTTCTTGGTTAAGGTGCAGAATTTGATGCTAATGACCCTGGTTTAACTAATTAAACACCTGGGGTGTTACACTTCGCCTCCCTCCATCCCTCTCTCTTTTTTCTTGGTTTCTGGAATTGTAGTGATGCAAATGAGGCATGAGAGACCATCCAACCCTTATATAAGGGTGGGAGATCCGGCCGCCCAGCAGCCGGGCGGCCAGTGGGGGCCGGCCGCCCCGCAGCCGGGCGACCGGCCTCAGGGACATGTCTGCAATTATTTTTCGTGTTTTTTTTGCGGATAAGCCCCTGCCGCCCGGCTGCCGGGCGGCCAGGTCCCGGCCCCCCGAAGCCCCTGCCGCCTGGCTGCCGGGCGGCCAGGTCCCGGCCGCCCGGCAGCTGAGCGGCCGGGGTATATTTCTGTAAATTTTCATATCGAAAATATATTTTTGTAAAAACAGAAATAAAAAATAAAAAAATAAAAAACTGCCGCAGCGATGATCCCTGGGCTCTGCTGCTTGTTTGGGTGAAAGCCCACGAAGCACATGCTTGCTTGTTGGGCTGCCAGCAGCTCTGTTCGACTTCATAGTCACAAAGCCTGACCAATGGCCATATTTACGAGTGTCCTGTGATCGTAGGCTGGTGTGAAGCTGGAGTACGTCAGGTAAAGGCTCTCGTACTGGTCTACTCTGATTAATGCGTGATTTAATGTGCTCCCCATGCCATCATGGTCGCCAAACAGATCTGTTGCTTTCTCCCACTTTTCCAGAGGACGGTACTGCTGCCGCTTCTCACGATCAGAGGGTGGTAATCTGGTAGATCATATAGTCCACTCCTCAGAGTGACAGAGTCCCAGCATTACTGAAAGCGAGCAGATTGTACACCCGTATTTTTTTTCTTCTTTCTAGTAACCGAGGGAAAAATGCTTCGTAGCAACGCACCCACAAGCAAAGCAAGGTGGAAATGAGATCATCCCAACAAGGAAACACGTAGAGGCAGGTCGATCCGGGCAAATCAGCAGCAGTTCAGCATCACCAAGCCTTCTCCGTTTGCCATTTGGGGCTTTGCCTCAAGAGTGTGAGGGTGTATCAGCCCTCCACGCTCAGCTGCGCCAATCAAGGCGGCAGACCGCCGGGGGATCATCAAGGCCGATAGCATCCTGCCTGCAAAACGCAAGGCTTTCAGTGCCATCAATGGCGAGGGCGGGTTTGGTAACCCACCAAATCATGCAGCAAATGCTTGCTGCTGCCGCTTTTGGCGAGGGCGAGGGAGTGTTCTCAAGAACAACAGGAATCCAGATGAACACGGATGGCTTGATGCCCTTTGGCGGCACTCAATTGCAACCACACCCAGGACCCCACACGTACTGCTAGGTGCTCACCAATCCAACAACACACAGGAGGGGGGCCAGGGTATGGTACAGTTTATATAAATACAACTCCTGACATCGCCGTAAGACCAATTCAAATGCCCGAGACCAGGAGCTTTGAATCGTTGATTCATTTCCGGGGCACGGGTGATGGTCTTCGGATCAGCAGTACGGCGGGGGGTAATGCTGCTGCAGGGGACCGGCCGGTGCAGCCTTGGGGTAAAAAACAAGTCTGCAGATCACACAACAAACATACAAAGGGACAGGTGAACCAATACAACAGGAGGAGACAATATGAAATGGTGTGAAATTCCGTGCCGAATCGTCTTTTTTACTGGAGTAGTTTGAGTAGTGTAACGGATCGTGTACAGTATCGGATAAGCTGCCAATGGTGTCTATCTGATCTGATTTAGTAGTAGTACTTTTAGCACTGAACTGAACACCTGGTTAACTGAAAACTGCAGGAGCTGTAGTACGTAGCATTTTCAGGGACAGCCGAGGCATGCTCAGGTAAAAAATGGTAGACATATGCCCCAATTCTTTTCTGAACTCTGAAGTGCTGATCTGCAAATCTTGTTCTGAAACCATCAGAAAAAAGAAATCCGTGGAGTTTTCACGATGAAAGATCAGCAACTAGCTGCACGGAGATACTAGTATCCAACAAGACAGAAGCGAGGACGCGGGTGCATGGACACAGTAACGCAAAAGCGCACGGGCAGGTACATGCCGTCACTGCGCTGCCGCGCGCACCTGCCATCGGCCAGCGATTCCTTGGAGTGGCATTGACGCCTAGCTCTGCCTCTGCCGCCCGCGTACGTGCCTGGCGCCAATCCTTCTTGTGATGATTGTATCTCGCAACCTTCGCAGCTTTCTCCCAGAGCACCTCTGATCTCCCACCACCGATGACCATTCCGCCCCGGGCCCCTTGAAATGGTTTGATGCCTGCCGCCATGCCCAGTCCCTCCCGACGCCTCCTGCTCTCCCTCTTCCTGGTCGCGTGCGGCGCCGGTCTTGTCTTCTCGATCACCGGCAACGGTGGCAGCAGGACCAAGGAAGCTGGCAATGGCGAGGCCAAGGTCAGGGTGCTCCGTGGTCTTGACACTCTCGGGCTGAGGCAGAAGCAGCGTCACGCCCATGGACGTGGAGTCTCTCCGGCCCCGGCTCCGGCGCGTGCCAGCTTGCCTCTGCTCCACAAGGACGCGCGGCGGCTCCCGGTCCCCGGGAAAGTTGCCCACGATCACAAGACGGGGAACAATGCCACGGCGCCGAGCCAGAGGCAGAGCCCGCCGCACGGCGAGGGAGGCGACGGCGAGCGCGGGAGCAAGAAGAAGAAGAGCATGCAGCTGGTCGTCGCCGCCGCGGCGGCCGCGCTGTCGGGGGCGGCGCTGGTGCTCCTCGCCGTCCTGGTGGTGTTCCTGACGTGCAGGAAGTTCCAGGGGAAGCGCGGGGGCGCCGCCGACCTGAACGCCGGCACCAACAAGGTGAGCTTCGAGCCGGCGCCGGGCATGTTCTACCTGGACGCCATCAAGCCGTACCTCGACGACGCCGGGAGCGACGGTGGGGGGAAGGCGGCGCCGGAGATGGCGGGACCTAAAGACGAGGAGCTGAAGTGCGAGGAGGACGGCGGCGGAGCCTGCTCCGACGACGGCGCCGATTCGGTCCACTCCTCGTGCTGCTTCCACTCGTCCCATTTCTCCTACTCCGAGCTCACCAAGGCCGACGGCGTGTCGCCGTCGCCCTCCGTCCGGTCGAAGCGCCGCGGCTCTGCCCCGACGACGCCTTGGGACAAGAGCAAGGCTGCGAGTCCATTCTCGCCGTTGGGCCCGCGCACGCCGAGAAGCGAGGATCGGGGCCGTCGCGCGCATTCCCCGAGCTCGTCGGCGTCCGTGGTGACATCTCAGTCGCTCAACGATCACGAGCTCCGGGGAACTGCTCAGTCCGTCAGGTCCCTGAAATTTCAGAGCGGCAGCGCGTTCCGCGCAAAAGAAGAAGTAGATGTGGACACCGTGAGCTCGAACGCCGCAAGTAGCAAACCAGTGCCACCGCCGCCGCCGCCGCCACGTCTGCCACCAGTGATGGTGAAACAGCAGGAGAGCGTCCTGACAGGCCGTGGTGATCCGACCGTCCCCCCACCGCCGCCGCCACCACCTCCGCTGATGTTACCACAACGACAGAGCGTTGAGACAAGTTGCGGTGGTCCGGCCGTCCCCACGCCGCCTCCGCCGCCGCCGGCACTGCTAGTACCGCAACGACACAATGGTCAGAGGAACGGTGGCACTGGCCCCGCCCTCCCGCCGCCTCCTGCGCCGCCGGGTCTGTTCAGGCCGAGCGCACCACCTGTCGTCGGCGAGAACGGCGCGCCGCTGCCCAAGCTGAAGCCCCTGCACTGGGACAAGGTGCGCGCCGCGCCCAACCGGCGCATGGTGTGGGACAGGATCCGCTCCAGCTCGTTCGAGTAAGCTCGGATCACCTTGTCTGTCCTCTTGCCGAGCGAATTCGAAGCGGTAACCGCTGCCTGGTGTCTCCTTGGCAGGTTGGACGAGCAGATGATCGAGTCGCTGTTCCGGTACACCGCGGCGAGGTGCTCGGCGAAGCACGAGGAAGCCCAGAGCCGGAGCCCCTCGCTCGGGCACCACGTCCTGGACCCCAAGAGGCTGCAGAACATCACCATCCTGATGAAGGCCGTCAACGCCACCGCCGAGCAAATCTACGCCGCCCTGATGCACGGTGAGTGCTCCAATAAACTGCCCCTGATGAACCAACGCATCTGGACAAGCTAGCGCGGATCTTTGACTCGTATTTTTTTTTGGGCACGGTCTTCTTGGTCGTGTTGGTTCAGGGAACGGCCTGTCCGTGCAGCAGCTGGAGGCACTGATCAAGATGGCGCCGACCAAGGAAGAGGTCGACAAGCTCGAGAGCTACGACGGCGACGTCGGCAGCCTGGTCGCGGCCGAGAGGCTCCTCAAGGTGGTGCTCACGATACCGTGCGCGTTCGCGCGCGTCGAGGCCATGCTCTGCCGGGAGACCTTCGCCGACGAAGTCAGCCACATCAGGAGGTCGTTCGAGATGCTCGAGGTAAGCGAGAGACCGAGCATGCAGATGGTCTCAATTATTATCTCGTGATGATCGGATTGTACTAACATTATATCTTCAAATGATGCTGTTCTTGCTGTCTGAAAGGACGCGTGCCGGGAGCTGATGTCGAGCAAGCTGTTCCTGAAGCTGCTGGAGGCCGTGCTCAAGACCGGGAACCGGATGAACGTCGGGACGGCGCGGGGCGGCGCCATGGCGTTCAAGCTCGACACGCTGCTCAAGCTCGCCGACGTGAAGGGCGCCGACGGGAGGACGACGCTGCTGCACTTCGTGGTGCAGGAAATGATCCGGTCGTCGCAGAAGCCGGCGGCGCGCGCGGCGGAGGCGCCGCCGGACATCGTGACCGGGCTCGCCGCCGAGCTCACCAGCGTCAGGAAGACGGCGACGGTGGACCTGGACGTGCTCACCACCTCGGTGTCCGGCCTCTCGCACGGGCTGTCCCGGATCCGGGCGCTGGTGGGGGCGGACCTCGCCGGCGACGAGCGGGGCCGGTGCTTCGTGGCCCTCATGGCGCCCTTCGTGGCGCAGGCCGGGGAGGTGATCAGGGAGCTGGAGGACGGCGAGCGCCGGGTCCTGGCGCACGTCAGGGACATCACCGAGTACTACCACGGCGACGTCGGCCGGGACGAGGCCAGCCCGCTCCGGATCTTCGTCATCGTCAGGGACTTCCTGGCCATGCTGGAGCGGGTGTGCAAGGAGGTGAGGGGAGCCAGCAGGGGCTGCTGCCACGGACCGAATGGTGCCCCGAGCAACACTGTATGACAGATAGTACTCCGGAAACGGGAAGGGAACAACACTGTAATTCTTGGTTTTGCCGTTGTTCTTGATCGTTAGGAACGAGTTCGTTGTAGATCAGAAGCTTGTGTTTCTTCTTCATTTTCATGCGCATTCCATGGACACTGGAGTGGACAGTACCCATAGCAATTAGCGAGTCACTCAAATCTGATGCTGCAAGCCTTTTCTTGCATCTGATACTCGAAATAGCTTTTGGAGAATCTAGCAGCTTCAACGTGGAGATGTGTGGTTGGGTGAATTCAAACTTGGGACCGAAACGATCCCCACACCGCCACACGATCTCTGCAACACAAGTTGCCGTTTGTGTGTCTCCTCGTTTTGTCCACATTTGTCTCCGTTTGCTTACTTTTCTGCCCCTGTGGGATTTGAATTCGTATGCGTCGCCTGCGGAGTTTCAGAGCGCCACGTTCAGTTCAGAACCCCTGCTTGGTTTCTCTGCCGCTTTGTCTGCCACGTGCTCGCGGCCCGTGTGGGTGTGTGGGTGACCAGTAGCGCTGTCTGTCGCCAGCCATAACCCTTTTGGCAGGCCCAGCGAGCCGGCGAGGCCCGCCTCTCCTATCTTTCTCGCAGCCCGGGAAGTCGCGCCGCCTCGCGACGATATGTTGGGCCGCTCGTTTGGCCCAAACCCAGCAGTCAGCCTTTGGTGAGACGGCCCGATAGTTTTTGAACTATGTTGGAAGAGTTCCCGTTGCTTCACGTTAAAAAAAACTCATCCCGCTTCCTAATATAAAAAGTATTATTTTAGTAATCCCTCTTCCTAATATAAAAAGTATTATTTTAGTAACAGGGGAAGCTCCGGCAGCTCCGGCAGGTTACTAATTTCATTTGCAATATTAAAATATTTTCGGTGATTATGAAAACACACCTCCCTCCTACTCGATCTTACTCTACAGTAAGTGACTTTCTGTATCCAATTCTTTAAGTATTATTATTGATGGAGAGAGAATATATATATAATATGAGAAATGAGTAATGCGCTAGAGATGCTCTTTATCACACTTGAGCAGTTAAAGGAGCTACCAATGAATTCGATATGCAGCCGTGCAGCCAAGGTGTGGAAAGAATGCCAAACTTACATCACTGCATTTTTTCAACCCTTGCTAATAATTCCATGTCTCATCTTAGTATGAGAGTAGAATCTCAAACCTACTACTTCTTTCGTTCTAAAATATAAATTCTTTTTATTTTATTTTTTCTATATTTATAACTTTGCTAGATGCATAGTAAATATTATGGATCTAGAAAATTAAAACAACCTATATTTGGAATGGAAGGAGTAAGCGTTTTGAGAAAGCATTTTCTAAAGAAAACTATACCTGCGGGGGAGACTGCCTCGATGGCTACACTAAAAAGGAGACAGTCAGCACCGTGGGAACAGTGGTATCACTAAGCCTGGACAAAATAAGCTTAGAGGGCCCATCGGGCCGATTTGGCCTAGAAAGGGCAAAACGAGCCAAAGGCGAGGGTCACAACCAAAGGGCTTTCTTCAAGGAGGCCCGACGGCAGGGGGATGCTTGTCCACCCGTAAGGGGGAGCTCCCTTTGGAGCAAAGGAATTGACAAGTGAGGGGTTTTTTACTACACCCCCATATGATGGCGGCAGCTATATATCGTGCTGCACTGTTGTCGCGGGTGGGACCTGAGGACGACGCATCTTCCCTGTAAAAACACCATGATTTCGGGAGAGATGTGCTTACAGGCAGCGGGGTGAACGACCTGGGGGGACGCCCCTCTCGGGTCACGTCACCTCACCCGAATCGGGCGGTGGTGTGGGACCCCGCTATTACTGCCATCACATCAGGGGTAACCCCCGCTATCCCGAAAAGGGTGACCCCGAGGAGGAGTGGGTCCGAGCCCAAGACCTGCGCCTCGGCCAGAGGTGGTGTCCGCCTACAGGTCGGCGCCCTCCATCGGACGGTCACGTCACCTCACCTGAACTGGACAGTGGTGCGGTACCCACAACCATTACTGCCCGTCACATCAGGAGCAACCCTGGGGGTGGCGCCACTGTGATCTCGGGACACGGAGGAAGGAGACCCCGAGACCACGAGGACCCTGGGATAACTGCAGAGAACCCCTGGGGTCGCGAAAAGGGTGACCCAGGGAGGAGTGGGTCTGACCCGCAGACCTGCGCCCAGCTAGAGGTGGGGCCCGCTTGCGGGTCCGCGCCCTCCATCAGGTGGTCACATCACCTCATCTGAACCGGACGGTGGTGTGGGACCTACCACCATTACTGCTCGTCACATCAGGAGTAACCTCGGGGTAGCACCGCCGCTACCTCGGGACACGGAGGAAGGAGACCCCAGGAGCACGAGGACCCCGGGATAACTACATAGGACCCCCAAGGTCGCGAAAAGGGTGACCCTAGGGAGGAGTGGGTCTGACCTGCAGACCTACACCCCGGCCAGAGGTGGTAAATACCTCCCGACGGATGAAGTAGTATAAATAAGGTACACATTGAACTAGGGTGTTATGCCTCAGAGCGACTCGAGCCTGTCTAAACCACCATGTCACTCGTACCTCTTTTAAGCACGATCCCTAATGTGTGTTACACCTCTGGCCGGATCTCTAAACGAGGGATCCGTCTAGTACATAGTGGTCCGTTACCTATATTTAATCGAGGGATCCGTCTAGTACATAGTGGTCTGTTACCCATGAGAAAGGCTGGACCCCAACTATATTTGGACATGGGATAGATGAGGGCATTGGCGTATCTAGCAGGGTGGCCGGCCCACCCTAAACTTTGCATCTCTAAGGTATAAATATAAAAGTTATTCATCTAACAAATAACATATATGCAAATTTGAGGTTTTAACTGTTGGTTTTCTAATATTTGAAATTGTAAGATACCTTATTACTATATTATTAGATGTTTTTGATGAGTTTTATACTAGTATAGTATAATATATTTGCCGCCATAAAATTTTTATGTCAAGTTGGCCCACTCTAGCCTAAAATTCTAGATTCGCCACTAGGTGGGGACCTTTTTTACAACGCGCAGTTAAACTGCATCACCTTCGGCAAAGAAATCTGCTCCTCATAGGAGTCTGAACTCCCGCTGGCAGAAAGCATCTTCTGAGACTAAACAAAATAAGGTCCAAGTTTGAAAGCTGGGACAACTGGAGTAGATCGATCAAGACAAAACAATGCAAAACGGCCTTCACTTAAGGAAGGAGGCACCCCCGCCAGTGCCGTCTGGCTCTCGTCTCGTCACTCGATAGTAGACGGAGGAGGAGGAAGCAAGGCGTGGACTTTTCTGCCGGCCGGGTGACCCGGGTCGCGGAAGGCAAAGGGCACATACGACGTCGCAGCTCATAGCGGGGCGATTTTTAAAATTTTAAACTTTTCAAAAGAATATTTTAAAACTAACCTGGTTCAAAATTTAACGGCCGGGGCGGCAGAGCTGTGTGGACTCCTCGTTTGTTCGTGGTCGTCGATCGACTCTAAGGGCTAGTTTGGGATGCCGGGGATTAATCCGCAGGGCTTCGCTCCCCTAGGCCCCCCATCCCTGTGCCCGTCAGAACCCAGGGGTGCGCTCTCCCCGCAGGTGCCCATCCCGGGCAGCATTTGGCGCCTCCCCTGGTCCTGCGGGATGATTACTCCCTGCTGCTGCGCTGCTTCCGGCTGCTGCTGCCGAGCGGATTGCTGCTGCTGCTGCCGTTCTGCTGCTGCTGGCTGCCAGGGCCCTGTTTGTTTTCGTATCACAACTACGACACACGATTTCCGAGAAAAGAATCTTCAATACATGGAGTACTAAACGAAATTTATTTGCAAAACCTTTTCACGGATGTGTGTAACTTTTCGAGACGAATCTAATGACGGTAATTAATCGATGATTGGCTATAGTGATGCTACAGTACTCAACTTCTAATCGTGCGGTCAAATGCCTCATTAGGTTCGTCTCGCGAAATAGCGCAGGGCTGTGGAGTTAGTTTTACAAATTGCATTCATTTAATACCCCTAATTATTAGTCAAAATTTTTGTGCTACTTGTGCTACTCACAACCAAACAGGGCCTAGGCTGCTCGGCTGCTGCAGCTGCAGCCAAGAGCAGCCCACTCCAGCCCTCCGAACACGGCGACACGGGGACGTACACACACATTGGCATGTAACTCAAAATCCTAGCATGTGCGAAAACTCAAAATCTACGACGTACAAAATATATTCAGCAGAAGCAGAAGACGCGGTGAACAGGCTGCCAAAGGAAGAAAGAAACAATACTAGGCATCATCATCAGGAGTAAAAATATGATCAGTAGGAATTAAAATTTAATTGTTTAAGCAGCACATATGCAATACACAATGAACTAAAGATCATGAAGCTTCACTAGATATAGCTAGTAGCAACCTTTTACCATCGACTAGATCTTAAATTTCAAAAAAAAAACTAGTCTACTACAACCTAGATAAATTGCTTCAGAAACCAAGTAGCCACTAGTCTACTACTTAGCGGCTGCTCATGTCATACCATACGTTCTTGCAGTTAAACACATGAAGCTTCACACATGAAGTTCAGTGTCATACAATACTAGGACTACTACTTTCTAACTCAGCTACTGGTAAGTGTCTAAAGCAAATGAGTGGCACAACTAGAAGAAGAAGAACAAGAGGCTTACTGAATTTGGATCTGCAATAAAATAATGTTGCTGGATTCTGAATTCTGGATAAAGTAGCTTCTAATTATTATTACTAATGGCTTACTGATGGATATTTGAATTGGCCAAATGGATATCTAATTTTTTCAATGCATAGGGTATCTTGCTGGACATTGGCCAAATGGACACTTTTTGAATTATGAACAACAACACTGAATGTATCCTGTTTGGTATTTCAGTCTGAATGGTCTCTGAATTCTGAACAACAACACTGAATGCAACAGCATAGTAACAGCTCTGAATGCTTTTGACCTGTGTATAAAAATAGAAGATACTGCATGTAACCTGCCTGTCAGTGGTAGTGACAATTCTTAGATGCTTCTGAATAACCAGATGCACCATGAAGCAAACCACTGAATAACCAGATGCTTCTGAATTTAAGATGCTAGTCACAAGCACTATATTACAGATCATGACTCACGCATTCCACTGAATACCATAGCATTTAAGTTGCAGGTAACTTTCTGTACATGTGCAAGTTAAATTCAGAACTAGAGTAAAGAAACCTGGAAAAAAGACATGTGCATGTCCAAGTGAAATCAAACTGAAAACTCAGACTCCATTAAAAGGTAAAGATTCTTACAGGTTCCATTTTCTGCATAACTGTTTCATCAACTAAACTACTCTAACATAATAGAATTCATCAACTACCTCGGTTTGGTTTACATGTAGAACTCTAAGCCAGAGGGAGAGACTAAATCAAATAGAGCAAGGGCTAAGTAATTAATCATATTAAAAGATCAAGGTAGTGATCATGTAGTAGCTGTGTAGTGAATAAAATCCAATCAGAAAGAATAGGATCTTTATTGGTAACCCTATCCTTGCTTTGTTCAGCTTGGTGGCAGAAAACCTGTTCCAAAAAGATTGAATTGCATTGAAAAGGTGACTGTTATTTCCTTATTGGTCACTACTATCGGCTAATGTGGTTTTGTCGGACCATTGCATCTGCCTACATAAAGAATGAAACATTTCTTATTTAAATACACTATGACATTGCAGGTATAGAGCAATTCACAGATTGGATTCCAACAATGGAACTTAGATTAGGTCCAATACTACTTGACTATGAAATTCAGTCCAGTGCTATGCTGTATCTGAATTTCTGAACTGCATAGCTTTTTACCAGTGGAAGACAAGAGAGAGACTGATTTCTAGGACTCCCAATCAAAAACTCTAAAAATTTGTACCAAAAACTCTAAAAATTTGTACCTGGTCACGAGAATTAGCATATAGAACAGGCGCTACAGCTAACTGTTTCAGCAAGCAAAAGCTCTAAAAATCTATACCTGGTCATCGGAATTAGCATATAAAACAGACGCTACAGGTTTCAGCCGTGTGAACAAACCTCCAGTGTCTGTGGAAGGGAGGAGATGCCTTCAGCAATCGAAAGATGGTGTCGGAGGACTCTACACCGGGGAGGAGCAGGGGAAGAAATCATCAATTTCACAAGATCTATTCTAAGAAGTAAGCACACCCTAGAAAAAATAGGAAGGGGGAAGGAAGAGGAAATGGAGAAGGAAAAGGGGGTTGCAGGAAACGAGCATACAGATAGATGCTGAGCCACAGTTTGGAGGTGAGGTGCCGGTGGCCACGAAGACGGAGACGGAGACGCCGACGGCGTGGAAGTAGTGGCGGCCATGAAGGCAAAGGTGTGGAGATGTGGAAGCAACAGCTGTGGAGGAGGGGACGATGGAGGTGGGGAAGAAGGTCGGCCGTTCGCGGCGGCAGCCGTTCGTCGCATCTCGCGAGCAACACGGAGAGCTCGAGACTCGGGAGAAGACGGGGGATTGCTCCCCGACCTGTCGAGGTGGGGCGTGTTTCCCCGTGGAAAGGAGGCAGATCGGGGCGTGAGAACCCTGCCGCGTGGTGTTCCAAATGTCCGATTAAATCAACCCGTGGATTGTATTCCCGTGGTCTTCCCACCCGGGGAAAACGTAGGGATCCCTGCGGGGATTGGAGTTTCGAAACGAAGCCTAAGCGGATTACATATATCCCGGCGCCACCGTCACGGTCGACGGCAGCAGGCACAGCGACCCCGATCGACCAACACCAACACGGGCACCGCTGTGCATGCCTAGCTAGCACAGCTCAAGCTCAAACGCCGCAGCGGCCGACCGGCCGGTGGTGTTCGCCTGTTCGGCACTTCGGCCCACGCATGCATGCACGCACGCAGGCACGGACTGGCACACGGCACGGCACCTGTTGCCCGGCCGAGCCCCGGGGTTAAATACCGCGCCAGCCACCGGGCATTGATCGAGCAACGCTGCCGAGCGCGGGCGGTTCCGATCCCGTGCTTTCTCACCGAGCGCTCGCCATCAGAGCAAGGCGTCGCCATGGCCAACAGCGCTCCGCCGGTCGGCGCGTGGTCCTCCGGGCTCTGCGACTGCTTCGACGACGTCGAAGGCTGTAAGTCCTCGTCCCCTTCAACGTCAACCCAACATGGCATGCGCAATGATCAATGCATCTTCGTGCGCCTCATGCGCTGCTTGCTTGCACTGTTCACGTCTGCTCCCCGCGCGCAGGCTGCCTGACGTTCTTCTGCCCGTGCGTCACCTTCGGGCGGATCGCCGGCATCGTGGGCCAGGGGGCCACCTCCTGCTGCGCGAGCGGGGCGCTCTACTTCCTGCTGTCGGCGGCGGCGGGGCTGGGCTGCCTCTACTCCTGCTGCTACCGCTCCAGGCTGCGGGCCCCGCTACGGGCTCGCGGACAAGCCCTGCGCCGACTGCTGCGTCCACCTCTGCTGCGAGCCCTTGGCGCTCTGCCAGGAGTACCGCGAGCTCAAGTCACGCGGATTCGACATGTCCCAAGGTAAGTAGCAGTGCGTTCCTCGCTCGCAGTCGCCGCGGCTTTCCCGTCAGGGTGTTGACGATGAGCTTATCGCTGCAGGATGGGAGGGGAACGTGAAAGCAGGTGCTGCAGCAACCGCCCCGCCCCCACATGAATCCCGGGATGTCGCGCTAGCGCAGCGCGTGCGTGCAGCCGGCCAGATCCGTGCACGGTGTCAAGCTTCCGATCGACTCCAATTGTATATGCTTAATTACCTTTTTGTGGCGTACGTGTTAGTTTCGACCTATGTATTCGGTGGTGTAATGATCGTCTTCATCAGTCACTATCTGACGATCGTCTATGCTTAATTACCTCCCCCCCCCCCTTATGTGCGAGGGATAAGAAATATGTTTACATGCATGGACAATATTCCATTTCTCCATTAATACTACGGTACAATCAATTTGTGTGTAAAGATTGTGCCACTGTACATATCTATTTTTTTTGTCATTCGTGATAATGTTATATGCTAGTGCTAAATTTGTGTTTGTGAGAATGTTATACGCTAGTCCCACAAACACAAATTTATACACTAACATATAAATTTATATGTTTGCGAGAATGTTATACGCTAGTCTCACAAACTTGGCGCTAGCGATCGCCGAGTTTCCAACTAGATTCGTCTCGAAAGGAAGAGGGACCTCGAAACCAAATATCTTTGACCTTGGTTAAAATTAAAAGACTAGCGCCATGCAACTCAACCTGCTAGTGGTTTGGGCTCAAACCAGTCTTTGTGGTTTGGTTTTGCGTTTGGGCCAACATAAAAAGAAAGCATAACTGAATATATTAGCAGAATCAGGTCAGGTAGTTGCGAATATTTACCTCTGACGTGCCAATAATTGGGATAAAAGAAATCGATGGATCGCTTTGTCAAGGCAGATGTTTGAGTCATGCCATGCCTCAAGCTTTGTGTATATTGACGCCAAATCTAACCATGCGTCCATCTCTAACTTATGTAGGGATTTAACCTGTCAAGGCCAAGTAGATAATGAGCGAAAAAGAACAATGATATTTTCATTGGAGTATAATAAAGAAGAGGTTCGGTGGTAACCGGGCTGGGATAGCTAATGGGTTGGTTTGGTTTGAACTGACAATTTAGATGGATTCATCTGGTCTGGCTTGTGGATCCCCATCATCCGTCCCTGATGCCCTTATCCTCTCGTCAACAGTGGCAGCGACGGCGGCTCATCAACAGCGGCAGCGTCGGCGGCGCAGCTGCTGGCGTTCGCTCGTGGGGGCTCGACAGTCGGCGCCGGACCAGGGAGCTCGCCGTTGTCGCGCTCCCACTTATGGGTGGGCAAAATACCCGAAACCCGAAAACCGAACCCGAAAAACCCGAGCCCGAACCCGAAAAACCCGAACCCTAATTCGGGTTCCAACCCACGGTACCCGAAATTATTACGGGTAATTCTGGTATCAGGCCACGGTACCCGAACTACCCGAAATGCCCGAACAACAGTCCAGCCCAAGTGTTTTTGTTCAGCCCAGCCCACCAAGTCTCCTTTACCTTGCATTCTTTCCATTAGCAACATGACAAGGCCCACCAGCCCATAATGCTTCCCACGGCCACCACTTCCACTAACCCTATCCTGCACCCACCCGGCCACCCACGCCACAACGAATCGGGGGCGGCGTCGAGGACTGGAGGCAGCGGCGCTGAGGACGGGATGGCAGCGAGCGGCGCCGCCGAGGACGGGAGGCGGCGCGGGCGATGGCGTTGAGGACGGGGCGATGGGTAGGCGGCGCGGGGCGTCCAGGCGTTGAGGATGAGCGGGGCGTCCGCGCCGAAGGCGGCGCAGGGCATCCGGCGCTGGAGGAGGTGGTGTGGGCCACCGCTATCACCGCGGTGAGGCAGCAGAAGGGGCTCTACTCCGCCGCCGCTCTCTCGGCTCCCACGCTCTACTGCTCACTCGTTGCTTGGCAAGTTGAAATCGGGCAGTTCGGGTAAACCCGAACCCGAACCCGAATTTTCGGGTACCCGAAATGTCGGGTTTTTATTATTTCGGACAAATTTCGGGTAACAATTCTCAAAACCCGAAATTTCAAAAACCCCAAAAACCCGACCCGAAAATTTCGGGTTACCCGAATGCCCACCCGTACTCCCACCCGTCTGTCCGTGGATCCGCTAGGTACTCCTCCTCCTCTTCTCCCATGGATCGATAGGAATACTGCTAGCCCTATGGGATCTTCGAAGCTTGCTGATATGGATGCCGGAGAGGAGGTACTCGGGTGTTCGACCACCCGGTTAAGATTCGTTGCTGAGGTCGATGTTGCAGCCTGGAGGCGTCTAGACTTGCTTGGTGCGTGTAAGGGTCTGAGTGGTGTTCTTGACAGTGAGTTGAAGGATCTGTCTCTTGACCGTGAGTTGAACTAGATTCACAACATTTTATTAGCATTCTTCTAGCTTTACTTTGGTCTGAACTGTGTTTGTTCCATGTTCCATGTACTCAACAATAAAATTTCTGTGTTCAAGTCATTCTTATTTTCCACATGAGAACTAGATTCATAGCAGTTTATTAGCATTCTTCTAGTTTTATTGTGGTCTTAACTATGTTTGTGTCATGTACCAACAATTAATCAGTATCAAGTTTTTTGATAAGTTATATGTCTGCCACTTCAATATCTACTTTTTTTGACACCTAATTCAACTTTACAGTTGGTGTCAGCTAAGACATTGGAAGTTTGTTAGCTTGTTAGAACCAAGTTATTTGTGTGCTTCCTTTTTTCCATTCGAGTTCAAGATTCATAACATTTTATTATCATTCTTGGGATTTCTCATTGGTCATTGTTGGGAGTCATCTTGGATAGCTGCAGCCAAATTTCTTGCTGAACTTGTTTCATATACGGATTAGTTTCATTACCTTTTGTTTTGATGAACTTGTCACAAGCTTGAGGGTGTCTGGTGTAGGTCTTTCACACGGTGCTACTAGTAAAGGATCGCCACAGAAAGCATCAATATAATCTGAGCTTGAAGCAGACGCTTGAAAGCTCTGATGAAGCTTTATACTAACTGGAGAACTGCAAGCGCTTTTGTAGTCTGGTGATATGGTGGTTCTCGGTCTGGTGGTCGTCTTTATTAGCTCATACTGTTGTTTGCAAGTGTCTGTAAATTAAAACTTGTAAACTCCTGGGAACAACCCTTGTTGGTGGATCTCTTTGTGTCGTAGTTTGAATCAGCCGTAGGTGCATGTATCCTAGGCTCCCCTTTCTCTGTTTTTCTGGTTGTCAAACTTCTGGAATTTTCGTTTGATTCAATCGAAATGACGGGTTGGAGCTGAGCTTTGCGTCGAAAAGAGTTCACAGTATGTTTTCTCTTTTCGCGGAAAAAAATTCACACGGTACGTTTATATGTTTGCTTCTGCCATTCAAGCTTGGTTGAGTTGGGTTAAAACTGTGGATTCTGAGGTGGGTTGAAACTGTGAGTTTGGATGTGGGTTGGTCCAATTTGGTTGAGATGATGTATGCAGTTTGGTTTAATTTAATTTTGGAAGATAATGGGGTGGGGTGGTTTGGGGTGCTATAATATATATTATGAAATGGTTCGGTCCAGTAATGGTTTGGGGTGCCAAACCACTAGCAGGTTGACATGCAACATGGCGTCAAGCCAAATAGAGTATCAATAGTTCACTTGCATCCAACCACCGAGTGAATCGCTCATGTCTATGATGGATTACGAATAATACAACAAATTGAAAAGAGCACATGCAGGGAGATAAGGACTGTCTGTATATCCAAGAAGGCAAAAGTTTATGGCAAATACTCAGTGGAGGTTGCCTAAGTGGCGTGGATATTTAGAGGCATTTAAATTATAAACCCTAAACACTAGTATGTATGTGACACATGGTGTGTTCTACAACCGGTAAAGCTAGGTGGTCAATGGA
The DNA here is from genome assembly GCF_016808335.1 of Panicum virgatum. Classification (NCBI taxonomy): domain Eukaryota; kingdom Viridiplantae; phylum Streptophyta; class Magnoliopsida; order Poales; family Poaceae; genus Panicum; species Panicum virgatum. The sequence goes on along the minus strand of NC_053151.1, from coordinate 33,081,526 downwards.
GTATTTCGTAATCTACTTGGACGATAATATAAAAGACGCCTGTCCATGGACACGACGATTTTAATTTTATTGGCACTGCCTTGATTGTCATACACGTTAATGATTTAAATGTCATCTTCAGGAGGACTTATTGTACCAGGTGCTGGTCACTACTATCTAAAGAGGAAGATAGCTTAGGTTCATCTTGATGAAGGGATGCAAAAGTTTGAAGGTGACTGCAATGGAAATCTTCAATAACTCCGGCTGGAACTTCGGAAGCAGGATCAAGAACTAGTGCAGGCTGTTTTTAGTCTTTAGTTTTGATCTTTGCTGTCCTTTTTGCCTAGGACTCTAGCGTGTAAGACGTTATGTTTAAGAGTTTTGTTATAATGATTGTAAAGTATCAATGGGTACTTTCAGGTACTTTTGCCATAAATTTTTTTTCTAGTCGTTGATCAATAGAAGGTATTTATAGAAATTAAAATTAAAATAGTATTTGGTCCCATTTTTTGGTACTTGGACCCACATTTTTGTACCACTAGGTACTTTAATCTAGGTACTTCCAATCTTGTCCACCGTACGATTCTGTCAGATGGACGACTCTTATTTTCTTAAACCATTGTAAAAATTCTCTATGTTTAAAACTGCATTTTGTACTCAAATGCTACGAGCATTATTCACACTGTGAATATATGCTGAGGTCGAAATTATCCTTAATCTAAAAGAAAAATACAAGTTAATGATCTATTATCTTATTATTTGGCTAGTCTCCACGTTCGCTCTCAAAGCCTAAAAATTCCCACGTTAATCAGAGAAAATAAGAGAAATTAAAATTATCCACCACTGCCGTTATGATAAAAGTCGACCCAAAATACCCCTGTGTCCGACTAAATATAGCCCACCACGCCATAATAAAGAAATTAATCCAACCACCGCCATTACGAAAAAGTCGACCCAAAATACCCATGTGTCTAACTAAATATAGCCCACCACGCCATTATAAAGAAATTAATCCAATATTTAACAACTAGCATTGGGTAAGCTAGGATATTCTTAAAAATTACTATCATGATTTTTAATTCATTTTTTCTATGGGCATCAACATTGATAAAAAAAATTCACGACAAGTTTTAGAAAAATATTTGCACACCACAACACCAAGTAGAAAAGTTGTAGCCTCACAGTGTACTGAAATATTTTATTATTTGGTCAACAAACGGAGCCTTCACGTTCGATCTCAAGGCCTAAAAGTTTCCACGTTAATAGGAGAAAATAAGAGAAATTAAAATTACCCACCACTGTCATTACGATAAAAATCGTCCCAAAATACCACTGTGTTTGACTAAATATAGTCCACCATGCCATTATAAAGAAATTAATCCAATATGTAACATAATGATGAGACTCTAAACAACTAACGTTGGGTAAGCTAGGAGATTCTTAGAAATTACTATCATGATTTTTAATTCATTTTTCTACCGGCATAAACATTGATAAAAAAAATTTCGGACAAACTTCAGAAAAATATTTGCACACCACAAACACTACGCTAGAAAAAGTAGAAAAGTTGTAGCCTCACATTTTACTGAGAAATACTATCATTTTAGTTGAATAATTGTATCCTTATAGGAGCGATGAATATTATTTTTAGCATACAATCAAAACATGTATAGACAATGTGTTCTACTTACTAACATTTCAGTCAGAAGTCATGTTGAAACTAATAAATGGCGCTGAAAAAACTAGAAACAACATTATGTCAACCATTGTTTATCTCACTATCTTAGTCAAATCAGTTGCAACATATTTGAATTGATTAAATGAGTACCCAAGGCTAAGGGAGGAACAAAATAGATGCACTAAATCCATATTCCATTGGAAATGATAAGGGGGACGAGAAAAAAAAGGAAAAGGAAAATGAGAAAAAGGAAAGGCCGTAAGCCAGCGCGGATACGGAGTGGACGATGCGGAGGAGTGGAGTGTGGAGTATGGAGGAACTATTATCGGATTAGGGGGAACAACGAAGAAATGAATGGTTGATGGCGAATAGGATTCACACACTCTATCGATTCTACGAATTAAGCAGGGAATGAGAGAGTAAACCTCTCTTTTTTGTCTCTCCCCTCGAGCAACCAAGATAACAGCAAACAATAAGCAGCAACACCAGCAGGTGAGTACCAGGAAGACGCCAAGAAGCTGCCGCAAATCATTGACTTAGAATCCAAATTAAATAAATAAAACATTACACTACAACATTAACTGTAACACATAAACCTAAAAAATGCTCAAAAAATTTCTTATGTAAAAAATAACACTACCTCCAAATGAATAATAATCTGTTTGCATTTGACGCGATCCTCAAAATACAACTTTGAGTACTATTAAAAAATTTACACTTTAGTGAAACTAAATATTTTTTTAATCAACATATACAAATAACTAATTTAGAACTATCTCAAAATGGTATCCAATTCAAACTTAGAAGGAGTATGAAAATAAAATCAAATTATTGATCCTCAAAATAGCTTTAATAGATCTTGATTTTCGTCAACAAAAAATGCTTTATGAAAACTGATTAAAAAGATGTAATCTTAAATATACTTACACCAAGCCACACAAATAATAAATGTAAATAATTAAATAATTTAAAATATAATATTAGAGATGGTAACATCTAGCCGCGCAAATGCACGGGTGATCTTCTACTTACTAGTATTTAGGACGTCGATGCAAGCAGGAAAATGCTGACGAGTAACAGTCAAGAATATCATTTTTTTATCCACAAGCAATGTTCAGAGCAGAGCCTTGCAAAATACGGTTGGTTTCCACGACAACAATTCTTGCCATCTGATTCAGTGCCCAGAACGCCTTACAGGCTCGCACAGCTACTGTGCATCATAGATAAAAACACCAGGACGTGTTTAGATGAAACGTTAAAAAATTTTGCGATGGAATTTTGCTAATTTGAAGTACTAAATGAAGTCTATTTATAAAACTTTTTGTATAGATGGGTTGTAAATCGCGAGACGAATCTAATGATGCTAATTAATTCATGATTAATCTATAATTAACGGATGATTACTGTAGTACTACTGTTGCAAATTATGGATTAAGTAGGCTCATTAGATTCGTCTCGCGATTTACAGCCCATCTATGTAAAATGTTTTGTAAATAGATTTCATTTAGTACTGCATGTGTCCAATATTCGATGCGACTTTTTTTACTTTTACGAGATTTACGAGCCTGAATTGTACAGCGCGCTATACTACCAGTACGCGCCAACCTATGATCTATCCCCTGCTGCACCATCAGTCATTTGATCATTTCAGACTGCACAAGTGAGCTGGACACAAGAGGGAAAAAAATATCCTACATAGGAGTATAGCAGTTGAAGCCACTGCATAATCATGAAGAGAATTGGGGCAGGCCCTGCATTACCGGGCACCCTCCCGAGGTCCCATCAGGGTTTACCATTTCGTTTTCCGGTCAAATCCCGGTGTCTAGCGGAAACGGAATTCCGTTCCGAAATTTCGGTAAATTTCGGCGAATTTCGTTGAATTTCGGTCGAAATTTGTTGAATTTTGAATTTGAAAACGAAATATACCGAAAAATACCGAAATTTCGGATCCCGGTAACTAGCGGAAACGGAAAATTTTCCGAAATTTCGGCGAAATTTCGCCGAAATTGTTAACCCTGGGTCCCATACACGGCCATCATCCAATTTACTTCCGTGGATGGCCGCGCTGCACGCCGCGCCCTCCTTCCAGCACCCGGCACTCGCTGCCCGTGACGAGGCTGGGGAGCGCTCAGAACCAAAGAAGATGGTTGCTGAGTATTTTGATGCTAACTTTAGCGTCAAATACTTTAGCGTCAAAAGGTGCTGCCAACGCCCACGTGGCTGGCACACTCTTTTGTTCCGGTTGGTGTTACCAACCGGGACAAAATGTCTTTTTCTTCTTCATGTTTTTCTTTTCTCAATTCTTTTTTTATTTCAATTATACTTTTGCATTTCAATTAAACTTATGTATTGGAATTCAGTGTGTATGATCTCCACTAATATATATATAGTTACCTATATAATATTTGGCCTAGATAGTTTTCATATATAAATTAATTCACTTATATATATAATATATATATATATATATGTATACACATATCTATACATGTGAATTCCTTTACATATGAAAATGTCTAGGACCAATATTATATAAATATATATAAATATTATTGGAGTGCTTATATATATAATACATACATACTCATAAATAGAAATTTAATACATACACACATATATATTTACATAGGTATATTCATTCTTAATTACATATATACGCGTATATTATCATATTTGCTGCGATTGTCAATATTAGATAGTCCATCATAGTAGAATTCGCCATTTGGATCGAGGACTTGCTCAACAATAAATCCGGACAATTGTTCTTGAATCGCCATAATATTTTCCTCCGGTATGAGTTTATCGCGAATCTTCTCGACCTATGGAAAAAGGGGATAATCAATATCGACTAATTAAAATACGAGTTCAAATATTAACAAGTTTTTTACTTACTTCCTCCTCCCAATCTGTCCAGCCCTTTGGAGGACCTACCAGACCATGGATGTTCTCGCATACATAATATGCGCATAAATTAGTGCCTTGTTTCTGCCTCATACACTTTAAGAGAGAAGAAATTATCAGGTATTTACATGAATATATAATAAAACTAATGAATCGTGCAACGAATCATCCAAGTGTGTACCGCAAAATCTGTCTTGATCTTCAATTCCTTGTCAAATTTGCCTGCATGATTTTTAGCGAATTGTTTCCAAATCCTGTGCATGATTAGAACAATTATAGTCAAGTAACAAAGTGATTCAAATTATCGGTCATCGACGGAGTAGTGGTAGAATTACTTTTTCATCATGTTAAGAAGATTTTCGTATTGTTCTGGAGGTCTCCTCAATGAGTCCATAACCACGAGTAGGTTCTCGGGAATTATGACAATTAGGACCCAGTGTTCACTGCAAGATTATACGGAGGCAGTTCTTGGTAGTTAAGGTTTAAACAATTCGATTACAGAATAGAAAGAGTTAGACGGAAGGAATCACTCACGCAAAATTGTAAGGAAACAATATCATTTGCTTGTTGTGATGAACGCTTATGTACTTGAACAAGTTTTGGTATAGCTCATCGGTAGTGTCGCGGAGAATCCTCCAATTACAAGTAATTGGGTCGATGAAGCCGATGTGAGAGTATCCCTTTCTCCTGCAAGTTTGTATCTCCATTCTACATGATACCGAATAAATCAAGAGATCAGTATGTTGAGATCATGCAAAACAATACGTAAGGCGAGTAAAATACTTACAGAACCCACAAGCCCACCATAGAGATGTCGAGGGCCTCCTGATGGAATAGTTGGTAAATTTCTTCTCAGTTTATCCATATAATGGCCTCCCCTCGTAAGAAATCGTCATCTTTAATCTTTGCGCCCTGCATAAAGATGCAATCGGCCATCACACACATGTAGTGTTGGTGCAGCTTATACATTTGTGTTGAAAGCACTGACACTACTTCTGGGGGTACAAGAGATTTGCCGATCTCATACGTCCATTTGACGACAACATCGGCCTTTGGAATATCTTCTCCCCCTGCAATCTGAGCCGCCGTCAGGTTTGATTCTTTCAAAAATCTAACAAAGTCTTGTTCTTGCGTCGTCTGTCCCACTACGAGAGGCTCTATTGATTGTTTCTTTTGGGCTCTGAGCTGTGGAACGTCGGACGACAACGATTTTGATTGTCTCTTCTTTTTCTCAGTAGTTTTGATAATTGTGCGTTCGTAGTCTGAAGGGGGGGTCTCTCGGAATGAATTTTCTCTTATTTGCTTCGCACATTCCCTTAAAAAATTTCAAATCTATTGTATTTATCACTTTCTCGGGCTCCGGCTTCGGCTTCGGCTTGAAGTGCTCTTTAACTCTTTCTTGAGTTATCCGATCGCATTCTTCAAGGCTCATGTCTCAGGGTTTAATACGAGCCTCCTTGGTTTTCTTCTCCTTTTCCTTCTTGATTGGAGGCTCCTTAGCCGGTGCAGCTACCTTCTTTGCCAGCGGCCGTTTCTGCTTCTTTGCCGGTGGCTGAGGGGGTGACCATGGAGGCAACGGTGACGCTTGAGTGTTCATCGGCGCATGAGACGATGGTGATGGAGAATGTGCCGGTGAACCTTGCCGAGACAGTGCTGCCCTTGGGGAGTTTTGCGGAGATGCCGGCCTTGGAGAGGCATGCTGAGATGCTAGTCTTGGTGTTTGATCATCCGACTTTAGGACAATGTAGTGCTTATCCCATAGGATGTAGCCATGAATGGCTTTTGCTAGTGTCCTCTCCCCATCGCCTCCAGGAATATCAAGCTCGAGCGTCTCCCAACCCTGGCACACATGCTCCACGCCAACTCTTGTGTATCATAGCGGAATTCGCTACCCATGGTACACGTCCCCTGGTTGGGTTGGCATGACGGTACCGTACGCAACAGTGAACATTAAGTTCTTAACGGCAACGTGCAGGTCACAAGGTCTCCGCTGGGTGATCTCATCCACTGGAAATCGCTGCGGGGCCGTCGCTTCAACTGCGGCCTGGATCCCCGTTGGCTCGGCGACGGCGACGTCTGTGGAAGCGCAGCTGCTTTTCCGCTGAGACAGATGATCGGCTGCGACATTAGGCTTTGGAGGCATCGTTTGCGCTTGCTGTTGCTGGCTCATTGCTATGACCACTTGGCGTTGAACCTCTTCCTCTAGTCTTTGATCGTGTGACATGAGCCGTTCCTCTAGCCTTCGCAAGTGCTCCCGCTCATCTTTCATTCTTCTTTGCCGGCTTCTATATGATTCAATATAATCCCTTAACCCATACTTCCACGGAACCACACCTTTGCCTCTTATGCGGCCCGGATGCTCTGGATTCCCAAGGGCGTAAGTCAGCTCGTCCCTCTCTCTATCCGGCTGGAATGTTCCCTCGGCCGCTGCTTGTATGGCCTCCTGTAGTCTCTGGGCTGCTCGCTGGATGTTTGGCCCATAGATGCAGTCACCAGTCAATGGTTCCAAGCTTCCCCCGTGACCATAAAACCAGGTCCTTGACCTTTCAGGCCAGTTCATGGTCGCAGGTTGGATGCCTTTGTCAAGCAGATCCTGCTCCATCTTCTCCCATTTGGGTATTGCAAGCTTGTAGCCTCCTTGGCCTAGAGTGTGATGGTACACTTTCTTCGAGGCATTGTCTTTGGCCTTCTGCACCTTCTGAAGCACAAGCTCTGAAGACTTGTATTCCACAAATGCATCCCAGTGACCCCTGAGCTTTTCGAGCTCGCCGGTAAATACGGGTGTGGTCCCGGTCTTGATATATTTCTTCGTCAAAATTTTCTTGAATGATTGCAGCTATTCGGCCATCTTACTCAGGGTCCAGCGCTTGCATATCTCTTCGGATTCAGCTGGAACCGTGAAGTTTTTCTTAAGCTCCCGCCAGCACCATTCTTTTTCTCTTTCGGGTACCGCATCCCGTTCCTCGCTTGGATTGGAAGCTTTCCAGAGCCTGAAGCTGATCGGGATGTGGTCCCTGACAATACATCTGGATTGTCTTATGAATTTTTTGGTGGCAGCTTCTGTAGCGATCGGTTCGCCATCTGGACCAACTTCCGTTATAATGAACAACCCTTCCAGTTTTTTTGTTGGGCCTCGCCTCGTCTTTTTCTGCTGCGACGATGATCTAGACGGCTATAAAAAATATTCATAGTATTCATATAGATTCAGATGAAAATATGATTGTCACTACAAATAAGTATAGTTGTGATATGTACATTAGCACTTTGTTCAGTAGCAGCGTCATCCTGAATAGATGGTGGCTAAATTCCATCACCGGACATATTCAAATATATGTCGGTATTGCTGCCATCATCAGCTTGTTCAGCGACATCTCCTTGACCTTCGCCAATCATATTCAACAGGAACTGTTCGTCTTCCGCGTCTGTGTGTCGCGGGTCCATCGTAACTAAAATATGAATACAAATAAAACCCTTAAAAAATTCTCTAAATAACCCACATATTTAGATTGGGAACGATCGGAAACTATCGGAAACTATCGGAAACGATTCGGTCGGTATCGGTAATGATCGGAAACTATCGGAAACGATTCGGTTGGGATCGGTAACGATCGAATACTATCGGAAACTATCGGAAATGTTTATGTGTTAGCGCGAGTTTGCGAGCTCAAGAAGTAATATAAATGACATAATTAAATAATAAATGCATGATACATTAAAATATTTGTCTGACATAATTAAAGAATAAATACATGATAAATTGAACTCTTTGAATGACATAAAAAAAATACATGATAAATTAAAGTCTTTGAATGACATAATTAAATAATGAATACATCATAATAGAAATTCTCTCTAATTCTATATTTCCTTCTCTATTTCTCTCTAAATTCTCTCTAATAATATATCCATAATTTTTCGCTAATAATATATCCAAAATTGAATTCTAATAATATATCCAAAATTGAATTCTAATAATATATCCAAAATAGAATTCTAATAATATTTCCATAATTAAATTCTAATAATATATCCAAAATTGAATTCTAATAATATTTCCATAATTGAATTCTACTAATATATCTATAATTGAATTCTAATAATATATCCAAAATTGAATTCTAATAATATTTGCACAAAATTTTCACCTAATTCTAATAATTGAATTCTACTTAATATATAATAAATAAAATTAACACTTAATTCACTAAAATTTGCACAAAATTTAGGGTTTGGGGGCCGGGGCGGCAACGGCCCACGGTCGGTGCCGTTTTCACCTAATGCAGCTCGGGGCGAGGTCGGGACGGCGAGCTCGGGGCGGCACACGGGCGAGGCGGAGGTCGAGGACGACGACGGCGCAAGCGGCGCGTCGGTGGACGACAGGCGCGAGCGGGGAGGAGGGACGACGTCGGCGCTCGAGGTGGGGGCTCGGGGCGGCGGAGATCGGGGACGACGGCGCGGTGGGGCGGCGGAGCGCTGGGCGGCGCTCGGGGACGGCGGAGCTCAGGGCGGCGCTCGGGGATGGCGGACCTCGGGACTGGCGACGCAGTGGGGCGGCGGAGCTCGGTCGACGCGTCCTTTGGTGGCGGGGGATGGCGGCGATCCGGGACAACGACGACGGCGAGTAGGAGGCGGTGGGCGCAGGGGGCGGCGGCGGCAAGAGCGAGGCGGAGATCAAGAACTGACCAAGTGCTGGAGGAAGGCGGAGGAATGGGAGATATATAGGGTGGGGGGCTTTTGTCCCGGGTGAAGCCACGATCCGGGACAAAAGGCCCTTTTGTCCCGGGTGGTGGCTTCACCCGGGACTAAAGATGATTTTGGGCGGGCCGGGAAAATTCCCAACCCGCGGCCCACCTTTAGTCCTAGGTGGATCTACCACCCGGGACAAAAGGGCCCCGTTTTCCGTCGTTCCCGCCAAATCTTATGTTTGTTTTTGTTTCTTTTTACTTCTCTTTTAAAATTGGCTTTCATTTGTTAATTCAGTTAATAAAATTATGATTCCAAAAATTATGGAACAAAATTTCTTATCTCTATATAAACTTGATACACGCAACAAAAATAATTAATTTTCATTCAAGTGATTGGGTCAACGAAATATCTAACTTTTTTGAAATCATATTTGTTATTTTGACCATGCAAAAATATATTAGGTGAACAAATTTTTTCAAACTGTTGCTTTTCGACAGAAGGTGGATTCTATCACGATATTAATGTTTAAAAAGTGATTTTTAGATAAAATTAAGCAATTTCATGATATTAATGAGTAGTGTGTGAGTTTGAGAGATAGTGTGTGTGTTAGTGAGATTGTGTGTGTTAGTGAGAGAGTATAGTGTGTTAATGTGAATGTAATTTTATAAAATAAATAAAATTAGTTGAGTAATCCATTATTGAATGAAAATTATAATTGAGTCTGGTAATTAAGTGAAAAATATAAAAAATAATATATATATATATATATAACACATAAAGTATAATTGTACAGTACATATATAATAAAAATATTCGAATTGCGATTACGTTTTTATAAAATAATATAAAATGATTCAAGTACATGAAGGATTAGCGGTAATAGACTTTCTCTTCAAAAATGTCCCTTGATTATGATCACGGCGCAAGTATGGAGCATCATCATTGGCTAGCAGGATGTATGGATCAGCATTTACTTCGAAAGGTGGAATGACAGCAAAATTATTATAATCTTCTGACAAGTCTGTCTTGTCCTCCACTCCAATGATGTTTCTCTTTCATAATAGAACTATGTGTCGCTTAGGCTCATCCTTTTGCTTGTTTATCCATTTCTTTGGCTTGCTGGACATGTCCTTAATGTAGAAAACCTGAGCGACATCCTGGGCTAGGACAAATGGCTCGTCTCTATACCGAAGATTGTTGAGATCAACTATTGTCATCCCATACTCATCTTTTGTTACCCCTCCCCCAGATAGCTTAACCCATTGGCAACGAAATAGAGGCACCTTGAAATTGGGACCGTAATCCAGCTCCCATATCTCTTCAATGTAGCCGTAATATGTGTCCTTTTTTCCATTATTGTCCGTGGCATCCATACGAACACCGCTATTTTGGTTGGTACTCTTTTTATCTTGGGCTATCGTATAAAATGTGTTTCCATTTATTTCGTACCCTTGGTATGTTAAGATATTTCAAGATGGTCCCCTAGCCAATAAGAACAGTTGTTCACTTATATCCATGTTATGCATTAGATGCTTCCGCAACCAGCTGCAGAAAGTGTTCATGTGCTCATGTGTAATCCATGCCTCAGACTTTTCCGGGAAATTCGAGAGCAGAATTTTCTTGTGTTCCTCGATATATGGGTCAACCAAGGATGATTGTTGAAGAACCATATAATGCGCTTTCTTGAATGAGAAATCATCTGTGCAGACATAAGATTTCTTTCCTAATGTACCCTTTCCAGTTAGTCTCCTCTCATATCGCGATTCAGGGACTCCAATCGGTTTATGGTCATCAATATAGTCAACACAAAAGTCAATGACCTCCTTAGTTACGTAGGCACTGGCAATGCTTCCTTCTGGACGATCTCGATTACGAACACTTTTCTTGAGTACCCCCATGAACCTTTCGAATGGGAACATGTTGTGTAGAAATATTGGTCTGAGGATGTCAATCTCTTTGACAATGTGCACTAGAAGATGTGTCATGATGTTGAAGAAAGATGGTGGAAATATCAGTTCAAAGCCAACAAGACATTGCACCACATCGTTTTGCAGCATTATCAAATTCTCCGGGTCAATTATCTTCTGAGAAACTGCATTGAGGAAGGCGCATATCTTCACGATGGTTAACCGGACGTTATCAGGCAGAATCCCCCGCAGCACAACCGGAAGAAGTTCGGTCACAAGCACATGGCAGTCATGGGACTTGAGATTTGTAAATTTCATCTCTGCCAAATTTAAGATTCCTTTTATATTGGATGAGTATCCAGATGGAATCTTTATACTGCTCAAGCAGTCAAACATGGTTTCTTTCTCTTCCTTGCTAAGAGTATAGCTAGCAGAACTTAAGTATTGTCGTCCATTATCTCGCTGTTGTGGATGTAAGACATCTCGTTCTTCCATACGTTGCAATTCTTGACGTGCTTCTACTATATCTTTTGTCTTTCCGTACACTCCCAAGAATGCTATCATGTTGACGCAAAAATTCTTTGTGAGGTGCATCACATCAATTGCATGACGAACATCTAAGACTTCCCAATATGGTAGCTCCCAAAATATAGATTTCTTCTTCCACATGGGCGCCATTCCGTTTTCGTTCGGAACAGGTTGGCTACCAGATCTCTTTTCAAAAATAACTTCTAGATCTTTTACCATGTTGAAGACGTCTTTACCACTACGGTGCATCGGTTTTGTTCGGTGGTCCGCTTGGCCTTTGAAATGCTTGCCCTTCTTTCGTACCGCATGCCTGATGGGAAGAAACCAACGATGACCCATGTATACAACCTTCTTACAGTGAGTCAACCATATATTATCGGTATCATCTAAATAGTGTGTGCATGCTTTGTATCCCTTGTTCGAATGTCCTGACAAGTTACTAAGAGCAGGCCAGTCATTGATCGTTACGAACAGCAATGCTCGTAGGTTGAAGTTTTCCTGTTTGTATTCATCCCACATCCGTACACCTTCATCGCCCCAGAGCAATAAGAGTTCTTCGACCAATGGTCTTAGGTACACATCAATGTCATTTCCGGGCTGCTTTGGACCCGGGATAAGCACTGGCATCATGATGAACTTTCGTTTCATGCAGAGCCATGGTGGAAGATTGTACATACAAAGAGTCACAGGCCAAGTGTTATGACCACTGCTCATCTCACCAAAAGGATTCATGTCATCCGTACTCAAACCGAACATTATGTTTCTCGCATCCAAATCAAATTCAGGGTACGTTCTATCTATTTTTCTCCACTGCGACCCATCAGCGGGGTGTCTCAACATCGAGTCTTTCTTGCGTTCCTCTTTGTGCCACCGTATCAACTTAGCATTATCTTTATTTCTAAACAGACGCTTCCAACGTGGTATTATAGGCGAATACCACATGACATTCGCAGGAACTCTCTTCCAGGGAGGCTCCCCCTCGACATCTCGAGGATCATCTTTTCTAATCTTGTAACGCAATGCACTGCATACGGGACATGCATCCAAATTCTCGTACTCGCATCGGTAGAGGATGCAGTCGTTGGGGCATGCATGTATCTTTTGCACAATCCTAAAGGGCAAACAAGTTGTTTGGCTTCATACATTGTGGCAGGCAATTCGCTGTCCTTAGGAAGCATTTTTTAACAAGTTTGAGTAATTCACCAAATCTCTTGTCGGATACACCATTTGTCGCCTTCCATTGCAGCAACTCCAAGGTGGTGCCAAGTTTCTTCAATCCATTTTGACAATCTGGGTACAACAACTTATGGTGGTCCTCTAACAACTTCTGGAACTTCAACCTCTCTGTTTCACTCTCACAGTCTGCCTGCACATTGTGCAATGCCTGCCCCAGATCGTCGCTGGTATCATTTTCTGCTACATCTACTTCGGGCTCTTCCATGGGAATATCGTCATCGAATGCACCGATTCCAGCATTCCCAGGAAAGTGGTCGTCAAAATCTTCTTCTTCATTGTCTTCCATGGTAACCCCCTGTTGTCCGTGCTTCGTCCAACAAACATACTTCTCCATGAAACCATTTGCAAAAATGTGACTGTGTAGGATTCTTGAAGACGAGTAAACCTTGTTATTGTTGCAATGAACACACGGGCAACACATAAAACCATTCTGCTTGTTTGCCTCAGCCACAGACAAAAAATAATGCATGCCATCAATGAATTCTTTCGAACGTCGGTCAGCATTGTACATTCATTGTCGGTCAATCTGCATTTTAAATAAATCGATTTGAATTCTTTACACGTATCGAATAAATAAAATATATCAAACCTAAATTAAACTAAATGTAACATAACATGAATAATTAAAAGATATGCAATATCCATCATACATCTTGATTAATTAAAAGGAGTACTTAATCCATTACAGAACTTAACAAAGGAGTACTATACATGAAACTTAAAAATTCGGACAACAACACATAGGTTTTCAACCGTCCTTGCGTTGGAACGCAGAATGCTCTAACGGATTTCTTGCTGACGCAGAAGAAGATGGCGGAGCTGAAATCTCCGAGTTTGGTGGTGACGAACCGTAACGCCGCAATAAATCCTCAAGATCAAACGGAGGTTCCTCGCCCCTTGCCATGCATTCTCTATATTCTTTTTCCAAATAAAGGAGCGCTGCCCTATGAAAAGCACTAGGTTTTTTGGACCGAAGACCTACTCGAGTTGTGCCATTCTCTCCAGAAGGACAACGATCACCCCCACCGGCGCCACTCCCTCCGGCTGCTGAAGCCATATTTTACTGAAAAATACCTTAATTTTCCACAAAATTATAAATTCTTACCATTACAATGCAAAAATTATTTACTATTACAATTACAATGATCAGATTAATAACTCTTGCAAATAACAATGAAATCATATAAAAATACGAAATGTATCATTAATCCTTAAGAAATCTCTAATTAATTGAAAGAAATATCTATAACTTCTAATTACTTTGACACCCTTCAGTTCCAGGAGTACACTTTTTTCAATATCTAGAAACCCTCTAGAAGAAAAACAAACTTTTATTTCTGAAAATGTATATGTCAGTAACCTCAACCCTACGGTGATGACACTGCCTTTCGGGGGTACACGGTGAGGTACAAGGATGTCACCAATCTGCCAATCGTAGCACCAACATTTACGATTAATAGGCATAGCACTTGGCACAGGCAGCGTGCTCGTTGATATGCTCTCAGTACAACAACGGCCATGTTGACTGCGTCAAATGCTGTCTTCTTATCAATCGGAAGTGCTGGTGATGCGACCAACCGATTCGCGACGTCCTTATAGCGCTTCGTGTATCCCCGAAAGGTAGTGCCATCACCGTTGGATGGAGATTAACGACGTATACTTGTTTCGAAATAAAGATTTTTTTAGCTTCTAGATGGTTTCAATGTGAGCTTGAATAAATACATCACTAGAGTGTCAAAATAATCCATTCATAATACAAAAAATTCTAATATACTCATTTCATTAATTCATTCATGAATACAAAAATCAACTATCCATAATATGATCATATATACAAGTACATCACATGAAGTGTCTACACTCATTCTAACAATTTCTACTATCCACATACTCATCTAAATCTAAAAAAAAATCACACCTACATATGCAATCTAGCTAAATGTCCAAGAAATGAGCTAGCTACACATTTTCTCTATTTCTAAAGCATGAAATGAGCTATACAAACCAAGGAAGAAGAGAAAAACAAGCCCCAAACCTTTAGCGCCGATGGATGGACGGGGAATCAAAGATCTTCACAAATGTGGTAAAGAAATGAGCAAGAACTCCTCTCTCCCGAGCCAAGAACAGCCAGAAACAAGTGAGCTGAATGGCTCGGGCGGGGGGAGAGGGAAGGGGATAAGGGGGCCAAGGCCTTTTGTCCCGGTTGGAGACACCAACCGGGACAAAAGGGGGGACTCCCTTTTGTCCCGGTTGGTGGCTCCAACCGGGACAAAAGGCTGCGCGGGCCTTTTGTCCCGGTTGGAGCCACCAACCGGGATAAAAGGCCACCCTTTTGTCCCGGTTGGTGCCTCCAACGGGGACAAAAGGCCCCTGTCCCCCCCCCCCCCCGCTGGCCCGGCTAGCCGTTGGACCCGGGACAAAAGCCACCTATTGTCCCGGGCCCAAAGGTTGCCGGTACAAATGGCCTAGAACAAAGGTCTATTCTGTAGTAGTGTCTCCCAATCATCCGAATCTGTCCAATCTCTATGCCAAATCCATGGATAGCCTCCATGAAGCTTCCTAGCTAGGAACCGGGTGAAGGCTGAAGCGTGTACTGAAAATCGTGGGCGACGTAATATGATTAGTAGGATTCTTTCCACATCTTGCTTAAACACGCCACAGACGCTGAAACCAACCGGGCAAGTTGTCCAGTGTTGTCACTCTTGATGGCAACTTATATGCAGCTAAAAGGCTGAATACTTAAGGAAACCAGGACCATCATCGATACAAAAGGAACATTTGACCTCCAAGCTAGCAAGAATGCCATGCCCACACCTGATTCATTAAAAGCTAATAACAAGCTAAGGCACACTTATTGTTGTGCATAGAGCAGTTGAACTAGACTAACCAACCAAGATTTATCAGCCAACGGGTGAAATGTGATGCAACAATACATGCATGCATAAATCTAGACGTCCTGAGCCACGCACGGGACAAGACGAAGCCTCTCTTTACGATGCACGCTGATCCCAAATGTCTCCGTCGTATCGACGCCTGTCGTCCCCGGCGGAAGTTCCCAGTTGAAGTGGTAGATAAGGTTGGCTAGAATGATTTCGAACGTGGCAGTGGCGAACTTCACAGCCGGGCACATCCTTCGCCCGGACCCAAACGGCAGCAACCGGAAGTCGTTCCCCTGCAAGTCGGAAGCAGCAGCATCCATGGCGTCCTCCAAGAACCGCTCGGGCATGAACTCCTCCGCACTCTCCCAGCTCTCCGCTCTCGACGGGGAGCCTCAACGGAGGCGAAGGGAGCTTGCTGAGCAGCTTCTCCGCTCTCGACCGCAGCGTCGCCAAGCGCACGGCGGCGATGAAGAGGAGGACGACGAGGCCCAGGCCCCAGGGACCGTGGTGTTGCGTGCTCGTAGAGCTGGGCGAGCACTTGAGCCGCCATGGCTTACCGACTAGAATGCTCAACACACGCGTACAGCTTGTTATTGCTAGGAGACCACTGCTGCAAAGATCAAGAGGGCAACTAATAATTTTTTTGCTATTATTCATAATCAAAAGTTAAAAAAGTTTGCGGTAATAATACTACTATAACAATATGCATGGCTAGCGAGAGACCACTGCTAGATGCAAAGGTTAAGAGGAGAAAGGAAGACTGCTTACAGCTAGGCGAGCAGCAGAAGCACAGCCTGCCTCAGCTTACCTTGTGGAGACGCTCCTTTTCTTATTATATATACTAGTTAATTTGCTAGAGAGCTTCAACTTGTTGTGCTAGTGTCATTTAAAACGTTGCCCGATTAATGGTGTGTGGTAACGGTTATATATGTATACTTTTGTCTTGATGCGTGGCCCTACCCACATTATGGTTGGTGCTATATATATATATATATATATATATATATATATATATATATATATATATATATATATACTCTCGCGTGTTCCTGTTCCTGTATGTAGAGCATCAATCAACTATATATATCGTCTTGAGGATGAGATGTACAGCTTAGCCATACACTAGTGCAGAAAAAGCATCTTTGTTCCGACATATTTGTCTTGGTCGTCGTTGGGTCTGGAATCAATGAAAACTTTAGTCCTGAATTCAAGAGCTAAGAAACGGCTGGGTGGGAGATCTTTAGTCTCGATTGGTGTCTCCAATCGAAACTAATGATCGCAGTGTCATTAGTTCCAATCAAAACCACCAATCGGAATAAATTGGAGGCTTAGAGTTCTGTTTGGCGTCACCAACCTCGTGATCCCTTTATTTATCACCCGCACCTTGCCAGCGCACCTCCTCACCTCAGCTCAGTCATGGCGAAGTCTACCGTTATGGATGTTGTGTCCATCCCAGCTTCAAACATGTCCTACGTATATATACAGTGGCAAAACACTATCCATTCAAATAAATTTGAGCAAATTTTTTAAGGAAAAAAATGAATTTATTTGTATGCATACATCTTGACCGTGAGGTCGCCAAGCGCATCGTGATGAGGAAAAGGGACGACTGATGAGGACATCACTCCTACAACACAAACAACACTCCTCAAATTGTTAAACAAGGTCCAATTACTCGCGCACCCTTTCGACAATTGAATTTATAGGTGAGCTCGTTCCTAAGTAATGTTTTTTTGAATTTAAGAATAGATTGCTATCTAATGATTTAATCTATTATCTTATTATTTGGCCAATAAACGAAGTCTCCACGTTCGCTCTTAAGGCCTAGAAATTCCCACGTTAATTGGAGAAAAAGAAAAGAAAAAATTAAAATTACCCACCACCGCCATTAAAAAAATAGTGTAAAATACCCTTGTGCCTAATTAAAAATCACCCACCAATGCTATTATGGAAAATTTAATATAAAATACCATTTAGCTATGTATCAGTCACAAATATATACTATTAATAAAAACTAAAGCTAACAGCAATCAATCAAAATAAAACAAAAATAAGAATAATTATATGCATAATATTATTAAAGCTCAAAAAATCAAATTATTATTATAGGTAGATCATATTTGAATTGTTTTAACCAACAAAAAAACATAATTTACGATAATGAATATGGTGATGTATTGTAAAAAAATAGTATAATCTTTAAGTAAGGATATAACAATATGTGAATTTTTAAATTTCCAGTACTAGTCGCGCAAATGCGCGGGCTATACGTCTAGTTGTACTTAGAAACGAAGGTAAGAACCAACAAGGGCATAGAGAATGCCTTGGAGGTGTGGAGGACCAGCGCTGACGTCCGGATCAAGATGGAGGCCCAAACCGATTCGACTTCGTTTCAGTTTCGGACTCCAAAAACAGTCCAACACTAAAACATACGCCCAGGTCGCATACGGAGTCGGATTTGGACGCACTTGGTATGGATGGAAAGATAATTGCAAGACACTCCCAATGGGATGGTCTCAGGCCTAAATTCATTCGGAGTCGACGGGAATCATCCGAGGAAGTGGACGTCCAGTTTATGTTCCGACGTTGCGATACCGTCTTTTCCATCTTTAAGCCTTATATCGTGTTGGAGCCCATTAGAGGTGCGTCCAGAGGATCTTGCATGACCTAGGGAGTTTATTAGCAGCCGCAACACTTTTGTTAGGATTTGGGTCAGGCCTGGGCAATCGGGTGACCCGAAAAAATCGAGTCAGGTAATTCAGGTTTCTTAAATTTCGGGTTTTAAAAATCAAACCCGAAAATTGCCTGGAAAAAAAAGGAAGCCCGAAATTTTGGGTTCGGGTATTCCGGAAAGAGAATATATCTGGTGCAAATCACAACTTCGTGAGAACTCGTGCAAACCACGGCAAAAAAGTGGTCTAAATTCACCAAAAAAATCACACATGTAGATGATATGATGATATACAATCTTGTAAAATATCTGGACAGCTTTCTGGCTAGAAATTTGTTATTTTTATATCTCACAAACGAAGTCGAGTTTGGACAAGGTGTTTTATAAAGTTGTGTATCATTATATCATCTATATGTGTGATTTTTTTGGTGAATTTAGACGACTTTTTTGTCGTGGTTTGTACGAATTTTTACGAAAGCTGTGATTTGCACTGGATACAAGGCAAAAAAAAAATCTCCCGTCTCTCATCTCTCTCTGGATTGGATCTCCGCTTCTCTCTCCGAATGGAGCCATCGAGTGCCCCACGGCCTGCTGCTCTCGGGCATCTGGCCGCCGCCCGACCTCGGCCCTCCGCCGCTGTTTTTTAAATGTCGATTCCTCGGACATCGAGGCCCTCAGACCCACGGTTTACCTAACCGGTGGTAACCGGTTCGGTTCGCCGGTCAAACCGGTCAAACCGGTCCGGTTTCGGTTTTGGTCGGTACCAAACCGGCCCAAATTCAAAATTTAAATTTAAATTCAAAAAAAATGAAAAATTCCCAAAAAATTCCTAAAAATACTTCAAGGTGCGACGAATTTAATGGTGTCAAATTTTCTCAAAAATTCGTTCATTTAGTATAATTTGCGGGGATTTGAAGTTAAACAAAAAAACGTGCGTACAAAAGTATACAAATATAATGTAAAAATAGTACAAAAGAGGGTTGGAGGGTTCATTTAGACTAAAATATGTTATACAAACATTTATTTAGTACACTTTGCGGGCATTCGAATTTAAACAAAAAAAAGAAAAAAATTTGAATGTGACCGGTTACCAGTCAAACCAGCCGGTATACCGGTTAGAACCGTTTCAACGGGGGAATTACCCCGGCGGTTAGGGGCGACCGGTCGGAAAATTTAACCCTGCTCAGACCTCGGCCCCACGGCCTGTCGATTCCTTGCGCGCGGCCCCATGCTCGATCTGAGCCTTGTCAATTTAGATCCATGGCGCTATTTTTTCAGCGACAGTAACTGAGCATATTTTTTATTAAGAGAAAGAGAAGCAAAGTACAACATACAAATTGATTTCGGAGAATGAAAACCAACATAGTACACATAGTTAGACTATTACACGGCAGTCAACGTGCGACCTGGTAATCTACCCAAGATGTAGGACACAATCACGGGTGTCACACTCCGGTTGCTAGAGTGCCCATCCCCACCGGCAAGAAAGCATCCAAGGCCTCACAGTGCGAAACAGCGAGGGAGGAAGAGAAAGCTTCCTCGAATTGTTGGAAGGATGAGGCTTCCGGCGGGTGAGTGTCTGAAATGAGGCCCAACTTTCTCATCATCACATTTTGCGCCTGAACAGCTGTTTTTGTAGCATGATGGCGTGACTTCTTTGCCAACCTCTCGCTGCGGCGGATGGTGAAGTCTTGTGGTTACTGTCGTGAGCGCCGTCGTGGTGGCGAAACGACCAGCACAGGTGGAGGAGCCTCCGTACAAACATCATGTGCAAAATTAGCGACCACTTCTTTTACCGGGGAACTGGCATCATGGAATAGCTGTAACAGAGCCTCGCGTGTTCCCTGTGCCACCGTGACATTGCAACAAGAAGAAGAGGTAGGAAGCGCCAGCTCCGGCCCGCAAATGGTGTCACGTATCGGCTCATCAGCTGATCGATGACATTTGAGGTGGAGTGCAGTTAGCGACGTCCGTCGCCGCCTCGATGTCAGTCACGGCCACCGCGGCGCCGGGTTGCCCCTCCTGCACAGGCGACAACGGAGGCGAGTCCATCGTCCAATGGACACCCTTCACTGGGGAATAGGAGTCCCCAGCGATGCATCCACCCCATGAGAAACGACCGGCGTAGGAGGAGGCGAGCACTCCACCGCTGGTGGTCCGACTGTCAGCGCGAGCGAAGCAACGAGCTCCTCCAACATGGGGTCATCCCATGCCGAAGGCCCCTCACCCGCGCATAACTCCAACTCCAATGGATCAGGCATGGGAGAAAGGTATGCAATAGTGGCGCTGTCGGTGTTGTCGAAAAAGTCGGCAGGCGCGCCCATGCTGATATCCCCTGCCGGCGTACTCCGACGCTGCCGGCGGCGGCGGCGGATTTTGCCAGCGCCCGTCGCGGCACCCCGCACGGCCCCACCCGAGACCATCTGATCGCCTCGGGTTGCGTGCTGGGAGGCCGAAGAGTTGATGCCCCGAACAGGGCAACATGGCGGATCGCCACCCTTCGCCGCCGACCTCAGTCGCTTGCACTCCCTGGCGATGTGGCGGAAGCCATGGCAGCGCAAGCAATGCCATGGCAACCGACAAGTCGCAACACGGTGCGAATAGGAAAGACAGTTGAAGCATCTGTCGCGAAACACTACAGGGATCCTCCGGAGCTGTAGGAGCTGTTCTTGTTGAACCTTGACGACCGCAGGTTGCGCCTCCAGCTGTGGGAGAATGTCCCGCCACCCATCGATGTTGGGGGCGGAGACTCGTCCATGGCGGCCAAAGCGTTGGCGGGTAGGGATACAGCCCTCCACAGGGCGGGCAGGCAAGCTGTGCACCAGCTGGGCGCGGGCAGGCAAGCGTTGCCGTCTAGCGCTCCTTCCACCTCGACCTCGCGCGGCTCCTTCCACCTCGACCTCGCGCCATGACTGGACGAGTCTGGGTGTGCGATGGGGACGCAGCCACCAGCAATGCTGGGCGACGCACGGCATCGAGATAGGATGTGGGGTGGTCGTCGTCGGACCCGTCGCCGTCGTCATCCGCCCATCGACGGCTCTTCGTGCATTCACCGGAACGACATGGGAGGAATGGGGCCACGTCTGGTGAGAGAGAGGAAGGGCTCGCTCCCCCAGACCCGGACGGGGGCGGGCCATCAGGCGCGGTGGCTCCCCTGGCTGCCCGCGGCGAGCTTAGCACGGCGGTGACGACTTTGGGCCCGGCTCTGGCGGCGTCCACTATCAGCTGCTCCGCCGACTTGTGCGTGGCGCAGGGCGAGGCCACGGCGGCGGCTCCCGGCCCAGCCGCCATGGCGGTGTCGGGGGAAGGAGCGCAGCAGCCCATAGCCGGGAGGGGGTGGGGGATGGTGCCGCCGGCGTCGAGTAGACGGTCGACGGGGGAGGCGACGCGGCGTGGGCAGCAGCCGCCATGGGCCTGCCCGGGGCTCCCTCCACCTCACTCGACGAAGTAGCCGGCTCCTGGGGACCACCCACGCTGGGTCCAACCGCCATGGCCGTAGCCACCGCGGCCTCGGCCGCACCAGGCGAAGGAAACTCGACCGGAAGAAGCCGCAGGCCATGGCTGAAGTCCGACGGAGGGGAGGCGCCCCCAGCACCGCAGCCAAGACCGGAGGAAAACGACCAACCATTCGACAGATCCGCATGAGGAGGGAGCAGATCCGTAGGTGGAGGATGGATTTGAGAGGGATTGAGGGTAGATTTTGGGGATTTCCGGTAGGAGGCGGACGAGCACCCGAGGGGAGCGGGTGCGGCTCTAACGGCTCCATTTTTCCTTGACCTGGGCTACATCAGGGAAGAGGGGGTGGTGCCAGGGTCACATATTCTCCTTTCCCGTGTTTCAAATTTCATCCATGGCGCTATCAAGCTCAACGACTGCATGGGCACCATGGCGCTATCAAGCTCAACGACTGCATGGGCAAGTCAACAACGCGTGCTGGAGAAGCTTCCGAGGCTTTCCCGGTGGGGATCAGGGTGGAGGGCGCTAGTTGTTGACGACGCAAGTATCTCGCCGCGACGCCGCTGAGAGCATGAGCAGAGCCATCGACCCGTGTTGAGGAGTTTCTCGGGTATTTCCGGAAGGGACTCTGGAGGACACAAATATGGTTTCAGTCCTGGTGGGCCGTGCAGAGCTAAAAGATTATGGGCTGGACTGGGCTGAAATTGCAAGCATTTGGCAGGATTTGAGGTAATACCGGTTTTTCGGATAGTTCGGGTACCGGATATTAAAGTTCGATTTACCAGAACTAATTTCGGGTTTTTGGGTTTGATACCCGAAATAACTTTGGGTTTTTCAAATTTCGAGTATTTTGGGTTTGGGTTCGGGTATTTCGGGTATCGGGTTTTGTGCCCACCCCTAGTTTGGGTTTTGCTTAGATTATTCTGTCAAGAACAGTTTCACCGCCGTATCGGTTTGTGAGACCCCAACTCGAGTGCTTAATAAATTCATCTGCAATTTTTTAGATTGTGTTCTTCCTTGTTCTTACTTGTGTCTTCGATTCGCAGGCAAGGATTAGCCTTCGTGGCAAGATCAATCATGCAGCGCAAGGTTGATAACCAGAGGAGACAAGTGGTGCTGCGATGGCGGGTTCGAATCATGTTGATTGGAAGTCGGATTGTTTGTGTGACATCTCCACCAAATCAATTGTTACCGCCACCTGACGGAAGATCGAGACACCTATTCCCATCAAGAGGTAATCAGAGATTCAAGTATACCGTCAGACTTATCCTAGTTTATTAAAAAAAGGTAGACTAATCTTTGATTTCAGTATCAATTGCATTGTGATGATTCCCATCAAATTTTGTAATTAATCGCCATCGGGTTCATTTTAGTCACATGGCGTGGCATAAATAATCGACTCATGCAAATTAATTGCATGTTGTATTTGGTGATAAACTCTCTTACCTATATGGGTCCCACGGTCCATGAACTAATTTTATTCTAGGCAAAATTCACCGCGTCCCTCGTCTTTTTACTGTACTTATCCTCATGACGTTACCCCTCCTCCGTGCCTGATCTCTCGTTGCTCCGCACTAGGGTGTGTTTGGTTGCATTGGAGGGTCCAACTGGGTCGATTCGACCCAATTGGACCAGCGTTTGGTATGAGATTTATGTGGGTTAGGTTCAACCCCAGAGAGGTATATACTACATAGATGCGGGTGGGAGCGGTCCACTCAAATCGAACGTATCAGCCCGAGTCACTTTGATGCTGTTGGGCGTCCGTCTTTCTCAAGGCACAAAGAAGGGGGCGGTGTTTGGCATGCCAAGCATGGGCTGGCTGCACGGAGCATGTGCAGGCGGGGCGGAGCTCCGGTGGCACTAGGGGTGGCGCGCTAGGCCGCTGACCGCGGTGCGGAGCCTTGGAGCAGGAATTGCAACACGACGCTCAGGCGGAGGCAGCCGCCTGCCCTGGAGGCGAGGAGGGCCGGAGCAGGGCTGCTGGTCGTGGTGCTGAGCCTGGGTGCTGGCCGTGGTGCGGTGCTCCGTGCGCGGGCGGGGCGAGCGGCGAGGCCGCACGGGGTGAGAGGAGCGCGGGTCGGGGCCGGGGGAGAGCGGCGAGGCCGCACGGGGCGAGAAGGAGAGGGGCATGCCACGGGCGTCAGGCGAGGCCTCACGGGGTGAGGAGCAGCCGCCACGGGTGGCGCCAGCGAGCTTGGGGCGGAGGGAGGAGTGGTGCAGGCAAGATGCAGGGTGAGGAGGGAGATGATAGGTGGGATCTGCAGACGGCTGCTCCTAACGGTGTGAAACTGGCAAAACCATCACTCAAAAATCTCTCTAACCAAACAAAAAATTGGGTTGAACCCATGCCAGCCCAAAAAAAATAGGAATGGACACAATCTATCTCCAAACCAAACATATGCTTACTCTCATTCCAGGCCCGAGCAATAGATGAAAAGGATCGAGCCAGCCCGTGATTTGTGAAGCGGGCCTACGCGGCCAGCCCACGAGAGCCAACGGCTCCGCAGAGCCCGCAAAAGAAAAAGGATCAGCTGCCTGTCTTGCTCTTGTTTGCGGTTGTCGCATCGGGAGCTGATCCGTCCGCTTGCGCCGTGCCCCAGCCATGCCGCCGCCGTCCGCTTGCTGTCGTGCTCCAGCCGTGCCGCCGTCGTCCGCTTGCGTGCCGCCGCCGCCGCCCGCTTGCATGACGCAGGCACGCAGCCTATGATCGCCGGTGGGTCTACTCCTGTAGTCCTGTCCACGCTGCTTTGTTGTCTGTTCCTCCATTTGCTCGTCGTCTGGTTCCCATCTGCAAGAACAGCAAGCAATCAGCTGCGGGGGCAGCGGTGATGGTGTGTTCCAGGAGTTCCGAACCTGCATGACAATTTTGTTTGCTTTCGTTTGTCCACTATCTCTTGGTTGGTATTGGTACAGCGACATTGGAATGCTGTGAAGGTTTCAGTATTTCTCTTGTTTCTTGTGCCCTGTTTTCGAAAGAGTCAGGGGCGAAGCTAGGCGAGAGAGCCGTCGGGTCTGATGCACTAAACGCTGGGTCGGACACATGGATAAATAATATTAAACAGTAATTTTCCATTGATTTTATCAAATTTCGTCGGGGTCCGGCGACCCCGACAGCTACCTGCAGCTCTGCCTCTGAAAAGAGTGGTTTGCCAAAAAAAATGAATTGTAATCAGGTAGCGACATTTCTTCTCTATGATTTTCATGCTTAATTTTCGTGTCAAGCAGCTGCAACAATCTGAGCATGAAATCAGACAAATGAAGTAATTTATCACTGCTAACCGCTGAAGCATAAGATGGGAAAGCCAAAGGCAAATAAAGCCTCTGAAACAGACAATCTGAGGTTGACAGCCTCAAAGCCCGAGTTCCATGCACAGAGGCGGTGCGATCGATGGCGGCAGCGTGCAACTTGCGAAATAGCTAGTGCAACGGCTTCAGCGTGGGAGCACGCGGGCTGCCGCAACGCCTGCAAGAAAGTTGCGGCGCATGCGGGCTCGCCGCATCGCTCCGCAAGGAAGCTTGCGTCTCATGCGGACATGGGGTGGGCAGCTGTATCCCACCCCGCTTACAAGCGGACCAACAACCAATGCGAGCCTGCTGCTGCGAGCCCGCGATTCATAAAGCTCAGTGGACATGAATATAGTTGGTCATTGGGCTCGAGGCCCCTGGGCTGACCCGAAGCACGAGAATTGAGTCCGATACAAAACCCGGCCCGGCACGAAGTCAATTAGGCCCGGGCCAGCCCGGCTCAGGTGTTGACGCCTTTCAGGACCAACACACGAACGCACTCGAACGTGCGGCGCGAAGAGGCAGCTCGCTGCAGCGCCTCCTGTGTAGACCGGTCAGACCGGTCCCTTAGAGCGGTCAGACCGGTCGCCGCCGGCAGATCGGTGACGAAGCCTACGAACGTTAGCCCGGAAAGACCCGTCGGGGCAGGCGCACATAAGGTTGTTCTAGGATCGGCAGGCCACCTAGAACGCCCTCAATCGACGTAGAGACGACGGAGGAACAGCAAATAGTAGATTGGAAAAGTTAGGACAAGAGAAAATTAAAAAGATAAAAGTTGTATTGATTTGATCGATTGGATTCCCTAATCGGCCGTGACCCTTTATATTTATAGGGTGGGGTGAACTTATCCCGCAAGAAATCCTATTACAGATCTAAATCTACAAAGAGTTCTAGTTGTACTCGGATTCCAGGTAGACTGGTCTGACCGGTCAGACCCACCGGTCAGACCGGTCGGTGTTGCCAGACCGGCTACATAGTCCAGACCGGTCAGACTGCTCAAAAGCACCTGTCAGATCGGTCTGTTCGACCAGTGCCAATTTTGGTCGTCAACATATGCCCCCCTGTTTTTTGGTGATGCTAGCATGCCAAAAAACAAGCCTCTGGACCAAAATTGTCTAAGGACAATGATAAATATGCATCGGCCATATTTTGTTCTAAGGACGATAAATTATATCGGCCATATCTTGCTTTTTTTTTCAAGCTGATGACGAAACAACTTGCTTAGGCCTCCATACCTGCTTCATGGTCGCCGACCTTGCTGGTATAACCTCCACTTGCTGGTCCATAGACTCCTTCTTGCGCATTCGCTGCAGCCTTCTCTTTTGGGTGTGAGACAAGCCTGAAGGGCACCACCTCGGCTGTAAATACATGTTGTCTTGCTTTATGTCTTTCTCACCCTCCTTGCTGCAATCAGGTTTACTTTTGACCAGATTATTGCTAGCAACAATCGGTCTTTGAGAGGCACCATAATTTGGATATATAGAAGAATATTGAATAAAATATGGATGCATATACATTCTACTATAATCCATAGGTGTGTAATAGTAAGGATACGATCAGAACCATGGAGCAATCGGCCCACCAAATGAATATGGCACAAAAGCATTATTACCTTGTTGAACATGAGAAGCCGATTGCTCACGATGCTCCGATGATGGATTTGTATCTTTAGCTTGATCTGGTCGCTTGTTCTGTTTCTGAGTAGCTCCTTTCTCCTCATACTTGGCCAAGAGTTGCTTGAAACTCGGCCTCTCCTTTTTTGTTGTTTATGGAATCTTTTTAGAAATCCCAGATGGACCGGTCGGACCGGTCTCCAGACCGGTCAGACCGGTCAGAGCAGATCTTGCGTCCTTCTTCAGCTCTTGCCCCCCGAGCGCTGAATTCTTCGATGAATCTTCAAGGACCTTCTTTGCTGGAGCTTCCTGATGAGATTTCGAAGGCTCAGACCTTTCTTCACCAATAATATATTTTTTCCTTTTGTTGACTCGGCTTGATTTGGCCGAATTAACACTTTAGGATTACTCAATTCAAGCACATGTGTATGTGCAGGGAAATGATTCTGATCCACCTGCATTTGTGGAACAATTATTCGGCCTTCGTTAACGGCCGATTGAATTTGCCTTCGAAGCACATTGCAATCATTAGTCGCATGAGAGAAAGTATTATGAAATTTGCAATAAGCTCACCGCTTTAATTCTTCAAGCGGCGGTATGACATGCGACATCTTGATGTACCCATTCTTATATAATTCATCAAATATCCTCTCACATTTGGATACATCAAAAGTAAATCTTTCTTGCCGATCTTTAGGAATCGGCTTAAGAGAACCGCAAACGCAAGGTTTATCATTAGAGGACCAAACAAATTCAACGGTATAAACATCTTTACCTTCATCGTCCGAACAATTGGAATCACACCCGAGCACATAAACAGGACGATTAGGTTTTTCATTGGACTTTTGAGAATCTCTAGCTTCTTTAGCTCGGCTTTCATTAGCCAGAGCCTTTTGTAAGACTTGACTAACATCTAGAAATTTTTGTCTCTCTAGCTTTGCTTTATGAAAATCAAGTAAACCAGCAAAAGCTAGATCAGCTAAATTTCTATCAGAAATTGTCAAACTATAACATCGGTTTCTAGTATCTCTAAATCTTCTAATATACTCAGAAACACCTTCATGTATCTGTTTTAACCGATGTGAGATGTGACAATTTCAATTCAGTTTCACCACTAAAGAAATAATCATGAAATTTTTGCTCTAAATCAGCAAAAGTAAAAACTGAATTGGGTGGCAATGAAATAAACCATGTAAATGCAGCACCCAATAGAGACAAAGGAAATAACCTCAATTTGTAAATATCATTAGTGCTAGCTTCACCACATTGTATAATAAATTGACCTATATGCTCCAATGTAGTTCTACTATCATCACCAGTGAATTTAACAAATTCAAGAATTTTAAACCCTTGAGGATATGCAACATAATCGTAATTCTCAGGGTATGGCATTTGATAAGATCGGCATTTGGCTTTAGGCTCTATACCAAAAGTTTGCCGAAATATCTTAATCACCTCCTCTTTGATACTACCTGATCCAACATCATCAGCGTTAAGCCGATTTTGATCCGTGGACTACTAGGTTGAGCAAAGTTCGGCGGTGTGGAATGTCGCAACGAACTTGCTGCCCCATATGGCACATTAGCATGAGGTGATGCATTATAATTAATTCGGCTTTACTGATTAGCCGAATTAGTCACAATAGCATTATTAGTTGGAATTGCCGAACCACGAATTGTCTTATCGGTATTAGATGTAGACGCATTATTACCGACAGACTTCATACCAAGATGTATTTCAATTCGGCTAAAACGGTCATCAAACATATCATGCATATTTTGACCAATAAATTCTAATTTATTATTCACATGAGAAGAAACAACATCATCTATAGCATTAGCTATTTCAGAATTAAGGACAGGCTGCTTGTTCTCATCGAAATTTACCTCAAACTGTGAAGCATCGAAGCCGGCATCCGTCGTGACCTTCCCTTGTCGGTCGATGGAGAAGTGCGAGATGTACTGCTTCATGGCTTCTTCCTCCAGCTTCTGGATCTCCTTCTCCTTCTACTCTCTGATCTTCTTCTGGATGTCATCAAGAGTCTTCTGTTGTTCGGCTGAAAGTTGCTGAACAGTCGGCCGTTGGATGTTGGCGGCATCAACATCGCTAGGTTTAGGAATTTTACCGGCCATGGCAGCCGATTGATTCTTTCCCCAGCGGAGTCGCCAAAAAGTATGTTGACGCCTTTCAGGATCAACACACGAACGCACTCGAACGTGCGGCGCGAAGAGGCAGCTCGCTGCAGCGCCTCCTGCGTAGACCGGTCAGACCGGTCCCTTGGAGCGGTCAGACCGGTCGCCGCTGGCAGATCGGTGACGAAGCCTACGAACGTTAGCCCGGGAAGACCCGTCGGGGCAGGCGCACGTAGGGTTGTTCTAGGGTCGGCAGGCCACCTAGAACGCCCTCAATCGACGTAGAGACGACGGAGGAACAGCAAATAGTAGATTGGAAAAGCTAGGGCAAGAGAAAAGTAAAAAGATAAAAGTTGTATTGATTTGATCGATTGGATTCCCTAATCAGTCGTGACCCTTTATATTTATAGGGTGGGGTGGACTTATCCCGCAAGAATTCGTATTACAGATCTAAATCTACAAAGAGTTCTAGTTGTACTTGGATTCCAGGTAGACCGGTCAGACCCACCGGTCAGACCGGCTACATGGTCCAGACCGGTCAGACCGCTCAAAAGCACCGGTCAGACTGGTCTGTTCGACCAGTGCCAATTTTGGTCGTCAACACCAGGCGTCTTGCCGTGCCTGGGACGCACCTCAGTCATGTGGGCCGGCCCGGCCCGGCACGAATAAAGCCTGCAAACTCCCCACCTCCCAAATCTGGCCCATCAATAAAAATCTCTACCACTCCAGCCCAATAACCCATGAATACATACATCACAAAACCCTAACTCCACACCTCTTTCCTCACCCCTCCCTCTCTCGCACGCCTGCGGCGGTGGCACAGTCTGCAGCCAGCGACCACTCCCCTCCTCCCTCTCTCTGCGCGGCTGCCGGCGTTGCCTCCTCCGGTCGCGGCTGCTCCTCGCGCCCGTTCCTCCGGCCGCGGCTGCTCCTCGCGTTGCTCCTCCGGCCGCGGCTGCTCCTCCAGCCGCTCCTCGCGCCATAGCTGGGGCCGGTGCGCCATAGCTGGGGCCGGTGCGCCAGCTCCTCGCGCCGCAGCTCGGGCCGGCGTTGCGCTCGCTCCTCCACACGCCGCGGCGGCCTCGGGCCGCGGCATGCAATCGGGCCGTCGGGCCGGCCCGGCACACCAAATTGGCCTTCGGGCCGTGCCCGTGCCTGTGGCCTCGGCAAGTGGGCCAGCCCGGCTCGGCACGATTAATTAATTGGGCCAATCAGGCCGGGCCTAATCGTGCCGAGCCGAGTCGGACCCTGGCCGTGCCGGGCCGGGCCGACCCATTGGCCAACTATAGACGCGAGTCATTCTCGAATCTACGGCGACAAAGGATATCGAGTTGGGGATGACAGCCACGGGCTGGTTGCTCAGGGCTCTCGATGAGGTGAATCAGCTAGCTTATAACTATGCCATATCAATTTTTATTTATACAATAGAAGAGAGAAACAAGAGCTATCTCTTAGAACAAGAGATAGTCTTATGCATACATCCACTACTACAAAAACGATTTGTTGGAACGATCCGATTTTTTTAGGGATGAACCGAAATATCACTCGTTGATATAAATAGAGCAGAGTTATTGTAGCATTTAACCCACCCCTAGAAAAGCAATCTTAGGAGCGGGTCAACCCCCCTCCCCGGCTCACCCGCTCTCTAAAAATGTGGCATTTTTAGGGGGCAGGTGATGGCATGACCTGCCCGACAAATGGTTCCACGCAAAAGAATTCATAACTTTTTCATATGATCTTGGATAAAGTCAAATTTTATATTAAAATTGTAAAAAAATGATGAGATCTAAAACTTTATAGCTGATAATTTTTTCATTTAAGGTCATCTAATGGTTCAAAAAATTATTATAAGTTCTCTAATAGCTATAACTATATAGTATCTTATATAACTCTAGTTATACTTTGAGGTTTCCACATTCTTAACCTTTATATAAGCTGAAATATACCTAACATATTTTTTCTTTCTATAGTTCACAATAACCATAGTGTAGATTCTATTTTATTTTGCTATATGAAAACAAATAAATAAAATTTCAGATAAAATAGAAAAAAATTAAGGGTTGGTGGTGTCACCCGCCTCTAGAAATGAATTTTTAGGGGCGCACACGTTACCCACCCTTGCAAACATCATTTTTAACTATGAAAAGCAGGAAAGGTGTGGTATCGGCCCCCTAAAAATGGATTTTTTACCCGCCCCTCAAACTCTTTTTGCAGTAGTGATCCCTAAATTAGCGAGCTGATACGTGTGCTTATTTAAATAGGAAAAATCCACTTTAAACCTTTGAACTATCATAAAAGTCCGATTTTCAACCTTAAACTATAAAATCGGATGATGAGGGTCATCCAACTGTCTAAACCGGACAAGTTTGGCCTTTATGGTGGTTTCAAAGGTGGTTTTATATAAGAGGTATTGAATAAAAAATCCAGTTTGACTATATGGTTACACGTTTCGAAATGTTGTATTTAAGAGGTGTTTTTTGCTTATCCAAGATAAAATTATTGTGTAATAGTTGTCTAGCTATTGAATTTCAGCGAGTTTAAGATCATAGTTTCGAGTAAACACTTGTACCGTGCACTACTCGATTCGTGAGGGGACTTTCGTGAGAGTTAGCCATCATGGATAGTTTTCGTGTCAGTTTTAACTATTTTCATGAGTGTTTCCAGCTCTCATGAAATCTCCGTTTTTTTTTGTAGTGGCGGGTTGACCAAAATGAGGATCCCAAATGGCATGAGCAATAGGTTAATTTTCATTCCAATGCAAGCTACATGATACAAATCTCCAAACATCCATAGAAAGATTATGCTAATTGCCCAAAGTGAGCACAATATTCCAAATACCTTACTAACTGCCATATGATAATTCGTGGCTTCCATTTAATTTCTCTAGGATAAATGTCTAAGTATTATTCTCCTTTGGAAAACAAAAAAATGATCAGTAAACATCCATATTTATGTCGATCCTTTTTAGGTACATGTTTATCCCGAAATGACTACATGGATAAAATGGAGTGGCGACATTCTGGTCTTCTGACATACACAACTTTCAATTTAGGACACTAAAGGCAACATTTCAACTTTCGAGATACACAATTTATATCTCTTTTGTCAACAAGTTCATATGGAACTATGTAACTGCCATATGCTCATGTTGGACGAACGAACTTTCACAATGTGCAAAATAGTTATAAGACAAACCATTTGCTGCATTCTTCAACAAAATGCATCTTATTAAGACAAATATACACTACCATTGCCAATCGTCCTTGGCATGCATACTTTATCTTTGTTGCTATGTGCTTAGTCCCATTAACAACCAAATCAGTTCTAGTTGCTTTGAGTTGCAGTCTTCGAGGACAATGAGAACATAAGCGATGTTACACAGCATGTCTTCATGGACTTAGTTGTAACCTGCAAGCTTTCAGTTAGTCATAATTGAAACACAACTAAAGAACAAAGAAAGAAGTCAATAAGTCCTATGCAGAAAAGGTTAGGTTACCCTAATTTAGGAGGTGATGGTTGCTCAACATTATTTTCTTGTGGAGGAGTATTAAGCTCAAGATGAATAGGAGTATTGTCATTCTCGACAACTGCAAAATTGTATGGTGTTGTTGAATCACGGTTGACTTCACCTGTTGCTTCTTTCTCGTAGAGCTGTTCATAGAAATAAATTGCGGTCAATCATACGATGGGTCTTATACACTGGGAAATTATCTTTACTAGTTTATCAAATACCTTTTTGTATAATTCAACATTTTCCTGACGAATCAGGTTGACCTTTTTGTATAATTCCATATTATCTTGTTGAATGAGACTTCCCTGCAAATGAACCAATACAGAATCAGCTTGCTGAAATCCACTCAGACATTGTATTTCCTATGAATAATGCAATGTTCCAGAACCTTCCGATTCAGTTCGTGAATTTCATCAACCAAGAGTTGGTCCTGAAAATAATAATCTTGAACCTTAATTGTGTGTTTTGAATGAGGCAATCTGGTAAAGGATAAAAATGGTTAGCATGCTGTACCTTTTTCGTCCGGATGCAACGGAGGCTCATTTCTAGCCGATTTTCTAGATTTTGAAGTTCCTTAACACCCCGTCCAGAAAGATCCTGTCCCATCAACTGCCTGCAGTAAATCAAACCATTTTACTTGATCATTATGCTTTGGGTTTGACTTTATTTCAATGTAATTGATATCTATTACTTGACCTTATCATGTTTTTTCCTTAAGGATCCGGCCTTTGAGTATATGTGCATTATTGCTGTTTCGGCTAGAAATAGATCAAGTTAAAAATGAGCCATAAATGTTTAAACCCTTTCATATTTCTCTTGTTTGTGAAAACTGATATCTACGTGAAAACATGGACTATATTGGGTCACAGGCTCAGAGCATATATCACATTCATAAACTCAATTGTATGCTAAAGTTATTTTTATTATCTACCATTTTATTAATTCATACACTGAACGAATTTAATTGGGGTTGGACATGTTCTTGTTATCCTCAGTCCTTGGGTTTCTCCGCCATGACATATGGAAGATCTATATCATGGCATATAAACTTTATTGGTTCTTTCTAGTTTTACCTGTACAAACTAGACTATGGGTTTTCAATTGCACATTCAATGAGGAACTGAAATTTTCTGTATGTTGAGTAATGTAGCATTATTGGTCTTATTCTACCATCTGTTTTAAACTTCTATATTTTTTTGAAACAAACATCAGAATGGATTTTCTTCGTTGAGTTGAAACAGACATCTGTGTGTCTGTTTCTGATTCAAAAATTATGCAACCGTGTTCATGCTGACATTTCCTATATTGATCCATTTATGTTAAGAAAAATTTCTAATTCATATATCTATAAAACTTGCTGGGTTTTCTTGTCGTACCGATGATTTTCTTGCAAGTTGTGCAGTTGTTGTCTCAAGCTTGCTGCCTCCCTTTGCCAGAACTATTGATTGTCAAAAGCACAATTAAGTAACATCATATTCAGAGAAGCCAAAAAGTATAATAAGTTGCTTAATTAGAATGGTGGAACTGGTGAGTAAATTGTATATTGTTATTAAGAAATAACCAAAGTACATGTGATGGCATGTCATTATTTCAATAAAAAAGTTTATATACAATACAAAATAACAAGATGGAGATCAGTAAGAAACAACAATCTCTACTCCTAAAAATTGTCTAAGCGGGCCGCCGCCGTGCGTCGTCCGTCGCGGGGTGCGATCTCTTCGCGCTTGGTTTGGTTCAGCCTCGAGCGGTCACAGATGACTCGAGGAGCGATCTGAGCCAGGGTTCACCTAACCGACCGGTCTCCGGTAACCGCTGGGCTCCGGTTCCGGTTTACCGGACCGGTTGCACCGGTTACCGGTAGAAACCGATCAAATTCAAATTTAAATTCAAAAAACTCAGTTCAACCGGTTCGTACCGGTATACCGACCGGTTAGACCGGTTTACCGGTCGGTTTGACCGGTTTACCGACCGGTTTGACCGGTTTGAATTCAAATCCAAATTTAAAATCGCATGTGTAACCGGTATACCGGCCGGTTAGACCGGTTTACCAAGTGGGCCTTAATGGGCCGTCTCATTTTTTTTCCTTTTCTTTTTTGTTTTAACTTTAAATGCCCGAAAAGTATGTTAAACTAACGAATTTTTGAGAAAATTTGACACCATTAGATTCGTCGCACCTTGAAGTATTTTTAGGATTTTTTGAAATTTTTTCATTTTTTTAAATTTAAATTTGAATTTTGAATTTGGGCCGGTTCGGTACCGGCCCACCGGAACCGGACCGGACCGTCAAACCCGGTAAGGGGAACCCTGATCTGAGCCGCTCTCGCACCTCCCCCGACCCACCCGCACGCCCTCTTTTTGCGACACCCTCCGCCGCGCTGCTGCCAACCCGCGCCGCCCCCCTCACCCCCCCCCCCTCCTCCGCCGCGCCACCGGATCTCCGCTCGCCGATCGTGGCCTCGCCCTCGCCCAGCGCCGCCGCTCGCCGCAGCGTGCAACTCTGCCTCTCCGACGCGCGCGGGTCGCCGGATCTCCGCGTGAGATCGACGGCCCACCTCGCCGCTGCCCTGCTGTCTATGCGCCGTACCCTCGCCCCCGGCCCCCTACTTCACCGCCGTCGCCGCCACCTACTCCCGCGTCGTACGTCGCCGCTCCGTCCCCGGCCGCCGGTCCGCGCCGTCCCCGGCGGATCCGCGCCGTTCTCGCCGTGCCGCCACTCTGTCCCTGACGGATCCGCGCCGGTCCGGCCGCCGATCCGAATCCCCGGCGCTCCTCGGCGCCCTCCTTGCCCGACCATCGCGCCGCCCCGACTGCCGATCCGTGCTGCTCCGCGGGTCCGCCGGGTCGGTCGCCTCCCACGGCAGCAGGCTGGCCTTCGTCGTGCTGCGCCAGGGCATGGACACGGTGCAGTGCGTGGTCCACGCCGGCGGAGACGACAGCCCCGGCGTCAGCCCAGGGATGGTGCGCTTCGCCGCCTCCCTCGCCGCGGAGTCGGTCGTCGACGTCGAGGGCGTCGTCGCCACGCCCCGCGCCCCCGTGCTACGGGCCACCGCTCGGCATGTCGAGGTCCGCGTCAGGACGATCCGCTGCGTCGCCAGGCCGGCTAGCCCGGGAATCCCGTTCAGCCAGCCTCGACGACGCGACGGCGGCAGCGGAGGCGGTGGAGCTCGAGGGCAGCCGGAAGACCCCGCGTGGACCGCTTCAACTACAGGGCGCTCGAACTGCGAACGCCCGCGAACCAGGCGATAATCCGGATCCTGTGCCAAGTTGAGAACGTGAGTAATGAACGAACTCTAATTTGACGATACTTTTTTTCTGCTGATTCTGATCAAATTTGTTACTGCTAACCGAACCTGCTTATGCATCTTTCATCAGTCACCATTCACCTCGTATGATCTGTAGTTCATCGAGCACTTTGCACTTGAACTATAAAACTAAAACTGAGCCTGCTGAACCTTTTGCAGCTTATAAGAACCGCTGCCTCCGGTGTATGCACATGATCTTACTCCAACCTTTTGCAGCTTATCAGCTTCTGTTTTCTGTTGCAGGCAAGGTTTTTAAAGCGTTAAGGCGAGGCGAGCCACCACCGCCTTATCGCCTAGGCGACGCCTAGGTGGGCTAAGGCGGACTAAGGCGACGCCTTAGGCGAGGCGAGCCACCACCGCCTTGTCGCCTAGGCGACGCCTTAAGGACGCCTTAAAAACACTGGTTGCAGGAGAGTTTAGTTTATGTTGAGTCATGCTGCTTGTTTGCTATGCTGATATCAAGTGCAGTTTTCCAACCATGCCTACACAAATTAGGAACGTCTAGGCTCTACTTCTGTTTTGTTACAATGCTTACCTAATAAACATCACTTACTTCTGGTGAATTGGTTGTACATTCTAATTTCAGATACTATCATGATTTGTTTGGCAAAGAATACTGGGTGTGTGGTACTCAATTCCCGACTATGCCCACATATCTCCATAGTGGCAAGATCTTGTTTTTAGGTTTTTCGTTGCCAATCCAGCCACCATGAGTAGCTTATGTAATTTTGGACCATTAGCTTATGCACATTGTCTCCTTTGAGCTAAACACTGAAATTGAATATTCAGAGGATCGACATCACGGAGATAAGAAATCATCCCTAATGGAGCAATGGACGACAACACAGTGTGTGACCGGTATGAGGAGCCATGGATGAGATATGCATATTTTATACTGGCTGAGCCGATCACACTAGCAAACATATCTTTTTATACATAGAAATATTTTTATTCAGTTTATTTTAGTATCATCAAGCATCTCTCAACTATGTGATTGTTTCATCTGATTCACTTGTTTGTTTTTTAGGAATCATTTGATTCAAAATTCACTTTTTTTACTGACAAAGATGAAGACTGAACACAGGCAAGAAATATATATGTGTCCCTCTTCTGATACTGATTAAGAGTAACACAAGTATACTTTATCAGATATATATACATCATCAGTTTATATACTGACGATTTCTGAACACAGACAAGGGACAACTTTGTGAAAGAGTAAGCATCAACAAAGTCCATAGTTCGCAAAACTTTTATGAATAGTTTAGAGTTGATCTGATGCACTCCTTGAAGGGTTCTCTGAACTGATGCACTTGTTTTTCTAGATTCGAATCTGGGAACTTGCCGGTGTGAGTATGGCGCATCAGATCCGGGATGACTTCTACCATTTGTTTGTGCTGATTCATTAATTTTTCTAGGACTTGGTAACTATCATTTCTTTTCTGCTTAGGGATGATGCATCTGGTTTCCATTTATATCATATAAACTAAACTTCTTTCTAATTCAAATGGAATGTACTGACCTTCAAGAGTATTGCAAGCAAATTGGAGGAACAGAGGCATGATGGGAGAATCTGATGGGACGGTCTAGAGTTGTTCATGCGCCTGTGGTCGGACGAGCTAAATGCACTACCCAGGTTTGGGAGGTCTTGATGAAACCTTTCTTATTGCATTGAGTGAGCTGAGTGTTTTATATTCTTTTAGTGTCTGACTGGGAGTGAAACATTTTTAGAGCCCACCTAAATGGAGATCAAACGACTATCCAACTATATTGGGTAACATTTTATTTTGCAATAGAGATTTTATTGCTGGTTTCAACATCTTTATTACATCACATCAACGACTTGTTTGTAACTAAGGTGTATGTTATGTCTGAGAGAATTGACTTCTACTTTCTGTATAATATGTTTTGTTGTTTGGTTTGTGCTTGTTGCTTCTATCTTCTAAATTGAGATTCATTGTAATATGCAGTTCCAGTGCTATTAAAAAAAATAGCAAATATAGTAGCATTTTATTGCGTAGTTTTTTTTTCTGCATATGCTCATTCCCTTCTCTTCCATTGGATACACGTCCGTCAGGCCGAGG
Source organism: Panicum virgatum (assembly GCF_016808335.1). Lineage (NCBI taxonomy): Eukaryota > Viridiplantae > Streptophyta > Magnoliopsida > Poales > Poaceae > Panicum > Panicum virgatum. The sequence goes on along the minus strand of NC_053151.1, from coordinate 33,043,678 downwards.
ACGGCACTTGACGGCAGGAGCATGCGCATGGCACGAAACTTGGTGTTTGCCGTGTGCCCGGTCCTCGCACACGGCGAACATCGCAGTTTGCCGAGTGTTCTTTATTTCCCGTGTGTTTTCATGGAGACACACGACAAATAGCTGGTTTGCCGTGTGCCCGATATATTGCACACGGCGAATTGCCGTTTTCCGGTAGTGACTGTTGCAGTTCTGTTCTTTTTGTTAAAAGATGCATAAATTAAGAAGTTGGTATGTATAGTCAACGATTCTTTTCTTACACTTCATTTCATCATGTGATCTCAAAACATGTTTTTTCATACTCCCACTGTTGCATTAGAAATTACATGTTTTTTCATGCTCATGCTCCATATATCACTTTAAAAAAATTCAGCTCCCGTAGCAACGCATTGGTATACACCTAGTTGTATGAAAAAACGTCTAAGGGAAATATAAATTTTTAAACTTGAGTTGATATTCTATTTTGAACAAATACTTAAATTAAACAAATTTTTTAGGACTTTCAACCTGGACATATAATTGGCGTGCTACACTCATATGCTGTAATTATTTGCTGTTATTTGCACTTCAAACACACAAAGTAGTGTTGATGTCTCAGTGGAGCTAAATCAATCCCAGAGTGTGTGAAATCCTAATGAAGTATGTGCTAGGGAGTGACATAGCAGAGTTACTGAACAAGTCAAGGAATGATCTTAAGAGTGACATTGCCAATGGTTTCATCCTTTTCATGATTTGTTATAAGTTATAATATTCAAAGATTCAATATAAACTCAAAAGGTTATTATTCATTTGCCGCTCATCCTTCCGGAATATGGATTCATGCATATGTTGGATTCTAATTTTATAAGATTTTCTAAGAAGTAACTTAGACCATGTACCTGTGTTTCCAACTGCATGTTTCATATTTTTTCTACCTCTTCTGTCTTTTGGTGGTTTCATGTTTTAAAATGTTTGTATTCAAGATTTGAGATGAGTCACACGGCTTTTCCTTCAGTGAAAGATGGCTTTTCTTGGAGAGCTAGCAAGGTTGAGAGGGTCTCGTGATATTGTGTTTAATGTTCTCAGTACAAGCTAGTTTGTATCAATTGCACAATTAATTTGCAGACCATTTCCTCAATGGAAAAAATCCTACTGGTACTAGGGGGCGCCAACTGAGCACTCCAACGTAATGTCCCTTTGCTTTTCCCTATCTATTTGTCTCCATTTTAGTGATTTGACTATGCGCCATTTGTTGATTCCATTTAAGTACTCTTATTATGTGTTGTCTGAGACTATGTCCTAATTTGTGACACACTGGCAATCTTGTACTTTGATGGTGTGGTGGTCTAATACAAGCTATGTAATTTTCTTATTAATGTATCTCTATCAAATTAGAGGCTATCTATTTGTTGCTTGCTGCATTCGACAATTTGTTTCGTGGTTCCTGCATTGTTCATTTGTTTCATCTGAGGTGAATGTAATATGCAATATGATTAACCGATTAGCTGAACCAACCGATTTCACAAACTTGGTCGGCTATTAGTTTCCTAGGATCAAATTCGGTGACCAGTTTGTAATAGCTGAATTCTTCTTCAAGGAATTATCCGGACTGAATTAATTGTTTTAACTTAATCCCCATGCCAAACTTCAATAGGAAGGTCTTCATTTTTAGTTTCTAGTGATGATGCTTGACTTGCTGATCAACATTTTTATCATGCCCTCCTAGTTTGTGGCTTTGTGCTAATGAGCAGAATTACAGAGACAAAAGTGCCTTGGTACCCTGTTAGGGGAGTCCTCCTTTGATAGGATGATCAGTAGGCAAAAGTTTGGAATCCCTAGCCCATCTACATTTTAGATTTTACTATGATTTGGTTATATAATGTATCTCTCAACATAAAGTCCAACTAGGTAGAGTTGTATGGTGCTGCACCAAAGTCCGACCGACTAGGAAGAGTTCTATGGTGCTGCCAAAGTCCAAGGCTCTCTCCGTTGTCACTATGTCTGTTGTGAGCATTTTCTTTCCTGCGCATAATGAGCTCAATTGTTTAATCTACTGCTTTCAGCTGGCCCAGCCTAGGCTCTGCTTTCAATTGGGCCAATCTAGGCGCGTGGTACAAGTCCATTTCAAACGTGAATTATTGCGCTTATGTTTCCCAGTTTGACACGTCATGCCGTCTTTTAAAGATGATGAGCCACTTCCTTTTCTGCCTTTTGGTGGTGGTTCACAATGGGTTTTAGCTCTAACATACTCTATCTTGCTTGGCTTTAAAAGGCTTTGTTGCTGCTTGATACTATATCTTGTATATTCAGTTGCCTAAGTTTTTCTTTGAAAGAAAAGTTACCTAAGCTGTACCTACTGTTCTACTATTATAAGTGAAAGATGACTACACGTATACGCAAAACAAGGGAACAAAAAATATTAAGCAATTAACAGGAAATGTACAAAAGTTGTACCCACTACGTGACTTCTTTAGCAATTTCAGCACTAACAAACTATCACTTTTGACACTAAATTATGGGAGGACATGGAAATGAAACATAAGAGTTACATAGCATCAAACCATTAAGCTTTTGTGTCATATTGGTGAAAAGATGGGTATAAGTATAATGTAAAAGAAATGTGGTTTTTTCTTGGGGTATGAGAGAATTGCTGGTATCCAACATGTTCCAGCGGCGCGCTTCTGATTGCGACTCCTACGGCGCTCCTTCTCGATGTCCTTGTCTTCATCTTCCATCTTGACAGTGACTGTGACGCTTGGAGGAGGTTGGGAGGACTCATGGTTGAAGTTGGCTATTACCTCCGTAGTGGCTGTAGTTGTTTGCATGTCGTCATCGGAGAGGTACTCTCTGAAGTCGTCCATATAGACGCGCTCCTTAGAGTCATCATTGTAGTTGATCTCCATGAGGTGCACCATATTGACTTCTCCCGAGAAGTCTTTGATGTCTTCTTCTTTGCGTGGGGATGGCAAGGTTGATCCCTCTTGGAAGGGAAGCTCTTCAGGGGCCTGAATGCCCGTGTATGGTAGGGTTTGATCATGAGGGTTGCTCCAATACACGGTTCGACCCTCGGGGGTTGTTTAATTCGGTTTTGATTTGATTGGTTGTAAAGGCCGCCTCACCCTCGGTGGATGTTCCTTGGCCGAGCAGGATTAAGGAGTCTAGATCCTTTTCTGAGTCGATTACGATTTTTGACTTGGTAGCCTCCCGGAAGGCGGTGGCTAGGTTTTGTAATCCTAAAGGAAAGGTTGGGGTGCAATAGTATGGTTCCGGAGGAAGGAGTCCCATCTCAACCTGGAGAGCCGCATCATCCAATCCATGCAATGTTTCGTTAGTTGGGGGGACATCGTACTAGCTAGCAGGTCACAGGATATTCCCCTCGGGTGCTTGATGATTCTATGAGCTAGATTGGAAATTATGCCACATATTTTTGGCTTTTGATCTTTTCCAAAGCTCGTCGATCATATGTGGGTTGCATAACCTTCCATAAATAGGTCGACATCATCTATCTAGTCATCAAGATCATCAAAATTGTCTGGATTATCCAGACTATTTATGTAACCAATGAATTCTCGATCATCAATTGGATTGAGGAACTCTGGGTTGATGTGAATGTAATTAGGGTTGAGTGGGTCAGGGTTATCGAGCCCGCTCATGAATTCATCGAAGTCTTGATTAAATTTTGGCTCAAGAGCGTCGTACTCCTTGGCGTTGAGGGTATCCTCAGCTAGGTTAATGCAATCTAGCAAAGAGTTATCCACTCGACCTAGATGGACAAAGTTGTCCTCTGACTGAGGGTGGTGTGATCTTGTTGCTGTAAAATTTTTGATGAACGGGACACCGTTTTCTTGTAGAGTAGTTTGCATGAGGTTAATGCACTAGGCGGTTTTTTTGGAAACATGATCGATTCTGTCAAGTAGATCGGAGTTGTCTACTCGAGGATGGGTTATTTCCTCAGATCGGTCCAGTACCTTTTGATTAGATCAAAAGTTTCTCCTTCCTGGGGATCCTCAGGAGGGTTTTTTGCGGTGGCAGCTTGAGTTGTCGAGTCGTTTGGGGGAGGAAGCTGATTTGGGGAGCTGGATCCCACGTTCTCTTGATCGGCACAGTGATTAGTGAAATCACCTGAGCCGTCTGCGATGCATGTCCATGCTCTGAAGGTGAAGGTTGTGCCCTTCTCCAGAGCATTGTCGAAGTTGGAGAAAGCCATCGAGTTTGTCAAAGGATCGTGGTACCAAATAAATGATTACTCGAATCAGGATTTTTTGCATAAAGATCTGCCCCACGGTGGGCGCCAGTTGTCGGTGTTTTACCATCACACCTACCTAGGGATACCCTTGGGTAGATGGATGATCATGGGAAGTCATCGAGATCAAGAACACGGGTGCAAGCAACACAAGAGTTTAGACAGGTTCGGGCCGCGAGTTGTGTAATACCATACGTCCTGTTGGGTGGTTTGTATTGCCTTGAGTGTAGATGGATGTGACTATGGTGTCTATGCTTTGGAGGGGTCCCTGCCCGCCCTTATATAGGCCAGGGAGCGGGGTTACATGAAACCCTAGATCGATATGAGCCTAGGAGTCTATCCTGAGTACTACACGGGTGGTTTCCTTCTGTACCGACGAATTACATGATGCATGGTATGAGATATGCCCCATCCCATACACGGTACTGATCCGCACCACGTCAGGTACCCCATGGCCCCAGGTCTGACACTCCAGTATAAAGGAATCTTATGAGTGTGGGTTTGGTGATGAATCAAGTCGAAGAAATGTCAACGAAGATAGTGCAGTGTAAGCTAGATGTCCCGCCTAGTTAATAAACATGTACTAGTGACTTGTATAGTCATGATGTTCATATCATAATGAAGTGCTCGGGCGCTTCTTTCACCCACAAGTCTTGCAAGTACTTTGTAAAACATCTATAGAACCTCGCAATATCTTAATGATGTTAAGTTTCTCTTGAGATGTCAGTCATAAAATCTGACAACAACAACTAAAACATTTAGGTTCATCCTAAATGTAACTCAATTTCAGTTTTCTCTAAGCCACCAGCATAAAAAATTGGCATGGATAGGTTTATATAAGCCCACCCATGGCCAGACATACTCTCGACCCCTCACTCCTGTCCGTCGCCAGTCCACGTGCAACTCCACCACCACCTCCTCGGCTAATGTCAGTTCTTTTTCTATTTTTGGATGCTCATCCTCGGCACCTTGCACCGCCACATCGAACCCTCTTCGTCCACTACCGGCACCGCCATGACATCCGCTGGTTCGATGCTGCTTAGGCATTCATATCAATCAATTTGTATTACTATATTATAATTGTCTTTGTATTTTATGCAATTGCCAATAATGAGCATAATTATTTGTGATTGAGGTCTATCGAGTGATTGAGGTAATTATTTGTGATTTGAATATTGTGAATATTTGTTTGTCTATAGAAGGATAGCTCTTTTTTGTCTTGCAACAATAATATCAGTGTCCTTCCATAATTAACATGGGATATGCAAGTAAGGATAAGCTAATATTACTGTCCGGAATTTAGCACCGCGTGCTAGGGATACAATTATAGTATATGCTAGCATTCAATCTGATGCCGACATCAATAATAGATAGCCATGCCGATTTCAAAGCTGGCACATACTCAAACTGCTTATGCAACATCTCTTTAGTTGCCAGTTGGATAACCAGCAGTGATGAGGGTTAGGAGCCAGCATGGATGCGATGTAGTTTAACGTATAATTCACACGCGAATTGTTACAAGAGTAAAATGCACTGTGGGTACATGAACTTGCAGTGCTGTGTCAAATAGGTCCATAAACTTAGAAACCGGACATCTAGCCCCTCGAACTTGCGAACCCGTTCACCCCAGGTCCAGTCCGGTCTTGCATGGCACTGTGCGCCCGCGATTTGCTACAGTAAACCCGGATTTGCTACAGTTACCGCGGTTTTGTTTTTTCTTTTCTAATTTATTTCGGCTGAATCTTTGAAAATCATAACTCTTCGATACGACATTGGATGAAGATGATTTTTATATGAAAATTGTAGCCCTCGACGAGATCTACAACTTTCTAGTTTTGAGTTTTTTCATTTGATGAAGTTAAGTTGCCCAAAAAAATTATACAAAAGTACAGCACCATAATAATCGCGTACTTCTGCTTGTCGCACTAGAAAATTAATATATTTTTCTGTTTGTTGTCAAATGAAGACACTTGTATACTAAAATTTTAGTACTCTAAAAGATCTAAATTCTTAGAGTTTTAAGTTTTTATATTTGAAGTTGTTAAAATATCGATAAAATAGTATAAAGCAGCATATTAAGTACGCAAAAGACGTTGAGGCTTTATACTATTTTATCAACATCTTAATAACTTTAAATGTAAAAACTCAAAACTACAAGAATCTAGAACGTTAAAAGTGTTAAAATTTTGGTATACAAAGTGTCTTCATTTGACAACAAACAAAAAATATATTAATTTTCTAATGCGACAAGCAAAAGTACGCGATTATTATGGTGCTGTAATTTTATATAATTTTTTTGAGCACCTTAACTTTATCAAATGAAAAAATTCAAAACTAGAAAGTTGTAGATCTCATCGAGGGCTATAATTTTCATATAAAAATCATCTTCATCCGATGTCGTATCGAAGAGTTATGATTTTTCAAAGATTCAGCCGAAATAAATTAGAAAAGAAAAAACAAAACCGCGGTAACTGTAGCAAATCCGGGTTTACTGTAGCAAATCGCGGGCGCACAGTGCCATGCAAAACCGGACTGGACCTGGGGTGAACGGGTTCGCAAGTTCGAGGGGCTAGATGTCCGGTTTATAAGTTTATGGACCTATTTGACACAGCACTGCAAGTTCATGTACCCACAGTGCATTTTACTCTTGTTACAATATAATTCAACAATTTTGTTCCACCAGCTCATAGTTTAACGTACAATTCAAATCTTCTTCAAGTCTAGAATCTATAAGCAGAAACAGACAATGCAACATCCAAATCTATCATTTTGTCCAAAGTGCCCCTAATTTGACTGCAACCTGCAGCCAAATGAACCCACACAGTAGAGCTCAATCTATATATGTAGGGTTGACTCCATATGACATGCCTAAGCTTATTATTGCCTCTGCCAAATGAATAAATTTTGGCTCCTTAGGGTGCTGTGATATAATATAATGACCTTTATTATCAGGGTCACAAGAAGTTGATTACTACCTCTTTTTTGTAATTTATGTGATATACTTGTCATATATATGCAAGCAAATCGATGTTTATGCTACCTGACATCCATATAGAATTAGGAATTTACATGCAATAATGGATGAAAGGCCTCACTATATTTACTATAGCTAGCGATAATGGTATATGCTGTACCTTCGAACACTTATCTATACACAGTAGGAACTGAATTTCAGCTAAATAATTATGTACCATTTGAACTGCTCAATCTATTAAACCGTCGAATCATCCCAATGATTTTCATTATTTGCTTGGGTGCGAGCTGGCTGCCTAATAATAATACATTAGAGTTAACCAAGTAAACTGATCAATGAAAGAAGCAAAGCGAAGCGCGTCTACTTATTTATGTCCATTACTGTTTTAATATTAGTGTATTGCAAATAAGGTTGGCAGCATGCATTTTCCAAGTTATATTATTATTAGTGGTAATAGGTTGATTAATCTCATATATATGTGAAACTTTGGACATCTTCACTGCCCTGTTCGATATAGTATATTTTCCTATTAAGTAATATCTATCTTTCAACACATTTGTACAGATCGGCGTACATTTTACTATATTTCTATAAAGAGAGATATGATGCGTGCATACAAGGGAGAAAACATGAAATAGTTTTCCTATAGAGATGCATATGGATGCAGCAGTGTCCTAACGTCCTTTCAAGTTTTAGTTTAATGATGGTTCAGTTCAGATCTGATGCAGTGCGGACCAAATATTATGGCTACGTAACTGCAATCAATTTCTGCTATATATCTTTATCGCTGCATTTTCTTAATTTATTACTTTTGTCACTGTTGACACCTCGTGATTTTTTTTTGCTAAATCTTTATAATAGAAAGTACAAGAAACACAAAAATCAGCAGAAAACGATGATGTGATGCAGTTGATCAACATTTAGCTAATTTCTGTTGAGCTCACTTCTAAATTGAAGACATACCTTAAGCTCTGTATTGGGGTTTGCCACAAGCTGCTCCTCCTCCTTTGCTCTGCCGTATCGATCAATTACTGACTTCATGCTGCGTAAAGGCAACACCATACCAATAATATGAAAAAAAAAATTGTTATCTACGTTGTAGATAGGCAAACTGAGTTAATTACTAAGACAACTCGACTTTAATTTCTTAGATAAAATTAACCATAGAAAGGGTATGAATAATGTACGCATGAATGTCATATATGTGCACAGAGATAAACACTAAAGGTACATAACTATATTCATATTTTTGGTATCTAGCTAGCATATTTGGTGTGAGCTGAAAACCATGGACTGAGTACACAAAAATATGCCTATATATATATATATATATATATATATATATATATATATATATATATATATATATATATATATATATATATATATAGAGAGAGAGAGAGAGAGAGAGAGAGTTACTCCTTAGAAAAAAATCTTAAATCTAGATCTAATGGTATGGATCTCCTTATCACCACCTGAATATACTTCCACCCTTGTGGGATAGTATTCATTCTCTTCTCTCATGTTGGTGCCATAGTCACCTATTACTCTTAAATCTGCACTGCTGCCATGAATATAGCCGGTATCCAAGGGCGAAGCCAATCAAAATAGCACCGGGGTCTTGTGTGTTGCATACCGGGGCTTTTTGTTTTTTCTAAAGTATAAAACAATAATCTCTATTGATTTTACTAAAATCTATCGGGGTCCGCCGACCTTGACAACAAAGGGCAGCTCCGCCCCTGGCTGATCGTTACCCAACCAACTCCTCTAATGCTTCTAATTATGATAGAGGATGCAGCTTGCCCTCTTCCGTGCACATGGCAACAAAGTACCACATGCTTCTATCCTCTCCGCTTTTTCATGTTTCTGATAGCCACACCGCTAGATCTACCACACTTAGCCGCCATATCCGATGATATCGATATTGGAGTGCTTGACCTAACTCACCAATCAACTTCCTCATCCCTCCCATCTCTAGGCATAAAAACAATCCACCAAAAGCATGCAAGACACCTTTCTAGATCTAAGGTCAGGACAAGAGAACCAGAACCCTAATACCCCGCCTCGACTAGAGGCGGTGATTGCCATGGTTATTGGAGTACTAGTTGACTTTAAGAAAAAAACAAAGGTGGAGGAATTTGGGTAATTCAAATGATATATATCCTTGAAAAAATTGACAAATGCAAAGCAATATCAAATCTGAAAAAGATGGGAAATCAAAATCTGAAAAGCTGTTCTGAACCTGAGGTCCATAAACCACTGTAAAATTGTTCTTGCCAAACTCTGGTATGGCCACTGGCCAGCAGCGGCTGCAAACTTACATATGTGTAGTAGCTCGAGGAACTCCATTATATTTGCTTCAAGTTAAGTAGGCGCAAATAATTAAGTTTTCCAGAAAGAATGAAACATAGCAAAAACCACACATACGTCTGGAGCTAATTAAATAAGTGCAGGCCGAAATACAGGCAAATGAAACGCTACGCAAGAATTCCATGGAATCAGTCATAACCTGGTGCTGGCGTATTCGTAGAGGCGGCCGGTGCTGGAGAAGATGACAAGTCCGACCTCCGCGTCGCAGAGGATGGCGAGCTCCCTTGCCTTCTTGAAGATCCCGTTCCGCCGTTTGGAGAACGTGACCTGCCGGCTCGTGGAGTTGTCGATCCGGCGGATGAGTATCTTGCCCCGCCCCATCCTCAAGCTCTGGCCGATCTTGCAGGCACGCAAGGATAGTAATGGAGAGGGAGAGGAAGAGAGATATGGGAAGAACCCAGCCTGCCGGAGCTCTGGATGGAGAGGGCTCTCCCAGCTGGGGTTCCCCAGATAGGCGAATTATTGGAGGGGCAGCAGAGGGGAAGAAGAAGACGAGAGAGTGATTAGTCCTTTGCTGGTGGCTTTGCAAGTTGGGTTTCCTTTAGTTGCTTTCCTTCCTTTATTTAGCAAGGAAATCAAGGAGGCGGGATTGGCTAGGGTCGCCAGGATGGGTTAATTTATTGGAAATGCTAAATTAATGGTGGTAACCACGGGGCTTGGTAGCTTCTGGAAAGAAAGGGAGCATGCCTGAAATTGGTTAGGCGCACACAAAAGTTAAAAGCTAGAAAAAGCGCATTGCCAAATGCACCCATATCTTATGATGTGCCTCCTAAACGTCACGTCAGCATCTACACCTTCAGCATTTCTAGTGTAAGCAGTGTGATGAAATGCGCACTCGTGGGTGTGACTGGGTGTGGCCGGGGTGTGCGTGTATAACGGTGAGTGCACGCTTGCATCATATAATCATGCCACAAATGGCCCAAAAAAAAAAGAATCCAAGAACAAAATGGGAAGTCGATCACTAACCAACTTCTAGAAGAGACATAATTATCGCACAAATTTAAGAAAAAGAGAAGTATTAGGGAATACGCACACTACACACACACAAGCACAGCCATATATATACACTGAGGTTCTGAAATATTTTACCTGCGGCACCACTATTACAGATCTCCCGGCATCCTTGTTTAAAGCTACGTTACTTCTACACTTCGAACCTATCACACACACACACACACACACACACACACACACACACACACACACACACACACACACACACACACACACACACGTATCATTCTCAGTTGCTGTACCTTATGTGGAAATAGAACTTCCTTCTTATCTCTGTCTCGAAAAACAATAGAACTTCAATTCGTTCCCTCTGACCAATTAATATATATAGAGAGAGAGCACCAGGGATGAAATAATAATATTTGTCCAGCATTGGATCGATGCATATATAGATTTTGCTTACATGACATGAGCACAACTAATACCAACCTCAGTTCACAAATACTTACCACTTGCTTAGATTTACTGTAGCAACTTTGACTGCGCGTTTTGTTCATAAAAACTTTTGTAGATGCATAACGCTAACAAAGTTTAGGGCATAATGAATCTGTTAGTACATAAACTTTAAATGTTCATAAATATTTTGTAGTAAAAAAATGGATGGTCAAATTTGCTACAGTAAAAAAGAGGTGACAAGTAAACGGAAACGGAGGTTGGTATAAAAATTGAAAACTGAATGGGTATTTCCTTCAAATTTGATAACTAAGGAGGTTTGTACTGAAAAAATTATATAAAACTTCATTTTCCAAGTACAGCTCAAAATGGTAGATGGAGTACTGAGTACTTGATATATATATATATATATATATATATATATATATATATATATATATATATATATATATATATATATATATATATATATATTATCAATGGATGCCTGATTGAGGACAAGTGGCTTAACCGTAGAGAAGCACTAGGTCCGTCTTTTTTTGCGTAAAGACTTCACAAGTTTTAGGAGGCCAATGTAAGAATGCGCATACGGCATACGGGTGCTAATTAATTAGCATGAGACATGCACACGTGAGCGCGCCACCACGTCACCCCTGAGCTGTCGCGTGAACCAATACAGGCATGCATGGTTTTTGCAGCCCAAGCACTTGATGCTCATCGATCCTGCTTCACATAAACCTGATGAGTTAGCTAGGTATGAACCGTCTACTTGTGAGAAGAGCTTGAGCATAGGTTCTATATACCTTAACTATCCTCGATGAACCAAATGTTTTGGGCCGGTTGAGCGTTCACAACTAGAATATAATTAAATTCTCTAAAAATATTAGAAAAAAACGAGCTAGCATCGTTTGTGGAATATATTTTGTTATTTACTAGTGTAATAAAGTGAGAGCCTCATGTTACGTGGTTATAACATACTAAAACTAGCACAAACCATTCTCACTAAAATTTGAGCATTCTAAATCAACTGTTGCAGTCAAACCACAAATACATATATAGAGTCGTTATTGATGTATACTCCCTTCGTCCAAAAAAAATGTTTGTTTAGGCTTTAAAATTTGTCTAAAAAAGATTGTTTGTTTGCGATTCAGACCTACCTGTTCTCGTCACCCGAAACGAGGCTGACTCGTTCCCGAGGCTGAGATCCTGCGAGCGCCCCTCCCCTTCCCTTTTTTTTGACCAGAATTGTTTGGAGCCATGAAATTCTATAGGTGTGACATTTACTACAGTGCACAGATAACCGAACAATCATCATTAAATAGGCTGGGGAAGCCATCCGTCAGTCCGTCTGGGAAAGTAAATTGAACATACTTTAATAGGGGTATGGAAGACATTTTTCATTCTCACTATCCTGTCTGAAATTTTCTAAACAAATACTCTTTTTGGACGGAGGGAGTAGTTGTTCATAACCCACAATACATGTGGTTTTAGGTGCAGGAGGAACTCAAGAGCGAGCAGCTGGTGAATTGTGCGGGACAATCTCTAGGGTAAGTGCCAAAGTAGTCGGTGGTTTGGATCTGGCTGGACAGCTGTTTGCTCAACAAAGCGAGGGAACTATGCAACGGGCTAAGAAAAATCGTGGAGATGTTCGAGAAAGCACACAATCCGTGTGCTTGGCGTTGATTGGTGGATGGCTGCGGATATGTGGATGGATGACATGGCACAACGCATGAGTACATAAATTCATTTCTGATACATAAAAATCGGGCACGATATTTTGTTTTCAAATTATATGTAAAAAATGAAATGCAGATTTATCGGACCATATAATGATTTTCCATAAAACTATATGATTATTTGATTTTCAACATGGCTTTGGAAGCAATGATTGCTTATGAGGTAAGCATCAATGAAATGATCACTCTAGCGTGTTCCGATAAGTTAGAGAACCACTAGACTAAATCAACCGCATCCGATGCAATATGGGACCCACACTACCGGAAACCGATGTGACTGTTTTAGGCCATAGTTTTGATGAAAATGTTTATGTTTGCTGTCTCGTTACTATTGGTCGCGCGTGGTAGATAGACCTCTAGTACACTTTTATTGTCTAATTATATATACAATTTCATTGGAAACAGATCTTCTTTCTGTCAAAATGATATCAAATGATGTAGCTAGCCTACTACTAGTAGTTCCATAGTAGTATGTTTAGAGCTCACAATATTTAATAGTGCCCATGGGTTCTTTTGGTTGAACTATCAACACCAGTTAACCATCCCTAAAGCAGGACGACTGGTTAGCTAGATATGGAATAATCGTTTGCCGATTTAGGAATTGCAACCACAACAAGTAGAACCGTAGAAGACATTCACGGTCCACACACTTTGGTCTAGCTTAGCAGAGAGGGTCAGTGGATCACGGTACCAGCGTCGCCCCACAGTGGCGGTCAGTAACTTCAACGAAACAGCTCGGAAAACGAAGAAGCCCTCGCTCGGTCTTCTATTGGCTGGCTGGTGAAATGGATGCAAGCCATCCGGCCACCATGTGAGGGCCATGCTGCCACACAGTGATCCCACGTTGCGGCGTAGCAAACGAGCATAGGATGCAGATTTCCCGATGAGGCCGCAGCACGCCAGCAGCCGCACAGTCAGAGCAGCCGGGATCATCCCAGTACAAGCAGTACCAGTAGTCTAGTACGAGGGGGGGCTTTTTCGGGAGCCGGTAACTTTGCACGGTAAATTGGAATCCAAGTGTCAATCATCCCCTACATGCCACAAGCTAAAAGCAAGATCTTGTCCAGCAAAAGCAGCCATTAGTTGATTCAGTTAGGCTACAGGTGCGAAGCACAACCATGGGTACCTTTTGTTTTCCTATGTTTGAATGCCAACGTTGCCCTGGTCCTGGCCCTCGAGAGATTAAAGGTACAGGCAAGTAGGAGCTGTGTTTGCAACTTAAATATGTTATCATGACATGGTTTAAAATAATATAACTATTGTCTGATGCTCGAACTATTTAAAGTAACTCTGTCGAGCGAATTGAATAGAGTTGCACGATGTGGCTTTGTAGGTGGAGATAAGCTTGGGGTTCTGAACCGCCACCCAACCACACATAACCAACGAGGTGTCGTTGAAGGGAAGTCTCTCGAAGGATAGCTGGTACACATGTGCCTACCACAGGATGCGATAATAAAGAATATTATAAATATTAGCGTGAATTTGTCAATCACGTGTTGGAGATTCGAGCTGTCGGCTGCTTTTATGTGGATTTTGCATTTATGGACATCTGGATTTCTACTTTTATCAGACTACCACTATTGGGGGTGGATTGTTTCTTTTCATTCTTAGAAAGGAAGATTTCATAGATTGTTTCTGTCTTTTGCACTAGCTTGTAGGTTTATTGTTGCCATGTCGCTGTTTTCATATAAGGTCCAATGTTATTATTGTAGAACTGACATTCTTATGTAAGCCGACTAATATGGGCTTCATCATTTCTAATATGTATGCCACTTTATTCTGATGTACATGAGCAAACTATTTGGAAATATCACGTATGCAATATATATAATATATTAAAATGAATATGCCTTAGTTGTTGATACAATGACCTACAAACTTTATTCCAAAAAAAACATAGCAGTGCATTTTTGAACAACCGTTCTAGCTAATAAGGCCACATCATTTTTTAGTATGTGCACCACATACTTCTTTTTAGTTTCTAAAATTGGTAGACCAGAAATCTCTACCCAATGAATGAAAAGTGTCAGGTAGATACATGAGGACTTTCACTGCATAACTCTAAGGTAGAAAGTGGTCAATTCTACTAAAGTTAAGTAATGCAGATATTTATTTGAATGTTTGTCTTACTGATATTTTCCGTTATAGGATGTGTCAAGTTATTAAAGGCCAAAGCAAATTAGCATAGGCAAGTTGTTATCCATAAGAAGGGCCCCATGTATGTATATAGCTTAGTTGAATGGTATGGCATTTGCGCAAGGACTTACTCCCTCCATACTCAAAAAACCTAATGTTTAGGACAAGGTTTGAGTCAAACCTTGAGAATATAAATCATGAATAACTCTCAAGTTGTTGAGTTTGAAAATGTAAAAATTATATGAATAGATTTGTCTTGAAAAATACTTTTATGAAAGTATACATATATCACTTTTTGATAAATATTTTTAGAGGAATAAGAAGTCAATGTTGTGTTTTGGAGACCGTGTCGCTGTCCTAAACGTCAGGTTTTTTGGGTATGGAGGGAGTATCTTGCATGGGTGCGTGTGTTAAATTGAAAGGGTTTGAATGACTAAATTGCAGTAATTTGATCATTAATATAATACCAATATCCAAGACTATTTTGCTTGTCCATACATCTAGATCCCATAAAGAGGCCTTATCTACCAACAAAGAGATACACGCACAAAATAAAGCAAGCAAAGAGAGATGTGGAGGAATTTTGGTGGGATAACCATATATATTATCTCATCAAATTCAACTATTTTATAATATATAATAAATGTGAAGAACACTATGTGGGGTAAACTTAATCTAAAATTTACCTATCAAATATGTGTCTTGAAAGCGATCAGACCGTGCTCTAGCCTAAGAGGGGGAGGGGGTGAATTAGGCAAGTTAAAACCTTAACCTATGGCTCCAACTAAATTGCATAATATTAAACTAAAACATGCTATCTATATGTGCAACTAAGATTGTTCTAGCGTGAAACCCCTATCCCAAAAGAGTTTAGCAACCTATAGCCTTTCCTATCAAGAAACTACTCTATGAAAGTAAAAGCACACAAAGATTGCTAGTATGAAATGAGAAAGCTTAAAGACCGGGATAGGAGAAGCAAACTCTTGACGCGGGTGTTTATCCCGTGGTTCGGTTAGCCACAAAGGCACACCTACATCCATGTTGTTGTAGCACTCACTAAGAGTATTGCTACTCGGGAATCAAGTCTCTTCCGAGAACACCGAGTCACCACGTTACCTTGATCCCGGGTTCCACTAAGGAAGTAAGGAGCTTCTCCATAAAGGATGGGGGTCTCCATGTCCCCCGCACAAAGATGTCCACGCCGCTCCACACCAAGTCGGAGGGTCGTTGACGTTGCCGGCGAGCTTCAAAGCTCTAAGGAGCCGGCGCACCAAGCTCTTCTTGTAGGTTCAACAAAGAACCACAGCACAAAGGCACAAATCCTTGCTTGTTCACTCTCTAAAGAGCTAACCTAGCACTAACACTCTCAACTGTGTGCTAAGGACTAAAGATATGAACAATAAGCACTTGGATGGCTTGGAGATGTTCTTGGGTGTGTTTGAGACTTGTAGCAACTCCAGCAATCTTCAAATGGCTGGGGGATGGCATATATATAGGCCTCCAAGTCCATAGAGCCATTAAGAGCCGTTGGGCCTTTTCTGCGCAAGGCACCGGATAGACCGGTCAGGTAGCACCGGTGTATCCGGTCACACACGGCTCTGACTTAGCCGTTAGGCCTCTGACAGCCGACGTGGCTGTCACCGGTTAGACCAGTGTGATGCACCGGTGATACACCGGTTCATCCAGTCCTGAATCTTTTCTCCTCAGCCTCCCTGATATTGCACCGGTGCATTGCTCCGGTGGTCTCCGGTGTAACCGGTCCTGTAGTCCTTCTCCCTGGCCGGCTTGACATCGTCTCTGGTGCATGACATGGTGCTTGCACCGATGCCCCAAAATAGCACCACCAGTGTAACCGGTGCTACTTGAACTTATCCCCTTCGCTTGGGCATTGCTCGGCCCAATGCACCGGTCATAAGGCACCGGTGCATCCGATGCCAACCGGTTAGATCGGTATGGCGTCACCGGTGTATCCAGTCCCATTGATTTTTGTAGAACTCATCCAATTCAATATTTTTTTTAGTTCTTTCTTCGTGTTTTTCTTTGCTTGGCCTTTTTGTTTCATCCCTGGGATCTATAATTGTTCACTTGACAAATCATTAGTCCCATTGATTGCGTTGTTACTCAATCACCAAAATCACAAAACAATGGCTTAATGGAGCCATGTTCCTTACATGTCTCCTAGTAGTCCTAGAAGTATGTTAGGTGCTCAAACGGTATCTTTGACAAACAAATAAGGTTGCTTAGCAATCCTCTGTATTGCTTATAGCTCTTGGAGAGCTTTTCGATTTTCGAGGAATGGTTCGAATTCATAGGCTAGGCACCCTTACCCTTAATTGGTACTACATCTCCATTGTTGTATGTGTGTGGTTGAGACTTATATGAAGTTGATACAAATGTTTGAACTTGCAAGACTATAGAACACATTTTTCTTTCGTCCCAACGGAAAGCGCGTTTGGGTTGAAAAGCCCACAACCGCCAAGCGCATTCGCCTTGGGCCAAGTTTTGGATTTATGGAACTCATGCCAAGTGCTCGAGCGAGCCCAAGTAAGTGCATAAATGTGTTGTCTCGTCTCTTACATATTTTGTGTATATCAGATGTCACACTTCTAGTTAACAAGTGCACTCTATTACATCAGATATGGTGTTCACCGTCGTACTTGGTGTTCGATCGTTTCGGCATAATCTGTGAAATCATTATTGAAATCTGTAGTTAGTGGAATCTGTCTTCTTCGCCCTATTAGTTGATGAGAAAACCATTCGTGCGAACATGGATAGTGTCTTAATTGACCTTATGAAATCTGCACAAACTTTGTATGCACAAAAATAACATATATCTCATCCTGATATTTGAGATCCCCTTCTTTATATTTCTTCGCCCCATCACTTGCATTAGCTAGAGCTAAAACAAAAATGCTAAAAAAAAGTTATTATACCTAATTCAAATAGTTCAACTCGTAGTCATTTTTCAACTATCTAACACCAAAAACTTGTAAAAGTCCATAAGTTGTTCGATCTACCAGCTATTGCAGCTTATATAAGCTGAGGGAATCCAAACCGAGTCTGGAGCTCGAAACCATACACATACACACTTGCTTTTGCTTTACAATAACCTCGCACACACGGATGCTCAAACTAAACCAGCTACTACCCGTGGGTACAGAAAATCTCTCTCAACGACAGCGTGGATCCGTACCGCAGCCTTTCTATTTTGATGGGCTACTAAACAAGGCAGCTGGAGCCGATGCATGCATGCGGGCGCCCACAAGGCGCTGCCGCGCGCCGCGCCGTCTGAGTCAGCCAGCGGCAGACAACCACCTAAAAACCGGCGACCTCGACCACCTGATCGCGTCAAGAACGCCACCATTATTCTTTAATCCGGCGCCGCCACAAGTGTCAATCATCAGACGGGCGAAAAACGGCAAGGCGACGGGATCGCGGCCGTGCGGGGACATTGCCATATGCGGCAGATTCCTCCTTTTCCCGCCGCGCGAGTTGGGCAGCCACCACAGGTCTCCGCTTTCAAGCAAAGAGGCGCATCACTTTGCGAGAAACTGTCTCTTTCTCTTCGGGCTGCAGGTCAAAGGCCACGTACTGCTTGCTGAATTAACAAGTGCTTTCTGAGACCAATTGGCCAATCGGTCTGTACTGGGCAACTACGTCCTCTGAAACAGGATAAGGCGACCGCCACTTCTTTTCTTGGCCCCCTACCTAGGAGATGCGGCCCGTCCATGTGGCCACCCGTGGCCGAGATGATAGGTGCCCCTGCCCCGTGGGCTGCCCGATCCTTCCGCCGCTTTTGAGGCGGCGAGCCGGCGAGGGGAGGCGGAAGCTCGCGGCAGCCGGCAGCGGCGCGTGACGCGCCTGCGTCTCCCACGTCCCACTGGCATGGCATCCTGCCCCTTCGGACCGCTGCGACTATACATCGCCTGCGTTACGAAACCAGGATCTATCACCTCAAGGCTCATCCGAACTCGCATTCGGCCCAATTCGACTTCCAAGGCCCACGATGATGTTGCTGCTCGTGCCGCCGCCGCTCATCTTTCTCTTCCTCATCTCGCCGGGGCTTTGGGGGTTAGGGTTCGGGGCTTCATAGGTTCGGGTTGCCAAGATTTGCGTCTTTGGGCTTCAGGGCCGGGGTTCATCATAGGGGTGGAGCTAGAGATAAATAGAGAGGGTGCTCCACTTTATAGTGCATATATAAAATTGAGCCAAACTTAGTAAAAATCTAGATATTATTATAAGTAATTATAAAAATTTGGTGGGTGCACCCACAACCCTCAATGTAGCTCCGCCTCTGTCGCCGGTGATGTTCTCCGGCTGTAAAGGGCGGGCCCGGGGGCAGCGGCAGACCAACGGTGGCGATGGGTTGTAGGCGGGGCGGCGAACCGACCGCGGGTTGTGGAGGACCACCGGTGGGCGCGCGATAGAGGCGGCAGGGGCATCACGAAGAGGGTTTGGCAGAGGTGGCCGCGGCGGCGCGTGGAGGAGCAGGATCGGACGGCGGTGGCGGTGGCTCCGAGGACAGGACCCTCGGAGGCAGAGGTGGTCGGCGATGCGAGGGAGAGCAAGCTCGGTGGTGGCGATGGCAGCAGCAGCTCTGAGGGAGGGAGCCCTCGGAGGCGGAGGTGGCCGGCGGCGCGGGGTGTGTGGGGGGCAGGGGGCAGAATCAGCGATTACGGGCACGGGAAAGACGACGACCTTGCTCGTCGGCCGCTCCATTTGATGGGCCATCCGTTTAGCACCCAAAGTGAGAGGTAACCACACCCTTCCAGATGCCATGTCGGACAGAGGTTGACTGGCGGCGTCCCAAAGCTTAGGGAGGGGCTGGGGGCGCTCCTATCTATCTTCTGGAAGATAGATATGTCATCCATTTTTAAAGCCCACATTGATCCAATTATCTGCTGCAAACATGTTCAACATTTTGATTGGATAAACTCAACATTTTCTTAAACAGGTTCAACATTTGACTTCAAAATGTTGAAACTGTAAAGATGAAATGTTAAAATTGGAAGTATAAAATATTGAAAAACACTAAAATGGAAATGTTGAACAGCATGTTTCTTCTTTCCGGCGAGCTAGGCGCCTTCTTCTCCGGCAGCGGCGGTGCGCGCGGGCGGCCGCACCGGCGTGGCGCTGCAGCGGCGGCGGGGGTGCACGGTGCGGGAAGGTGGTGGGTGGGGCGTGGCGGGCAGAGCACGGGAACGGGAGGTGGCGGCGGCACCATGGGTAAGGGAGTAGGCAGCATCATGAGTTAGCGTTGAGGAGATCTGATAGACGAGATTGCTTGCATCATTGCATGAATCTCAAACACTGAAACGTGGGAAAAAATTCTTCTGGAAGATTTATTGGATTTTCAGTCTGGTGGGGGGCTCCTATCTATCTTCCGGAACATAGATAAGCCATCCATTTTTAAAGCCCACTTTGGCACAATTACTTTGGCTCATTACCTGCTGCAAACATGTTCAATATTTTGATAGGATTACCATAACTTTTTGTTAAACATGTTCAACATTTGGCTTTCAAAATGTTGAAACTGTAAAGACAAAATGTTGAAATTGAAACATAAAATATTGAAAATACTAAAATGGAAATGTTAAATAGGGTTTCTTCTCTAGCGAGCAGGGGGTTTCTTCTCTGGCTACGGCGTGCACGGGCGCGACATGGCGTGCAGCAGCTGTGGCGGCGTGAGGCGCGTAGGTGGGCGGCGGCGGACGTGCGAGCATGGCGCTCGCGGTGTCGCGGTGGGCGGGGCGGCGGCGCAGCGGGCGGAGAACGGGCTCAGGGGGACGGCACATGGTGAGGAAGGAGGCAGGAGGAAGAAGGTTAGGATTGAGGACATTCAACGGACGAGATGGTTTGCATGAATCTCAAACATTGGAAGGTGGGGAATAAAAAATCCTCCAGAAGATTTATAAAATTCCTGGCTGATGGCTGGGCACCCAACAAGGATTGAGTTGAGGCCCACTGACCTCGTGGCAGTCCATTATCTGCAAAAATTAGTACTCTCTCCGTCCCAAAATATAAGCATTTGTTGACTTCTGCCGATCATGTTTGATCATTCGTTTTATTCAAAAAATTTGAGAAAATATTATTTATTTTGTTATGACAAGTTTTATCATCATATATATTTTAAGTATATCTTAATTGTTTTTATTTTTTTCTCAAAATTTTTTAATAAGAAAAATGGTCAAACATGATCAGCAGAAGTCAAAAAATACTTATATTTTGAGAATACTTATATTTTGGGATGGAGGTAGTAACTATCAAGCCCAAAATGTCTCCACATCGTTCCTTCCGGACGAGAAAGCCATCCCGTGATCCCCGTCATTGTGATCGGGTCCGTTCACGGTGTGACCTCCTCTTCTCCTCCTTCCGATAATCCGATGCATCACGACCGCCTACTCAACTGTCATCTCAAAACGTTGATGGACGAACACTAGATCTCCTCAACTCGGCTTCCTTTTAGTTTTAGCCGTTTTGCGTCAAATGTCGCCGCCGGCAAACGTAAAGATCCTGTACTTCCATAGTCCCATCAATTTCTAATTTTCTATCTGTGCGTGCTTGTGTGTGTGCCATTTTGGGTCACTGTTCTGCGAGGGTGCTAAAAAAGAGGTCCTGAGTCTGACACCTGATTTCCATTGCTAGTTAAGCGCCCAAATCGGATTTGTGATAATCAAAAGAATAAATGTGACCTGAAAACGTAATTGACATCAAATAATTACTTATATCTTTACGAAAGTGATTGCATCCACGGCTTCCAAAATTAGTTGATGTACCTTGTTTATTACATCAAATAATTACAGTGGTGATTTTTTTTCTGTGTTGCTAAAATGGTGCGAGTGGTTTGCATTTCTTGGTGATGTGGAAATCACTAATTTGTCTTCACATCAAAGAAGCATCTGATGCTCACATAAGAGTACCATTGTCTGTTCACTTTCTTTCTCTGTTCTTGTCGGTTCGCAAAACATTGGCTTTAAAACATTGTCGGTCACACAAGAAATTGGTCATTTTTCTATATCTTGATGCTCACAATGTAATAACTGACAGAGACACATAAAGAAAACACCCAGTTTTATTTGGCACTTTCTATCTTGCTTGCATTGGTCCAAAAAAAATACTGACTGAAATTCTAATGAAATCTAGCCATTAGTAGTCATTTCACTCCATGACCAAATTGTTCAGCTCACGAAGATCAATATATCACACCGACCATTTCCATGAACAAAACCATATCTTCGAACAGATTGAACCGAAACTGATCTACAAGGCCATGTACTGTGTGACTTCAACATTAACAATAGATAAGGCGTGGGAAAACACCAATAAAAAACAAGTTTGCAAGGCTGGACGAACAGGGAGGGGAGGGAGTGAGGGACTCATGTTGACAGGCTCCCGCCACCCTGCTGCCAGAGGTTGATTATGTCGGTGGCCTGGTTGAGAAGGATGATCATCTGCTTCTGCGAGATCCACTCTTTCTCTTCCAGCTTTGCTCTCAACTCCTCCCACGCGTCTTTCCGTGGCCAAAAGTAGTACGGGCTTAACGGAATGCTGCCATAGCCTGGAACCAGCTGGTCAAGTGCTATGCCAATGTTCTTCTCCATCCAGATGAACTTGAGTACCAGCATCGGGTCCTGTCTCTCGGGCACCGCCACCTTATACTGCCATACAAGATTTCAATTTAGATCAATTTTCATTCTGATGATGAAACCAATTATCTCCATCCTAGTAAAGCTAAGTGTGTAGTGCTAACAGCCTAACACAGTTCACATCACAAACCAAGCAGAAAAAAAAAAGAAATGTTAAAGCTGTTGTGCTGTTTTAGTTAGCTTCAAGCATCTCCAAGAGACTCTTTATATCTTCTCTAATTTATAGGAATAGAGATTTTGATGAAAAATTAGCCTCCAACAGACTCTTCAAATGAATATCCAAAGATATCCTCTATTCCGGATTTCATGTTAGCTAAAGATGGAGAGTAAGGATGGCTCTCTAAACTACAAATAAGACATAAAAGAGCTGTTGGGAAAGACAAAGATATGAAAAACGATTTTTACTCAAATGACTCTCCAAATGATAATTTAGAGAGTATATTTTAGAAAAGCTCTTGGAGATGCTCTGATGCTGCTACCATTGGTGTGTCTGCACCGAAACCCACTTATTAGTATTCTGAACTGTAATTTTTTAAAACCATGGAGTAATTTTAGTTCATTAGTAAACAATTATGTTTCAACAGTGAAAGCAAAGGCCACATATATATGATATATACCACTCTAGCTCCGAACTACATTCAATCTCATTATATTCAGAACATTTTCAGTGCATCAGAATGTACAGCTAAGCTATGGCAGCAAATCAAGCTCATTTAAAAGGCTTTCACATTACTTTCAACACAAGCATAAATCAAACTCGGCAGGAGCTCAGAACTACGCAAGAACATATCCCTAACGCGCTCAGTTAACCTGAATTATCCCTTCTATTAGTTGTGACTCCACTGATACCAAATTCATAGCTAGGCGCAATTGGTGTTCTACTGAACGTTGAACCTAACCGATTCAAGACCAGAACTGACGAATCAGGGTCTAATTCATTTGGAGCTGAGTTTCACTGAGATTCTTGACATTTGTGAGACACCAATGAAACACGACTCCTCTATAGTTCTACTGCATAATTGGCTGTAACAGGCAACGAATGGGGCCAGTAATCCTCGAATCCTGGTGAGTTTGAGAGACCATTACCTCCTCAGGTTCCTCCTCGTAAAACGCATCCCCGCCTCCACCTAGTTGCACCTCTTCGTCCTCTGCTTCGACGGCGTCGGCAGCGGCGGCGGCGGAGACACTGCGGAGCGAGCCAAGGGGCAGCCTCCTGGTCTCGAAACTGACGATGCGAGAGCCGGAGGAGGACGAGGCGGCGGCCAGGGAGGTAGAAGGTCTGGGCGGGGCGAGGCGGGCGCGCGGGGCGAGGGCCGGCGTGGTGGCTGGGTGAACGGCCATTGGGAGCATGGTGTCGGGCCAATGTTCTTCCTCCGCGGATAAGAGGAAGACGAAGCTGCGCTTGAGCCTTATCTTCCTTTCCCTTTCTCTTCCCGAGTGAGAGCAACTCTGCTCGACTCCAAATGGGAAAACGGCGGGCCGGATGGTCACTGGGCTAGGCCCAGTTATAGGCCTGGCCCGTTTAAACGCAGGCCCAAGATCTCGCATCCGACGAAATGCAGGCAAATTCATTCTGCTACACCTGCGACTACTACTTCCTGCTTCAGAGGATCCAAAAAAGTCTAAAACAAGGAACGGAAACACTACAGTTTATTTCATAATTAAAAAGAAAAAAAAAGAAAAAACTAGATCCATGCCCGTTCAGCCGGTGGTATGGACGAAACCAAATTCATCTATAAACAATTCAGATTTAAACATCAAACTGCATATGAAATTTTGTGACAAACTAAATTCCTACCAGGAGCAGTAGAAAAATGGGGCATCCCTACTATGTAATGTAAGTTACATGGCAAAATACTGTACAGCAGCAAGCAGCTGTTATCTTAAAACATCGAGTTCGAAATGGACCAAGATAAGGTACTTGATGCCTAGAAAATAAACTTCCTATTGAACAAATCAAATCTTATGCTTATCACGGAGAATCCGACCGAATCAAAAGCACAATCCCAGTAAAGCTCCAGAAGAAGATCGGCTAGGTAGGCATTGGGTCATCAAACTGGCAGGCGGGTGAGCAAAACAGCCCTTTTTTCCAAAGAATTGCCAGTGCTATGTCTAACATGAAAGGAGAAGAGAGCTCAAATCACGCAGATAAGTAGCTCCACTATGCATAAGAGTTGCCAACAAAAAGGCTTCAACCTTCTTCATCGTCTTGCTCTGATGATCAAAACCATGACAAAATATTAGTAACCCACCAAGAAATAAACTTAAATTGAGGGTTGTTGCTAACAAATGAATGACGCCCTTCTTAGCCATATGATATCATAAATGCAAGTGATTCTTCTCAAGACTTGGAAGTAACTAGCTATAAAATGGAGAAACATGCATCTGCTAATATTCTGTCAGCGAACATACCTTACCCATGATGCTTCGCTGGTGGTTCAGTCCAACCCATTCATATATTTTGCCATCAAAGTAACGGACTGTGCGCATTCCTGCCCAAATACCTAGATCAAATAGCAATATTTCAGTCGAAAGGATGGACTATTATCACCATTTTATATCAGAAATGATAGCAATTCTTCTTGGATTACTAGGGCCATGAGTATTCAACAAGGTTGAGACTTCATTTTTCAATGGAAAGTTTACTTTGTACTCCCTCCGTTCCAAATTATAAGTCATTCCAAGAATCTTGGAGAGTCAAACCATCTCAAAGTTTGACCAAAATTATAGAAAGAAGCACAAAGTTTATGACATCAAATATGTATACTATGAAACTATAGCTAACAAAGAATCTAATGGTACTTAATTAGTATCATAAAGGTTATTATCTTCTTATATAAATTTGGTCAAACTTGAAAAACTTTGACCCTCCAAGATTCTTGGAATGTCTTTAATTTGGAACGGAGGGAGTAGGCATCAAGAGACATAATATAAAATATCCTAGCCAAATAATGCAATGTCAGAAGTATGCCAAACGTGTATTAGTTTTTATTTCTTTTCTAACTCTTGGATATAGTTGATAGGATCGGATGCAAAGAAACCGCATAAAAATCACACAAACAGAGAACAGGTCGATTGCTTTTAAATTGCTTAACTCTAACATACTGATGAACTTAAATTGCAGATCAAGATATTCCAATATAATGCCATCCCACCAGCACTCATTAAAGTTTGGCAACATATATCTGAATAGTAAAAATGTAACGGTAACCATACTTCTGTCATGCTGGAGCGCCCATACCAGCATCACCATAGGCATCGTGCACCCTCTAGAAAGGAGGGAACATTGGCCACAGAAGGCATCGTGCACCCTCTGGAGAGAAGGGAGCGTTGGCCACAGAAGCTTTCTTGTCAAGTTAGTTTGGTTTAGGATTTTGTTCAAGTTAAGTTAGATAAGGTGTTCTTAGGAGATATGTCAGTCAAGGACTCCAGCGTGCAACAAATATACTCATCTAGACATCTACTGTTAAATTGTCCTTAATCCCCTGTTTTTGGCTGCACTCTCACAACATTTCTTGCAACCCATGTCTTGGCCCCACCAGTGACCTATCTGTGTCTCTGTTGCAAGTTTGATGCTATCTTTAGCCACTTCTTTGGTGCTAGTTAACTAACAAAAGGGTGTCATGTTCGAGCAAGATCTCATAGGGAAACTACTGCCACTGCTAGCAGCAACTTGGTTATGGCTTGGTCAATAGGCAAGAATCATGTTGCAAGGTTGTTGATAAGTTGCAAGAAGACTAGACATGAGCTAGCAAAATTGCTGCATCATGGACAGCAATAACAAAGATGGCAAATAAAGCTGGTAAGGTGACCCAGATGAGGAACTGATTGCAGGGGCAGAATGCAGAGTGCTCCTTCCAGCCTACGCAGCAACGTGAAATTGTCTTAAGCGGCATTTCGTTAACTAATTGATGTCTATAATGGCATCTATCCCAGATGGCCTTTATCTCAAAGATATTTCGCAACATCAACATCTTTGCAATGGCACATAAGCGGTCACTTGGATATTTAACAAGATTTAAGTTGCAGAATCGCACAATGGCATAAAAGGCATACATGATATGCATATTACTCATCCCATAAAGAAATTAAAAAGAGCATAAAACTGTGCCAAAAAATCAGTACCTCCAAATGGCTCAAGCAGTCTATTTCATTGGAGCAACACCATTATCACCATGATCACCATCTATGTCCTTCTCATCACATATGCTTTTGCTATACTTCTTCTTATAAGGATTGACCAAACCATCCTGCTGTAGAGTCACAGGAGGACCTTTTCTTTTAGCTTTCATCCTCTCCTTGGTGTGTTTACCTTTCACACATTCTAGCGCAAGAACCACTGTGACTAATGAATAAGATCTCCTAAATCGCTTTAAAACCCTGTTGCGACCTGGTTCTTCTTCGTCGTCAAGCTGAGCCATCATATTGGTTATACAAATCTCCTGATTTCCATTGGTATTCCTTCCAGCAACCACACCATTATTCCCCTTGCCTAGCTCGGCAGAGGCACCACTAGATGAGTTCCCTGACCGTGAAATCCTCTGTGATCCATTCATCGCCAGATGCAGCTGCAAAGCCAACTCCTCATCCAGCAGCACCGGATCACCACTGCCCCGCCCCGCGAACCCGGTGCCAACGGCTTCCTTACCCCGCTTGGAAGGCGACTTCACCTCTACAGCCTTCCTCAGAGCGTCGCCCCCAACCACGGAGGTAGGATCCCTCGGGTAAGCCTCCAGATTCATCCCCAAATTGAAGCCCCCGACCTTCGGTCTCAGGGTGGGGCAGCAATCGACGCAGAGGAAATCCTCCAAGTCGACGGGCTGGATCAGGGCCGTGCGGTGCTCGGCTGGGATGCAGGATTGGTGGACGAAGCGCCTGCAGCGGCGACAAGAGACGGCGGAGTCCTCGGGCGGGGGGTTGTCGAGGGAGAGGCAGTAGGCGCAGACGGCCGCGGAGCTGACGAGGGAGAGGCATTCCGCGCAGAGGAGGACGACGCGCCACAGGGAGCTGAGCGGGCGGACCGGGCGGCGCTTGGGCTTGGCCCCCGGCTGCGGCGTCGGGAAGCGGACGCCGCAGCAGTGGCACTGGGTGAGGTCGGGCGCGGGCGCCGGGGGCGGCAGGGGAGGGCGGGAGGCGGAGGCCGCGGCGCGGCGGCGCGGGCGGTGCTTGGAAACAAGGCGGGACGGTGGGGCGGGGTGGTCGGTGACGGAGGCGAGGGCGTTGGGTGCGTCTTGCACCATGGGTGGTGAGGTGAGGCTGGGCTAGGGTTTGGACCTTGGAGTGGGGTTGGTCCGAACTCCGGAATGGGCCTACGAGGAGGGGGAAGCGGTAGCCGGTAGCAGACTAGCAGAGTGGCCGTGTGGAGCTTGGTTTCGGTCTTCTCGAACGGAGGCGACGGACCAGAGTCGAATTTCACGGAGTTGTGGTGGTATGAATCGAATTTTCTCTTGATAAAAACCACACCTAAGACCGTCCACAGTGGAAGGAGCAAATGAAGGAGCAAATACACTATTTGACACTGTAGATGCACTGTTTGGCACTGTAGACAGAGAGGATGTGGGAAACGAGGAGGGAGCAAATTTGCTCTGGCTCCCTCCGCTGTGATCAGCCTAAGGCCTTGTCCAATAGTCGCTGGATGAGGTGGAGGGAAGAGACAATAAAAAAAATTAAAAACTTCTCTCTCCTCTCTCCTCTCCTCGTTATGTGCAGCTCCGTCAAATGTGCTCTTCCAAGGTTTTCAGGCCCTGTTCAGTTGAAGCGCAAAAAAATTTTGAGTTGGAATGTTACTAATTTGAAATACTAAATGAAGTTTATTTACAAAATTTATTGTACAGATGGATTGTAAATCACGAGATGAATCTAATGGTGTTAATTAATTCATGATTAATTAATAATTAGCAGATGGTTATTGTAGCATCACTGTTGCAAATCATGGATTAAATAGACTCATTAAATTCGTCTCGCGATTTACAACCCATCTATGTAAAAAGTTTTATAAATAGACTTCATTTAGTACTCCATACATATATCAAAATATTTGATGTGATGATTTTTTTTATATTCACGGAGTTTATGAGGTGGAAAGTAAACACACCTGATTCGTGTGACAGGAGCTAGCGAGAGAATAGTAGATAGCGCAGTTGATTTTACACTCTCTCCCCCCGCCGCCTCATCCAAGGCCGGCTACATCGTCGCCCTCTGGAGGAGGCCTAAAGGTAAAGACTTACTTTGCCGGCTGTAATTTTATTGGTTGGAACAGCTGGCCCAATCCAGAGTACGGCCGTGTTTGGTTAGGATTGAAAAAAATTTTGCAAAAATTTTTTTTATCTTTGATCACTAATTTATAGTATTAAATAAAATCTAATTTATAGTATTAAATAAAATCTAATTACAAAGCCACCTGCAGGACTCCTAGTAAATTCGAAAGATCAATCTAATGAGGCATTTGACCGCACGGTTAGAGAATAATTACTGTAGTATTACTGTAGCAAATCATAGATTAATTATCATCATTAGATTCGTCTCGAAAAATTACACACATCCATAAAAAAGTTTCACAAATAAACTTCGTTTAGTACTCCATGTATGCATTCATCTTTTTGTGGAAAAAAATTCGTGGTGTTAACCAAACGCGGCCTCCACAGTGATGAGCTGTTGTACCCTCGACAGTCCATTTTCATACATCAATTTTTTTTTCCGAACCCCGCAACAGCTGATTTTATAGTAGTAATTTATATCCTATAGGAACGCTCACGTGAACCTATCCTGCTGCTCTTCAGTTCGTAGCAATGCCAACATTTAAAAGTCGTAGTTGTTGATCCATATATTAAAATCAAAATGTTATCAAAAAGGCAAGAATGATCTCACTTTGTATATATCCCGGTAATATTTTTTAGGAGACAAATTATTTTTGTAGTAGACAAAAATGCTAAACAAAACAAGTTAATGTTTTTTTTCACAAAAAAATGTTCAATTGGTTTGGCAAAGAGATCTGTCTAGAATATGCATGAAACATCCACCAACCGCAACATAGTTGTCATGCCTTCTTCGCTGATCACACTATCCAATCTATCTTTACAATATAAATAAATATTAATATCCACTTAATTCAAATAAGGTGAATGAAGCAATTTTAAAAAAAATTATGAGCAATTGTTTTAAAAGTCATAAGCAAATTAGAACATAATGAAAAGCATTTTCTTAGCAAGAATAAAATATATTGATGTGGGATCTAGCTTTGAAGCTTTTGTTGACATGAACACTGACACAATCAGATTTTGATTTGGATGCTGGATTATGAGATTATGATTTTTTTAAAATTTTAAAAGCGCATGCATGCACTGATGTCATCCTCTGTTCAATTCTCCCTCTTCCATGCATGCTTTTGTTTTTTTCTCTCCGGTGTTCCACGCATGCAAGTGCATTGGAACGGGAGCACGAGCTAGTTTTTTTTCGCGACCGTATCTGGACACGTTTTTCATTAAGAGGAAAGAAGAAGAGTTAGTTACTGCCTAGGCACGCTTTTTATTCACTGGCGGAGCTTGATTGAAGAAATCGGAAAAATGAGGGGGGCCACCCTTATGCTACAGTGATGAATAGTGTCAATATTACTGTTCATATAGTGCAAAATTTGCAAATCCGGGGGGGGCCATGGCCCCCCTTGGCCCTTGTGAAGCCCCGCCACTGTTTTTATTAAGAGGAAAGAAGAAGAGTTAGTTACAAAAGGCTGGGTCCGGAGGGTTGGAACCAGGCCTTAACACAATACCCGATTACTCAGTAACAATAGCGCGACCTGAAAACACACCCGAGGCTGCAAAAGCCGACTCTAGCTGTCTATAGCCTGCATGGGACCAAGCTACGATCTTATCACATACACGCATGACAAGGTCATCTACCGTTCTAACCCGACGGTCAAAAGTTATATCATTTCTTTCCTTCCAAAGTGACCAAGATACCAAGATAACTAAGGAGTCAAAGCCGCGTCTGTCAACCTTGGAGAGCTGCTTTCGTGTCTCAGTCCACCAGAAGGCAAGGCTATACGAATGTGTGTTGGGCATGACTCTCTCCCATCCAGTCTTGCGTAGCACCTTGAACCAAACCTCTCGGGAGAAAGAGCAGATAGTTAGAAGATGGTCAATTATTTCTGGCATCTAGGCACACAGCACACAAGTGTCATCATCCTGCAAGCCATGCCTTTTCCGTCGCGCTGCCGTCCAGCACCGGTCATGGAGCACAAGCCAGATGAAGAACTTGCACTTGGCCGGAGCACGCGCTTTACGGAGCAATTTTGCACCTTCGATCGGGTGCTGCCCAATGAAGAAAGCCATGTACGCTGAAGAGGTGGAGAAGATTCTATCCGACGTCCATCTCCAGCATATCATGTCCGGTTGGTTCTCTGACAATTGGATCTGACATGCCCGATCCCAAATTTGTAGGTAGTCCAGGAGTACCTGCACCGTGAGCGCCCCGCAGATGTCTTTGATCCATTGGTCCCTTTTGCAGCGCTTGAGCCACCGTCCTTTGTCCCTTGATTCGGGCGCGGACTGCATTGCAGAGGAATGGTGTGATATTAAGCAAGGATTGGCCCTGCAACTAGCGATCAGTCCAGAATAAAGCCTTTCGCCCATCGCCCATCTCGACATAGATGGAGGACTGGAACATAGCCTCGATCACAGGCTCCTCCATGGGAAGCTGATGCCACGACCTTGATTCAAAGGAAAAATAGCATCAAAAAATTGGTTCTCTTTCTATCAAAGGGTAAGGCCATATGGCTGGACTAAATTACAGCCTGTTGTAAGTTAGTCATGTCTTTACGTTGAAAAACTGCCAGAAGATCAAACAAACATGCCCTAAGTATTTAAATCTAAAAAAGGCTCCTTTTAGCTCAAAGACATACCAGGCTGCAGTCGCTCTCCCCTTGAAATAGCTTGTTGGAGCCCGAGGCCTAGGTACCATATGCCTATTGTAACGCTTCAAATCCTAATTTTAGATGGTTAACAAAAAGTGCTAAGATCAAATTCCCCTCAATAAACCTTTTTAATTCTTAAAATCTCTTACGCTGTTAGTTAAACCGATACAACTTGAGGTGCACATCTTGGGCCGAACATCCTAGTTGTCTCCTCCATCTCTTGGGTCCACACCACAACCAAAGCCCACATTCTCTCCACTATATCAGTTACTATAATTCTTTTCCCACCCACAACAGAGAGAGGAAGAGGAGGGGGGGAGAGAGAGAGGAAGATGAAGAGGAGGAAGATGAAGAGAAGGAAGAAAAGAAACTAATTCTAAGATCAAGGTACATGAAGGGTTGTTGCCGCTAATGGCGGGAGCTGGAGCGGTACACGTACATAGAGGCAGAGCCGAGTGAGGGTGGGGGTGAGAGGGATCAATTGGAAGATGGGTGAGAGACTGGGAGGATGCAATGCAAGGTGATATCACGGAAGAGATAGGGACGTGGGTGAGAGACTGGGAGGATGCAATGCAAGGTGGAAGGATGAGGCGAGCAGAGCAACGGATGGATGAAGAAGAGAAGCAACCAATAGAGAGAGGGGCCACCAGTCAGCCGCAAAAATCGACGGACGAAACGAGTGAAGTGAGTTGCATGATTTTTAGTAGCTGGATTGGTTTGGAAAAGAAATTTAATCCAAAATAACATGACCAATATACTACACTGTACAAAATCAGTACTATAGCATACAACATACGAGCTTGAACAGTTCATCTTGGATCCTCAGGTATACACAGTGCCAACAAAAAAAAGGTGTTCTTCCCATTTCGACTATGTCTCCACTATATTGCTGATGAAGATGGTTGTCGAATTACGGAGCAAATATGAGACGCTCTGGTCACTCTTCTACAGTCACGAGAAACTTGACCTACAGAACGAGTAGGAGTAGCAGACTCTAAATTCGGTACAACCATCTTGCCCACACGTTTACTGTCAGATTAACGCAAGAACGCGATTTAACAATCAACATTAGTAGTTCAATACTATTATTTCGAAATCCCTCGCTAGCTATTTACTGTGTCATTCGCCCGGCTTGATGCAGGCGAACATGTTGAGGGCCCACCAGTCAGAACTCCGGCGCCGGCGCCGGCGAGTACGGGTTGGGCGCGGGCACCTCGAATGACCTTGTCAACGACGCCGACGATGAGTACGCCTCCGGCGTGGACACAACGACTGACGTCTGCAACGACGCTGACGACGAGTACGCCTCGGGCGCGGGCACCACGACTGACGTCGGCAGCGACACCGACGACGAGTTTACCAGGTTCAGTATGCTGTCCCAGTAGTTCTTCTCCTCCTCCGTCTCCTGCAGCCCGGCGTCCGCGTCCGCGTCGTGCCTGCCGGCGGCCGGCCTCAGGTCCTGCTGGTTCAAGGCGCCGTGGAGAAGCAGCCCCGTGAACCCCGCCCCGGCGAAGGCAGCGTCGGCGGCATGGACCACCACGTGATCGCCCCACTGCTGCTGCACATGCTCCTTGAACGCCTCCTCGTACGCCTGCATGGGCTCCATGGCGGCGCGCGCGGCGGCCGCCGCCGCACCGTGCGCCTCCAGTACCGAGGCGAGCGCCGCGCTCTCGGAGAAGCTCAGCGTGGACGTGGGCGACTCGAGCCCGTGCGCGGCGGCGGAGGGGCCCGGCGGCGCGCGCGGCGCCGAGACGGAGGCGGACGCGGCGAGCGCGCGCTGCCTGGCCTCGCGCGCCAGGCGCGCCTCGGCCTCGAGCCGCGCGCTCTCCCACTGCGCCGTGTGGCTGAGGTGCGCGGCGGCCCTGGCGTGCTGCGCGCCCGCGGCGCCGCCGCCCGCGCCGAGCGCGTCGGAGCGCGGCTTGTGCGTGACCGGGTCGATGCCCATCTTGGCCAGCCGCTTCTTGAGGTGCGTGTTCCAGTAGTTCTTGATCTCGTTGTCGGTGCGCTTCGGCAGGTGCGTCGCGATCGCCGACCACCTGCGTGCACAAAACGGGCGGCGGGCGCCATGAGATCCTCATCAGCACTCGATGAACACGGAGAGAAATCCGCACCAGCAGCCAGCGTGAACAAGCGCAGGCGCGGCGAAGGTTAACGGGGCGCATGGCCGGCCGAGCACAGAGACGATGCAGAAAGTGACAGGAACTGTGAGTCAAAACGGCAGGGGAGCAGGTGGCTACAGTGGACCGAGGAGCTAGCTGCCTTGGTCCACAGCGACGGGGGGCCGGGCTCCTCATTGAATGTGAAGCTCGAATGCCGAATCATGTGGAGAAAAAGAATGGAAAATTCGGGGCAGAGGCTCCATGGTCCAGCTTTCCTCACACTTTTTCCCGAGTTGATGCCTATGCATTGATGGATCAACTCACGCAAGCTCAGCGGTAGCTGTTCGTCAGGCAAAAGATGAACAATGTGTAAAAAAAGCTCCCATGCCTGCTCCTGTACAAGTACGACTACAAGAACATGTGTAAAAAAACCTAGGGTGTGTTTAGTTGGCGAAAAAGTTGCTTTAGCATGTTTTGATTTTATTTGACAATTATTGTCCAACTATGAAGTAATTAGTCTCAAAAGATTCGTCTCGTCATTTACAACTAAATTGTGCAATTAGTTATATTTTTAACTACATTTAATATTCCATGCATGTATCATAAAATTTGATGTGATGTGCGTTAGTGAAAAATTTTGGAAATTTTTCGCGGAACTAAACACAGTCGTAGCGTGTTCGTGTAAAAAAAACACTGCAAGAACATGTGTACGGTGACCGGAACAACTCCGAGAAAAATACTTGGGCCCCGTTTAGTTTGCAATTTTAGGATGAAAAGTTATTGTAACACAGTTCGTTGTTATTTGACAAATAATATCTAATTATAAATTAATTAGGTTTAAAAGATTCATCTCGTGCTAATCAGTTAGACTGTATAATTAGTTATTTTTTTAACTACATTTAATGCTCCATATATGTATCTAAAAATTCAATGGGGTGGTTACTGTAGCAAATTTTTTTGGGAAGTGAACGGGGCCTTGGAAATGTTTCCCCATCTCGTGGTGCTCCTGCCTAGGTACCCGCTCATGCATCTCCCAATCATAAATGTGGCAAGACTACGGTGCGGGCACGGCTGCGAGTGTGTTCTTGACCAGCCGGTGATCCGCTAGCGCCAGAGCTAATAACGTACCTACCAGTCAAAATTCTGGGTGCAGAGTGCTACCAGGGCGATCCCCCACCCAGGCCCCAGCAAAGCAAATCGATGGAGCGCTCACCTGTTGCCGAGCAGCGCGTGGAGCTGGATGATGGTCTGCTCCTCCTGCAGGCTGAACTTGCCCCGCTTGATGTCCGGCCGGAGGTAGTTCGTCCACCGGAGCCGGCAGCTCTTGCCGCACCGCTGCAGCCCTGCCACGGCCATTTTTCGCATGCACGTCAGTAACGAGCGAGACGAAGATCACCGTCGCAGAATGCTGCAAAATTGAAGCTAGCTCACCGGCTTTGGCGGGCAGCGAGCGCCAGCAGCCGTGGCCGTGCTGCTCAATGTAGGCGAGCAGCTTCCGGTCCTCCTCCGGCGTCCACGGCCCCTTCTTCAGCCCCTCCTTCTCGCAGCACGGCGATCGCCCCATCGCCCGCCCGCCCGTCTCCGAGCACCGGCCGAGTCTTGACTCTTGAGCACTGTGCACCACCACCACCACTCCTCTCGGCTGATCTTCTTGCTCTCCCACTCGGTCACTCACACGGCACTTCAACTCCAACCTCGCTCCTCACTCCTTCCCCTTAATACCCCACACCCAGGATCAGGGCAATTGACTGCGAGGGATCCTCCCCCTTTTAGCAGCAGGCCGGGGCACTGTGAGTGACTACGAGCGCAGCTGCTGCAGCAGCAGTGCCAGTGCGCCAGTGAGCAGGGTGCCCAGCCCAAGCGAGAAAGCGACGCACACTGATCAACTGGGGGGCGTGTTGGTGCTGCGCCGCGCGGCCTTGCCTGGGCGCGTCGAGGTCGGTGCGCGGCATAAAGGCCGTGTTTGGATACACGGTAAATTTTTCGCGCACGTTTTTTGAGAAGAGAATCTCGCATGCATGGAGTACGAAACGAAGTCTATTTGCAAAACCTTTTCAGGGATGGGTGTAACTTTTCGAGACGAATCTAATGACAGTAATTAATTGACAATTTGCTACCGTGATGCTACAGTAACTATGCTCTAATCAAGCGGTCAAAGGCTTCATTGGATTCGTCTCGCGATTTACACGGGGGTTGTGGAGGTGGTTTTGCAATTAGACTTCGTTTACTACTCTAAATTTTTAGTCAAAAGTGCTACAGTAATTCTATGTTTCTAACCAAACACGGCCAAATAGAGGAAACGCCCCCCGAGGGGGGGGGGCGTGCGCCGGGCGGTGGCGCTTGCCTGTATTGGGGCCGGGGCGCCGGCGCGGTACTCTATCTTCTTCGGGCGCCGCGATCCCGGCGCGCGCGGGGCCCGGAATGTCAGCGTGCCGGGGGGCGGCGCGAGGGCAGTGCCGGGATTTCGCCCCGCGTCGCACCACATCCCCGGCGCGGAACCGTCGCCGCCAATCGCGATCCACCCGATCAGAGGGCGAGCATTAAACACTCGGGGGAGGGGGGGGGGGGGGGGGGGTGGGGGGGGGGGGGGGGGTGCCGCGGGGCCTCCGGGCTCCGGCCTCTGATGGTCCACAGAATCCCCGGGCTCGCTCGCGCCCTGGCCGTCCGGCGCTGGCCTCGCGCCGCGCCGTCGTCGTGCGGTTGACGCCGCACGGGCGTGTCGCGTTCCCACCGCCGACCGACCCGGCACGACGCCCGCGGCCCTACTGCTCGCTCCGTCGCGCGACCAGACGGATGCGGCGGCGGGCGAATCTCGTGCCGCCCCGCTCGCAGGCAGGCGGAATCTCGCACGGCGCGCGCCACTGTATCGGACGACGGTGCGAAACTCCCTTCGATCCTTCGTTGATCGGCATACGCGACGCACAGTACGCCTCATCAAGGCGCGTACGGGGCGGTCATGATCCGGCCCCGTGCCCGAGCGCGCTGGCACGGCCGAAAGAAGAAACGCGCCGCCCGTTCTTCCATCCCGCCGCGCAGAACGCGCGCACCGCGGCGGCCTGGCGCGCGGCGGCGACGGCGGCGGCGCTCCGCCGATCGGATCTCGCAATGATCAGGAGCCGCACACACCCTCCGGGGCCGCCGCGACGCTCTCGCCTCCACAGCCGCGCCAACTCGCGAGGAACGGCAGCGTCGCGTGGCGCCCGGGACGCCGAGTTTACGCTGGCTGGTCCTGCCAGCGCCCGCGGCAGCTGCCGTCGCGCAACGCGACGCGGGTGTGCGAGTGCGAGGCCCGGTCGGCTCGCGGGATGGGTGAAACTGAGACCAGGGACTTTTTGGTTTTGTCCCGTATTACTTTGACCGCTAATTATGGTGTCAAATAAATATAATTTATAAAACTAACTTCAAAACTCCGCGTCAGTGATCTTGAATAATCTAATGAGACTTTTGACCGCGCGATTTGAGGATGGTACTGTAGTATCACTGTAGCCAATCATCGATTAATTATTGTCATTAGATTCGTCGCGAAAAGTTACACTCATCTCTAAAAAAATTTTGTAAATAGACTTCATTTAGTACACCATACATGTGAAATTATTTTTTCGGAAAACATGCGGGTTAGGACCTTTGCGGAACCAAACAAGCCCAGGGGCAGGGCTCTGACTCGGTTGCCATCCCCTGGCATTTTTTTTATCATATCCCCTGGCATCTTTGGGGAAACCCCTCTTGTTTCACTCGTTGATTTCGGTGCCGCGCTCGGAGAGAGACAGAGGCTCGATTAGATGCAGCTCTAAAGTTTTTAAAATAGAATTTTTTCATATTTTAAATATAAATTAATTATAAAATTAATTACAGAACTCGTCTGTAAACTACGAGAAGAATTTATTAAGACTAAAAAATACATTATTAGCATGTATGTACTGTAACAGTTATTGTAGTAATCTAGTGTCTAATCATAGTCTAATTAGACTCATTAGATTCGTCTCGTAATTTACAAATAAACTATATAATTCATTTTTTATTTCATCTACATTTAATATTTCATGCATATAAAATTTCTTTTCGATGTGATAGTTTTGGAATTTTGATTTTTTTTTAGGCAGAGAAGTGGGCGTCCGTTCCGTACCCGGCTGGCCGGCTCCGAGATCCGTCGCGGTGTCGCCTCCGGCTCCTGGTTGCATGCCGATGCGGGGTGCCCCCTTGCCGTTTCCGGGGTGCCTTAACTGTGCGGCCAGCACGGCGGCCTGGCCCAGGCGTGGCCGATTTCGCACATATATTTACGGTGTATTTAGATCACTTTACATTTTGTATTCTTATATTTTTATAAGAGAATTTTTAACATTTAAAGTATTAAATGTAGACTAATCACAAA
This sequence comes from Panicum virgatum, assembly GCF_016808335.1. Lineage (NCBI taxonomy): Eukaryota > Viridiplantae > Streptophyta > Magnoliopsida > Poales > Poaceae > Panicum > Panicum virgatum. The sequence goes on along the minus strand of NC_053151.1, from coordinate 33,005,793 downwards.
ACTAATTACAGATCTCAACTGTAAACTATGAGACGAATTTAATGAGTCTAATTAATTCATTACTAGAGCATATTTACTGTAGCATTAATGTAGCAATTTAGTATCTAATTACGCCCTAATTATACTTATTAGATTCGTCTCGCGATTTACAGTCCATTTGTATAATACGATTTATTTTTCAATTATATTTAGTACACCATACAAACGATTTACAAACATTTTGCATTTTGCGTTTTAAGATCTAAACAGTGCCTCATTTCATATCGCCCCCTGGTGGTATGCTACAATGAATTTGCTTGCTCCGTCGAGCCCATGCGTACTGAGACCGGCTCGTACCAGTGCGTTCTTAGTAATTGGCAGCACCAGCAGCCAGTGCTCCGTTGGTACCCGGTTTACACTTCCAGTAAACTCTGCCCGCCATGGAAACTGTCGGTGCTAACCTCTCTTCTCTCTCTCGCCTTTCGCCGCCCGTAACCATAATCAATGGCGCGGTTCGGACACTGTACCGTACCGCGACCGCCATCAAGCTAGCGAGACGAATTGTCCTAAGCGGCTAAGAGCCCAGATTCACCACAAAAGCATTTCGCCGTAGCAAAAGAGAGAACCGCAGCAGCAGAGAGTGCTGATGCTGTACCGGGCACTGAACACCCTGTAAAATTCCGCCGACCTGCCACTGCGAGAGGTCCGGCGCTGGCGGCCGTACGCCGGATGGCTTTTGCCATTTAGGCTGTCCACACCGGTGGACCTCTATTTTTCTCCTCTGAAAAGAATATTTTTTCTAGTCATCGAGATTCTCTTCTCTATTCCCACTTCTCCCGCACTCGTCATACTCTATATCTCATCCTCTATATCCTAGTCATCTACATTTCTTACTCAAATCTATTCTACCCATACCTTCTAGAGCCCATGATGAGTGGGACCCACTTATCTCTCCCACCTCTCCCATCCTCTCTTTCCATCTCTCCGATCCCCTGCTCCCTCGCCGTTCCCTCTCTCTCTCCCCTGCCCCCTCTAGCTCCATGCTCCCTCCGCGTCCCCCGCCCCTTCTCGGCGGCAGCGGCGGCGAGCTGTGCTGCTCGGGCTCCGCTGCATCCGGGTCGTGTAACATCCAAAAAATTCACCAAGATAGCTCACGCGCTAAAATGTTTCAAAATTATTATCATCGTTGAGCTCAAATCATTTTTCCGCCCGATCGCCCAATCTCCCGAAAAACCGGTCTCGATATTCGAATCCATCGCTGTCCCGTCTCCCTGTTCGCCCTTGTCCCGCGCGTCATGACCGACCAGCGCGCGTGCGCGTGCAGTCGCGATCGTCGCCGCGATCGGCACCGGCGCGATCTCTCTCTCTTTCTCTCCCTCTCTTTTTCCTTTTCTTTTTCCCTCCCCTTTTCTTTTCTTTTCTTTTTCCTTTTTCCTTTTTCCCTCTCCCTCTCTCCTTTCTTCCTCTCCTCTGCCGCGCTCCGGCACGCGCGACGCGCGCCGCCCACCGGCCACTGCCTCGCCTCGGCCGACCCCACGCACCTGCTGCCCACGCGCGCGCCCCCGCGCGTGCACCACGCGGCCGAGCCACCCGCCGTGCCGCTCGATGCTCGACGCCGGCCGCCCCCTGCCCACGCTCGCCAGGCCCCTGCTCCCACGTGCACTCGCCGCGCCGTCCGTCGCCAAGCAACAGCGCCGCCCCTGCTCACCCGTTACACCACTCGCCGCGCCGCACGGCACAGCGCCGCCGCCTCGGTGCTCGCGCACGCTGCGAGCAGAGCTCGCACGGCCGCCGCGCATCGACCTCCCCTGCGCCGAGCACCTTCCCAGCTACCGTCCTCCCCGCTACGCGCCACCGCCTCCCCTGCTCGCCTCGACGCCCGCGCAGCACAGCGCCACCACCGGACCCGCCGCCATTAAAGCTCGACCTCGAGCTCACCGGCCGGCCGTTGTGCTCCCCCACCGCCTTACTCCGCCTATAAATAGGCTCCCCGCGCAGCTCATCTCCCCCACGGCCTCCACCGCCGCTCCTAGCTCCCTCTCCAGCCCCCTAGCACCGCCACCGCCATTGCCGCCGCCTCCAGGATGTCAGCCACCGCGGAGCCCCCTCCTCGCTGCGCCCCATCCCGAGCCAAGGTAGGGGATATGACCCCCTTGCCTCCCTTCCCCTTTTCCCCCAGCTCCGGGCCGCCGCTAAGTTCCGCAGTGGCGCCGCTACGGTCACCGTCGACCGCCGCCGCCCGCCGCCGTGGCCAAGCCCCCACGAGCCACCTCCGCTCGAGCCGCGGCCGGTAATCCACTCCCCGTGCCACCCTCTTCCTTTTCCCCTCCTCCCGAAGCGCTGTCGAGCCCCAGGCCGCCGCCAAGCGCTGCCCCCTCCCCTGTTCCACGGGAAAGGGGAGGAAGAAGACATGCGCTTTTGCACAAAACCCCCTGCCTTTTCTCTATTCTGTTAAGAAACCTCCCACCTCTATAATACTTTTGCAAAATAAACCCTCTTCTTTATTATATTCCAAAATAAATCCTTCCCCCATATAAACATATTTCTAAATAAACCCCTGACCTTTTTCATAATAACCTGGGTATTTTCTAAAATACCAATCAAGCCCCTATCTCCTCAGAAATAATTACGAACAGGTACTCCTTATTTAACCCCTAAACACATCCTTAACCTATCATTTCATGCACCGAAAATCCTCCAAATATTCCGAAACTCGACCACGCCATTCCCAATATTATTTCGGCCGTGCCATTAGAAAACCACCCAAAAATATTATTCCTATCTCCATATCTTAATTTTCTCTGATTCGAGCTCAACGATAAAACCTCTATTTCTTTTTCTTTATTGTGTGTTTGTTTGTATACATCGTAGATCACGGTGTGGACGAGGGAGAGCCCGTCCACGAGCAGCAAGTGAACGAGGACCAGTTCCGCGACCCCGATCCCGAAGGACAGTACACCGATAAGGACTTACCGGAAGGATTTGAGAACAACAAGTTCAATCCGGCCCTTTGATGCATATTTTGTCCTAGTTTTTATAAACACAACCTATTGGCCTGTTTTATAAAATTGCATATGTTTTGCCTGCTGAAAACATGGTTGGATAGCCACCCCTTGATTTGTTATAACCATTCCTTGACCACCTAGATTAATGTCTGAATGTGATTTGTTTGGACGTTAATCGCTGCTAGAACGCTTAGGACCTTATACACGGTACAACTTGTTTTATAAAGAAAATGCGTGAGTGTGTGTGGGAAGGAAAAACTTAGAATTTTCGAAAGATAAGTTTAGACAGGATGGATGACACTTCTGTGTGAATTGCCAAATTGTGTGCTCGTCCCTGTGTGGTTGAGCAAGAAAGGAAGATATCCATCTTGTCACAATTAAGGACCGAGTTGGTGTGTCATCTCACCTAACTCCACTATAGTGCAAACCACTCGACTGTTGTATGGGCAACGACTTAGCATAAACCCCACTAGTTAGTCTGATAGCCATCGGGAGAGCTGAGAGCAACGGGTGATCAAGGAGAAGGGATTAGCTCTGTGTGACTTATGCCCCGGTTAAAACCTTTGTGATAGGTCAATGACCCCTTGGTGGATCCCGTGATGGCTAGTCAGGTCTAGCTAAGGTGTGTAATGGCTTTGTTGGGATCTGCGTCGACACTAAGGTGATCGAGTTGCGGTACCCCGCTTGTCGGTAAAGTTGCACACCTCTGCAGAGTTAAAATCTATTCGAATAGCCGTGCCCACAGTACTGGGCGAGTTACGGTGTGGTCACATAACTAGTGTTTCTTCTGGGATTGGATGTGTTGGCGTGAGTTGTTTTGGAAAAGTGTCCGGTGGCTGTGCAGTGTGCTACGGCGGATGAGGAGTCCGGTAATAACTTAAAACTGGGATCCTGCGTGGATCAGCCCTACATGCTACTCAGTGCAAGATAATGGCTTTGAAAACCTCTTTCTTTCAAATAAACCTCTGCATAAAAAATAGCTTTCCGTAAATTAAACCCTAACCTTATCCTTGATTTATTATGTGCATTATATTCTGTTTATACCCCTCCGTGGGTGTGGTTGGACTTGCTGAGTACATTTGTACTCACCCCATTCTTATTTTTTACAGAGGAAGATCCCGACTTTGTTCCCGAAGACGTTGAGTAGGAGTCCGTCCTGCACCCAATCTTGCCTATGGATAGGGTCACCCGCAGGAAGTTCCATATGGCGCAAGACTCTGATGACCCCCTCTTCGTAGTTAATATCGTTTGTGTGGGTGTTAGTTGTTATCCTCGTGATAGTGGCGCTTCACTGCCCACTTCCGCGTAGAGTTGTACGGTGATGTACCATCTGATGTAATAAAAGTGTTATCAGCCTCTCGGGGCTGCTATTGTATCACTTTTAAGTCTTCTCCTATGAGGGGACGCTTCAGGTCGCGAGCCGAGCAGGGGCAGCCAGCGGCGGAGGAGCAGGGCGGCGCGGCGGCGGGGCAACGTTGGGTGGAGGAACATGGCGTACGGTGGCGCACGGCTCCCGCCGGCAACAGGGCCGGCCGGCGGCGCGACGGCGGGGCGTGGCAGCGGGGGCAACGTTGGGCCGCGCAGGGACGGTGCGGCGGCCCTCGACGACGCATAGGGCCGGCGTGGCGGATGTAGCGACGTTCCGGCTACGCCGGCGCCGGAAGGGGAGGGGGAAGTGGCCGGCGAGGAAGAGGACAACGCAAGGAAGCTCACTGACGGCTCCAATCGGGCGGAGGAAGACCGGAAGGAGGGGATCGATGTGCGGGGCGGAGCTTCGAGCAGATCAGTAATGGCGGCCGGCGGTGGAGGAGCCGATTCCGACCGGGAATCGCTCGGGTGACCGGGCGCCAAGGTGGAGGAGGGGCCGACGTAGCTTCTTGCGGGAGGAATCGAGGGAGGGAAGCCCGAGGAGGTCGGAATCGACGAACCACGACGGCTCTGCTCGGCTCCGAGGTCCGGCGGCGTTTCGGCGAGCTGGGCGGCGGCGGTTGGGCCGGTGAGGACCAGGGGCCGAGGGGGGGGTGCAGTTTGAGGGCTTGGTTCAGGTGGGGGCTTGGTTCGGGCGGAGGGTGGTCGGAGGAGGGGGCGCGGCGTGCAAGGCCGGCGGCGGCCAAGGCGGGCGGTGGCGAGCGGGCGGCCGAGGCAGGCTGCAGTGCGGGCCCGCGCCATGTCTGCAGCTAGCGGATGCCCGGTACACCGCTAGATTTGGCGAGCACACAACGGTAGAGGGAGCTGTACCGGGTGCCGCTGCAGCTCTTCCACCCAGTAAAAGCTACTGGAGGGAGCCCTCCCGTATGCCGCTGCGGGCAGCCTTATTCCGCTGCTCCCACGGGCCGCAGCCACGGCCACGGCCATCTGCCGTGCCCCGGGGCGGCGAGGACCCACCCGCTAGCTTGCCGCGGGGGACGGGGCCGGGGCGGAATCATTCGCGGCGCATGTGATGCGCGCGCCTCTCCTCTCCCCCTCGTCCCTCTCGGAAGAATTACGGTTACCTCGCCTGATCTCACCTCCCCGATGAACGAAGCCTGCGATTCGATCAGGCCTCGCTCGCTCGCTCGCTTCCGAAGTTTTGCACGAATATGCCCCCCTCATCACCCACTCTCCGGTAGCTAGCGTATCCGGATTCCGGACCCTATCTGCCTACGCCAGGCTACGCGCCTCCATTATCCTCGTGGCCTTGCACGCAAGTGTCACATCACGGCGTAGACCCCCCCCCCCCCCCGGGCCGGACCTTGCGTGAGGTCTGCGGGCACTCCTCGTCCTCGCCCTCGGCGTAGACCAGCTCGGCGATCACACGGCGGCCATTCCAGTTCCAGTTCCAGACATGGGCGCGGCCGGCAGCAGGCAGCCGCATGTGCGCGCGCTGTACTAGCACTACCGTCCGTCCGGGGCAGCCGTCGATGCTCGATCTGACGGCCTGCGACGCGCGGACACCCCGCGGCCCGGCGGCCGAATCGACGGCCGAGCTGGTGCTTGATTAGGGCATGGATGCAGGTGCGCAAGCGGCGGCGGCCGGCGGGCGAAACATAAAAGCGGATCAGTTTGCCTCCTGGAGTAGATGTACACGTACGCGCCATCAGCATTCAGCAGGAGCTAGCCCCTGGTGCCTGGTCTGCAACGGGAAACGGGAGCCCGCCCGTGTCCAGCTAGCGACCCGGCCGTCCCCATCGCCTTGGCACCGTTTGGGCAAAGCCGATGTGGCCTCGCCACCCGACTGCTCACCGGGCGGCTACGGGCGACGGCGACGCTTTCTCGGACGGGGCGGTAGGGGGGGTTCTTCCGGAATCGCCTAGGAGCCGAAAGCAACGCGGGTCGAAACGGCCACGGCCATTTAATCAGCCACGTATGGACTATGGAGTCGGCCGGTCCAGTATAGCATGGCCCGGAATCAATGCGGCCTTTGCCTTCCTCTTCCTGCCTGCACGCGCCATTCAGCTTGTTCCGAAAGGAAAATGGCGCGGTGGGCCCTGCCAACGGGGCCAAGACTCGGGCGGCTGTACGTACGTCCACCTCCTCAGCAGAAAGGAAAGATCAATCAGGATGGACACGGATGATTTAGGCCCTGTTTAGTTCCCAAAAATTTTCAAGATTTCCCGTTATATTAAATTTTTGAACACATGCATGGAGTATTAAATATAATTTAAAAAATAACCAATTACACAGTTTAGCTGTAAATGATGAGATGAATCTTTTGAGCATAATTAGTCCAAAATTGGACACTAATTACCAAATAAAAACGAAAGTGCTACCGTAACCATCCGCTAATTATGAATTAATCATAGATTAATTAGCATCATTAGATTCGTCTCGCGATTTACAACCCATCTGTGAAAAAAGTTTTGTAAATAGACTTCTTTTAGTACTTCAAATTAGTAAAATTCTTTCGATTTTTTTTTTGTTTCAACTAAACAGCGGCTGGGATGGACCGCGGATCGGCGACACCGCGAGGCGAAGGAATCTTGTACTCTGCCGTGTGCTCTCCGTAGACGGCGCAAGGTGTTTTCTCTTGCGGAAAGCGGGAATTCACGTTGGATCGGTGTGGTATGACTGAGGTGTACGCGCACGTGTGTGCATGGATGCTACATCCAACACGCCAAGGAACATGCGGGCATGCGGCGCAGGAGGGGGAAAAACAAGCAGCCCTTTGAATGCGCCTGCGCGATCTGTGATGGTTATTGGGCAAAAAACGTGGTCCTGGGAGACCTTTTCTATAGACTAGGGTCCTTATCTTTCCCGGTTCTTTCCTGGTTCTATGGTGCGGTTCAGCGCTTTCGGCGGAGCCGTTTGTGAGAAGATGGGAAAAAAAAATGTTTCCCATCACTTCCTCTTTACACTTGTCTGCATTTTAAAAGGGAATTTCCTCTTTACACTATTTTGATCTTGATTGGCTTGGCTACGTACCTTATGTTGGAGTAATGGGCTTGGCCCATTTATTCTAAAGCAATAAAATAATTTAAAGCCCACTATTAATGCTAGGGAATCAATGTTTAATTCCGTACCGGGAATTGAGGAGGATCTCAACCGACTTAAAAGGTGGACTTCTTGTACACCACTTGTGAAGCCGGTAAGAGGAGGACGGTGAACCACACGCGCGCGCGCGCTCGCTCGCCGGGCCGGGCCGGGCCGGGCCGGGGCCGTGGCCGTGGCCGTGGCCGAGGCGCGGCGCGGTGTGATGGCTATTTTGCCGTTGACAGCAATTAATCGTGCGATTAAACGTGCAATTAAATCTGTAATTAATGGCCATAATCGCATCACCTAAATGACTCTGATGGTGTCCAGGTTCAACGAACCTGAGCACCTGAGTCACTATATAAGGAGTGCCATGCCCCTCATCCATCCTGCACCAGAGCACTGAGGCAACTCGGCTCCTCTCTTCTCCCTCTCCAGTTGCAACAACTGAGTTCCCCAACGCTAATCTCTGCGCGCACAGAATTAGCGTGAGCAGGCCTCCGAAACCTTGCTCGCCTTGAGATCCTGCACGGGATAGGCGGGCAATCAGGTTTTTGGGTAACGCTTTAGCGTGACTGCTCAAAAATACTAAGGCTTTGCCCGATTGTACGACTACTTCCTGGTGGACGAGCCGAACAACTACGTCGACTACATTCTGGTGGCCGAACGACTACGTCGACTACATCTTGGTGACCGTTCGTGGGACTGCACTGCGAACATCTTCCTGCACCGATTTAGTTCGACTACTTCGATGAGGCCAACCGAGTAGATGTCTACTCCAGTTGGTAACAGCGCAGCCAATGCCTCCGGCAACGGCCCCGCTTTAGGGTACTCCCTAAAACTTTGGTTATTTATATTGTTTATGCTTATATGTGTGATAAGTATAAACATGTTCACATGTTTTCTTTTACTCCTTAAAGTCATAGAAATATTGCTAGTTTATACATCTAATTTTGGAATTAAAATATACCGAAAATTGCCTAGATTTCTAACAATCCAAAAACCTGATTGTGTTAATAGGCTTTCGGTATCTAGCTTTGCTGCATCAATCAAACCATCACCTTTTGATGGTTCAAATTACAAACGTTGGCAAGAGCGGCTTATACTGTGGTTAACACTATCGAGAGTGATCCATGTGAAAGAGGGTAAGCCTGAACAATTCTCTCCAGAGGAAGGGAGTGCGTTCGATGAGGCTGATATCCTCTTTCGAGGCTTGATCATTAGTGTTCTCGGTGATAACCTGGTGGATTCTTATATCCGGCTGCCAACTGGCAAAGCTTTGTGGGATGCTCTTGAGGCTCAATATGGAGTATCTGACGCCGGGAGTGAGTTGTATATCATGGAGCAGTTCCTTGAGTACAGGATGGTCGAAGATCGTTCTGTAGTGGAACAGGCTCATGAAATACATACTCTGGCAAAAGATCTCAAAAATTGCAGCAAAGAGTCCCCATGTGTGTTACCCAATAAGTTTGTGGCTGGAGGTATAATCTCTAAGCTGCCACCTTCTTGGAGGGACTTTGCTACTTCTCTAAAACATAAGAGACAGGAGTTCACAATAGATGGACTCATAGGGACTCTTGATGTTGAGGAGAAGGCGAGAGCAAAGGACATACGTGGGAAAGGAGTTGTTGGTGCTTCAAGTGTCAATCTTGTTCAGAAGAACAACTCCAACAAGAACAAGAAAAAGCCACCGCAGAACCAACCAAAGACTAAGAAGACAACCACTTTTAAGAAGAAGAAGAAGACGGGAGCTTGCTATGTGTGCGCTAGTACGGATCACTTTGCTGCAAAGTGTCCGAACCGCAAAGGCAACAACTCCGCCAACATGGTTATTAGCGAGCCTGGAGGAACTTCGGGGTACGGTAATTTATTACCTACTGTTCTTTCAGTCTTTGGTTCACCCGAGTGGTGGGTTGATACTGGTGCTAATATTCATGTTTGTGCTGATGCTTCTTTGTTCTCTTCTTACCAGACCGGCGGGACTTCCTCCTTACTGATGGGGAACGGATCACATGCGCGTGTTCTTGGTGTTGGTACGGTAAATCTGAAGTTTACTTCGGGGAAGACCGTGCAGCTGAAGAACGTGCAGCATGTCCCCACCATCAAGAAGAATTTAGTCAGCGGCTCTCTACTGTGTAGAGATGGTTTCAAATTAGTCTTTGAGTCCAATAAATGTATCTTGTCTAAGTTCGGTACTTTTGTTGGAAAAGGTTATGAAAGCGGAGGTTTGTTCCGTCTTTCTTTGTCAGATGTTTGTAATAAAATTGCATACAATGTTATTAACGTTGATGAAACAAATGTTTGGCATTCGAGGCTTTGTCACGTTAATTTTGGTTGTATGATGCGCTTAGCTAATTTGAGCTTAATTCCAAAGTTCACTTTTGTCAAAAATTCTAAGTGTCATGTATGTGTTGAATCAAAACAAACTCGTAAGCCTCATAAGACCGCGGAGGCAAGGAGCTTGGCACCCTTAGAATTAATTCATTCCGATTTGTGCGAAATGAATGGAGTGTTGACAAAAAGGTGGTAAAAAAATACTTCATGACTTTGATTGATGATAGTACTAGATTTTGTTTCATCTATTTGTTGAAGTCAAAAGATGAAGCTTTACACTACTTTAAAATCTATAAAGCTGAAGTAGAAAACCAACTTGAGAGAAAGATCAAAAGAGTTAGGTCAGATCGTGGTGGCGAGTATTTCTCAAATTTATTCACTTTATTTTGCGAGGAACATGGTATTATTCATGAGAGGACGCCTCCCTATTCACCTCAGTCAAATGGGGTTGCCGAAAGAAAGAACCGCACTCTAACGGATTTGGTTAACGCCATATTAGATACAGCGGGACTTTCCAAGGAATGGTGGGGTGAGGCTATATTGACTGCATGTCATGTCCTAAACCGTGTTCCTACAAAGAATAAAGAGATAACTCCTTTCGAGGAATGGGAGAAGAAAAGGCCAACACTGTCATACTTACGTACATGGGGTTGTTTGGCAAAAGTGAGTGTGCCAATAACCAAGAAACGTAAGCTTGGACCTAAAACTGTGGATTGTATCTTTCTAGGTTATGCTATTCACAGCGTTGGATATAGATTTTTAATAGTGAAATCTGGAGTACCTGACATGCATGTTGGTACTATAATGGAGTCCAGAGATGCTACATTTTTTTTAAAACATTTTTCCCATGAGAGATGAAACAAGTTCATCTAGGCAAGAGTTCATCAAGGATGATGGCTCTGCTGAGCCGATAGAACACAATGAACATACACTTGTAGAAAATTCTGAGGAGGATAACAATGATGCTCCGAGAAAGAGCAAGAGACAAAGGACTGTAAAGTCTTTTGGTGATGATTTCATTGTATACCTCATAGATGATACACCCAGAACCATTGAAGAGGCATATTCATCTCCTGATGCTGACTATTGGAAGGAAGCAGTAAGGAGTGAGATGGATTCTATTATGTCTAATGGAACCTGGGAGGTCGTTGAACGTCCTTATGGATGTAAACCGGTTGGATGCAAGTGGGTGTTCAAGAAAAAGCTTAGGCCAGATGGTACTATTGAAAAGTACAAGGCTAGGCTTGTGGCCAAGGGTTATACACAAAAAGAAGGAGAAGATTTCTTTGACACTTATTCACCAGTTGCCCGATTGACCACAATTCGAGTGTTACTTTCCTTGGCAGCCTCTTATGGTCTTCTCGTTCATCAGATGGACGTTAAGACGGCTTTCCTCAATGGAGAGTTAGAAGAGGAGATCTATATGGATCAGCCGGATGGGTTTGTATCAAAGGGTCAAGAAGGAATGGTTTGTAAGTTGTTAAAATCTTTATATGGTCTCAAGCAAGCGCCTAAGCAGTGGCATGAAAAGTTTGATAGAACTTTGACCTCTGCCGGCTTTGTTGTGAACGAAGCTGACAGATGTGTGTACTATCGCTATGGTGGGGCTGAAGGAGTGATTTTGTGCTTGTATGTGGATGACATACTGATCTTTGGCACTAGCCTTAATGTGATTAAGGAAGTCAAAGAGTTTTTATCTCAAAATTTTGAGATGAAGGATCTGGGAGAAGCTGATGTTATCCTTAATATAAAGCTGGTAAAAGAGATCAATGGTGGGGTGATTCTTACACAGTCTCACTATGTGGAGAAGGTGTTAAGTCGCTTTGGTTATAGTGACTATAAACCTGTCTCAACACCATATGATGCCAGTTTAATTCTTAGAAAGAACAAAAGGATAATGCGAGATCAGCTGAGATATTCTCAGATCATTGGTTCATTAATGTATTTAGCGAGCGCTACAAGACCTGATATCTCGTTTGCTGTAAGCAAACTGAGCCGGTTTGTTTCAAACCCGGGAGATGATCATTGGAAGGGTCTTGAAAGAGTAATGCGCTATCTGAAGGGGACAATGAACTATGGAATTCACTACACCGGGTACCCAAGGGTACTAGAAGGGTATAGTGATTCAAATTGGATTTCTGATGCTGATGAGATAAAGGCCACAAGTGGATATGTGTTTACACTTGGTGGTGGAGCTGTTTCCTGGAAGTCTTGCAAGCAGACCATCTTAACGAGGTCAACTATGGAAGCAGAACTCACAGCATTAGATACCGCCACTGTTGAGGCTGAGTGGCTTCGTGAGCTCCTTATGGACTTGCCGATAGTTGAAAAACCGTTACCGGCAATCCTAATGAACTGTGACAATCAAACGGTAATTGTCAAGGTGAATAGTTCAAAGGATAACATGAAGTCATCTAGACATGTGAAAAGGCGGTTGAAATCTGTCAGAAAATTGAGAAACTCCGGAGTTATAGCCCTGGACTATGTTCAGACGGCTAAAAATCTGGCAGATCAGTTTACAAAGGGTCTTTCACGAAATGTGATAGACAATGCATCTATGGAATTGGGCTTGAGACCCACGTGAGTCATTCTATAGTGGAAACCTGTCCTATGTGATCGGAGATCCCGTGAATTAGGATGGTGAAACAAAACTAAAGTCTGACTGTGAGAAGAGAACCTTTGTGAAAAGGGCTCATTCCGTGTATAAGGTGCATTTCTCTTCTAATCTGTATGGCAGGTTGGTCTATACCTTAATGTGTGCCAGGTGGTTTCTTTTAAACAAATGAGTTGTTTTCTTGAAACAAAAGATGTTGTCCTACAGAACATCTGAAAGGAACACACCTATATGAGTTTGACCACTGGTCATGGTCTATGAGAATTGGGTATTCTCTAGAAACTCATGAAGGGCCTGGAGTATGACTTATAAGCTCCAAACCGCGGGGATGCTTTTGCAGCCTAGTACCAGTGTAGGGCTCTGGTCAAACTTGTTTGCACAAAACTGGCAATTCAAGGCATAGTCCATTGCACAGTTGTGAATAAGTGTAGCCTTTGTCCTAGATGGAAGTTCAACTTAACAGTCTCTGTCGAATACTGGTATATCAAAGAGAGAATGAGGGTATTTCTAGTGTGGCTTGAATTTCTTGGTGGGGATTGTTGGAGTAATGGGCTTGGCCCATTTATTCTAAAGTAATAAAAGAATTTAAAGCCCACTATTAATGCTAGGGAATCAATGTTTAATTCCGTACCGGGAATTGAGGAGGATCTCAACCGACTTAAAAGGTGGACTTCTTGTACACCACTTGTGAAGCCGGTAAGAGGAGGACGGTGAACCACACGCGCGCGCGCGCTCGCTCGCCTCGCCGAGCCGGGCCGGGCCGGGCCGGGCCGGGCCGTGGCCGTGGCCGTGGCCGAGGCCGAGGCCGAGGCGAGGCGCGGCGCGGCGCGGCGCGGCGCGGTGTGATGTGATGGCTATTTTGCCGTTGACAGCAATTAATCGTGCGATTAAACGTGCAATTAAATCTGTAATTAATGGCCATAATCGCATCACCTAAATGACTCTGATGGTGTCCAGGTTCAACGAACCTGAGCACCTGAGTCACTATATAAGGAGTGCCATGCCCCTCATCCATCCTGCACCAGAGCACTGAGGCAACTCGGCTCCTCTCTTCTCCCTCTCCAGTTGCAACAACTGAGTTCCCCAACGCTAATCTCTGCGCGCACAGAATTAGCGTGAGCAGGCCTCCGAAACCTTGCTCGCCTTGAGATCCTGCACGGGATAGGCGGGCAATCAGGTTTTTGGGTAACGCTTTAGCGTGACTGCTCAAAAATACTAAGGCTTTGCCCGATTGTACGACTACTTCCTGGTGGACGAGCCGAACAACTACGTCGACTACATTCTGGTGGCCGAACGACTACGTCGACTACATCTTGGTGACCGTTCGTGGGACTGCACTGCGAACATCTTCCTGCACCGATTTAGTTCGACTACTTCGACTGAGGCCAACCGAGTAGATGTCTACTCCAGTTGGTAACAGCGCAGCCAATGCCTCCGGCAACGGCCCCGCTTTAGGGTACTCCCTAAAACTTTGGTTATTTATATTGTTTATGCTTATATGTGTGATAAGTATAAACATGTTCACATGTTTTCTTTTACTCCTTAAAGTCATAGAAATATTGCTAGTTTATACATCTAATTTTGGAATTAAAATATACCGAAAATTGCCTAGATTTCTAACACCTTACAATTACTGTAAGATAGTAATACGTAACAGGACGCGCAGCTGATCTAATGGGGGCACATCGATCAACAGCCTAATGCTGGAGTAATGCTTGGAGCTAGCACTATTACACTAGAAACTGGGAAGCACGATCAAAAAGCAGTAGCGGTGCTACCAGATCAAATATCGACTTAGTGACATGATAGCACACACATCACGGCCGGCACGGCACGCCGGCGGCCTCGTCGCCGTGCCCCGGGGCACGACAGCATGCCAGGCGGGGGGGGGGGGGGGGGGGCCTGCGTGGGGGCGACGGCGGCGGCGGGGACAGGAGGCGACGGCGGCGGCAGCGGGGCGCGGCGGATAGTTTGCAACCGTATGAGATCAATGAAGAGGGTTATCCACGCGGATTTGCCTCCATGTTTTGTTGTAGTCTATAGTGTTAATAGACATCACATTTATGTCCTTTTAATGGTTGTTCTAGTAGCTAGTACACGAGTTGGATAATACCGCCTCTACAATGATCCTAGAAATGATTGGATCATAAGAGTTGATTGTACTCGCTAAATTGTCAATTAATTGAAACTTCATTTCAGATCTCCTTTCTTTTAGTCGTCCTTCCAGATGTTTAGTACGTATTTCAACATTTTTCTTATCACATTGCACCCAATCGATGTTTTGATCTTCTCTAAGATTTGTTGTGACTTTTTGGTTGCTTCAATGAACGCCCCCCTAAAGAAAGAAAATGTGTATATAAACTAGATTGAAATATACTAATTTGAATGAAAACACATTAAATGTATAACAAAACTACTTAAGTTTGCTTTGATTTGGAAAATCATTTTTGGCAAGGCTAACACCTATACAAGAACATTGTGGCAAGTTGGCAACTAACATCCCTTAGTCTCGCATGTTTGCATCCTACTAAATCCAAATGACTAGCGGGCAAGTTTAACGGATAATTTGCACTATGTGTGCCAGTGTAACAAATTGAGATTACAAATGTACTGGCACACCAAGACAATAACGTACGTGGATATTTCTACACATTTTGTTATAGTTTGCCATACCAATAGACACCACATTTATGCCTTTTTAATGGTTGTTTTAGTAGTTACTCAAGTTAGATACTCCTTAGCCACAAGAAGTTCCCCTAGCCAATTGAGTAATGTAGGTTATTAAGTATTGCATTGTGCAACCAACTGTTGGGTTCAACTTGCAGAGTTTATTGAGCATCACATATTTATGTCCGGTAAATATCCAACACTCTTACAGTGCACCTCAATTCATTTACTCACAGAAGGCTTTGACATCAATTTAGAATCAAATATCAATCCACATTGAATAGCAAAACTACTTAAGCTGTTATTTTCAAAAATAGTGTCCTTTTTTTATAAATTCAACATGCACATACAAAAACTTTATTCCAACTAACATCCATCTTACCCCCTGCACATTTGCATCTTCCTAAATGTAACTATGTAAGCGGCTAGTAGGCATAGTTAACGAATTATTTGCACTCTGCGTGCCAACTAATTGAAATTTAGATATGTGGGTATAGCACACCAATGTAATGATGTATGCGGATATTTCCGCATGTTCTGTTATAGTTTAACCATACCATTAGACATCACATTTATGCCGTTTTTAATGGTTGTTTTAGTAGTTACTCGTGTCCGATACTGCTACTTACTAGTCACAAGATGTAGGTCGTAACAATGTATTGTGCATTAACCTAAGCCAACCACTGCAATCCACTAAGAGAGGCACGTTAACACCACATTATTCCTATGCTCCTACACGGCTGCACCAGTACACCACTGCTTAATTTACTGTGCATTAACCTAAGGTTCTTTTCACAAGGGGTACAAGAGTATGTTTGTGTTTCACTTTTAGAGCTCACAGTGCCTGATATGATTCTTAAGAAGGCAAAAGGCAAAAGCAGAAGTATTATATATTACCTTAATTTCTTGGAAGCGGCAGTGAGAAAATCGGCTAGTCAACTGACTCACCCGGCGCAGGGAGAATCGGAGATGCGATCGAGGTGCTCGGTCGGCTGATCATTCCGGTCAGCGGTTGAGTACGACAACGGCGTACCTACTGCGCTCTGCACACACTAGCTAGTTTACCTAGAGATGCTCCACAGGCCGTGTAGCGAGCGAGACAGGTGGCTGGTCCTCCAGCTTAATGGCTGGGTAATTCAGTATTGCCGTACTCATTGCAGTCGTATGCTCTGGACGTACGTGCGCGTAGTCAATACCAACTTTGTTCATGAGAACTTGGGGGTACGCACGGAGCTGGATGATGGAATTTATTATTTACACGCCACGTACTACTATACCGCACGAGAAAATCCCGCGTTCCGTCTCGCCTCCACGCACGTAATCTGCTGTGCTGCTCGTTTTTTAAGTAAAAAACACTACGTGTTGAGAGTAACAAGTAATACGTAAAAAACAAAGAGATCTGATCATCTCACCAATCACGGAACGGGCGCCGCCGGAATGTGCAGCAGCAGCACCCGAGCGGGGCGCGGCGCAACCGACGGCGGCCTCTCCCACCGTCCCCGCTCGGCGCGCGTACGGGTCGCCGGGTCGCGGGCCGCGGGACATCGGCACGTGCCCGCGGTTACTGCGACGGGGAGGACCGGCTGCTGCCGGCTAGGTAGGTAGGTATAGGCGACCTACGTCCGTGGCCGATCGGCCGCCGTCGAACTCGTAACGTAGGCGGCCGTGCACCGGCGCGGCGTGCGCGCTGCGCAGCATAGGATTCTCCAGGGGCGGCGAATGCCTGTCGCGCGCTCGCACGGCCGAGGTCGTCTTCGGATCGGATCATCGGACCACGCACGCGGCACGGGCGCGGGTGGGGGCGGTTTTTGACATCGCATCGTGTCCGTTTTCCGTTAATCAATGCGCCGAGCGGCGAGTGTGGTCGATTTGTTTCTTGCGGCGTACCGTTCCCGCGGCGTGGCGTGCGTGGTCAAAGGATCAGGTCTACGGTCTACCTACGGAGAGGAGAGGAGTAGAGGACAGGGTGGCGGGTAAATCGGCCGGCGATGTACTGCCGTCACTTGGCTCGTGTCCTGCTGCCTATACGGACGGACCCAAAGGATGGACCTTGACCGACCTGGGGACGGCACGGCGGCGGGCGGCGATGCACTTGAATCGTGGGGTTCCAGTTTTAGTTGGTACGCGATTCCGCGGAAACCCATCACCTATTCCATTTCTGATTCCAGATGCCAACAGCTCAACTCTTAAATATCCTGTTTTAATCCCTTGATTTCGGTTCTCAGTAAGGCTGTATATACAATTGTTTGCATACGCTATCACCTCCGGATCCGTGGCGCAATGGTAGCGCGTCTGACTCCAGATCAGAAGGTTGCGTGTTCGATTCACGTCGGGTTCAAACCCCGGTCCAATCCAGATCCATTTTTTAATTTTTTTTTCTCGTCGCCTGTTGGGCCTCGTCGGGCTTCTGAGTTTGTTGGGCCAGCCATTTTGCCGAGATGTGTCTGTCAGCCTCTGCAAACCAACACCGACGAACCCGTGGGCCGGGGGGAGCCCGATCTGAAATTTTCTGATTCCTCTGATTCGCAGTTGTGCTCGAGCGGTTTTTTCTTTTTTATATTTAAAAAAAATAAAATTTCAAAAATATATGTCTGTTTTGGAAAATTTCAAAAATATACCCTGGTCGCCCTATGAGGGGCGACAGGGCTCAAATGTAATTTTTTTCTTCTTCAAATTTGCAACAAAATCCCTGGAGAAAAAAAAAGAGGGGGCCTGTCGCCCCCCCAACGGGCGACAGGCCCCTGTCGCCCACCCCAGGGGCGACCGACCCCCAGTGGGCCCAGCCTACAGGCGCCAGGGGGCCGGTCGCCCCTCCCGCGGGCGACTGGGGCCCCCCCCGAGGGCGACCGGGTCAGCCCTCCCTATATAAGGCCTCCCCCCTCATTCCCTCCTCATTTGACCTCAAAAAAATCCACCAAAAATCCAGAAAAAAGAGAGGGGTAAGGAGAAAGGAAGCGGCGAAGCTCTGCCGAATTCCGCACTTGTGATTTACCGGTAACTTCCGTATAAATTCGTTGATATTGTATAACAATTTAATTTAATTAGTGGATTAGCTGAATTAGATTTGGTGCTTTAGAACACTGGTTTAGTATTACAATTTGAGTACTATTACAGACTTTTTCAAATAAAACAATTATACATTAGAATAGAATTATGACAGTACTTTATTGATATTGCAGTATAAGACAATATAATTATGACAGTACTTATATTTTCACGCATCGATTTGGTATACGATATGTGCATTGCTTAAATCATTGTTTTTTTTATTTGGCGCACCACACAATAGCGCCAATGTCTTCGTCAGGATCAACCTACATTCCGTGGAGCAAGTGTAAAGCCACCGTACCCGAAGAAATTGATGTGCCAATGTGTTTCTGGGGTTCGTTATGCAAGTTCATGCAATCTGAGGTTTTAGGAGATGACTACGGCATGAGGTTCTTTATGTGTGAGAACTACGAATATGATCCACCTAAGCGATACAGCAAAGACCGGGCCAAGGTAGCAGGAGAACATACGCTATTTTTCTCTGTGACCTAACATTGAGTTATGATTCTAACTTGTGTTGGACAAAGTCTCCTCCGCCTCTTTGTGATTTTATGCAGTGGTTCGACACCGTGCAGTCGCAGCAGGCAAAGGACATTGTGGAACAAAAAGCAAGGTGAGCTGCAGAACGTTGGCGCCGAATGAAGCACGAGGAACAGCAAGAGGATAAGCGCAAGAAAGAGCAAGAAGAGATCCGCAAGAGGATTGAGGAGGTGGATCGTAAGGCGGCGGCCGAACGTGAAGCTGACAGGGAGAGAAAGAGAGAGAGGGCACGCCGTGCGAAGGAAGCCGGGTCCGAAGCAATTAGGAAGGGCAAATATCCTAGGTGCACTCAGTAGAGTAGTACCATGTAATCCCGGCATTTTACATTCCATAAGGCATGGTAGGTTTAGATGCAACAAGAAATTATCTTGTCGCGTGCACATGCCACTGCAATTAGTTGTTTATGTTTTAAGTTGAGAGCTTAACTTTGTGTGTTGTAGCCTTTACCATTAATTTGTAGTTGTAGCCGGGAGTCTATGAAATCTTTTTCACTTGTCCTTAATATTTTAGGAGCTTTTCATGTCACTAGAATACTAAAAAACACACATTTTATTAATATAACGATAAGAATTAAGAACTAAGAAATACATCGGGGTCTGCTGCTAAAAAGCACATATTTTCATGTCACTAGAATACTAAAAAGCATTCGGAGACCTCACCCGCCGACGATGATGACGACTACACGCTCGAATAGCTCAAAATAGGAACCATAGTGTATCTAGCTGCGAGTACGAGATCACAGGTTGCCACTGCTCAGCACGACGATCACGGGTTTCAAATAGCAGTGCTCTTCCACCATTTCAAATACATGTGACAAGACGGCAACCACACCAGCTCACCTTCAAAGCAGTCTCTCTGGCGAGGACGACGGACCTGTCATTCTACAACGAAGGTCTGTGGCGTGTAGTGGGGAAGGCGGCATCTAGGCGCGATCGACCGAGCGGCAGCAATGCAGTGCTGTGAGTCTGCATGCACAGAGATGCATCGAGTAGTCATTTCGAACATCGAATCTAGCCTTTTCAGTGTTAGGTCAGCTAGCCTCTTCACTGTGTTGTCATGTAGGTTTTTTAGGTGCATTTACACTTCACACTCCGGGTATCAGACCTTTGTGCGCCTATAAATACTCCCAAGTTTGTGAACTCCCAGCACAACTCAAACACCAAACCTCATTGTATACCCAATGTCTGGAGGTGGGTCTAGCGGGAAGAATTACTATGGTTTTGAGAAAGGAAAAGGGGGAATTAAGGGAGACCGCATAATTTGGGAGGGGCCTCTTGGACCTGATTCCTTTCCGGAACTAGTGTTTGAGTTTCTGCCACAGCACAAGAGTGAATTTACCAATGAAACTCCTCTTCGACAATACGATAATCGTAGAGAACCGTGGCCAAAATGCAGATATGGTGCGGACTGCTTAGTGCAGATGTGCACCGACGGGATGGATGGCGGTCGGCGTTTCTTTAAATATCCACACGCATGGGTAATACTCGGTTGTTTCATTTCTTTATCTTCAATGAGACACCTTACATGAAATTTGTTTTGCAGTCTTTCGATGTTCCAGAAAACTGTGGTTTTACTAGGTGGGTAGATCCTGCACCAATTGATTCTGTTCAGGAGTTCATCGAGTACCTCCAGATAAAGATCTTTGATCTGGAATGCAAGGTGAACCATTATGAGGAAGTGAGCGAGGGTAACAAAGACGACGAAGTTGATGATACCAGCAATGCAGCCGGTTCACAGGATGAACCATGCACTATTCCTTACTGCAACTGCCCTTGTCACAAGAAGAAGGGCCCTGCGCCTCCGGCACCATCGCCTGCACCACCTGCAATGGGTGGATACTGCGGAGAAGGCTCAACGCAGTTTGCTACGTGGGGGTACGGTTACTAGGACTTCCCTAGTGCTAGTGACATGCTGCATCGCTGTGTTTGTTCTGTTTTTTTAAATTACCTAAGGCATGTTAGGTTAGTCCAGAATCTGTTTACCGTAGTTTGTAACGGGTTCTGACATGCCACTGCATGTGTGATGTGTTTTTCATTATCGTTGTATTATGATGTAAAATTTGGTGGTTCACATTACGTAATGCATTTCTTAGTTCTTATTTCTTATTTGTGTGATGTTTATTTGTAATGAGATAGCTGTGGACCACTTATTTATACACTTCAACGTTCGTCACTGATCACTCTCGTATTTTCCATTACATACAATAGATGGTATGTTTATACTTCGATGCTCCATTACGACTAAGTACGATTCAAACTCGACATTATGTACATGTCCAGTGAATGCAAGTTAGGTACGAGACATACAAACAAGCATAATACAACATTAACAATACTAAATGCGAATACATCTTAAACCGGTGAACATCATATGTTATAGATCATGGCATGAAATCATCTAGGTCGTCATCCCAGTTGACAGATGATGGTGCTGCAGGTGGTGTAGTATGGCTCGACGAACCTCTTGGCTTTCCCTTTCGCTCTTTTCTGGATCTACGTTCATGTACAGGGGGAGGAACATCATGTGTTGGAGGCCATGGTTTGGGGGGCATGAAGTCATCCATGTCGTCATCCCAGTTAACACAAGTTTGTGCTGCAGGTGGTGCAACATGACTTGACGAACCTCTTGCCTTTCCCTTTGTCTCCTTTCTGATTCTAGGTTCATGTACAGGGGGGAACATCATGTGTTGGAGGCCATGGTTTGGGGGGCATGAAGTCATCCATGTCATCATCCCAGTTAACACAAGTTGGTGGTTGAGGTGCTGAAGCATGACTCGACGAACCTCCGGGCATCTGTTCTTGCGCAGGCCAAGTACTATCACCCGAAGATCTTATCCGCCTCCTTCGTCTAGATTGCGGCATAAGTCCACCACCGAAGATACATACAAATTTACGGAAATTTGGTATCGTTTTGTTAATCAACTCCGTGTCCTCGGGGTAATCCTAGCATATAATTAAAAAACAATGTTACTGTTTCATAAATATGGATTCGAAATGACGGACGGGATTAGAACTGAATGAGAGTTACCTTAATGTGCATCTCATACACCTCTGGCCGCATCCATATCTTACAAGAACTTTGTAAGAATCCAATGATATTAGGATGATTTTCTAGTTCACATACTCTCATGTATATCTTCCGACGTTCTAGCAGGTGTCCCATTACATCTTGCGTCGTAATACCTCGAAATAATGTGAAATCTTTAAATTCTACTACTTTGGACAACACCATCTCTATCGTACCATCCGCTAACGGATCCAACTTCTTACTGATAACAAGATGTGTCATGATATCAAGTATTATACTAGATTTTTCTTCGGTCCATGAAAATCCTCCACAATTTGAGGCAGCCATTGCCTTATGCTGCAATATCAATAAGGTACTGTCATAATTCTATTCTAATGTATAATTATTTTATTTGAAAAAGTCTGTAATAGTACTCAAATTGTAATACTAAACCAGTGTTCTAAAGCACCAAATCTAATTCAGCTAATCCACTAATTAAATTAGATTGTTATACAATATCAATGGATTCATACGGAAGTTACCTATAGATCAGGAGTACGCAATTCGGCAGAGCTTCGCCGCTTTTCTTCTCCTCACCCCTCTCTTTTTTCCTGAATTTTTAAGCTCAAATGACAAAGGGAATGGCGGCGAATGGCGGCCAGGGCTTAAATAGAAGGGAAGGCCCCTGTCGCCCCCCCAACGGGCGACAGGCCCCCTCTTTTTTTTTCTCCAGGGACTTTGTTGCAAATTTGAAGAAGAAAAAAATTACATTTGAGCCCTGTCGCCCCCCATAGGGCGACCGGGGTATATTTTTGAAATTTTCGAAAACGGACATATAGTTTTGAAATTTTATTTTTTTTTTAAATATAAAAAAGAAAAAACCGCTGTGCTCGAGAGCTTTGAAAAAGTCCACTGCAATCGACGGCCGTGCAGCTCAGCCACCGGCGCCCAGTCTGTCCGCAGTGGGCTCTGTAACCCATCCGCAACAACAGATACAGAGTGAATATGGAGAGAAAAATGCCGCAGCGGTGAACTCTAAAACAGTCTGTATGATTCCGTATCGAGCTCCACGCGCCAAATCCAGCGAGCTTGGAGAAGGAACTGCAAGCACCGACGTGGCGCGGGGCCCGCGACCCACGCGCCATCTCAACCACCGTCGACGAGGAGGGGGCAGAGGGAGAGGGAGGGGCCTCGGCTGAGGAAGGAGCTCGCCGCCCCCACCGCAGAGCTTGGCTGCCGGAAGGGGCAAATCTCGGAGGAGGGGCGCCGGCGGAGGGAGCAGCGTGGAGGAGGAGCTCCTGGATCCGGCTGGGGCGGCGGCGTCGGCGGAGAAGCAGTAGGAGGGGGAGGGGAAGAGTCCTCGGGGAATCCGCGATAGCAGTTCGAGCAGACGCGGTGCGGCGAGGAGGGCGGGGCGGGCAGCGGCCCGTGCAGGTCGGCCGTCCTCCCGCACTCGAAGCAGTAGAACAGCACGGGCACCGGCGGCGGGGACGGCGGCTCGCCGGTGGGCGGGGAAGGCGCGGACGCGGACATGGTCGGGGCCGGTCCTCCCGCTTGGGGCCCTCCGCCTTCGGGTCCTCCTCCGGGTCGCCGCCTCCTTGGCATCCCTCCATGGGCGGCGAGCAGGGAGAAGGGGGGAGCATGGCGAGGCCGCCCTGCCATGGACCCGCCTCACCATGGCCACCTTGACCCGCTGAGGCCGTCTCGCCATCGTGGTTGAATCGGGGGCCCGCGCGGAACCGCTCCGCCATGGGCACGCGCCGGGCTCCCTCACGGCCGAGCTGCAGCGGCGTGGCCGGGCAGCGGCGTACCCTCCCCTGCGAGTTGCTCTGCCGCTCGAGCTTGCGGCGTGAGGGAGCTGACGCCGCCCGCGAGGAGGACCAGACGCCCCTGCTCCACTGCCCCCTGTTCCGCCGCGCCGCCTCGCCATGGACGCCGCGGCATGGCCGGAGACGCGCGTGGGGGCGACGGCGTCGCCGCCTCCGCCTCCGAGCCCCGCCGCGCGCCATCATGGCCACCTCGCCATGCGCCGCCGCGATGGGAGAGCGAGGAGGGGGGCAGGGGCGGGCGCCATGGCCACCTCACCTCGCCTCTACCGGGAGATGGGGGAGATGGGGGAGGGAGGGAGATGGGGAAGGGAGGGCGCTGGGAGGAAGAGGATGCGCCGAGCACCGCCCCCGCCGCGCGGGACGCGGCGCAGGGGAGGCCAGAGGCCGCCGCCCCGCCCCGCCGTGGGATCTGGCCGGCGTGGGCTCCTGCCGCGCGGAGAGGGTCGCGGAGTCGAGTGGAAGGGAGGGAGGAGAAGGGAGCAGGAGGGGGCGGCACGCCGACGGGAGGGCGCAGGAGAGGGGGCGGCGTGCCGGCGGGGGGAGCAGGGGAGGAGAATGAGAGAGAGCGGGGAGGGAGAGAGGACGCCGACGGGGGTAAAAAAATATCTGACATGTGGGCCTGTCTGCTGGTAGTTGGTATAGAGTGGAAATATAGAGAGTGAACGGATGCAGCAAAACTGAATATAGAGAAGAGAATCTCGATGACCAGATAGAAATATTTCTTTTAGAGAGTGAATTTGGAGAGTGACGAGTGCGGAGAGCCTCAGCAACAACGTACGTGCACACCGCGGAGACGCATTTCCAGGGGCTCAGCAAGAACGTACGTGGACCACCCTAACATCCAGCTCTGGATTCGCCCTACACTATTGATCGGTCGCTGCACCGTGCGCCCAGCGTTTCTGACGCCCGACCCTTACCAACAAGAGCCCAAACTGAAGAGCACCCAGCCTAGCCTGCATCCGTCCACCGGTAGACGACTGATGACATAGGCGGCTGGCAAGATGGCAAGTCTGTACTACTCGGCATGGCCATACGGAGCTGCCGAGCTGGCGATGGGCGGATCCAGCGATCCAAACCCACCGCTGGATGCATGAAGCCCCTTCTGCTCACTCTATAATTTTTTATATAAATATATTGCGAGTAGAGGCTATAGTTGTTTAGTTTTTCCTAATAATTATTCTGAATCCGCCACTTATGACTGATGAATGACCCGAAGAAGCTTACGGGTTGTGGGGCGGCTCGGTATATTTTCTCGTGGCAAGGTAGATGGCACGGGCATCTGGCATGCGTGACCCGGTTTCCCTTTCGCCCCGTACTACGTGGAGGTTCCGATGTCTGAGATGAACATCAGATCAAAGAGAATTATCGCGATGGACCTGACTGTAGCAGGGCACCGGCCGGGCCGGCAGCGAGCGTGTGATTAACTAATAATGGTGGCAGCAGGCACTGCTGGAGAGGGGGACAACATCAGAGCCTCTGCGCAGTGCAGCCATGGGGTGTGTTTAGGCCCCGTTTGGTTCCAGGCTATAAAAATTTTGAAAAGACATCTTTCTATATTTGAAATATTAAACATTGACTAATCACAAAAATAATTACAGAACTCGTCTGTAAATCGCGAGACGAATCTAATGAGCCTAATTAATCTGTCATTAGAGGTTATTTACTGTAGCATTACTGTAGCAATTTAGCATCTAATTACAGCCTAATTAGGTTCATTAGATTCGTCTCGCCATTTACAGACAGCAGTCGCAATGCATTTTTTATTTCGTCTAGATTTAAGTCTCCATGCAGGTGCCGGAAAAAATTTTTGGAATTTGGAATTTGGAATCCAAACACGGGCTTAGTTCCCACCAAATTTCCAAACTTTCCATCACATCTATCACATCTCTTATCACATCGAAATATTAAATATAGTAAATAACCCATGCATGGAGTACTAAATGTAGTTAAATAAAAAAACTAATTGCATAGTTTTGATGTACGTTGCGAGACGAATCTTTTGAGCCTAGTTAGGTCATGGTAGGACAATATTTACCACAAACAAACGAAAAGTGCTACAGTGTGCTGCAGTGATTGATGTGACTTTTTCTCCCCTTTTCACCTCATCTAAACACAGCCATGATTTCCGTTTCCAGAAAGAGACTGCGTATTTCGTCGTCGCGGTGGCTTCGACGTGCAAACATCTAATCAATCATCACCCCCATCATCCGCTCTCCGTTACGTTTGGATCGAAACTGAGTTGCACAAGATTCTGGCCGACACCGGACATCCTAAAGGAGGAGCTATAGGTGCCCAAACGGGCCGCCCGGGCACGGCATGCCCGAGCATGGCGAGGCCCAGCCACGGCGAGGCGAGGCACGGCACGCCGGGGCACGGCGGCGCTGCCATGCCGTGTCGGCATCCCGGCCCAGGCACAGCCCGGCGAGGGCGCACCCTCGCTGGGCCATGCCGTGCCCCGAGTCACGCTGGCACGCGAGGACGAGGGCGGCGGCGGCGGCCTGCGCGGGGGCGGCGGCGGCCTGCGCGGGAGCGGCGGCGGTGGCTGCTGGCTGAGAGGCGGCGATAGGGGGCGATGGAGCGGCCAGGGGTGACGGCAGCGGACGCGGCACGAGAGAGAGGCCGGTGGCGCGGCGTGAGAGGGAGGCGCGGTGGCGGCGCGGCGCGATCGCGCGTCGCGCGAGACGCGCGCGAGAGATATGGGCGCTGAGAGGAGAGCGGCGTTGGGAGGGAGGCATGGAACGGAGGGGCCGGCGGCATGCGGCAGGAGGGAGAGGGAGAGCGGCTGTGGGGAAGTAAGGTTGAGTTTTATATCTAGGTTTTGCAAATTGGGATGCAAGATGGGCCATTAAAAGGCCACGTCTGTTGGTGTTATTGGGCCGGCATCGTGCCAGCCCATTAGTCGTGCCGTGCTCGTGCTAGTGCCGCGGGCCGGACCTGCGGCCCAGGCACTATATAAACTGTGCTTCGTGCCGGCACTGGCACTATGTTGTCGTGCCCGTGCCGTGCTAGTGTCGTGCTTTTTCGGATCGTGTTCGTGCTGGCCCATCGGGCCTGGTCCATTTGGCCAACTATAGGAGGAGCTAAAACCTTTTGGTACATCGATGGAAAGGGGACGGTAGAAACATGGGAATATGATTACAACGTGAATCATGAATGTGAATATGATTTTTTTCCGCCAGAAAACATTAAAAAGTTCGATGCTGTGGTATCTCCACGACACAAATTCTGCGTGCACATCTGCTATGTGAGTAGCCAACCATACGGATATGGATATACCATCAGGATCCGAGGGGGGGTCTGAAGCCGTATCAAACCAAACCCCGTGTCCCGACCCAAATCTTCAATCTGCAGGGACGAACCGAATTCCCGAGGGGGGTGATGTCCAGGAGATACGGGGCGCACTAAACAAAAGCAGGCCAGATATCATAAACTTGGAGCCGGCTCGCGGAGCTGTCCGGGCGCCATTGGCGAGCTCCGATCCCCCTGCTGTCACGACGAGGGGCTCCGACCGGTTAGTTGGCCTACCCGCCCCCGCGCGCTGCCGCCGGGCAGAAACACCCCTTTTGTTTTCCCGGCGAACGAATCGGCGCCATCAGAGGGCTCGCCCCCGGTCGACAGCGACGCGGCCGGCGACGGGGCAGGGAGCCCCGCCCGAGGAGGAGAAGGGAAGGAGGGAGCCAGGCAGCAGCCAGCCGCCGCCATCAATCAACCGAGGCGCGCGCGGGGGCCGGGGGCTCGCGAGACGCGAGCTCGAGCGCGACGTGACAAGGATCGCTGGAGGAGGAGGAGGAGGCCATGTCATTCGGGGTCCCCCCGGCGACCGCGGCATGGCGACCGAACAGAGCCCCAGCTCTGCTGCTCTGGCGCCATCGTAAGCCGCGCTCGTGTCACCGGCGGCGATGGCGATCACAGGAGTGGAGGGTGTGATTGAGCACCGGCTGCGGGCGTGCGTGGCGGTTGAGACGTGCCGGTGACGGGCCAACGGTAGCGGCGTGATCCGCTGGGGAGCAATCAAGCACCAAATCGAGCTTTTAATGCTAGATTAGCTAGGTAGTACCATGGCTACTGCCACTAGCATATAGTATCATAAACAGGTCAATCTTTTAGGTACGTTCAGGATGACACTATCACACACTGCTAAAGAACCTTTTCACAACCAAACTAGATAAGCCTAACGATCTATCGCTCGCAGCTAGTGGAGGTAGCCATCATCATTAACCAGGGAAACCTTGCACCAAATCGTGTTTACACAAATGCTAATTACACCCCCCAAATCGGCTAACTACAATCACACGAACAAATAATTGGGACGCGTTGCTTGATGCACGCCACGACCGACTGCAACAGATGTTTATTTACAGTACCGCTCTATACTAATCGCCGTTGACGCGTGGTGTGTGAACAAGCTTGTGCTGCTGCTCAGTAGCCCCAGAGCTGCTCGGTGTCGAATCGCTGGCCGGAGGAGGAGGAGATCTCGGGGTGCGCGTCGGAGGTGGTGAGCCCGGTGTCCTGCGACGCGCTCAGCCGCTCCCGCTCGCCGCCCCCCTTGCACGGCGGGGCCTCCGGCTGCTGCTGCTTGGGCATGTCGGGGAGGCCGCCGCCGTACCCGCTGCTCTCCAGGAGCTGCACCAGGCTCACCCCGCCGTGGTGCAGCGGCCCGTACTGCGCGAAGCTGGAGAGGAACGGGGAGGGGGAGGCGAGGCCGAGGTGGTCCGTGGCGGGGGCGGGGGCGGCGGCTTGCGGCGCCGCCGTCGTCTGGTTGAAGAACTGGTCCTCCAGCGCGTTGGAGAAGCAGGTCACGTGTGCCGCGGCGGGGTTGCCTCCGGCGACGGCGGTGGCGACGGACACGTCCATCAGCGGAGGGAGGTGGGAGATGGCTGCTATGTCGTCCATCTCCATGGCGCCCCGTCTGGCTGCTGGCGCCCCGCCTACGACAAGGCTCTTCTTGAACACCCTGCACAGAACCCACTCGTTCTGCGCGCCCACGAAAACAGGAACCAAGTAAAGTTAGCGAACGTGATCGTGATGGACCGATCGGTCGATGCGAACTATGCACAGACGCATGCTGCTGCTAGCAAGTAGCAATCCAAGAGCCAACCTTGGACGGTGCGGCCTTGGGCATGGCGCCGGGGAGCTTGCCGTGGAGGCGGTACTCGTGCATGACCCAGCCGGACTTCTCGCCCTTGGGCGCCCTCCCCGTGTAGAAGACGAGCGTCTTCTTGGAGCCGACGAGAGCCTTGCCCCTGAAGATGTCCTTGTCCTTGCCCGTGGCCTTCCAGTACCCGGCCTGCGTGGCCCGGTTCGTCCTCAGCCCCGTCGGGTACTTGCGGTCCTTGAGGCAGAAGAAGTACCACTCCTTCTCCCCCATCTTCGCCAGCGCTGCTCGACGACGACAAAGATTAGCATGCATGCCCGGCGGCGTTGCGCGCATGGAGGCGGTGGCGGTGGTGGACGGAGATCAGGCAGGGCGCTTACACGGCAGGTCCCAGGGCTCGGACTTGTTGAGGTCGGCCTCGCCGACGGCGAGCGCGGCGAAGCGGGCGTCGGCGACCTTGCGGGCGAGGTAGTGCGTGATGAGCTCCTCGTCGGTGGGGTGGAAGCGGAACCCCGGGGGCAGCTCCATGGGCTGGTGCAACTCCTGCTCCATCGCGGAGCTGGCGCCGTCCCTGCTGTTTCGCCAAACGCCGCCGCTGTCCTGAGACATTTATACATGGAAAATTCGCATGAGAACGGGCACTGCGGCAGGTGATCATTCAGAGACGAGGTCGTTCTCAGCCGAAAACTCCAGCACTAATCAAAATCCAAAACACCACTTGAGCAAAAACAAACCGGCAAACAAGGCATCCATAGCACAAACACCTCTGCAACAAAAACAGATGGGCAGTGCGTAGAAAATGGATGAAAAAGTACGTGGGAGGGCAATCAGGAAGAAAAAAAAAGAATCTGAACTTTTAATAGGTGCAAGTAGAAGCGCTCAATACGTTGATAGAACACTGAACAAGTTCTTAGAGGAGAAAGAAAAATATTTTCAGAGCAAGGGGTAGTAGCATATTGAGGAGAGAAGGGGATGTGGCAATAATCCAATTACCTGTTGCAGCAGGCTCGGATTCAGGGTGACCAAGCGATCAAGGGAAAATAATCTGAGAGGGAGGTGGCCCGGTTTAAATACTGGAACGGCACGGCGTCGTTTTAGTAGAAAGAGACGTGGCGCCAAGGAACTCCTAGGGTGATGAGTGCATGCCTATTCTTTTATTTTATAAGAAAAAAATGAAACGAATTACATTAGTCATTGCTAAATTGGTGGTGCCAATCCTTTGCTAAAAAAAGGTCGGTGGTAGCAAAGAGTACATAAGCCAAGGTCCTCCACTGTCACCAGTCAGTTACAGGCTTACAGCCTTATTACAGGGCTCCATGCACCAATCAGACCAAAGATGTTTTACCCTGCTGTTCTGCACTCTGCTGAGTGACTGCTACAGAAAACGATGCCACCAACTGCGCCATCGTTCGTGCGCATCAGCACATCACAACTTCATAAACCCCGGGAAATTAACCATCGAAAGCGACCGGACTGACAAATCCTTTCTGCGTCCACGCAAACTCGAGAGCACGCAAGGAAAATAACACGCCAGCCTCATCGCTAGCTAGCACTAACCGAAACGCGTGCTCTGATTTAGCATCAGCTTCGTGGCCAAGAACCGCCTACCGTTCCACACCACCACTGAACTACTCCAGCCTGCCTGCTGACAAAAACGAGCGCGCAGGGAGAGGAGTCCAGCTCGACCGGTCTCCCCCAACACGCCAATCGGCCCAGCCGGCGGCGAGGAGGAACCCTAGCTCAGAGACAGCGCACCGCGCGCGGCAGCAGCAGCAGGAGCAGGACCAGCTAGCTAAGCCGGTCGATGAGTGGCCGCCGGTCGAGCGGATGATCGCAACAGCATCCTCCGCACGCGAATGCATCCAAGGGAACCGAGAATCCAACCCATACGCTCGTCCGCTTCCCCGCCTGCTCAGAATTGCAGAGACCCGTCTGGCGTGGCGCGGGCGGATCGGCTTTGCTTGCTCGGGAGCTGTGGGGCTCGAAACGGGGTGCGCCGTGCGCGTACAGCGACGGGGCTACTGCGCATTATTCCGTGTGGGCGTCCACACCCTCCGGCCGGGACTGGACGTGCGTGCGAGAAGGGCATCGCTTGTCGCCTCCGGATGATAGGCAAGGCGAATTCTTGCCTGATTTATTTATGTATGTAGATCGACGGCTGGTCTTGAGATCTTGTATTGTTCTGTTTGTGAAGGGTATAGTAGATTCTGAAAATGATTCGCGCATGCTGATTGATTAGTAGTTTGGATTGAGGTAGGCCAGGGCCAGGTACATGCACAGGGTCATGGACAATGAAATCTGGAAATCCTTACCTGAAACTAGCAAAGGAGTTAAAAAAGCATTAGATTCCAGGGAACGCTCTGCTGAAACGTGGCTAGACTCTCTTTTTCCTTCTTCCAGAGTTTGGCACACTGAAGTTCTCTGCAGTTTTTCTTTTCCAATCAGTTCAGCAAGGTGGATGAAAGCCCCCAACTAATTGCCGATCGACGCGTCCTGGTACCTGAATCCCAGGGGGAGTGCATCGCCGCTACCGGAGAACCCTGGTGGGGACGAAATTGGCCTGAAGGAGGCGTGGTTCCAGGTGCGTTCCAGCTGACACTAGACACCCGAAACGCAGAATCGGAAAGCTGGACCCGTATCCGCCTACGAACGGGATCATTAGGCAGCTGGTGGAATTGATGGAACCGCACGAAACCATCTGCTGCAGTCTGCAGATGCCTCTGTAGTCTGTAATCCCGTCTCGCGCTCTGTTCTCCATTTCCCCTGTCTGGTCAGCCAAGCGGGCTGGTTAGTGATGACTGATGAGTTGCTTGCGATTTGATTTGAGCCGCGTGCCAACCGAGCGGGCCCCACGACCCCCCTTCGCCGGAGGGGACGACTGGCCAGTCGCCGTCGTGCATGCCGGTGAGCTATCCTACCGGGCGGCTTCCGCGATCTCTGGCAGTAGAGGGGCTGCCCCCTTCCACGCGGGCATGGCTCTCGCTCCCCGACTGTCACGAACCTGCCCAAATTGATTCCGTCTAATCCAGTCATCATCCATTGATCAACTTGATTAGAGAGAACCAATCCCGGTAGTCTTTAGAATGTGTCATGAGCACCGTCCAGGATTTAAACACACTCCACGAGCACAACAGTAACACCATTACATAGGCACGTCCAACAAACGAAATTATATTACAAAGCAGTTCAAAATTTAATACAACAAGTCCTCAGAGTTTTTGCAGCGAAAAGTTATACTACTAGCACTCCATACATATCACAAATAAGAAGATAACACTATATGCCGATAGTGCCCTTCACATAGCCACCGGCCATCTACTCCTCGCCCGCACTTCCGTCCGCGGGGTAGAAATAACTGAACACAGCCTCCGGCTGCGCATCACCTGCAACAACTTTAACGATAGCACCATGAGTACAAAAGGTACAAGCAGAGCTTATCCGATATGAGTATATAATATGCCGACCTCAAGGAGAATGCATTTGGTTAGTAGCAAGGATAGGGTACGGTATTTAACTTTTGCATAAAAGCATCTAACTTTGATCAAGTTGTAATAAACAAAAGACAGAGCATCTATGATCTCTAGAGCATGCATTAAACATTTGCATAAGTAAGGTATTCATAGATCATAAGCTCAATCTTCCATGAACTTCCTCGGTAACTCTACGTTAAAGTCAAGTACAAGAGCGTGCTCAATGTCCGAGAGCGCGGCTATTGCAATAGATCGAAAACCCTGCAGGGGTGTATAACTTTTCCCACACGAGAACAAGACCAACGACCATACCCACGGCCAAGGATAAGTGTTGATTCATGCCTCAACCTTTCGCACAAACACAACCGACTATGAGCGAACGGTCGAGAAGGACAAGTGCACCGGAAACACCGATCGCACTCCATCACAACTCGCACCGAATCCAATCAAGGCAAGGTGTGACTTATGTTAGTTGACTTACCGTACCATTATATAGTATGTGGTTTGTACGGAAAGGTGCTCAAATATCAAAGCGATTACGCATCGGTCCTTAATCAACTCAAGCAAGACTAACCATGTGAGCTCCATCCCAATATGGCCCTATCATACTTGCCCAAGTCCGAATCATCTTTCATATTTGCTCAACCTTTATCCATTCTTGACTAATCATATAAATTAATCAAACATCCTATAGCTCGCGAGTGGTGGTGACCTGGCCACCTCCCGTCTTGTACCGTAATTGAGCATGGCTAAGCATATAATCCGTGACACCTATTCAAGCATACTCATCTAAAGATGATATCATAATCAAGGTTGATAATGCATCAAATAGGTTCTATGCAATCAATGATATATATATATATATATATATATATATATATATATATATATATATATATATATATATATATATATATATATACTTCATTGATCCAAAATAGGGTGTAAGAAATGCTTAGGGGCCTGCCTTGAGTCTTGACGGGAGTAGAGTCTCCAACGATCTCCGGTTCAAGCTCCTCTTGCTCCGGCGTCACGGTCTCTACACGAGTGCAATGATGCATGATAAATAATATGCCATGAATGATTGACATGGTATGCAAATGGTATGAGAAGTTATGATTTAACATTGCAAAACTATGATAAAAGGGGCTAGACATACAGTACATATGTTGATTAATCATAGCTAAGTGTAAGGGTAAAGAACAACTAAATGCGGACCGTCCGGCTTGGGATAAGCGGACCGTTCGGCTCTAAACGGCGGACAATTTGGCGGACCGTCCACGTGGAATGAGCGGACTGTCCGCTCTAAACGGCGGACCGAGTGGCGGACCGTCCTCCGGTCAGTCGCGGACCATGCTGGGTGGAAAACATGCTCTCTGACTAAATCGCGGACCGTCCGCGTAGGTTAAATAGACCGTCCACCTCTCAATTTGTGAAAGGCTAAGAATCGTGCAGAGTCTCTGTTGGTTTTTGTCAGGAGCTGGCAGTCCGTCCGGCCATGTCTGGCGGACTGTCCGCGACACGGCCGAGGCTCACCGGCGAGTTCGCCGCCGGCGATTTCGGCCACGGTTTGGGGTGGGGTTTGATCCTAGAGGTTCCTGGGAGCCTAGGGAGTTCACTTTAGTAACTAAATCTCACATGCATTGGGGTTTCGAAGCTCTAGGTCAACAATGGTGATTGAGCTCTATGTGAGTTCTTGGCTTCAAATACTAGGGCAATGGGGGATGGATCGGGGAGGGGAAACACTCACCGGCGTTGAGTAGGATACCGGCAAGGGCTTCAAGGCGACGGGGAAGGCTTGGAGTAGCTCGGGGTTGTCTTCCTTGCTTGGGGCTTGAAGGAGGAGATGGAGTAGAAGAAGAACTCGTTTGGGAAGCTCCTCCCCAAGGAAGAAGAGAAGATCGGGTGGTGTAGCTCGTCGGCGTCGATCTCCGGCGATGCTCCGGCGTGGCTCTGGCAAGGCTCCGGCGAGGAGAAGAGGCTTCAATGGTGGAGGAGAGGGTGAAGCTCCTCCATGGCTTTGGGTTAGAGAGAGAGTAGCTTGAGTGAATGGGATGAGGGAGAGAGAGAGCACGAGTGAGTCGCGGACTGTCCGCGGGTGGGGTGTCGTGGCAGTGAAGTCGATGAGTCCAAGGTGAACCATGGTCGGCCATGTGCCATAACTGCAGACCGTCCGCCGTATAGGGGCGGACTGTCCGCCACTACCATAATCGGTGGATTATCTTAAGTGTTGATTCACTCCTTAATTGCGAGCTAATTATGCTTAATGCTTTAAGATGCACATGATGACATGTTTAACTAGTTAATCAACATAGGACTGTTATAAATTCTCCCCCCGTTGGAAAAATCTCGTCCCGAGATTTGGCTAAGGACCTAAAGAGAGGGCGGACTGTCCGGTCCAGATATGCGGACCGTCCGCAGTTGAAAGGCTGTAAACTCTAAGTTTTCGGGTTGGTTCTGTGTAAATTTGGCGAGTCTACTGCGGACCGTCCGCGACATATTCGCGGACTGTCCGCAGGCTAAACCTGCGAAACCACAAGTTTCTGGGAGGGTTCTGGTACAATTTTTGGGGCTACGGCGGACTGTCCGCGGCAAAAGCCGGACCGTCCGCAGGTGATTTCGACTGAGGAACACATATTACAAGTTCTCTGGTGGAATTTTGGATTTGTACGGCGGACTGTCTGCTGTAAAATACCGGACCGTCCGCGAGTCACGAAAAATGCCTAGAAATGGTACAGCTGAGAATGGATTTACTTAAGACATGAAACATACAACAACAAAAATTTTCTAGAGTTCGTGACCATCAACCTAGAATCAATAAGAAGATATTGAACAAGATGAGTGGGAGGGTTGTATGTGCACATACTCGATTCCAAATAATTCGGGATAAGATTGCCGAAATTGGTCTTCTTGCTCCCATGTCGCCTCACGCTCGGAATGGCGACTCCATTGGAACTTCACAAATTTGGAGGTCTTGTTCCTAGTTTTGCGCTCCGCTTGATTAAGAATTTGAATAGGATGCTCTTTGTAAGAGAGATTTGGTTGGATATCGATATCTTCATAATTGGTGGCTTCTATAGGGATTCTTAGACATTTCCTCAATTGTGAAATATGAAATACATTGTGGATTGTTGATAGAGATTGTGGCAACTCCAATTGGTAGGCGACAGCCCCACGCCTTGCCAAAATCCTAAATGGACCAACATAGCGGGGAGCAAGCTTGCCCTTCTCTTGGAATCGTTGTGTCCCCTTGAATGGTGTAACCTTGAGATAGGCATAATCACCAACTTTAAAATATAGCTCCCATCTTCCACGGTCTGCATATCGCTTTTGGCGAGATTGAGCTGCTTGTAATCGCTCTTGAATGGTTTTCACTTTTTCCTCGGCCTCCATAACAATGTCCGGGCCAAAGTATACTCGCTCTCCGGATTCCGACCAATTGAGAGGAGTTCTACAACTCCGCCCATACAAAGCTTCAAATGGAGGCATCCCAATGCTTGCTTGGTAACTATTGTTGTATGAAAACTCAGAAAAGGGCAAACATTCATCCCAACCTTTCCCATAAATAATTGCACACGATCTGAGAATATCTTCAATAATTTGATTGACTCACTCGGTTTGTCCACCGGTTTGTGGATGATAAGCTATGCTAAAAGTGAGATCAGTGCCCATAGCATCATGGAGACTTTTCGAAAATCGAGCAGTGAATTGAGGACCTCTATCGGAGACTATGGATTTAGAAACTCCATGAAGACACACAATCTTGGTGATATAAAGCTCTGCATATTTCTCAACTGAGTATTTAGCCTTCACCAGAAGAAAGTGAGCGGATTTTGTGAGTCGATCCACAATGACCCAAATAGCATTGTATCCATGGAGAGTACGAGGGAGCCCGGTAATAAAATCCATGGATATATTCTCCCACTTCCAAGAAGGAATAGGAAGAGGTTGGAGAGTTCTGACCGGCTTGAGATGTTCGGCCTTCACTCTTTGGCAAACATCGCATTCGGCTACATAGCTTACAATTTCTCTCTTCATGCGAGTCCATCAAAATTTCTTTTTCAAATCTTGGTACATCTTGTTGCTACCGGGATGGATAGAAAATTAAGATTCATGAGCTTCCTCCAGAATTTTCTTTCTAAGCTCAAAATTCTTGGGAACTACTAAATGTTTTACAAACCAAAGGATTCCTTGATCATCGAGCTGGAAATACTTGAGCTTGTCCTCATTGATTCTAGCTCTAAGCTTCATCATGCCTTTGTCTTCAAGTTGAGCCTTCTTGATTTCATCAATGAGATTGGAAGTGATAACTAAAGAAGTGAGTGACCCATGCTCTACCATAGAGAGATTTAGCCTCCGGAATTCTTGACTCCGGATCGAGTGCGCAAGCAATGGCATTGGACTTTTCGGCTCAAGGCATCGGCAACTACATTGGCCTTGCCGGGATGATAGTGAACTTCTAGTTTGTAGTCCTTGATCAATTCCAACCACCTTCTTTGCCTCATATTAAGCTCCGCTTGAGTGAAGATATACTTGAGACTTTGATGATCGGTGTAGATATTGCAAGAATTTCCAAGAAGATAATGACGCCATAATTTGAGAGCACGAACAACGGCCGCAAGTTCAAGATCATGGGTAGTATAGTTTTCTTCATGACGCTTCAATTGGCGTGAAGCATAACCGATGACTCGGCCTTTTTGCATAAGAACATAACCGAGTCCGATTCTAGATGCATCACAATATACATCAAATCCCTTGGTGATATCCGGTTGAGCGAGAACCGGAGCAGTGGTGAGCTTGGTCTTGAGGGTTTGAAATGCATTCTCACAAGCATCGGTCCACTTGAATTCCACACCCTTCTTTGTCAACTCAGTCATAGACTTGGAAATCTTGGAGAAGTTCTCAATGAACCTACGGTAATAACCCACAAGTCCAAGAAAACTCCGGATCTCACTAACATTTTGGGGTTGCTTCCAATCAAGCACATCCTTCACCTTGTTTGGATCCACCGCCACACCATTCTCCGACAGGATATGCCCAAGAAAAGCCACTTCCTTGAGCCAAAACTCGCACTTGCTAAACTTGGCATAGAGACGATGATCACGGAGTTTTTGAAGAACAATGCGAATATGCTCGGCATGCTCTTCCTCGGTCTTGGAGAAGATAAGAATGTCATCGATGAAAATCACCACAAAGACATCAAGCTCTTCAAAGAAAATAGAATTCATGAGATACATGAAATATGACAGGGCATTGGTTAACCCAAATGACATAACTGTGTACTCATAAAGCCCATATCGATTAGAGAAAGCAGTCTTGGGAATATCCTCCACTCGAATTTTAATTTGATGATATCCCAAGCGAAGATCAATTTTGGAAAAGAATTTAGCACCCACTAATTGGTTAAATAAAATGTCAATCCTAGGAAGAGGATATTTGTTCTTCACTGTCACTTCATTCAACGGTCGATAGTCCACACACATCCTTAGGCTACCATCTTTCTTTGAGACAAATAGAACCGGGCACCCCCAAGGTGAGGAGCTCGGACGAATAAATCCCTTGTCAAGAAGAATTTGCAATTGTTTCTTCAATTCAGCTAGCTCATTGGGAGGCATACGATAGGGCCTTTTAGATACCGGGGCCGTTCCAGGGAGTAGCTCAATGACAAACTCAACTTCCCGGTCGGGAGGCATCCCCGGTAATTCCTCGGGAAATACATCCGGAAATTCGCACACTACCGGAATTGCCTCTAACTCCGGCAAAATAGTGGCATTAAGAGCATGAAGTTGAGAATCAAGTTTCTCATGGAGATAAAGATTAACTCGCACTCCAGAAGAGTGCCTAAGTTCAATAGGGCGAGGATCGCACCGAATAACCCCATCATGTTTAGTCATCCAATTCATCCCAATAATGACATCCAATTCTTCTAGATCAATGACCACAAAATTTACCATGAAATTCAGCCCCGAGACTTCAAGTTGAGCTAGATTGACCACTTCTTTAGATACTAATGTTGCTCCGGGAGCATCAATGATAAATGGAGTAGGCACTACCCGGATAGGAAAATTATGTTCTATGGCAAACTTTTTACTCATGAAGGAATGAGATGCCCCGGAATCAAATAATGCTCGAGTGGGTTTAGAATTGATAGAGACCATACCAAGAAGAACTTGCATATCCTCACTAGCTTCTTCTACCGTGATATGATTCAACATGCCACGTTTGGAATTTTGACCATTCCTCCCATCTTGGCGAGGAGGAGGAGTTGGTGGATTTGGAATATTGCCAGCTCCACCCTTTCTTGGAGAGGGACACTCACGAGAGATGTGGCCTTGCTTGCCACAATTGAAGCATGTCCCACGAGAGGTATTTCCACCACCGCCTCCCGACTGCCCCATAGCACGAGGAAATTGACCTTGGGGAGCCGGAGGACGGCGTGGCATCCACATGGGTTGAGGAGCACCAAAACCCGGCGCACGGGGTGGAGGAGGAAGTCCTGTGCGGGGGCGTTGCGGGTTACCACCGGTTGAAGAAGAGGCAGCCCGCTTGCGATTCTCTATATCAATCTTGCGATTCTCATTTTCAAATGCATTCATCTTGTACTCAGCCTTGATCGCCTTGCTAACCATATCATTGAAATCCCGAAAATCCGTGGTAAAGAGATGAGATTGGAGCTTCAAAGACAACCCATTCATGAAATGATCTTGCTTCTTCTCATCCGTGTTGATATCCTCCAAGGCATATTGGGCAAGATAGTTGAAGGTGTTGATATACTCCATCACGGGCTTGTTGCCTTGGCGCAACCTACGGAACTCATCCCTCTTAATGTTGAGCACACTCTTGGGAATGTGGTATGCACGAAAAGCCTCACAAAATTCAGCCCAAGTCACTTGGTGACCTTCACCAACTTGTGCCATGTATCCATGCCACCAAGCTCCTGCGGCATCACAAAGTTAATGAGCCGCATAATTGACCTTCTTTTGATCATTGCACTGAATAAGACCAAATTTTTGCTCTATGACACGCAGCAAAAAATCAGCATCAAAAGGCTCCTTTGATCCAACGAAAGATAGGAGGGTCGGTGGCCATGAAAGCGGAATGACCATGGCATTGACCACCATGTCCCTCCCCACACAAGTGTTGCACAATGGCCTGTATAATCTGATTTTGCGTTTGTCGGCTCTCCTCCGACCTTCTAAGGATCTCCACAAGGGTTGGGTGCAAAGGAGGAGGAGGAGGGAGAGGCGGTTCGCCATTCTCACCACCGGCATCAGAGTTTCCGATCATCCTGCCGCCAACCACAAAGGAAGTTAGCGACCGGGAGAAAGGAAAATTGATATAGTACAATTGCACAAAGAAAATTGCACAACTATGTAGGATATCAACCACAAATGTGTGAGAATAAAATTTAACATCATAGATAGGATGGATCAAGAAACAATGAGACTAAAGGATTTTGGACAGCACTAATGATCACCCATAGAAACTAACTATAATCAAATATCTAGTACCCCCCATATTCTTAAAAGAAACATGTATGAGTGATGATAAATGATGACATGTCACAGCCATACGCATAAATAACACGGCACACAACTAACATGACGGAGGTCCACATAGATAATATATAGTAGTACATTACATAGGCATATAGCTAACTAGTGTCTCACACGGTCTCACCAATTAACTATTCGATTACATAAAATAGGCGATACATTACAACGAGTTATATAACTCGAGGAGTCTCATAACCGCCATAGGATTACATAAATATTTAAAAGGGACCATAGGGACCTCTCGCGAAGTATGGTGGGAAGTCATCAAGAAGGTGATATTGAGGGGATCCGGTGTCTTTGGGGTTCTCCGGGTGAGTGAGGGGTGCATGTTCACCACCAAAAATGATCTCGCTAGTCAAAGTTGTGGGGGCAAAGCTGCGCACACGCAGCTCATTGGACATACGTGCTTGCCCCACCACATGTTGAGGAAGATATATGCCTTGAACTAAAGGAAAGCGAAGCTCCAATGGTGCCGCCTCATGTGGGGTGTAATCATTGGGCCCATACAACACATCTTGAGGCACGCGGCCCATGCGAACATACATATCCACGGTGCGTTGCAACTCATTGAACTGACGTTTTATCTCCCTTAACTCTGCTCGAATGCAACGGAGGCTTCGGTCTTGTGCTGCCACCAACTCGGACATACATCTTTCATACAAGCTAGCACCTCCCATTCCCATCTCAAACACATTCACACCTTGCAATGGTCTTTGAATTGGGAAGTGAGTGAATGGGTGACGCTCCAACTCGATCACTTCTTGGCGGAGAATCGCCATAGCCTTGTACGCCACTTCTTGGATTGCCATCTCAATTGAAGTTCCATGAGCTGAAATATTGTGAGCTTCCATGACCCCTTCAACAAAGCGTCTTGGGATAAACACGGTGGCAACGTAGTCCACCATGCCCGGCCCAAGTCCCCTCGCAAAGACCGAATACTCCGGCCTCCGAGAGAAGTTGCCTCTCCACAGACCATAGCATCTCGGCAAGGAGTGGAGGAAAGCCTTCTGCCTCATCGGCCCGAGTCACCATGACCAATTGGCCCAAGTTCCCGTTCATCTATCATGAGCTAGACAAGATAAGTTAGTGAACATATTTATAGCAACTAATGTGCAGCCCATAAGATAAGAATATCAGCTCTAGGAAAGGTACGAGTTATATACACCATATAACAAATATAACCTTAGAAAAGTCACACTTTTATAAGTACTGCATAATTAGTGATTACCATTAGGTTTCTAAGCGTTCCTCACATCAAGTTTTAGTAGTAATCATGCATGGAATGCAACCATAGCTCTGATGCCACGCTGTGAGGAACCAGCCCAAGTTGATCCCGCCTAATCGAGTCATCGTCCATTGATCAACTTAATTAGAGGGAACCAACCCCGGTAGTCCTTGGAATGTGTCATGAGCACCGCCCAGGATTTAAACACACTCCACGAGCACAACTGTAACACCATTACATAGGCACGTCCAACACACGAGATTATATTACAAAGCGGTTCAAAATTTAATACAACAAGTCCTCAGAGTTTTTGCAGCGGAATGTTCTACTACTAGCACTCCATACATATCGCAAATAAGAAGGTAACACTATATGCCGATAGTGCCCTTCACATAGCCACCGGCCATCTACTCCTCACCCGCACTTCCGTCCGCGGGGTAGAAATAACCGAACACGGCCTCCGGCTGCGCATCACCTGCAACAACTTTAACGATAGCACCATGAGTACAAAAGGTACTCGCAGGGCTTATCCGATATGGGTATATAATATCCCGACCTCAAGGAGAATGCATTTGGTTAGTAGCAAGGATAAGGTACGGTATTTAACTTTTGCATAAAAGCATCTAATTTTGATCAAGTTGTAATAAACAAAAGACAGAGCATCTATGATCTCTAGAGCATGCATCAAACAATTGCATAAGTAAGGTATTCATAGATCATAAGCTCAATCTTCCATGAATTTCCTCGGTAACTCAACGTTAACGTCAAAGTACAAGAGCGTGCTCAATGTCCGAGAGCGTGGCTATTGCAATAGATCGAAAACCCTGCAGGGGTGTACAACTTTTCCCACACGAGAACAAGACCAACGACCATACCCACGGCCAAGGATAAGTGTTGATTCATGCCTCAACCTTTCGCACAAACACAACCGACTATGAGCGAACGGTCGAGAAGGACAAGTGCACCGGAAACGCCGATCGCACTCCATCACAACTCGCACCGAATCCGATCAAGGTAAGGTGTGACTTATGTTAGTTGGCTTGCCGTACCATTATATAGTATGTGGTTTGTACGGAAAGGTGCTCAAGTATCAAAGCAATTACGCATCGGTCCTTAATCAACTCAAGCAAGACTAACCATGTGAGCTCCATCCCAACATGGCCCTATCATACTTGCCCAAGTCCGAATCATCTTTCATATTTGCTCAACCTTTTTCCATTCTTGACTAATCATGTAAATTAATCAAACATCCTATAGCTCGCGAGTGGTGGTGACCTGGCCACCTCTCGTCTTGTATCGTAGCTAAGAATGGCTAAGCATATAGTTCGTGACACCTAATCAAGCATACTCATCTAAAGATGATATCCTAATCAAGGTTGATAATGCATCAAATAGGTTCTATGCAATCAATGATATATATATAATAACTCATGCGCAAACAAGACACATATACTTCATTGATCCAAAATAGGGTGTAAGAAATGCTTAGGGGCCTGCCTTGAGTCTCGACGGGATTAGAGTCTCCAATGATCTCCGGTTCAAGCTCCTCTTGCTCCGGCGTCACGGTCTCTACACGAGTGCAATGATGCATGATAAATAATATGCCATGAATGATTGACATGGTATGCAAATGGTATGAGAAGTTATGATTTAATATTGCAAAACTATGATAAAAGGGGCTAGACATATAGTACATATGTGGATTAATCATAGCTAAGTGTAAGGGTAAAGAACAACTAAATGCGGACCGTCCGGCTTGGGAGAAGCGGACCGTTCGGCTCTAAATGGCGGACAATTTGGCGGACCGGCCGCAGGTCAGGTGCGGACTGTGTTGGGTGAAAACATGCTCTCTGACTAAATCGCAGACCGTCCATGTGGAATGAGCGGACTGTCCGGTCTGAACGGCGGACCGAGTGGCGGACCATCCTCCGGTCAGTCGCGGACCGTGCTGGGTGGAAAACATGCTCTCTGACTAAATCACGGACCGTCCGCGTAGGTTAAGCGGACCGTCCGCCTCTCAATTTGTGAAAGGCTAAGAATCGTGCAGAGTCTCTGTTGGTTTTTGTCAGGAACTGGCGGACCGTCCGGCCATGTCGGGCGGACTGTCCGCGACACGGCCGAGGCTCACCGGCGAGTTCGCCGCCGGCGATTTTGGCCACGGTTTGGGGTGGGGTTTGATCCTAGAGGTTGCTGGGAGCCTAGGAAGTTCACTTTAGTAACTAAATCTCACATGCATTAGGGTTTTGAAGCTCTAGGTCAACAATGGTGATTGGTCTCTAGGTGAGTTCTTGGCTTCAAATACTAGGGCAATGGGGGATGGATCGGGGAGGGGAAACACTCACCGGCGTCGAGTAGGATACCGGCAAGGGCTTCAAGGCGACGGGGAAGGCTTGGAGTAGCTCGGGGTCGTCTTCCTTGCTTGGAGCTTGAAGGAGGAGATGGAGTAGAAGAAGAACTCGTTGGGGGAATTGAAAGGATCGATGGACCAAGAGGGGGGTGAATTGGGCCTTTTTCAATTTCTAAAACACAATTAAGCAACCTTAACCTATGCAATGCTAGTAAGGCATCAATTCACCAACCGGATAACTAAACTACCTACACAAGCTATGAGAGAAAAAAAACGAGAAGAAAAGCCTAGCAAGGTAGAGCTAAGTTATGATCTCTAAGTCAAGCACATGAATAAATTGCATGAAAGAAAATGCTTGAATAAAGAGAATGGACAAGAGACGGCCGGATTTTTTCCCGTGGTATCGATGTGTTGGCACACACCCCTAATCCACGTTGTGACACTCACAAAGAGTC
The DNA here is from genome assembly GCF_016808335.1 of Panicum virgatum. Classification (NCBI taxonomy): domain Eukaryota; kingdom Viridiplantae; phylum Streptophyta; class Magnoliopsida; order Poales; family Poaceae; genus Panicum; species Panicum virgatum. The sequence continues at coordinate 32,962,174 of NC_053151.1, read as the reverse complement.
TTGTCACCTCCCAAGTCACCGAGACGAGGGCGCTCACTAAGAGTCTCCGTTCACCATCCCGGCGTGGTGGAGATCAAGCCACGTACAATCTTCTTCTCCGGGCTCCCACAATCCTTGGCAAGCTCCGCGAGAAACACCTCGATCACCAAGATCGCCTAGGTGATGCTAATCACCAAGAGTAACAAGTTAAGGCCTTCACTTGAGCAAGAACCGATCACCAAGAACGGATGCACACAAGCTTCTCTCTACTCAAGTCATTAATCTTGCTTCTTGATTGATTGAATGAACAAGTATGTGAAAGATGAAGCTCAAGGTGGCTCTTGACTATAGTATGAGTGTTTGGATGTTGCCTGGTGTCAAGAGTGGCAAAATGACCCATTGGAGGGGTATATATAGGCAGCTCACACGAATAGAGCCGTTGGAGAAAAGCTGCCAGAAAACTGCGTAGAGCCGGTTAATCCGACGATCCTCCAATAGCCAGCGTCGGTTTAACCGATGAATGTAAACTGCCCCTTCTGAAAACTAGCCGTTACAACTTGGGCAGATTAACCGACGTACCATCGGTTTAACCGGTGAGTGTAGTTGTCCACTGATCAACTGAAAAACCAAGTCTCCGGACAACTGCACCGACGTTAACTCAACCTATCGTCGGTTTAACCGGTGAGTACAACTTCTGAAATCACTGGAAAAAACATCTCACTGGTCAAATGCACCGACGTCTCATTTCAAACATCGTCGGTTTAACCGGTGTATAGAACTTGAAATACTCTGGAAAAGCCAACTCTGGACTAATGCACCGACGTTAAATTCAAACGCGTCGGTTTAACCGGTGTAATGACTTGTCCAGACTCTGCTGACTTCGTTTAACCGACGTATAGAAATTTGTAAGCGTTGGTTAAACCGGTGTTAAAGACTTTTTCTGATTTTGTCTTTTCTGATTTGAGTCTTGAATGAAATCCAAATATTCTTGAGATATAAGATGAGAACCACTTATTTGAACTTTTAGGAACCTGAGTGACCATAGTGTGCATCTATTTTTGATTGACCATGTCCATGCTCCAAGTTACTTGGCCTTAACCCCTCTTAATAGTGCGATCACTACAAAACTATAAAACCTATACTAACCTAAGCGTCATTCTCAACCTTATGACACTTAGGACTAGAAAGATCCTTAGTCTTAACATATATATGAGTTGAATACCGAGATCGCCTTTTTGGATAATGAAATTGAGGGGCCTCTTTTGACATATGACCAAATGAGCGATAATGATCTATTAAGCTGCACAAACTCATTAGTCACAATAATGGTTGTCATTAATCACCGAAACATACCTTGAGGGCCTAGATGCTTACAATCTCCCCCTTTTTGGTGATTGATGACAACACAAAAATAAATAACGAGAGAGCGAGAAAGATAAAGCAGGATAAACACAAGCAAACTCGAAAAAGGACCAAAGAGCTCAACGGCTCAAACGAAATTTATAGATATGTCACAAACCACAGCATACTCAAGCGACAAATGTACATATCCATGAACTAACACCAAATGTGATACAAAACATCAAGGTCCTGATAACTACGAGCTCTCTCTAACTCTACCCTCCCCCTGACTCCAACTCCCCCCTGACTCTCTCCCCCTTTGGCGTCAAAGCACCAAAAAGGCGAGCTACTGATCCGGCTGTCGTGGCACGGCAAGGAAGCGGTCCGGGTCATCATCGTCGTCGTCGTCGTCAGACGGTGAACCCTCGGTGACAGACGGGAGCTGCTGGTCAGTACTGCCTGCTGGATCTGAACTGACTGGGGGTGTAGCTGTGGTAGAGGCTCTCGTACTAGCACTGCCTGGAAGAGGGTCCGTAGACGTGGTAACCGGCTCAGCAGAAGATGTGTCAACATCTGACGTAGTGAGTGCTGAAGCTGCCGGCTGTGTCGACTGCTGAAGTAAGGACCCCTCTCCTCCTCCCCCTGAAAGTAGTGTCTGTGGAATGACGGGGAGAGCGACTGTCGACGGTGAGTCCTGGAAGAGTGTGGTCACTGGCAGTGGCGAGAAAAGCGGACGACCGGCAGACCCAAGAAGTGCTGACATCGAGAACGTGGTCTCCGGTGTCGTCGAGAGAGCAGGAGCTGCAGTAGTAACTGGAGGAGGAGCTGGTGTGACCGCAAGCTGAGGTGCTGCAATACCCTGAAGTCCTGGCTGCTGCGGGGTGAGTCCGGTGTGAGAGTAAAGCTGTGAGATCATCCCGAACATCGCCATCATGCCCTGCTGCATCTGCTGGAACTGAGCGTCTGTCCTCTGAGAGACTATCAATAAGCCCGACAAAACGCTCCTCGGTCGCAGCCCGCTCTCGGGCGGCCTCCCTCTGTATAGCAGCAAGCTGAGCCTCATGGGCTCTCCTGGCCTCCTCCTGTGCAAGCCGGTCCTCTCTCTGCTGAGTCACGAGCTGCTGTAGAAGAGAGGTGAGCTCGGACGGCTGAGTCACCTGAGACTCTGTAACTGTAGCTGCTACCGGTGACTCTGGGGCTGGCTCTCTGGACCCCCCCTGCCTCGTGGTCGTGACTAGCTGGGGCTGCTGCAGGGAAGTACTCGACATCCTCGGAGGAGTCTGACTCAAGCTCAGACCAGTGTATCTCATCATCTCCTCCGGGAAGCTGGGCCTCGGCAGCTAGTAGTGCCTCATCCTCCTGTGCCACTCGGGCCTGTGCCTCTGGGGACAACTGAGCCATGGCAGCTCTCTCGTCCTGTCTGCCTCTCCTCCGGTCCTGTGGTGCTATCGGATGGTAAACTGGGAACCGGGGAGCCTCGTCGTGACGGTAGGGAGCGCTGATGGGTGACTCTGCTGGCACAATCATAGAACATATATAGCTGATCTAGTGCGCATAGGGAAACTGTCACACCACACCCATCCCGTCTATGATCACATCCTCTATCTCAGCCAGAATAAAGTCAACTATGTCAAATGGCTCGTGAGTGAGGATGTGTAGAAGCAGGAGCTGCTGCAGTCCTATAAACCCCTCTGGGTAGCCACTCCTCGGTAGCAAAGTCCTCCGGAGTGCCATGTGTACTGCATATGCCTCTGGGGTCAGCAGGCTGGGAACTCTGGCGTAGGAGGCAGGGAACGGCTGGCGGAAGCACTGAGAGATCGCCTCGTGAGAAGGTGCAATCCCGCCAATCATAGCTCTGCGCGGTGGATCTGCATCTCCGTAAACCATCTCGTGCAGGGAGACGTCAACTAAGTCAACTCCGAGAATCCCTGCTATAGTCGCCCTTGACAGACCAAAGACCTGGCCTCCAAACACGAAGTGTACTGCTCTGCGCTCGGGAGCGATCCAGGCTGTGGCGTAGAACACTCTGACCCAGTCCTCTATGTATCTGTTCTGCTCTATCTGGAGTAACCTGGGCAGGCCCCTGAAGTGAGCAAAGTGCTCTCTGACGTCTGCTCGCCCTGCGGCTATCCTCAGCGACACCCAGTCAAGCACTCTGTGCGGGAAGATCCTGTGGCCCCGCCTCTGGTAGGTCTCATAGAAACTGGCCTGTAGGAGCGTCCAGAACCTACGGTCGACCCGGCTGTCACGGGTCACGGGGAACCAGTCCTCCTCCTGAACACTCCACCTGAGCCTCTTGACCTTCGCTGCATTGGCCTTGGTCAAGTTCTGGAGCAGCACACCTGGCTCCAGACGCACAACAGTGTCCATACGGAACACTGCGCGCTCGGCCTCTAGGGCCTCGGCTCTACGAGCTGCTGCTGCTGCTGCAGACCTGCGAGGCTCCTGTGGCTGGTGACCTCCTCGCGTCCTTGGTCCAGTGCGACGCTCGGTCGCTGGCGAAGTCTCTGCTGCTGGGGACGTCTGCCGAGTGCGGCCAGACCGTCGTAGAGTCGGTGACTCCTGTGTGCCCTGCCCCTACGACTGCTCTGCCTCTGAATCTGCATTTGACTCTGCAGCTGAACCTGACTGATCTGACTCTGCTGCTGCAGTGGCCCTGGTGGCCCTGGAACCTCTGACTCGGCCCATACCTCGGCCTCTGCCCCTGCCCCTGGCTGGCGGATCCCTGATCGCGAACGGGCGAGCACGGCCTGACGCCTGCTCCTCGGCGGCCTTGGCCACCATCTCGGCCTCTCTCTCTGCACGAGTCCGCTTGCGAGCGGGCTTCTCGACCACAACTTCCTTCCCCTTCCTCTTCTCATGACCCATCTCGATAACTGGGAGCGACAAGGACGCGGCACTGCGAGCTAGGGCGAGCGCGATGGTTCGGGCAAAACACCGAACACTTGGCGTGCGAGGCGTGGATGCGCGAGTAGGGTTTCGCGTGCGGCGAACTTGCGCTGTGTGGGTGATGTGGCTTGGTTTGCTTGGCTTGGGTGCGGAGAGGTGGAGCTGCGCGCTGGTGGCGGCAATGGAGGTGCGCAGGCGGCGGCGGCGCGCCGCGGTGGCGGTTGTGCACGCGGGGCGGCGCAGAAGGTGCGCGGGCGGCACAAGGCGGCGGCGCGGGCGTGCGAGGACGGCGTACTGTGCCGGCGAGAGCCTGCAGTGGTGGCGTACGGCGGCGGCGAGGTGGAACGGCTGCGGCGCGGGCGAGTCGGGTGCGGGAGCGGAGCGGCGGCGGCGAGAAGAAAAGACTGAGGAAAAAACAGAGGCCGCGGGCAAGGGATATATGACAGGTGGGCCCCGCGTTTTTCCTTAACGCCGGTTAAACCGATGACTAGGTTTAGAACACCGGTCGATAGCATCGGTGCAGTTCACCCGAGACTCAGCACAAAATCCATCTGAACGCCGGTTGATCCGACGATATGACTTTTGTATACGCCGGTTGAACGCTGTTATCACCGGTTGATTGGCAGGTCAGATCTGTGTTACGTTCACCGGTTGATCCGATGCTCCGAAAATTGTATACGCCGGTTGAACGCCTGATACTGACTGAGCTGAGGCTGAAACTTAGTAACGCCGGTTAAACCGATGAGTTAAAACCTTTTAAGCGTCGGTTTAACCTGTGAACCCAAAAACCTTCTCTCAGCTCACACTTCTATGCTAAGTCCAATAAACTTATAAGATTCAAATAAACTCAAGTTAATGGATTTGCATAGGCGACTTTACCCCTCAAAATAAATAGGATAGCACACTAGCTTAAATATTTTTTCTTTTAGAAACCAAGGAAAAGCCGCAAAGCGAGACAAAGCGCCAAATAAAATGTATGAGCCTTGTCATAGGAATATTGAAGATAGAGAGCTTCAAACTCATTATGACATGACTCACTAGGCAACAACGCACCTAACACTTTGCTCTTTTCACTTTTCATGAATTAAGATCTTGCATATGAAACAAGTCTTATTTTCATCAAGTGATCTCCTTTGTGACCCTTACGCATGCAATGATGGTGCAAGCTACAACCACATGCGAAAGAAAGAATAAACATGAAGTGCACATCTATATGACAAGGAATGCATAACAAGAAATTAGGATCTACATGTCAAGTTTGAACCCACGGGAAGCTTCTTCATGATGAGCCTTTCTACAAGCCTAGAGGAAAACAAGTGGACCACCACCTCTAGCTAAACCCTTGCTCATCACTATCTTACCATGGTTAGACAAGTGTCCTATATGTATGCATTTTTCTATATGACATGGCAACTTACATGACGTTTGCCGCATCTAAAACATTAAGCTCATTCCTTAGCCTTACAAAGGTACTCTCGTCTAATGGTTTTGTGAATATATCCGCCAATTGCTCCTCGGATCTCACACCTTGAAGGGAAATGTCCCCCTTGGCTTCGTGATCACGCAGGAAGTGATGGCGAATATCAATGTGCTTTGTGCGAGAGTGTTGAACCGGATTCTTGGCAATTTTTACGGCACTTTCATTGTCACAAAGGAGTGGAATCCTATCTAGTTTCACACCAAAGTCCAAAAGGGTTTGCTTCATATATAGAATTTGGGCACAACATGCACCGACCGCTATATATTCCGCTTCCGCGGTGGACAAAGCCACGGAATTTTGCTTCTTACTTGACCAAGAAACTAGAGAACGCCCAAGCAAGTGGCAACCCCCGGAGGTACTCTTACGATCCACACAGCTTCCGGCAAAATCCGAATCCGAGTATCCCAAGAGATCTAAGCTAGCGCCTTTGGGGTACCACAAGCCTATGCTAGGGGTGTGCTTGAGATACCGAAGGATCCTATTCACAGCCGAGAGGTGTGATTCCTTTGGGTTTGCTTGAAAGCGGGCACACAAGCACACACTAAACATTATATCGGGCATAGATGAGGTAAGGTAAAGCAAAGACCCTATCATAGAACGATAGAGGGATTGATCAATCGGTTTACCGTCCACATCCAAGTCGAGATGCCCATTGGTAGCCATGGGTGTCTTGATTGGCTTGCACTCATCCATCTTGAACTTCTTCAAGATATCTTTAGTATACTTTTCTTGATGGATGAATGTCCCTTCCTTCATTTGTTTGACTTGAAAACCAAGGAAGAAGGTCAATTCGCCAATCATGGACATCTCGAATTCCCTAGACATCATGGTAGCAAACTCATGGCTTAGTAAATCATTAGTTGAGCCAAAGATAATAACGTCAACATAAATTTGACAAATGAAAAGATCCCCGTTGACGTCTTTTGTGAACAAAGTGGTGTCCACCCTCCCGATCTTGAAGCCTTGCATGATTAGGAAGTCACGAAGCCTCTCATACGAAGCCCTTGGAGCTTGTTTGAGTCCATAGAGTGCCTTGTGTAACCTATAAACATGATTAGGATTCCTCGGATCTTCAAACCCGGGAGGTTGCTCAACATAAACAAGTTCGTTAATTACGCCATTTAAGAATGCACTTTTCACATTCATTTGATATAACTTAATATTATGATGTGAAGAGTAAGCAAGAAGGATGCGGATAGCTTCAAGTTTTGCGACCGGAGCAAAAGTTTCACCAAAATCCAAACCTTCAACTTGAGAGAACCCTTTTGCCACAAGTCTTGCTTTGTTGCGTATCACCACCCCATGTTCATCTTGCTTGTTTCGAAAGACCCACTTGGTGCCGATGATGTTCTTATCTTTCGGAGGAGCTTCGAGGACCCAAACTTCATTGCGGGTGAAGTTATTCAATTCTTCTTGCATGGCCATCACCCAATCCGAGTCCTCAAGCGCTTCCTCTATGCTAGTGGGTTCAATACAAGAAACAAACGAGTAATATTCGCAAAATGAAGCATGCTTGGAGCGAGTTCTTACTCCCTTGGAAGGACTACCAATGATTTGACCAATTGGATGATCCTTGGAGATGCGACCATGCTTCACTAGCGGTGCTTGCGTGGATGCTTGTTGGGGTGGATCGTGGGTGACTTGTGCTTGTGGTGGAACACTTTGCTCTTCTTGTTCTTGGACTTGGGGTGTTGGCGTTGGCACATCTTCTTGAGGTTGTGTATCATCTTTGTCTTGATCTTCATCCACTTGGGGTGCCATAAAGGTGCTTGATGTAGATGAGGAAGGTCCTCCCCCTTGATCATTGCCTTCATGCACCTCTTCCGGCTTGATATCCCCAATGGACATATTCTTTAAAGCTTCTTCAATTTCCTCATCACCTACATTGTCATAGCCAACAACCTCCTCTTGGGAGCCATTAGATTCATCAAACTCCACATCATATGTTTCTTCAACTAACCCGGAGATTTGATTGAATACTCTATATGCTTTGGAGTTTGATGCATAACCAAGAAAGAAACCTTCATCACATCTACTCTCAAACTTACCGAGTCTTTTCTTCTTATAGATGAAGCATTTGCAACCAAAGACTCGAAAGTAGGATATATTTGGTTTCCTCCCGGTGATGAGCTCATATGAAGTTTTCTTGAGGAGTCGGTGAGGATACACTCGGTTGGATGCATGACACGCCGTGTTGATTGCTTCCGCCCAAAACTTTTCGGATGTGCCATAATCATCCAACATTGCTCTTGCTAGGGTGATGAGTGTCTTGTTCTTTCTTTCCACCACTCCATTTTGTTGAGGCGTGTAGGTGGCGGAGAACTCATGCTTGATGCCCTCTTCATCGCACCATTCTTCAATCTTCATATTTTTGAACTCGGTGTCGTTGTCACTCCAGATCTTCACTATTGGGGAGTTGTACTCCCTTTGAGCTCTTCTTGCAAATGTCTTGAAGATTTCCGGAGTTTCACCCTTATCGCCTAGAAACATGACCCAAGTGTAACGTGAAAAATCATCAACGATTACTAGGCAATAGAGGTTACCACCAATGCTCTTGTATGTAGTTGGACCAAAGAGATCCATGTGAAGTAGCTCGAGCGGCTTGGAGGTAGACAACACCGTCTTGATGGGATGATGTGTTGCAACTTGCTTCCTGGCTTGACATGCTTTGCATAATTTGTTCTTGTCAAAGATAACGTCCTTCAAGCCGGTGATCATCCCTCTCTTGTGGGCTTTCTTGAGGTTGCTCATGCCGATATGAGCAATTCTTCTATGCCAAAGCCACCCAAGAGACGACTTGGTGAAGAGGCATGTCATGGTGCTTGTTTGCTTTGAAGAGAAATCCACCAAGTAAATGTTGCCATGCCTAAACCCCGTGAATACCAAAGACTTGTCTTTTTCATGAGTTACTACAACACCATTCTTGTCAAAGGCACACGTTAGTCCAAGATCACACAATTGAGCAATAGAAATGAGATTAAAACTAAGTGCTTCTACAAACAAAACATTAGAAATAGATAAATCTTTAGAAAATTGCTATTCTACCCAAACCTAAACCTTTTCCCCTTGAATTATCACCATAGGTGACATGTTCATGATCTCCGGGGTCTTCAAGAGTGGTGAACATGCTATCATTGCCGGTCATGTGTTGAGAGCAACCGCTATCAAGTACCCAATGTTTTCCACCGGCTTTGTAGTTCACCTACACACATGAGAATTCATTTTTGAGTTTTTGAAACCCAAACAAGCTTTGGACCTTGCACATGTGTGACAAGAGCTTTTGGGACCCAAAGTTGCTTGGGGAGCTTCTTCTTTGACTCCTTAGCAATTTTGCCAATGAACTTGGCCTTCACCTTGCCCTTCACTTTACTCAAGAGAAAATGGTTATTTTGAAATATTGATGAGTAATTCTTAGGTAAAGTGGGAAGAGGGTGTGATGGTAAGGTGCACTCCCTAGTGTGGTGCCCGATGACTTGGCAATGTTGGCAATATGAACCAACTTCCTTGATGAAGCTAGTCTTGATCTCCGGAGAAGAAGTAGTAGCTATGTTTGGCTCCGGAAATGAACCAAGACCTCTCTTGCCATAGTCACGGGCATTGTTGAAGAGAATCTCCTTGTGGATGTATTCTCCTCTTGAGAGCTTCTCCACACTACTCTTGAGGCTTGCCACTTGATCCATCAATTCCTTTTCCCTAGAAGGAGCAAGCTCGGGCACAATATTAGTGGCATTTGCATTAATGAGTAGGTCATCACATGAAGTAGAAACACTCACCGGCGTCGAGTAGGATACCGGCAAGGGCTTCAAGGCGACGGGGAAGGCTTGGAGTAGCTCGGGGTCGTCTTCCTTGCTTGGAGCTTGAAGGAGGAGATGGAGTAGAAGAAGAACTCGTTGGGGGAATTGAAAGGATCGATGGACCAAGAGGGGGGGTGAATTGGGCCTTTTTCAATTTCTAAAACACAATTAAGAAACCTTAACCTATGCAATGCTAGTAAGGCACCAATTCACCAACCGGATAACTAAGCTACCTACACAAGCTATGAGAGAAAAAAACGAGAAGAAAAGCCTAGCAAGGTAGAGCTAAGTTATGATCTCTAAGTCAAGCACATGAATAAATTGCATGAAAGAAAATGCTTGAATAAAGAGAATGGACAAGAGACGACCGGATTTTTTCCCGTGGTATCGATGTGTTGGCACACACCCCTAATCCACATTGTGACACTCACAAAGAGTCTTGTCACCTCCCAAGTCACCGAGACGAGGGCGCTCACTAAGAGTCTCCGTTCACCATCCCGGCGTGGTGGAGATCAAGCCACGTACAATCTTCTTCTCCGGGCTCCCACAATCCGTGGCAAGCTCCGCGAGAAACACCTCGATCACCAAGATCGCCTAGGTGATGCTAATCACCAAGAGTAACAAGTTAAGGCCTTCACTTGAGCAAGAACCGATCACCAAGAACGGATGAACACAAGCTTCTCTCTACTCAAGTCCTTAATCTTGCTTCTTGATTGATTGAATGAACAAGTATGTGAAAGATGAAGCTCAAGGTGGCTCTTGACTATAGTATGAGTGTTTGGATGTTGCCTGGTGTCAAGAGTGGCAAAATGACTCATTGGAGGGGTATATATAGGCAGCTCACACGAATAGAGCCGTTGGAGAAAAGCTGCCAGAAAACTGCGTAGCGCCGGTTAATCCGACGATCCTCCAATAGCCGGCGTCGGTTTAACCGATGAATGTAAACTGCCCCTTCTGAAAACTAGCCGTTACAACTTGGGCAGATTAACCGACGTATCATCGGTTTAACCGGTGAGTGTAGTTGTCCACTGATCAACTGAAAAACCAAGTCTCCGGACAACTGCACCGACGTTAACTCAACCTATCGTCGGTTTAACCGGTGAGTACAACTTCTGAAATCACTGGAAAAAACATCTCACTGGTCAAATGCACCGACGTCTCATTTCAAACATCGTCGGTTTAACCGGTGTATAGAACTTGAAATACTCTAGAAAAACCAACTCTGGACTAATGCACCGACGTTAAATTCAAACACGTCGGTTTAACCGGTGTAATGACTTGTCCAGACTCTGCTGACTTCGTTTAACCGACGTATAGAAATTTGTAAGCGTCGGTTAAACCGGTGTTAAAGACTTTTTCTGATTTTGTCTTTTCTGATTTGAGTCTTGAATGAAATCCAAATATTCTTGAGATATAAGATGAGAACCACTTATTTGAACTTCTAGGAACCTGAGTGACCATAGTGTGCATCCATTTTTGATTGACCATGTCCATGCTCCAAGTTACTTGGCCTTAACCCCTCTTAATAGTGCGATCACTACAAAACTATAAAACCTATACTAACCTAAGCGTCCTTCTCAACCTTATGACACTTAGGACTAGAAAGATCCTTAGTCTTGACATATATATGAGTTGAATACCGAGATCGCCTTTTTGGATAATGAAATTGAGGGGCCTCTTTTGACATATGACCAAATGAGCGATAATGATCTATTAAGCTGCACAAACTCATTAGTCACAATAATGGTTGTCATTAATCACCGAAACATACCTTGAGGGCCTATATGCTTACAGGAAGCTCCTCCCCAAGGAAGAAGAGAAGATCGGGTGGTGTAGCTCGTCGGCGTCGATGTCCAGCGAGGCTCCGGCAAGGCTCCGGCGAGGAGAAGAGGCTTCAGTGGTGGAGGAGAGGGTGAAGCTCCTCCATGGCTTGGGGTTAGAGAGAGAGTAGTTTGAGTGAATGGGATGAGGGAGAGAGAGCACGGGGTGCTCTGGTGGAAAAAGGAGGCGTGGCTGACGCGTGGGGTCCGCGAGGGTACGTGGCGCTAAATTTCTGCGCGCATGACACGCACCAGAGGTGCACTAGCGGACCGTCCGCGAGTGAGTCGCGGACTGTCCGCGGGTGGGATGTCGTGGCAGTGAAGTCGATGAGTCCAAGGTGAACCATGGTTGGCCACGTGCCATAACTGCAGATCGTCCGCCGTATAGGGGCGGACTGTCCGTCACTACCATAATCAGTGATTATCATAAGTGTTGATTCACTCCTTAATTGCGAGCTAATTATGCTTAATGTTTTAAGATGCATATGATGACATATTTAACTAGTTAATCAACATAGTGCTGTTACACCGACCCTGCTAGATCGGGCAGCCGGTGGTAGCTAGCGGACAGGCGGACGGGCTCCTTTCTCCCGTGGTCACGCCACGCCGCACCGGCCTCGCCTCGCTCACCGGTCGCCGTGCTACGCCGGAGCTAGCCCCGGCTAGCCGGTGCCTTTCGGAGATCCTCATCATTGCACGGCCGCCGGCGGGCGTGAGGTTGGCCGGTGCAAGTTCAGACACTTCGTGCGCGCGATTCCCCGGTAGAAAGCTCCGTGTAACCTTCCGTCGCAAGCAACAATACAGGATCGCAAGACTGCTAGTCGTCATGGATATTCCTTGTTTTTTTTGAGTGCCTCAAACTAGGTACAAGCTGTAGTATCTGTACTCACTCCCTACCTAAACACCCACGCACTCTCTAACTAACCAGAAACTACAACCTATACACACACATGCCTACTGAGAACACAAGTGACGGGCACGTCATCCCATTGTAGTCCATAGGCGCCTGAGGCTCCTTCTCCTGAAGGAAATCTGGAAAAACAGGCAGGTGCGACACCAGGGGAACCCCCACCGGGGTTCGAACGCTGGCGGGGGGCCTCCCCACCGGAGGACCCAACCACCGAGCCATGAGCTCGTTCGCATGGATATTCCTTGTTACGGGCAGCCTAGTGACGTGACGGTGCTTTTCCACGAACCGTCTGATCACCGACCGATCCATGCTAAACCGTGGCTCCTGGTGCCACGCGATTTTTTTTTCCCTCCTCTTGTGCGATGCGCTGGTGCGTGCCTCCACGCGAACCAGCTCGCCTACCCCGCACCGGCGACGCGGTGACGCGCCACGCCGTGTCGGCACGTCGCGATCCGTCCGCGGGAAAACGCGCCGATCCCCGGAGCCCGCGCAACCGGTGCGGGCGCGTGCCGTCACGGGCCGGGACGCCGGAACGGGCAAGTCAAAGCAGGGGAGGGAGCCGGGCCGCGCGGCGGCTTTCCGTTCCCGGCAGGGTCACCCCGCGCCCGCGCGCGCTCGGGGCGGGGCGGGGCGCGACGTGCGTGCCAGCCAACCCCGGGACGCATGTCGCGGCGGCTGCGCGCGCGCCCGGGCGAGCCGGAGCCGGCAAGGAGTCCCGCCCGTGCGGGCGACGCGCGCGTGCCCCGTCAACATCCGCGTCAGCGTCCACCACCCCCGCACGCACGCACGCACGCATCGCGCGCGGCACGGGCACGGCGACTCGGCCCCCTCCGAGCGCGCGCGGTTCACGCCGGCGCGCGCACCGGCGGCGCCGGGGACACGTCGGCGGAAGAGAATTTCGCCAGGGTAGCGGCGACCGGGAGCATGGCGGCCGCTGCGACTCGAGGGATGGGCATGGTATGGAGGCAGGCCATCGCCGGCCCAGCTAGCTGTCTAGCTGAGCGGGCTCGTCCCGCCGTCGTGCCGCTTGGCTTTCCCATCAAACAACTCGTCTCTGAAAGAAACGCCCTGGCTAAACAACATTATCCCTGGTTCCTTTTTCCGTCGCTGCGTCGTGGCTCTGCTGATGCGGCGCCGCCATGTGTGCTCCCTCACCAGCTTCGCGCCATATGATATTGTGTCGGGAGGAGGAGGAAGGTGTATCGTGTGCGTTTGTACTCTTGGGGGCTCCTCACACGTGCACGTAAACATTTTTATGCTGCTAGCTGTGGCCGCCTCTGCCTGACGTGTACCCTGCCAATGCCGGCTAGCACCTGATGCCACGGAGGCGCCGGGCGTTGAAGCATGCTGCTATTTAAAGTAGTAATAAAAGTATCGGTCAGCAAGTGCGGGTCGCCAGTGTACGATCGAACATGTAGAGTCCGATCGCCAGTGCGCCTACCACGCCTTGCATTCTGTCAAGGGCACCCAAGCGGGACTTACTGTTCCTGCAGAGTCAGGTCGATAAGCAGGCCGCGTAGCAAATTTGACTGTCAGAAGAAAGACACGGGTTTTCCCCGGTGAGACTGAGACACCAACACGACCTTTGACAACAGATTAACATCCATTACCCTGTTCATGTCTGCGATTCTTGACCGGGATGGCTTTTCGAATCCTCACGTCTCCCGTCGCGAGGATGCACGGCAGCGCGTTCAGGCCTGCCCAAATGGACCGAACGAACCTCCCTGCCGAAAACGATGGCCAGCTTATCGACTCCGTAATCATCATCATCATCTCCTAACCGACGTGTTAACCTGCACTCCCGCCGTTTCTGGGACCCTTTTCCCACGGAAAAGATGGTACGAGGGCCAGTGGGCGCTCGATGATTCTGGGTGAAGAAACCAGGGAATCGTTTCGCCGAAATGATCAGGATGCTAATGTTAGGCTGTTAGCAACTAACAGCAGGACCGGACCCAGAGACGAGAAGGCATCACAGCTCTACCTGCAGTGTCCCCATGCTCTTCCATCATCTAAAAAAACTTGTCTCCATGCTTTCGAGATCGAGCATCTTTTCTACCCCTAAACCTGATGCTCTTCGCTCGGAGTTTCCACATTTGTGCAGCCGGCAGGCCAGCACAATGTGCACCCATCCGGAAGATGCGGTGGCAACACCGTCCATGCATGCCACCATACAGCACACTGCATATAGAAACACAAAATGTAATAACTTCTCATAATAAAATGCCAGTCAAATAGCGATCAGTCAGGATGCAGAGCATTGACCGAAATCTGCTGGTGAGGTGAGGCAGCATTTTCTCAAGGCTTAATAGTTGCTCGCTCTCTTTGTTTCTGAGTGGCTGGGACAACGCCTTGCAGAAATTTGACATCTTCAGATGGGATAAAGAATTGGATCACCAGGCGTATTTCTGCGGCGTCGGTTCCAAGTCGTCGATGCGGTGGCCGCATTGCAGGACAAGCGCGAAAACCTGCATGTCACCCGATATCTCAGCTCAATATATATATACATACAGATAATGCAGATCAACGGACACGGAAATGTTCAATGCAGGTGTTCATTTGCCACGAAGAGAATGATGGCACATAGTCAGATGCGAGGATCCATCCCAACTACTTCAGATTTGCAGTGGTCATCGCTGCTGTCATGCCATGGCCCATGGAGTGCTTTTGGCCGGCTCTGTGTAGATGCAGCCTAATGCTTCTTTCTAGCGCAGTGCGCGGAGCAGGCAGCTACTACTGAAAAGGGTATCACATATCAGCAGAAAGTAACTGAGGCCCTGTTTAGTTCGGGAAATTTTTTGGGTTTGGGTATTGTAGCACTTTCGTTGTTATTTGGCAATTAATATTTAATTATGAACTAATTAGCCTTAAAAATTTTGTCTCGTCATTTACAGTTGAACTGTGTAATTAGTTATTTTTTCAACTGCATTTAATGCTCCATGCATGTGTCCGAAGATTCGATGTGATGGGTACTGTAGAAAAAATTTTGGGAACTAAACAGGGCCTGACAGCAAAGTAACCAACTTCAAAGGAACAAGGAGACAGGCAACCTGACAGAGGTTACATGTGTAGCATATTTGTACTCCCGCGTTCAAATACTCATTGGATTGTGTCAGCTCCTGCAATGAAAAGTGAAAACAGATGCGATGAATCATGTCACCACTCACCACAGATAACGAAGGTGGGGCAAATATGAAGTATCACCTAATATGATTATGATGTGGGCTAATGCTGCTGTAGCTTCTTCTCTGAGACGCTATCTCATCTCCAGCGTGTTCGGCCAACGTGTTAAACAATGCCACGTTTGGGCACATCAATATACATATATTTTCCTGCATCATCAGAAAGTAATAGCGTCGGAACAAGTCCTCGATGGCCAGGAAGAAAGCAAACGCAATACCAACTAAAGAAAGAAAATGGTATATGTGGTTGGTTATGCACCAAGTCACAGTAGCTAGGCAATGTTAGGATTAAAATTTGTCATTACCTGCAAATAAGTCTATTGTGTCGATATGAACTAAACTGAAAAGTTCTGAACATCTTCATCCGCTTGCCACATTATCAGAAAGTAGCTGGATGAAACCAAAATAATAATCCCTTGATCATTTCATTTTCCCCATGTTTGTATGAAAAGATCACAAGACTTTGAGCCCATAAAAACATGGCCACCCCCGAAGACATTGAAGTGGCATGCACAGACTAAACTCAAATGGATACAGGATGAGAAGCAGAACAGGATACTGCCCATTAAGTCGTTCACTTGTCTGAAATCTATGCAGGAAAGCAATTTCCTGCAAACAATCACATTCAGTCAGATGAATACTGTTATCAACAATATTGATAGGTTTGAGCTACAGCTGTGAAGATATCATCTATATACTTTGTTGATGTGGGCGTTACAGTTACTGTAAACTTCAGGAATAAATATTGTTTCTGCACTCCAGCTCTTTCAATACAGACAGAGGAAATATTTCAACATGATTATTCTTTACTTGCATCTATCTTTTGTCAGTATGTGCACAGAAATTTGATTCAGTAAATATGCCTAAAAGAAGGGAGTAAATGAGATCAGATATCATTTTAAAAATTAAATTTCAGCTCGAAATATCATGAACAGAGTATAGTTGGACACCAGAATGACAATAGAGTAAGAGTTGCTCATAAGGTAGTGAAAGATAACTTTGGTACATCTGCTTTTTTTTTGTTGTTCCAGTTCAATAAAACTGTTTTCTGATGTTAGAATTAAAAACAATATGGGAAGCCATATTTACCATACATTACAGTAATTTCTATTCTGATTTCAGTATGGTTTTATTTTGAATGCCAAGGAATGATGCACAATACAAAACATTATTAGAGTAGACAATGCACCAAGGAAGAGATATAGATCTAAAAATAAGTTGACATGACCATCTATTCTGAAGCCATGAACAATATATCTACAACTCAGGAGTACAGAGATTCAAATGATGTCTCAAGGACTAGAAATCTACAACACAGGGGCCTGCATTCAAAGCCAAATCAAAACAATTTGGCACAAAGACTCAATTGTCCTGCTATCTGAATCATGCTTGTAGTTCATATGCTCAGACCAATAATGAACCTTTCAATTCCTGGACCAACTTCCACTCTTTCCCCCAGATTTGTGCTGCAGACAGATATCTGTTATACAAATGTCCTTTGAAGCGGCTTTGCACATGTCATAAACTGTGAGGCCGGCAATGGCTACTGCAGTCATTGCTTCCATCTCAACCCCTGTCTTTCTGCTGGTTGTGGCTTCCCCTTCTATCACGACACTAGAATCCTCTTCATTGAGAGTAAGATCAACACGAACATGGGAAAGATTAATGTTGTGGCACAAGGGTATAAGGTTGCTAGTTTGCTTTGCTCCAGTTATTCCAGCAATCTTTGCAACAGTAAGGACATCTCCTTTTGCGATCTCATTTGATGCAACCAAATTAAACACCCTTTGGCCTAGTAAGACCCTGCAACTAGCAATAGCAACTCTCTTACTGTCTTCTTTGGGTGAGACGTCAACCATCTTTGCCTGCCTGCTGCTATCAGTATGTGTAAGCACTGGCTGTGAATCCTCAGCTTTATAAGCAGGCTGGACAGGTTGCTGGGGAGGACTTGAGCCTAAAGGACTGGGTGATGGAGATTCACCAAATATTGATTCCATTTCCTATGATTGCAAATTTTTAGATAATTATTAATAGTCATTCCTTTGAACACTCCGCTGCTATGGTCGCACATGATTAAGTTGAAAGCCAATATCAAGCTTCTGTACGTATAGCATCAATAGTAAACTTCCACAGAATGCTATAATTCAGCACCTAAGGCTGGGTGTAATATTGAAAATTTTAGTGACAAATGCTAATTTGTGAACAGTACTTGTAAAGCCTACCAAAATGTAGACAAGGATTGAACAAAATTCAAGCACACATGGAAATGATATGAATAATGTTTCTACTTGTAACTTAATTGTGTCCTGACTTTTGGTTGACAACATGGAGAAATCGTGCATATGTTATTTTTGGGGAGATATCAAATATAATCCTGTGTCCCGTGGGGAACATCATAGACAATTGTCTATTTAGGTAAACTTCCAATTTCAACAACAACAA
Organism: Panicum virgatum; assembly: GCF_016808335.1. Taxonomy (NCBI): domain Eukaryota; kingdom Viridiplantae; phylum Streptophyta; class Magnoliopsida; order Poales; family Poaceae; genus Panicum; species Panicum virgatum. The sequence continues at coordinate 32,944,340 of NC_053151.1, read as the reverse complement.
CATAGCCTTTTGTCCCAAGCGAGTTGGAGTAGGCTAGAGATGAAACCCAAAAGACACAAAGGTTATGGTTCAGGTACGTTGATAGCTAGTCTCCAAGCGCTCCTATCCAAAGCTAACTCCTCAGATATATCCCAACAGAAACTGTAATTTCAGGTCTGCAACCTAGAGTGACCAATCCGAGATTATGTTAGAATGCACCTACATACGATGTCCTAATTTCAGTAAGATATCCAGGCAACAGGAGAAATAATATTAGTGAAAGGCAACATCCAAAAAGGATATTAAAATGCCTAACCTTGTTTAGCTCTGCTATATTATCGTAAGGAATCCTGGTGGAAAAGCATCTCCAGCCATTAGATCTTGTTACTCTTGGGAGGACGGAGTGGAAGATGGACATCATAAACACACCCTTCTGCAAAGGAAACAAAAATGCTTTGTTGCTTACTCTCTCCGTAAACAGCAATTCCAAGCAGAACATGTCACAACCAACTACTAATTCGAGCGTGTTACACGGTTTTCTGTCCAATAGCCTAGCACGCGTTAAAATGCACATCTATCTAGCGAATCTGGAAACTGACCGAGCATAGTCTATCAAGAGTTTTAGGCGAGATTTTGATAATTTGTTTTAACTGGACGAGCATTTCATTCTAGTTCGACTGTTCGAGAGCCAAGGCTCCAAGTCGTGAGGCAGAGGCAACTCAAGTAAGCTACCAAAGACCGTCATCTTTGGAACATTTCCAGCTTAGATCCTAGAGCTAAATCCTGGGAGTCAGACCGATTGACATTCCATGAGTGGTGGCGCTCTGATGAAATTAGGCTCTTATGGGTCAGATCAAACATTAACAGTAGAATTTCAGAACTCTTGGCATTGAGGGTATGGGTATCTACAGCAGCGGATGAGTGGAACAAATATTCTTTCTTGGCCTGGAACCGTGTCAGGTTTTTAAAGCAGTAAGGCAAGCGAGGCGATGGGCCACTGCTCAGCCGCCTACGCGCTTAAGGCGCGAGGCGAGGCGATGCCTTACAAACTTCCTAGCCTAGACTTTAGGACCAGTGTGCAAGTATATACATACCTTACTGATGCCAGTTGTTGTGCCCATATTCCATCCAGTTTTTTGTGTAGCAGTCTAGAGTCTAGACAGAGGAAGGGGATAAAGGAGTGTTCGAGAGGCATACTGTAACACCCAGGTGTTAATCACCATAATTTACACTAACCACGACCACTAGTGTAAATTGGCACGATCAAAACCTAGACCAAGAACTTCTGCTGGCAGATTGGCCCGGACCGGTCTGACCGGTATGGGCGACCGGTCTGACCGGTCGAACCCGAGTTGACGGTTTTGAGCCCCACAGCATTTAAATCGCTCTCCTCTCTCTCTCCCAACGACCCACTCATCCCCTCAGCGCCCCGTTCCTCCCTCTCCCGAGCTCCCCCTCCCTCAAACCCTCACTCCCAAAGCCATCCTCTCCATTGGATTCCAAGGGCGGGGAGAGCTTCAAATCGGTCAAGGATCATCTCCTCCAAGTTCTCCTCCATGGGGTGACGCGGGATTCGCGAGTTCTTCGTGGGGGAAGGAGCCATTCAAGGTAAATTTAGGAGTTGGATCGATCTCTTGTTCTAGAAGGTTTTAGGTGGTGTTCTCTGGTCAAAAGCGTCCCCATGAACCCTTGAACTAGATCCTAGAAGGTATTTGGAATTGGTGGGCGATTTTCGCCGCGCCAAGGAATCCTAGGTTTTCACTGGGTAGGACCAGTCTGACCGGTTGGAGAGACCGGCCTGACTGGTGTCACGGTAGGTTCAGTAGGACCGGTTTGACCGGTGGGGTGTGGGATGAGAAGGTGAAAGTCGGGGTAGTTGGTACAATTCGATAGAAATTATTTTGGCTACTAGTTACTTATAATTTTTATAACTCATGCATGCATTCTCATGTCATATGCATATGCACACGTGTAGCAGCCGCGGCGGAGGAGGTCGTGTACGAGGTGATTGCGGAGCCACAGGGGCCCCAGGGGCAAGCCCCGCAGCAGGAGGGTCGCGAGGAGCCGGCACAAGGCCCATCTCACCCTAGTACTGAGCAGCAGACGCAAGGCAACCCCCGGTGCACATCCTACTATTTTTAAATTATGTCACCTATATATGTCTCTAATAATTGTGCATTAGGTATAGGAATTGTTTGAAACCTTAGTTGCATGATCCCTAGGTTTTCCTGGGCCTTTTACTAGTATGAATAGGTCGCTAGCACTGCTATGCTTAATAGGGCTCGATAGAAGTCGAGTGATAATGCTATCACTCGCGAGAGATAGGTTGTTTCTATATTACATTATATGAGGTACTGTATTCCAGGGGAAAGAGATGGGAAGGGAGGCCGGATGTGGGAAAGAGTAGCCGCATCCGTGTCGATTAAGGACCGTTCCGTTGTTGGCTGTGCTGATCGGGGATTGAATTGTACTAACCGCATACCGGGAGTAGGAGGTAGTCGAAACCGGTAACACGAGTACTGCTTTACTTCGAAAGTACAGGAACCCGCACCCAACTCCTGGGGCGAGTCGAGTAGTCGCGGAGAATTGGGATGCTTATGTTTACTTTTGGTGGTCTCACGTTGAGCTCGGCTGACCATATGTCGTTGGGCTGGTTCCTGTAGTTCGAGGCGGGGAGGGGAAAGGTTGGTGCGCGGGGTCCGACGGGGCTTTTGCGCGTCGTGTTGGTTAGGTCCACCTTGCAAGGTTAAATCGGATCGATTCGCCGTGTTTCGCGGTCATGAGAGCCTTGATCTCTTGGTCACATCGTAGAAAGGAAATGTAATATAGTGAGATGAGATGCAATGAGGGCTGCTGTTATTTAGTTAATGTATTGCTCACCTTGATTGTTGTAGAATTGCAAAATCCTAGATTATTAGTGGATCTATCGATATAAATGGGAGATAAAATTTGGAAAGAAGGACTCACTTCTAGTGCTTTTTTGCAAAACCAACTACTAGCCAGAAAACCTTGCATGTCTAGATATGTGGGCTAAGTAATACCCACTGGTCGGGTAAGCCTTGCTGAGTATTAGTATACTCAGGGTTTGTTGCCAACATTTTTATTACAGGACACCTGGACGTCGACTTTTGCCCCTGTTGTGTCAAGTTCATCCGCCGGGATGCAGAGGGGTGGCAGATCGAGGTGCGGGACCCTTAGGTTAGGGCGCGGTTGAGTTGTACACTCGTGGGCTGAATGTGCAACCTTTCTGTTTTGCGTAGACCGGTCTGACCGGTGTGTTGGACCGGTCTGACCGGTGGAGTCGGCAGTGAGGTGCCGACCGGTCTGACCGGTTGGGTGAACCGGTCCGACCGGTCATGGTGTAGCAGAGCTGAAGGAAGCTGGAGCAGTTGTAAAAAATATTTCGTTTCTCGAACTTCAGAACGTCTATTGTTACTTTTGTACATTATATGTATATATATTTGAATTGGGCTTGTAAAACTTATTGTTTCGTCTTCGTTGTGAACCTATTTTCAAGTAATGTACCATGCTTGGACCATCTGCGCCCACCTTCGCGTGGGACTACCGGTGTTGTTTCGATCGGGCATTGGGTTGGGAAAGGATCGCCAAATTAAGCCGTTAAGCTAATGCGCCCGATGTATTCAAATGACGGCCATTACGCTTAATTAGAGTTTTAATTTGGCGGTTCCGTCACAGCTGGTATCAGAGCTGAAACGCATCAGGAGTGGTACGAGCATGACTAATTTTCAGATATTGCAAATGAAAAAAAAGGATTTCTGATGTAGGATGAAAATAGTTTAGTAGTGTGGGTGGGATTACTCGAATATTACTCGAAATAGCCCTATATAGTCCTTACTCGAGGCGTACCTAGTTGTTAGTTTTGGGTGAGAGAGAAACGTAAGACGCTCATGCATCATGCATCATGGCATTTAAAATTTTTGGTAGCATGTGAAAGTTTGGCACGGTAGTTCATGTATTAATCGTGCATCAGTGCATTATGGTTTTCGAATTTCAGTTAGTATTTTGGTTTAAGGGTTGGTGCACAGTTAGGGCTTAGAATTTTATTTCTGCTGGGTACCGGTCTGACCGGTCTTGGCCACCGGTCTGACCGGTTGATCGACGTCGAGCCCATGCAGATCCATGCAGACCGGTCTGACCGGTCTGTTGTACCGGTCTGACCGGTTGAGCGCAGACAGAGACCCCTAAGTTGTGTTCGAATGATTGATTTTCGGCGATCCCTTCCATGATTCGGATATTAGTTGCAGTCAAGATTTTTCTTAAGTAATCAGAAAAATGGAACTAACCCAGTCATGGTTGAATGCAGAATGGGAGAGCCACCAAACCCTCCTGAGTTGGCCCAGGCCATCGTGGCCATGCTCACTGGGCGCGATGAGCAGACGGCACTCCTCCGTGAGCTTGTGGCGCAGGGCAGAGCGCCGCGGCCTGAGCATCACCACCAGCCGCCTGCTCCTGGATATCCGGAGTTCCTGGCTACTCAACCACCGCTCTTCCATAAGGCGGATGAACCACTGGAGGCAGACAGTTGGCTTCGGACTATCGAGTCCAAATTCACCCTGCACCCATACAATGATGGGGACAAGGCAGGATTTGCTGCTCAGCAGCTTAGGGGCCCAGCACGCACATGGTGGGACAATCATGTGGCAATGTTCTCCGCGGACACCTGGTTCACTTGGGCACAGTTCAAGGAAGCCTTCAGGGCACATCACATTCCTGCGGGGGTGATTAGAAGGAAGCTCACAGAGTTCTTGGCCCTGAAGCAGGGCAATGACAGTGTGCTACAGTATTCCCTGGCCTTCAACACTCTATCGCAGTATGCCGGGTACCATGTAGACACCGATGAGAAGAAGCAGGCTTGCTTCAGGCAGGGGCTCAGTAGTAAGCTCCAGGATCGCTTGGCAATGGTTAAGTTTGACAGTTTCAGTGAGCTGGTCAATGGGGCTATCATTCAGGAGGACGCCCACCTAGCTCACAAGGCAGAAAAGAAGAGAAAGGCGCCGGCAGCGGGATCTTCTAGCAGTGCCCCTCAGAGGTTTCGCTTGGTGCAGTCGGGCCCACAGAGAGGCCCCTTTCAACACCAGCCGCCGCAGCAGTGGGGATACATGCCCCCTCAGTACACTCAGCCATAAGGGACAGTTAGGCCTCCTGTTCCTTAGCAGACTGAGCAGAAGGTGTGGGTGCAGCAGCCGGGGATGCGCCCCAATTTGTTTTCGTGCTACAACTGTGGACAGCTTGGTCACTTTGCACGGAACTGTCAACTGCCACCCAAGCAAAGCCAGCAGTCGAGCCAGCAGGGTCAGAAGCAGCAAGTGGCTCACTTCAAGCCAGGACAGGTGCACTACACCACCCTCGAGGGTATTCCTGAGGGAGCTCCAGTGATGGCGGGTACGTTCTTAGTAAATGAACAATCCGTTACAGTGTTATTTGATTCAGGGGCGTCTCATACCTTTATTAGTGAGGGGTGTGTTATTAGACCGGGGTTAAAAATTGAAAGCATGCCCAAGCCATACCATATTCATTCACCTGGGGGAAAGTTAATCACCAATCAGTTCGTTAAGCATGTACCCCTACAGTTGCAAGGGAAAATTTTTCCTACGGCCCTGATAATGTTACCAACCCAAAGAGTAGATATTATATTGGGTATGAACTGGATGGAGGGTCAGGGAGTTAGTCTGGACACGACCTCACAATCTGTGCACATCAAATCTTCCATTCATGGGTGTATGACTTTACATTTGAAAGATCATATGTCTTTGACACCTACGGTGAATCAAGTTGAGGGTAAAAAGCTAGTAGATATACCAGTGGTGTGTGAATATCCGGACATCTTTCTGGATGATTTGCCTGGAATGCCACATGATCATGATGTTGAGTTTACCATTGAATTACAACCGGGTACGGCACTGATTTCTAGGAGGCCTTACAGGATGCCACCCAATGAACTGGCGGAGTTAAAGAAACAATTGCAGGAATTGCTTGATAAGGGCTATATCCGTCCTAGCATGTCACCTTGGGGCTGTCCTGCACTCTTTGTGAAAAAGAAAGATGAAAGCCTCAGGTTGTGTGTGGACTACAGACTTTTGAATGCCGTCACTATCAAAAATAAATATCCCCTTCCCCGGATTGATATTCTGTTTGATCAGCTATTCGGGGCCAAAGTATTTTCCAAGATTGATCTCCGCTCTGGCTACTATCAGATAAAGATTAGAGCTGAGAATATTCCCAAGACGGCTTTTTCCACCAGATACGGACTTTTTAAATATCTGGTCATGTCTTTCGGGCTAACAAATGCCCCTGCTCATTTCATGTATCTCATGAACTCGGTGTTCATGCCCGAGCTAGATAAGTTCGTCGTGATTTTCATTGACGACATTCTGATATTTTCCAAGAATGAGGAGGAGCATGCAGAGCATCTCCGCATTGTGCTTCAGCGCCTGCGGGAGCACAAGCTGTATGCCAAATTTAGCAAATGTGATTTCTGGCTCAAGAAAGTCCAGTTCTTGGGCCACATCATCTCAGACAAGGGAATTTCTGTTGATCCTAGCAAGATTCAGGATGTCCTGAGTTGGAAGACTCCAGAGTCTGTTTTAGAGATCCGGAGTTTCCTTGGGCTAGCAGGGTATTACCGGCGATTTGTTCCGGACTTCTCAAAAATTGCTAGACCCATGACTGAACTACTCAAGAAAGGGGTGAGATTTAATTGGGACAACAAGTGTGAGCAGACTTTTCAGACTCTGAGAAGACTTCTGACGTCTGCCCCTGTCCTCGCTCAGCCGGATATTACCCGGCCTTTTGATGTATACTGTGATGCATCAGGTACGGGTCTTGGCTACAGTCTCATCCCTGTTTATCTTTGCCGGATAATATTCAGCCATTAATAATTGTTGTAATGCATCAGGTACGGGCCTAGGCTGCGTCCTTATGCAGGATCAGCGAGTGATTGCTTATGCTTCCAGAGCCCTCAGGCGACATGAGGAGAATTATGCTACCCATGATCTGGAGCTGGCAGCAGTTGTACATGCATTAAAGATCTGGTGCCATTATCTTTTGGGTAATCCGATGCATATATACTCAGACCACAAGAGTCTCAAGTATATGTTTACCCAGAGTGAGCTAAATTTGCGCCAGAGGCGGTGGTTAGAATTGATCAAGGACAATGATCTAGAGATTCATTATCATCCCGGCAAGGCTAATGTTGTTGCCGATGCACTGAGTCTCAAGGCGAGTTGCAGCTGTGTCTTAGCTACAGTTCTGCAAGAGACTTTGTGTCAAGAAATGGAGAAGATGAATTTGGCTATTGTATCTGAAGGCACCCTTGCTAATGTTACCCTTATTCCTACACTTCGAGATCAGATTATTGTTGCTCAGAAAAGTGATGTGGGAATGGATAAGATTAGACAGAGGCTCAGTGAAAATGATCCCAGAGTTCAGTGTTTTCATCAAGATAAGGAGGGGGTTCTATGGTTCAAGAATCGGTTAGTGATACCTAAAAATTTGGAGCTTCGGAAGCGGATTCTTGATGAGGCCCACATTTCTAGATACTTAATCCATCCAGGCAGTAATAAAATGTACCAAGATTTGAAACAGAGGTTTTGGTGGACGAGGATGAAGCGAGAAATTGCTAAATATGTGTCCGAGTGTGACACCTGCAGAAGGGTTAAGGCAAGCCATCTGAAGCCCGCCGGTATGCTTCAACCCTTGAGTATTCCATCAGGTAAATGGGAGGATGTCAGTATGGATTTCATTGTCGGCTTACCCAACACCTCAAAAGGGTATGATTCCATTTGGGTAATAGTCGATCAATTTACGAAGGTAGCCCATTTTCTTCCAGTAAAGACTTCTTATACGGCGAGACAATATGCTCAGTTGTACCTGGATCGTATTGTGAGCCTCCATGGAATTCCTAAAACCATTATTTTGGATCGGGGTGCACAGTTTATTGCACGGTTCTGGGAACAATTCCATGCCGCTTTGGGTACACGATTGATCCATAGTTCAGCTTATCATCCACAGACCGATGGTCAAACTGAGAGAGTTAATCAAATTCTGGAAGATATGCTGTGGGCCTGTGTACTTTCATATAGTAAGAAATGGGATGAGTGTCTGCCGCTCGCTGAATTCTCTTACAATAATAGCTATCAAGAGAGTATCAAAATGGCACCCTTTGAAGCCTTGTATGGGCGGAGATGCAGGACTCCACTAAATTGGTCGGAAGCCGGTGAGCGGAATTTCTTTGGGCCCGAATTGGTTGGCGAGGCTGAGGACCAGGTTCGTCTTATACAGGCAAATTTAAAGGCCGCCCAGGCCCGCCAAAAGAGCTATGCAGATAAGAGGCGCTGGCCTCTGATTTTTGAAGTTGGTGATCATGTTTACCTTCGGGTGTCTCCGATGAAGGGCGTGCAGCAGTTTGGAATGAGGGGCAAATTAGCACCCCATTATGTTGGGCCTTTTCCTATCACTGAGCGTTGTGGGCCGGTGGCATATCGAGTGGAGCTTCCCCCGCATTTGTCGGCGGTCCACAATATCTTTCATGTGTCCCAGCTCAGGAAGTGTCTTCAAGTTCCGACTGAGGTTGTAGATACGAAGAATTTATAGTTGGAGCCCGATCTCATTTATCCAGAGCACCCGGTGAGAATTGTTGATCACAAGACCAGGGTCACTCGGAATCAGACCAGCAATTTCTATAAGGTTCAGTGGAGTAACCATTCCGAGCGAGAAGCCACATGGGAGACTGAAGAGTTTCTCAAATCCAAATATCCGGAATTATTACAAGCCTATCAAGGTACTCCCCAATTCCTATCTTTTCAATTTAGCACTCCATTAAATCTCGGGACGAGATTTTTTTAGGGGAAGGACTGTAACACTCAGGTGTTAATCACCATAATTTACACTAACCACGACCACTAGTGTAAATTGGCACGATCAAAACCTAGACCAAGAACTTCTGCTGGCAGATTGACCCGGACCGGTCTGACCGGTATGGGCGACCGGTCTGACTGGTCGAACCCGAGTTGACGGTTTTGGGCCCCACAGCATTTAAATCGCTCTCCTCTCTCTCTCTCCCAACGACCCACTCATCCCCTCAGCGCCCCGTTCCTCCCTCTCCCGAGCTCCCCCTCCCTCAAACCCTCACTCCCAAAGCCATCCTCTCCATTGGATTCCAAGGGCGGGGAGAGCTTCAAATCGGTCAAGGATCATCTCCTCCAAGTTCTCCTCCATGGGGTGACGCGGGATTCGCGAGTTCTTCGTGGGGGAAGGAGCCATTCAAGGTAAATTTAGGAGTTGGATCGATCTCTTGTTCTAGAAGGTTTTAGGTGGTGTTCTCTGGTCAAAAGCGTCCCCATGAACCCTTGAACTAGATCCTAGAAGGTATTTGGAATTGGTGGGCGATTTTCGCCGCGCCAAGGAATCCTAGGTTTTCACTGGGTAGGACCGGTCTGACCGGTTGGAGACCGGCCTGACTGGTGTCATGGTAGGTTCAGTAGGACCGGTCTGACCGGTGGGGTGTGGGATGAGAAGGTGAAAGTCGGGGTAGTTGGTACAATTCGATAGAAATTATTTTGGCTACTAGTTACTTATAATTTTTATAACTCATGCATGCATTCTCATGTCATATGCATATGCACACGTGTAGCAGCCGCGGCGGAGGAGGTCGTGTACGAGGTGGTTGCGGAGCCACAGGGGCCCCAGGGGCAAGCCCCGCAGCAGGAGGGTCGCGAGGAGCCGGCACAAGGCCCATCTCACCCTAGTACTGAGCAGCAGACGCAAGGCAACCCCCGGTGCACATCCTACTATTTTTAAATTATGTCACCTATATATGTCTCTAATAATTGTGCATTAGGTATAGGAATTGTTTGAAACCTTAGTTGCATGATCCCTAGGTTTTCCTGGGCCTTTTACTAGTATGAATAGGTCGCTAGCACTGCTATGCTTAATAGGGCTCGATAGAAGTCGAGTGATAATGCTATCACTCGCGAGAGATAGGTTGTTTCTATATTACATTATATGAGGTACTGTATTCCAGGGGAAAGAGATGGGAAGGGAGGCCGGATGTGGGAAAGAGTAGCCGCATCCGTGTCGATTAAGGACCGTTCCGTTGTTGGCTGTGTTGATCGGGGATTGAATTGTACTAACCGCATACCGGGAGTAGGATGTAGTCGAAACCGGTAACCCGAGTACTGCTTTACTTCGAAAGTACAGGAACCCGCACCCAACTCCTGGGGCGAGTCGAGTAGTCGCGGAGAATTGGGATGCTTATGTTTACTTTTGGTGGTCTCACGTTGAGCTCGGCTGACCATATGTCGTTGGGCTGGTTCCTGTAGTTCGAGGCGGGGAGGGGAAAGGTTGGTGCGCGGGGTCCGACGGGGCTTTTGCGCGCCGTGTTGGTTAGGTCCACCTTGCAAGGTTAAATCGGATCGATTCGCCGTGTTTCGCGGTCATGAGAGCCTTGATCTCTTGGTCACATCGTAGAAAGGAAATATAATATAGTGAGATGAGATGCAATGAGGGCTGCTGTTATTTAGTTAATGTATTGCTCACCTTGATTGTTGTAGAATTGCAAAATCCTAGATTATTAGTGGATCTATCGATATAAATGGGAGATAAAATTTGGAAAGAAGGACTCACTTCTAGTGCTTTTTTGCAAAACCAACTACTAGCCAGAAAACCTTGCATGTCTAGATATGTGGGCTAAGTAATACCCACTGGTCGGGTAAGCCTTGCTGAGTATTAGTATACTCAGGGTTTGTTGCCAACATTTTTATTACAGGACACCTGGACGTCGACTTTTGCCCCTGTTGTGTCAAGTTCATCCGCCAGGATGCAGAGGGGTAGCAGGTCGAGGTGCGGGACCCTTAGGTTAGGGCGCAGTTGAGTTGTACACTCGTGGGCTGAGTGTGCAACATTTCTGTTTTGCGTAGACCGGTCTGACCGGTCTGTTGGACCGGTCTGACCGGTGGAGTCAGCAGTGAGGTGCCGACCGGTCCGACCGGTCGTGGTGTAGCAAAGCTGAAGGAAGCTGGAGCAGTTGTAAAAAATATTTCATTTCTCGAACTTCAGAACGTCTATTGTTACTTTTGTACATTATATGTATATGTATATTTGAACTGGGCTTGTAAAACTTATTGTTTCGTCTTCGTTGTGAACCTATTTTCAAGTAATGTACCATACTTGTACCATCTGCGCCCACCTTCGCGTGGGACTACCGGTGTTGTTTCGATCGGGCATTGGGTTGGGAAAGGATCGCCAAATTAAGCTGTTAAGCTAATGCGCCCGATGTGTTCAAATGATGGCCATTTCACTTAATTAGAGTTTTAATTTGGCGGTTCCGTCACACATACCTCTGGTTGCAGGCGGCCGGCGGCAAGGAGGCTGCTCCTGGGATGGGATGCAGGGGCGGAGCAGAGTAGCTGCTGGTGGAGGCTGGCGGGAAGGAGGCTGCCCTTGGGATGGGATGCAGGGGCGGAGCAGAGTAGCTGCTGGTTCCTCGCGTCGAAGCCTCCAATCGAGCTGCGCGGCGCCGGCGTGGCCGGATGCCGGGATTCAATCCCTGTCTGGTTCAATCGAGCTGCGCACGACGAGATTGAGACGCGGGGTGCCGGAATCCGCCAGGGAGAACTGCAGCGAGCGGCGGGAGGCGGAATGCGCGCAGGGAAGGGCGGAAATGCAGCGGGCGGCGGCTCTAGATCCAGATCAGGCGGCGGCGACTCCTTTCCCGCTCGTTCTCTCTGCCTTCCATTCCACTCGCGCTCAGCAGGCGGAAGGCAGGATCTTCCGCGCGGGAACGGCTTCTTCCGCGCGGGCTGCAGTTTTTCCGCGCGCCGCCGATTTCCGTCGAGCGCCCGCGACGCGTTGAAGTACCAGCCAGTAACTGGGCGGGCACAGCGTCGCGGCGCTGTGTTATGGCAGCGGCCGGGCGGGCGGATCGGCGAGGGAGAGTGGGCAAGGTTCCGCCTAGCGGCTGGTCGGTGGGGGCACTGCGGGGGATGCTGCGAGGACGGGGTGAGACGACGGCAAGGCGAGCGGAATGTGGAATGGGCCGCACAGAGGACATAAGGGATGGTCAGCCCAGCTAGGTATGAGGCTGAAGCAGTGTAGTTTTTCTTTTCCTTTTTTTCTATTTTTTTGCGAGGAGATCGTACGGTATAGGCTATACCTGCTTGAATGTTGGTCTGTTTGAGACAACCTAGAGCCTGTTTGGTTTAAGTAGCACAAGCTACTGTAGTAAACTTTGACCATTAATTAGAACTATTAAAGTCAGTTTGCAAAACTAACTTCACAATCCCTACGCTACTTCGCGAGACGAATCTAATGAGGTCTTTGACTGCACGATTAGAGGATAATTACTATAGCATTACTGTAGCCAATCATGGATTAATTACTATCATTAGATTCGCCGTGTAAAGTTGCACCCATCCTCGAAAAGTTTTGCAAAAAAACTTTGTTTAGCACTTTATGCATGCAAGATTATTTTTGTAGCGCAAGTAGCACAAGTAAAACAAACAGAGGCCTAAAAGCCAAAATCAAGAGAGGAAGGCAGAGGGAAACGTACCTGCTGTTGATGCCGGGAGGGAGGCAGGTGGCTGCGCTGGGCCGACTGGAGAGGGGCGTCTGCGCAGGGACGTCGGAGTGGGGGTCGATGTCGGTGGCGGGGCACGACCAGACTCGAGGTTGGTGTCGGAGGTGGGTTGGCGTCGGAGAGGGCGGAGACGGGTGCGACGAGGGCGAGGACAAAGGGGGCACGGTCAGACTGAAGGTCGGTGTCGGAGGTGGGGCGTCGGAGACGGCGGAGACGGGTGAGACAAGGGCGGGACAAAGGGGGCGCGGCTGGAGAGGGCTTGTTGGGAGGCCGGAATTGCTGCCCCGAGATTTTTTTTTGAAAACACCCACGAGCCACGAGCACTACGAAATTATGTTAAGAACTCAATGTGACACTCGTGTCGACCTTACCCTCGAACGCAGGGGGACTACCGAGAAATCTCAAATGCGCCTACCGAGCACCCACACCCGTACACACCAACCCAACCTGGTACCTCTTTACGGAATAATCCCCGATGCGACGCACAGAGTCGAGCTGGAGGCTCCAACCTTGGCGGACCGCTCATTCCGACATCTTCTGGCGCACACCCTAGTCCGCCGCTTTTTTTTTTTAGAATAGCTTGCGTCACTTTATTCATGCACCTGCGATTCAGCTAGTTCGCGAACCAACAAGTCATTTACAAGCGCCGGGAGAGGGTTCATCCACAGAGCCGGATAACCCAGGTCCCTTCTGCGACCAACTCGCGTCAAGCCATGAGCTACAAAATTACAGGAACGGAGAACATACAAAATCTCCACAGAGGTAAACGAAGTCGCCATAATGAACTTTGCCTCTCTGAACAGTACCCCTGATGGTGCCCGATCCATCATCCATCACATCTGATTGTAACGCCTTCACCAAGGTCTGAGAATCAGTCTCCACGACAACACGCTGCATACCATGGTCTGCTGCGACCTGAAGTGCTTCGATGCAAGCATGGGACTCAGCACAAAGAGCATCACACACCACTTCAAGCCTACCAGCTCCTGCCAGAACAGCGCTGCCATGGTGATCACGAATCACAAAACCCCACGCCCCATCCATCTCTTTAGCCCAACAAGCTGCATCCACATTTATCTTCCATATATCAGGTGGCGGCGGTGTCCATCGTGGAGCACATGTCCTCACCATTTGCATATCCTCGGCAGTGGTCGCATTTGAGAGCTGTTGTGTCACCACTCGAGCTCTATATATCACCTCCTCGGTAGTCCTCCGTGGCTCACCCGCGTTAGCTTTGTTACGGGCATCCCACCAGGACCAGATGAGTCCGACAATCAGGAGCTCATTTTCTTCAGATAAGGGAAGGACATGGGCTGACACTTGCATAGCTGAAGACAAATCAGTCAGCATGATCCGGTCTTCTTCCAGATTGAGAGCCCGCCAACATTCTTTAACATATTTGCACTTTAGAAAACAATGACCACCATCCTCATCCAATCTCTAGCACACCGGACATCGAGTATCAATGTCCATTCCCCGTCTGTTGATATTGCGTCTAACCGGCAGACTGTTATGCGTGTGAAAGGATCGTGGCCCAAGAAGGGGGGGTTGAATTGGGACTTTTTCGAATTTCTAATCAGTCCTTAACCTAAACTAGTATTGCCAATCTATAAATTCGAAACCTAATTACTAGAGCACGCTAGCAAAGGGTCCTTAGGTAGGTAAACACACTATCATGATCATATTGCCTAGATGGATGCACACTAGCAAGATCAAATCCTAAGATAAAGCTCACTCTACCAAGCAAGTTGTCCTAGTCAAACTACAAGCAAGAAAAGTAACAAAAGGATTTAAATGCTTGAAGTAAAAGTAAAGGACACGAGACAACCGGATTTTTTCCCGTGGTATCGAGGAGTTGACGCTCCCCCCTAATCCACGTTGGAGCACCCACACAAGGGTGTAGCTCCCTTGCTCCACCAAGAAGCAAGTGATCACTAAGAATGCTCTTTCTCCATCTCCGGAACGGCGAGCTTCACACCGTATACAATCTTCTTGTCTTGGGGCTCCCACAAACACCAAGAGCTCACCAAGAACCTCCCGATCACCAAGACCGGCTAGGTGCCGTCAAACACCAAGAGTAACAAGCTCCTAAGCCTTCACTTGACCTACACTCAGTTGGCCCTAGCTCAAGCACACTTGCTACACTTGCAAAGGATGGATTCTTCAAGGTTGAAGCACAAACTAAATGCTAGATCTTCTCTTGTTTGCTCAAAGCACTTTCTTTTCTTCTCAAGGGTGGCCTCAAGTATTCAGGGTGTCAAAGGCGACTGAAATGAGCCATGGGGTGCCCTTTTATAGAGTGGAAGTGGTTACATAGCCGTTGGAAGTCCACTGCAGAAAAACCGTGAGCACCGGAAGAACCGATGGGTGTCAGTTTTGGGGCGTCGGTTCAACCGGTCTCTCTGTGTCCAAATTGTAGCCGTTGGGGTCCTGACACAGTGTCCAGGCTTGCTTCAATGCACCGGTGTATGCTCCGTAGGTGCGTCGGTTCAACCGGTGCTGAAGAGTTTTACTGATCAATCCAAACAAGCTCTCTGGAACATAGGACGCTCAATGCACCGGTGCTTTGATTCCGAAGCGTCGGTTCAACCGGTGCTGAAGAGAAGTTGAAATCCACCAAAACATGCTCTCTGGAACAAAGAACTTTCATTGCACCGGTGCTTACTTTTCTGACCATCGGTTCAACCGGTGCTATACTTGATTTCAGCCTTTATCCAGAGAAGATAGACCGACAGGGCATCGGTCCTTCCGGCAAGCATCGGATGCTCCGACGCTAGGGCACCGGTTCAACCGGTGCTGCTGTTTTTCCTGGTTTTTAGCTGAATTGGCTTGGATTTCAATGTTACTTCGATTGTTTCTTCTTCCAAGTGTTGTGTTAACTTCTATTGACTATCTTGAGCTGTTTTTGAGCGAGTGTGCAAGATTTCTAAGGCCAACTCAAGTTTGATCAAGCTACTAACTCATGAACCCCTCTTAATAGTACGGTCAAGAACTAAAAACTATAAACCCTATCTAAATCAAGTGTCCTTCATCTCCTTGTGACACTTGAGACTAGAAAGGTCCTTAATCTTTGAAATTGAGTCCTTGGCTCGCATGATTGTTCCGAATTGAGGGGTCTCTTTTCACATTTCATATGGGACTAACTCAATCACTAATTTTTCCTTCAAAACATACGTTAGTCGCATACGGTTGTCATTAATCACCGAAACTTACCATTACATCTATCGGCCTAGATGCACTTCAATCTCCCCCTTTTTGGTGATTGATGACAACACAAAAGTAGAGATACACAAGATAAGAAATTGAAAGCGATAAACAAGCATGCATTACTTTAAAAAAAAACACATGTAGGGACATGTCAACACAGAGCATACACAATATCCAAATAACATGTCCATACACAAAATCCATGAAGATCCAAACACGCCACAAACCACCAAGCTCCCCCTATCTCTACTCCCCCTATCTATCTCCCCCTTTGGCAACAAAGCACCAAAAAGAAAGGCGATCTAATCCTGAGCTGGAGAAGGCGGAGTCTTCTTGCTGGGTCCGGTGGAATACTGAGCGGCGGAGTCGTCGGCGTCGTCGTCTGTCCAGTCGTCGTCGACCGAAGAGGACTTCTGCGCGACCGGAGACGTCGGAGCAGCAGAAGTAGCTGGAGCAGCGGTAGAAGCTGGCGCGGCGACGATCGTGGAGTCCGTCGGAGGAGCAGACGTGACGGGAGTCAGGTCTGGCTGAGTGACGCGCACGACAGACGGACGGAGCACCTCAGGCTGTGTAGGTGACTCGAACGTGAGTGACTGAGCCGAAGGGTGCTGGAGCTGGTGTAAGATCTGCTGCTGTCTATGAAATTCTGCACGCTGCTCGGCAGTCCAAACACTAGGCTGTGGAGCAGGGGCCGGAGCAGCAGTAGGTACAGGACTGGCAAACAACCCGGTCTGAAGAAATGGTGACAACGGGAAAGATGATAAGGGTGTCTGCACAAATCCGCCAACAGGAGGAGCGGGAGCAGTAGGGTCAAACTGGAGCTGCTGGGGTGTAGGGAGCTGAGGCTCAGGTAGTCCAGTGTGACGATACAGCTGACCGAAGCATCCCGAGAAGAATGTGAACATCTGCTGCTGTATCTGGGACTGCTGCTGTAGCTGTAGCCTCATGGCCTCCTGCTGCTGCCGAATGCCCTCAAGTACAAGTGTCTGGGCCTCCTGCTGACGAGCCTGCTCGGCCTGCATGCTCAGCTGAGCTGCAGCAAATCTGTCCTGCTGGTCTGAAAGCCGAGTAAGAATGGCAGCAAGTGCATCGGGCTGAGTGACCTGAGCAGTGGTGACTGGAGGAGCAGGGGCTCGTGCTGCACCAGAGGATCCTGCCTCATCATCATGAGCTCCTCGAGGGACGGTAACAGTAGGAATGAAATCCTCGTCATCCTCCGAGTCCTCCGAGTCTGTGATTAGGTAGTGTGGGAGCTGGGCCTCTGCTGCTGCTAGTGAAGCGTCCTCGGCTGCTGTCGGATCGTCTGCAATTCGGCCCTCAGCCAAGACACGCTCATCAAGAACCCGCTGAGCTCGGCGCTGTCCTCTCGAGCCACGACGACCGTCTCGAGGAGTAGCAGGTGAGTAAAAACTGAAGTGTGTCCTCGAGTGCTCCAGCTCATCCATGTGCTCATTCTGACTTAGCTGAGCCAGAATCCAGCAGATCCAATGAGCAAATGGATGGCGACGGTGAACTGTCATCCCATCCAGAATCACATCCTCAAGCTCGCAGATAAAGAAGTCTACGAGGTCAAAATCTCGTCCTGTCATGATATACAATAAGAGCCACTGCTGCAGAGCTGTAATCCCCTCGTTGTATCCAATCCGGAACAACAGACTCTTCCTCAAAGCTAGGTGAACAGAGTGTGCCACGTGAGTCAGCCTGTCCGGAGTCCTCGGTGTGCCAGGCAGGAAGGGCTGCTGGAAGAGAACACTGATCTCCTCGTCAGATGGAACGTGAGACTCATGAGGACGTCGAGGAGGTACCGTGCTGCCATAGGCCTGATAGTGAATGAAGTGTGGCTCCTCGGCAATCTGAACTCCTAGAAAGGTAGCCAGTCGTGCTCGGGTCAAACGATAGTGCCTCTCCTGAAACATGAAGTCTATAAACTGCCGGTCCTCCTCAATAAACAGAGTGGCGTAGAAGACTCGAACCCACTCTCGAATATACCTGGACCTCTCACTGAGTAGAGCAGGCAATCCAACATATCTCTCAAAGAGAGGAAGCACTGGAGTCCCACCTGCTGCTACACGCATAGCTACCCAGTGGAGCATCTTGTGCTCACTAATCTTGATGTCCAACTGGCAGTAGGTGTGGTAAAAAGACTCCTGAAGCAGAGTGTAAAAACGACGATCAACTCCGACATCCCTCTGCTCGGGAAACCACTGCTCTGGGGTCACATAACGCAATCTCTTGACCCTAGGTCCTGGAATACCCCTGAGATCGAACAACTCAACCTCGGGCAGCTCCTCACCACTGTCCTGACCTCCTGACTGAGTCTGACTGATGGTGTGCTGCTGCGGTGCATGACCTGCTCCCCTCTGTGTGCCACCACCTCGAGTCCGTGGACGTGAGCGGGACTCAGGTGTGGCCTGAGCCGTCTGAGTACGTCCTGAGCGACGTAACTGCTGCTGTGGCTCCCCTTGAGCCTGAGGCTCTCTGATCCTGAGTGAGCCCTGCCTGTCAGCTGCATCTGCCACTGCCTCGGCCTGCTCTCGCTCGCGGTCCTCACGGGTGCGCTTCTTCTTTTTCTGCACAACCATCTTGCTCTTGCCCTTCTTATCACCAGCCATCTGACATAGAGAGTCAAAACAAAGTTTTGATTTGAGCCTATGACATGAAATATAGTGGATAGCAGCCTTGATATCGATGACATGCTAAAGGATTTAACTATGTGAGCATGTGCAAAGATAGGTGACAAGATTCTTATGTGTGTGATCAAGGGAATGATAAATGTAAACACATGTGCAAAGGATGATATACAAAGGAAATTTCACTTTGCTACAGGATGTAAAGGTCATACCCTTGCAAATCAGGGAAGAAATCGAAGAAAAAACCTAAGAGGCAATTCCTCGAGCACCTTGAGTGCGCCTGATCAAGGGGTGTAGGGAGTGGGACAGAGCCCTTGCTGCGGCTCGAGTAGGGCAAAAGAGCAGAGGAACGCGCGTGAGGAGGTGCTGCGAAGCGGCGGCGCTGCACGTGGGAGGCGGCGGCGCGCGGTGCGGGCGGCGCAGGTGCACAGGCGCGGCGAGGGCGTGAAGCAGGCGGCGTAGGCGCGGAGCGGGCGAGGCGCGGGCGAGGCGCGGGCGAGGAGGAGCTAGGCGCGTGCGGTGGCGCAGGGGCGGAGCGTGTGGAGCAGCGGCGGCGAGTGGGCGCGTGGCGGCGGAGCGAGGGCACAGGCGGCGGTTCGCGAGGAAGAAGGGAGGTGCGCGTGAGACTAACTCGCGGGGCCCGCGGAACGGTTAAGAGAAACAGGACGTGCGGGCCCGCCAACCCTAAAGCACCGGAAGGTCCGATGGTTCGGTAAAAAAGGCATCGGTGTATCCACCGGTGTAAAATTGACCGGATCTGGACGAGATTGAAACGTGGTCAAAAGGGGCACCGGAAGATCCGCCACTGAGGCACCGGAACATCCGACGGGCGTCGGTGCATCTGCAGGAGTAAGGTCCAGAGGCTATGCAATGGCCATTTACTCCACGCAGTAGCACCGGTTGAACCGATGCTTAGGCGTCGGTTCATCCGCCAACCATCGGAAGCACCGGTGGCCATCGGTGTAATGGTCGGAGGTTGTTCCAGAGGCGATGCAGAAACCGAGCCACGAAGACTTTAAGCACCGGTTGAACCGATGCAGAGAAAAACCAGGCGTCGGTTGAACCGGTGGTTAAGGAAGATTTCTGCTGAACTACAAACTCTCCTTTTGATCCAAATTTTCAAAACCAAAGCCTTAAACACTCAATTTGGACCATTTTCGAGAGACAACCTCACCCCTCAAACACTCATACTAAGTGCTCGCAAGCTTTTATATAAACTTAGGCAAATTAAGATCCAAGCGAGGTTTAAACTCAAAAACCAAATGTATGAGCCACTTTGCCTATGAACTTAGAGATTGAAACTTTAAGTTCGATAGGACGTGACTCAATAGGCATGAAAGCACAATATTGATCTTATCACTCTTGTGGAGATGATATATCATATTTCGCATGAATATCTTTCTCGAAGTGTGATTTGCTCCCTTGTGATGCTACTAACATGATGCAAAGCCAATGCAAAGCGAGAAATTAAACATGGATGCATTCTATATGACAAGCACATGCATTGCAAAATTTGAAACTATCTTGTCAAGTTTGAACCCTCGTCAAGCTTCTTCATAATGAACCATTCTTCATGCCATGAGCGAAACCAAGACCACCGGCTCATGCAAGACCCATGTTCATCACTATCTTGACAAGGTTAGACAAGCCCCTAGCACATGTACATATGAAATGCATCTATATGACAAGGCAATTATATGACGTTAGAAGCATCTAAAACGTTAAGCTCACTTCGCAACCTACAAAAGGTGCTCTCATCTAGAGGTTTGGTGAAGATATCCGCCAATTGATCTTCGGAACGAACACCACAAAGTAGTATATCATTCCTTGCCACATGATCTCTTAGAAAGTGATGGCGAATATCTATGTGCTTGGTGCGAGAGTGTTGAACCGGGTTATTAGCAATTTTAACGGCACTCTCGTTATCACAAAGGAGCGGGATCCTATCTAATACTACACCATAGTCCAAGAGGCTTTGCTTCAAGTAGAGGATTTGAGCACAACAAGCCCCGGCGGCAATATATTCCGCCTCCGCGGTTGACAAGGCCACGGAATTTTGTTTCTTTGACGACCATGAGACTAAAGAACGCCCTAGCAAGTGGCACCCACCGGATGTACTCTTGCGATCCACACGGCATCCGGCAAAGTCCGAATCCGAGTATCCCAAAAGTGTAAAACTAGCGCCTTTGGGGTACCACAAGCCTATGCTCGGCGTATGCTTGAGATATCTAAGGATCCTCTTAACGGCACTAATGTGTGATTCCTTAGGATTAGCTTGAAAGCGGGCACACATGCATACGCTAAACATGATATCGGGCCTAGATGCGGTTAGGTAAAGAAGTGACCCAATCATAGAACGATAGAGAGTTTGGTCAACCGATTTACCTCCCTCATCCAAGTCAAGATGTCCATTAGTTGGCATTGGAGTCTTGATCGGCTTGCAATCATCCATCTTGAATTTCTTGAGAATATCCTTTGTATACTTTTCTTGATGGATGAATGTCCCTTCCTTCAATTGCTTGATTTGAAACCCAAGGAAGAAATTGAGCTCACCGATCATGGACATCTCAAATTCCCTAGCCATTATTTCTCCAAAATCTTTGCAAAGAGTGGGGTTAGTTGAACCAAAAATGATATCATCAACATAAATTTGACATACAAATAGCTCTTCATTGATGATTTTTGTGAATAGAGTTGTATCCACCCTCCCGATCTTGAAGCCCTTGTTGATGAGGAAGTCACGAAGGCGTTCATACCAAGCCCTTGGCGCTTGCTTGAGCCCGTAGAGCGCCTTGTGCAACCTATAAACATGATTAGGATATCTAGGGTCCTCAAACCCGGGAGGTTGTTCAACAAACACCAACTCATTAATCAAGCCATTTAAGAACGCACTCTTCACATCCATTTGAAAGAGTTTCATGTTATGATGTGAAGCGTACGCTAAAAGGATACGAATGGCTTCAAGTCTTGCAACGGGGGCAAAAGTTTCACCAAAGTCCAATCCTTCAACTTGTGCAAAACCCTTTGCCACAAGTCTTGCCTTGTTGCGAATCACTACACCATGCTCATCTTGTTTGTTGCGGAAGACCCACTTAGTACCAATGATATTCTTGTCTTGAGGACGTTCTTCAAGAACCCAAACTTCATTGCGGGTGAAGTTGTTGAGCTCTTCTTGCATGGCCATCACCCAATCCGGGTCCTCAAGAGCTTCATCTATATTTGTGGGTTCCAGGCAAGAAACAAACGAGTAATGTTCACAAAAAGAGGCATATTGACGTCTACGAGTTCTTACTCCACTAGAGGGGTTACCCATGACCAAGTCAATGGGATGATTCCTTGAAGTTCTTGTATGCCTCTCTTGTGCTTGAGACGTTAATTCTTCTAGTGATTCATCATCTTGATCTTGAGCTTGGACTTGTTCACTTGTGATGTGCATGTCATCAAATGGAAGTTGTTCTTCAACCACTTGTTCATCTTGGGCATCTTGGAAAGGAGGTGAGGCATCATCTTCTTCATCGGATGACTCATCATGGTGATGTGATGATGTAGACTTGTCTTCATCCTTTGAGTCATCCTTGGAAGTGACTTCCACTTGAGTGGATGAGGCTTGTAGCTCTTCTACTTCCTCCTTTGGCTTGACTTGCCCAATAGCGATGTTCTTCATGACTTTTCGAAGTGGTTCATCACCTACATCATCACAAGAGAAAACTTCCCCTTGGGAGCCATTAGTCTCATCAAACTCCACATCACAAGTTTCTTCAATTTTGCTTGTAGCACTATTGAATACTCGATATGCTTTGGAGTTTGATGAATAACCAATAAGAAAGCCAACATCACATCTACTTTCAAACTTGCCTAGGTGCTTCCTTTTCTTGAAAATGTAGCACTTGCAACCAAACACCCGGAAGTAGGAGATGTTGGGCTTCCTCCCAATGAGAAGCTCATAGGGTGTCTTTCCCAAGAAGCGGTGAAGATAAACTCGGTTGGACGCATGGCATGCGGTGTTGATGGCTTCCGAACAAAATCTTTGTGAGATGCCATAGTCATCCAACATTGCTCTTGCAAGAGTGATCAATGTCTTGTTCTTCCTCTCCACCACTCCATTTTGTTGGGGTGTGTATGTTGATGAAAACTCATGTTTGATCCCCAAGTCGTTGCAAAGCTCTTCTACTTGAGTGTTTCTAAACTCCGTGCCATTGTCACTCCGGACCTTCACAACACTTGACTCAAATTCATTTTGAGCTTGCTTGACAAAAATCTTGAAGATCCCCATAGTCTTGCTTTTGTCCTCTAAAAAGAAAGTCCAAGTATATCTAGAATAATCATCAACAATTACAAGACAATAGAGATTACCGCCAAGACTTTTGTAGGTGGTTGGCCCAAAGAGATCCATGTGTAGTAGCTCCAAGCTTCTTGATGTTGACAAATAAGCTTTCATGGGATGTGATGATGCAAATTGCTTCCCGGCTTGACAAGCACTACACAATTTGTTTTTGTCAAATGTAACATCTTTAATACCAACCACCATACCTCGTTTGAAGGCCTTCTTGAGTTGACTCATGCCAATATGAGCAATGCGGCGATGCCAAAGCCAACCCATGGAGTTTTTGGAGAAGAGACATGTTGCCAAGCTTGCATCATTAGATGAGAAGTCAACAAGGTAGATGTTACCATGTCGAAATCCTTTGAATATTAAGCTCTTGTCCTCCTTGCTTGTCACTACAACCTCACTATCACTAAAGGTGCATATTAGTCCTAAATCACAAAGTTGGGCAATAGATAACAAATTGAAACTAACCGACTCAACAAGCAACACATTAGAGATAGAGAGATCCTTGGTTATGGCTACCTTACCCAAACCTACCACTTTTCCTTTTGAGTTGTCACCAAAGGTGACATGTTCATAATCGCCCACATCTTCATCTAGTGAGGTGAACATCTTTACATAGCCGGTCATGTGTTGTGTACATCCGCTATCAAGCACCCAATGCTTGCCACCGGCTTTGTAGTTCACCTACACACAAGTGAATTACTTTTGAGGTTTGGGAACCCATGCAAGTTTGGGTCCTTTGACATGAGTTACTAAAGCTTTAGGAACCCATAGTTGGCGTGGTAGCTTTCCCTTAATTTGAGTGCCAATAAACTTTGCCTTAACCTTGCCACTTTTAAGTTTGCTTAACAAGAAATGATTTTCATTGAATTGAGACTTGTAATTAGGAGGCAAGGTAGGAGGTGGACGTGTAGGAATTGGACACTCCCTTGTGTGATGCCCGGTGACTTGACAATGTTGACAATAAGAGCCAACTTCCTTGTTGAAACATGCCATGAGCTCCGGCGACTTGGGACAATTTTCCGGAGGGTTGGGAAATGATCCAAGTCCATTTGTCCCATAGTGCCTTGCATTGTGGAAGAGAATTTCTTTATGCAAGTATTCTCCTCTTGTCACATTGAACATGCATTTGCTCATGCTTTCAAGTTCTTCCTCAAGTTGTTTCTCCCTATCATGGTTAGTCTTTGAACAAGAAGGAGAAGCATGATGACAAGTAGTAGGGTGAGGCAACTTCACAAGATCATCACAAGAAGTAGCTATATTGACTTTGATGACTTTTGTTTGAGTTTCTTTTAGTTCTTCATCCAAAGCATCAAAGGCAAGGTCAAGTTCTTGATACTTCATATTTAAATTAGCATAATCAAGCTTAAGCTTTTTGTTGCATGAAGTAAGTGACTTGTTAAGCACAACTACTTCCTCATATTTAACATTTAATTCATCATGCTTAACAAGTAGCTTGTCATGCTCCTCTCTAAGTTGTTTGCTAGGAACAATGCTTGTATCATGAGTTTCTATTATCTCATTGTGCCTAACAATTAACTCATTATTTGAGGCCTTAAGCTTGGCATATTCATTTTCAAGAACTTTACATTTTGATTTGTACTTCTTGATCACTTGTTGGTACTCTTCTAGGATGTTTTGCACTTCAATAGGAGATAAGCAATGTTCACTTTCATCACTAGAGGAGTCATCATTATCACTTACCTTGGAGTTACCTCTTGCCATGAAACACATGGGTGGTGGAGGTAGAGGTGCCTCATCACCATCATCTTCATCATTATGCATGGCAATCCCCACAATCTTTTTATTTGATTCTTCATCACTTGAGTCATCATTTGAGGATTCACCATCCGTGATCCATTCTCCAAGGAAAGCCTTGACCTTTTCTTTTCTTGTGAAAGACCCTTTCTTCTTGTGGTCCTTCTTCTCATGATTTTTCTTTGAAGTCTTGTATTGATTGTCACCATCTTCTTGTTTCTTGTTGAGCTTTGAAGGCTCCGGACAATCATATGAGAGATGACCATATTTGCCACAATTGTAACAAACTTTCTTGACATTGTCTTTGCTCTTCCGGGTACGAAACTTGTTTTTCTTAGGGTCATAGTTGTACCCTCTCTTGTTCAACCTTGACATCATCTTGGAGGTCTTTCTCATGAGAAGTGCTAGCTCAACATCACCATCTTCATCACTTGAATCTTCATTAGCTTCATCTTCGCTTGAGCTTGGTGATGGAACTTTGCACTTGTTCTTTTTCTTGGACTTGTGATCACCCTTAGCTTTGAGTGCAAGATCTCTCTTGTCTTGCGGTGGATCAACTTCTCCCAAGAGGAACATCTCATGAGACCGAATCTTCCCAACAACATCACTCACTTCAAGCGTTTCAAGATCCTTCTCATAGAGCAATGAGGTGACGATGTTGTACTTGGGCTTGTGTAGACAATGTAGGATCTTCCGTATGATGTCACTGTTAGACAAAGGAGAAATTTCAAGAGCATTAATGTCTTCAATAAGCACATTTAACCGAGCAAACATTTGTTCAACCAACTCATTTGGAAGCATTTTGAATTCATTAAGTTTTTCCTTAAGCACTTGATATTTTTCTTCACGAAGCTTTTTAGAACCAACATAGATAGCTTCAAGTGCTTCCCAAATTTCATGAGAGGTCTTCTTGCTATGAACACGAGCAAAGATCTCCTCACTAAGAGCATCAAATAAAGCATTCTTCGCTCTAGCACCATATTTGACTTGATCCTCATTCCACGGACCAACAATAGGTTTTTCCGTGACCGCCCAAGCGATGGGATTTATAGCCTCAAGGTAACCCGCCATGCGAGCTTTCCAATAAGCATAGTTTCTCCCATCGAGCTTGGGTGGACCACCACTTCCCCCGGCCATTCTCTAGGATTTGAAGCCTACAAATAGAGCCCTAGCTCTGATACCAATTGAAAGGATCGTGGCCCAAGAAGGGGGGGTTGAATTGGGACTTTTTCGAATTTCTAATCAGTCCTTAACCTAAACTAGTATTGCCCAATCTATAAATTCGAAACCTAATTACTAGAGCACGCTAGCAAAGGGTCCTTAGGTAGGTAAACACACTATCATGATCATATTGCCTAGATGGATGCACACTAGCAAGATCAAATCCTAAGATAAAGCTCACTCTACCAAGCAAGTTGTCCTAGTCAAACTACAAGCAAGAAAAGTAACAAAAGGATTTAAATGCTTGAAGTAAAAGTAAAGGACACGAGACAACCGGATTTTTTCCCGTGGTATCGAGGAGTTGACGCTCCCCCCTAATCCACGTTGGAGCACCCACACAAGGGTGTAGCTCCCTTGCTCCACCAAGAAGCAAGTGATCACTAAGAATGCTCTTTCTCCATCTCCGGAACGGCGAGCTTCACACCGTATACAATCTTCTTGTCTTGGGGCTCCCACAAACACCAAGAGCTCACCAAGAACCTCCCGATCACCAAGACCGGCTAGGTGCCGTCAAACACCAAGAGTAACAAGCTCCTAAGCCTTCACTTGACCTACACTCAGTTGGCCCTAGCTCAAGCACACTTGCTACACTTGCAAAGGATGGATTCTTCAAGGTTGAAGCACAAACTAAATGCTAGATCTTCTCTTGTTTGCTCAAAGCACTTTCTTTTCTTCTCAAGGGTGGCCTCAAGTATTCAGGGTGTCAAAGGCGACTGAAATGAGCCATGGGGTGCCCTTTTATAGAGTGGAAGTGGTTACATAGCCGTTGGAAGTCCACTGCAGAAAAACCGTGAGCACCGGAAGAACCGATGGGTGTCAGTTTTGGGGCGTCGGTTCAACCGGTCTCTCTGTGTCCAAATTGTAGCCGTTGGGGTCCTGACACAGTGTCAAGGCTTGCTTCAATGCACCGGTGTATGCTCCGTAGGTGCGTCGGTTCAACCGGTGCTGAAGAGTTTTACTGATCAATCCAAACAAGCTCTCTGGAACATAGGACGCTCAATGCACCGGTGCTTTGATTCCGAAGCGTCGGTTCAACCGGTGCTGAAGAGAAGTTGAAATCCACCAAAACATGCTCTCTGGAACAAAGAACTTTCATTGCACCGGTGCTTACTTTTCTGACCATCGGTTCAACCGGTGCTATACTTGATTTCAGCCTTTATCCAGAGAAGATAGACCGACAGGGCATCGGTCCTTCCGGCAAGCATCGGATGCTCCGACGCTAGGGCACCGGTTCAACCGGTGCTGCTGTTTTTCCTGGTTTTTAGCTGAATTGGCTTGGATTTCAATGTTACTTCGATTGTTTCTTCTTCCAAGTGTTGTGTTAACTTCTATTGACTATCTTGAGCTGTTTTTGAGCGAGTGTGCAAGATTTCTAAGGCCAACTCAAGTTTGATCAAGCTACTAACTCATGAACCCCTCTTAATAGTACGGTCAAGAACTAAAAACTATAAACCCTATCTAAATCAAGTGTCCTTCATCTCCTTGTGACACTTGAGACTAGAAAGGTCCTTAATCTTTGAAATTGAGTCCTTGGCTCGCATGATTGTTCCGAATTGAGGGGTCTCTTTTCACATTTCATATGGGACTAACTCAATCACTAATTTTTCCTTCAAAACATACGTTAGTCGCATACGGTTGTCATTAATCACCGAAACTTACCATTACATCTATCGGCCTAGATGCACTTCAGCGTGAATCTCCAAAAGAAATGTCTCACTTTAGGTGGGCAATGTAATCTTCAAATCTGCTTCCATCTGAAACCATTAGCTGAACTTTGGCTAGCACTTGAGCTGCCTTCACCATGATGCCTACTAGCATTTCTTTCTCTGCAGTCATCGAAGACATGATAAGCTGACTTGACAGAGAAATTACCCTTGCTATCAAAGTGCCACGCTAGCAAGTCCTCCATTCCATGCTTGATGGGTATGCTGAGAATACGTTTCCAATCCTCTTCCCAAAACACCGCCTACACCATATGGCGATCCCAATCACCCGTTTTTTTTTTTGCGATGGAAGATGTCAGGGATAGGGGAGATAGAGGGGTTCGATGGGGAAAGAAAAAAACAGAATCGAATGGGTAAGTTTTTAATGGGATGAGTAATTTTGAGCAAAAGTTACCTCTTACATCCAAGAAAAGCAAGAGACAAGATGATGTGAAGATTGAACTACAAAAACACACTTTTTGGCTGTGGCTTAGCTTTTCTAAGAAGTAAAAGCAAGTTTGAAGACTAACCAAACATACCCTTATTTAGACATTCCTATGCCTAACCTTTTGCTTCCGTTTTATTTTGCTGTGAAAGAGAAGCAGATTTGCCTCGCTGCGCATGTTTCGGTTGTACATCTTGTGTAATATCGAATTCTATGCTAGGATGGTCTGGCAGCTCCAGCTATTCTTATTGACCCCCTAGGACGTTTTCCATAAGCGAGTTGTCCGTATGATTACTTTCTTCGACCATAATTATAAAGATGCGCAATGCTTTAACGTGTTCGATAAAAAAGGCAGGTTTGGTCTGGGGGGTGGGGGGTGGGGGGTGGGGGGTGGGGGTGGGGGACTTAGCCACAGGTTGGTGTCTCGGTTAGTCGTGTTTCGAGTGCTCTTAAGCGTTTGCTCTGGAGAACCCTTCTAGACTTGTTTCGTTACTTTTTGGTAATAAATGAAATTCGGGCGCAGCCCACAGTGAGAAAAAAAACAAATGATGCACAATACAAACAAGGGGCAAACCTAGGCCCCAGTGACCCTGGGCGTCCGCCCAGGCTCTCCTGCCGCTGATTCCATTAGCTTCTTCAATATCTGTACTCTAGTTGTCAGCTAACACCATGGGTAGAGATGTACTAGAACTGATGCGTCCATATTCGTTGAAGTTGCTGCATCCGCCATTGAAACAAACAGTATATCTGTTTCTGTGATTTCGATAACTTCGTACCGTCACAACTCTACTTTTCAGGTAGCTCGCGTGCTTTGGCCCAGAGGAAGACGTAGGTCCCAACAATCACTAGAGTTGTCCCAATGAGGCTGCATTGTCAGAAGATATTAAGAAGGGCAACACAATACAACCAGTCGTGACAATATGCCATCAAAACAGATAATCCATTGCGCTAATTAATTAGGTTGTTTCAAGATTAGCGAGAAAAAAATGTAGAACATGTAGATGGAGAATGAGAGTGAGAAAAATTAGAAAAGCAACAGAGAACTGACCTTCCCACAGTGATGTCATCACCTATAAACATGGAGCCTAGCACAACAGTAAAGACCACCGATAATGGGTTGAACATGGGAGGATATGAAGGGCCTTTCTTAGCCACAGCCCACGAGTTCAAGCTATATTTTCCAGCAGTTGCGAGTGCCCCCTGCACCAAGTGGTATAGTGTAATATTATTTTCCTTAGAACTGGTTTAATGCATTGCATTTTGTCATCACTTAAATAAGCTCCAGCAGAGTCAACTAATCCTAGCTAATTCAAAACCTTCAAAGAGAAGTGAACGCATTAGTCTGCACCCCAAATTATCATCTGGGTTTCTGACAAAAGTTTAGATCAGTTACCGAGTACACAATGGTCAGAAGGTTTATGTCCCATCCTATCTTCCAGGCGTCCTTGTCCCTCCTCACTATAACTCCTGCAAGTGCAGTCTGAAACCCTCCAACCAAGCAAGTCGCCATGGATGACCAGTACTTGTATGGATACACGTTGAGAACCTTGGACTGTAGGTGACCGAATATCAGAAAAGCAAAATATTTTGTCAGCCAAATGGACTCCAAAATTAAACATGGACAGAGTGACCGGCAACATTACCTGAATTAGATACCAGCAAGCAAACATGAAGCTGCTGCCTGCCAACAAGAACGTTCCACGCAGCTGGTGACTTGCGACATCCACATGCTCTTCATTGGGATGGTGAAGGATAGGGTTCCAGAGATGCAGAATCTCTCCCTTGTAGAGACTGATGATCATTGTGCCGCCGACAGAGAGCAAAACTCCCGCGACCTTGAGCAATCCTGCCATGCTTCTGATGTGCAGTGCCTCCATTCTAATGCAAGAACAATATATACAGGCATCTCTCTTTCAGGTCAGAGTTTATATATTTGTTTGTTTGTAGCAAATTATGCAGTTATTTGCGTCTGAAGTCTGAATTACAGTGTCGAGGTGGACATAGCGCTAGCCATGAAATTGAGTGTCAGCGTTGCTATTAGGAAACAAAGACGTGCAAGGTATGTAAATGTAAAATATAGATGATCCGATGCAATATCGAAAATTGAGATCTACACACTAGCATGGGAGACCATGTACGTGATACAAAATTAGAGAGACTCTACCTGAGGACGAAGGAGAGGATGAAGGTTGTCAGAGGAATTATGTTCAGGAATATGATGGCGTAGGATGCCGTTGTGTCGTGCAGGCCATAGTAGTATAGGCTCATTGGTACGGCATACCTGCATCATCACATTAAGGTACAAGTAGATCAACACTGGTGATGTCCAGATTGATGCCTCTAAAGACTTAAGCTTTTATGTACTACCAAGTACCAACAACTCTTTGAAACATGACGGTTCGAATTGACTATGAAAAGAAGTTGCGTAGGTGTGCCTCCATGTATTCGAGAAAAGGTGTGCCTCCATGTGATTTTTCTAACATTATAATTTTACAATCTTTTATAGTTTGATAAACTCGAACAGAAGTTAACAGGTGATGACTTTAAAAAGAGTTGATGACACGAATTCGGAGCCTCAGAATAACTTGAACAGTTATATATATACCCGATGAATGCATTAAGGAAGATCCATCCAGCGGCATGCCAGTCCATCTCTTTCCACTTCCCCCTAAACAAAGATGCAAATTAAAAATAATTAAAGCTGTTTGAAACTAGGAAAAACAGAAGCGTTTTAACTCCAAGATTGTTGAACCTATCTTTGTTTACAGTGCAGTGATCTACAGGAGCAAAATTACTAGGGCTTTCCGTTTTTTTTTCACCAAATTACTGATGGAGTATTAGCGACCTGCCGGACGGACGCGACGACGCACCTCTCCCGGAGGAGCGCGACGGGGAGGATGATGGCGGCGCCGAAGAGGCTGCGGTAGGCGAGGAGCGCGAGGACGAACATGCCGCCGCCGATGGACACCTTGGACAGCAGCACCATCCCCGTGTTGAACAGCTGCACCAGCACCATCGCCGCCGGAGCCTTCCACGCCGCCTCCGTGTCCGCGGCCGGCGGCGCCGCCGCCGCTCTGGCCCCCATCTCCACGTCCATCGCGATCGGGCTGTCTCTGACTCTCTGTCAGGACTCAGGAGACGGCCGGAGGTTCCGATCGAGATTTCCGTTAGAAGCTCATGCGCCTCCCCGACAGACGATCGCCGGCCGCGTACGAGCTCGAGCTGCTGCTCTTCACGGCTCGATCGATCGCGCCGGACGAGTGTATGTATGCGCCACCGCGGCGCCGCCACTGTGTGTGTATATATCAGCGATTCCGTGGCTGCTGGGGCGACGTGGCGTTCGAGTTTTCTGCAGAGAAACGGCACGACGTTTTTTTCGGGTTTCTCTAGGTTGCCTTTGCGTGCTCTCTTGCCTAGCTCGGAGATGAACCGGCAGTTGCGCATGGGATGGGAGCCCATGCCGGTCACGCCCTTTTTATTTCAAAGCCAGTCTTGCCCTTGGAGAATTTTTTAGACTTGCTACTTGCTTCTCTTTCTTATCGAACATCATCGTCACATTTTCGAACAGGAGGAACAGAGAGTTACATAGAGTGCTAGCAGTTCAGAGTTCAGACCAGCAAGGAGCAAACGAAGAACAACTGTGGGAAAGAAACCACACAAGAGAAAGCAGATGCGTGCATTAGCATTGGTGCATGCACTGCACGAATCAAATCGACCAGGGGTGGAAAAGAGGACAGAGCCCCGGGCCCTTCATCGTCATTGGGATGTCCACTGCTGATGCGTGGTGCTGGATGTATCAGATGTCACTGAGCATATGACACCGAAGCTGTCCACGAGTAACGGCCAGATTAAACATTGTCTTTCTCAATATATATCTATCACAAATGGTGCACAATGTAGGACATTTCCTCCACATGGTATATATTCAAAGCAAAATCTGCATACGCAGTTTGTTTTGCGCAAAACAAATACTTGTGTCTGTTTTCCAGTTTACAGTAACTGTATACCAACTAACGGTCCCTCTCCAGTTTCCGCCCTTCGCACTTTTCCACTCGCTACAGTAACCCAAAGAGGTGAACAAAGGCGACCGTCTCCTCCAGCATCGATCCGATCGATTCCCTCCTCCTGCGACCGCTCCGGCGACGGAGCGTGGAGGGAATTGGGAGGATCAACGTCAGGAGTAGTTTTGGCTACTAGTATTAGGCTAAGTTCGTGATAGTAGGCTAGGGTTTGCTAGTGGTGTTGGCGTGGGCGGCGGCGGCGGCGATGTTCGATCCATGGTGGCTTCTTTTCCTCATAATGGTCTTTGTTGTTGGCGTCAGCGCCGTCCGGTCCGACAGCCTGTCGGTGAGGTATGTTTACCTCAACTCGATGTGTTTGGGTTGGTGGTGTTGCATCCAGTTTTGGGTTTTGCTTCTTCCACGTCGATGGATTTCAGTCTCAAGACAGCGGAGCTCTTCTTCTTCACTGGTATGGACGTCGCCGATGGTCTTTCATCGAGTTCATGTGTATCGATATGAGCTTCGGCGTACTGTCTTTTGCGGCTCATCCATGGGTTGGGGCCTCTTCATCGGTTGGGAAGAAGTCTTCTCTCTCTGTTTTCTGCACTCTCTGCTTCATGCCTCCGAGGTGGCGGCGGAAGGATTTGGAGCTGCAGGAGATGACGGCGGAGAAGAACAACATGAAATTCCTCATGTGGACCTGGTTGTAATTTCTTATGTTTGCAAGGGTCTCTTTGTAAGTTTGGGATGTAATATCCTGTTAATATAAACCAACCAGTTTCGAAAAGAAGCGACGGCACCGTCGCCTTCCACCCCGCATCATCCCACCGCTTATGAATTTTAGCCGTTTCATTAGCCTCGGGCCGCTCAGATTGGATGAGCCCCCCCCCCCCCCCACCCACTATGATTAGCCCGTGCGTCGTCCTCTCGAACACAACACCTGAGCCGCCGCCGCCGCCACCCATACCACGTCCCTGGTACGCCACCGTCGCCTCCACTTTTCTCTCTCTCCAATCACCGCTGCCGCTCGAGTCTCGACAAAGTTTGCCGCCCTTTAGGGCGTCCGCAATGGTAATAGCTAGTACTAGGTATTTGGTCAGCTGATGTGGAGGTGAGAGAGAAGAGAAAAGACTATTTAATACTATTGGACCCACACCCTCCTCTCACATGTTCTTAGGCTACGTGAAATAGATCAGTTATTTGCTCGTCACTAGTGACTATTCTCTTTCCTATTTTTTTTGTTGCCACATCAGATCTAGCTAGTCAAATAGCTAACCATTGCGGACGCCCTTAGAGTATCTCCAAGAGCTTTTCTAAAATCTACTCTCTAAATCATCATTTAGAGTGTCATTTGAGTAAAAATCATTTTCTATATCCTTGTAGTTTCCAACAGCTTTTCTATATCTTGTATGTAGTCTAGAGAGTCATTTTCGCTCTCCATCTTTGGATAGCGAGAAATCCGGAATAGAGGATGTTTATATTTAGATATCCAATTGAAAAGGCTGTTGGAGGGCATTTTCTCACCAAAATCTCTATTCCGTAAGTTAGGAAAGATATAAAGAGTCTCTTGGAGATGCTCTTAGCGCTTCACGCCCTGACCGAAGCCCCCTTTCAGATGCCGCCTCGCTCACGGTCCGGCCTCATCCACCCCCTTCATCGATGAGTCGCCGTCGGCACACATCGCCCATTGGCAAGGAGGGGCTGCATCGCTAGCAGCCTCCATGCAACCATACTCATCCGCACCACACTTTCCTCGCTCATCAGATGAGGTCCCCTCGACGTGTTGTCCTACCCACGGTCTCCAACACATCCAGCCCACTTTGGATCTAGTTCAGTTGTTGTGCAAAATGGAGGGGGAACCGGTCACCTTGTTTGTTCTCAGCAACTATATATCGCTCGAGCTATAAAATAAGGATCCATCGCCTGAAAGAACTTATGTGGATTGAGAATTCTAATTCGGCCCAATGTACGGTGTTTCTTATCCCATATATTCATCTTGTGGGTGCTCGAAGCCTCCATATCGTTGTTTTTTGCTGTTTTGTTTTATTCTTTTTGCAATCTCTGTTGGTTGGTGCATGCGTGTGACTTTCACATGCATGGCGGACACAATTCTCAAATTTTTTTCTATTTCTTCTTTGTACGTTGGTTTCATTCAGTTTCTGGTACTTTATTTTTATCTTCTGTTTTCTTCCTACTACCACTTTCTTTTCTTTTCTTCCAATTCTGCTAATCTGTTTAGTCTGTTTCCTTTTCTATTTATTTCTTCCTCCTTTTCTTCATACTGTCACTCCTTTGTATTTTCAATGTTTTAAGTGTGTGAGTGATATCAATATATTAATTCTTGGCATTTCTATTTACTAGTATGTTTATCCTTATTATATTTAGTTTGTTATTCCTATCTATTCATTCATATTCAGATAGTAATATTTATTTCGTGTCTATGTTGTAGTTGTTCGAGACGTATAATTTATTTGTTCATTTTGTATATTATATTGTTCGGCCATGTTGATTCGTTTGTTCGTGATATTTATTTTTTATTATCTATCCTATACAATTAAATGTTCGTGATGTTTAATGTTTTGTTTGCAGGACATTATTATTTGTTCGTCATATTTAACTTTTTATTCATAAAAAATATTCATTTATTCGTGTTGTTAAAATATTTATCCCTAGTAGCAAAAAACTAATTAATTATTATTTTAAAAAATGTTTTTTTATAAATTTTGTGCAAATATAGACAAGTGTTGTCTTGTTTTGAAGATTTTTTCATAAATCAAAAGATGGTGCAAATCAAATTTAATTTGGACACTCAGTTTTATACTTATAGTTTTTTTAAAAAAATTTGGACCTGCATGCATGTGGATGATGTAATCATCTTTATCCTATTTGCATGTATATAATCTCTCTCCTCTTTAGATGGAATCATCAGGTAGCGTTACATGTGGAAATAGTCGCGCAGTTGGACTAATTACGGCCCACTTAATATATCTTTTTTCTGCAGTTGTCGTCTTAAGTGATGTATAGACTCACCCCCTGTTTGTTACTGTGATGTCGTCTCCTATGAAGATTGAGCCCGACACAACAGTAAATGCCTCGGGGATAAAAGATGCATCTTGCACTGTATAATTCACAAATCTCTTTTTCTTATCGGGCATCATCATCACATTTTCGAACCGGAGGAACAGATTACATACATAGAGAGCTAGCAATTCAGACCAGCAAGGAGCAAACGAAGAACAACTGTTGTGGAAAATAAACCACACAAGAGAAGCAGATGCGTGCCTTAGTATTGGTGCATGCACTGCACGATCAAATCGACCAGGCCGGGCTGGAAAAGAGAATAGATCGAGCCCGGGCCCTTCATCTTCATAGGGATGGCCCCTGCTGATGCGCGGTGCTCGGTGGATCAGTGGCGCCTGGCGAGCGCGAAGGCGGAGAGGAGGATGAGCATTATGAGCAGGACCATGGCGGCGAAGGAGCCGATGAGGGAGCCCGAGATGCGCTCGCAGAAGGAGTCGAACTGCTGGCAGATGGCGAACCAGTTGGCCCGCACGTTGCCCTTGTGCGCCAGGTACACGATCGCCGCCGCCGCCGACGCGCCGGCCGTCAGCAGGGTCAGCATCACCTAGTCATTCATTCAGACCACCGCGCCCATTAGTTACCAGTTTGCTATCAGCAAGCTACTGCTCTCTATTTCTCAACCCAATTGCGATGGGCTTGATTCATTACCGCGTCGAAGAAGACGAGGACCAGGCGGCTGTATCGCGCCCTGGGCCTGACGATGTGCACGATGGAGAGCGGGATGGACAGCACCAGGTACGTGCACACCACCGCGTTCGCCGCCACGAAGAACCTGCGGGGGGCGCTCGATCGCCGGCGACATGCGTCAGATGGCTCTAGCGACGCCGCAACGAGCGAACAGCAGGCAGCAACGGCAGCGACTTACGTGAAGGACGGCAGGTCGCTGTACTTGGCCTCGAACTGGATGAACTGCGTGAAGAAGGGGAGCGTCTCGTTGGTGGTGCCCATGGCGATGGCGCTGCCGATGGTGCCGACGATGGCGAGGAACCGGAGGAAGACGTCGGCGACGGACGCGGCGCGGCCGACGCCCGACGCCACCGGCGCCACCAGGGGCGCCTTGGAGCTCTCCCCGTGCTCGACCACCACGTCCTTCGTCATCGCCTTGGATCGATTAGGTCCTGGCGCAACCAATTGGGCTAGGTTCTGATTCTTGCTTGCAGATGCGAGCGTGCCTTGCTGCTCTGGTTGTTTGCTCGGGATGAGATGGCTGGCACCACTGGTCAGACCTTGCTATATATGCAAAGGGTTTCCATTGGGATGAGCTGCAGCCTGGAGCTCCTGCGCCCAATCAAACCAACAGCTCGATCGTTCAGTCAATCATGCTGAGCAAACAAAGGTGGTGATTTAGGTGGCTTTGACAACGGATCGTCCTGAAGAACATCAACTAAACCTCGCCTCGGCATTGGTTGACCCCGCACCTGCCCTCACTTGCTCAACGAGGCCGGCAGGTTGCAGATACTCTCATGTATGAAGTCTGAACAGAACAGGGCATGATCTCTAGCACGTTGCCGAACCCAAACTCCAGTGTCTCTGTCCCCAGCCCAGCCTGTGTTCCTTCCGGTAGTGCAGTGTGCTCTTTGCATTGAGCTTTGTTGGGCTTCCGTACGTCCTGACCGGCTTCTCCGCGTTGAATTATGCAGCAGCCTTTTATTTGATTAGAATAAAGGCTTTGTAGTGTAGTGTGATAGTTGTTGGGATTAGTCCCACATTGATTGTGGAGGGAGAGTTGAACCAATATAAAAGTGGGGGAGTCTCTCACCTCTTGGGCTAGTTTTTGGGTGTAGCAGGACTTCCTCCAGGTGTGCACCCGGTTGGGCCAACTCTCCTAGTTTTGGGCCAACAATTGGTATCAGGGTTGGGTCCGCAATCTCCTTGTGGTGGACTTGCGGGTGTGAGGCTCATATGTGCTTGTGTGTGGAGCCGGTCACTGGTGGAGTGTGGTGTGGGCACTGACCAATGTGTGATTGTTGGGATTAGTCCCACATTGATTATGGGGGGAGAGTTGAACCAACATAGGATATGATATAATTCTACTATCATTGTTGTAGCAGTTCAGGATCGCACCAATGGAATGCTCTGTACAAACTACAAAGAACCATTACTTTCCGGGAGTACAGGACTTGCCGCATACTCCCTCCGTCCTAAAAAAATATAAATCTCATTTACCGAGGGCTCAAACAATTCCAACTTTGACCGAATTTATACAAAATAGTACTAATATATATATTACAACATAAGTATTTTTAAATTAATCATGTAACATATTTCTATACTATATCAATTTGGAGACACAAATATTAGTAATTTTTTGTATAAATTTATTTAAAATTAAAAATATTTAATTTCTCGGGAAGCGAGATTTACATTTTTTTTTGGACGGATGGAGTATATTCTCACAACTGGCAATCTCTCCTTTTGTTTTCAGGGAAATCTCGACTGCCAATCTGGCGTCACGGATGGACTAGAAAGGCCTGAAGTCTCCAGGCTGGGCCGAGAAGCCACTACACTGTACTGGGCTGCATCGGATTCCAACCCACCACAAAGGCCCACTATATTTCAGC
The DNA here is from genome assembly GCF_016808335.1 of Panicum virgatum. Lineage (NCBI taxonomy): Eukaryota > Viridiplantae > Streptophyta > Magnoliopsida > Poales > Poaceae > Panicum > Panicum virgatum. The sequence goes on along the minus strand of NC_053151.1, from coordinate 32,906,829 downwards.
CCATTAGGGAACTGGACCTAGCAGCCCAGTCTTTCTCCTCCGACTCCGAGGCCGTCCGGACCAGTAGAACTCAGAAGCCTTGACACACGAATCCTATTCTTCAGTTTTCAGAGACGAAACAGGATCAAAGATTCTGAACTAACACGATGCGGCGGCTTCTGGTCGCACATGAAATCATTTTCTAAAAATGTTCGTTCAAATGAACAACTTCTACTTTTTTTAAAAAAAAAAAAGATCGGTGCAATTTGACCATCTGAATGTCACCTGTGAGCGTGTTGAACTGTTGAGGAACAAAGTGGTTAGACCAGTCGGCAAGCTCTGCAAGATAATCCTACAAGGGAGTTGCCAAGTGACATCCCGGATCGGCGCTTCCCAGGCCTGAAGGCGCCACCTGCGGGCTGCGGCCTTCCGCGCCCTCCATAAGCTGACCCCGTGGCCCCTTATCACCACCGAACCGAAGCCGTTGACTTTGCCGCCTTAACTCCCCTTCTTCTTCCCCATCCACCCCTCATCTCGTCCACGGTCCACACCACACGCAACAGCTTCCAAGCACGAAGCGGAGCAGCGACCGGGAGCGAGGTGCCGAGGCAAGGAGCGTCGGCGGCGGCGGCATGGACCGGAACCTGAGCGGGTTCCTCATCGGGTGCGTGGGCGCCGCCGTCACGCTGCTGGCGTACAACCAGACGGTGGTGACCAGCACGCAGTGCATCGCCGCGGGCTTCGTCATCCTCCTCTTCGCCCTCGGCGTCAAGGAGGGCTTGATCTCCCTCTGATGCGCATGCGCTTGAGGCGCCATCGCCCTTCGTTCCCTCTGCTTTCCGCTGCTCGTATTCCTTCCTGCTTCTGTTCCTTCTGCAGCTGCCGCTGCCTGTGCTCCTCTTTTTTTTCCCCTGGAAAACACTGTAATAACTTTTCCCTGTAGCGCTTGGTTTAGCCATGTGACACGGATGGTTGTTGTCGCTCCGTTGTGTCGGAATCGATGCGTGTTGTATGACGATCGATTTCTTGAAGCTTCTTTAGCTAATCAGATGTCTGATTATGTGTTGCGCTTGCGCCTGCTGCCCTTGTTTCTTCTTTAGTGCTGACACTTCAGTGCGCCAATTCAGCTCTGTTTCATATACAGTTACGACATTAAACTGATTGAAATGCGAAAATTAGTCTCAGAGAAAGATTCTAATTCGGTTTCTCCACTAGTGACTCTGTAAGACGGAAATCGGTCCCGTATGAGCACGTTGGCCTGGACTTCTGAAAGTAGTAAGCGAACGCTGCTCTTCTGACAACTAAACAAATGAAACAAGTTCCTCATTTTACTTGCTTCTTGGAGCAGATTTCGTTGAGTGTCCACCTAATAAGGCTCCTAGCCTCCTACAATGGCAAATGACTACATGCTTCTCTTACAAAAGAAGTACATGCCTCAAGATGGGATAGCAACACATGCCCATATCTAGCAGACTCCCTGCTCGTCTTGTGTCTCGTCAGCAGATCATCCATGTTCCCCTGCCTCATCGACAACATCTTGCAATTATTGTCTGAGACACATCTGCTGAAACACTCACGTCTTCTTCAGAACTCGTGAACAATCTTCTTCAGAGAAGAGTACGTCCCCGTGGCGGCGACCAGGGAGCCAAGAACGAGGATCGCGGCGATCAGCGCGACCTCCGCCCTGCCGCACCGCGCCACGCCGAAGATCCTGAGGTAGAAGACGCAGGGGAGCAGCATCGAGGCCATGACGCTGAGGAGCGAGCCCACGAGCGCCATCAGGTGGCCGAAGAAGGGCACGGCGAGCGCGACGGCGACCGTGCTGCCGACGAGGAGGGTCCTGATCGCTACGCTGAAGGACCTCTTGCTCTTGGTGCCGGCGGTGAGCAGCCTCTCCTCGACCGCCGCCGCCAGCGGCGTCACCATCAGGGCGTACTTGGAGAACGGGTTGATGAGCGTCGTGTAGATGGCCAGCTTCGAGCTGATCCTCCCCTCCGGCAGGTTCAGCGTCACCTGGGACTTGACGTCGTCGCCGTACATAAGGTAGCCGAGGATCGCCATGGATCCGTAGTTCAGGGTGCAGGCGGCGAAGCATATGGCAAGCACCTACGCAAGCCGAATGCAGAGTAGTAATTTCAGTTCGTCAGGGGCAGTAAAATGGTACTGTTCAAATCACTATCAGATATTTCCCCCCTTCTGCTGTTCAATGTTAAACAACCATCGTACAAGACAAAACAATCGACACAATTTTTTTGCTACCGAACGATAAGGCGACAGTGCAGCTGACTCCGAGGCACTATGCAGCATCACATGTCGGAGTTACCGCCAAACAATAACATTTGTTTAACGAAATGCAGGAGAAAAACTATTAGCTACTTCAGTAGTACCCTTTTGATTCTGTGATGTGTTTCATGTATACTACTATAACACTAGAATTGCACTATTGTGAAAGACAACAAAACAGAAGACACGTCAATTTCCTACCTACGAAAAAAAATGGCAAATGGTATGTTTCCGAGGGGCTACGTGGATTATTATATAAATGGTAATGCGATGTGCAGGACAGATGTTAGGCTGACTCTAACAGATGACCCAAAGGGCGACCTATACCCAAAATAGGTTCCGCATAGTATATTTGGGTATCAAAACCGCGCTCCAACAGACAACCCAAACAAGGGACCCATTTTGCGTCGCCTGCGAGGCGCAACGCAAAGTTGCGTCGCCTCCCCACTGCAACCCATTCCTCTGGCGCGCTCCCCTCCCTCCGCGCGCGCGATGGCCTCCTTCGCCTGCTCCGAGCTCGAGCTCCACTCAGCTCCGTCTCTCGCATCCACCCGCCCGAGCTCCCCTCGGCTCGAGACAGCCGCCGCATCCACGCCCGAGCTCCTCCCTCTGCGCCATGGATTCGCGCGGCGGCGGGGCGGATGGGGTCCCGACGCCTCCTCCCCAGCCGAGGGATCAGCGCCGCGGAGGCGAGCGCGATGATGACCGAGTCTGCGGCCGACGACAGCAGCCGGTCCGCCGCCTCGGCGGGGACCACCAGCTCGCCGAGCCGCCCTGGGCACGGCCACTGCGCACGCGGGGGCGAGGGGAGGGCGAGCGAGCGGCTGTGCAGGAGAGGACCATCAGAAGCCGCTGTCGTGAGGCCCGATCGCGCCCTTGCTCCGCCGCTGGAGCAGCCTCGAGCACCGCACCACCAGGCCTCGCGCGCCGCCGTTGGAGCCGCCTCGAGCTGCTGGAGAGGGAGCCTCACTCCACCAGACCGCGCCGAATCGAGCCGCCCCACTGCAGGCTCCACGTCGGACCCGCCACCGCGCTTTGCCGCTCGCGCTGCCACCGCTCCCGCCGCCGTGCTGCTGCTGCTCGCCTCAGTGCCACTGCGGGCCGCCGATCGCCGGAGTTGGAGGCCGCACCTCGCCTCTCCGCGCACCGCCATCCATAGAGGCAGCAGGGGCCGCGAGGAGGCGACTGCGAGATCCCATCGTCGTCGTCGCCGGGGAGGAGCCGGGCCGTCGCGGCACGGGTAGGAGACGGCGGTGCCGGCATGGAGATGGGGATAGCTAGCGGAGGATGGGTGCTGTTGTTGGAGACGAGTAGAATATGCATTCCCTCGATTTCACTGTGCATGACCCAAACCCAAGAATGGGTCTCGTGTTTGCCTACTCGTTGTTGGAGACAGCCTTAGTAGTACCGAAAGCTGTTTTTTCCTAAAAAAATTAAACAAGCCAAGCCAGTGAAAATTGTTTCGCAATTAGGGCTAGTATGGATCAGACTGATTGAACGTGGAATAGTTGATTAAATGATGGTCAAACACTGCAACATAGTTACATTTTTTTTCCTTATTGTGGTACCTGAAACTCTTGCCAGAAAATATCATTTTTTAGGACATATTCACATTTTTTATTTCAATACTAAAGAAAATCATATTCTACGCAAATAAAAAATGCAGAGGTAACAAGAAGAAAAGAAAAAGATCAGTATTTTGTTTCCAGGTATCATTTATGTATGTGTTACTTACTTCATACTCGTAGAGAAAGTCGTTCAGGAGTATGAAGAAAGTCGTTCAGGATAAGATTTAGGTAGAATATTGAAAATATAAATAATGAATATTTTTTAAATTGTTAAGTTTTAAAATACAAAAATCATATGGATAGATTTGTTCTGAAAAATATTTTCATAAAATATAAATATATCACTTTGTGATAAATATTTTTATAAAAATAAAAAATCAATCAAAATTAAGCTTTGGAGATGGGGAGTACTGAAGAAGACATCAGAATCAGGGTTGCCACTCACCTGGGAGAACTTCTTCTTTTCCCTCATGGAGTTGCAGAGCGTTGGGAAGATGGCATGGCCGCAGTAGCAGAAGGTGTACAGGCCGAGAGCCGTTGGCAGGCCACCGACATTGAGCATCCTCCCCTGCGCCCGGAACCCGACGCCGTCGGCCACCGCGGTCCACAGCACGCAGACGACCACGACGGCCGACGCGAGGACGCCGCTGGCCGACACGTAGGCGAGCACACCCAGGCTCCGGAGCCACGTGGTGGGCAGGATGACGAGGGCGACGAGCACGACGAAGAGGTGCTTCCCGGAGACGACGACGAGGCGGCGGCCCCCGGCGAGCGCGAGGCCGAGGCTGGCGCCCGGGAACAGCTTGTCCAGGTTGTCCCCCTCGAGGATGAGGAAGCCGACGGCGACGAGGTAGAGCTCGGCGTAGAGGAACGCGGACGCGGCGAGGCGGCCGCCGCGGCCGAACGCGAGCTCGCCGATCTCCGGGTACCCCCGCGCGGCCGGGGACGCGTCCATGCACCGCTGCAGGAGCAGGCCCGTGTAGCAGCAGGCCGCCGCGACGACGAGCAGGAGCGCCAGGCTCAGCCACCCGCCCTCCGACAGCGCGTACGGGATGGACAGCAGCCCGACGCCTGAAGAAAAAAGAAAAAAAAGGAGCAGAAGCTTAGCGAGCAACCCCCTGTACTCCGTGCCCCGGTAGAGCGAGCGAACTGGCACGAACGCCGCCGGATTGCAGCAAGCAAGAACGCTCACTCACCGGAGAGGGCGTTGAGGCCGTTGAAGCAGGTGCGCACGAAGCTCGCGCCGCCGGCGGCGTCCGGGCCGAAGCACAGCGCCTCGCGGTCGGCCGCCGCCGCGGGGTCCTTGCGCGCCTCGTAGGCGTGGAGGAGTGGGTGCTCGAGGCCCGGCAGCGAGGCCGCCGAGCCGCCGCCGTCGGCAGCGCCACGCGACGCCGCCCCGCTAATGGCCATCTTCTTCCTTGCGTTTCCGGCCGCGGCTGAGCAGCTGGGACGCACGCGATGGGCCGGAACGGAAGAAAACAGAGCGCGGAGCACGAGCCGTAGATAAGCGAAGGCCGCGTTGTGTTTTCTTCCCCGCCCGTGGGCAGGCAGGACGAGACGGGACCGGACCGGACGTGAGAGACCGAGGAATCCGCGATGGTTTTGAGCGCGCGGCGGAGGAGCACGCCGAGTTGGCGACCGGGACTGCGCGACTCGAGCAGGCCGCTGGCTCGCTGGCTCGCTGCCGCGGCCGGCGCTCGAGAGTCGAGATCCACGGTGCCAGACCGGGCCACGTGAGCTCAAAGCCTTCCACAGTATTTGGAGCGCTCGCTCTCCGAACACTGAACTTGTAAGAAAGATGCTGCTCGATCGGACGAAACAGAAGTTCTCAGTTTTTCACAGGCGCAACTCATCTCCGGCCGCCCATTCCGTCCCCTGCTAGCGGGCCGTGGAAGTCCGGCGTCGCCTCGCCGAGGTTAGGAGGCATGAATAACGACGGGACCGGTACGTGACGAGCGGCGGAGCGACGGCTGAGAGCGAGCTTCAGGTACAGGTACAGGTACGATGGTTCGGCAAGCTTCCCGTTTGGCATTTGCTACGGCCCTGACGCTGAGGTGATCTGGAAGGATAAAGCTTCAGCCTTTGTTTGACGATAAGGAGAGAGAGGGCCAAGGACCAACAAGGGGCGCGGACGACGTCGCCAATCCGTGCTTGCCGTTCGGGTGCGGCCCGGCCATGTGCGGCGACGTCCAGATCCACGGGCCGGATTGGCCGGGGGACGTCTCGCGATTCCAATCCAGCACGCGAGCGCCAGGGAGCGTCCTCGCGCTCGATTTTCCGACCGCGGCCCTGCGTGACTCCCGTCTGTTGCGTGTATAGCATTTCGTGACTTTAATTTCTTTCCTTTCATGAGTCCACGTGATCAAGCAAGGTACATTATCTCTTTTTTTTTCTCTTCACCATTTATCTTTGTCCTCCTCTTTAGACTCGGTGGGAGGGAGCGACACAGGTATTTATTTTCTTTTTTCATTTCTATTTTTTTCCTTCACATTCCATTGACAACTTTTGCATGAAAATCATACTAAAAGATTATACGGAGACTTGTGTTCCGAAATTGTATGATAAATTTGAGCGTAAAAAGTTATACGAGAAATCTTCCAGATAACATCTTTATACAATTTATGCTAAAATATTGTCCTCTGTAAGTTATATTTATAAAAGTATACATTAAGTTATATATGTATCATGAAAGTTGTGCTAAAAATTGTATTTCAAGTTATTACGAAAGAGTTGTATGTAAAAGTTATGTACACCATAAAAAGTTATGATGAGAATTTTTCCTTTTCAGTTGTTCTCTTTTTTTTATGTTCTATTATGTGTTGAAGTTCTCTTGACGACTTTTTTTTATAAAAATTGTTGACTATTTGTACTCAAAAGTTGTATGATGAATTTCATGCGTAAAAAGTTGTATGATGAACTTGTGTAAAAGAATTTGTACGAGAAGTCTCCCTGATAAAGATAACATTCTACAAGTTATGCTAAAAGTTAAGTACAAATTGTACTAAAAAATTATTCCTCAAGTTGCTAGAAAAAAGTTATACGTAAAAGTTATGTATATCATAAAAAATTATGATGATTATTCTCCACTGAAGGCGCGCAAAAATTATACTAAAAATTTATATTTACAAATTATAAATTTCCAAAAATAGAAAAATGCAGAAAAAAACTTTCCAAAAAAGGAAAGATCGCTGCTGTCGGAGATCGCGCGCCAGGAAGCCTCCTGGGGGGCGCGCGCGGACTAGCATGGCCCGGGACGTCTATATGTAGCGCGAGCGAATTTGCGTTGATGCATCGCAGAAGCATCGGGCAGCCTGCAGGCGGACCTCACGGGCCAAAACTCGAGGCCCATTATTGATTCACCAAGTCTCTCACTAGTAAAATGGTCTGATCGTATATTCATCTTCAATAGGCCAACGAGCGCATGAGGCATGATCAACAATCTGAACATAGGGACGAACGGAAATTTAAATTCATTTGAAAAATATTAATATTATATTTTACATAAAATATAGCCCGGATCCATTTCAGATCATTTGAAAGATTTATAAATGTTCCAAAATATTCAAAAAAAATTATATAACAATTTCAGAATGTTTCGATCACTATCCAAAAAAATGTTGTAGTCTTAAAAAAGTTCTGAACCTATTTCAAAATGTTTAAAATATTTCTAAATGTTCCAAAATATTCAAAAGAGTTGTTTAGCATTCCAGATTGTTTTAAACATATATAAATAGGCTCATAACATTTATAAATGTTTCAAACATTTTAGAATGTTTCAAACTGTTCAAAAAAGTTGTAAATCCATTTCAAAATGTTTGAAACATTCAGTCGAAAAAAATGCTTGAAACATTCATAAACATCAGTATATTTAAATACTTCTTTAGTTGGAATAATTTGTTGGTGAAGCGGAAACTACTATAACTCTAAGAGGAACAAATGTTACAAATTCAAGCTATTGTTTCGAAACAAATGAAAATGTTCAGCAAAAGATATTCTAAAAAGCAAATAGAAAACACTTTGTTCTGAAATATTCTAACTAGTTCAGTAGATTGTCCTGTTTTCAGAATGTTCTGGAACTTTCAGTTTATTCCGAAACATTTAGCGTTCTGGGAACATTTCAAAAATGTTCTGGGCAATTTTCAAGATTGTTCTGAAATGTTCAAATTTGTTTTCGGGACGTTACAAAAGTGTTCCAAAACATTCTGACTTGTTTAGTAGATTGTTCTATTTTTGGAATGTTCTGATACTTATAGTTTATTTCGAAACATTCAGATTTGTTCTGGGAACATTTCAAAAATGTTGCGGAACATTATGACGTTTTTAAAATGTTCCGAAACTTTCAGTTTACTCCGAAACATTCAAATTTGTTCTGGGGACAATTCAAGATTGTACTAGAAAATATTCTGGAAAATTTTCAAGATTGTTCAAAAAATGTTCAGATTTGTTTCTGGGACATTTCAAAAGTGTTTCGAAGTATTTAGACGTTTTCAAAAGTGTTCCGAAACATTCTGACTTGCTTAGTAGATTGTCCTATTTTCATAATGTTCCGAAACTTTCAGTTTATTACGAAACATTAAGATTGGTTCTGGGAACATTCAGATTTGTTTTTAAAACATTTCAAAAAATGTTTTAAAATATTAAAACATTTTCAAAAGTGTTCTGAAACATTCTGACTAGTTTAGTAGATTGTCCTATTATCAGAATGTTCCGAAACTTTCAGTTTATGCCGAAAACATTCAGATTTGTTCTGGGAACATTTCAAAATTATTCTGGACAAATTTCAAGATTGTTCCCAAATGTTCCCATTTTTAAGTCATTTTTTAGTTATTTGGAACAATTTGATGATGAAACTAGAACAATTTCAATATCCTTAAAAACATAAATTATTTTGAATCAAATGGAAAAAAAGTTCCACATAAAAAATTAATCCGAATGTATTCTATCAACAATAGAACTTGTTCTGAGAACAAAATAAAATGTTCCGAGAACAAGATAAAATGTTTTGGAGAAATAAATTGTTCTGGAATGAATAAACATATTTTAGAATAATATCATTGAAGTATAGCAGAATAAATTTGACAGCAACTTTGGACAAAGTTGGCTGCTAGCGCAGGAAACCAAAGAAGAAAAAAGAAATCGGCCAATGAAAAAATAGCTGAAGGTACATGGGCGTGATCCGTGGCTCTCCCTCCAGTCCCCTTGTGCGACAGCTCGGCCCCTGATAGCATATGCGATGAATAGAATTGCCCGATTGGCCGTCCCACGAATCATCCCGTTTCGTCGCGATCGCCCCACCCTGACTGAGCGCCGAGCCGCCGAGGCCTTTTTTTTTCCTGTGTCCGGCACACGGTGCGTGCGCCTTGTCTACGAATTGAAAATGCCCGCGCACGCCGCTCCATGGGGCCGAAGTGTGCGGGTAACCGTGTTTCACGGAAGTGTACGGGTAAACTAATATTTTGTTTACCTTTAAAATTTATATTTCAGCAGGGATACAAATTTTTGCCTTGAGTTTGTATAATTTGTCACAGGTGTCAAATTGTTGCCTTGAGTTTGTATAATTTGTCACAGGTGTTTAAATATTTGTTCGGTTGAACAATTTGTTTGGCATGTATAAATTTTTTCTATGATTTTAATACAATTTGTGGCTTCCTACGTGGAGCAACGCAAAATAAAGAAGGCACTGTGCATGGATGATTTCTAAAAATGATACACTAGTTAGGATTGAAAGACATAAGACTATTTATTGATTTTGAAAATTGACAACCACTTTTGTAAAATAAAAAATATGCAAAAAAATATTCATTATAATAAAATTACACCGGTGGAATTAAGAGCATTCCCACTGCTTTTTTTTCATTAAGAAGAAATGCGGTGTAAAGAAACCCTGAAATCCGGTTTTGTCTGCATGCCGCGCGCAGCACCAATTTTGTCAGAACAGCTCGTGGACAATGTGCACCACCGACGAGCTAGTACGTCCCGGCGACCACAACCAGCGAGCCCAGCGCCAGGATCGCCACGATCGCCGCCGCCTCCGCGGCGCGGCGCGGCGGCCCGAACACCCTGACGTAGCAGGCGCACGGTAGAAGCATGCACGCGCCGAGGCTGAGCAGTGACCCCACCAGCGCCATCAGGTACGCGAAGAAGGGCACCGCGAGCGCCACGGCCGCCGTGCTGAGCACCAGCAGCGTCCTCACCGCCACCGGCACGGCCGGACCCGACGAGCCGATCCTGCCCTCGACGGCCGTCGCGATCGGCGTGACCACCACAGCGCGTACTTGGACAGCGGGTTGATCAGCGTGGTGAAGATGGCGATCCTGGAGCTCAGCCGCGCCTCGGGGAGGTTCAGCGTGACCTGGGACTGCACGCCGTCGCCGTACATGAGGTACCCGAGCACGGCCATCGACCCGTACTTGAGCGTGCACAGCACGAAGCATATCGCCAGCATCTGCTTGTCAAGATTCCAGATATGGATTATTGACCGGTGAGTTCTTCATTGCTGTTGCAACGCCATTGTTTTCATCATACCTTCGGGAACCGAGACTTCTCCTTCATGGAGGTGTAGAGCGTCGGGAACACGGCGTGCCCGCAGTAGCAGAAGGTGTACAGCCCGAGCGCCGTGGGGAGGGAGCCCCGCGGGCCGCAGCGCGGCCGTCCCCGGCGCGGAGAACCCGACGCCGTCGACGGCGGCGGCCCAGAGCACGCTGAGCACGACGAGGGCCGACGCGAACACGCCCGTCGCGGAGGCCACAGGCCAGCACGCCGAGGCTGCGCAGCCACGTGGTGGGCACGACCGCGAGCGCGACGAGCACGACGAACAGGCGCCTCCCGGCGAGCGTCGCGGGCCCCAGGCCGACGCTGGCGCCCGGGAAGAGATTGGCGAGGTTGTCCCGGCCCGTCGAGGATGAGGAAGCCGACGGCGACGAGGTAGAGCTCGGCGTGCATGAAGGCCGAGACGAGGAGACGGCCGCCGCGGCCGAAGGCGCGCTCACCGATGTCCGGGTACGTCCGGACGGCGGGGTCGGCGGCCATGCAGCGCTGGAGGAGCAGGCCGGTGTACCAGCAGATGGCGGCCACGGCGGCCAGCTGCGCCAGGCTCAGCCAGCCGCCCTCCGAGAGCGCGTAGGGCACCGACAGCAGCCCAACCCCTGACCAGCAGCGGCGCGCGCCGTCACGTCAAAAAATCAAAAGGGGTTTGTACGAATCGAGAACCAGAGGCAAGTCTGCACGAAGCTGGCGTCGCCGTCGTCGTCGTCCCCGGCCGCGTAGCGCCCGAGGAGCGGCTCGTCGTGGCCCACCGGCACGACGACGTATTCTGGAGGACAGATCGATCTACCAACCGCCATGGCGTATCTCCTTACGCTTCGAAAGGACACTTCGCTTTACGTTTGGCCGCCGGCAGCCCCGCCGCCGTTCTCCAACCCCAACTGCCTGCCAGCCACCGCGTGCTCGAGCGGTGCTCGATCACCTGAAGCTACTGCATGCCAAGCAGTGGGCAGCGATAAACAGGAGGTCGACGCGAAAGTCGAAGCTAGGCCAGCTCTTGCGGTGCAGAGCGTGCTCTTGGCATTCTCTGCCTAGGAACGGAGATGCAGAGATGACAGGTCCGAGCCAGTGGCGGAGGTAGGATTGGGGATAAGAGGGGCTGAATCAATGGAGTTAGAGATTGAGATGGATTTTTAATGGTGAATTAATGTTTTGCTACAGTATTTTGAGTGTAATTATTTGGTTTAGGGGGGGTTGGAGCCCCCCAGCCCCCCTGTGCATCCGCCGCTGGTCCGAGCGACACACCAAGGGAACTTTTGCTTCAACTTTGACAATGGCCACGTGCGGAGTTCTTCCGCTCACGGTTTCCAGGAAAACTGGTGATTGCCTTAGGAACTAGGAAGAGATCGAGCATTGCCATGCAAGTTCGCGTCGATCAGTCTTGGGGGAGAGATGACAGATGAGGATTGGGGGCAGAGCCTCTAAGACAGGACGCAGCGATGTGTGGATTGTTCCGGAGTCGCAGTTGGTCCAACTGACAGTACACGACTGGCAAGCGTTGCGTCAGAAAAAAAATGGACTTGCGTCCCACTACCATCTTTCAAAAAAAAAAAAAGGAAAAAATGGAGCACAATGCACATGATTTTTGTGAGAGCGTAACTGGCAGACAAAAGGCCCGCTGCTGGGTCGTTCAATCTTATCCCCTTCAGGTTTCTGGGAACAAACACTGGTAACAAACGTGTGTTAAGCAAGCCTGGGTTCTCTGCTGGTACGCAAGCGTCTACAGCTCTACAACCTGAACAATGTGATTCTGGTGTGCATATCTTCTGGTGTCCAGGCTTAACCATACTTTTGTGCGTCACAAGTGGGCCATAGTAGTAGGTACCAGTAAGATGAAATTCAGAAGAAGAAATGCCGATGAAAAAGGTTTCTAAGGTGTCAGCTATTTCCACACTGAATCGCTCAGGAATCGAAGTGCAGGGACGCCTTTCAACTCCACATCAAGGAGCGGAGCCTGGATCAGCTTCAAGCCCCTGAGTTCGCGGTCCTCCCTTATCGCACTGAAGGCGCGTGCTTGTTCCTGAAATTAATTGTCAAGTTTCCACACAGACACTTGCACCCTGATTCAAAAGCTGTAGTACAAGCGATGCGCCATTCGAGAGCAAGCCTATATGCCGCACTATATATCCATTCAAAAGCAGTAAACTTTAAGTGCATGGATTCATCCTGTCCATATCAAGTGCTAGAAGACATGGGAAATCTGCTGCGGTTTTGCGAGAATGGAAGAAGTTTGCTTACCCTCCGTTTTGCAGCACAGAATCTGCAGTCGGATGCAGACGGTGGTAGCACTTGATTTACGACAAGCCTTCTTGTGTGTGCACCATACTTCTTTAAAGATGAGTGGAATCTTGATGACTCGCTAACTGCCATCATCTGAGAAAACAAGCACCCACAAGTAAGATTAAGCTGACTCCTCATCTGCAGCTAGCCCCATATTTATTTCATAACCTCATGTCAAGACAGAATTGTTTTTCTTGACTTCGAATCAGACTGTGAATGTACCCAACAACATAATTTATATTTCTCATGGGAGTCCACACATACAGGAGTAAACATGACTCCAGCCAAAATAGCAAAAATGGTGGTAGCAGTGTAAAAAATGGGTGGTAGCTTTTACCGTTGGAATTGTGACAATGATGAATTCCGTTGATCGTGGATCAACCAAAAGCTCATGCACTCTGGCAATCTGCTGCCTTAGTTTCTCTAGCCCCGAAGACTTGAAACAAGGAAGATGATAAGCTTGTAATTTGCTTTAAGCCCACATTAATATAAATAAACTGGGAACTATTGCACACTTACAATTTCTTGCCATTTCTCAAGAGACGATTTGAAGATTGGCATGGATGAAGCGGCATTTACACCCTGAAATTACAATGTGCAGTAAAATGCATTACACATTTGCATAACCAAAAGACTGTTTTCAAGGTCTCAGGAAAACTTTGGGCAAAAAAAGAGAAGAATGCATGTTGCCAGAAAAATTTCCAATTCTGCATCTTGTAGTACTTGCGCCCTTTAACGCTTAGTATCTGCACCACTTCTCTGCTTAAACAATTCGATACCACCAACATGCATTTGCAACAGAAGTATAGTACAGCCTACAGTTATGCCACACTGAGGCAGTCCATTATATTGTGACATTTGACTTTGCTGCATAGAATTTATTGCCATCTATTTCACATCAGCATGTCTACATAGGTATTGGTGAAACAGAACCAACACATTTACTCTGTACTCCAACACCAAATGACTCAAAATAGGGAAACCCAGAAAAATAGATTGGTGTTACAATTTACATACAATCAGACATATATAATTAAATCTCAAAAATAAAACAAATATCCCTAGTCCAAATTACCTAATAATGACAAGAAAAATGAAAAAAAAAGTAACAAGTTCAAACATATACTCATGCAAATGAGTTTTATGAAGATAGCATTGAGTTATAAGAGATAAGATTACTAGTTGCATTAAAGCTCACCTTAATGGCTATACCGAGGAATTTTTCAATCCAATTATTAGCTGACAAAAGCTTAAGTGTATGTCCCTGTGAAATAAATGTTTAGTCAAATAATTGTCGGTGGATGGAGAAAAAAAAAGATGAATAGTATAGTTTGATTGCAAATATTGAGGTGAGCGGGGACGAACAGTGGACGGAGCATCCAGCACTATACGCCTAAATTTATCAGTCCCTTGCAATTCGATTGATTTTATCAGCTGCAGAGGATACGCATCAAGTGATGGGTATTTTGGAAAATGCGTGAGAAAATAATAAATCATGTAAATTTTGATTGATACCTCTGATAGTGCATATGCTTCTTCAAGTCCCGGGGGGAATCTACTCAGCGTCTCATTGAGCATAGACTTTGCAACCATGAAAGGAAAGACAGATGTATGCATAAGTAATGTGATCTAGCAAGAAACTAAAAGAAATAATCTTCTCTTCTTGAGCAAACAAAGGTTTTGTTTGTGGCAATTGACCACTAAACTACAATGCTGAAGACCTGATACAATGATACAAGCTAAAGAACAAAAACAAGCATATGAAACTCCCCTAAAAAAACTTGAGCATCTCCTTACCTCAGGGCACAACTCCAATAAAGAGAAGATCAGTGCTCAATTAATATACACTTAGCCAGAAAAGAACTATAACTTGAAACTTTACAGTTACTACATTCATCTAGTGTTGTGATTTAACAATATATTGGAGGGCCATTAAACAAAAACAACTGGAGAAGGAAAGTGCGAATTTTCTAGGTGGTTTATACCAGATCAGCAAGTGTTCCAAGCCCCATACTTCCCATCAAACTGTTGATAAAAGATCCAACACCTGGTCCCCCCTCTAACTTCACACGGCTAATCTGTAAAAGAACATGTTCCAAACAATATAACAGATAGTTAAAGCGAAAACTACCATCACAAGAAAGAGATCTGTGACCCAGAAAATGCAAATGCATCATCACCCCTTGGGAGCAGTCTGGCCGATAGTGAAATGTTCTGGATCAACTTTGAGCAAAGAAACAAAACTAAGCATTTGTTTTACAGCAACGAGTCACGAAACACATGGTTGTTCCATATGATTTCTAGGGTCATTCAGAAGTAATTTGTCAACATCGTGGAAATGTTAATATCTATAAAAAATGTACTTGAAAGATCCAACCTATTCTTGAATACACAACTTGCACACACTACATTTCCAAAAAAAGACAGCAGTTATATTCATTGGATTTGTTGCTAAAATTATGACTAAAAGTCCAGCAAATGGCCAGTGAGCTAAAAATACGAAATGGGTTACCATCAACACAATCCAAGGTGTTTATTTTCCAACTGGACAGCACCTGCTTAATCACAGTAGCTCAGAGAATAAAGAATAAAGTAGACATTTTTGCATAATTTTCCCTACCTCGGTTGCAAAAAGGGAGTCAAATCCATCAATACGTACAGCTTTGCTGTCGCTCATGTCCTATAAACAGCATAAGCAATACATGTAACAAAGATAATAAAAACTCAATTCAAGTAGCATGTGCACAAGGTAGGCCTTCATATACTTGTTCAAATGAATCACCCAGTGATCGTGTTGGGTTCGTGGAGACGATGAGTGTTGGTTCTCCTTGGTTGGCAAACTTCACAGCAAGTGCCGCTGCCATGCTGGTCTTCCCAACACCGCCCTTGCCTCCAACCACGTAGTACCTTTGCGTAGCATCAAGCATCTCACTGAACCTGCCACTCACATCCACCAGACTGGAACTGCATCTCTCTGTCAAAGGTTTCAGCAGGGGCATAGTCAGCGTTTTCCTTCAAATTCAGGGGGGCCAATCTCGGGTTCTAAATTAGTAAATCATTTCTGAAGCGAGAGTCCCAGGCACGATGAAATTGATGGGACCCCACAAAATCTAATATTTAGAACCTCCCCGCACAATAAAACATTAAAAGACAAGGATTTAGCGGCCACCACCAACTCTTGGTTTCTAATCGCAAAAAAATTAATGAAAAGAGGGGATTTGTAAAGCACCCGAATCGAAAGTCCCGCGCATTGGCTTCCAGGTACATGAACAAGGGATGGGCAAGGGGGCAAACCTTGGAACTTCCGGTGAGACACAAGGGGATCCGCTGCCGCCGGCGTCGAGATCCGGCGGCAGGCAGCGGTGGCAAGTCGCCGGGACGTAGGGTTTAGGAGAGCCGCCATTTTGGTTTTGCCGGTGGTGGGTTTAGCGTTTGGGACTTTGGGTTGCGCCTTTTGGAGCGGTTTTGTGTTTTGCATAATGCGTAACTACTAAACAATTTATAACCTTGGTTAAAGATACGGACATGGGTCAAGATGGCCGAGTTTGTCCGGACTTGTTTAGTTGCAAAATTTAAAATTCCAAAACTATACTATCGAAAAGAAATCTTATGTGCATATAGTATTAAATTTAAATAAAATAAAAAACGAATTGCATACTTTACTTATAAATTGTGAGATGAATCTAATGAGTCTAATTAGACTACGATTAGACACTAAACTGTTACAGTAACTACTACAGTACATATGTGCTAATGAATACTCTATATTTACAGACGAAAATTGTAATTAGTTTTGTGATTAATCTATATTTAACACTTCAAATATGCAATGATTCTATTTCAAAAATTTTACACGCGCAACTAAACAAAGCTTAAGTCGTACCGGCCCAGAAAGGGTATGAGTTCGATTCCGATTCTTGACAATAATTTTTGTCTTTTGTCTTTTTTACTGGAGTGGCCTCTGCCATGAGTGGCAATAGAAAATTATAGTTGGCCAGATGGGCCAGGCCCGCTAGGCCAGCATGGGCACGGCCCCGAGAATGGCCCGGCCCGTGGCCAATCGTGCCGTGCCTGTGCTAGGCGCCGGGCCGTGCCTGAGCCGGCGAAGCGGCCCGCGGCACGGCCCGGGGGCCGGCACGATAAAAGCCCGTTCAACATCCTAATAAAGCCCATCTGACTTACCCTAACTCACTCGTTGCTCAGTTCCTCTACCCACTCCCTCCTCGTGCCGCCGCCCCGGCCGCCGCTGGTCCACCGCCGCGCCCCGGGAGTCCCGGACGCCGCCTCCGCAGCCTCGCGGCGCAGCTCTGCTCGCCCTCCTCGCCTTGGCCGCGGCGGCCGCCACGAGGGCCGGGGCGCCGCCGGCGTGCGAGCTCGTCCTTGCCCGCCTCAACTCCTCCCACCTCCTCCCGCTCTACAGCGCCTGCCAAGGGCCGCCGTCGCCCCCACCCGTCGCCTGCGCCGTGGCCGCCCCCGCGCCCGGTCGTGCTGGCGTGCCCAGGGGCACGGCACGGCACGGCACGCCGGCGCCCTCGTCGGGCCGTGCACGGGCCGGGATACCAGCACAGCGGCGCCGCTGTGCCCCCGGCGTGCCGTGCCTCGCCGTGCCAGTGCCGGCCGTGCTCGGGCCGTGCCGTGCCCGGGCAGCCTAGTTGGCCATCTATACAGAGAATGAACCATTGGGCATCAGGAGAGCCGAGGCTTGTTCTCCGGCAGTTGGTTCGAATGTCACTGCCATTCAAAGTTGCCTGTCGTCACATGGTGTGCTTCTTCAGAGCTGCAAGCTCGTCTGCTCGTCATCAAGAGGAACCAATCCACATCAGGGGTCCTTCCTTGACTACCACCGCTAGTTACACTGATGCATCATGCCCAGATCAGCGCCACGTTCGAAGATCGGCGTGCCCGTAGCTGCTGCCTGCTGCCTTCTCTGAGCGTCATGCCATACTTCATCGTGCAGCCTCAGACGCCCCCATTCCTTGACCCGCGCCCCGGCAGGTCGAGCTCCTGGGCCACAACGCCATCAGCTGCGCGCGTTCGGCCCCGAGCACCGGCGCCGCTCGACTTCCTCCGCGACATCGACGGGAGACGGCGAGACGGTCGCTCCAAATTCCGGCGGGGTGGTCATCAGCACCGACCGAGCGAGGGCCTTGTTGGAATCGCCGCCCGCCACCGAAGCCCCAGAAGCCGGCGGCGGGACCGCGGGCGCCCTCCAGCAGCGCCGTCGCGCGATCCATGCCGTCGAGGCAGGAAAACGACCAAGTCAGAGTGCTTTCATTTAAAACCTGGACCGTTCGTGTTGGATCCGACGGCTGTGAAGGATCAAGGGGGTGGACGGCAGATGAGAGAACACCTGCGTCTGTGCAGGCACGGACGCCGTCGTGGCGCCGGTGGCCGCGGCCACGCACCAGGTACCCTGAGGGACAAGGCCTCGCCGGCTCGCCGCGCGCTCCGGCCAGGCCAGCCGTCGACGTCGCGTTCGCGGATACTGCCCCGCCGGCCCGAGCAGTCGGCCGGGTTCCTGCAGCTGCTCGGCGTCCGACGGCATCACCGCGCGCCACCACGGCTAGCTTGGAGGCGAAAGCAGCGTCGGCCTCGAGCAGCGCGATCACCACGGAGCTTCAGCGCTGCGCCATCCCCCGGCTCCCGAGCCAGGAGACAGCCTCGTCAGATGCCTATGCCTATCATACCGAATCCGGACCGTCCGTGGCCTATCGTACGGACACCAGGGACCCAAGGGGGGGACGGTAAATGAAATACCGTCCACCCCCTGCGCCGCCGCGTCCTCTCTGCTCCGCGCGGGCGGCGCCTCGCAGGGGAAGGGCCGTCGCCGCCTTCCCGCCCAGCCCCCGGCTTGCAGCGACCAAGGGATGCGCCGCCGCAGCAAGGTCCGCGAAGGACGCCGTCACGGTGGCTTTGGTCCCCGCCGAGCAGCCACGCAGACGTGTTGCCACCCCGCCCAGACGCCGCCGCGCGGCGCGCCTCGATGGCCTGCGCCCTGACCAAGACGACGTTCCGACCGAGCGACGACCTCGCCATTGCGGCTGCCCGGTGAGGCCTCGCCAGGAGTTCAAGACGCCATCGGCGGCGCCGCGGCTGGATGCCAAATGCCAGTGCCATCCTGGGTGGGTTGCCCCTTGCCCGTCCATGGACGTGACCCTGTTCGGTTTGGCGACGTGAGTTCCTCTTCCTCCAGGGCGACGGCGTCGTCATATGTTTCTTTCGCCACGCACGAGCTCCCCGGCTCCAAACGCGACGCGAGAGCTGCGATCCTGGCGACCTCCAACCCTGCTGCAGAGGCAACCCAGCGCACTCCAACTCTGATGGCGGAGTCCAACCATGGTCCATGGGGCTCATTGCAGTTTGCTAGTTGCAAACTTGCAACTACAGATTCGTTTCATTTTGCACGAGGAAACAGAATGAAATGCGTCCGTACGAACCCTTTTTACACTGCAGTTAGGTGCAGTTTTATGAACTCTGCTCAGTAGACGTTATCTTCTTGCTGGAAAGATATGCACTAGCTCTCCTAACTATTCTCAAAGACAAAGGAAAAGAAAGAAAATGTGTAGACTGTGAACTTGCAGTTGCAGTGCTATACTGCATCCACATGTGATCGGACTTTTACATCACAGTAACCGTAACTAGGCTTTGCTATGCAACACGGTGTTTGGAAGGGATTATGCACTCGGAAGTTATAAATCCAATACAAATTGTCTGTGCATCTGAATAAACATGCTGACTCGATCAGTCCTAACGAAAGGGTTCAGCCCACTGACAGCAGCAAAATGACAGGCAAAATATCAACAAATCGCCACAGGCATCGAGATAGAATAAAAAAGTCATATATCCCTGTGCCTTTCAACCTCTTCATTTGGCGTGGCCTAAATCCAAACATCACGATGCTCACAAGAAGTTTCACGGATAGACCAACCAGAAAACCACAGCAACTCCCTCAAAAAAAGAAAACCACACCAACTGGCATGAACATTCCCTTTCAAGAGCAACATGACACAAATAATGCCCAGACAGAGAAAATCTGTGGATATATAATTTAGAGTAGCCAACCACAAGGAACATGGAAGACGTCTAGACTTCCAACTCGACAACATGGAAAATTGATCGCAATCTCTAGCTAGATTCAAATTCAGAAACCACCAGCCTAGCATACAGATAGAGATTTTTTTACTAAACATCCATCACCATCGTCCTCCAAAAAGTCCTCAAGGGTGTAGAGAGCTTTGGCTGCCTCATTTTGAAGTTGTCTTCTCCTTGGTCTTTTGGATCTTTAGAACCTTCTTCACGATCTTTTGCTCCTCAACCAGGAAAGCGCGGATGATCCTGTAATATGGGAATGTTAGGAGATGGGGAACGGACAGAAGATATGCAACGCTACTATGCTAGTCAGCATCAACAGATAAAACCATGATAGCATACTAACCTTTCCCTAACAGCCTGACCAGACAGAACACCACCATAAGGACGGTTCACGGTCCTCCTGTTCCTGGATAATCTGGATCTCTTGTACTCAGCAGGCCTTAGGTGAGGTATCTACAAGATATCAAACCAAACATTGGTTACAACTTATATACACGAACAAGTTCGATAACAATACACAGCATGAACCAAATTTGTACCATCAAGCAATGTATTCCTTGCTGGGCATTATTATTACAGTAGCAAGAGACATTCTATGAAACTGCAACTACAAGCTCTACTGCTACAAGAATATTCCCACGACATGTAAAACAGCCAGCATCCTATTACTGCTGCACCAGTGACTGATACAGACATGAGGAAGCAGCAAACAATTAAGTCAATCTGTCATATCAATGCATTATCTGATCACTTTGCAAGTATGTATGACCGGAACAAACGAACAAACAATAAAATTGAAGGATTTAAACACATGGATGTGACCAACTAACATCAGGACATAAAGTCCAAGAAGGCTGGCAACAAAACCATGAGGGGCTACTTCCTATATCCGATACTGTGGATTATGTGTTTGTTGATTACAAAGACACCTTCTCAACAGAAGATTTAAAGACCATAGTTAGCACCACTCCGTTGTTTGTATAACCAACTTGATTTGCATTGGTAACCATGTCTACTACTATTGTAAATCAACACAAATTGAAGCCTCGGTCACCACTGACGCATTCATGAAACACCAGGTGCAATCTATCATTCAGTAAGACAGACCTGGTGCATAGGTTTTCATACCATGTCAAATAGGCCGGTAACTAAAAAATTGGGCACCTGATTCACATTATCACCAAAGACTAATCCAATCCCAGAAAGCTGGTAGGCTAATTCAAAGCCACACTAGCTCTACGGTTTCCAATTGGAAGGGAGAGGGGCGGCTTATTACCCCCTGGATCTTCTTGCCGGTGACCGGGCACTTGGGCCCGCTCGCCCTCTTTTTGGTGTACTGGTACACGAGCCTCCCTCCTGCGGCAGTCGCGTGGCAGTCAGGTACGCGAACGGCGGAGGAACTCGAATCGCAGCAAGGGAAATCGGGGCCGGGCGGAGGGGGATCTCTCACCTGGGGTCTTGACGACCCTGGTCTGGTTGGACTTGGTGGCGTAGCTGTGCCGCTTCCGGTACGTGAGCCGCTGCACCATGGCGTCGACCTCTCTCTCCCCCTCCCTCTCTCAGTCTCTGCTCGGGGCGCGGCGGCGGCGGCGGCTGAAACGCTGGGGCGAGTAAACTTGTTGGGATGAGGCGGGGAGCGGATAAAAGGGAGGGATCCGGAAGCTGACCTAGATCGGACGGCTGCGGATAGCTTGATCCAAGGGTCTGTACGGGTGGCCGCGATAGCTGGGGTTAGATCAACTCCAATCGAACTGCTTGATTTTTTCACCTCCTCTTTTTTCCATCCTATAAGGGACGGATTGAATTAGGCTAGGACCACCCGTCCTCGCGGCCCTCGCTGACATGCACACAACCCAGTTCACCAACTAAATTGTACCCAGAAAACACAACTCTGTAAAGATCAACGCTTCCAAACACTCCTGCCTCCAATCCAACGGCCCTGGATCGTTGGCTTCAACGCGTTGAAGCGGAATCGCGTTGAGCCCGCGCGTCGCCCGCCCCTCTGCCCCCCGCGCCCCGCGTTCGATTTCCTACCAAAAGTAGTGGCGCTTCTTCTTCCTCCCGGCGGGATCCCGCGCGCCGGCTTCCAATTCCAGCGCCCACCTCCGCGGCTCCGCCTCGCCCACAGCCGGCCCCTACGCCGCCTCCGGCCGTCGCGAACCGCACCCTGCGCCGAGTCCGGCCGTGGCCTCCACCCGTGGCCGCCTACGCCTGCGCCTCCTCTGCCCGTGGCCGCGGCGGCCTCCGGGTCCGACGCGGCCGCCTCCTGCGCCGGCCTGAAGCCTCGGGCCTCGCCCGTGGCCGTGTCCGGCCGTGGCCGCGGCCGCCTCCGGGTCCGCCTCCGGGTCCGACGCGTCGCGGAAGGAGGGGGACGGCGACACGAGCGCCGGGGAACCGTGAAGGAGGGGCGGAATGAGGCGCTGGCGAGGGAGGGGCACGGCCGCGAGCAGGTTCGTCCGCCGATGCCGTGGCCCGCAGGCGGGCTCGGCCGCGGCTGCCGGCACGCGCGCGGGTTCGGCCGCCGTCGCCAGCACGCGCGCAGGCGCAGGATCCGACTACCACTCAAAAGGAGGTGCACCCATCGAACGCCCTGAAGAGAGCTGAAGGTGAGTAGATGGGACTTGCTCGATTTCACCTGCAGCGATGTTTTTTTTTTGACTGGATCTGCAGCGATGCTGATTCTTGCTGTTGTGGTAGTGCTGTAGTGATGCCTCCTTTTGAGTGGTAGTTTCCCATGAGTTCTATGGATTTGCCGATCGAAACACAGAGCAGGTAGGCTGGAGCTCCAGTACCAAGACTGCAGACAGGTGAATAGATGATTATGCAAAATACTAACCAACGATTGACTGACTAATAATAGCATATGTTTAGATGTGAAGATATGTACCAAATGTGTGCGTGCCAGTCTGTAGGTTCTGAGTCTAATTGTCTTTTACTTTTTTTTTCTTGCACAAGATAGTTACAATGGTGGCCAATGTTATCGAATTGTTCCGTCATAGACAATGCAAATATTTTGATTGCAATTTGCAATGCTGGATGGAGTGGCAGATTTTATATTCTGCTGACCAAGCATAAGTTTTCAGGTTTTCTATTTTGTATTTAGGAAACTAGCTGGCAGCATCATTTGTATGCATGTTGATTAGTCACCACCTTTCTTAAAGTGTTTCTGTTTCATGTGTCCTGTAGGGCATTCTTCTTGAATAGAGCTGAGAAGAGTCAACTATTTCAGCAGCAAGGCATTACCATAAGCATTGGAGAAGTAACTTCCACAATGAAGCCCATAGTTCGTGAGATATGGCAAATCCCACAAAGAGTAAAGAAGCTAATAGAGCTCTTACCTGATCAAGAGGTACGGTTTCTTTTTCATCTGAACCTGCACATGGGCTGATTTCATTTTGTGTGTGGGTATGAAATGCAACAGTCTATGGTAAGTAATTTAAAAATTAGAGAACTAATTTGCAATGGATCATCATTTGCTTATTGCCTAATAAATCCAGTATATGTATATGCATACAAATGGAATTGGTTCCTCATATGGCGTTCACAGTATGTCTTTTCCTCCTGTTCCAATCAGATTTGTAGAGCACCACTGAGGTGATTGTAAAAAAGAAAGAAACTTTGGGGGCAAGGTAAATCACATAATCAAGCTAACTGCGATTTTCTGGGGCATTGTCTTCTAACAGCATCAAGGTCAAGATCGACGGTAAACTGCAAGGTAGAAGAATCACAAGATGATGCCATGACATGTTATCAAGCTCCAATGGTAAGCTACCATATAAAAGATCAAGTTCTTGCTAACTCCCACGAGCAAAACATGATGCCCACATTGCTATGGACCTGGTTCGCGTTCTCTTACACTACTGGACTCATATGCAGTACTTTATGATTTGATTTGCTCGCAGCGGTAACAAAATTAACTTCCACAGTCTACCAGTGACACCTCAACAAGCTTGCTGCTGCCTAGGTGAGCTCTTCCCTTTTCCTTCCTTTTGGTATATGTCCATGCCTATAGTCTGTTCATGTATACATGGCAATGGTGTTTTTTCAGCTATCCATGGTATTTTTGGTCGGCGCTGGTTGAGATGGGCAACACCTGGGTCATTGTTGCTGTCTATGGCTCTCGAGAGGTGGAGGCCCCTACTCTGATTAGTGTGATTTCACATTCTTATGGGCACATTATGTTTTAGGAAATGCTTCTGAGGGGATGTTCTTATGGGCACAACATGTTTGTGGCATATATTTTTAGGCCAATAATTTGGTGCTTCTGAAATGGAATGTTAATACATGAAACTTTTTCTCTGTTGAAACGTTGTCATTAAGGGTAAGCAAAATGGAGTGCAACTCGTGCCAGCCCTTGTCAAAAGGATGCTGGATAAAGGCATGTTTTTGTTTGGCTACATGAATTTGCTGGGTGTGATGGCAGTGAGAAGCAGGTCAAGGGCTTGACTGCATTGCAGAATAAACGAGTCAAATTTGCCTGTGACAAGTATGTGATTTTTGCCAGTGTGAAGTCAAGCATTAGCATTTGTATTTTCAGTATATTGCACCAAAGAGTACTTAGATTATTGACACAACAACATGAGTTTTTAGTATGGTTTTTTATCCTTGTGTTGGTGTTTCAAGTAATTTGCACCTATGGATACATAAATAAGATTGGTGACATATTTTTCACCTCACTGATGCACACTCAGTGAGACACTGCATTTACACTACTTCATGATTTGCAGTTTACACACTTCCTGTGAGGTTATGATCCTTCCAGTTTTATTTGAACATAATCTCATTAAGATGGACCTTTGCTTCCTCTTAATTTCCTTAAGGCCTGATTCGAGAATTGTTATGCTGTGTTAATGGGTTGGAAATATAACATCATAACTTCAGGGGCAGCTTGATAGCATCAAGAAATTGTCAAAGGAGTATGCTGAAGCCAAAGAATTGGCCCTTGCATGTGCTTGCCCCCTTGTTACCTGTGCCTTACATTTTCTACATGTGTGTACGATTTTGGAACTTTACTTACTAGAGCACTGGTTTGAACCTTCTGCTATCCGCTTACCCTTACTTTCCACCTTGACAGAGGCAGGCCAAACCGTTGACCTTGAAGATGCTGAGCACTTCCTTCAGAGTGATACACTTTTTGGCGACAAGATAGATGAGATCGTCAAAGAATGGGATGCAATTGTGCAATTGAGAGGTGGTAAATCATTCTCTCATTCGGAACAGCTGTAGAACTTGTAATCTAAATTTAATACCTTTGAAAAGTTATTTGGTGATGTGCATCTTTCTGGTATGCTCTAGCATAAACACAAGTGTTATTTAGGTGTTTGTTGATGCGGAGCAACAATTATACAATTATGATTTGTGTTATCCCAAATCTTAGACATGTTTTTTTCAGCCACACTGCATCATGGATATGCCAACATGTTTTTTAATCCGCTGGTAACATGCTTCTCACCATTCTGAGATCCTTCATTTACAGATAGTTCTTAGCATTATATTGCTTTTTACTGATATGATGTATACACGAAATTATCTGATGATTATGGTCAAGTAGGATGTGTGTACAGCTGAATTTAATGTGCCTCCCATTTTTTTGGATTTGATGAATCAGATACCTCTGGATTCTGGTAGTGATACACAAGGTAGCTACTGGATAAGAATATAGCCAAGCAAAGAGCCAGGTTGCTTCTTGCTGTGTGAGTTGCTTGAGAGCGAAGAGAGCAGAAATGAGCTTCTCCATCAGAATAGGAAGAGCGGAAAAGGAAATTTGCTTCCTGCTGTACAAGGTAGCTAGCTCCTGATTTTGTTTTTATACGATCTGCGAGTTCATCTATACTTCTAAAGGCCTGAGAGTATCGTAAGAACATACTGTCTAAATCGAATGAAACATATATATTTTCTCTTTTCATTGTTTTGATGTGTATGGATGAAGTGTCACCCATAGCGATAGCACAGGCAAGCTAACTATCCGAGATAAGAGATGGGCAACCAAATTAACTGGATGACGTGTTCTGTGTCCCATTGCAGGGATGTTGAGGAAGCAAAAGCTGCGGTATGCTTGGATGGGATTCGGCAAAAGCAGAAGCTACAACATGTATTGTTTTGTGTACGTTTGAAATTTACTCGTGGCGTTAGCACGGGCACCTTACTAGTAATATATAGGGAAATTTTCTTTCCAACTTTCAATTTTTAGAGGAGAGCTGCTTCACAAGCTTAATTTTTGTCTTTTCTCTCCCCCCCCACTCCTGTCAGGTGAGGTCAGCTTGTCATTGTCTCATCTCCTTCGTTTCCTTTCCCCTCCCCTCCCCTCGTGCTCCTCTCCCCGTCGCGAGTAGGGAGCCGCCGCCGGCGCCCTCGTGTTGTGGCCAGCAGTGTGAGCCGCCGCCGGCGCCCTCTTTCATCGGAATACAGCAGCGGTCCGCCGCCGGCGCCCTCCTTCATCGGAAAACAGCAGGGTGAGCGTCCGCCAGCGGGGCCAGGGTGAGCGCGCGCGCCCCGTCGGCACCTGGTGACGACGGCCAGCGCCGGCAGCGCGCTGCAGAGCAGTGCCGGGCCGCCCTTCTTGCTCCGCAACGCGGCGGCGGGCCAGCGCCCGTTCCGGCGGCGAGCCGAGGCGCGGACTGCAGAGCAGAGGACCAGCAGTACGCCATTGCCGGGCCGCCCTTCCTGCGCCAGATATTCAGATATTCTTGTTTCCTGCCGCAGCTCCAGCCGGGCCAGCAGAGGATTCAGCTCCTGTACCATTCCAAGAAGCTGCACTGTACCATTCCAGCACACCGGACTTCTATTCGTCCCTGAAAAAAGTGAGCCTTCACACCTCTAACGTTTACCAATTTACCATGAGTATTTCAAATTGAATTCTCTCACTATATAACTGTATTTACTTTGGTAAGGACTATGAGGTGAGAAGAGACTTCATCCTTCAGCTGCTGAAAGATTTTGGCTTTCACATCAGCTTCAATCCACAAGGTTCAGTCTTTGTATTTGCTGAGCTGCCCTCGTCCTGCCAAATTTCTGATGTGAGTTCCTATGCTATGATCCTGAGCTAAATCTGAAACATGAATAGGAGATGCCACTAATATCTGACACTTATGGAATTCGGAACAACTAGTAGTTGGTGCAGGAAATTTATGTGCAGAACATGATATTATAGTACAGGTACTTTTACATGCCTTTTGTATTATTCATTCACGAAGGTTGTCTGAATTTGAGCATTGTTAGACAATAAGGATGTATCAATGTATGTATCAATGATATGTTGCTCATATTTACCAGACAACTTATTTTTCTGTGGGTTATGTGCAGATGGACTCATTGCTCCTGAGGTTGCTTGAAGTTGAAGATGACTCGTCATCGGATGAGGACTATGATGTGGCGGCTATAATGCTCGCTGATCTTGCAAAGAATGAGCAGCCCAAACATGGTGATTCTGTGCAAGGGCATGAGGTGGTTCGTCGAAACAAGCAGAAAGGAGATGCAAAGCTCTTTGATGACTACTTTGCAGAAGAACCTGTGTTTGGTCCGGTTACATTTAGACGGCAGTTTAGAATGTCAAAGGAGTTGTTCTTGCGCATTGCAGGTGCTGTAGAAGCACAATGTCCATATTTTCAGCAAAGGAGGAATGCAGCCGGGGATCTTGGCCATAGTGCTTTGAAGAAGATCACTGCAGCATTGCGCATGCTTGCTTATGGGGTTCCTACTGATTCTCTTGATGAGACACTTTACATCGCAGAGAGCACCATAATTGAGAGCCTAAGGGAGTTTGTCAAAGCTGTGGTTGAGGTTTTTGGGGAGCAATACCTGCGAGCACCAAATGAGGAGGACACCGCAAGACTTATGCAAATGGGTGCCGCTAGAGGCTTCCCTGGGATGCTTGGATGCATAGATTGCATGCACTGGCAGTGGAAGAATTGTCCTACAGCATGGCATGGGCAATTCACCGGGCATTGCCATGATCCTACAATCATTTTGGAAGCAGTCGCATCACATGATCTATGGATTAGGCATGCATACTTTGGGATGCCTGGTTCTCACAATGACATCAATGTCCTCCATAGATCTCCTCTGTTTGCAAGGCTTGCTGCTGGGAAGGCTCCACCTGTGAACTTTCAAGTCAATGGCCATGATTACACTATGGGCTACTATCTCGCAGATGGCATTTATCCCTCATGGTCCATCTTTGTCAAGACAATTAGAAACCCAAGCAATAACAAGACAGCACACTTTGCAAAGGTTCAAGAAGCTGAGTTGATATTCAGTAAATAACAACAGAAACCTAAGATTCAAATAAGATTATTTGAGACTGAATTTAAACCAATACATGGCATCTTCAATCATTCATATGAAATGACTGAATACTGAAATTCTGTTGCAACTACCAGTGAACAACCATTGAGACTGAATTTAAACCAATATATTGGTCTGCACCCTCATTCTGTGCACTTACCAGAACTGAAAGCAGGCAGTGTGTGAAGCTTGAAAAAAACCTGAACAAGTATGCTTGAGCACACAAGCCAACATCCATAACCATGCAGAAACATCATGCTTACAGAAATAACTCATTCATAACCAAGCCAACATCTAGATCGAGCCTGTCAGCTAACAGCATGTCTGAACAGAAAACTAACACAACTAAAGAAGTGAGCCTGTTTGACCACATTAAAGCTCCTTTTTTTCTAGGACCAGTTAAATACAGAAATTTTCAATGTTTCCAGAAAGGTGACCGCGGTGCAACCTCATCAAGTGTCAATGTGTCATGCACATATGATAGAATGAACTATATGTCTGCAATAATTCCATATCATTTTCACTGTTGTAGTATCTCTTGAGTAGAAATGAGAACGCAACTGATATATCATATCTTGCAGACATTCCATCAAACACGTTGTTGGCAACATGAGTGTCTTCCTCGGTGCCACAATTGGGAGCTGCGATGCTTGCCGACGCTGAAGAATTTGTTGTCGGTGTTGAAGCAGAGGCCACCAGAGTTGAAGAAGGCATCTTCTTCTTCGGGCCCGGCTTCTTCCTCGCTGCCTTTGGCAAGCCGGTGGTAGTTTTCTTGGGTTGTCGTGGGGCGTTCGGCCTTGGGGGCACCAAGCTTGTCGCAGCAGGTGGAGCGACCGCCCACGGTGCCCTTGGCCCAAGAAGGGGCGCTGCGCCGGGCATGCCCATGGGCGGCATGGCCGGCGACCCCTCCATGGAGGGCATGCCCATGGGCGACGCAGCCAGCCACCCCTCCATTGGGACCATGCCTATGGCCGCGACCTGGGAGAGGTCGGGCCAGCGCACCGTCCCGGCGGCCTCCAAGGGCGGCGGTCCGGCCTCCATGGGCGGCGGTCTCCACTGAAGCATCGGTGGAGGGGGACGAGACGGGCGGAGGCTTGAGGCTCGTCGGCGGCGGCGGGCGCTGCCCTGGCGGCGCTGGGCGCGGTGGTGCCGGGGAGCGCGGCCCTGGCGGCCCCCGGGAGGCGACGGCGGGGGGCGGTCGGGAGGAAAGGGAGATGCGGTTTGTTCTCTTTCTATTGGGGATTGGAGATGTAATATTGGGGATTGAGAAAAAATAAAGGGGAAAGAGAGATGGAAAATCAATCTGTTGGAGGAGTTTTTTTAGCATCAATTCCCTATATTGAGAAAAAGTGGAAAGGGGATAGGGGAAAATCAAGCTGTTGGAGTTGTTCTTAGCGCTACCAAGTGGAGCACCCTGCTGCCCCTGGCCCACATGTTGTTAGGACATGTTGTTTGCTTTATCTGATTTTGATTATCTGAAGAGAAACGATTTTATGTTAGTGATTTTTTTATTATTTAACATAAATCCTTAAGATAGGCTGGAGATTTACTTCGCGGAAAGCTACTTATTTCAGCTTCATCCCTTAGTTTATTTTAGAGAATCATTTCACAGAATCTGCAGAGAATCACTTCTCTCTAAAAAAACGAGAGAATCAGCTATAAAAACTTTGAATGCACTCTTACTTTTTTGCTGCAGTTCAAGCATGCTTGGAGTGTCATCAAGTAAAATCTCCCAAAATTTATTTCTCCTTCCCGTCGGCTTATTTATTTATATTCTGTTTCAGCTAGCCAGCTAGCCATTTTAAAAGGCATGAATACTTGAAGATATAAGGAAGACCGCATATTTGGTGAGTAAGTTATTGGAGATTGTCGTCTTGGATATTTTTACCAAGAATGGATGAAGAAGCAATAATAAACTTTGCTTTTAATTCCTTCAATGTGTACACTTTTCTCTATTTTGCCAGCTTGTGTGCTAAGAATATTGTAAAAGCTTATCTGTATGTAGTTGCAGAGGCCAAAGAGTCTCCTTTTTCTTAAAAAACGAATGCCACCGAGGTAGCCTTGTAAAAAGGATCGGGATAACGCACGACCTATCGCACGATAGGCCAGCGCGCGACCCCTGTTTCCTCCCGACAGTAGTCCGCGTGCTTGAGGGGGAGGAGAGTGCGCTGCCCCTGCTGTGGCTGCACCCCCCCGGCAAATCTTCTTCTCCTCCGAGATGCAACTCCATGAACGCACCGCATAGCAGCCGCAACCACTACAAACCACCACAGGATCTCGCCTCATGTCCAACCTGCCAAAAAATTGCCTCCTCTTTCTCCTCCTCCTCTTCCTCTCCTTCCTCGCAATCTGCATCCCCCTCATGGTCCCAATCCTCCAATCTGCACCTTCCCTCGTCCTCCTTGGTTCCCTTCTGTGCCTCTAGTCCTCCTCCCTTGATCTGCGTGGGAAAAATGATCTATTCCCCTTCCATATTCGTAAATCTTTTCTAGGTGCTTCGAATTGGAGGTAATTCATCAATAAATCCATCCCCCAACTCTTTTTATTGCTGTTTGACAAAAAAAATTGCTAACAACTTGTGTGCATAGTAATTTGTGTTCTTATTGTTGGAATTCCCCATCTGTGTATAGATTGTTGTCCTGAGATGGCAACTTATATGTATTAAGTTTGTTCTCGTTTGATGACTTGTGTTCATTATTGTAGCAACTTATATACGTGTAGCAATAATAAATATAAGTTGTCCTGGTTATTACTGGAACTTGTGTATTTTATGGTGTAGCAATTTTTTATATTGTTGCATAAAAAATTCAAAACTTCTGTCTAATATTTATCCTTTACAAGTTCAAAATATCTTTTCGGTTTTTTATCAGAATCAACCAATAGGTGCTCTTGCTGTGCCGGATGTAGATCTTGTAAGTCATTCCTTGTTCGAAGAGCAAGATTTTCTTATGGTGCCTTTAGTTCTGGAGTCCCAACAAGTTCTTGATACAACTTTGCCGTCAGTGCGTAGTATCGGTGATGGTCTGCAAGTGCCTAGCAGTAGCTCTCCCCAACAAGTTCTTATATAGTTGCATTTGTTGCAAGTTTAAGAGAGATGGTGTGTCGTGCTGCCACTATTGAAGGTTTGGGGGATCCCAATGTGCAAGAAAGCAAGCTCATCATCCATGAGTTGGGGATCCTAATGTGGCTCAATAGCTTAGTGGTACAAATAGTTTTTTTAAAAAAAAAAATCATACAGTCATAGCTGCAGATAGCAGCTTGTACTGTTTAGTCCTAGCAAGCTATATTAATTATTTCTAGCAACTTGAACTTATTGTGACTAGCAACTTGTTCCAGGCTCGCATGTTGCTGGTGCTTAGATTGAAGACCCACCATTAACAAAAGAAGCAGGAGGGTTTCTTCCGCCAAAGAAAACATCGTGTGGCTATTGTAGTTGTGCTGAACATGCCACATCACCTCGCCCAGCCAAGCCAGCTAGGAAGCATAGAAAAAAAAGCTCTTAGATGGATAACTAAACAGGTTTGCTGCTGCATGGATAATGTGTTAGAAATGCAACCAACAATTTTTTCATTTTTAATTTATTAAACCACGATTGAGCAACTTGATTCTATCCAAAATTTATGATGTGGTAATTTATTAATCCGTAAGTTGTCAGGAACATATGCAAATGTGAGGTACACAAGTTGCTATTTCAAAAAGAAAATACACACATGTTGCTACTTTGACTCATCTATATATTGCACAAGTTGCTAGTGTGCACACAAGATTCCCATATATTACAAAAAAAGATAAAAACATATGTAGGAGCCATGACCATCTTTTTATATTACAGCGGGATACTTCGGTATTTATGATGGTCAAAATCATTCATTACATCATCAAAAATGCATTGCCACCTCCACCCTTCACCCACTCTTCCTCTTGCCTAGTGTTGTGCCATCTTTGCCTTTCCCTTGAAGATGAAAAGCACTCTTATATTATATCTTGTTGGCTGCGCTTTGAACCATTCCACAAGAACTTGCTTCCTTAGCTTTAACTCGTCAAACTCCATCAGATTTGGTACTTGGTAGGTTGCATCCATCCCAATATTCTGTTACAAGCATAATTTGTCATAAAAATAAAACAAGTCATATACCAAAGTTTACACAAACATAAGATGCCATACACATTAGTAGAAAAAAGGAGTAAGTTGTTGTACACATAAGTTTATATACAAATTGTCGGAAAATAAAAGTTGTCACATATTTAAATAAAAATTTGTAAAAAATAGAATCTATTATACGCATGTGTTGCCACACAAATAAGATATAAATTAGTACAAACAAAATCTAATATACACTCATACATATAAAATTGACACAAAATAAAACATAGCAGGAGGGAGCTGTGGAGTATATATAGCCTTGTTTGAATTTTCGTTATGCTGGAACTTGAATCAGCAAGGGATCGATAATTATTTGGCGGAACTATGGCTAGAAATAGAGAAAAATGATGCTCAAGTCAAATCCATATCGTGGCTGTGTGGATTGCTTTTGTAAGCCTAGAGCATGCATCTCTGGCAAATTGATTCATAGCGTTCGGCAGGTTGGATTTTGACAGGTTCAATAGTATTCTGTGAGAGAAAATAAGCCGAAAGAAGCCAAACCGAACAGAGCGATTCTCATCAGTTCGATTTTTCATGAAAAAACCATATTTTTCTTCTTGTTTTATGACACTTAGATTCATTTTTTTTCTAAAAAAACACACAATATCTGCACATTATTACATTAAGAGGAGCATAAAAGTAAAGTGAAAATGGAAGTGAAAAAAGAAGCAAGACCATCCAATAATGAAACGATGGATTTAACTATTTCTTTTTTTTTTGAAACGTAACCGGCAGGAGAGCTGCCTGTTGTATTAAAAAGGAAGGGCCAAAGCCAGAGTACAAAACTAGAACAAGCAACAAAACTTTACACTATACAAAGAGAGGCCCGCATTCGAGCTCGCTAGAGGAAAACTCAAGCTCCACTAATTAGACACGCCAGGTGTTTCGCCCCAGCCAAAATCCAAGCCGAAGCCTCTCCCTTAATCTTCCTTGCCACTGTAAATGAAGGCGCTTCTGTACTGTCAAAGATACGTGCATTACGCTCATTCCAAATCTCCCAGCAAACTAGAATGATAAGAGATTTTAAACCCTTGCGCGAAACTCCTCTTATCGCAGCCATCTTCGACCACCACTCATGGACCGAGTTTGTGCATGTCCAGTTTGCCGGGTGCAGAGACAGATCCCCAATCCAAGATGATAAGGCAGCCCAAATGCGCCTGGTGAACCTGCAGTCGACAGAAAGGTGATTTCCTGTCTCCGGACAGCTACGGCAAAAAGAACATGTTGGGTTATGTGGCCAACCCCATGCGCTCAATCTATCTGCCGTCCAAATTCTATCTTGTACCGCTAGACAGCTAAAAAATTTGCATTTTGGGGGTGCCCAGGCCGACCAAATGATCTGGTTGAAGTTGGTGCTCATTGACCCAAGGAACTGTGCGTAGTAGGCGGAGCTTGTTCAAAACTGGCCCGACTCGTTGAATTCCCAGCAAATTTCATCTTGGATGTGCGGTGTGAGGTTCACCTGTTGGACTATTTTCTAGAGTTGCACAAATTCTATGATGAGTTGCACGGAGAAGGATGAATGTAACAGGTCCAAATCCTTTATCCAAGTGTTTGTAGCGAGTGCTTCATGTAGCATTCTGTTTTTTTCTTGGAGATAGTGTATACTGATGGTGCTAGGTCCCTTGGACGTATGCCCTGCATCCAAGCACTATTCCAAAAGGCTATTTTCTTCCCATTCCCAATTTTGATGGTGGTTGCTGCCGCAAACAGATGCTTATCTGTTTTGTTGCAACGAAGCTCATTGCCGACCCAAGGTTTGCCCTCTGGATTCTAGTCACGCCAAAGCCAACGAAGACTGAGAGCTCTCACAAATTTGCCGAGGTGTACGATACCTAGACCTCCATTCTTCTTCGATCGTGCAGCCCTTGTCCAATTTACCTTGCACTTGGCCCCCGTAGTTCTCTCTGTGCCGGCCCAAAGAAACTGTTTGCGCCTTGCATCAATATCCTGCAAGGTTGCCTTTGGTGCACGTAAAGCCGTCAGGAAGTAAACAACCTGTGAAGTGAGGACCTATTTGACCAGAGTTAACCTTCCAGTGTAGTTCAAATTTCTTCCATTCCAACTGTTAAGCTTTGCCACTGTCTTGTCAAGAAGAGGCTGGAAATCAACCCTCCGCAAGCGCGCCAGTGGTCAGAGGGAGGCCCAAATACTTGATCGGAAAGTGTGCGCTCTTTGCAGCTAACTCAGCTAACACGTGTCTCAAATTTAGACCATTGCAATGTATGGGCACCACTGTAGATTTGTGAAAATTTGTCTTCAGTCCAGTTGCTTCTCCAAATAAAGTGAGTAGCGCTGCAAGGGAGGATACTTCCTTCTTAGCTGGGGCAAGGAAGAGTGCGGCATCATCCGCATACAAGGAGACTCGAATTCCTGGTGCACTGCCTCTTACTTTGCTGAAAATCCCCCTTTCAGTTGCTAGGTTGAGGAGCTTTTGCAAGGGGTCAATAGCAATGACGAATAAAAGCGGTGAGAGGGGGTCGCCTTGACGCAGGCCGCGGCCATGCTGAATTGGCCGGGTTGGAACCCCATTGAGTAGGATTTGTGAGCACGATGTTGATAGTAGGTGTGCAATCATTTCTCTCCATCTAACAGGGAAACCCAGTTTCTGCAGCAAAGTTAGCAGATAATCCCATCGTACGGAGTCGAAAGCCTTGGCAATATCAAGCTTGAAGAAAAGGGTTGGGCTTCGATTTCTATGGAAACGCCTTGCCATATTCCTCACTGCCAGGTAGTTGTCATGTATGCTTCTCTTCTTGATAAAGGTGCTTTGATTCGTTGAAACGATGCTGTTCATGAAAGGGGCAAGGCGCAGAGCAAGTGCCTTTGTGATTATCTGACAAAGGAATGAATCAAGCTAATTGGCCGGAAGTCAGTTATAGCAGCTGCACCCTCTTTTTTTGGCAGCAAAACAATGTTGGCGGAGTTGATAATTTGCAGGCTGGAGCATCGGAGGGAGTGGAAAGAGTTTGCTGCAGCAATGATGACATCTTTTATGATGTCCCAGCACGACTTTAGGAAGGCCCCTGTAAATCCATCCGGCCCCGGTGCTTTGTCGGATGGCATTTGGTTGATTGCATTTTTTAACTCTTCTTCTGTGAATGGTTGATGGCGGGCGTACAAGGAGTGATAGAGTCCGGAACGAAGTTATTCGGGATATGGTCGGGGTGGCACCAATTGAGGAGAAACTTACTCAGCATCGGCTGAGATGGTTTGGACATGTCCAACGAAGGCCTCCTGAGGCGCCGGTGCGTAATGGGGTTCTTGAGCGGGTCGATAATGTAAAGAGGGGTAGAGGTAGACCTAAACTGACGTGGGATGAGTTGGTTAAGAGAGACCTTAAGAATTGGAATATCTCTAAAGAGATAGCTTTGGATAGGAGCGCTTGGAGACTAGCTATCAATGTGCCTGAACCTTGAACTTTTTTCTTTCGGGTTTCATCTCTAGCCTACCCCAACTTGCTTGGGAAAAAATGCTATGTTGTTGTTGTTCTGTGAATGGTGTGTCTAAACCTCTCAGATCATGCTGTGTAATGTCGATGGCATCCCAATTCAAATCAGTGGATCGCTGAGGTGGTCGTCCCATTATTTCGCCGAAGTG
Source organism: Panicum virgatum (assembly GCF_016808335.1). Classification (NCBI taxonomy): domain Eukaryota; kingdom Viridiplantae; phylum Streptophyta; class Magnoliopsida; order Poales; family Poaceae; genus Panicum; species Panicum virgatum. The sequence continues at coordinate 32,871,057 of NC_053151.1, read as the reverse complement.
TGTTTGGGCCACCGCGACCTTCTCATCATGTGTAACTGCCCAGCCTCTCCCATTTTGTAGTCTCTGAATGTAATTTTTCCTTCGTCTTGCATTTGCCCTCCTGTGAAATTTTTTTGTGTTGGCATCACCTAGTTTGAGATTTGTTATTCTTGACACCTGCTTTTTCCTAGCTCTTTCAACTGCCGCTAGGCCCAAGACCCGAACTTTCAGTTTCTTTCTCAACTGTAGTTCTTCTTCGGACAGTTGGCGGTGTTCTTGTGCTGTCTAGCCTTAAAATAATCTCAAGAGCCATATGTAGCTGCAGCTTTGCATCTGAAATAAGCGAGTTACTCCATTTTCTCAGTGCTTTAGCAGTTTCCCCCAATCTGTGATATAGTACGTGAAACGGCTCGTAGTGGTCTGAATTACTTTCCTTCCGCCGCTGCCACCGTTTCATGGAAGCCCGGCAATTTGGTCCAGAAATTCTCAAACTTGAAAGAGCGTGGCCGGCGTGGACCGCTTTGGTTGGAGAGGAGAATTGGACAATGATCTGAAAGAGAAGTGGACAGAGCGTGTAGTACATGCTTGTCGAAAACTGTATCCCACTCGGCATTGCAGTATACATGATCTAACTTTGCCAAGCTGGGATTTGTCCTCTCATTGCTCCAGGTAAACTTGCGATTTTGTAGGCTGATTTCTTTAAGTTCACAGTCGTCAAGCGTGTCGCGGAATTGTCTCATGAGCCTGCGATTTAAAATGCGGTTATTCTTGTCGCTTGCCTTCAAAATCAAATTGAAGTCTCCTAGGATTAGCCATTGAATTCCTCCTGCCGGTTTGGCGTTGGATAGCTCCTGGAGGAAAGCTTGTTTCCTTGTACACCTAGATGGCCCATAGACAGTAGTGAGGAGGAAGGAAATTGCATTCTCCCGCAGTTTGACCGTAGCAGAAATAAGAAATTCCCCAATGACAACATCACATAAGTCAGCAAAGTTATCATCCCAAAGCAAAAGAATCCCACCACGTGTGCCACTAGGCCCACTTGCAGGCTTGTAAATGAAGCTATTGAGGCGATGGCCTCCCAGGTAGGAGGCTGTGAACTGGTCAATAGTGCTCAGCTTTGTTTCCTGTAAATAAAAATTAAGTATTTCACATTACGTAGCTAAACGTGGGATTAGAAACTTGAACACTGCCATGGTCAACTGTTATTTGAGTACGGGACTTATCGCACATCATGAATGGGACGTTCTTCTTCATGAGAATGACCATAACTGTTGATTTATAACTTCCATCGTAGCAAGCATACGGAACTACGGAAGCAGAAAATAGCAGGAGCTCATGTAACAGTAACAGCAAACAGGTCACATGTTCTGTAGTCTAACATCAAATAGTATCTTAGTGGATACAATGAATAACTTGAGAAACTCAGCTGGTATGAACTCTCAAGTTGCACCTCACAGCTTGTCCTGAGCACCCACTGGGAAGCATTTGCGCAATACAAGTGTCCGAGTTTAGGATTCAGAAGGTGCAAAAGCCCAAAAATAATACATCGAAGAAAGTATACCATCACACTCTAGGGCAAGGAGCCTACAAGCTCACTAAATCAAAATGAGACAAGATGGAGCAGGATCTGCTTGACAGAGGTATCACACCTGCGACCATAAACTGGCCTGAACGGTCAAGGACCTAGTTTTATGATCATGGCGGAAGCTTGGACCCAATGACTGGGGCCTGCAGTTATGGCCAAAAAATTTAGCGCGCATCCCAGATACTATAGGAGGCCATACAAGCAGTTGCCCAGGGAACATTCCAGCCTGATAGAGAAAGGGATAAGTTGACTTACGCCCTTGAGAATCCTGAACATCCTGGGCACACATGAGGCAAAGTCTTGGTTCCATGGAAGTATGGGTTCAGGGATTACACAGAATTATATAGAAATCAGCAAAGAAGAAAGAATGAGAAGCGAGAGCACTTGCGAAGGCTAGAGGAACAGGTCCTCTCACATGATGCAAGACTGGCGGATGAGGTTCAACGCGCAGTGGCCTTAGCAATGACCACCAACAGCAAGCACATGCAGCGCCTCTAGAGCCTAATGTCACCACAGATCTATCTCAGCGGAAAAGCAACTGCGCTTAAACTGACGTCCCTGTCGATACGAAGGCAATCCCCGCAGTTGAAGCGACGGCCCAGCAGCGCTATCTAGTGGATGAAATCACCCAGCGAACACCTTGTGACCTGCAGAGTGCCGTCAAGAACTTAACGTTCATGGTTGCGTACGGTACCGCTATGCCAACCCAACCAGGCGACATGCACCATGGGCAGGAGATTCCGTCTGGATACGCAAGAGTCGGCGTGGAGTAGGAGTGCGAGGGTTGGGGGACGCTCGAGCTTGATATTCCTGGAGGCGACGGGGAGAGGACACTAGCAGAGGCCATTCATAGCTACATCCTATGGGATAAGCTCTACATCATCCTCAAGTCCGATGATCGGACAACAAGGCTGGCATCTCCGCAACCCTCTCAAAGGGCACCACCGTCTCTACGAGATTCACCGGAACATTCTCCATCACCATCATCTCATGGGCAGCCGATGAACACTCAAGCGTCACCGTCGCCTCCATGCTCACCTCCACTGCCACCGTCAAAGAAGCAAAAACTGCCACCGAAGAAGCAAGCATTGGTTAAGGAGCCTCCGAAGAAGAAGCAACCGAAGAAAAAAACAAAGGAGACTCGTATTAAAGAATGCGAGAAGGGCACTGCTGAAAGGGTTAAGAGCTCTTAAAACCGAAGAAGCCAGAGAAGAAGGAAAAACAAATAAATCCAGCAGATTAGAAATTTTTTATTCAAATGTCCGAAGCAAATAAGAAAAAATTCATTCCGCCAGAACGGCCTTCAGACTACGACTGGTAGATTATGAAGTCTTATGATAAGAAGAAGAAATCAAAGTCGTCGTCATCCGAGGTTCCACAGTTCGGAGCCCAAAAGAAGCAATCAATAGAGCCCCTCAGACTGCAACAGCCGGAAAAACAAGACTTAATTGCTTTTTTGCAAGGAAAAAGTCCATTTTTAACCCCTCAACTATTGGGTTTGTCCAACTTTAACCCCCAACTACAAAACCAGCCACAATAGACACCCTAAGTTGTAATACCGTGCAACTTTGGCACCCGGGCTCGTTTTCAGTGGTTTTGAGGTGACGTGGTGGCGGTTTTGGACACGTGGCGCTGAGGTGGCCGTCAGGTGGGGCCTGAGGCCCACGTGCCATAGTGGGGGGGGAGAGAGGGAGAGACTCAAAGAGAGGGAGCAGAGCATGTTGCCTCCTCGCGCGCGCCGCCCCTGCGGCCGACGAGGCCCCGCCATGCTCGCCGAACGCCGCGCGCCGCCGATGATGGCCGCCACCTCCCTCCTCGAGGCCACGCGCCTCCTTCCTCCCTGCTCCCGCGCCCGCCCCCCTCCCGCCCCGCCCCGGCCTCCTCCTCCTCCTCCTCCTCCTCAGGCCCGTGCGCCTACCCGCCCTCCGCGCCCACCGCCGCCTCCCGCCACCCGCCACGAGGCAGGAGGAAGGCGAGCTGGCGCGTACCCAGCCGCTCATCGCCCTCAACGCGCTCAGGAGGTCCGTGCTCAACGCGCTCGCGGTGCTCAAGCAGCCTGCGCTCGCGTTCCTCCTGGCCGGCGCGCTGCTCGCCGCGGCGGCGTCCGCCGGGCCGCACGCTGTGGCGCTGGCCGCCTCGGGCGGGCGCGTCGGCGGGTCCTCCTCCTCGCGCTCCTCCCCGGTCTGTCCGGCAGCAGTGGCAGCGGGCTTGGGGTCCGCCACGGTAGGAGTGCTGGGCTTGAGGGCGTCCACGCCGCGCCGCGCTCGCTGCTGGCACGCGCACGCTCCGCCGCGGCATGCTCTGGTGTGGGTGCGAACCAAGGCGGTGAAGGGGAAGGACGCCTGTATTGGGCGCACCTAGATCATGTCCTCTTGCCGCCGCCGACCGCCGAGGCGCCGCCCAAGATGGCCAGGCTTGCTGCGTGCTCTGCAGCAGGGGCCTGGGGCCCAGCGGCGCGGTAGCCAGCAGCACTGCCAGGCGCGGTGGCGCACGGGCGTGTGCAGGACGCGTGGCGGCGGCGCGTACGACGGCGTGCAGGAGGAGGACCAGGTGCGGGCGCTCAGGCTTGCACACGGCTGGAGGCGCGCGACGCTCGGGAGCAGGAGCAGAGGCCGGGCAGACCGGGGAGGAGCTACAGGAGCCGGCCTCGACGGCGGTGGCGCGAGCGTGCGGGCGGCGGACGCGGCGGCGGCGGCAATGGCTCTGCTCTGCTCTCTCTCTCTCTGAGTCTCTCCCTCTATCCGCCACGTCAGCGCCACGTGTCCAAAACCGCCGCCACATCAGCGCAAAACCACTGAAAATGAGCACAGGTGCCAAAGTTGCACGGTATTACAACTTAGGGTGTCCATTGTGTCCGGTTTCGTAGTTGGGGGTTAAAGTTGGACAAACCCAATAATTAAGGGGTCAAAAATAGACTTATTCCTTTTTGCAAACATCGAAGCTCACGACGGCTGAGGTTGCAGGGCAAACGAAAATTCCAATGGCCAAAGTGACTAGATGTCACTATGAGCTGGGGAAGTTTCTTGTCCCCTCCCCCCACTCCCTCCCCAAATCGTGGCTGCGCTGCCAACGCAAACGCAAAGGCTACATGACCTGTACATGCTTGCGATGTCGCAATGCGTCTTCATGCAGGGCACAAAGATTAAAGATGAAGAGTTCCTTTGTGGGGAGGCCATTATATGGATAAATTGGGAAGAAGTGTACTAACTATACCATCAGGATGCCCTCGACATCTCTATGCTCGTCTTATGGGTTCTGTAAGTGGTGTTCTTTAAGTTTTACGTCGTTAACAAATATAAGTAACGTATATTATTGCAGGACCTCAATCTTCTGATCTCTTGTTCTATTTTGTATCATGTAGATGGAGACTCAAACTTGCAGAAAAAGGGTACTCCCACCTCGGCTTCGTTGACCCAATCGTTGTGAATTGCAAGAATCTACGTGAGAAACCTGATGAAATATTCCGAAGCTTATACAAGTACATATCTGTTCATCACGACAAGTAGAAAATATTGTTTCCGTACAACTTTGCGTGAGTGTTTTCTGCCGTGTAACTCTTTCTAATTCCGTATAATTGAGTATAGACTAAACCCTAACAACGACCACCTCCATATAATCTTGTAGTGATCACTGGATACTGATTGTCATACTTCCTAACATGAGCTTAGTGATAGTTATGGATTTATTGAGGAGAGATCCAGGCCAATACAAAGACATGCGTGACATGTTGAAAAACTAATTCTAGTACTACTCCCTCAATCACCATTACTTTGAAATCATTCATTACTTCAATTTAATTGTTCTCAATCACGTGCACGATTTGGAATAAATTCGTTAAAAACCATAAAGGTAATTTCAGAACGAACTAAAATGGAAGACAGACTTTCTAGTACATACGAGATGCTGCTTTGTACATTTCAATACTTTTATTATATATTCATATAGATACCTGATGACTTCTTTTATCTTAAAGTGTCGGAGGCAGGCACAAGGCAATAATTTATGCGGATACTATGTTTGCGAGAACATTCATGCTATGAGAGGTCCTTGGGAGGCATATGCTGATTGAGAGCTAGAAGTAAGTAAAAACCTTTGTCAATGTTTGAACTCATTTTGAAAAGAGTTGCAATTAATATTTCCACTTTTGCGCGCGCCACACACACACACATAGATATTTGTCTATATAATTTGTCCTGAATAATTTCCATACGTAAAGGAATTCACACATATATATATAATTGAAATGAAAAGTATAATTGAATTGAAATGAAAAAGAAATGAGAAAAGGATGACAGGAAAAAGAAAAAGGACCTTTGGTCCCGGTTGTTAACACCAACCAGGACCAAAGGGTGCTCCCGCCACGTGGGCGGTGGCAGACCCTTTGATTCCGGTTGCCAGACCCGGGACAAAAAAAAAACCCCTTTTGTCCCGACCTAGCAGTCCCGGTTGGGAAACCAGGACAACAGGAGTTTTCCAACCGAGACAAATTGAGGGTTCTGTAGTAGTGACCAATGCCTCATATGCAATACTACATCGTAATCTTCCAGACGAAATTAATTGTCCTCTGGAAACCATCCCATCCAAGGTGTGTATGGAAAAGACTCTTCTATAAATGGCTGAATGCCCACCTCTGTTCCATAATTTGTTGGATGGAGGTTGCCCAAGTCTTGAATCTTTGAGCTATTTAAGTGGTAGGCCAATCCTCTTCTCAACGTATGACTCAAGAAGATAACCTCCTTAAGGGTGAAATCCAAGAAAATCAATATAACCACCAGAGTTATAGCTGCCCCACCTTTCAAGAAAATTAATATAACCACCAGAGTTATACTTGCCCCTACTGTTGCTCTCAATAACATTATCATTGTCTGAGTCCCATTCAAACCTGTCCTCTTCCACTGCCTCATTGTTACCATCTTCATACTCAAATCCCTGCTCCTGATTGTTAATATCTTGTAAAGTCCAGGGTCCAGGCCCGTCAATTATTTGACATGGCTCAATACTACACGAATCCTTGAATACCCACTCCATTTTGCCACTCGATTCATCAAGAATATATATCACAAAATGGGATGTCAAGTGATGCACAGCACAGTACACCCCTTTCACTGATTTTCCCAAATAAAGATTTGTGTATGACATCCCCTCGTAATCTAAAGGTGGCTTGATTACTTGATATTTCCCATTGGATAATGATATTCTACAAGAATCAAATATTTGAGAAATATTAATAAACGACTTTTGAATTTTCATTTCATTACTAGGTACAAAGATGAATGCCAATGCCAATGAAGTGAGTATTTACCTCATAACAAACTTGTTTTGGCAATATACATAAAGTACTCCCCGCCAAGAGACAGAAGTGTCTGGAACATATGGGTGATCCAAAAGCATGTCAGCAACATTCCCTGCAGCCTCCCCTTCTCAAACAAATGACCTCTCCTCCCACACCTTTGTCCTTGATGAGAACACATTCAGGATGCAAGGCGATGGTGGCCAATCTAATTCCTCTATTGCAGGGTCTAACTTGTCATCTGAATTCAACATGTTATACCTCACATTGGGTTGTTGGATCTTAGGGATCATGAATACCTCATAATGCGGTGACAATGTGGGGTCGAAGACAAGGTACTTCCTGTGGAAAAAGTGCTCTACGACCATATTTGGGCTTGGGCATGGGGGCAGTGGCGCCGACTGTCGTGTGGCTGGGTTAACCACATACTTGTGAAATAAGAGAAGCCCATTGCAGTGGCCTATGATGCGGGAGCTGAGAGGCAAATAGTCAAAGTTGCCAGATACCATTGGGCCTTTTGAGGGGCGGGAGAAGAACTCTGACATACTTAACTCATTAAAGTTAATGAAGATTCCACACAACGACCGTGGGAGGAGGTCCATACGCAGCAGGTTGTGGGCATCAATGATGGTACACCAGGCCTTGCAGACGCAACGGGATATGGCAAGGTAGCATGGTGCGAGAAGGTGGATGATGTTGGTGAGTACATCTTCAGGTAGCAGGTTTTCCATGCCCTCTGTTGTTCCAAATTCTCTTAAGATGGCCACTTATTCCTTCATATCCACACAAGCCCCACTTCTATCTGCACTGTGAAAATAAAATAAAAAAAATCAATTTTTCTCAGAAACAAGTAAAAGAGAATGAAATAAGCATCGATGAGATGGAGTGTGGGTGTTGTGGTGGAGGATTCAATAAAGTGTGTTCATTGTTCACCCATATGTGATCACTGAAAATTGGCAGCTATTTGTGCAGTCCTTACTACTAATATGCTAGGGGCTCAATCCCCTGTTTGAGCTAAGTAACTGTAACAGCATGATTTCATGATAAATCCATACTAAATACTTTCTATATGATGTGAGTTATCATATCAAACGTAGAGATGAGATTGTAGAATCATGATTCAATTATCTGATCATGTTAGCCTAAAACAATTCCACGCAGCGTCATGGTAGTTGTAGAATCATGATTCAATTATCTGATCAAAATATGGGTGTTAAGCTGTCAATTATTGTAGCTCTTGTGAAACTTTCTTTCTCATTAGCTGTACATAATGTTTGTTCATATGGTATTTCTATACCAGTTCAAAGTATTAGTGACAAAATAATCGAACCAGTGGTTCAACAGGTTCTAAACTGTTGGACCAGTGAACCGACGGCCTAACCGGTTCAATCTCCGGTCCGGTCCGGTCCTAATAACTATGCTGTGGTATAGAAGAGAGTAAGAGACAATAGAGTACCGTATATTCATAGGCTTCCACTCCTGCCGTGGATGTTAGCTATGCCACTGGGGTCACTACAGAACCCAGGAGCAGAACAGCAGAACCACTGACCTCTCAGGACACTGATAACAACCACCAGAAGCACTTGCCAAACATCAGCAAAGATGTGCTTCTTGGCCGGATCGGATCCAGCACGGATATGGACACGCGAACACGGCATTTTTCCAAAAAAAAAACGTGGATACGTTTCATCACATTTTTTAAATAAATAAATAACAGTTAAAACAAGTATACAGTTGATTGATCGTCTCTGCGGACCTAATCAACAATCGGCAGATTGGGGGAAGATCATGGAGGACCGAAGGAGCAAGGAAAAACAAACAAGAAGGGGGTGTTTAGGACCGAAGGACCTATTCAAGAACCGAATCGAAGAACAAGATTAAAAAGACTAGATCGATAGAGGTTAGGGCCGCCGGCCGCCGAACAAGTCGAAGGGGAAGGAACTCACTGGAGGTCGCCGGGCTGCTGCTGAGTCACCACCGCAGGCGTGGCACTGTGGCAGAGCCGCAGAGCACCCTTGTAGCCTTGCAGGCACGTCGGAGCTGTAGATCGTCGCGGGTGTGCCGGTGATGGAGGTCCTTCGCCGGCGGGCCGCGGCACAGGTGCGTCCTCCGGCGGCGGTAGTGCGGGCGGGGTGGCAGGCACGTGGGTGGCGGCGCAGTGGGCTTGTTTGGTTAACTGGAATTGCAGGAATAATAAAACTTTAACCGCTAATTATGGTGTTTCAGTTTAAAAAACCAACTCCAGAATGAAGTACTTTAGCATGAGACTAATCTAATGAGATTTTTGACCGCGTGATTAAAAATGGTTATTATAGTATTACTGTGGGTAATCATCAATTAATTATTATTATTAGATTTGTTGTGAAAGGTTACATCTATCATTGAAAAAGTTTAACAAATAGATTTCATTGAGACTTTTATGTGGAGTCTAGAAGATGCATTCTAGATTCCTTTCTAGAAAACCAAACACAGCCAATGCGTCCGGGTCGGGTAGGGGGAGCAGGGCAGAGCAGGGTCGGATAGAGAGAGCGGGGGTGTTGTTGGGTTGGACAGTAGTCTGGAAATAAAAATATAGGAATGGAAGAAAAAGGAAGGAATAGAAGGGTGGATGATAAAACAGAGGTTTGGAAAAACATTAGAATTTCAAAGGAATTGATTGATGTTTGGAGTTCAAATGATTTAGGGAACTTTGGAAGGGATGATCAGAACCCTAATTTGCTTAGAATTATGTGTGTACAGTAATTTTTCATCGCAAGTCACCGGCTAGTGAACTCGATCATTGGACGATGCATTTGTTTTCTTTTATAAGCCCATAACATAACAATATGCACCCAGTCTAAATAGTTATTTCTTATCTGGTGATACATCACATATCTACCATATACAACAAAGTTCTTTATTTTTTTTTCAGAAGACCTTCACAGAGCATGCTGAAAATTCAGTTGTTCTTGTGACAAGCCCGTGGCCCTCACCAAATACTGTCTTTTCCCAGGTCACTCCAGACATTTCGCAATCAATTTATTTATTTATCAACATCATGTACTCTGGTGTTTGCCCATGGGATTTTCTGGAGAAGTGCTGTGTCACAATCTGCCTCACCAACCTCTGCACCGTTATTAGTAGTTTGGCACGAACCAACCTACAACTATGAATCAACAAATGCACTCCAACAATTCACATTAACTGTTTGTTCTACCAGGATGTGGTCAGTGTAAAACAATTGCTTTTTTAGTGCCAAGAAGTGCTGGATACTATGTGGGGATGCTAGCAGGATGCCCACTGATTCCATCAACTATACGTATATCAGCTTCTCAGTTTTTGTAAACATATACTCAGAAGTTGTTTTCAGGAAGCATGTGTAAGAAATTCCTGACGCGGACCCATTTTAAGTATTGAATCAACTGCTCATCATTCCATTCCTAGACCTAACTGTACTATCACACTGAGTGAAACATACCTTACAGATACTCTGAAATTTGTAGCCTGAAAATATTAAACAAATCATCATGACAATAGCCAAATCAAGCATCATTGAACCCCCATGTATTTTTTATACAAACAAAATCAAAACCGGTAAATTATTGAGCATTATGTTGGGAGTTGAAGTTCTGAAGGAGGGAATTATTTGGTGAGTGGGCAATGGTCAAGGCATCAAGAGGTGACACGTAGGCCGATCACTCCAAAAGGCCGAACTTTGCTGAGAAGAGTTGCAGACCTGATCGCCCCAGCCTCTGAAAAATGGGACGACCAGCTTCTGAACTAGACTTTCTGGGAAGAGGATGTCAAAATTATCAAGCCCCTGCCGATCCATGTGGAGCTGGAAGATATTGTGGGTTGGCATTATGATAGCAAAGGGAAATTTTCAGTTAAATCGGCATACATGGCCCAATTTGCTAGCATGCCGGGAGGAGCTGGCACAAGCCAGGGCGATGATCCCTTCTGGAGAAAACTATGTGGGGTATCCAATATCAGCTGAAGATCAAACATTTCCTGTGGAGGATGTGCAATAACACACTGGCTGTAACTGTAAGGGCTATACTGAAACGGAGGGGAATGAAGCTAGATACACGCTGCTGCATGTGTGGGTGGCTTGATGAGGATGGTGCACACCTGATGTTGAGATGCAAGGAGGTCAAGGAACTTTGGCGCGAGCTCAACCTGGAGGATGTCCGGCTCGACCTGATAGAGGAATGCTCCCCAATCAGGGAAAAACTTACCGGCGGTAAGTCATTTACCGGGTGTTACCGGTAACGGTAAATCACCGAAAACCGCCAGTTTACCGGATATACCGGCCGGTAAAAGAATTCAAATTTGAAATCACGGTTTACCGGCTATACCGACCGGTTTCTGTTGTATTTTCGGTGGAATTCTCTGCGTAAGTACCGAAAAATGTTGACCACGGTAGAAAATAACAATTTGTGTTCAGAGAAATTGACCTTAGCAATGGTCCAATTTTGAGCAGAGGCTACGCGCGAGCTGCCTGCTGCGGTGCCGCGGTCGCCGTGCGCCCGTGCCCGGTGTCGCAGTGCCGCCCTACGCCACTGCCCGCTGCTGCTGCGCCGCGCCGCTGCAGGCCGCCCCGGCGCTCCGCTCTCGTCTCCCCGCGCGGCAGCCGCGGCTGGCTTCAGCTCCGACCCGCCGCCCGCGACGGCCGCTGCTCAGCTGCCCTGTGCCCTCCTCGTGCCGTGCGCGCCCCGCCAAGCCTGCCCACCAGCAAGACACCGCCGCTTGCAGCCTGCTTGCCTAGCGCCCCGGTGGCCGGCCGCCACCCCTAGCTCCTGCTGCTGCCGTTGCCGCCGGGTAGGGTTCGAGAAATGGAGGGAGCGGCCGGCAGCGGCACCGGCGCCCGCGCCCGCCCGGAAACCGCTTCTGCCGGTCGGAAACCGCCTCCAGGAGCGTGGAAACTGGTGGGATCCAGTCGGAAATCGCCGGGAGACAAGGAGGGAGCAGCTCGGGCGTGGGAGGAGGAGAAATGGGGAGGATGGCCGGCAGCTCGGGGTGTGCAAATGGATAAGGTGAGTGCTACAACAGTAAAATGTCCGTTTCTTTTTTTTTACACAACATATGAGGTTACATTTCAAAAAAATATTAGTCCAAAATGCTCATAAAAATGTCTAGTTTTTTATCAGATTTTTATCCTATTATATATATTTTTTTTGAAATTTTCAAATTTAAAACCGGTAAATGCGAAATTACACCGAAATTCGTTTCTCGAACACAACCGGTAACGGTAAATTTCCCGGTAAACCGGATTTACCGTCCGAAATTTTTTTCCATGTCCCCAATACAAATAATGATAAAGATCCTGAAACTTCCAGAGGAGCAACAAATGACTGTGGTTACGTTATTGTGGCTCTGGTGGAATGAGAGGAACAAATGGTGTATGCTGTGGCGGCCCGCGCTGATAGCATGACTGACCCAGCTCTGTTGTCGGATGTTCATCAGGGGGAGAAGTGGAGCAAGCCGACTGAAGGCAAACTGAAGATTGATGTTGACGGCGCATTTTCTCAGCTAACTGGTGCGGACGGCTGAGGGTATGTGATTAGAGATGGCCAAGGGGTTGTGCGAAATGCGGGTGCAGGCAGCGAAGAAGCATTACAGAGCGCCTTCCACGCAGAGCCACTTGCATGCAGGGAGGATCTCAGGGCAGTAGCCAGTTTGGGGATGGCCAATGTTGTGATGGAGTCGGACGAGTTAATGGTGAAGGCAGCAATCGAAGGGGAAGACTATAGACTCTCCGCTATGGGGGGCATTGTCACAGAGATCAAAATACTGAAGGCTATGGAGTTTGCATCCTGTGAATATTTTTTATTGTTCGCGAACTTGTAATAGGCTAGCGCATGAACTTGCTGCCTTGGGATGTAATTTACCAGGTGGAAACTTTTACCATCTGGGACTCTGTACCTCAAACTCTTGAGGGTTTGGTGTCCACTGTCCAGCGATTTAGCTGTGACAGAAGAGTAATAGAGTTCTCTTCATATAAAAAAACTGCGCGTGTCCTACTCCTATGAACTTTTATTTGGAGCTCGGTTACACATTCGCCAAGCAACTCAAGCTAGACACGAGGTTACATACAATGCAAGAGGTGGATCTCAACGTGCCCACTCGTCTTTGATTGGCATGATGCATTCTCTGTACAAGCTAGTATTACATTTTGTGGCAAAATCGTTTGCACACCCTAGGCAGAAGAGCTCTTGAAGCCTTAGAGATAAAAAAACGAGTGCTAAATGGGGGCGGGGGGGGGGGGGGGGGGGCGGGGGGATCGAGAGGGAAAAAGTTCGAGAAGAGAAAAAAAATCAGAAGAAAACCAAGAGAATCGACACTTGGAAGCTCTGGTGTCGACGAGGGGCAGCGATCAGCACTTGTTGTGTATGGGGTCGGAGCCTCTCCGGACCCGGCGCTTGCTCATCCTGTCGGGGTCGAACACCGCGGAGGCGGGGGACCCGCCGCCCGCCGCGGCCTCCCCGCTGGACGCGTCGAGCCTGGCGCGCGCGCCGCTAGCAGCAGCGGCAGTGCGGCCGCCGCTCCTCCTTGGTCGTCGCTGCTCTGGCGGCAAGGCGCCCCGGTCTCCGTCTCCCGTCCGGCCGGCGGCGGGAGCGGCCGCCGGCACCGGGACGCCGCGGACCTCGGTAGGGCCGGAGCTCAGGAGCGCGGCGAGGACAAGAACCGCCAGCGCCGCGAGGCTAAGGACTCCCATTCTCTCCTCGATCGAACTCACTCCTGCAACAACCGGCGGCCGGGGGCGATGGATGCTCCAAGCGGATTGCTAGCTGCGGCGCGCTACTGCATGCCGGAGCCTAGCCTCGCGACATGAGAACAATGGCGATGCGGAAGGAAAGCTCCGGCTACCGTACCGTGGCATGCATCTCCGCTAAGCTGTTCCACAATGCCCCGCCGCCGCCGTGCGCGCTTTTACTCCGGTGATATAGGGGGCGTCCAGTGTCCTCTCGTCTAGGCCGGCGTCTGTACGAGCGACGGGGTGAGGAGGTGGAGATCTCGGCCGGTCCAAAAGCGTAAAGCCCAAAGGGATGAACACCCATCAAGGCAACACGCTACTTTTATTTTTGGTTCCTTGGTAGTTCGTACTATACTTCACTTGTGGTTGTGAGGGCTTGCATTGCTTGTGAGGTTGTGCTGCTGTGCATCTGCCTGCAAACCCGGCCCGTGGCTCGGCTTGGTGCTAAGAAACAGAAGCAGAGTACGGGGCAGTGTTAACCGGCGGGTAAAAAATGAAATTCTGAAGGATTAGCGCTTGGATCGCAGGGGATGAAGGAAAGGGAAGCGGGGGCGTGCCCGCAGGCCGCGAAGAGAAAAAAAAAGGAAAAGAAAGATGAGAAAAGCGCATGCAGTTGTGGGTGCGGATCACTCACCGAGCGCTGTTTTGGAAGATTCCGCCAGGTGGGAAACAAAGCCGCGGGGGGGGGGGGGGGGGGGGGCTCGCCTACACTTCTTTTGTTTCCTCTTGGTTCGGCCGCGGATCATCCAAATCCAATCCAAACTGCCGCTTTCGCGCCACCGCGAGTACTACTTTGGAAGCTTCCCTAGCAAAGCAAGCAAGCGGAGCGCCCTTCCCCACGCGAGAACAGCGCGGCAAACAGACGAGAGGGGCAAAGGCAGGCAGGCAGCACTGCCTCCTCCTCCTGCCTGTGCTGGAGGCTCTTGGATTGGATTGTGGGTGGGTCCGAGGCCGAAAGCCTGTCCCGTTCAAAGATCCAAAGCGGAAGCGGAGAGCCCGCCACGCCCACGCCGCGCGGCGGCGAAAGGGCCCTGCTGCCACACTGCACAACTGCCTACCTTGCCGCGCGCTGGCCGCTGGGACATTCATTCCCCTTCCTTCCTACTCCCCCCTCCACCTCTTTAGCTTGCTTTTGGCTGTGGCTGGTTCAACTTAGGCCCTGTTTGTTTCCGCTTTTTTGAATCTCGCTTTTCTGAGAATCAGGATTCTGAGATAAGCCAGCTGCCTGAAGAATCGGCTGTCTGAATAAGCAGGGTGTTTGGCAATCCTGATTATTTTGATCCGATTCTCTGAGTTGAATAGTAAAATGTCTGAAATACCCTTCCTACTTTCTTTTCCTACTCTATCATCCTTATCTCTTCCACCGCCGCCCTCTCCTCCTCCCCCACCGCCCTCTGCTCCCTCCCTCCTCCCTTCTCGGGCGGTCGCCTCCAGAGCACGCTCGCCGGCCGTGGGCGTAGCTGGCCCGCGCTCCGCAGCCGGCCTGCGCGCCCGCCAGCCTGGCCGCCACGCTCGCCGCGAGGCTCGCCGCCCGCCCGCTCGCCGCAAGGCTCGCCCGCCTGCTCACCGTGGGCCGCGCCGCCCACCAGCTCGCCGCGGTGTGGGGGCGCGCGCGGGGCGTCGGCGGCGCGTGCGCTCACGCGCTGGCCAGATCCCGCGGCGGGGCGGCCGCGGTGGCGCTCGCTCGCGCGGCTGGGTGGATCCCGCGACGGGGCATCGGCGGCGACGTGCGGCTGGGCAGATCCCGCGACGGAGCGTCGGCGGCGATGCGCGGCTGGGCGGATCCCGCGGCAGGGCGGAGCGACCCCCTCCCCTGCTCCCTCAGCCGGCGAGGCGGAGCTACGGACGCGCTCGCCGCCGTCTCGCCGGCCTCCGGCATCGGCTCCATGGCGGCGCGGCGAGCGGCCAGGGCGTGCGTGGGCGCGTGGGCGGCGAGCGGCCTCCGAGAAGGGAGGAGGGAGGGAGGGCGGCGCGGCAGCACGAGGAGCGGGGCGGCGGCGCAGGGGTGCCACGGCGCCGGCGTGTTGCTCCCGCGGGTCGCTCGATAGGGGAGGGGGCGCTCGGGACCGAAGGGGTATCGGGGGTAGGGGGAGGAAAATCGCCTCGCTTCTGGGATGCGCGACTCGCACGACGCGGTGGGGAGAATCCTCTCTCACGTTGTATTCTCGATTCCGGGAGAAGCCGCGGCACCCAGAATCGAGAAATAAGCAGGGCGTTTGGGTGGGATTTTGGATTGTTTCCATCCAGAATCGAGAAATAAGCGGAAACAAACAGGGCCTAAAAGAGCCGTGGCGTCGTGCGTGCTCCCGGCATCTCGCCTGCCTGTCTCTGCCTCTCCGGGGCGGCGAGCAGGTGCCCCGCCGCGGCAACTTACCCGCGCGGCGTGACACAGGCCCGTTTGATTTGCAGCATGTTAGTGAATAGTGACAGTTTGACTGTTAATTATAATGTCAAACAAAATCAGTTTACAAAACCAACTTCAGAACCCCCGCGCTAGCGACCCTGAAGAATCTAATGATGCCTTTGACGCGCGATTAGAGAATAGTTACTGTAACATTACTGTAGCAAATCATCGATTAATTACCGTCGTTAGATTCGTCGCGAAAAATTACACCCATTCCTAAAATAATTTTGCAAATAGACTTGATTTAGTCTTTCACGCGGAGACTAGAATAGCACGCTGGAATCCTAGCGCGCCTAACCAAACAAGACCACGGTCTCTTGTCCAGCCGAGAAAGAGAGAGAGCAGCAGCAGCGGAACGGAACCTCGATCGATGGCGACCCGTAAGATGAACACAACAGACTGATCGCAGCTCGCACACGACGCTCCCGCGGGCTCAGAAGCACCAGGCTGATCGCGGCATCATGCTAAGAAAGCAGGCGTGGGGAAGTGAAGCTCATGCATCAGAACATAAATACACATGTGCCTATGGCGAAGAGGAGCCCTGAATTGAATCGACTAGCTCGTTCCTAGCCAGATCGCTTCAGATGGGCGCGTGCCCAGCTTGGTGGTCCGTGCTACAAACTTACAAGTTACACCGCGACAGCTTGGGTTGGAATTGGATGCATGGACTTCTTTTCTGTCCTCAGAAACGCGTCAGAGGTTTGCCTCTTCTAAGGGCAAGGTTACCTCTAGGGTTTCGTCGCCTCGCCGGACCGTCAAAGTCACCTGATCTCCGACGCCGTAGTCGTCCAGAACCCTCAGCAGGTCGGATTTGCCCTTCACCTTTTCCATAGATGACGTTACAAGCAGGATCAGAAGAAGGGATTCATAAAACTGTTCCCGTGAGACTACAGAAACAGAACTTCATCGAGAGGCGCTTACAGGTTTGCCGTCCACCGCGGTGATGACATCTCCAAGAACAATGTTGCCAGCAAAACCCCTGCCGGTAGGAGCTAGGCCTGCTTTGGCTGCAGCGCTGCCCGCAGGAACCTAAAGAGAGAGATCTGACGGCATCAGGCGGTACCAAAGAGTAGCAGTGCAAATGAAACATTGGCTGCATTGCTGATTTGGCAGACAGAACAGACGAGTGCAGCGGCTTCACTCTACCTTCAGTATAAGAGCTCCGTTGCGAACATTAAGCTGATATGCAATTGGATCCGGAGCGAAGTCCACATTCAAGCCAGCACGGCGGACCTTAAGAGATAGATGTAGAAAAACAAAACAAAACTTAGACAGAAGCAAATGAAAGAAACTAAGCATATGCCTCAACAATGAACAGACACAAATGATCGAATAAGAAAACAAGTTAATTTAGAAGACCCTTCAAGGCATGGCAGAATTATATACACTACGAGTGGTTAGTACAAGTGAATATATACAGTACAAGGCATGGCAGAATCTAGCCAGTATAATTGGTTTTAGTAGTTAGGAAAAACTCAGACCAAAACAATTTCAGTGTCATTGAAAAGGTTACTATACTGTTCAAAGACCTGACCAGCTGAACTTCCTCCTTAATGGACAACTTTCCATACCTTAGTTTTAAAAAAAGGAAGAAAAAAAGAAAATAAACTTGCTAGGGAAATAATTGTGTATTGGGGACTTTTGGAACATAAAAAATTGCATGCAAACATCTTAAGTGGCAACAGTTTGTTGATAGATATGTCTCACTGAAGGACAATGTTTTATGCATGACAGAAAGCTTGTCTGACATGTGGTATCACAGCTAGCAGGTAATTGCAAGGCCAAGTTCAGAAAACTTTGGAGTATGAAGTTGATAATGTAACTGAAAGATATGCAGGCAACATACTTTTCCAAACTGAATTAGTTGAGGAGCAATTTTAAGTACAGTGGACGATGGGATGGCAAAGCCAACACCTGCAGATGTTCCTGCAACATCGAGAAAACAGTGGGTATCTTAGGCTAACCCTTGAAACTACATAAGCGTAGGTTAAATTAAATATAGTGGAATGTGATTACGCACTACCAGGTCAACACAAGAAGGGGAAAAAATAAACTTATGGTCTAGTTAGCAGCTAGGATTCGCAGAATATACAATTATATATTGTCTTATTTTTCTAATAGAATAGTAACAGATAAAAAAAACTCCTGGCCTCTAGGTGTCTAAGCCAATGTCAAACTACAAAATGCAAGTCATTCAATATTGTCACAACAACCGTCAGTACAATGAACAAATAATCTAGAAAATGAAACAGAAATATATGTAGCTAAACTTCGTATCAGCTAGTTAAGATCATGAAAGCAACAGTTGTGAGACTACTGTTCCATATGCTTTTCTCACTGCTATTAACTAAAGAGTATAGATGCTGAGCTATGTGCATACAAAGAACAAACATCTGATAGAAACAAACATCTAATCGTAAGGACTACTTTATGGATTAAGGTACCTGATCATGTTTTGCTAGCACAGTTTTGAGCAATGCAACAAACTTACCTGTCTGTGTAAAAATTGCTGTGTTAATACCAATCATATGCCCCTTTGAGTCAAGCAAAGGACCACCACTGCATGAGGTTCATCAAAATACATGGTTAGCAACCTGTTTTGTAATACCTTGTGTTGAAGAAAGCATAGTGCCTGAGATTTAATGAAGAAATACAGTAACACAGTACAGGTTCTTGATATAGCAAGACCTAATGTATACAAATCCCCAATTGCATACGTGCTCAACTTAGGTAAACTGTAATGGATATTAAAACAAGGGTATAAATAATGATCAAGCATGTATATCAAATGATCAAGCATATGTATGCAGTTCTTTTAAAAAAGATCAAGCATGTATATCAAATGTTGTAGACTAAAATGCCAAAACATCAAGTACAGAGAAATAGTTAACTGAATAGCTTTCACAAAGATATTAGAATTAAAGTTTGTCAGTCTCACAACTTGACCATGATGTTACAAAGTTTCAGAGTAACATGCTAGCCACTTATACAATCATTATGGTAACTGTTAGAGCAGGAATTTGGCTCGTAATGTTTGCATCATGGTACATAATGCTAGTCACTTAAGTGAGTAGCACTTCCTCATTTGTATAGTCACTTTGGCAATAGATAAAAATCCTCTAGAAGCATTGTGTAAAGTGGTATCGAGTAGAAACCATATGAAAGTTAGGTGGAAAACTACTGATGGGTATGCTTAGGATTGTCTAAGTGCTAGGCTCAGAATAACAAAAAATAAAAACCAGTTATAACTGAAACATAAATCAGTACTGAAGAATGCTGGGTACTAGCATTAGTGCAGAACAATAGTTTCTAAAGTGTTGCAAATCGAAACTGCAATTTTCGTCTGAAGAAGATAATCAGTATAGAAATCACTTTGAAACATATCCACAAACCTGTTACCAGGGTTAATAGCTGCATCTGTTTGAATTCCACCCCCAATCGTCACTCCAGCTTGACTGAAAATGTCTCGATTTAAACCACTGATGACACCAACAGTTAGAGTATGGTCAAAACCAAAAGGATTTCCAATTGCTAAGCATTGC
Source organism: Panicum virgatum (assembly GCF_016808335.1). Taxonomy (NCBI): domain Eukaryota; kingdom Viridiplantae; phylum Streptophyta; class Magnoliopsida; order Poales; family Poaceae; genus Panicum; species Panicum virgatum. The sequence continues at coordinate 32,851,521 of NC_053151.1, read as the reverse complement.
TGACCAACTCTTAGGGCTGATGACTGCCCCACATTAATTGGCTTCAAGAGATCTGTAGGAGCATCGACCTATTACATGTCCATGTATTAGGTACTGAAAGAAAATGTTTGGCAATAGTTTTTCCAATTAATAAACAATTATCAAACTCGGGTGAGAATCACAAAAGGAGTGTGATTAAATTGGTTGGCAAATGAGAGATGCAACTTTGTGGAAATAAAGGCTCTCAAGTATTTCTATTTTTTTCAAAGATTATTGGTCTGCGCCATATGCCATCTGAGTCATCTAAAGAACTAAATTACTAGACAGATAATTCAATGGTTAACGACAGAAACAATTGGTTGAGACACATTTAGAAGACTGAAATGGTATATGAAATCAATTGAGAATTATATTGCAGAGTATAAAAATATTCAAAATCCCACCAACAAGAAAAAAGTAAAAAGTATAAACCATATCCTAAAACATAGCTCCTCATCTAGTTAAGTTCTGGGTTTTAATTTCCAAACACAAGGAAAGAGAAGGGCCTAAATTTCTGATCCTAGGGTGAAAAGGTGGGGAACAATATGGCCTTTTTATGCTCTCTTTATGATGCCATACATTGAAAGTGAGGTTAGAATGAGATATGGTGACAATACTTGTAGACTATATTTCTACAGAACACAGCATTAGTCAAAATACATCTTACCTTAAGAACAGCAAGATCTTTAGCACGATCAGCACCAACCAATTTGCCTTCGAAACTTTTTTGTATCCTTTCAAGTAGATACAGAAGGCTATTAGTTGTTTTCCATAAACAAGAATGCTGGTACCTTCATCATATTTAATTAACAAAATGTATCCAAGCCAGTGCAGTTAAGTAAGTATTTACCCTTCAGCAGCAAGAATGTTGACACGTGCAACAACTTCACCAGGCTTGGGGTTTTTTGAAAGAGCACTGCCAACCACTGTGAAGCACAGAAAAATTGGAGTCATATTGCTCATAGCCTCATATACAGTGGACTGTGGAGGTGTGATTGTCTCAGATTAATATACCATGATAATTTGTAACAATATGTCCAGAATCATCCCACACTACACCAGAACCATTTCCTTCAGGGATCTAAAATGGATAAGAAGTTTCATTCAAACAAGAGCTTATCAAACCTTTATTAGTATTAACAATATGTCATTTAAACACTATCTACAAAATATACCAACAATAATGAAACAACAAATCAGAAAGTTTTGTCTATACTCTAGTTTTAGCTTCATCAAATTATAAGTAGAAGAAACGATAATGTACATGATTCTAGTGCTTCTAGGGAACATGCAACAATTAACTAATACTCTTGAGTCTGAAGTTGGGACATGAAAATGCTTTTAGTTTACCTCCACAACGCCAGTTACATTAAGCTGTGGCCGTAGTGTTGCATCAAAAATATTGACGACTGAGTAAGTATTTGTTTCAAAAAGTTCAGCGATCCGTTTCTGCCATTCAGGAAGATGACCCAAAGAGGTGTAAATATCTTTGAGAACATGCTTATAGGATAAAGGAAGGAAGTAGGTTCAACTGAGCACTGACCTCAGTTGGAAATAATGGACCAGATGGGAAAATCTTAGGAGTCACATCCTCAATTTTGACAGATGGTTCACCCAAAGCAAGTGCTGTAGTAAAAAATGTCAAATTAAAAGATCCCAACCATGAACAATTGCAAAGTAACATGCTACAAAAAAAACGTGTGGTCAGGTAAAAGGTGCCAAATAAAGTTCTATGAACACCTAAATTACTATGTCACTTAGTCCGAACCTGATAAGTACCTTGAAGAATAATGTAAGCTAAAACAAAAGGCTGACAAGGTGATAAGCTGCCTCTTTGACACAAGCAATAAGGTTTTGCTTGACATTTGACCAAGATCACATGTTGCCCTCGATGACCTAAAAGATTCATGAAACCAAAATAGGAAGAAAATTGGTGAACAGTGAGCATCCAACTCATAACTCATAAGCAAAAGAAAAGGATTAAAAAAAACTAAAACTTATCCAATCCGCTAGCAACACCTAATGCAGGTACACAGAGTGACTAGATGCAGGTACACAGAGGTACTTGTGTATCATTAATTCCTTATTACAAAACATGAAGGACGCAGAGCACCGTCACTTGCTCTACTGAGGCGCCAGTTGTTAACTAACGTGAATTGTAATTAAACTCTTATCTTGCACTTATGAGAGCCAAAGGGACTCCTAGGTGCCACAAGTTAAACGCATTGTACGAACCACTGAACCAGCACCCATTACACTGACTGAGACGAACAAAAAAATGGATGTTGGGATAAAGGCCGAACCACCAACTACTGACACGAGGAAAGCATGTAGCAACCGAGCGCTACTTGATTGTCATCCAATGTCATGTCTCCGGAAAAATCAAATCCTAGTGTGCGGAAAGATATAGCCAAACCTCGGAGGCGCTTCCTCGCCGCCGTGAGTTGCCGAGGCGGCGCCCTCGACGACAACCCTCCGGCGGCTGACGCTCCGGACAGCGGCGCCCGCGGCCGGCGCGGTGGTGGACGCGGCGCAGGGCTGGCACCGCATCCGAGAGAGGCCTGGGTTTCCACTTCCAGAGGGGGGGGGGGGTGTTTCCGTGTGTGGCGACTGAGCTGCAAGTGATCGGAATTGCGCGGTTGGGGATGGAGGGAGAGTGGCCTTTCGCACTCAAGTCCACAAGGAGTTCTATATTTGTGAACTAGTCCTTCCGTTTCAGAGCACCGGCCCACTACGGCCCACCAGGCCCGCCACTCGCGCGCCGCCTCTCCCTTTCCCTTCTTCCTCCGCCGCGCCGCCATGTCGCCGGCCTAACCAAACCAACCCAATGGCCGCCGCCGCCGTCGCCGCGGCGCTGCTCCGCCGCTCCACCACCTCCCCGCACCGCCGAATCATCCTCCCGCTCCTCTCCCACCTCCACCGCCCCTCGCCGCAACCCCCGTTCCCATGGCTCCCGCCCCGGCATCGCTTCTTCTCTTCCGCCGACACGGCCGGTGATCCCAACCCGAAACCGCCGCCCCTTGACCCGAAGAAGCTATGGAGCGAGCTCTCCGCCTGGGACCCCGACGCCGGCTCTTCCCGCCTCCCGAAGGCCACGTGGGACGCCGTGGTGGCCCTCGTCCGCGGCTTCGCCAAGAGCCCGGCCATGTGCGACCAGGCGCTCGCGCTCTACGTTCCCTCCTCCACCTTCCCAACCTACGTCCGCCAATTCCGCGCGTTCCTCCTCCCGCGCCTCTCCCGGGACTCAGCGGCGCATCTCCTCTCCCTCCCTGCCGAGGAGGCGCACGCGCTCCTCCTCCCGGCCTTCGCCGAGTTCTGCATCGCCAACTTCGCGGACGAGCTGAAGCAGCACAGGTCGGTGATGACCGCCGCCGACCTCACGGCGCCGCACACCTGGTACCCCTTCGCGCGTGCCATGCGCCGCCGGATCGTGTACCACTGCGGCCCCACCAATAGCGGCAAGACGCACAACGCACTCACCCGCTTCGCCACCGCCAAGTCCGGGGTCTACTGCAGCCCGCTCCGGCTCCTTGCCATGGAAGTCTTCGACAAGGTTAATGCCCTCGGTGTCTACTGCACCCTCCGCACCGGCCAGGAGGTCAAGGAAGTGCCTTTCGCCAACCATGTCGCCTGTACTATTGAGATGGTGTCCACCGAGGAGCTCTACGAAGTTGCCGTGGTTGATGAGATACAGATGATGGCTGACCCCGTCAGGGGCTTTGCATGGACACGCGCGGTGCTTGGGCTCAAGGCAGACGAGATACACCTCTGTGGTGACCCTAGCGTGCTCAAGATTGTCCAGAGGATTTGTGCAGATACTGGAGATAATTTGGAGGTGCATCAGTATGAGCGATTTAAGCCGCTTGTTGTTGAGGCGAAGACACTTCTTGGGGACCTCAAGAATGTTCGCTCTGGTGATTGCATTGTTGCTTTCTCACGAAGGGAGATATTTGAGGTGAGGCTGGCAATTGAGAAGTTTACAAAGCACAAGTGTTGTGTTATTTATGGTGCTCTGCCACCAGAGACACGACGACAACAAGCAAAGCTGTTCAATGAGCAGGGTAATGAGTATGATGTGCTTGTAGCAAGTGATGCAGTTGGCATGGGGCTGAACCTTAACATTAGGAGAGTTGTATTCTATAGCTTGGCCAAATACAATGGGGACAGGATGGTACCAGTTCCTGCCTCACAAGTAAAGCAGATTGCTGGTCGTGCTGGTCGGAGGGGCAGTGTTTACCCAGATGGACTCACAACAACGTTCTTGAAGGACGATTTGGATTATTTGATCCAGTGCCTGCAGCAGCCGTTTGAGGAGGCACAGAAAGTTGGTCTTTTTCCTTGCTTTGAGCAAGTGGAAATGTTTGCCAGCCAATTCCCAGACCTTACTTTCAATGACCTGTTGGATAAATTTCGTGATAATTGTCGCATTGATAAGACATATTTTATGTGCCAGCAGGAAAGTATCAAGAAGGTTGCTAATATGCTTGAGAGAGTCCAGGGGCTATCCCTCAAGGATCGCTACAATTTTATTTTTGCTCCAGTTAATATAAGGGATCCAAAAGCCATGTACCATCTTCTGAGATTTGCCACTCACTATAGCCAAAAACGTCGTGTTAGCATTGCAATGGGAGTGCCAAGGGACTCTGCAAGAAATGACACTGAGCTTCTGGACCTTGAGACAAAGCACCAGGTCCTATCAATGTATTTGTGGCTCTCTCACCATTTTGAGGAAGATAACTTTCCTCAGGTGCAGCAAGCTGAGCAAATGGCAATAAGTATTGCTGATTTACTTGGAAAATCACTTGCAAAAGCATGCTGGAAGCCTGAATCAAGACAACAACCTAAGCAGCAACGAGAAAACAAGGATGAGCGCAATGAGGAACAGGTATCAAATGACAGTGCCGAAGATATTTCTAAAGATGGTTATGAACGCCCAAAGGCACTTGCTAAGACAATCATGAGGTAATAGCTCCAACCCATCTTCCTAACTAATCCAGCTTTTGCAAGTGGCTTGCCAAGTAAATCAATAAGGAAGAATACTTGGAACTTAACTTTCAGATATTATGGATTTTGTTCTTTGCCTCCCCTTGGTTGGAGGATCTGAAATATGAACTATCTAGTATCTGTATCTATAGTTCTGATCTGGTGTGTTCTTAGCCAACTTTCCTGTTCCCCATCCTGATTTATCTCTGGAAATTGTTCTTTGATTTACAATATGTTCAGAGCTTGTTCTTTGTATGATTCTTGCCTGTGAGGTTGCTTAGTGCTCTAGTCCCAGAAAACAAGCACTAATAATAATTTTGTGTCCATCCTTAGATAAATGAGTTTACCTGATGCCCTGAAGTACATTTGTTGCTGATATTGATCATGAGTTTGTTATGGTAAAATGCATATTGTGTGACATCAATGGGGCATATCAATGCTGAAAAGAGGTTCAGTGGACGAGTTCAAACTGAAATATTATGCCCATACACCGTTGTCAAGCTTCAAGTTGCTATTGCGCTAAGCTGCTAACTGCAAGATGTGCTTAGTGTTCTTTTGTACTCTGTTGATTGGAGCTAATTGAGATGTTACCATTCAAGGAGAAGTTGCTAACAACCAGAAAATATTTGCCATGTATCTATGATGCATCTGGTTGAAAAATCTTTTGAGAAACTGTTACTTTGGTAAACATTAATTGCTCATGGTTTGTAAATTCCATCAGTAAGTAGCATTAGCTTTTCAGTTAACTGGTGAACTTATATTGTTATATCATTTTCATATCTGGAACTCGGTGGTTTTTGTACAAGTACCATGCTCTTATGCAAGTTTTGGTAGGTTAAACAAATTGCAGTATGCCAAATTCCCTATCCTATATACACTTGACTCTTTTCAGTGTGCACCAATCAATGAAACAGCCAACATTTAATAAACCGGGTTGTGATGACTAAGATAACAAAAATTTCCTGATCACTTCCCAAAAGGATAACCTTCATTACCCATTTCCCATGATCATTGGTTTGAGAGAAATACTTCCCAGACTAGAGGTAGGTGCCTCAGAATTTTGTTGCACCAGTTGAGGAGTTTTCCCTTGTATGTTTTCATCGGGATATCTCAGTTACCTATGCTTTCTTTCTTTTTGCAGGAAATGGCAAGATAAGTTTAACCAGAACTCTCCTCCCTTGAACTTTGCTGCTTGAAATTCTCATGGGCTGATCAGACGGATGCTACAAAAAGAACCTGTTGAGCCAAGTTGGGACAGCTCGTACAACTCCAACTGCTTGCCTATGGCATGCCATGGCTATTTTCTTTTGGAGCTCAAATTTGTTATCCTAGAACGAAACTGAAGCCTACCAGTTGTGCTGCAACATTTGCATCAACATGCCCCTATTCCAATGGCACCAGCCACCTCGGGACAACCAGCTGAGTATTTGCTGTGCAATAGTAGATCGCACGGCAAGGAAAGGGTCAGGAAGTTAACTGCAGTTAAATTAGTTACTTTGTGGTATGCTACACTATTTTTGTGGCTTTTTAGTTACCCTGACGCTCCTTGTACTGCCTGTACTCTTTGGAGAGCACAGTAACTTGCGACATTTTTGCTTGGCACAGTAATCTCCGGACTTGGGGATTAACCAAGCAAGGCTGTAATAAGGTTTTAGAGGTATCTTGTTTAGGGGAGACATTCTTTAGAGATTTCCATTCGCTGAAATTTTCTGAGACGACAATACGGCCCTGTTCGTTAGGCCTGCTCAAAGCATTGGTAAGTTACGACGACTCACACGGCCCAGCCCAACCGTACTCAAACCGGCGGTATAAAAACCCCGCAGGTAACCGTCCAAAGCCCTGGCCGCACCACCCGCCTCCAGTCCTTCGGTTTCCTCCCTTTTCTCCCCACGGCGCGCGGCAGCGGCAGGCAGCCTCCCCTCTCCGAGGAGGGTGCTAAAACCCTAGAGCCCCTCGCGAAAGGGTCTCTTCGCCTCGCTCGCCATGCGGACCGCCGAGGAGAAGGGCAAGAGGGCGAGGACCGACGGCGCCGAGGGCGACGGGGGAGAGCCCATCGACCGCGCCCTCCTGCTCTCCATCGAGAAGCTCCAGGAGGTCCAGGACGAGATCGAGAAGGTGAGTCGCTTTGTTTCCCAAGGTCGATTGGGATTTTTTACCCGCCTCATTTGGCAGTGGCACGCTGTGAATTGTGATCGCTCAGTCACTGGAATTCGGCTCGATGGGTTAGGTTGTTGTTGGAATTTTTTTCGTCTTTCCAGCAGCGGTTTGCAGCGGGAGATTTGGTGGAGGTTCCGCTGTGGCTCAGCTTTGGGTGATTGATTAGTTGATTGTGGCCTGGGTGGAAGAATTTTGTCGGTACCCTGCAACTGGAGTATCCACTCCTACTGTGCTAAGACTACGCCCTAAGGAGCTGAGCAGCCGGACCCCTGGGGTCCGACTCCATCTCATCGGACCAACTGTCCCGGACCCGCTTCCCGCTCGGGGACGGGTCCGGTGTCCCCACGTGTCCCAGAGGTGGAAATGCTCAGTACCTGTGGCCGCGGACCCGGACCCCCACAGGTGGGTCCGGGACCTCCACGTGCCATCAGGACTCCCGCAGATGGGTCCGGGACCTCCACATGCCTATCCGGACCCCGTGAGCTATCGGCTCAGCTAGCTGCTCGGGAGGGGTCCGGAGCCGCCACGTGTCACGCAGGCGCGGGCGCGGGCGCAAGCCTTTCGCTGGAAGCTCCCTCACCCACCCGCATTAAGTGCGAGTGGTTGAGGCGTGCTCTGCTGCCGCTGGGCACGGGGCAGCTTTTGTCAGTCCACACTGTGGATCGCCAGTTACCGAGGCGGCTCGTCAGTTATCAAGGCAAGCATTAAAGACTCAGCGCCGCGCGCATGGGCGACGAGTCATGATGACCAGCTACTGACTGGAGCAACAGTGCACGCTGCTACAGTGGACTGAGTCAGTAGTTCGGCGCTTCATCATGACCTCGACGCGCGGCTGCAAAGGCTAGACTCTACTCCGACAAGACAGCTCAAGACCATTCCTGGTCAGAAGATACGCACGAAAGCCGACGACAAGATCTCCAGATCTGAGGCATTGAAGGCCAAAATGTAGTTTATAATACATCGCCGGGCCCACCTGTCGGGGCCCCGCTTGGTGTACGTGCTCCCCTTGGACATATAAAAGGGAGAGCACGCCCGCTAGAACACAGGTTCACACAGACACGAAGCCAGACACAACACAAGCTCGGATTCACTCCAAGCAATCCCGTTCTCAACCTCTTGAGAGCACAAGCAATACAACACACAGTGGACATAGGGTATTACGCTCCGGCGGCCCGAATCACTCTAAACCTACTGTGTTCATCGTGTTCTTACGCCTCTAGATCGAGCACTCCTTGACTGCCCCCAAGCACATCCTACAGTTAGGATTAGGCGGGTGCATTCCGCCACCCGGCTGTGGGTCTGTAAACCACGACAAATTTGTTTGGGGGAGAGGGTATGGAGGGTTTTCTCTCTACGCGTTTAGTGCGAGGAAGCATTGGAAACTTTCTGTGCTTTAGTGGAATCATGAAAAATTAGGCACAAAAGGCACGTGCCTTCAGGTTTAATGTCAGCAGGCTCTGAAGTCGGGATTTACTTGCTTGTGAGCATAGGCAAGTGTAGAAGCCTGCAATTGCATAGCTTTAGCTTGGCTTATGATTTAGAAAACCAATCATTGTTGTAATTGCTGAATACTTTAGGAAATTAAAATTTTATGTTGGATGCGATCGGAGAAACACACTGGCTAAATCTGCATTACCCCCATGTATATGACGAAATGCTAGTTCGTATGCAATTTTTTTTTATAATGGCTGTTTAAATGTATTTCTAGCAGCAGGCCTCTCTAATGGCATCAATTTGTTACAGGTAAATGAGGAAGCAAGCGATAAGGTTTTAGAGGTGGAACAGAAATACAATAAAATTCGCAGACCAGTTTATGTTCAATGCAATGAAATTATCCAGAAGATTCCAGACTTCTGGCTGACAGCGGTCTGTAATATCCTTCTATTATGGTTTATGTTACTTCCTCTCGTTTACTGGAAGTGCTTACAGGCTCTTCTTTTAAGTATTTAATTGTGACACTTCTGTGTGCTGACTTGCAGTTCCTTAGCCATCCTGTGCTTGGTGATCTTTTAACCGAGGATGATCAACAGGTACCCTTGCTTGCTTGGCATGCTTTTAGCTCTTTGGATATTTGTTAGTATAAATTAGCAGAGTAATAAAATCAAATAATCAGTAGTTCAGTACACTGTGTATTATAAAACTCTCTGAAACCAGTCGGCAAATTGAAGCATTTTATTTACTCAGGAATTTTCATTGTTCATTCTGTTGTAGATTTGCAAACACTTGGAGTCCGTTTTTGTGGACGAGTCAGAGGATATTAAATCGGGCTGCTCTATTACTCTTGTAAGCTTCTTTTGGACCTTCTACAATTTAATTTTAATTTTTCTGTTAAACTTTGTTTTTACTAACTACCTTGAACTGGAAGACCTTTTCTTCAAATCCGTATTTTGAAGATAAAAAGCTTACAAAGACATATTCCATGAGTGATGATGGAACAGTCACAGTAAAGGCTACCTCCATTAAGTGGAAGGCAGGAATGGTATTGTGCCTTGACAATCAAACTATATGTTTAACATACCAAGTTCCTGCCAAGAGAATGTATCTAATTTATACTTATACATTAGGATATTGTCAACGGAAAGGCATGCACCAAGAAGGGTGAAAAGCGACTACTGGTTGATCAAAGGTATCTAGTTTCGATTTGAGCACAAAATTTTCCCATTGTTAGTATCTTGTAAGTGATGCACAATTACATAATTAAACAATCTATGCATGGAGTTTCTTTCTTATGTCAATATTGTCCAAGCCTCCAAGAGGATAGCATTCTTTCTGCCATTGAGATTCTACAGTGTAGTCAAGATGTGTATATGTTACTCTGTTTATTCTGTAGGCTCCATTGGGATTCTACAATCAAGCACATTTCCATTTCCGTGTTGTCTTGCCAACAGTTCATGAAATAGTTGAAAATATTCATGAAAATATGTTTTATACTAGTGCCTATAGGTTTAGTGGCTGCTTGGTCTTGTGATTTGGCATACAAAACACTCTTAATCCAATATACTTGTGTGGTTTATTGGAGAATCCCTCACAAGGTTGTTCCTCCTGATGTATCTGTATGCATTGGTTTTCTTTCAAAATAGAGAAGCATCAATACTCCTGTATCCAATATTTTTTTGTTGCTATTTGCAAGATCGTCAGTCTGTGTGCTTCGAAATCTTCTCTTTTTCTTCTTTTTTTTACCTGGTTTTTGCATTATATCTTTTATTCAGTATAGTGATGTCTATATCAGTTGAGTTGCAAGTTGGAGATAGTGTAAAGTTGTCTTCCGTTTATTTTGCAGCTTCTTCACTTGGTTCAATGGTGCAGAGAATGAAAGTTTTGCTCATGGTGAGATGGATCAGGTATAACAATTTCCAGGTCTTACCGTTGAGATTGAGGCCTAAAAAATATTTAAAATACATAACATGTTCCAGATGAGGATGTTCTCTGATAACCTCCATTACATAGGTGGCAGATATCATCAAGGAAGACTTGTGGCCTAATCCTTTGAAGTATTTCAACAATGTTAGTGGTTCTTTTGAAGTGATTTTGTTCGTTTTCTTTTTTCTTTTTCCTTATATATCTTGTGCTGAAATATCTCAATGCAGGAGCTAGAAAGTGAGTTTGAACAAGAGAGTGATGAAGAGGTAATTTAATCCTTTTTTGTGTGATTGTATTCCTTAAGCAAACGGGCATTGCATCCTTTCTCTGTCCCTAGCTACCCATTTTATTCTGTTGCACCTGGCTGTTAGGTTAATCATACTGCTGTCATGTCATGTATCGTGGTTAATATATCATTTAGTCATGCTTGTTATATCAGTCAATATGTGTCTATTATTTGCATATGCAGATTGGAGACATTGAGAACTGTTGCTTCACCGTATCCATTGTATTGACCATTCTCCTGTAATGTTTTTAGGGATCTGATGAGGAAGCCAAAGATGACATGAAGATGAGGGGGCTGAAGAGGAGACCTGAGCCCTCCTGTTCCAATTGGGTCTGATAACTTATGTCTGCAGAATGCGTGAGACTGGGCCCTCCAAAGGGCTGATGAAACCGAGGCGTCCCCTTTTGCGGTGTTTTAGTGCTTTGCCTTAGTTGGAGGTTTAGGAGCTATTTTCACAACTTCAGTTTATCGGTCGAGAAGCAACTCTTTGCTCTACTGTATAAGATTTCTGTACTTGGCCTGCAAATTATTTGCTGTGCTTAGCGTTGCAGAAAGTATTGATAGCTTGTACTGCAAAACATCATAGCTACTCGTACATGTAGTATCTGTGCACAATGCAAGTTCAGCCCTTTGCTGCGCACCTTTGATGGCGGGCTCGGTCTATCAAATTGCCGTCCGTGAATGTGGTCAGCTTCAGACTCTTGCGTTCTTGACCCAGTATGCCCTTTTTTTTTTAGAATGCGCAGGAGGAATGTGCATCATTGCATTAAGGAAGAAGAGTTAGAAAGTTTGTTACAACCTGCATTAAGGAAGAAGAGTTAGAAAGTTTGTTACAACCCTCGAACGCGTTCACACCACTACTCCTAGGCCTAAATAGGAACTAGAGTAGAGTAGAGTAGAGTCCAGATGTTATTGGATTACCCGCCAAAGAGACTACCAAAGGTTCTTTGCTCCTGCTGCAATCCACAGGTCAGCTTCGGCTTTGATCTTCAGCAGATGTTGATGGTCTTGTGAGTTACCTCGGAACAGGCAGGCATTCCGCTCTTTCCAGACTTGTCAAGTTACCAACACAAAGAGTATAACCGCGCTTGCCGGAAACTAAAGCCATGTGCGTGTCTCTCGTGAGTTACCTCGGAACAGGCGGCCATTCCGCTCTTTTACCTACACAAAGAGTGTACCCGCGCCTTCCCGAACACTTGCCGGAAACTAAAGCCGTACGTGTCTCCAGTGATCTTGAATGGAGTTGTTCCCCCAAATCGTCTCCCAAACCTGCGAGGTGAATGTGCAAGAGACGAACAGATTACAGAGGTGGCATGCTGCGGCAGCTACAAGGCCGTGGCGCCGTCGTCGCTCTGCAGTTCAGAGGCATCCCTTAAAGGGAAGCCAGAGAAACAACTTAATCTTTAACGGTGCCCATGTTTTCCAGACTAAATTTGCACCATCAAAAATGGTAGAGCTTTGGTGGATTCATGATTGAAGGATAAGTCCAGAGATGGGGAAAAAAAGGAAATAAAATAAAAAACAGTGAACAGCGTCACCGTTGTCATGCGCAAAAGAAAGAAGGTGATTCATGATTGAAGGATAAGTCACTCGACCGAAGCTGCATGAAATATGTGAGACATTTTAGCATGCATCATTCTATTTGCAAAGGTTTTGAATTAGTTCAAGAGGGCAGATATTGGATTACAACAAGCACGAGCAAAGGCCAAAGAGAGCAGACATGGATCTAAATTCTAAAGACGTGCGTCCACGGTTCCCAGCGAGTAGCAGCATCTCTTGAAGCTTTCCATGGCGCGGCTGAAGAGGGGCACGTAGGCGCTGACGCCCCCGTCACCGGAGAAAGACCGCACGAGGAAGACGGAGCCCTCGTCCGGCAGGTAGCCGGGCATGAAGAAGAAGGGCCGGCCGCCGCCGAAGTCCAGGTCGCAGAACGCGGCGTGCAGCAGGCTGTCCACCTCGACGTCCGGGCTGAGCACCTTCTCCGCGGCGTCGGCCGTCGGGACCAGCCCCTCCCGCTCCACCGCCCCGGAGCACGCGAAGTCGACGAACGACCGGAAGTAGCCGTCGTCGACGCGGGCCACCGCCCGGGCCACGAGCTCCGCGGCGCGCCACAGCGGCCCGTCCACCAGCTCCCGCGCCGCGGCGGCCGGGCGCGCCCAGAGCACGACGTTGCCCGTGTACCCCTCGGGCACCCGCGGGGCGCTGGTCATCCGCGCCCGCCCGTTCACGGCGACGCGCAGCGCGGTGACCGCGCCCCCGTCGAGCCCGCGCGCCCTCGTGATGCACCGCCACAGGTGCGCCACCAGGCACAGCGTCGTGCCGTAGGGCCGCGGCGCCCGTGCCGACGCCCGCGACCTGAGCTCGGAGACCAGCTCCCGGCTGAAGTGCGCCCGGTGCACGACCACCACGTCATCGGCGTCGCTGCTCCTGCCGCGAGGGTGAGGGCGGCGGGGCGGGCTGAACTCGACGCCGCGGTGCTCGAACTCGACCCGCGGCGGGTCCCGGGGCAGGAAGAGCGACGCCCGGTCGTGCACCGGCGCCGGGTCTACGGGGACCCCGCGGGTGGCCTGGCCCCACGCGAGCAGGAAGTTGCAGGCGGCCCGCCCGTCGGCCACGACGTGGCTCATGGTGTGGCCGACGGCGAGCGACCCGCACGCGAACTGCGTGACCTGGACCATCAGCAGCTCCCCGCCGTCGCCGGGGGCGCTCGGGTGCAGCCCCGCCGCCGCGGGCGCCGGCTCCTCCAGCGCCGGCATGACGGCGGCGAGCGCGACGTCGGCCGTCGCCTCGACGAACCGCGCGCCCGCGTCGTCGAGCAGGATCGCGCGGGCGCCCCGGGCGTCCGCGCCGAGCCGGCCGGCCCACTCGCGGTACTCGGCGAGCGCCCTGGCCAGCCCCGCCTCGAGGGCGGCGTTCGGCGGGGCCGGCGGGCGGAAGAAGCTTATGCCGGAGATGTACTGGTCGAAGCTGGCCTTGTCGAACACCGTGAGCGGGACGGCGCCCGCCGCCGCGAACGGGACGCGGCCGGCGCCGTAGGCGGGCCGGACGGCCTTGGACGAGTGCACGGTGATCTTCATGCCTGCTGGTGACTGTACGCGCGGGTCGTTGGAATGCTAATCCAGTTGATGGTTGGCGCTATATTTTGAACGAGAATAGCCCGCCGACCCTAGAGCGCCATGTCCCGGCATCCTGCTTGTCCTACTTGCCGCCTTCCCCGCTATCCTCCATCCGTTCCCTTGGCATCCATCTCCTCCAACCGCCACCGGCCCTAATAGCCGGGATTTGGACCGCCATTGCAGCCTACGCAAGCCACGGGGTCCCAATTATGGCTATGGGTGTCACAAATGACAAATCTGATAGCACGTCACATTAACCGAGCTACTCTTTGCTTGTTTAGTCTATCTCCAAACTCGTCATTTTGGCACTAGCTGTTTCATGGTTTGCACTTGTTAATCCCATCTCGTGTGATGGTCTTTTGTTGATGCAAAGCGTCACCTGCTTGCTTGCGCCGAACTCACATTTCCAACCTGTTTGGATAGTGTCACGACCTAGGCTATCAGTGGCTATCCGGTGGGCCGATGTGTGGGCTCGCCAGGTGAATGGGCCGGTTTATGGACCGGAAGTAGGCAGAGGCAGCAATACATAAAGACATATCATGGACTTAAGATCATCGAACATGATAGCGACGTCAACTTTCTCCTCAAGACTGCCCCTCTATTGTCTTGCTGTTCTTGATCCTTATCTCTAGTCCTTGCTATTCCCTACCCAATCTCTTCGATTCTGCTCCAAATTTGTACCCAGAATACTTAAGTTCTCTTCATACCGTGATTTGGAGGTCTAGGATCATAGCAATTGGTAATTAGAGTCTTGTTCTTCGGAATCCACCAAATTTTTTCCCAAAATTAGATCCAAACGCTGCTGAATTTGAGAGTGCCATGGCTCTACCCGTTCTCACCGTTGGCAACCCGTAGTATGCCTCCATCGACGCCCTCTCGAAGAGGATGGATCGGTTTCAGTTAGGTGCATGCTTTTGGGGAAGCCTCATTTACTTCTCAAATTCAATCTTTCAGCTTGCATGCTATGAACCAATTGATGATCCATGTGATCAACTACCTTATTTTCTAGTTGGCATCATGATAGCTGCGCTCGACGGCACACATGCATGTTGGGTGGAGCTCAGATTTAGTTACATTGATACGGCAACCATGATCGGAGATGTGAAAGGATCGTGGGATCCAGGTAGTGTAAAGCGTAACTCCAAGAATTACTTGATATCGGCTTGGGGGCAAGCCGATTTCCAAGGGAGGAGTCATGGTCCAGGCTATCAGTGGCTATCTGATGGGCCGATGTGTGGGCTCGCCAGGTGAACGGCCCGGCTTATGGACTGGAAGGAGGCAGAGGCAGCAATACATAAAGACACATCATGGACTTCAACGATCATCGGACATGATAGCGACATCATCTTGCTCCTCAAGACTGTCCCTCTGTTGTCTTGCTGTTTTTGATCCTTATCCCTAGTTCTTGCTATTCCGTACCCAATCTTTTCGATTCTTTTCCAAATTTGTACCTAGAATACCTAAGTTTTCTTCATACTGTGATTTGGAGGTATAGGACCATAACAGATAGGCCTTGCTCCCTATGGACTTTGCTGATGGAAATGAATTCCATGTTTTGGACTGGACTGTGTTTAAGCGGTGGGATGTGCACTCTACTCCTAATTCTTTTTTTATCGAGAAACTAATTCTTTTTTTCGAGGCTCTACTCCTAATCTTGCAATATGATTTCTGCACCAAAAGAAGAGCAGGGGATGTGGCACGTCACCTGCAATTCACGGCCGTTGGATCGGGCAGGTGGACAGTCCAGATCGTGCGCTTTTCGGTCATTTTGCAAAAAGGCCCTCAAACTTTGGAGAAATCAACCTGTGGTTCGACCTCCTCTCTCATGAACTTTTTTGAAAAAAACCCTCAATTTTTCTTGAAATCAACCCACAATTGAACATTCCAGATTAAGGCAAATTTGCAATAAGAACCTTATTTTTTTATATAAAATCAAACCCCACTCTAGTCCTCTTTTATGATTTTCTTAGAAGAACCCTCGAATTTTAATTAAATTAAACCACGACGCGTTTCATCCGTTACTTCTACACAAGCAACATTATACGTACAATTTGGACTCCAAAACGTGTTCGAATCGAAAGTTGCTCAACATAGAATTTGATCAAGAATTCAAACTTTATTATAGAGTGAATTTTAAAATTCAAACACTTTCACAATTTGTTTGCACAAATGCTTACATACAACCCGTTATACCTACGATTTAGACACCAAAATATTTTCAAATAAAAAAATAGTCAACACAAAAGTTGCCTAGGTTTCAAAACCTACAACTTTACTATAGCAAAGTTTTATAAATTCAAATCATTTTTGTAATTCGTTCAACATAATATCTTATTTTGCTAACAACATAATATCATACCATTGTTCTTATATGGGCCCTCATACTACCTCCACAATAACGAGTCATAGTTTAATATAACCACTACTTCCTTAAAAAATATAACACGTTTATTAATTGTGCTCCACCCTACCTAATAAATTATTTTACCCATTTCTTTCACCACAATAAATACAACAACAAATGTCGTAGTCCTATTTCGATACCCAAAATATATGCTATTTAAACAATAGCATCACAATAATAAAATGCCAAAAATATATACCAAGTGCAACCGCGGGCTGTAGACTAGGCCACCTACATGAGAATAACAAAGCTGCGGATTTATGTTAACTACGTTGCTTAGAAAAACTACTATATGTATCAACTAAACTTCGCATCAACGTGGGATATGAGCCGGTGCGGCAAAGCCGCGGGTCTTTCGAGTTCTTATTTATTTGGTCTTCTTTCCTTGTCTGCGACCTGCTTTTTTTTTAGCAAACGCCCTGTTCGGCTGGACAATTTTTTGCTGGGCTGACGACCGTTATACAGTGCTGGCTTATTACCATTATCTCTCGCATCTACTGTAGCTACAGTACGTTTCAGCCCAGCCAGCGCTGGCTTATAGCCCAACCGAACAGGCCAAAAGTCTGCGGCCTGCTAATTGTGTTGTTCTGAAGTGAATAGGTTATGTTTAAGGTATGTGCTTGTCAAAATGGCCCATGGGCTGGTATTGGTAGGCAGCCCACAGCAATTGTGGGCCTCGTCCTGTCTCCCTCGGTTTTTTTTTATATTTTTTAAAAATATATATTTTTAGTTTTATAATAATTTTATACACCTGCCGCTCAGACGGCGTACCGCTCGTGGCGGAAGTTCGGCCCACACAGCCTGCCCGCCTCCCTACCGCCGCGAGCAAAGACGAGGGTTCCAGACTTTTTTCATAAATCTCTATCACATCAAAAAATTTTTTACTATTTTATAATATTAAATAAAATCTATTTATAAATATTTTTTGACAGCTGAGTGCTAATTCGCGAGATGAATCTAATGAGCCTAATTAATTCATAATTTGCTATAGTGATGCTACAGTAATTATCTGCTAATTATAAATTAATATATCTCATTAGATTCGTCTTGCAATTTAGTCCTATGGTTCTGCAGTTAATTTTATAATTAACTTTTATTTAATACTTCTAAATATAAAAAAATTACAGAGCCTAAAAAAATCCCTGGAACCAGGCCAGCCCTTAGCTACCAACGAAACCGGCCGCGGCGGGGACACCTCGGCGTGCGTAGCCTCCACGCGGTGCCGTTGCTACGCGCGGCGACTCCGCCCCCACCACGCCGCCGCCTATATAACCGGCGCCCGAATCGCCGCCGGGCCCCTCCTCCCCCCGCGCCCGCCTTCCACCACGCTCTGGAAGCTGTCCCCCCTTTCCGGAGAGCCGAGACCGAGAGAAGAGCTGGTCGGGAGATGGCCGGCGAGAGCTGCGTCCCGCGGCCCCTGTTCGGCGGCGCCATCTCCACCGCCCTCCCCTCCCGCTTCCAGGTACGAGGCTGGACGCTCTCCGCCTTCCCCCCGCACCCTCCTCCTTGGCCCCCGAGGTTTACCTTCCTCTTCTGCGTGCGCGTGGCGCTTACGCTTTGTTTTGAGCTTCGTTTTTTTGTTCTTTGAGGTCCCCGACCATCAGGTTCGTGCTGTTCTCGCATTGCAGTTCCGATTCTGTAGGATGTGTTTGCGTGCGTTTGGAGAAATTTGTTTGCTCTCTGTTTGACGGGCTGTGCCGCGCAGGAGGTTTTTGTTGATCCAGCCCGCGACGAGAGCCTCATCTTCGAGCTGCTCGACCTCAAGGGCGAGGTGGACGACGCCGGCAGCGCCCTCTGGTTCCTGCGCGACATCGCCAACGAGCAAGACGCCGGGGACAACTTGGTAAACAAAAATCAACAAGTTTAATTAGTGCCACTAAGCCATGTGTCAGACTCATTTGCCAAATTCCCAGTGTGCTATTAGGTTGGATGGCAATGCTACCTGATTGAACTAGATTAACGTAAAAGACGTGTTGGTAAATTATTGCTTGTCTGTTCGCTAGGTGGTTGAGCATTCTGGGACACTCGAGCTAGCTGGTTTGCGTCTCGGAGAAGCACCTGCAGTGGCTGAAACTTCAGTTGCCCAACTGGTAAGCTTATTTACTCTACCGATATCAGTATCGTGTGCCACACTGCCACCCTGATCAATCTGTGTCTCGTCTATTGGTTTCTGTTCGTGCTTCCTTGGATTAGATGATAAAAAGATTTCTAGTGTTGTAGAAGTGTAGTGTAATCCTCTTGTTCATATTAAGGAAAATATACAAATTTTCATTAGGGATTAAACATCCTTAAGAAACAACTGTGAATCTAAGTCAGGCAGACATTATGAGGAGTTTGGTTTGCTCAAGTATTCTCATATGGTGACCGCACCTTCAGAATTTAGATATGAAGGCATGTTGAAGTACATCCTTCTCATTTTTCATGGTAACAAAAAAAGTAGAGTGGGAGAGAGAAAAAAGGCTTTTTAGCCTTCAATTAGGAGAAGTGGCTATCCAGGAAATGTTGTGCTTTATGAAACATATGTTCAACTGCACATGGATGATTGTTGGCATTTATATTTCAGTTTCTTGATATCCATTCAAATGGTAGAGAAATAGAACTGAGTAAGTAGTGTCAGAAAAATGCATGGTAGGATCTCATGCCCTCTTTTTGTTGTCTATGTAGGCCGTCTCAAAAGGGAGGCAGGGCAGAGAAGCACAGAACATTGTTCGAGTGAGTACCACCCTTGATGAGTATTGTTATGAACATTTGATATATTGGCTCTTCAAATTGAATCATGTGTTCCCTTTACAGCTTTACCTGGCAAACATACGTCTCGAGAATGCAGCAACTGATGTACTTATCACCGCATACGAGCCACTTTTGATAAAGTAAGTCCTGTAGATTGTATCGCATATTTCCTGCTATTAATGGGTATTTTGTACTATTCTTGAACAAAATATTTTAAACCGTTTCATGTTTCCTCAAGGCTGAAAAGCTTGTTCTGATTTTAAAAATAACACAATTACCAGCTACTGGCATTTGTTTGCCTGTGTATGAAATTATATTAGTATATTGTTCTGCATCCTTGCATAATACATCTTGACATGTTAAAATGAGGGTCAATAATGTTGAAACAGGACATTAATTTAGTAAATGGCTGGATGTTCTTCTTCTTAATTCTTAAACATACCTTTTTTTGCAAGTCACTGTCAGCTTCACACTATGGAATACCCTTATGTTCAGATAGGAGAACCTATTTCAGGTAGGGTGGAGGGCGGTCCAGCCGGGGATAGAGTGCCCCGGTGCCTAGTGTCCAGATGACACAAGGGGCTATATCCTCTGGCCCCCTATAAAAACTTATTTCAGCTTTGTTACGTTTGCACAGTGAATGCTAGTGCAGTAGAATTGGGAGATGCAAAATATCAAAAACCATATAATTTAATAAATGGAGATGTAACAGCATTCTAAGATACTGCAAGAAATATGATGGTCCTAAAGGTTCAAAACATGAGCTGTGCTATTTATTTAGTAAAATGAGGGATTTGTGTTTGTTGCCCCCTAATTGGTTTATTCTGTCTGATTTTATTTCAGCCCCTTGAGTGAAAGCGCTGCTGCAGTTGCTGCTGGTCCAGCCATACCTGCTGAACAAGCTGGATGCTTACTGATGTCTGAGATCTTCAAAGTTGCCGTGATGAATTTCAATGTGCATGATTGGAGCCTTTTCAATGGAGGCCCTTGAAGTAGCTGTTTTCTTGTTTTAGATCTAGTACTAGGTAGTGTCTTACAAACGCCCCTATGGACATTCATCCTGGCATCAGTAGAATTTGTCAGCTAAATTGGAGTAGAATGTAGTCAACTGAACCTGCTTGATCAGTGGAGCCAAATCTGTCTTTTGTGCTAAACGTGGGGCATTTGAATTGAGATATCCGATGTGAGACCTATCAAAATTGTAAGGGAGATGATGCTTTTAAGTTTTGCTGGATGTTTGAGAAGGGAAAGATGTCAACGTACCTTGCATTTCATTGTATGGTCTGACAAAGAAGGGAAAGATGTCAACGTACCTTGCATTTCATTGTATGGTCTGACAATTTTTGTCCTACATGATACCATATACTCTTGATCGGTCACTGATCGCTCACTGCACCCTGCACCCTGCACCAAGGATCCAGGATGACGAACATGTGAACTATGAAGTATGTGGGAATTGGGAAATGCCAATTGCCAAATGACAAACTGGGTCGATACTGGTTGGTTGGATCATTTCGTCGCACATTTAGACTGATGCTTCACTACTTCCTATTGACGCCTCCAATCTGTTTGGAGATTTATCGTCGACAGGTTGGTTTCTGGCTCCTTTCACACCAAGTTCATTCATAGAACAAGATGTGCAGCCTGCTATTCGTTAGTTGAACATGTGGTATATCATGCTAGCACCGCAACATTTCAGTTGTTGAGTTGTACGATGACTGCAGTTGGATTGATCTGCTTCGATCTGAGTGTTGTGAACACCTCAAAGAAAACTGGTTCCGAAATTGCCATCTTTATTTGAACGTCTTTGAATTTGAACAAAGGATTTGAGATCTACAAGAGGATCTTATTCTTGCAGCCGATAGTATATATTACAAATCCACATTATACAGCGTTGCGATTTCCTTTGCCGGAACTCGATTATAATCCGTCCCTCGACAATGAAAAATCAGAGAGAAGGGGGGAGGGGGGGGGGGGGGGGGGAGAAACTGTTGGGGAGTTTGGGGCCTCGATTTCTCATTACAAATTATCATCAGGGAAGAGCCTGGGGAAAATTTTGAATTCGAGGATGATGAGTTACAATGCATCAACGCTTCACTTCCACTTGTTGGCGACGATGTCAGCTAGGTCGACGACCCTCTGGGAGTAGCCCCACTCGTTGTCGTACCAGGCGATGACCTTGACCATGTCGTCGCCCATGACCATGGTGAGCGAGGCGTCGATGGTGGAGGAGACGTCGGAGCACCTGAAGTCGACGGAGACGAGCGGCACGTCGCAGACCTCGAGGATGCCGCTGAGCTCGGTGGCGGCGCTGTCGCGGAACGCCTGGTTGACCTCCTCGGCGAGGGTCTTCTTGGAGACCTGCACGACGAGGTCGACGACGGAGACGTTCGGGGTGGGCACCCGGAGCGCGATCCCGTTGAGCTTGCCCTTGAGGTTGGGGAGCACCAGGGCGACGGCCTTGGCCGCGCCGGTGGAGGTGGGCACGATGTTGAGCGCGGCGGCGCGGGCGCGGCGCAGGTCGCGGTGGCTGGCGTCCAGCAGCCTCTGGTCACCGGTGTAGGAGTGGGTGGTGGTCATGGTGCCCTTGATGATGCCTGCATGCATGCGCGCACCATTAGTTAGTTACATGATCGATGAGCTAGCTAGATCCGAGCGGAACTTGGTGGCTTAATAATTGATTATACGGATTGCATGCTTGCAGAAAGGAGCACGCACGCACCGAACTTCTGGTCGAGGACCTTGACGAACGGCGCGAGGCAGTTGGTGGTGCAGGAGGCGTTGCTGATGATGGGCTCGTCGGGGTTGTACTGGTCGGCATTGACGCCGACGACGTAGGTGGGGATGTCGCCCTTGCCCGGCGCGGTGATGAGCACCTTCTTGGCGCCCGCCTGGATGTGCTTCCCGGCGCCCTCGCGGTCGACGAAGACCCCCGTCCCCTCGATGACGAGGTCGATGCCGAGGTCCCCCCAGGGCAGGTTGCTGGGGTTGCGGTCCGACACGACCTTGATGACCTTGCCGTCGACGGAGATGCCGTTGTCGCCCACGGGCTTGACGTCGGCGTCGAAGGTGCCGAGCGTGGAGTCGTACTTGAGCAGGTGCGACGCCTGCTTGACGCCCCCGGTGTCGTTGATGGCGATGACGTCGAGCGGCGAGTCGTCGCGCCCGTGCCAGCAGCGCAGGAAGTTGCGCCCGATGCGCCCGAACCCGTTGATCGCCACCTTGAGCTTCGCCTCCGCCGGCGCCCGCCGCGGCCCGCCGCTGGTGGCGACCTGCACGCGCGCGCAGCCAAGTGAGAGTGAGTGAGCGTGCTGGTCATTCATCCGTCCCCAAAGCCGGGTGCGGGAGAGCAGGGCGCGCGTACCGCGTTGGTCCTGAAGGAGACGGCGGACATGAAGTCGTCGGAGGCGGCGGCATTACCGCGGCGCAGCGGCAGCGACGCGGAGCTCCGGAGGCCGGTGAACTCGCCGAGGCCGGCGCCCTGGAGCGGGACGGTGGTTGCGGAGAGCATGGGCGACGCCATGGCGGCCACGGAGCAGCAGGGGCGGCGGGATCAAAGCTGACGAGGATGGCAGCCAGCAAGGTGGAGGCGGACGGCGTATATACGGGTAGGCGGATTGGGGTGGCCGCGTTTGTGGTGCGCGGGGGCGCGGCGCGGGATCGTGAGGCCCCCATTGGCCGGGGGATCAGATTTCGGATAGCCCCAACGTATGGTCGCCGATGACCGCGGCGGCACCCAGCCACACCCTTCCTTCACTGTGCCGCCGCTCCATCAAAATGCGTGGCCTTTTTTCTCTGTCGCGGCGTGTTGCTGGTACAAGTAGCGAGCGGTAAGCCGGTAAGGAATGAGGAAGTTTTGTTACGGCCGGGGAGCAGGAGCTGTGCTGCTGGGCCGGAGCTTCTTCCAGGCCTCAAGGTGCTGAAACGAGGCTCTGAACCTGAAAGCAACGCACGCCGATTGATGGCCAGTTGCCCCCCGATTTTGTGAGGCGGTCGTGCTCGTCGACAGGATGGCAAGAGCGTGAGGAGCTGGGACTTTCTGAATTGTGGCCATCCGCGCTGGCCTTTCGGCAATGCCGCCCTGCCTGTTAAGCGCGCGGCTAGACCGACGCGGCGCGAACTGACCTCCAGTTCTCGGGATCTTTTCTTTTTCCCGGTAGGGTATGTGGGCAAGCGTCGCTCTCTGTCTGCTTGGCGCTTTGGAGCTTGTCGCGTTACGTCCCGAGCTCGCGCCGCTTGCTTCCACCACCAACATTGATAAGTGCACTTGCTCGTGGCGGTGTGTTAGGCTAAGTACATTGCCTTCAGGCGCGTTCTCAAAGAAAAAAAAATGCCTCCAGTCCAAAGGCGGGTCCAGGATTTGAAGGTTGGGTATTCAAAAATACAAAAGGCAAAGCAGAATGACTGTTTTATACCTGTTATTAGCATATATATTTGGTTATACTTTTAAATACTATAGTTAGCAAAAACAATGGGTATTAAAGAAATACCCTGCATACCAAGTGTGCCCACCCCTGCTCCAGTCTCTAGAGCCGATGGCCATAGGAGCTCCTGAATTGTAAGCTCCGCTGCCTCGACCACCACCTCGGCCGGCGGCGGCCCTCCCCCCACCCTCTCACCTCTCGCCAAGGCCGCGCTCCACCTCCTCCTCCCTCCCCTAGCTCGTGGCGACCGCTCTCCCTCTCTCGACTCGAGGAAGAAGATGAACACAACCTTCCGCCCTTCTGCAGATACTACCGCGCGCAGTAACGAGCGTGATAAATAGATTCCGCTGATTTTTCTCTCAAACTTCAACGAAGCATATACTGGTACAACCGGTGCCTCCCGTCCCCGTTGGATGGATATTCGTCGTTGGATTCCGCGGAGCCTGCGCGATTGGGTGGGCTACTGGCCAGCTGCCTCCCGATTTTGTGAGGTGGTCGTGTGATTTTTCTGAGCTGTGGCCGACGCGGCGCGAGCTGACCTCCAGTTCTCGGGTGTGCGTGCGGGCAAGCGTCGCTCTCTGCCTGCTGCTTGCCTGCCTGCTACTAGGAAGCTGTAGGTTGGCCTGCTCTGAGATCAAGGGAGATCCAGAGTTGGGCTGCAATCCCAAGCCCTTGTTTAGTTGCAAAATTTTTTGAAATTTTAGTATTGTAGCACTTTCGTTTGTATTTGGTAATTATTATTCGATCATGGGTTAATTAGGCTTAAAAGATTCGTTTTGCAAATTACAGACAAACTGTATAATTAGTTATTTTGTTTAGCTACATTTAATACTTCATGTATGCGTTCAAAGATTTGATGTAATAGAAAATCTTGTAAAATTTTGGAATTTTAGATGTAACTAAACAAGGATCAAGTTGTGGTATCAGAAATTCAGAATCAAATGCTGCTGCTCGGAAGCCTGTTGCTTCCGTGCGCGCAAGCAAGGCCGCCAACATTCTCCAGGCTGCTCCGCCCACAGACACATACCAGGCCGTGAGCCGCACGGCAAGCCCACAAAGAACATGGGTCGGCCTGGCCTGCCGAGCGCGTACGTCTGGTGCGTGTGCCGTCAGCCCAGTCGGCGTGCATCGGCCCGGGCGACGTGACGAACGAAACGGGCCCGACACGTGCCGTGCATGTCACCCTGCTCTGTTTTTTCTCTCTCTCTCTCAAACTTTTTATCGAGGAAAACTTTCTCAATCTTAACGAAGCACAAGCAGGGATGTATACTGGTAGTAACCGGACTTGGAACCACTGCCTCGCAGAGAAAGGCAAGCCCAGCAGATCTATAGACACTGGTGTACTAGTTAGTAAATATAAAAAGGATCATCGCAACAAAAATAAAAATAAAAAGAAGCACTAATAGCGAAGCTGCAAGCGGATACGGTTCGAACGCACCGTTTACCGCTCACGGAGACGAGTAGAATAGTCTGGGAAAGCAAAGCATGCAGCAACTTGTTGCAAGTCTAGTTATGAAAAAGGACGGAAAAATCTCATTTCTACTTTCGTTTTTATATTTTTTTGGCGGAAACGGGATCGGGTTCGGAAAATATGGGTACGGCGAACCAATACGGACGTTGAGCCGGAAAGAATAACGCGATCAAATATTCTCGAGTATACATTAACAAAGTCACAAAATAATATACACGTACGAAGTTATTAGTCTAATATTCACTAGTATGCCATGTGTTAACATGTTAACATACATACTTAGTGATTGGTATGTTTTTGAACATATCAATTTTTAGGCATATCTTATGTAGATTAAAAACTGGATGAAAAACGGAATAAATACGGGTCGATTCCATGTAAAAACAGGATTTTTTCGGAAACGGACGGAGAAACCTCATTTCTACTTCCGTAAATACAAAAACGGGATCCCATAAATATGGAAACGGACGGACAAAAATAGAAAACGAAACGGGTCGGAACCGGAATATTCCCGTCCGTTTTCAACCCTATGCAAAGTCCTCGAAACACTATTGTATCTGGACGCGCCTACAGGCTACAGCCTTGGCATCATCGCATGTGCCCCCCGGAGTTTTTAACGCCGGAATCTTTCTGGAACTGAGGCGCCGCAAAGCCTCCGGCCCGCGCGAATTCGAACGGGTTGCCGTTCCACGCAACGCCCGACGACAGACCACATTCCACGCTGGCGGTGCCGGGCATCAGAACCCCATGCCCGGCGCGCCCGTGGGCGTGTGAACGGAGCGGCGCGCGGCGGCCTCGACACGCAGACGCAGCCGCAGCCGCAGCCGCTGCCTCGGCCGTGCGCGAGCTACGCATGCAGCCGCCCCGGGCCTTGCTGCCATGCCAATGCCATACGCCCACGTGACGGGGCGCAGGGTTGGAGGAGAAGGAGGAGCAAAGAGCCGGCACATGTGAGGGCCTGCCACCACGCTCGCCTGCCTGCCCCTGCCGTGCCACCATGGGACCGGCCCTGCAGCTGGCGTCGCCGGCCGGGCTCCATCGGACCCGACGCGGCCGCTGGCGCTATCCCCACCCGGGCCGGCCCCCCTACCGTGGACTACATGGTCGCGTGACTGACCGGCCGCTGTTAGCCCCCGTGGCGGCTATCATGGATTCATGGCTCGATCAGCAGGCGTGCGCGGCTGCGCGTATCCACGCATGCCTTCCCGTCGCCCGGCTGGACGGCTCCATCCATGCAGCGGCAGATGCTCATCGCGCTGAGGGCCTGTTTGGCTCCAGGACTTTTTCCAAAAGTCCCTATCACATCAAAAAAAATCTTACTATTTTATATTATTAAATAAAATCTGTTTATAAATGTTTTTTGACAGCTGAGTGCTTTTTCGCGAGACGAATCTAATGAGCCTAATTAATCGATGATTGGCTACAGTGATGCTACAGTAACCATTCGCTAATCATAGATTAAGATACATCATTAGATTCGTCTCGCAGTTTAGCCCCAGGGTTCTGCAGTTAGTTTTATAATTAATATTTATTTAATACTTCTAAATACTAAAAAGTCCTTAGGACTTTTTTGAAGTCCCTCAATCTAAACACCCCCTCAGCTAGCTCCTTTCTTGTCAATTTTGTCACTGGCTAGTCCATAAAGGGCAGTACGTACCTACACCCTCCTGTGTACTTTTGCCTAGCTAGTCTACTACTATACAATACGTGCGTGGCATCGACACGGCATGTCCATCCGACCCGGGACCGGGGCCTGTTTGCACAAGTAGTACTAAATAGTTAGTACAGGACAAACTTTGACCAATAATTAGAAGTACTAAATAAAAATAAAGTCAATTTATAAAATTAACTCCATAACCCCTGTACTACTTTGCGAGACGAATCTAATGAAACCTGTGACCGCACGATTAGAGGATGGTTACTGTAGCATCACTG
Organism: Panicum virgatum; assembly: GCF_016808335.1. Classification (NCBI taxonomy): domain Eukaryota; kingdom Viridiplantae; phylum Streptophyta; class Magnoliopsida; order Poales; family Poaceae; genus Panicum; species Panicum virgatum. The sequence continues at coordinate 32,824,637 of NC_053151.1, read as the reverse complement.
TAGCCAATCATAAATTAATTACCGTCATTAAATTCGTCGCGCAATGTTACACCTATCCATGAAAAAAATTACAAATAAACTTTATTTAATACTCCATACATAAAAAAAATTATAGCGCGTGAAGCAACCAAACAGGGCCCCGAGTACGCCGGCCTCTGAGGTCCTAGTAGCACGTAGCACCTGTACGCCTGAAAGCGATCGGGTGCTCTAGACTAAGAGGAGGAGGGGGTGAATTAGGCACTATAAAATCTTAACCTATGGCTCCAACTAGTTTGCACAAAACTTAAACTAGATCAAGCTCTCTAGATGTGCAACTACGATTCACCTTAGTGTGAAACCCTCATCCCAAAAGAGTTTTGCAACCTATAGCCAATCCTAGCAAGATACTACACTAAGAAAGTAAAGGCACACAAGTTGTAATATGAAATGCGGAAGCTTAAAGGGAGGGATGAGATAATGCGAACTCTCGACACGAGGATTTATCCCGTGGTTCGGATTGCCACAAAGACGCCCCTACATCCACGTTGTTGAAGCACTCACGAAGAGTATCGCTTCCCGGCAATCAAGTCTCTTCCGTGAACACAATCACGGTCACCTTGATCCCGATCTTCACTAAGAGATATTGCCCACGAAGGAGGGGTCTCCGTCCCCCGCACAATGTCGTCGACGCCGCTCCACACCACGCCGGAGGGTCGTTGACTTGCCGGCGAGCCACCAAAGCTCTAAGGATGGCCGGCGCACCAAGATACAATGTTGGTTCACTCTAGAACCACAGCACAAGGATCTAAACCTTACTTTATCACTCACTCAAGAGCTAACCTAGCACTAACACTCACAAAGCTTGTGCTAAGGACTAAGGATTTGATCTTTATGCTCTTGGATGGCTTGGAGGTGTTCTTGGATGTGTATAAGATGTCTTGAGACTCCAGCAAACTTCAAATGGCCGGGGGAGCTCATATATATAGGCTCCAAGTCGAACTAGCCATTTGTAGCCGTCAGCAGCTTTTTGCGTAGGCATCGGAACATCCGGTGCATAGTGCATCGGTTCTTCCGATCACTCTGCGCTCTGAACTAGCCGTTGCCTTCTCTGACACGGCCGCATCACCTTCAGGGACCATCGGTTGATCCGATGCTTAGGCGTCGGTTCTTCCGGTGACTCTTGATCCGCAGATAGCCATTGTTTTTGCTGACGTCATTGCACCGACGCCTTGCTCCGACGCACCACCGGTTCAACAAGTGCTGAAAGCTTGGCTGCTGCACGCTTGACAACGTCTCTGGAATATAGTACGTTGAATGCACCGGCGCTTCTCTTTACACCGTCGGTTCAACCGGTGCTTCATTCTTTCTTCACTTGATCTCCAGAGGCGCACAGACTTGTGCCAATGCCAGGGCGTCGGATCTTCCGACAACCATCGGATGCACCGATGCTTAGTTCTTCCGGTGCTACTGATTTCAGTAGAACTCGTCCAATTCAGCGTTTCTTTGAGTTCTTTCTTCATGTTTTGCTTTGTATGGCCTTTTTACTTCATCCCTGGGATCTAGAAATGTTCACTTAACAAAATTATTAGTCTTATTGATTGCGTTGTCATACGATCACCAAAATCACTCGAAATAGCGTAAATAGTGCCATAAACGGTGCCATGCTCGTTACAACGCCAGAGCGCGTCAGCGTGGAAGGGTACGAGCCCACATGTCCGGAGCAGCAGTGGCGGGGTAGTTTTTAATAGCCCCTCATGCTTCTCGTGGCCGTTACTAAATGATGGATCGTCTCGTCGAGCAATAACGCTGCCGTCTCTGTCCTGTCCCGTGCGCACAGCTGCTCGATCGCATGCACGAGGCGTTTATATACCAAGCTGGAGGGCGGGAGTACATCTCTCTCTAGTGGCTGGGCACCAGCCCATCGGCGTGCGTGGCCGCGTCAGGCGTAGCGATGGCAACGTGCACTTGGCGACGCGGGGGGAGCACGCGGCTCGAGCGCGAAGAAGACGGCCGCGAGCGCAGGGCAGTTTTCACATTGCTCGACCACCGGCGGCATGGTCTCCGGCGCGCGCAGTTTTGCCGAGGTGCTGACGAAGCGCCTGCTGCCCGCCCTCGGCTCGATCAACTTCTTCGAGGCGGGCTACGGAGGCTGTCAGCAAAGTTAAGTAGCAATGCGAATACGGCTGGGGGGAGGGTTTCCCGGTTCCAATGCGCGCGACGCAGCACCGGCACCGCGACGGCCGGCGCGCCCCACGCTGCTAGTGTAGCTCGCCGTTTTGCTTCCCAGGCTCGAGCCAGCGGGAGCTAGTAGCTGCTAGTAACAGGACGGAATAGGTGATCGGATCACGTCGCCTCGTCTCATCGGGATCGAAGATTCCCAGTCACGCCACTGTTGGACGCGACGTGTCCTGAGCTCCGCGGCCGGAGCCGCTTTGACCGCCATCTCGCCCTCGCTGCTCCGCTTTCCCGCTGAGAACAGAGGAGTGACCGTGAGGGAGCGCTTGCTAGTCGACGCCAAGAATCCGGTGTCGTGCAAAGAGCATACTATGCATTGCCGGTCTCTGCCTGGAGATTCACGCGCTGGCGTTTACCGCGCTCCTGCCCGGCCGGCTTCGAAGTTTGGGCCCGTGGCCGTGGAGCGAGGCCGCTGGCCAGTGCGCCGGCTTCGCTCCAGGCCGGAAAACGGAAAAGAAATCGCGCGCGCGAGCCTAGGCACCAGCAGCGCGGCAGTGCGGCGAGCTCGCTCCCCGTTCTCGCCATCCTGTTCCCCCGGCCCCACGAGCACCGGCCGGAAACCGTTTGCGCGCCGCATCGGGCGCCAGCCCCGTTGTAACGAACCGGATCCTCTCCGAGGCACGGCCCGCGCCGTGACGTGGCAGGATCCCTATAGTTAGTACCGGATGAATTCCCCATGGTTGCGTGGAACGCAGCGTGCTTGCATGCACGATCGTACATAGGAGTACTAGGTTGAGTGACAGTCGGTGGCGTCATGGAAGTAATTAAGTACAGCATGAAAAGTACTACTCCTATGTGACAGAGGAAGTTTGTTTGTTTGTTTGTTTTCCTCGACCTTACCTTTTTCCACAGCACGTTGCAGGCTACCGCCACGGCTTGGCCGAGCACTCGCCTTTTCTTTCCCTCCACTGTTTCACCTTGCATTGTTAGCAGGCGTGGCGGATCCCTTCCTGGAGCCTTGCAGGCTGCAGGTGCCGGATGGTCCCTGAGCTGCACGTACGGGTCAGCCATTGCATGGAGGTGGCCAGGATGCGCGCGCGCGTCGAGCTGGTCGGATCGTCCAACACTCCAACGGCGAGCTAGTAGCTACCCCTCCCTCGGCGGCCAGCCGGCCAGGCCACTAGCCGAACCGGATCCAAATATTTCGAACCGTTCCGGCCGTCTTCCCCGCGGACATGTGCCGCCTTCTTCGGCATCCACACGCACCCCATGTCCGTGTCCCGACCCACCGTCCTCCTGGCCCTCTTCAATGCGGCGCCGGGGAGGATTCATACTTTCCTTATTCATGTCGACGCGACACCGCGCGCCACGCGCCTGGCGCTTTGCCGGCGTCGCTACCCGCTCGGAGGCCAGAGTAAAGACGGCGGCGAGGTGCTCGTAATGGCGGCGCGAGCCCAGCATTGATCGAGGACGCAGATGCTGCACGTACTACGTACAAGCCTTATCCTCCCAGTCCGGCAGTCCCAGCGGCTCGATGGCGATGGAGCTCCGGAGCTGAGAAACTGTGGCAGGCAGGGTACGGCGGCACGAACGCTGAAGCATTCAGTGTCCGATCACGCCTTTTCAGCGTGTACCGAGTCATGGAACTAGCCGGCGGGCCTCTCCCAGCGCCGCGCCGGCGCCCCCACCGCCGCACCGGCACCGCAGGGGTTCCCGTGATTCCCTCCCTCTCCGCCGCGTTTAGCGGGCTCCGCTTCGTGCTCCTAGGATTCTTTGACCGCCGACGGGGAAAAACTAACTATAATCAAGAAGAGATGAAAGCAAAGTCTGATCCATCGTTCATTAATGTAAAACGGAAAGAAGAACGAGAAGAAGAAGAGGACAAGTCTGATCCCCAACCACCGGCCACCGCGGCACCTTGATATTTCGCCCCAAATAATCTTCTTTCTCCCATCCACTAATCCAAATTCTTTCTTCACACTCTGCACTCAGCAACGCTACAAAATACGCTTGACTTGCGCGATTACATCTGACAACCACGCACCCGCGTGATGACGGTTTTGAATCGGTGTGTTTTCTATTATATTCTTGGGTTATTTTTCCCACAGCCTCACGTGCCGTGCAGCTCGTCTTACCTTGGTTTTATTTATCCAAGTCCGCACCCTAATCTTGCGAGCGCCGGTAAGTGCTATTAGTTGACTAATTTCATTTCATCTGGCTTGTGCTAGTTAAAATCAAAACAAGAAGGTTGTCTCTTATGGTTATGGCTTATCAAGTTCTTGGGTGTGGAGTGACAACATATCAGTCCATCTTCATGAGGCCATGTGCTTCCAACAAAATATTATGTGCTAGCTTACTTGATTAAAACAAAACTGTATTGAACCAAATCAGAAGAACAATGGGTTTGACATGGGAATTAAAAGATACTAGAACCAATTTTTTTGTTTTTATGATACCATCATTCATTGTGAATAGCAGACATGGAAAGAAAAACACTCCTACAGTATTTTCTTCTCAATGCAGACAGTGAGACAAATGTCAATGAGCTTCCAAAACCAAATGCATATGCCCCCCCCCCCTCTATGTTTGCTTTTCAAGATCACAATCTACCCCGCACAACGATTAAAGCGCCGCTGATATATATAAATATCTAACAGGTAATGCGTACTAAAAAGAATGAATAATGTAAATTTACTTATTACGATATCTGGGAGACACTATTGGTTAGAGCTAGCAACATCTCAATAAACACCGAGAAGCTATTGATCTTCGATTAGTGACACCACGATCTTTCCTTCTAGTTCCACATGCTCCACACCTGCGGCTATCGGTGGCTTTTACGCCGGATGATCAGTTCTCATAGTTATGTCCCCTCATTTGATCACCTACCTTTAATTTTCCGTTGGTTTCTCAATCACTCACTACCTACTCTAGATTCATGTGAAATAACATACTTTGATACATACCTCCTCAACACGCCAATTAGAATGTTGATCAAAACTTTTCTACCATGTAGGTACTAGAAATATATCCCTCACTCTTACGTTTAAAATGACGAGTTTTAAAAAATATGAATTTAAGATTAGCTATTTTTAATGCGAAAGAGCATGTAGCTTAATGGTTACAAACAATCTCAACCCTCGGTAGTATCTCAGATCATGGGTTCGACTCCCCGTGGGAGAGAATATTCGAGAATTTAACAGCGTTGTGCTTTGAGTGGTAGACGATGTTCCATCGACATCAATTTTGAGGATTTGCTGGCTCAGTTTTTGAAGATTCTCATAGAGGTAGGATTTGCTTACGTGCGTTAATGACCTTGTTTGGTTTATTTCTTGCTAAGGAATAGTAACATTTTGACCACTAATTACGGTGTCAAATAAAACAAGTTTACAAAACCAACTCAGAACCCCCGCGTTAGTGAAGCGTCCCCTCATAAGAGGTGATTTAAATGTGATACAAATATCACTCCCAGGAGGCTGATACACATTTATTATATCAGATGGTACATTACTGTACAATCCTCCGAGGAGGTGGACACTCGAGACAGACAATAACAAAAAGTAAAAAGGCTACGGTGATACACCAGAGCACGACCCACACGGGATCCAGCTCGGGCTCAGAGTATCGCACCAGCGAAAGCATCCTGAACAGGGCCAACACCACAAGCAGAGTTGGGTGCAGGACGGAACCCCTACTCAACGTCTTCGGGAACGAAGTCTGGATCTTCCTCTGTAAAAATTAGGAAATGGGTGAGTACAAACGTACTCAGCAAGTCCAACCACAGAGGGGTATAAACAGAATATAATGCACAGAGTAAATCAAGGATAAGGCTAGGGTTTAATTTGCGGAAAGCTAATTTTTATGCAGGGGTTCATTTGAAAGAAAAAATATTTTCAAAGCAACTTTCTCGCACCGAGTAACACGTAGGGTTGATCCATACAGGATCCAAGTTTTAAATTTGCTACCGGACGCCTCATAAGCCGTAATACATGGCTCAACTGCCGGACACTTTCCAAAATAACTCACGCCAACCCATCCATTTCCAGAAAAAACACTAGTTGTGTGACCAAACCATAACTCGCTCAGTACCGTGGGCACAGCTATTCGAATAGATTTTAACTCTGCAGAGGTGTGCAACTTTACCCACAAGCGGGGTACCACAGCACGATCACCTTAGTGTCGATGCAGATCCCAACATAGCTATTACCCACCTTAGCTAGACCTGACTAGCCAACACGAGATCCACCAAGGGGCCATTGACCTATCACAGAGGTTTTAACCGGGGCATAAATCACACAGAGCTTATCCCTTCTCCTTGATCACCCGTTGCTCTCAGCTCTCCTGATGGCTACCAGACTAACTAGTGGGATTTATGCTAAGTCATTGCCGCATACAACGGTCGAGTGGTTTGCACGATAGTGGAGCTAGGCAATATGACACACCAACTCGGTCCTTAATTGTGACAAGATGGTTATCTCCATTCCTTGCTCAACCACACAGGTACGAGCACACCATTCGGCAATTCACACAGAAGTGCCATCCATTCCATCTAACTCATTTTTCGAAAATTTCATATTTTCCCTTCCCACACACTCACACATTTTCCTTTTATAAAACAAGTTGTACCGGGTTCGAGGTCCTAAGCGTTCTAGCAGCGATTAACATCCAAATAGAATAAATCATATTCAGATATTAATTTAGGTGGTCAAGGAATGATTATAACAAATCAAGGGGTGGCTATCCAACCATGTTTTCAGTAAGCAAAACATATGCAGTTTTGTAAAACAGGCCAATAGTTTGTGTTTATAAAACTGGGACAAAACATGCATCAAAGGATGAGATTGAACTTGCCGTCTTCGAATCCTTCCGGGAGTTCCTGCTCGCGGTACGGTTCTTCGGGCTCCGGCTCGCGGTACTGCTCAGCGAACTCCTCAACAGGTTCTCCCTCGTTCACACCGGTATCTACGGCGCACACAACGAACACATAATAAATAAACAGAAATAAAGGTTTTATCGTTGAGCTCGAATCAGAGAAAATTAAGATACGGAGATAGAAATAATATTTTCGAGAGATTTTCTAATGGCACGGCTGAAAATATATTAGAAATGGCGTGGTAAAGTTTCGGGGCGATTGGAGGATTTTTGGCGCATGAAAAGATAGGTCGAATAGGGGGTTTAGGGGTTAAACCGGGGTTTAGGGGCCTCTTTGTAATTATTTTTGAGATGACAAGGGATTGGTTATAATTTCTGGGAATACATGGGTCATTCTGAAAAGGGCAGGGGTATATTCAGAATTATTTCTTATGTGGTGGAGGGTTTATTTGCGAATAGGAAAGTAGGAGGGGTTTCTTTTAGAAAAGAACATAGAAAGGGGGGTTCTTAATATAAAAGAGAAAAAGGCAGGGGTTTTTTTTTTGGCAAAAAACCACCTTCTTCCTCCTCCCTCCACGGAAAACAGAGGAGGGGAGGCATGGGGTCGGCGGCCTGGGCCACGGGGGCGGCCGGGAGGAGGGGAAAAGGGGCAGGGAGGTGCGGGCGTTCGATTCCCCCCTCGATTTCAATGAAGGGGGCCCGCAGGGAGGGGCGCCAAGGCGGCGGCCGGCGGCCGGCTTTGGCCGGTGCGGCGGCGGCGCTGCAGGGCCTGGCGGCGGCGCTGCAGGGCCTGGCGGTGGCCGGAGCTAGGGGAAAAGGGGGCGCAGGGCGAGGAGATCCTATCTCCCCACTCACCTCGGACGGAGGCGGAGCAAGGAGGCCGGGCCACGAGGACCGACGGCGGCGGGCGGAGGAAGCTCTGGCGGCGGCACAGAGAGCTTGGGGAGGAGGGCGCGCGGCGGCAGTCGAGTTGTGGAGGTGGAGGGCCGCGTGAGGGCCTACTTATAGGCATTGGAAGGCGGTGGAGGGGAGGGGCAGTGGTGCACGCAGCGGCCGGCGGGGCAAGCTCCGAGGGCGGCGTTAATGGTGTGGGGGCGGTTACTGCCGGAGCGGTCACGTCGTTGGGGTGGTGCAGCACTGACGCGGCGAGCGTGCCGAGGTGTCCTGGCAGGCAGTGGCGTGGTGGAGCGGCACAGCTCGGCTCTGTGCGAGATCGGCTCGAGCAGTGCGGGCTCGAGCGGCGAGGCGAGCTTTCCGGGCACGCAGAGCGCGTGGGGACGGCCGGGAGCATAGCGCACGCGTGGACAGGGGAGGGAGGGCGATGAGCGGCTCTGGGCTTGACGACGAGCGGCGCGGCGAGCGGCACGGCGGCATGGTGCGCGTGGGGGGGGGGGTGGGCGGCGCGGGGGGCACGGCGGCAATGAGCCAGCTCGTGGCCGTGCGCGGCAGAGCAGGAAGAAGAAGGGAGAAAGGAGGAGGAGGGAGAAAAAGAAAGGAAGAAAAAGGAAAAAATGGGAAGAAAAAGAAAGAGAGAGAGAAAGGGAGATCGCGCCGGCGGAATTCTTGGCGGCGACCGTGGCCGGACGAGCACGCGCGCCGGTCGGCGACGCGCAGCGCGTTGCGCGGAACGAGGGAAAGAATGGGATGGGACGGCAAATATTTCCGGAAGAATTTCGAAAGATCAGGGCTCGGTCGGAAAAGGGGTATAGGAATGATTAGATTCGTTGCGAAAAGTTACACACATCCCTGAAAAGGTTTTGCAAATAGACTTCATTTAGAGCAGTCCCAACCCTCCAACTCAGCTGGTTTCCATAGCATTAAATACGTTGCCACGTAAGCAAAAAAACTGAGGTGGCAGCAAAGTTAATGAGGAGTGAAGATAAAATCTGAAGAAATCAAGTCTCATGCAAAAAAATTATGTCTACACGAAAACCAAGACAAAAAGAGAGAGGATTGGAGAGGAATATGAGAGAGAAGAGATATAATTGGATAGTAATAATTTTTGAAGAAACTATCCATTGGAGGTATAGTTTTTATGATTAGTGTCTATATGACATGGCAAATATAGAAACTACTAGTGATTTCTTTAGTTGGGACTAGCAAGCCACCATACATGCGAGATTCCCTTCTCGAAAAACGTGTGCGCTAGAGAAGAGAGATAATCAAACATAGCCAATAGGAGTGAGTGTACTTGTGTTGTAAATATCTAAGTTGGACTGTGTAATTAAAAAATTCTATTAGAATCGATTTCTCTTTTTTTTAGCAAACATATAAATGATAAACACACGGAATTACGAAATCCGTTGCACCCGCTCTGGAACCTGTTGCCCACGCTCGTGGGACCCCACCTGCGCTGCCTCCCGAGGCGTGGTCCCCGCGCTCTGCGGGCCGTAACAGAAGCGGGTAACTTTTCGGTGGGTGCGGTGCGGCGCGGACTCAGAGAGACGCAGACTGCTGCTGCCTCGTTTTTTTTTAACCGTCTGTAAACAAGCCACCCGTGTCCTTGTTTTGAATCGTGGGGGGAAAAGTAAAATCGATTGCATTCGTGTAGCCTACGCTGCCTATACGTGTAATCTATCGTACGCGTACACTGCGTACATGTACAAGCAAGTATACGACAAAATAACCCAGTTGTTCCGCTTCCGCCGCGAACGCTGCACACGCATTCATGGACACCCGTATGCCCCAGCATCCTGCTAACGCCACTGCCACGAGGGCCCACCGTCCGGCCGCTGCGGTACCTGACACGTTGCAATACATCAGCGTAACATGTCGGAGGGCTCTCCGTTCCGTTCCGTTCCGTGGATAATCCCACCCTCACTGACAAACGGGCCCGAGATGTCAGCGAGCCGCGCTCTCTCCCGTGCCGCTCCGCTCACCGCGCCGCGCCGGAAACCGCCGGAACGGACGAGCGGCCCGGGGCTCTGCTCAGACCGGCCGACGCCGGGGCGCGTCGGCACGGCAGCCTACGCTCGCCGCGCGTGACCTGACCCCTCTCGAGCTCGACCACAAACTCCTATGCTGCCACCCCTACTTCACTCGCCCCGAAGAACGGAGCGTGCTCTTTTTTTTTTTCCTTCGTAATTTAAGCAAGCGCAGGCCAAGTGCCCGGCCAAAATAATCCGCGCACTCTGCGACGGCAGTGGCGCTCGCCCGCCTGCGGTATAAAGATCAAAGGCGAGCAGCGGGGTGCTGCTCGAGGAGGAAGAAGAGGGGAGCGGCTTTTGAGCCTCAAGCGAGCTTACCACGCCGCCGGCCTCCGCGGGTGTTTAGATCCGATGCCAAGGCGGTGAGGGCGCGCCACCTCTCGTCCGTGTCGCGAGGGAAGAGCTCGGCCAGCGGAGAAGAGGGAGCGTCGCGGCAATGGCGGAGGACGCGGGGAAGGCGGAGTCCGGGAGCTGCAGCGGCGGCGGCGGCGGCGGCGGCGGCGGGTGCGAGGCGGTGAAGAAGCGGCCGGAGCAGAGCGTGGCGTTCCACGAGCTGTTCGGCTTCGCGGACCCGCTCGACTGGCTGCTCATGGCGGCCGGGAGCGCCGGCGCCGTGGTGCACGGCGCCGCCATGCCCGTCTTCTTCCTCCTCTTCGGCGAGCTCGTCAACGGCTTCGGCAAGAACCAGCACAACCTCCGCGGCATGACGGACGAGGTGTCCAAGGCACGTACCCGTTCCAGCCTCGCTTGCTGTTTGATTTCTTGCTGCTGCTGCTGCCATGAGTGAATACTGATTCTTACGCCTCCACTTCCTCTACGCGCTCCAGTACTCGCTCTACTTCGTCTACCTCGGCCTGGTCGTCTGCGCCTCCTCGTACCTGGGTGGGTAATCTCGTCCTGCGCGCACGGCCCCTCCGCGCCCGTTCTCGCCGGCGCCGCGGCATCCAGGTCTTATCCCGTGCTCTGTTTCCGCGCAGAGATCGCGTGCTGGATGTACACGGGCGAGCGCCAGGTGGGCGCGCTGCGGCGGCGCTACCTGGAGGCCGTGCTGCGGCAGGACGTGGGCTTCTTCGACACCGACGCGCGCACCGGCGACGTCGTCTTCAGCGTCTCCACGGACACGCTCCTCGTCCAGGACGCCATTGGCGAGAAGGTGACCAACAACCCGCCACCTCAGGCCGGCGGCTCATGTCCGTCTCCTGCGTGCCCAAAGATCTGACGGACGGAACGGGAATGGGATGATGGGTGCAGGTCGGCAACTTCATCCACTACCTCGCGACGTTCCTGGCCGGCCTGGTCGTCGGCTTCGTCTCGGCGTGGCGGCTGGCGCTGCTCAGCATCGCCGTCATCCCGGGCATCGCCTTCGCCGGCGGGCTGTACGCGTACACGCTCACCGGCCTCACCTCCAAGAGCCGGGACTCGTATGCCAACGCCGGAATCATAGCCGAGCAGGTAGACTCCCCCCCTTTCCCCAACCACTGATACGGGCACGTACTATTTCTGGAAACTGCTTTCCATGCCAACAAATCAAGATGGCTGGGTGGGGAAGAGAACGACTGTGGAGTGTGGGCTCTAGCAGCTCGTCCCGGTCAAAGAGTCCAATGCAGCGGAGGTAGCTGGGCACATGCCAATGCCATGGCACCAGTGTGATGTCGTTTTGGATACTTTCAAGCTTTCTTGTTAGATCCAATCAGCCCTTTTCGATGGATAATCTCTCGGTCCATGTCGTTTTGCACCTTTTCATGAAGTAGCTCTCTTCTCACCCATGCTGTACTTGGCTACCTGTTCTTTGGGCGACAAGCTCAAATGTAGGAAAGGCTACATCTTGCTCCCTTTTGATCCAATTTTTCGAGTAATTTTCATGCCGAGGTTTCCACTTTTTTGTTGCATAGGCCATCGCCCAGGTGAGGACGGTCTACTCTTATGTGGGGGAGACCAAGGCCCTGAATTCGTACTCGGAGGCGATTCAGAACACCCTGAAGCTGGGGTACAAGGCCGGGATGGCCAAGGGGCTTGGCATTGGCTGCACCTACGGAATTGCTTGTATGTCATGGGCACTGGTGTTCTGGTATGCCGGCGTGTTCATCCGAAATGGTCAGACAGATGGAGGGAAGGCCTTCACTGCAATCTTCTCAGCAATCGTCGGCGGCCTGTCAGTACTAAATCGCTCTGTATTTTTCCAATAGTTTTACAGCTTGATCCATTCTAATCGATGCGTTTATTTGTTGATTGCAGGAGCCTGGGGCAATCATTTTCAAACCTTGGAGCATTCAGCAAAGGGAAGATTGCCGGCTACAAGCTGCTGGAAGTGATAAGGCAGAGGCCAACTATAGTTCAGGACACGGCAGATGGAAGGTGCCTCGAAGAAGTTCATGGCAACATAGAATTCAAGGAAGTGGCCTTCAGCTATCCTTCCCGCCCGGATGTCATGATTTTCCGTGACTTTTCTCTCTTCTTCCCCGCTGGAAAAACTGCAGCCGTTGTTGGAGGCAGTGGGTCTGGAAAGAGCACCGTTGTTGCTCTCATTGAGCGGTTTTATGATCCTAATCAAGGTAAGTAGATGAAACGTACACCTGATGCTGTTGCCAGTCTATTTAATTTGCCTTAGCTGATCATGATTGTTGCTGCAGGGCAAGTTTTGCTGGACAATGTGGACATCAAGACGCTGCAATTGAAGTGGCTCAGGGATCAGATTGGTTTGGTGAATCAAGAGCCTGCACTTTTTGCAACTACAATTCTTGAGAATATTCTTTATGGCAAGCCTGATGCTACAATGGCCGAGGTTGAGGCTGCTGCTACTTCAGCTAATGCCCATAGCTTCATTGTTCTGCTTCCTAATGGCTACAACACTCATGTGGGTTCTACTTCTACTTTTATCTAATTATATGTTTATTGCCTTGTAATATAATTTCTTGTTTAAAACTACTACTTTAATTGTTATGCAACCTACTTTGCAATTTTCTTTTAAAATTACAACCAGTTGTTTCGGTTAGTTCTGTTGTTTTCATCATAGTTGTGGATATTCTATTAATGTAAGTTATGCAAACTTCTTGCATTGAATGCATGATCAATAACTATTTCTTTTTAAAACACAGGTGGGTGAGAGGGGGCTTCAGCTCTCTGGTGGTCAGAAGCAACGTATTGCCATTGCTCGTGCAATGCTGAAGAATCCAAAGATTCTGCTCCTAGATGAGGCCACTAGTGCACTCGATGCTGGTTCAGAGAGTATTGTTCAGGAAGCGCTTGATCGCTTGATGGTCGGCAGGACTACCGTTGTGGTTGCACACAGGTTATCAACCATAAGGTGTGTCGACATGATTGCCGTGATCCAGCAAGGGCAGGTTGTGGAGACCGGTACTCATGATGAACTCCTCGCCAAGGGTAGCTCAGGAGCTTACGCTGCTCTCATAAGATTTCAAGAGACATCTAGAAACCGTGCATGCCCATCAACCCGCAAGTCCCGGTCATCCCGCTTGAGCAACTCCCTGTCCACCCGCTCCTTGAGCCTCAGGTCAGGAAGCTTGAGGAACCTGAGCTACTCATACAGCACGGGCGCCGACGGTCGCATTGAGATGGTTTCCAACGCCGACAATGACCGGAAGTACCCAGCGCCAAGGGGTTACTTCTTCAAGCTCCTCAAGCTGAACGCACCGGAGTGGCCCTACACCATACTGGGTGCCATCGGGTCCATCCTGTCCGGGTTCATCGGCCCGACATTCGCCATTGTGATGAGCAACATGATCGAGGTGTTCTACTACCGGAACCCCAGCAAGATGGAGAGCAAGACCAGGGAGTACGTGTTCATTTACATCGGCACCGGGCTGTACGCCGTTGTCGCGTACCTCGTCCAGCACTACTTCTTCAGCATCGTGGGCGAAAACCTGACCACCCGGGTGCGGAGGATGATGCTCGCCGGTACGAATCGCATGTTTTCCTTCCATCTACAACCTTGTGCGTGCAATGCGGCATCGCCTGACAGTGTTAGGCTTCCCTTTTTGCAGTGATCCTGAGGAACGATGTGGGATGGTTCGATCAGGAGGAGAACAACTCGAGCCTCGTGGCGGCCCGCCTCGCCACCGACGCCGCGGACGTGAAGTCCGCCATCGCGGAGCGGATATCGGTGATCCTGCAGAACATGACCTCCCTCCTGGTGTCCTTCGTGGTCGGCTTCATCATCGAGTGGCGGGTCGCCCTCCTCATCCTCATCACCTTCCCCCTCCTCGTCCTCGCCAACTTCGCCCAGGTAAAACAACAGAACACGCTGCATTCACCGAGTTTCTTGCGCTCGCATCGCCGTCCGTTCTTGTTGCCGCCGTCGTTCTCGGTTACTAGTTGGGTTTAGGATTCCGGTCAGCAGCCCTAGCTGGATCAGAGGAAGTTGACCTAGCTATTTTAATCCCCAACCAAGTGCTTAGCACGACGCCCTCACCTGCGCGGCTGCCGGCCCCCGTTCTTGGCTCGCTCGGCGCTCGCGCAGCCGCTGCACCTGGGCGTCTGGATCGGCTGGGGACAGGAGGAGACAATTAAATTCACGGGCACGTCATGCCAGGATCCGCGGCGCATGCCGCTGCCTCCGCCGCCGCAGCTGCCATGGTGGATTGATTACTGCGCGCGGCATGTGCGCCCGCTGGCAAGCTCGGCTTCCTCGACCCCTTCTTTAATCCCACCTGCAAGTTCGCGTCGCACTCGCTGTAGATTACTACTCGCAAACGACGCCCCCGACAGCGTTTAGGCGCCGCGCCATTTATCGCGGTTGGCGGCGGCAGCTTCCGTCCGACTGGTTTGCTTGCCCAGATGTGTTTGTCTTCCGAGTGACGAGGATGAGAGGGGTGCCGGGTGCGTGCACGGGCACGGGCGCCATGGTGGATAGGGTTCCTCGCCCGTGGAGGCTGTGGTCCTCCCGCTGCCGCGGCGGTGCCTGCTGGCTCGGCTGCACGGACGCCTCGTGAATCTGGGGGCTGGGCCGGGAAGGGGGTGCAGTGCAGGCGGCTTTATGGCTCGCAGTCGCGCAGGCTCTGCTTCGGCCGTGTCCTGTTGCCGGCCGGGGTGGCGTCGTGTCCGCGGGGACACTGCTGGCGCGCCAGGGGCAGAGCTGCCCCGCGCCCCCCAGCCTCTCGTTTCCTTTGCTCGCTCGCAATAATTTGCTTTGGCTCCGGTGATTCGGAAAGATCGCGTGCGTGACGCCTGCTCGTGGGCGTGCATGGGAGCCAGGCCGCCATGGTCCCTCCCCTCTCTCGCTTTCAGTGATGGTCCATGGTGACAAGTGCACATCACTCGTTCGCTGCCTGCCTGCCTTTTCAGGCTTGCAATTCGCATATGTGCGTTTTACTTTCAAAAAAAAAATGATTGCGGTGTCTCTATGAGGTGGATGACGGTTACTGACTGACGAACTGTGAACTGACGGGTCGTGTGTGCTTTGGTTGGTCGCAGCAACTGTCGATGAAGGGCTTCGCGGGGGACACCGCCAAGGCGCACGCCAAGACGAGCATGATCGCCGGGGAGGGCGTGAGCAACATCCGCACGGTGGCGGCCTTCAACGCGCAGGACAAGATCCTGTCCCTCTTCTGCGGCGAGCTGCGCGTCCCGCAGGCGCACAGCCTGCGCCGCAGCCAGGTCTCGGGCGCGCTCTTCGGCCTCTCCCAGCTCTCCCTCTACGCCTCCGAGGCGCTCATCCTCTGGTTCGGCGCGCACCTCGTCCGCGCCCGCGCCTCCACCTTCTCCAAGGTCATCAAGGTCTTCGTCGTCCTGGTCATCACCGCCAACTCCGTCGCCGAGACCGTCAGCCTCGCGCCGGAGATCGTGCGCGGCGGGGAGTCCATCCGCTCCGTCTTCGCCATCCTCAACAGCCGGACGCGCATCGACCCGGACGACCCGGACGCCGAGCAGGTGGAGTCGGTGCGCGGCGAGATCGACTTCCGCCACGTCGACTTCGCGTACCCGACCCGCCCCGACGTGATGGTCTTCAAGGACCTGAGCCTGCGGATCCGGGCCGGGCAGAGCCAGGCCCTGGTCGGCGCGAGCGGGTCCGGGAAGAGCACCGTCATCGCCCTCATCGAGCGCTTCTACGACCCGCTCGCCGGCAAGGTGATGCTCGACGGCAAGGACATCCGCCGGCTCAACCTCAAGTCCCTGCGCCGCCGCATCGGGCTGGTGCAGCAGGAGCCCGTGCTGTTCGCCACCAGCATCCTGGAGAACATCGCCTACGGCAGGGACGGCGGCGCGACGGAGGAGGAGGTCGTGGAGGCCGCCAAGGCGGCCAACGTGCACGGCTTCGTCAGCGCGCTCCCCGACGGGTACCGCACCCCCGTCGGCGAGCGCGGCGTGCAGCTGTCCGGCGGGCAGAAGCAGCGCATCGCCATCGCGCGCGCGGTGCTCAAGGACCCCGCCGTGCTGCTGCTGGACGAGGCCACCAGCGCGCTGGACGCCGAGTCCGAGTGCGTGCTGCAGGAGGCGCTGGAGCGCATCATGAAGAGCCGCACCGCCGTGCTGGTGGCGCACCGGCTCTCCACCATCCGGGGCGTCGACTCCATCGCCGTCGTGCAGGACGGCCGCGTCGTCGAGCAGGGGAGCCACGGCGACCTCGTGTCCCGCCCCGACGGCGCCTACTCGCGGCTGCTGCAGCTGCAGCTGCACCACGGCTGATCGATTCCTCTCGCTACTAGGGATGAGCGCTCGTGCCGACGTCCGAGCAAGCTCCCGGGCGGCGCGCGGCCGGTGTAGATACTCTGGAAGGGGGTGTGGCTGGTCTAGCCGTGGCCGGAAGGCGCGTGTTTCGGTGTAAACGACGATCAGGATTGTGCCGACGAGAGATGCTGTATTGTGCTGGCGGCTCCGGCGATTTTAGATCATCCTAATTCTCAGATGAAATGTTTTTAGAGTTAAACTCAGATGAAATGTTGGACCGAATTGGATGCGTCTGCTTCGAAGTTCGAATCGATCTGAAGTTCTGAACCCAAGATTCGTCTTTGCTATCCTAGGAGCTGCTACTGCTGATGAATACAGGGATCAAATTCGGCACGCACGCAGGTCTGAATCTGAATAGCAGAGTAGAAACGCTCAGAGAAACCTCATATTGTGCAGAACTTAAATCAACAAGGACTTTACCGAAGAGGGGTTAGCAAGCAACTCATAGATTACTGCCAACCCAGATTTTAACAAGTATCCAACTTTTTATAGTACATATCCGTAATTCAGATGTCTATAATTTGTACATTAATTCCCTCAAGTTTCAGTCCACGGATCTCAGATGTTGCATTCGCATCATACGACTCACCTCTTTCTTCCTCTTTCAGCCCAAGCGAGCTAGTTCAACTTGTTTTGGGTCGATCATCATGTCAACCGAAAATTTTTGAAAGGAAGAAAAATAACATGCTACATACATAATAATTAGTTAAAGGGAGCGAAAATAATTAAAATAGCATGCCATGTAATTAATTAGCTGATCCCGAAAAAATGAATGGATATCTAATTGCATAACTAAGCTCACTCGTTTTGTTTTAGGTTAAATTTGTCTTCATACTAATGCGTTGCTCCATAATTACATGAAACTAATGCGTTGCTCCATAATTGCATGAAACTAATGCGAAAGTCCTCTTTACCCTTGACTATTTCTTCCCCTACTCAATTTGCATGTTGAGCAGTGCTGGGGAAAACTGAGCAAATATATGCAATGTTGTTTATGTATGATCTGGATCAAATTAAATGCGAAAGGGCACTTTAATACATACAAAGGGATAGCATGCTAGGAGACAAACATAATGGATGTGTTGTGTGGAAGCATATCAGGTGCAAATCAATATTTTCGTGCAACCGTGCAAATTTCTAATCTGGATCACAGGATCAACACCAAGGGGTATGAGGGTATCGAGTTATTTTACAATTAACCGCCCGCCTCTAATCACACTTATGCAAATCCTCCCTCCCACTCCTCCTGCGTAGCCCCTCGGATGTTGATCTTGTGGTCCAGATTAGAAATTTTCATGGTTGTATGAATAGTTTGGTTTGCACCTGATATGTTGCCATGTTGTGTACTATCATTGATCAATCACAATGACACAACAATAGAAATTGAGTATGTGAGGAAAGTGCTAAGGGCAAAAATGATTTTTGATATCAGTCTCATATTAGCATTAGCATGGAGAGCCACATCAGCACAAGGACGAATTTGACCTAAAAATGAAAGGTGAGGGGCTAGATTGTCTGATTTGAAAGTTGAAGGACCAAGTTGACTTTTAGAACAAAGATTTTTTGAGAATTACACAGTACAACGTAGACGCCCACAACACACACGCACACTCACCCCTATGAATACACGTACACAAACCCTACCCCTATGAGCACCTCCGAAGGACTGAGCACCGACAGATCTAAAGATTCCCGAAGTCACCACTGGCGCCTCGCCTTGTTGTCGGGAACGTCGCTTACCACTTAATGCATAATGCCGGTAAATTCTACGAAAATCCCAGGAAAAGGTGCGAGCACCAGGATTTGAATCCTGGTGGGTAGCGTCCAACTGGACCGTCCTACCATTGAACTACAAGCCAATTCGCAACTTTTAGAACAAAGTTGAGGGACCAAGACACCTATTTTGCCAAAATGATTCATGTAACTTAGCGAATGGAGGACAAACCTCAATAAACATCCACCCATGTTTAGCTAAGATTCTCCATGACCACTCGTTGAATGTAGGTTGATCATATCATAACACCGTTGTCGTCGCCCAAAAGTAGCACAGCCCATTTTAGAAAGGTGCTACAGGACCGTACCACCGTGGTCAGCTACGGAGCAGACAAGAACCATGCAAATTTTGCATCAATCCAGAACGGGAACCGTTGACCTGGGCCATAAGACCTCAAAATAGACAGACGATGCTCTTCCTGACGTCAAAATATGATGACTCCCAACGAACACGGGCCGCCACACAAACGTCCTCCGGGCCGCTATAAATTGGCGGCGGCTCCGATTCAACGTCAAGCTTCCGGCCCAAGATGTCAAAGGCTCTCCTAGGTGGCCTGTCGGCGATCCTCGTCGTCGCGGTGGTCGTCGGCGTGGTGGCCACCGTCACCCGCTCCGGCAAGAAGGCCGGCGACAACTTCACCGTCCCAGGGGAGGCCTCCCTTGCGACCTCCGGCAAGTCGGTCAAGTCGCTGTGCGCGCCGACGCTGTACAAGGAGTCGTGCGAGAAGACGCTCTCGCAGGCCAACAATGGCACGGAGAACCCCAAGGACGTGTTCCACAGCGTCGCCAAGGTGGCGCTGGAGTCGGTCAAGTCGGCCGTGGAGCAGTCCAAGGCCATCGGCGAGGCCAAGTCCAAGGACCCCATGACGGAGGGCGCGCGCGAGGACTGCAAGAACCTCCTCGAGGACGCGGTCGACGACCTCAGGGGCATGCTCGAGATGGCCGGCGGCGACATCAAGGTGCTCTTCAGCCGCTCCGACGACCTCGAGACCTGGCTCACCGGCGTAATGACGTTCATGGACACCTGCATCGACGGGTTCGTCGACGAGAAGCTCAGGGCCGACATGCACGCCGTGCTGCGCAACGCCACCGAGCTCAGCAGCAACGCGCTCGCCATCACCAACAGCCTCGGCGGGCTCCTCAAGAAGATCGACCTGGACATGTTCAAGAAGGACTCGCGGCGCCGGCTGCTGTCGGAGCAGGACGAGAAGGGCTTCCCCGTGTGGATGAGGTCGCCGGAGAGGAAGCTGCTGGCGGCGGGCAACCAGCCCAAGCCGAACGCGGTGGTGGCGCAGGACGGCAGCGGCCAGTTCAAGTCCATCCAGCAGGCCATCGACGCCATGCCCAAGGCCAACCAGGGGAGGTACGTCATCTACGTGAAGGCCGGCCTCTACGACGAGATCGTGATGATCCCCAAGGACAAGGTCAACATCTTCATGTACGGCGACGGGCCCAAGCGCAGCCGTGTCACCGGCCGCAAGAGCTTCGCCGACGGCATCACCACCATGAAGACGGCCACCTTCTGTGCGTGATCGAGCCTGCAACTTTTTGCTTTCTTCTTTCTTTCCTTTCTATGTAGCACAACAACCAATTGAAACGTGTGCAGCCATCGAGGCGTCCGGGTTCATCTGCAAGAACATGGGGTTCCACAACACCGCCGGCGCGGAGCGGCACCAGGCGGTGGCGCTCCGGGTGCAGGGCGACCTCGCGGCCTTCTACAACTGCCGGTTCGACGCGTTCCAGGACACGCTGTACGTGCACGCCCGGCGGCAGTTCTTCCGCAACTGCGTCATCTCCGGGACCATCGACTTCATCTTCGGCAACTCGGCGGCGGTGTTCCAGAACTGCCTCATCATCACGCGGCGGCCCATGGACAACCAGCAGAACTCGGTGACGGCGCACGGCCGCACCGACCCCAACATGAAGTCCGGGCTCGTCATCCAGAACTGCCGCCTGGTGCCCGACCAGAAGCTCTTCCCCGACCGCTTCAAGATCCCCTCCTACCTGGGCCGGCCATGGAAGGAGTTCTCGCGCCTCGTCATCATGGAGAGCACCATCGCCGACTTCATCAAGCCCGAGGGGTACATGCCGTGGAACGGCGACTTCGGTATCAAGACGCTCTACTACGCCGAGTACAACAACCGCGGCCCCGGCGCCGGCACCAGCATGAGGGTCAAGTGGCCGGGCTTCCGCGTCATCGGCAGGAAGGAGGCCGAGCCCTTCACCGCCGGGCCCTTCATCGACGGCGGGATGTGGCTCAAGTACACCGGCACGCCCAACATCCTCGGCTTCAAGTTCTGATGATGACGACATCATTGTTAAGGCTGACGATGAGACAAATAGCGGGGTGATCGATCGACTTGTGCGCAGGTGTTTGTGTCGCAGGACGTACAGGAGGGCTAACGCTTGTTCTTTTACCACTTTTCTTTCTTGTTTTTCTTCCCTTTCCTATGGCTGTTCCTGAGTTTTTCTGTTGCTGAAAATTTTCAGTAAAGTAAATGTCTTTTGGTGAATTGCTGTTGTCACATTTTCTGCTCCCAGTCCTCACTCATTCGTCCGTCCTCTACCGACTGACGGACACCCAAACGTCACAGAGTCCAGGTCACCCCACACGACGCGTGCCAGCAACCGGCTTGCGCCTTGCACCACTCGCCTCCTGCTCCTACAAAAAGAGCTTCTGTCCTCCTGGTCTTGTGTGCTCACCTTCTTCATATGCTAGTTTCACCAGAGAGACTCCAGTAGTCACATTTTCTATTCCCTCCCGTCCGAGAGAATAAGACCGAGATGAGCTCCATGGAGAGACAGGAGGAGGACACCTTTGGCAGCTTGGATTGCTACCTCTCCGGTGGTCTTCTGGAGGCGCCCACCCTATCCAGCAAGGAAATCAAGCATGCTAGGGTATGTATGCTACAGACCTACAGTGCCTGCTTTCCCCTTTGTACGTGCCGCATTTCACGCCTTCTTCTTTAGAACTAGTTTTTGTGCCATTGGCCATGTTTGGTTCCATTCTAGTTCTTCTTTAGAACTAGTATAATATTACAGTGCTGTTTGAACTTTGGAAACTTGAGCTGACCCAACTTTGGCAACTGTTGATGGGTCTTTTAACATTGATCCTGTTCATCTCTCAACAGTGATGGAATAGTACGTGTTTTAGAGAATTTGATGCGCCCAAACAGAAAATTCCTTGAAATGGAATATCAATATGTGGAGAAAAGAGAGGGAAATAGAATCTGCAATTTGAACTCAAGTTGGTGCAACGGTTCCCCATCTGTTCTTGGGTCTCCACTCGGCATTGGGCCTGTAAAACGTTTTTTTTCTCCTACTTAATTCAAAGATGCGCAATTCTCCCACGTGCTCGAGAAAAAAACATCAAATTGGTGCAAAACTCCATTCCTAATCAATGTAGTACTATTGATTTCTATATTTGTTTGGCAAAATTGGTAGGGAAATTGATTAGGAATACTGCTACTGCGGCAGTGTAGCATGCGTAGGCACAGAGGCAGGATGATCTTTCTTCCCTCTCGCCGTTGAATTTCCATGAGCTTGTGTGACGTGAGTACTGCATTGGCTTCAGTAGCACAGTATTTATTGGCCCGTCAGGTTTCTTCGGAGCATCATCTATTCACTCCTGTTTGACTAGCTTGGCTTGTTTGGAAGTTTGGAGCATCTAGTATTTACCACAGTTTTGACTCGTTTCGCACAGGAGCAAGCTTTGAAAATCCTGAACACCAAGTCCCCAGAAGACGCCTGCAAGATTTTCACCGAGGTACTGCCAGTACAGCCAGTACCAAGCATTCTATTCCTCTCCTCTGATATCTCAGTTCTGGAATTAAACTTGAACTAGGCACGACGAGAGTTGTTTTATGTACATTTCCTGAAGATGTTTGGCCATCACTGCTGAAGTGCACCTGTCTCTGTCTGCAGGGTTCTGAGGCCAAAGCCGATCTGCCGAGGGAGAAGGTGGAGGCCGCGACGATGCCTCCAAACACTGCTGACACAAATCCCAAGAACTGAGGCTGTGTGTTTAGTTGCCCAAAAAGTCCAAAATTCAAAAAAAGATTCCTCATCACATCGAACTTACAGTCCATGCATGGAGTACTAAATATAAATAAAATCAAAAACTAATTGTACAGTTTAGTTCTAATTTGCGAGACGAACGTTTTGAGCCTAATTAGTCAATGATTGAACAATAATTATCAAATACAAACGAAAATGCTACAGTATGCTACAGTGTATTTTAACACTCTAAATGGGGAACTAAACACACAGCCTGAGATGGAGGGGACCAAGGACTGCGTGCGTCGTGCGCGTGCCTGCTGCTGCTGCTCGTCAGGAGTGGAATAACAGTGTAGCATTTTCAGTCGAGTCCAATTACCAATGAATTGAGATGCGGCTAGCTTTATTTTTCCCTCTGAACCCCAACAATTAACTGATTCTACATGCCATGCCTGCTTGTGCACATCACTCCTGCATGCGTTCAGAACGAGAGCTTGAAGACCATGTCGTGCCTGTACACCTGGCCGCGCCTCAGGGTCTGCGACGGGAACTCCGGGTGGTTCACGGCGTCGGGGTAGCCCTGCGTCTCCAGGCAGAACCCCGCGTAGCGGTCGTACACCGCGCCGGCCTTCCCCCTGGTGCGGTTCAGCCAGTGGGCCGTGTAGAGCTGCACGCACGGCTGGTTGCCCCACAGCTCCAGCGCCCTGCCGGACGCGCCGTCCCGCACCGCCGCCACGGGCCCCATGCGCCCCGGCTCCCCGTCGACTACGTAGTTGGCGTCGTAGCCGACGACCCGGCCGCCCATGACCTGGCCGACGCGCGCGCCGATCGGCGTCGGCGCCCGAAAGTCCAGGGGCGTGCCGGCCACCGGCGCGACGCGGCCCGACGACGGGAGCATCTCGCCGTCCAGCGGGGTGTACCGCGACGCCCAGAGCCGGAGCGCGTGGCCCAGGACGTCGCCGGCGCCGTGCCCGCCCAGGTTCCAGTACGTGTGCTGCAGGAGGTTCACCGGCGTCGCCCTGTCCAGCGCCGTCGTGTTCATGTGCACGCCCAGCGCGTACGGGCCCGCCGCGCCCACGCGGTACGTCACGTGCACGTCCAGGTTCCCCGGGAAGCCTTGCTCGCCGTCGAAGCTGCGGTAGTACAGGGTGATGTGCGGCGAGTCGCCCCCGCCGACGTACTCCTTCACCGTCCAGATGACTTTGTGGAATCCTCTGCCGCCGCCTGAATAAACGAACAGATCATTTGGATTTGGTTTGAGCAGAACATCCAGTTACTGATCCTCCTTGCAGGCGGCCGGTGTGTACCTTGAAGCGTATTCCTGCCGTCGTTGATGTTCAGGTGGTAGACTTTGCCATCGAGCACGAAGCGGCCGCGGGCTATCCGCTGTGCTACGCGGCCGGCCACCGGTCCGAAGAAAGAAGTGTCGTTCTGCGCGGCGAGACCAAGTTTGCATTAAAAACTAGACGTACAGTCTACGCATTTGCGCGGCTAGTATGGAAAGTTCAAAAAATTCAGATATCGTTGTATTCTTACTTAAAGATTATATTTTTTTACCATACATCACCCTATTTATTATCCTAAATTATGTCTTATTATTGGTTAAAACAATTCAAATATAATCTACTTGTAATAACAATTTGATTTGTTCCGCTTTAATAATATTATACATATAATTATTCTTATTTTCATTTTATTTTGATTGATTGTTGTTAGCTTTAGTTTTTATTAATAGTATATATTTGTAACTGATACATAGCTAATTGATATTTTATATTTAATTTTTGATAATGACATTGGTGGGTGATTTTTAATTAGTCACAGGAGTATTTAGGCTAATTTTTATCATAATGACAGCAGTGGGTAATTTTTATTTTTCCATTTTTCTTCGATTAACGTGGGAATTTCTAGACTTTGAGAGCGAACGTGGAGGCTCCGTTTGTTGGTCAAATAATAAAATAATAGATAACACGAAGAAATGGGCAGTTGGAAGCACGAGGCATGAAGAAATTAGCACTCGTCTTCAATTTATCTTTTTCTTACTGTTGGAATCCCTGAGGCTAATCTCAGTGCAAGGTTTTATTGTACAGTTCTCTAGATTGGAAACTAAGTAACCGTGCTGGCTAGGTTTCATGGGAATGAAACTCCTCTCATAAACAATGAAATTCCTCTTTCTCTCTCTCATTGTAATGATCCTGTCATACCAGCAAAAGTTGGTGATATGGCATACTAGTAGTACCACAATGGTGGTATATCATTTAATGTCATGAAACTTTTCATGAAACCACCATTGAAATTGGCCTGACCTGTCATGAAACTCTTCATGAAACCACCATTGAAATTGGCCTGACCTGTCATGAAACTCTTCATGAAACCACCATTGAAATTGACCAAACCTGAAATGTACTGCTAGTACCAGAATGATCGCATATCTTGCTAGGTGTAGATCACATGGTCTCAAATATTGCAAGATCTTTTAGTCCTAGATAGATAGGGCTAAACTTTGCCGTTCTCGTTCTGTTTTCTGCTCCCTCCGTTAGAGATTATAATTAAGGTTTATGTCCTTTTATTAGGACAAGTCTTTGCTAAGGTGCTATATTTACTCTCCCTATCAAACACAAATAAGCAATTTTGGATTCTTTAGAGGATTTAGGATATATCGAGGGCTTTTGGTGATGATCTTACAACGTATTCGGCGACGGTGTCCAGGCCAAGAACAATGTCAGCCAAGTTCCCTGCAAAACAAAACAGCGGGCCTGAAACTAATCAAAGCCTGTGGCTTGAACGAGAAAGGGGCAATACAAGCGTCGTACCTCTGGAGTCGGGGACAACGACCGACATGATCGTGGCGCCCCAGTTGGTGACCTTGACGGAGAAATCCCCCTTCTTGAGCTCGTACACACCGACCGTCTTCCTGGCGCCGGCGGCGTTCGCGGCCGGAGCGGAGGCCACCACGACGCACAACAACGCAAGAAACAGCTCACCTCTCGCCATTGGCGGCCAACAGTCCTAGCTAGCAGCCAGAGGAGCAGCACACAACAGATGCGGTCGTGCGGCTCCACCCGGAAACGGTGGGCATTTGTAGTAGTAGGGAGAGAGAGGAGAGATGATCGCCTGTGTTCGGCTGGTGTCGCGTGTGCTGCTCGCAGCAGCAGCCAGCAGCAGCGAGCAGCGCGCAGCAGCCTAGCAGCCACACCTCCCCCTCCTAGCAGCCTAGCAGCCGAACGGCAGCAGCATCCCGCAGCAGCCGGAAGCAGCCCGGTAGCCGGCAGCCGAACACGGTGATCCTGTGGAGGGGTTTGACTTGGAAGTTCGTGTGGGTGTGGATTTGCGAGCTCCAGGTCCACCAAGTCCAAAGCTTGGGCCTTGGCAAGGGCCTTCCGTGTTCTTTCTTTTTATTTTGTTCTGGAGGACCCATGAATATTTTAGGCCTGGGCACATGCCTGGTGAACATGGGCTGTCTCCTGCGGGCCCCTACTCCCAAAACACGGCCCGAGATTCATGGTGCCGCTGTCATATATCGGAAAAAATTATATACATGGCAGTATACAATGAAAAAAATGTTGTCTACACAACTTTTGTCAACAGGTCCTGTTTCTCCCGTTGGAATTACACAACTTTCGTCATCAGGTCCTGTTTCCCACCGTTGGAATTGACCCAACCAGCCATATTAGTTTGGAAACATATTAGATGGAAACCAACTTCTACAAGCAAACCGTGCAAATTTCAATATGGACCGTCGGATCAACATCCAAGGGGTATAGAGGGATTGTGTAATTTTACAATTAACCGCCCACCTCTAATCACAGTTTTACAAATCCCTCTTCCCACCCTCTCTGCGCACCCCATAGGATATTGATCCAGTGACCTAGATTGAAGTTTGCACGGTTTCCATGAAGAGGCTTGTTTGCACCTAATATGTTCTCCATTAGTTTTATCCTAAATTATAAAATATACTTGTGTTGACACCCAAAATTGGCAAATATTGAGTTTGCTGGACAATCTGGGCGAACCGATCAGACCGATCATATAAACCGATCAGAACGGTCCGGTAACAATGTCAAAATGCCAATTGGATTGCACCATTGCGTAGATCTCGTCGAGACGAGTGAAATGCATATATAGAACGTCCAATTTGGACTCTAGATGAGGAAGTTATGCCTCCCGAAAAACATGCACCCCAGTCTAACCGATCAGACCGGTCCAGAGACCGGTCCGAAAAAGCCAATCCGAGTTAGGAGTTGTATTTTGACACGAGATTTGTTAGGGTTTTGACTCCTAATGGGTACAGACCTCCCCACCCTATATATATGAAGGGCCACGGCCGATTGAGGTAATCCCAATTGAATCAACACATTTATTCTTTTACTTTTTATCTCCAAATCCTAGCTTTTCCAACTGTTTTGTTGTTCTTCGCTCGTCGCTACGGCGTTGGAGGGCGTTCTGGATGGCCTGCCAACTCCAGGACAACCCTAGGTCTGCGAGTTTCGACGGAGTCCCTCCCGAGCTCGTGGTTTTAGGTTTTCGCGGCGTCTCTGCCTCAAGCGGTCTGACCGGTCGGAAGAACCGGTCTGACCGGCCTGTGCAGGATCTCGCTGGTGAGGATCGTTTGCGATCCGCGCGTGTTAGCGGTTTTGTGTGTTCACCAGATTTGTGTCAACATATTTTGGCGACTCCGCTGGGGAAGAAGAAATCTTCATCGGCAGCCATGGCCGATGATATGATAGATGCATCTAAGATCGACCCCGAGGACATCATTGATGCTGAGTACGACGACATACCTTAGGAGCGCCGCAAGCAATTCGAGGCCCAGCTCAAGAAGGAGCAAGAGGAGACCACGAGGAGATTGCTTGCATGCTACGAGAGGACTTGGCAAGGCGTGGTCCAGAAGCAAGAATTCATCATGCTGCCGAACCCATCTACTTCCATGACGGGCAATGTAAGCATTGATCCAGCCGATTTTATTAATCGATTTCTAGATGCTCTCGGGAAGATAATTGATAAGTCTACACGAAACTTTGCTATTAGAATTAATAATCAATCGCAAGCCTCGTCTAAGGGTAAAGGTGTGGATCATAGTTATTCTACTGAAACCGTTAACCCTAGCTCATCGGCAGCATCTGCATTTACATCACAACCATTGTATAGTTTGCTGCTGAACTATTTCGCTGGGCAGTCACCGCCACCACGTTCGACCCTACCAAACATGGCCGAACCGGTCAGACCGGTCCAACCGACTGGCCAGACCGGTGTGACGGTGGCCAGCCCGGCAACACCAACACTGTTTGCATCAATTCCTTGTTCGGTTGGCCCTAGCCGAACAAATGAATTGGCAAATTTTGATTCATCATATACTACTGTAGCATGCAGTGTGCCGCCTATTTTTTCACGAGGATCGGGTGTCCATCATGGACCGATTCCGGATGATGTGCATAATGATTTGTTAAGGCGTGCACCCGTTAGTTCTGTACAGACGATGACACAAACTGATCATATCACACATCGTTTAGCTTCTAACGCACAAGCATCTACAAGTAAAAATTATGAAGCCAATCTTTCTAAACTAAAAGAAGATCTGGCGAATATGTTTAAAGCCAAACTCGAAGTGGATATGGGTAGATCTCGTTTACATCAAAAACCATATCCCGATGACTTTGATTTGGTTTCTTATCCCGTTGGCTGGTGTGTTCCTGATTTTATAAATTCAATGGTGATGATAATAGAACAACTTGGGAACACATTAGTCAATATGTGGCTCAACTTGGAGAGGCTAGTTCTAGCGATGCTTTGCGAGTTCGCTTGTTTTCTTTGTCTTTGACGGGAACTGCTTTCTCTTAGTTTTCATCATTGCCTCCAAATTCGGTCCACTCTTGGAACGAATTAGAACAAAAGTTCCATGACCACTTTTATAGAGGAGTCAATGAGGCAAAATTGACAGATTTAACATCGGTTAGACAAGGTAGAGATGAGTCTATCCATGATTACTTTACAAGATTTAAAGATGTGAAAAACCGATGTTTCAATTTGTCAATTTCTGAAAGAGATTTAGCTGGTTTGGCTCTTGGTGGTTTATGTTCTCACTTTAAGGAAAAACTTGAGGGTTATACTTATTTTTCTATTAATCAACTTCAAGTTGCAGCTTTAGGCCAAGAGTGCAGATTTAAATGGGCCAAAAAAACTTGTGAATCTCATCAGTCTAATACACATGTTGATTGTGAATCCGATAATTCAGACGATGAGAAAAAGGGAGTTTATGTTGCTGAGCTTGTATGGCCATCAGAGGCTATACCATATTCTTGTTCATCGCTTAAGCCGATTCAAAAGAATCGGCAAGAAGAAGCTCGTTTTACTTTTGACGTTTCTAAGTGTGATCGCATATTTGATGAATTGCATAGAAATGTAAAAATCAAATTGTCTCATGCCATACCACCGCTTGAGGAGTTAAAGCGGCGTGCATATTGCAAGAGGCATAATTCTTGTCCTCATGTGACCAATGATTGTAATATTTTTTGTCGACAAATACAATCAGCCATTAATGAAGGACGATTGGCTTTGCATGAGACGCAAGTCGACAAAGTGCCGTTCCCACTTCACACCATTGATCTGAACAATGTTAATGTACTCATTAGGCCGGAACAAGCTGAAGGAGCTAAAGGAAAGAATGTGATTATTGGTGAAGAAAGACCGAAGAATGTCAATGACAAGATTCTAGCTAGGGAAGTGGTGCTAGAAAAGACTCCAGATGGCAAGGAGTCATTGAAAATTACTTTGAAAGCTTCAAGACCCGGGGGGGCAAGCAAGTTCCTCACAAAACTCGAGTCGTCCTGTTACCCAGGCGCGGCCGGTCAGATCGGCCTCATCGACTAGTCGGACTGGTCATCCCTAGGGCCGACCCAAAACATTCAAGCCCAAGCGCTTGGAAGTGGATACTTGGAAGGTGAATGAATCAAAGGTGCAAGAAGGAGTTATGAAGCAGAAGCTCACATTTGATTAGTTGCTGAACAAGTACACAAAGGCCATTCCAAAAGATCGGCCTCTAAAAAAGAGACCAAGGTCACCTCTACATCAAGGCAAACTTGCATATCCTAGAGGAATTCAGCAAGCGCAGAGGAGATGTCACCACCTTGTTCCCTCCTCAGAAGGTGTATTCTACTATGCCATGGGCGCCACCGGCATCGTACTTCTTGCCCAACGTGGGAGCACGAAGGGATTTGGATGCAATGCTATCTGATGCCGCATCCACCATCTCACCAGAGGGGAGGAAACTTCAGAAGACCTGTGTTTGACAGGTTAGCACGACCAGTGCATGACCAATCGGGATATCACCGATTAGGTCAGAGGCAACAGCCTGCACTGGTCAGGCCGGTTACCACCGACCAGTCAGACCGGTCTCACCACGGATCATGTCAATTTCATTCTCCAAGACAGGTGTACCGTGTCAAAGAGAATAAAGAAGAGGTACAGTCCATTGTTGATTTAGAAAAGATTAAAGCCGATGCAGTTGTGCAGATCGGCAACATCAAGGTGGTTGTCATTGAGGCGGGCACAAGACCAATGGTTCTTGGTAAATCGGTCGATACTTCTGTCCAGAGGCTTATCATGGCTGATGATCATGAGGCCAGCAGCAACACTACAATATCGAAGTACTTTCAACCAAGGTGGTGTCCGTCACGGTTAACTCGTACTCAAAAGAGGAAGCTGCAATGTCTACAATGTCAGGAAAGGAATGGGCAGCAGGTCGAAAAACTGAAGGATAGGCAATTTAACAAATGCCCCATCATCCCTCAGAGCAAGGTGTGGCGGGTCAAGTCCGTTGATCAGCCAGTAGGACCGGTCGTACCGCCCTTACCGACCGGTCTGACCGGTATAGCCGACCGGTCTGATCGCCCTGACCAACCAGTCAGACCGGTTCAGCCTGTAGTTGAGCAGAAAGCCGAATCAGAAACGCCCGTTTTGGCTCCTTGCAATGAAGAAACATTACTGGCGCCTTCAGTACAAGATGATGAGGAGCTAGTGGATCATGAGGGTACGCCAAGAATGCAGCAACGTGGAGCTCAACGAGACTTTAGTGCTCGGGGGGGGGGGGGGGCAGAAAATCAGCAAATGGTAATTTACCTCATAAAGTTTCTATTCAATAGATCAATTTGCAAAGGATTCTCAAGACTTTGATTATGTTTTGTTTTGAAGTCTTGAATTGATTCAAAAATTTAATATTAGCAAATAAAGCCGAATCAGAAGTTTTTCAATTCGAGCTAGAAAGTTTGCAAACTGTCAGTGAGAAAAAAACATAGAGAAACTTTAAAACAATAAGCATCAGGTCATCATGTTCAAAAGATATTTCATGGTAAGGACAGCTGTTCAGTAATGCAAGAAGGCACATCATGAACAAACCGGTCTAAATTCCATTGACACTAATATGACCGGTTGGGCTACTACTTCGGCTATTGAGGTTTCATAACTTATTGAGGCCGAGGTTAGTAATTAAAATGCTTGTTGTTGGACATTTGCATAATCAAGGACATATTGGAAGACAAGGTGAAAACAATTCAGAAGGGTTCAAGAGTAATATGGCCATCATCCAATCAAGATATTGCAGCGACCGATTGACTTTATAGCAATTCGGTCATTTTATGCATCCACAATAGCTTACAAGTGTGAGAATGATTTTTCAGTTGGTGTTTCAAGAATTCATAGCCAAGGTAATATGTACTCAGGCTTGGCTCGGCATGAAGCATAATTGAAGTAAGGATATTGAACAGAATCAAATGACATGGCCGATATACAATATCGTCCTTGAAAGCAAGACATGATTGGCGCAGGTGCTTCTCATTGTTTCAGTGCAATTTTGGGCTTTGAAAGATTTTTCTTCGTACGCAAGCTTCACCAAGAAATAGGGGGCATATGTAGACACCCAAAATTGGCAAATACCTTGTTCCCTCCTCAGAAGGTGTATTCTACTATGCCATGGGCGCCACCGGCATCGTACTTCTTGCCCAACGTGGGAGCACGAAGGGATTTGGATGCAATGCTATCTGATGCCGCATCCACCATCTCACCAGAGGGGAGGAAACTTCAGAAGACCTGTGTTTGACAGGTTAGCACGACCAGTGCATGACCAATCGGGATATCACTGATTAGGTCAGAGGCAACAGCCTGCACTGGTCAGGCCGGTTACCACCGACCAGTCAGACCGGTCTCACCACGGATCATGTCAATTTCATTCTCCAAGACAGGTGTACCGTGTCAAAGAGAATAAAGAAGAGGTACAGTCCATTGTTGATTTAGAAAAGATTAAAGCCGATGCAGTTGTGCAGATCGGCAACATCAAGGTGGTTGTCATTGAGGCGGGCACAAGACCAATGGTTTTTGGTAAATCGGTCGATACTTCTGTCCAGAGGCTTATCATGGCTGATGATCATGAGGCCAGCAGCAACACTACAACATCGAAGTACTTTCAACCAAGGTGGTGTCCGTCACGGTTAACTCGTACTCAAAAGAGGAAGCTGCAATGTCTACAATGTCAGGAAAGGAATGGGCAGCAGGTCGAAAAACTGAAGGATAGGCAATTTAACAAATGCCCCATCATCCCTCAGAGCAAGGTGTGGCGGGTCAAGTCCGTTGATCAGCCAGTAGGACTGGTCGTACCGCCCTTACCGACCGGTCTGACCGGTATAGCCGACCGGTCTGATCGCCCTGACCAACCAGTCAGACCGGTTCAGCCTGTAGTTGAGCAGAAAGCCGAATCAGAAACGCCCGTTTTGGCTCCTTGCAATGAAGAAACATTACTGGCGCCTTCAGTACAAGATGATGAGGAGCTAGTGGATCATGAGGGTACGCCAAGAATGCAGCAACGTGGAGCTCAACGAGACTTTAGTGCTCGGGGGGGGGGGGGGGGCAGAAAATCAGCAAATGGTAATTTACCTCATAAAGTTTCTATTCAATAGATCAATTTGCAAAGGATTCTCAAGACTTTGATTATGTTTTGTTTTGAAGTCTTGAATTGATTCAAAAATTTAATATTAGCAAATAAAGCCGAATCAGAAGTTTTTCAATTCGAGCTAGAAAGTTTGCAAACTGTCAGTGAGAAAAAAACATAGAGAAACTTTAAAACAATAAGCATCAGGTCATCATGTTCAAAAGATATTTCATGGTAAGGACAGCTGTTCAGTAATGCAAGAAGGCACATCATGAACAAACCGGTCTAAATTCCATTGACACTAATATGACCGGTTGGGCTACTACTTCGGCTATTGAGGTTTCATAACTTATTGAGGCCGAGGTTAGTAATTAAAATGCTTGTTGTTGGACATTTGCATAATCAAGGACATATTGGAAGACAAGGTGAAAACAATTCAGAAGGGTTCAAGAGTAATATGGCCATCATCCAATCAAGATATTGCAGCGACCGATTGACTTTATAGCAATTCGGTCATTTTATGCATCCACAATAGCTTACAAGTGTGAGAATGATTTTTCAGTTGGTGTTTCAAGAATTCATAGCCAAGGTAATATGTACTCAGGCTTGGCTCGGCATGAAGCATAATTGAAGTAAGGATATTGAACAGAATCAAATGACATGGCCGATATACAATATCGTCCTTGAAAGCAAGACATGATTGGCGCAGGTGCTTCTCATTGTTTCAGTGCAATTTTGGGCTTTGAAAGATTTTTCTTCGTACGCAAGCTTCACCAAGAAATAGGGGGCATATGTAGACACCCAAAATTGGCAAATACCTTGTTCCCTCCTCAGAAGGTGTATTCTACTATGCCATGGGCGCCACCGGCATCGTACTTCTTGCCCAACGTGGGAGCACGAAGGGATTTGGATGCAATGCTATCTGATGCCGCATCCACCATCTCACCAGAGGGGAGGAAACTTCAGTAGACCTGTGTTTGACAGGTTAGCACGACCAGTGCATGACCAATCGGGATATCACCGATTAGGTCAGAGGCAACAGCCTGCACTGGTCAGGCCGGTTACCACCGACCAGTCAGACCGGTCTCACCACGGATCATGTCAATTTCATTCTCCAAGACAGGTGTACCGTGTCAAAGAGAATAAAGAAGAGGTACAGTCCATTGTTGATTTAGAAAAGATTAAAGCCGATGCAGTTGTGCAGATCGGCAACATCAAGGTGGTTGTCATTGAGGCGGGCACAAGACCAATGGTTTTTGGTAAATCGGTCGATACTTCTGTCCAGAGGCTTATCATGGCTGATGATCATGAGGCCAGCAGCAACACTACAACATCGAAGTACTTTCAACCAAGGTGGTGTCCGTCACGGTTAACTCGTACTCAAAAGAGGAAGCTGCAATGTCTACAATGTCAGGAAAGGAATGGGCAGCAGGTCGAAAAACTGAAGGATAGGCAATTTAACAAATGCCCCATCATCCCTCAGAGCAAGGTGTGGCGGGTCAAGTCCGTTGATCAGCCAGTAGGACTGGTCGTACCGCCCTTACCGACCGGTCTGACCGGTATAGCCGACCGGTCTGATCGCCCTGACCAACCAGTCAGACCGGTTCAGCCTGTAGTTGAGCAGAAAGCCGAATCAGAAACGCCCGTTTTGGCTCCTTGCAATGAAGAAACATTACTGGCGCCTTCAGTACAAGATGATGAGGAGCTAGTGGATCATGAGGGTACGCCAAGAATGCAGCAACGTGGAGCTCAACGAGACATTAGTGCTCGGGGGGGGGGGGGGGCAGAAAATCAGCAAATGGTAATTTACCTCATAAAGTTTCTATTCAATAGATCAATTTGCAAAGGATTCTCAAGACTTTGATTATGTTTTGTT
Organism: Panicum virgatum; assembly: GCF_016808335.1. Lineage (NCBI taxonomy): Eukaryota > Viridiplantae > Streptophyta > Magnoliopsida > Poales > Poaceae > Panicum > Panicum virgatum. The sequence goes on along the minus strand of NC_053151.1, from coordinate 32,790,439 downwards.
TTGAAGTCTTGAATTGATTCAAAAATTTAATATTAGCAAATAAAGCCGAATCAGAAGTTTTTCAATTCGAGCTAGAAAGTTTGCAAACTGTCAGTGAGAAAAAAACATAGAGAAACTTTAAAACAATAAGCATCAGGTCATCATGTTCAAAAGATATTTCATGGTAAGGACAGCTGTTCAGTAATGCAAGAAGGCACATCATGAACAAACCGGTCTAAATTCCATTGACACTAATCTGACCGGTTGGGCTACTACTTCGGCTATTGAGGTTTCATAACTTATTGAGGCCGAGGTTAGTAATTAAAATGCTTGTTGTTGGACATTTGCATAATCAAGGACATATTGGAAGACAAGGTGAAAACAATTCAGAAGGGTTCAAGAGTAATATGGCCATCATCCAATCAAGATATTGCAGCGACCGATTGACTTTATAGCAATTCGGTCATTTTATGCATCCACAATAGCTTACAAGTGTGAGAATGATTTTTCAGTTGGTGTTTCAAGAATTCATAGCCAAGGTAATATGTACTCAGGCTTGGCTCGGCATGAAGCATAATTGAAGTAAGGATATTGAACAGAATCAAATGACATGGCCGATATACAATATCGTCCTTGAAAGCAAGACATGATTGGCGCAGGTGCTTCTCATTGTTTCAGTGCAATTTTGGGCTTTGAAAGATTTTTCTTCGTACGCAAGCTTCACCAAGAAATAGGGGGCATATGTAGACACCCAAAATTGGCAAATACCTTGTTCCCTCCTCAGAAGGTGTATTCTACTATGCCATGGGCGCCACGGGCATCGTACTTCTTGCCCCACGTGGGAGCACGAAGGAATTTGGATGCAATGCTATCTGATGCCGCATCCACCATCTCACCAGAGGGGAGGAAACTTCAGAAGACCTGTGTTTGACAGGTTAGCACGACCAGTGCATGACCAATCGGGATATCACCGATTAGGTCAGAGGCAACAGCCTGCACTGGTCAAGCCGGTTACCACCGACCAATCAGACCGGTCTCACCACGGATCATGTCAATTTCATTCTCCAAGACAGGTGTACCGTGTCAAAGAGAATAAAGAAGAGGTACAGTCCATTGTTGATTTAGAAAAGATTAAAGCCGATGCAATTGTGCAGATCGGCAACATCAAGGTGGTTGTCATTGAGGCGGGCACAAGACCAATGGTTCTTGGTAAATCGGTCGATACTTCTGTCCAGAGGCTTATCATGGCTGATGATCATGAGGCCAGCAGCAACACTACAACATCGAAGTACTTTCAACCAAGGTGGTGTCCGTCAGGGTTAACTCGTACTCAAAAGAGGAAGCTGCAATGTCTACAATGTCAGGAAAGGAATGGGCAGCAGGTCGAAAAACTGAAGGATAGGCAATTTAACAAATGCCCCATCATCCCTCAGAGCAAGGTGTGGCGGGTCAAGTTCGTTGATCAGCCAGTAGGACCGGTCGGACCCCCCTTACCGACCGGTCTGACCGGTATAGCCGACCGGTCTGATCGCCCTGACCAACCAGTCAGACCGGTTCAGCCTGTAGTTCAGCAGAAAGCCGAATCAGAAACGCCCGTTTTGGCTCCTTGCAATGAAGAAACATTACTGGCGCCTTCAGTACAAGATGATGAGGAGCTAGTGGATCATGAGGGTACGCCAAGAATGCAGCAACGTGGAGCTCAACGAGACTTTAGTGCTCGGGGGGGGGGGGGGCAGAAAATCAGCAAATGGTAATTTACCTCATAAAGTTTCTATTCAATAGATCAATTTGCAAAGGATTCTCAAGACTTTGATTATGTTTTGTTTTGAAGTCTTGAATTGATTCAAAAATTTAATATTAGCAAATAAAGCCGAATCAGAAGTTTTTCAATTCGAGCTAGAAAGTTTGCAAACTGTCAGTGAGAAAAAACATAGAGAAACTTTAAAACAATAAGCATCAGGTCATCATGTTCAAAAGATATTTCATGGTAAGGACAGCTGTTCAGTAATGCAAGAAGGCACATCATGAACAAACCGGTTGTAAGGATCGATGGACCAAGAGGGGGGGGGGGGTGAATTGGGCCTTTTTCAAATTCTAAAACAAAGTAAAGCAACCTTAACCTATGCAATGCTAGTAGGGCACCAATTCACCAACCGGATAACTAAGCTTCTAACACAAGCTAAGAGAGCTAAAACAAAGTAAAGCCTAGCAAGGTAGAGCTAAGTTATGATCTCTAAGTCAAGCACATGAGTAAATTGCATGAAAGAAAAATGCTTGAATAAAAGGAATGGATAAGAGACAACCGGATTTTTTCCCGTGGTATCGATGTGTTGGCACACACCCCTAATCCACGTTGTGACACTCACAAAGAGTATTGTCACCTCCCAAGTCACCGAGACGAGGGCGCTCACTAAGAGTCTCCGTTCACCATCCCGGCGTGGTGGAGATCAAGCCACGTACAATCTTCTTCTCCGGGCTCCCACAATCCTTGGCAAGCTCCGCGAGAAAACACCTCGATCACCAAGATCGCCTAGGTGATGCCAATCACCAAGAGTAACAAGCTAAGGCCTTCACTTGAGCAAGAACCGATCACCAAGAACGGATGCACACTAGCTTCTCTCTACTCAAGTCCTTAATCTTGCTTCTTGATTGATTGAATGCACAAGTATGTGAATGATGAAGCTCAAGGTGGCTCTTGACTATAGTATGAGTGTATGGATGTTGCCTGGTGTCAAGAGTGGGCGAAATGACCCATTGGAGGGGTATATATAGGCAGCTCACACAAATAGAGCCGTTGGAGAAAAGCTGCCAGAAAACTGCGTAGCGCCGGTTAATCCGACGTACCCCCCATTGTCATCGTCGGTTTAACCGGTGAATGTAAACTGCCTCTTCTGAAAACTAGCCGTTACAACTGGGGCAGATTAACTGACGTAGCATCGGTTTAACCGGTGAGTGTAGTTGTCCACTGAACCACTGAAAAATCAAGTCTCTGGACAACTGCACCGACGTTAACTCAAACCTATCGTCGGTTTAACCGGTGAGTACAACTTTTGAATTCCTCTGAAAAAACCATCTCACTGGTCAATTGCACCGACGTCTTGATTCAAACAGCGTCGGTTAATCCGGTGAATAGAACTTGAATTGCCCTGGAAAAACCAACTCTGGACTAATGCACTGACGTTAAATTCAAACACGTCGGTTTAACCGGTGTATTGAATTTGTCCAGACTCTGCTGACTTCGTTTAACCGACGTATAGAAAATTGAGAGCGTCGGTTAAACCGGTGTATAGACTTTTTCTGATTTTGTCTTTTCTGATTTGAGTCTTGAGTGAAATCCAAATATTCTTGAGATATAGTTTGAGAACCACTTATTTGAACTTCTAGAAATCTGAGTGACCATAGTGTGCATCCATTTTCAAATGACCATGTCCATGCTCAAGTTACTAAGCCTTAACCCCTCTTAATAGTGCGATCACTACAAAACTATAAAACCTATACTAACCTAAGTGTCCTTCTCAACCTTGTGACACTTAGGACTAGAAAGATCCTTAGCCTTGACATATATATAAGTTGAATACCGAGATCGCCTTTTAGAATAACCGAAATTGAGGGGCCTTTTTTGACATATGACCAAATGAGCGATAATGATCTATTAAGCTGCACAAACTCATTAGTCACAATAATGGTTGTCATTAATCACCGAAACATACCTTGAGGGCCTAGATGCTTACAATCTCCCCCTTTTTGGTGATTGATGACAACACAAACATAAATAACGAGAGAGCGAGAAAGATAAAGCAGGATAAACACAAGCAAACTCGAAAGCAGGACCAAAGAGCTCAACGGCTCAAACGAAATCCATAGATATGTCTCAAAGAACGGCATACTCAAGCGACAAATGTACATATCCATGAATTAACACCAAATGTGATACAAAGAAACAAAGTCTTGATAACTGCGAGCTCTCTCTAGCTCTACCCTCCCCCTAACTCTGGTGCTCCCCCTAACACCTCTCCCCCTTTGGCATCAAAGCACCAAAAGGCAAGCTACGGGTCGTGCTGTCGTGGTACGGCGACGAAGCGGTCCGGGTCGTCGTCGTCGGACGGAGAACTCTCACCCTCGGTGACAGACGGAAGCTGCTGGTCTGGGTCTGAGCTCACTGGGGGAGTAACTGTCGTGGAAGCTCTCGTGCTGGCACTGCCTGGTAGAGGATCCGTAGAAGTCGTAACCGGGTCAGCAGAAGAAGTATCAATATCTGAAGAGGTGACTGCTGAGGCCGCCGGCTGCGTCGACTGTGGAAGCAGGGACTCCTCTACTGCTCCTCCCCCTGAAGGTGCTGCCTGAAGTGAGGAAGGGAGGGCGACCGACTGAACCGCTGACGGTGAGTCCTGAAAGATTGTGGTCGCTGGCAGTGGAGAGAACAGTGGACGACCAGCAGACCCAAGTAATGCGGACATCGAGAACGTGGTCTCCGGTGTCGCTGAGGTAGCTGGAGCTGCAGTAGGGGCTGGAGCTGGTGTAACGGCAAGCTGAGGTGCTCCAACACCCTGAAGGCCTGGCTGTCCTGGCTGCTGCGGGGCGAGTCCGGTGTGAGAGTAAAGCTGTGAGATCATCCCGAACATCGCCATCATGCCCTGCTGCATCTGCTGGAACTGAGCGTCTGTCCTCTGTGAAACTCTGTCAATGAGGCCGACAAAACGCTCCTCTGTCGCTGCACGCTCTCGGGCTGCCTCTCTCTGAATAGCAGCAATCTGAGCCTCATGGGCTCTCCTGGCCTCCTCCTGAGCAAGTCTGTCCTCCCTCTGCTGGGTCACGAGCTGCTGTAGAAGTGAAGTGAGCTCGGACGGCTGAGTCACCTGAGACTCAGAGACTGTAGCAGCTGCTGGTGACTCTGGAGCTGGCTCTCTAGACCCCCCTGCCTCGTGGTCGTGACTAGCTGGGGCTGCTGCAGGGAAGTACTCTACGTCCTCGGAGGAGTCTGACTCAAGCTCAGACCAGTGTATCTCATCCTCTCCTCCGGGAAGCTGTGCCTCGGCGGCAAGCAGTGCCTCGTCCTCCTGTGCTACACGGGCCTGTGCCTCTGGTGACAACTGTGCCATGGCAGCTCTCTCTGCCTGTCTGCCCCTCCTCCGGTCCTGTGGAGCTGTCGGTCGGTAAACTGGGAACCGGGGAGCCTCGTCGTGACGGTAGGGAGCGCTGATGGGTGACTCTGCTGGCACAATCATAGAACATATATAGCTGATCCAGTGTGCAAAGGGAAACTGTCGCACCACACCCATCCCGTCTGTGATCACATCCTCTATCTCGGCCAGAATAAAGTCAACTATGTCAAACGGCTCGTGAGTGAGGATGTGTAGAAGCAGGAGCTGCTGCAGTCCTGTAAACCCCTCTGGGTAGCCACTCCTCGGTAGCAAAGTCCTCCGGAGTGCCATGTGTACTGCGTATGCCTCTGGGGTCAGCAGGCTGGGAACTCTGGCGTAGGAGGCAGGGAACGGCTAGCGGAAACACTGAGAGATCGCCTCATGAGAGGGTGCAATCCCGCCAATCATCGCTCTGCGCGGTGGATCTGCATCTCCGTAAACCATCTCGTGCAGCGAGACGTCAACTAAGTCAACTCCGAGAATCCCTGCTATCGTCGCTCTCGACAAACCAAAGACCTGGCCTCCATAAACAAAGTGTACTGCTCGACGCTCGGGAGCAATCCAGGCCGTGGCATAGAAGACTCTGACCCAGTCCTCAATATATCTGTTCTGCTCAATCTGGAGTAACCTGGGCAGGCCCCTGAAGTGAGCGAAGTGCTCTCTGACATCTGCTCCCCCTGCGGCTGTCCTCAGAGACACCCAGTCAAGCACTCTGTGCGGGAAGATCCTGTGACCCCGCCTCTGGTAGGTCTCGTAGAAACTGGCCTGAAGAAGCGTCCAGAACCTACGGTTGACCCGGCTGTCACGGGTCACGGGGAACCAGTCCTCCTCCTGAACACTCCACCTGAGCCTCTTGACCTTTGCCGCATTGGCCTTGGTCAAGTTCTGGAGCAGCACACCTGGCTCCAGACGCACAACAGTGTCCATACGGAACACTACGCGCTCGGCCTCTAGGGCCTCGGCTCTACGAGCTGCTGCTGCTGCAGCTGTGGACCTGCGAGGCTCCTGTGGCTGGTGACCTCTTCGCGTCCTCGGTCCAGTGCGACGCTCGGTCGCTGGTGAAGTCTCTGCTGCTGGGGATGTCTGCCGAGTGCGGCCAGACCGTCGTAGAGTCGGTGACTCCTGTGTGCTCTGCCCCTGAGACTGCTCGGACTGCTCTGCCTCTGTATCTGAATCTGCAGCTGTATCTGACTGATCTGACTCTGCTGCTGCTGCCGTCGCGGCTCTGGTGGCCCTGGCACCTCTGACTCTACCCATGCCCCTGCCTCTGCCTCTGCCTCTGCCTCTGGGGTCCTCCCTGATCTGGAACGGACGAGCGCGGCCTGATGCCTGCTCCTCGGCGGCCTTGGCCACCATCTCGGCCCTCTCGGCCTCCTTCTCTGCACGAGTCCGCTTGCGAGCGGGCTTCTCGACCACAACTTCTTTTCCCTTTCTCTTTTCGCGACCCATCTCGAACAAACAAATTGTCGAGCACCTGGTGAGCGCTGATCGGGTGCTGCTGCGGCGTGGGACTGCGGCTGCGGCGTGGGGCTGCGGCTGCGGCGTGGAGGCGTGGAGCACGGCGGCGCTTGGCAAGGCGTGATGGCGTGATGGCGACGCGGGCGCGGGTGAGGAGCGGCGGCGTTGCGGAGTAGTAGTGGTGGCGGCTCACGGGCGGCGCGGACAGCGCTGACGGCGTTGGCGGAGGCGCACGAGCGGCACGGTTGCGCGCGGGTGGAGCGCGAGCAGTTGCAGGCTGCGCGCAGCGGCTGTGGGCGAACGCAGAGCGGCGGCGCGGATGGCGCACGGCGGCGCGTGGGCTGTGGCGGAGCGGCGACGGTGGTCTTGCAGGCGAGCAGCGGCGCGGGATCGTGTTAGGGCGCGGCGGCGGTTCGAGATGGAGGGACGCGGGTGAAACAGAGAAGGAAGAGAGGCGGCGGCTCGAGCAAGACTCATATATGACAGACGGGCCCCACGAATTTCCTTAATGCCGGTTAATCCGATGACTAGGTTTAGAACACCGGTCGATTTCATCGGTGCAGTTCACCCGACACTCAGCACAAAATCCTTCTGAACGCCGGTTGATCCGATGATATGTAAATTGAACTCGCCGGTTGAACGCTGGTAACACCGGTTGATTGATAGGTTAGATCTGTGTTACGTTCACCGGTTGATCCGATGCTCGGAAATTTGTATACGCCGGTTGAACGCCTGGTTTGACTGAGCTGAGGCTGAAACTTAGTAACGCCGGTTAATCCGATGGGTAAAAATCCTTTGAACGTCGGTTTAACCGGTGAAGGCAAAAACCCCACTCTCAGCTCACTCTTCTATGCTAAGTCCAATAAACTTATAAGATTCAAATAAACTCAAGTCAATGGACTTGCATAGGCGACTTTACCCCTCAAAATAAATAGGATAGCACACTTGCTTAAAATTTTTTTTTTTCAAACACAAGGAAAAGCCGCAAGAGAGACAAAGCGCCAAATAAAATGTATGAGCCATGTCATAGGAATATTGAAGATAGAAAGCTTCAAACTCATCATGACATTGCTCACTAGGCAATAACGCACCTAACACTTTGCTCTTTTCACTTTTCATGAATTAAGATCTTGTATATGAAAACAAGTCTCATTTTCATCAAGTGATCTCCTTTGTGACCCTTACGCATGCAATGATGATGCAAACTACAACCACATGCGAAAGTAAAGTAAACATGAAGTGCACATCTATATGACAAGAAATGCATAACAAGAAATTAAGATCTACTTGTCAAGTTTGAACCCACGGGAAGCTTCTTCATGATGAGCCTTTCTACAAGCCTAGAGGAAAACAAGTGGACCACCACCTCTAGCTAAACCCTTGCTCATCACTATCTTACCATGGTTAGACAAGTGTCCTATATGTATGCATTTTTCTATATGACATGGCAACTTACATGACGTTTGCCGCATCTAACACATTAAGCTCATTCCTTAGCCTAACAAAGGTACTCTCGTCTAAAGGTTTTGTGAATATATCCGCCAATTGCTCCTCGGATCTCACACCTTGAAGGGAAATGTCCCCCTTGGCTTCGTGATCACGCAAGAAGTGATGGCGAATATCAATGTGCTTTGTGCGAGAGTGTTGAACCGGATTCTTGGCAATTTTTACGGCACTTTCATTGTCACAAAGGAGTGGGATCCTATCTAGTTTCACACCAAAGTCCAAAAGGGTTTGCTTCATATATAGGATTTGGGCACAACATGCACCGGCCGCTATATATTCCGCTTCCGCGGTGGACAAAGCCACGGAATTTTGCTTCTTACTTGACCAAGAAACTAGAGAACGCCCAAGCAAGTGGCAACCCCCGGAGGTACTCTTGCGATCCACACGGCTTCCGGCAAAATCCGAATCCGAGTATCCCAAGAGATCTAAACTAGCGCCTTTGGGGTACCACAAGCCTATGCTAGGAGTGTGCTTGAGATACCGAAGGATCCTATTCACAGCCGAAAGGTGTGACTCCTTTGGGTTAGCTTGAAAGCGGGCACACAAGCACACACTAAACATTATATCGGGCCTAGATGCGGTAAGGTAAAGCAAAGACCCTATCATAGAACGATAGAGGGATTGATCAATCGGTTTACCGTCCACATCCAAGTCGAGATGCCCATTGGTTGCCATGGGTGTCTTGATTGGCTTGCACTCATCCATCTTGAACTTCTTCAAGATATCTTTAGTATATTTTTCTTGATGGATGAATGTCCCTTCCTTCATTTGTTTGACTTGAAAACCAAGGAAGAAGGTCAATTCGCCAATCATGGACATCTCGAATTCCCTAGACATCATGGTAGCAAACTCATGGCTTAGTAAATCATTAGTTGAGCCAAAGATAATATCGTCAACATAAATTTGACAAATAAAAAGATCCCCGTTGACGTCTTTAGTGAACAAAGTGGTGTCCACCCTCCCGATCTTGAAGCCTTGCATGATTAGGAAGTCACGAAGCCTCTCATACCAAGCCCTTGGAGCTTGTTTGAGCCCATAGAGTGCCTTGTGCAACCTATAAACATGGTTAGGATTCCTCGGATCTTCAAACCCGGGAGGTTGCTCAACATAAACAAGTTCATTAATAACGCCATTTAAGAATGCACTTTTCACATCCATTTGATACAACTTAATGTTATGATGTGAAGAGTAAGCAAGAAGGATACGGATAGCTTCAAGTCTTGCGACCGGAGCAAAAGTTTCACCAAAATCCAAACCTTCGACTTGAGAGAACCCTTTTGCCACAAGTCTTGCTTTGTTGCGTATCACCACCCCATGTTCATCTTGCTTGTTTCGAAAGACCCACTTGGTGCCGATGATGTTCTTGTCTTTCGGAGGAGCTTCGAGGACCCAAACTTCATTGCGGGTGAAGTTGTTCAACTCATCTTGCATGGCCATCACCCAATCCGAGTCCTCAAGCGCTTCCTCTATGCTAGTGGGTTCAATACAAGAAACAAACGAGTGATATTTGCAAAATGAAGCATGTTTAGAGCGAGTTCTTACTCCTTTTGATGGACTACCAATGATTTGACCAATTGGATGATCCTTGGAGATGCGACCATGCTTCACTAGCGGTACTTGCGTTGATGCTTGTTGGGGTGGATCATGAGTGACTTGTGCTTGTGGTGGAACACTTTGCTCTTCTTGTTCTTGAACTTGGGGTGTTGGCGTTGGCACATCTTCTTGAGATTGTGTATCATCTTTTTCTTGATCTTCATCCACTTGGGGCGCCATGGAGGTGCTTGGTGTAGATGAGGAAGGTCCTCCCCCTTGATCATTGTCTTCATGCACCTCTTCCGGCTTGATATCCCCAATGGACATATTCTTCAAAGCTTCATCAATCTCCTCATCACCTACATTCTCATAGCCAACAACCTCCTCTTGGGAGCCATTAGATTCATCAAACTCCACATCACATGTTTCTTCAACTAACCCGGAGGTTTGATTGAATACTCTATATGCTTTGGAGTTTGATGCATAACCAAGAAAGAAACCTTCATCACATCTACTTTCAAACTTACCGAGCCTTTTCTTCTTATAGATGAAGCATTTGCAACCAAAGACTCGAAAGTATGATATATTTGGTTTCTTCCCGGTGATGAGCTCATATGGAGTTTTCTTGAGGAGTCGGTGAGGATATACTCGGTTGGATGCATGACACGCCGTGTTGATTGCTTCCGCCCAAAACTTCTCGGACGTGCCATAATCATCCAACATTGCTCTAGCTAGGGTGATGAGAGTCTTGTTCTTTCTTTCCACCACTCCATTTTGTTGAGGCGTGTAGGTGGCGGAAAACTCATGCTTGATGCCCTCTTCATCGCACCATTCTTCAATCTTCATGTTCTTGAACTCGGTGCCGTTGTCACTCCGGATCTTCACAATTGGGGAGTTGTACTCCCTTTGAGCTCTTCTTGCAAAGGTCTTGAAGATTTCCGGAGTTTCACCCTTATCGCCTAGAAACATAACCCAAGTGTAACGTGAAAAATCATCAACAATTACTAGGCAATAGAGGTTACCACCAATGCTCTTGTATGTAGTTGGACCAAAGAGATCCATGTGAAGTAGCTCGAGCGGCTTGGAGGTAGACAACATCGTCTTGATGGGATGATGTGTTGCAACTTGCTTCCCGGCTTGACATGCTTTACATAGCTTGTTCTTGTCAAAGGTGACGTCCTTCAAGCCGGTGATCATCCCTCTCTTGTGGGCTTTCTTGAGGTTGCTCATGCCAATATGAGCAATTCTTCTATGCCAAAGCCACCCAAGAGAAGACTTGGTGAAGAGGCATGTCATAGTACTTGTTTGCTTTGAAGAGAAATCCACCAAGTAAATGTTGCCATGCCTAAACCCCGTGAATACCAATGACTTGTCTTTTTCATGAGTTACTACAACACCATTCTTGTCAAAAGCACACGTTAGTCCAAGATCACACAATTGAGCAATTGAAATAAGATTAAAACTAAGTGCTTCTACAAACAAGACATTAGAAATAGATAAATCTTTAGAGATTGCTATTCTACCCAAACCTAAAACCTTTCCCCTTGAGTTATCACCATAGGTGACATGTTCATGATCGCCGGGGTCTTCAAGGGAGGTGAACATGCTATCATTGCCGGTCATATGTTGAGAGCAACCGCTATCAAGTACCCAATGTTTTCCACCGGCTTTGTAGTTCACCTACACACATGAGAATTCACTTTTGAGTTTTAGGAACCCAAACAAGCTTTGGGCCTTGCACATGTGTGACAAGAGCTTTTGGGACCCAAAGTTGCTTGGGGAGCTTTTTCTTTGACTCCTTAGTGAGTTTGCCAATGAATTTGGCCTTCACCTTGCCCTTCACTTTACTCAAGAGAAAATGGTTATTTTCAAACATTGATGAGTAATTCTTAGGTAAAGTGGGAAGATGACGTGATGGTAAGGTGCACTCCCTAGTGTGGTGCCCGGTGACTTGGCAATGTTGGCAATATGAACCAACTTCCTTGATGAAGCTTATCTTGATCTCCGGAGAAGGAGTAGTGCCTTGATTTGGCTCCGGAAATGAACCAAGACCTCTCTTGCCATAGTCACGGGCATTGTTGAAGAGAATCTCTTTGTGGATGTATTCTCCTCTTGAGAGCTTCTCCACACTACTCTTGAGGCTTGCAACTTGATCTATCAATTCCTTTTCCCTAGAAGGTGCAAGCTCGGGCAAAGCATTAGTAGCATTTGCATTAATGAGTAGGTCATCACATGAAGTAGAAGCATTGACCTTCTCAATAGTTTCATGAGCAAAGTTCTCAAGACTTGGGTCAATTGCTTCATAGGCAAATTCAAGTTCTTGATACTTGTGAGCCAACTCCCTATGCTCTTGTTTAAGCTTTTTGTGGCTCTCTTCAACTTGCTTAGCAAGTACAAGTGACTCATTGTGCTTTTTGAGCAAGTCATTGTACTTGCCAAGCAAATCGGAGTGGGCAAGCTCTAACTTTGCACGAGTGCTATCAAGAATCTTAACTTTGCCCTTTTCCCTCTTGATGACGGATGTATACTCATTAATGAGGTTAGCAAACTCATTAGGGTCAAGCTCATCATCACTATCATCTTCACTCTCACATACCTTAGAGTTACCTTTGGCCATGAGGCACATTGGAGGTGGAGGTAGTGATGGTTCTTCATTTGTGAGGGCGATGGTGACTATGTCTTCTTCATCACTTGAATCTTCGCTTGATGAGACATCGGTCACCCACTCTTGTTTTTCCACCAAGAAGCTTCTCTTGGTGTGCCCTTTCTTCTTTGGGAAGAGCTTGGTCTTCTTGTCATGGCTCTTTTTCTTCCCAAGTCTCTTGTTTTTGTTCTTCCTTTCTTCTTCTTCATCATCGCTTGAATCATGGCGATGCTTGCTCTTGTGATCCTTGTTTCTTTTGTCCGGCTTGGGGCAATTTGGACGGATGTGACCTTTTTCTCCACAATTGTAGCAAATTTTGTTCTTGACATCCATTGGCCGGAACATTCCCTTCTTAGAGTCAAAGTTGAACCCCTTCTTGTTGATCTTGTCATTCAAGCGGGTGAACTTTCTCATCATAAGAGCAAGCTCTCCATCATCTTCAACATCGGATGAGCTTTCATGATGATCATCTTCTTCATTGCTTGAGCTTGAATCTTGCTTGATCATCTTGAGCTTGCGGGCTTTGTTTGCCTTGGTCTTTAGAGCAATTGATTTGCTTGAAGTTGGCTCTTCGGTCATACCAAGGATACTCATTTCATGAGCGCGAATTTCGCCCACAAGCTCTCCCACTTCCATTGTATCAAGATTCTCCTTTTGAAGCATAGCATTGATAATGTTGTACTTGGGCTTCGGAAGGAGCATGAGAATCTTGCGGTTGATGGAGCCACTGTCAATTTTGGAAACTTCAAGAGCATTAATGTCCTTGACAATGACATTCAAGCGAGAGTACATATCATTGCAATTTTCATGAGCTAGCATTTTAAAGGAATCATACTTAGCTCTAAACAAGTGATATTTTTGCTCACGAACTTTAGTGGAGCCTTCATGAATTTCAATGAGTTCCTTCCAAATATCACTTGCTAAGTCCATGCCATTAACTCTAGCAAAGACTTCCTCACTTATGGCCTCGAAAATTGCATTTCTAGCCTTGGCATTCCATTTTAATTGTTCGGTGGTGGGAGTTCCGGTGAACCCGGTCTTAGTGGCCAACCACACTTCGGGGGCAATCGCATCAAGATATGCGGCCATGCGAACTTTCCAATAAGCAAAGTTCTTGCCCTCGAAGTGGGGCGGCGAACCACCCATCTTGGCCATAGCTCTAGGCGGTGAAGCCTAATGATCCAAATGAGCAACGAGGCTTTGATACCAATTGTAAGGATCGATGGACCAAGAGGGGGGGGGGGGGTGAATTGGGCCTTTTTCAAATTCTAAAACAAAGTAAAGCAATCTTAACCTATGCAATGCTAGTAGGGCACCAATTCACCAACCGGATAACTAAGCTTCTAACACAAGCTAAGAGAGCTAAAACAAAGTAAAGCCTAGCAAGGTAGAGCTAAGTTATGATCTCTAAGTCAAGCACATGAGTAAATTGCATGAAAGAAAAATGCTTGAATAAAAAGAATGGACAAGAGACAACCGGATTTTTTCCTGTGGTATCGATGTGTTGGCACACACCCCTAATCCACGTTGTGACACTCACAAAGAGTATTGTCACCTCCCAAGTCACCGAGACGAGGGCGCTCACTAAGAGTCTCCGTTCACCATCCCGGCGTGGTGGAGATCAAGCCACGTACAATCTTCTTCTCCGGGCTCCCACAATCCTTGGCAAGCTCCGCGAGAAAACACCTCGATCACCAAGATCGCCTAGGTGATGCCAATCACCAAGAGTAACAAGCTAAGGCCTTCACTTGAGCAAGAACCGATCACCAAGAACGGATGCACACTAGCTTCTCTCTACTCAAGTCCTTAATCTTGCTTCTTGATTGATTGAATGCACAAGTATGTGAATGATGAAGCTCAAGGTGGCTCTTGACTATAGTATGAGTGTATGGATGTTGCCTGGTGTCAAGAGTGGGCGAAATGACCCATTGGAGGGGTATATATAGGCAGCTCACACAAATAGAGCCGTTGGAGAAAAGCTGCCAGAAAACTGCGTAGCGCCGGTTAATCCGACGTACCCCCCATTGTCATCGTCGGTTTAACCGGTGAATGTAAACTGCCTCTTCTGAAAACTAGCCGTTACAACTGGGGCAGATTAACCGACGTAGCATCGGTTTAACCGGTGAGTGTAGTTGTCCACTGAACCACTGAAAAATCAAGTCTCTGGACAACTGCACCGACGTTAACTCAAACCTATCGTCGGTTTAACCGGTGAGTACAACTTTTGAATTCCTCTGAAAAAACCATCTCACTGGTCAATTGCACCGACGTCTTGATTCAAACAGCGTCGGTTAATCCGGTGAATAGAACTTGAATTGCCCTGGAAAAACCAACTCTGGACTAATGCACCGACGTTAAATTCAAACACGTCGGTTTAACCGGTGTATTGAATTTGTCCAGACTCTGCTGACTTCGTTTAACCGACGTATAGAAAATTGAGAGCGTCGGTTAAACCGGTGTATAGACTTTTTCTGATTTTGTCTTTTCTGATTTGAGTCTTGAGTGAAATCCAAATATTCTTGAGATATAGTTTGAGAACCACTTATTTGAACTTCTAGAAACCTGAGTGACCATAGTGTGCATCCATTTTCAAATGACCATGTCCATGCTCAAGTTACTAAGCCTTAACCCCTCTTAATAGTGTGATCACTACAAAACTATAAAACCTATACTAACCTAAGTGTCCTTCTCAACCTTGTGACACTTAGGACTAGAAAGATCCTTAGCCTTGACATATATATAAGTTGAATACCGAGATCGCCTTTTAGAATAACCGAAATTGAGGGGCCTCTTTTGACATATGACCAAATGAGCGATAATGATCTATTAAGCTGCACAAACTCATTAGTCACAATAATGGTTGTCATTAATCACCGAAACATACCTTGAGGGCCTAGATGCTTACACCGGTCTAAATTCCATTGACACTAATCTGACCGGTTGGGCTACTACTTCGGCTATTGAGGTTTCATAACTTATTGAGGCCGAGGTTAGTAATTAAAATGCTTGTTGTTGGACATTTGCATAATCAAGGACATATTGGAAGACAAGGTGAAAACAATTCAGAAGGGTTCAAGAGTAATATGGCCATCATCCAATCAAGATATTGCAGCGACCGATTGACTTTATAGCAATTCGGTCATTTTATGCATCCACAATAGCTTACAAGTGTGAGAATGATTTTTCAGTTGGTGTTTCAAGAATTCATAGCCAAGGTAATATGTACTCAGGCTTGGCTCGGCATGAAGCATAATTGAAGTAAGGATATTGAACAGAATCAAATGACATGGCCGATATACAATATCGTCCTTGAAAGCAAGACATGATTGGCGCAGGTGCTTCTCATTGTTTCAGTGCAATTTTGGGCTTTGAAAGATTTTTCTTCGTACGCAAGCTTCACCAAGAAATAGGGGGCATATGTAGACACCCAAAATTGGCAAATACCTTGTTCCCTCCTCAGAAGGTGTATTCTACTATGCCATGGGCGCCACGGGCATCGTACTTCTTGCCCCACGTGGGAGCACGAAGGAATTTGGATGCAATGCTATCTGATGCCGCATCCACCATCTCACCAGAGGGGAGGAAACTTCAGAAGACCTGTGTTTGACAGGTTAGCACGACCAGTGCATGACCAATCGGGATATCACCGATTAGGTCAGAGGCAACAGCCTGCACTGGTCAAGCCGGTTACCACCGACCAATCAGACCGGTCTCACCACGGATCATGTCAATTTCATTCTCCAAGACAGGTGTACCGTGTCAAAGAGAATAAAGAAGAGGTACAGTCCATTGTTGATTTAGAAAAGATTAAAGCCGATGCAATTGTGCAGATCGGCAACATCAAGGTGGTTGTCATTGAGGCGGGCACAAGACCAATGGTTCTTGGTAAATCGGTCGATACTTCTGTCCAGAGGCTTATCATGGCTGATGATCATGAGGCCAGCAGCAACACTACAACATCGAAGTACTTTCAACCAAGGTGGTGTCCGTCAGGGTTAACTCGTACTCAAAAGAGGAAGCTGCAATGTCTACAATGTCAGGAAAGGAATGGGCAGCAGGTCGAAAAACTGAAGGATAGGCAATTTAACAAATGCCCCATCATCCCTCAGAGCAAGGTGTGGTGGGTCAAGTCCGTTGATCAGCCAGTAGGACCGGTCGGACCGCCCTTACCGACCGGTCTGACCGGTATAGCCGACCGGTCTGATCGCCCTGACCAACCAGTCGACCGGTTCAGCCTGTAGTTGAGCAGAAAGCCGAATCAGAAACGCCCGTTTTGGCTCCTTGCAATGAAGAAACATTACTGGCGCCTTCAGTACAAGATGATGAGGAGCTAGTGGATCATGAGGGTACGCCAAGAATGCAGCAACGTGGAGCTCAACGAGACTTTAGTGCTCGGGGGGGGGGCAGAAAATCAGCAAATGGTAATTTACCTCATAAAGTTTCTATTCAATTGATCAATTTGCAAAGGATTCTCAAGACTTTGATTATGTTTTGTTTTGAAGTCTTGAATTGATTCAAAAATTTAATATTAGCAAATAAAGCCGAATCAAAAGTTTTTCAATTCGAGCTAGAAAGTTTGCAAACTGTCAGTGAGAAAAAACATAGAGAAACTTTAAAACAATAAGCATCAGGTCATCATGTTCAAAAGATATTTCATGCTAAGGACAGCTGTTCAGTAATGCAAGAAGGCACATCATGAACAAACCGGTCTAAATTCCATTGACACTAATCTGACCGGTTGGGCTACTACTTCGGCTATTGAGGTTTCATAACTTATTGAGGCCGAGGTTAGTAATTAAAATGCTTGTTGTTGGACATTTGCATAATCAAGGACATATTGGAAGATAAGGTGAAAACAATTCAGAAGGGTTCAAGAGTAATATGGCCATCATCCAATCAAGATATTGCAGCGACCGATTGACTTTATAGCAATTCGGTCATTTTATGCATCCACAATAGCTTACAAGTGTGAGAATGATTTTTCAGTTGGTGTTTCAAGAATTCATAGCCAAGGTAATATGTACTCAGGCTTGGCTCGTCATGAAGCATAATTGAAGTAAGGATATTGAACAGAATCAAATGACATGGCCGATATACAATATCGTCCTTGAAAGCAAGACATGATTGGCGTAGGTGCTTCTCATTGTTTCAGGGCAATTTTGGTCTTTGAAAGATTTTTCTTCGTACGCAAGCTTCACCAAGAAATAGGGGGCATATGTTGACACCCAAAATTGGCAAATACCGAGTTTGCTGGACAATCTGGGCGAACCGGGCAGACCGGTCATGTAAACTGGTCAGACCAGTCTGGGTAATAATATCAAAATGCCAATTGGACTACACCATTGTGTAGATCTCGTCGAGACGATCGAAATGCATAAATAGAACGTCCAATTTGGACTCTGGATGAGAAAGTTATGCCTACCGAAAGACCTGCACCCTAGTCTGACCGGTTAGACAGGTCCTGGGCGGTCAGACCGGTCCAGAGACCGGTTAGACCGATCCGAAATAGCCAATCCAAGTTAGGAGTTGTATTTTGACACATGATTTGTTAGGGTTTCGACTCGTAATGGGTACAAACCTCCCCACCCTGTATATATGAAGGGCCACGGCCGATTGAGGTAATTCCAATCGAATCAACACATTTATCCTTTTACTTTTTATCTCCAAACCCTAGCTTTTCCAACCCACTACTGGAAATCGCATGTTTCCCTAGGGTTAGTTTTGTTCCCTAGGAAACATTGCACAACCGTAGGGACTCATTTGTTTCCCTAGGACTGCACCTCAAAACTGTAGGGAATCTTTTATATTTCAAGGCATTGGACTGAAGTAAAGGGAAGGACTCCTGCGAGTGTGTTAACATGTTTGCTGAAGCACTATCATCCTGGTTTAGTTACCTATAGAAGACTGTGGTTGCAGCAACATGGAAGCATTTCCAAGCAGCAAAGGACTCAGCTGGGAAATCCGTTGCTGATATTGTTATTGAAGGATTTTTGGTAATTGTATTAATTGAATATGCTGTGCAGGTCATGTTATTGTGTTTATCCTTTTAGAACTAGTGTTTTTCTTGAAGTTAGCCCTGAAAGCCTGATCATCCGTAGTACATGTGACCTTGAATATGCATGGTCTGCCAAGCATGCTTAACTTTTATGTTGCCAAATGCTTAACTTTTATGTTGCCAAATCTGGGCAAAGATAATTGTAGTCTATTGATCTCTTTTGCTTTTTTTTTTGGCTTGTTCACTTTTGCAGGAAAGGTTTAGATTCAACCCAGCTAAAGAAGATGAATCAAGAGAGGTTGTTGGTGCTTGCTGCTCAGACCTGCTGCGAAGCATCATGTATTATGCAAGAATCACTGCTACAATGGATCATTTTCGCATAGTGGAGGGAAGAAAAATTTGTGACAAGATTGCCGGGCAATTCTATTTGACACGGGAGGAGTACATTGCCCAACGGCTTACTTGGTGCAAACAAGACTGTTGGGATGCTTTGGCCACTAAATGGAGCAGTCCTGAATTCAAGGAAAGGTTTGAGAAAAATCGTCAAAATCGCTTGAGCAGGAGATTTAAACCTCACATAGGAGGATCCAATTCCATTGCAGTAATACGACAGAAGATGGTTAGTGTTCATTTATTGCTGAAAATTTGAGGCCTGCCTCCACAATGTATTGTATTTCATTACTGCATGTTCCATTGTTGGTAGATAATGTCATTCTGAATATTTGGTGTGAAAATGTTGACTTGGGCCAATTTGTTAGTAGAAAAGTGTTTGAAATGTCCACAGAAATCAGACTTCATGTTTTTCTGATTCTTAAACAAACAAAGATAATGTTTGCCTCATCTGCTGTTTAATTCATTGCTTGTTTAATTACACAGGTTGGTACCTTTGGCTCATCTGTTGGAATGAAAACTCCTGAAGAAACATTGAGTAGGATTGCAAGTGGAAATTTTCGCAGCCATGTGAATGCAACTACAAGTGGTGGGGGTACCTACTCTCCACCAGTAGAGGAAGTCTTCCCATTATTTCCATAGCAACTTTGGTTAAGCTAGCATATTTAGTCTCATGTCACTTAGTGAATCAACTTGTAAGATGTTATTTTGCAACTAATATTAGTGGACCATAATGCTTGTATTAGTGAATCATGGAGCTTCAGTATTAGTGGACCATCAAGCTTGTATTGTTAAGTTGTTACCTACGTGAATGTTTTATCTTATGAAATTAATGCTATTGTTCCCATTCACATGTATTTGATTTTATTTTTTTAGAAAAAAATAAGATGTGAATTCAAATATATATTTTGTATTGGTTTCAAATTTAAATTTGTATAGGAGCTGGTTAAATAGTTTGAACAAAATATTCCCTAGAGTAGTAATTCCTAGGGAAAGTCCTAGGGAAACTAACTTTACACGTTGGCAGAGGGGAGCGGTACCCAGACCTTTCCCTAGGAACCAGTTTCCTAGGGAAATAGGAGTCCCCTACCGTTTCCCAGAAAACCGTAGGGCAATGGACCTTTTCCCGTCGAATATTTCCCTAGGAACCGTTCCCCACCAAAGATCCTAGGGAAACCTGATCCCTACCGTTTTTCATCCTTTCCCTAGGAATCGAAACCCTAGGGAAACATGCGATTTCCAGTAGTGACCCCTTGCTGTTCTTCGCTCGTCTCTACGGTGTTTGAGGGCGTTCTGGGTGGCCTTCCGACTCTAGGACAACCCTAGGTTTGCGAGCTCTGATGGGTCCCTCCCGAGCTCGTGGTTTTAGGTTTTCGCGGCGTCTCTGCCTCAAGCGGTCTGACCGGTCTAAAGAACCGGTCTGACCGGCCTGCACAGGAGCTTGCTGGTGAGAATCGTTTGCGATCCGCGCATGCTAGCGCTTTTGTGTGTTGACCAGATTTGCGTCAACATATTTTGGCGACTCCGCTGAGGACTATGCAAACTTCAATCTGGACCGTCGGATCAACATCCAAGGGGTATAGGGGGATTGTGTAATTTTACAATTAACCGCCCACCTCTAATCACACTTTTGCAAATCCCCCTTCCGACCCTCTTTGCGCACCCCCTTGGATGTTGATCCAGTGGTCTAGATTGAAGTTTGCACAGTTTTCATAAAGAGATTGGTTTGCACCTGATAGGTTCTCTATTAGTTTTATCCTAAATTATAAAATATACTTGTCTATCTTTAACAAAATTTATAGAAAAATAAATTAATATGTACGATAACAAATAAATGCACTATGAAAATATATTTTATGGCCTGTCTAGTGAAACTCGTTTGGTGTTGTCGATATCTATATTTTTTTAAATTCAATCAAAGTTAAAAAAGTTAAAACAATCTATAATTTGAAATGGAGGAATGGAATGAGTATTTGTGAACCATCACACTAACTTCAATGAAACCACAAAGATGTAATCAAAGGCTACAAATTTTACGTGAGAGCCATCTTATGTATGAGAAACATGGCTTTTTGAATGTGGAGTGTCACGCCATCTGAAATGGTGTAATCTAGTGAAACATGGCTTTTACTGCTATTGATCTTACTAAGGACTTAGAAATTGCTATGCTCTTATTAATAAGGTTCCTTCTCCTGTACATGAAATTCCAGTAGACAGCGCTCTTGAGGAATTAATAGATGAACAATCTGATGATGAGGATCCAATTGTTTCAACCCCTAAAAAGAAATCTAAACCTCTGGTCAGGCTATCTCTCTCTGGTCCAAGAAAGAAAAAGAATAAGAGTAAGGGAATCCCTACTCAAGTCAATTCAGGCATGGTTGGTGACCAAGGAATCCATGGTCCCTCCATTAAGCCAACAGTTATAAAAATAAAGAAAAAAATGAAAGGTCTCATGTGGAATTGCGGGGGCATCAAGAAAAAAGGTGGCCAACAGTTATAAACCTGATTTCTGAACATAAGTTCTATTTTATTGGCCTCCAAGAAACTATGCAAGGAGATATCTCTGACCAAATCCTAAGAAACTTGGACCCAATGAATAATTATCTTTGGAAGTGGATCTCTTCTAGAGGAAGATCTGGGGGGGTCCTGGTAGGCATTAATATTGAGCAGCTTGATGTGGGCTCTTTTAGTGAGGGAGAATTCATGTTACAACTTAACTTGTGGGACAAAAAGCTTAAAGTGAAATGGAATCTACTCACTGTTTATGGTGCTGCTCAGGATGAGAGAAAGGATGCTTTCCTGAGTGAATTACTTCTTTCTATAGCAGAAATAGAGAGCCTCTGGTAATTGGTGGAGATTTTAATATTATCAGGTTTCCATCAGAAAAGAATAAACCTAATACAGTTGGTAGGTTCACAAATAGCTTTAATGCCATTATTTCTGCTTATGAGTTATGTGACATTAACATGTCAAATGGCAAGTTTACCTGGTCCAATAACCAGGCTGATCCAACTTTGGAGAGATTAGACAGGGTCTTGTTTAACAAAGATTGGGATGACCTTTTTCTAGTGTGCCAATTCAAAGACTTCCTAGAGAAGTCTCAGATCACAATCCCCTGATACTCTGTACTGACCTGAATCCCCCTATGAAGTTCCTTGCTTTCAGGTTTGAACTCTCTTGGTTGTCACATTGTGACTTTAAACAAAAGTTGAACAAATTTGGAAATCTCCCTGTCATGCAGAATCTGCATTTGATAGAATTCAGAGTAAGCTAAAGAAATTCAAGCAATACTTTAAGGGCTCGGGTTTCAACATCCAAGGTGAAAGGAAGAAAAGAAAACAACAAATCCAGTCTGAGTTGCATGATCTCGAAAAAGAAGAGGAAATGTCCAATCTATCATGCAGTCAGCTCCATCTGAGACATGAACTAAGATGTGAACTGATGAATATCCTGGAAGAGGAGGAATTATATTGGTTTAAGAGGTCACATGAAAATTGGCTTCATAAAGGAGATAACAACACAGCTTATTTTCATAGAGTGACCAATGGCAGGAGAAGGAAATGCAATATATTTTCTCTCTTTGATGGTGACCAGGAGATCATTGGTGACCAGCAGCTCTTGGAACATGCAACCAATTATTATAAAACCTTGTTTGGACCTGCTGCTGGTAGCCCCATCTCTTTGAACACCTCTCTATGGGAAGATGTTCAGAAAATTTCTGAGTATGATAATCAACTCTTGTGCAGCCCCTTCTCTGAAGAGGAAATAAAAAAGGCTTTATTTCAAATGGAACATAATAAGGCTGTAGGCTCAGATTCTATCCCTATTGAATTTTTTCAGACCTGCTGGGAGATCATAAAAGAAGATATTGTGGAATTGTTTGATGATTTCCATAAAGGAAAATTGGATGTGAGCAGGCTCAATTATGGCATTATTACTCTACTGCTAAAAATCCCTGATGCTTCTAAAATTCAACAATTCAGACCCATTTGCCTACTCAACTGTTTATATAAGTGGATCACAAAAGTTCTGACTATTAGATTATCTCCTTTTGCTGAAAAGCTCCTTTGCCAAGAGCAGACTGCCTTCATGAAAGGCAGAAACATCATGTCTGGTGGATGGCCTTACATGAAGTTTTACATGAAACAAAAAGAAAAAAAGAAGTTGGGATAGTGTTGAAACTAGACTTTGAAAAAGCTTATGACAAAGTTGATTGGTCTTTCTTGCTGAAAAACTTCAAACAACGAGGTTTTTGTGATAAATGGTGTGATTGGATCAAACAAGTAGTCTCTGGGGGGACAGTTAGTGTGAAACTCAACAATTTGTTTGGCCCATACTTTGTGAGTCACAAAGGAGTTCGTCAAGGTGATCCTCTTTCTCCCATTCTCTTCAACTTCGTCGATGATTGCCTCACACGTATGATTAATCGTGCTCAACACAATGGTTTAATGACTGGCCTAGCTAGTAACCTGATTGATGGAGGAGTGGATGTCGTCCAGTACGCTGATGATACTATCATCTGCCTAAAAAATGATCTGGAAGGTGCTAGAAATATGAAACTCCTACTTTATTGGTATGAAATTATGTCTGGCCTCAAGATTAACTTCTTTCAAAAAGTGAAATTGTGTTGATCAATGGTAGCGAGGCATTAGCCACACAGTACTCTGATCTTTTAAATTGTCAAATTGGTACCTTTCCTATTAAGTACCTTGGGGTTCCTGTTAGTCCCAGCAAACTACATGTTGCTGATTGGACACATCTAGTGGAAAAGAATAAGAAGAAACTAGATATCTGGAAAGGAAGTGCCATGTCCATTGCTGGTAGAACCACTCTCATTAATTCCTCCTTGACTAGCACCTTTATATATCATATGTCCATGGTTGAAGATCTTGACAAACAGAGAAGAACTTTCTTCTAGCAAGGGGGTGGAACTAGAAGGAAGTATCATCTTGTTAGATGGAAAACTCTCTGTAAAAGTAAAAATAAGGGTGGTTTAGGAATCAAGGACATTAGGAAAATGAATATTGGTCTTATCTGCAAATGGTGGTGGAAACTTGAATCTGAAGATGGTATTTGGTAAACTCTAATTAGACAAAAATACCTTAAAGATAAGATGGTTAGTACTGTGCCACCTAGGCCAGATGACTCTCCTGTTTGGAAAGACCTTTTGCAGGTAAGGCAAACTTATTTAGCTGGCAGGAAAGTACTGATAAAGAATGGTGAAAATGTCTTATTCTGGCTGGATTGCTGGTTGGATGATCAGCCTCTCTGCATCAAATTCCCCACATTATTTGAATTAAATGATTTTAAGTATATTTCAGTGGATGATTTTGTTAAAAAAAAATGGTCTCATCACTTTTAGAAGATGGCTTCCTACTGTCTTACAGTCTCAGTGGGAGTTGCTGAAACAACAAGCTCTTAATTTCCCTCTTATCCCAAGCAAAGACAGGGTTTCCTGGAAGTGGTCTGCAAAAGGAGCCTTCTCTGTCAAATCTGTCTATGATAGACTAACTATTGATGACAAAGGTGAGTCCTACTCTAGAATCTGGAAAGCTGGACTTCCTTACAAAATCAAAATATTCCTGTGGTTGCTGGAACAAGGGGCCATTTTAACCAAAGAAAATATGGTGAGGAGAAACTAGGTGGGTGATTCATCCTGCAGATTCTGCAATGAATTTGAGACTCTATCACCTTTTCTTTTCATGCCCTACTACTAAAGTGGCTTGGAGCATTGTTGCTCGTTGCATTGGTGCGGACAATATTCCAAATTCTCTATCTCAGTTTTGGAGATGGTGTCAGCTTTGGATCCCCGTAAAGCCTCAATTACATGCTTTCTTATTGGCGGCTGTCTGTTGGGCAATCTGGAAAGCACGAAATGACGCTTACTTCAATGCAAAGTTGATTCATCATCCTGCTGAAATCATTTGTCGTGCTTGTGCTTTTTTATCTTTCTGGGCAGGACTACATAAAGACACGGTACAGGACCAGATCAAAGAAGGAGTGGGAATGCTGCTGTTGTTGGCCTGCCAGATGCTCGCCAGTCAGAACAGAGCACCGACGAGGAGTCTTCTTCCCCCACCTCAGCAAGACTCAAGTGGCGCGCCCAGTGACGACGAGAACTGATGAAGACTCTCTTTGAGAAATGCTGCTTCTAGCGTCATGAACTTGTTTGCTATTTTGCTGCTTTTCCTAGCTCTGCTAAAACTAGAACTTCTTGTGGATCTGCAGATTCGTGCTGTTATCCGGCTTGAATCAAGTTGGATGGCGGTACGCATTAGGGTTAAACTTTTTCCCTAGTCCCCCTCCTCTTCCCCCACTATCCGGTTAGCTGGTTCTACCGTTAAACTTCTGTATTTCTGTTTTGAGTAATGGAAATGGGGATGACCTCGATTAAAAAAAAATGGTGTGTGGCGCTGACAAGTTTGCCATGTAGAATATGTGCTAGCAGACTCCTCATACACACTCTAGCATGGCGTGCTAGAATGAGAACTTGAAGACCATGTCGTGCTTGTACTCCTGACCGGGCAGCAGGGTCTGCGACGCGAACTCGGGGTGGTTCACGGCGTCCACGTACCCCATCGTCTCCAGGGTGAACCCCGCGTACTGGTTGTAAACCTTGCCGTCCTTCCCCTTGGTGTTGTTCAGCCAGTTCCCGGTGTAGAGCTGCAAGGTCGCCTGGTTCGCCCACAGCTCCACCGCCCGGCCGGACGCGCCGTCCTGCACTTGCGCGACCGGCCGCATGCCCTCCGGCTCCCCGTCGATGACGTAGTTTGCGTCGTACCCGACGACCTTGCCGCCCATGACCTGGCGGATGCGCACGCCGATGGTCGTCGGCGCCCGGAAGTCCAAGGGCGTGCCGGCCACCGGCGCGACGCGGCCCGACGACGGGAGGAGCTCCTCGTCCAGCACGGCGTACCGCGACGCGAAGAGCCGGAGCGTGTGGCCGAGGACGTCGCCGCTGCCGTGCCCGCCGAGGTTAAAGTACGCGTGCAGCAGGAGGTTCACCGGCGTCGCCTTGTCCAGCGCCGTCGCGTTCATGTGCACGCCCAGCGTGTACGGGCTCGACAGCCGGTACGTCACGTACGCGTCCAGGTTCCCCGGGAAGCCCTGCTCCCCGTCGAAGCTGCGGTAGTAGAAGGTGATGTGCGGCGAGTCGCCGCCGGCGACGTACTCCTTCACCGTCCAGATGACCCTAATCCTTACATTTTCTAGCTCCACTCTTGGCTTGTCCCGGTGCTTGTATTATGCTTATTTGTGTGTTGCGATGAAAATTGTGATGCCTTTGGTGGAGAAACTAAAAACAATTTCAGGATTGCACATTAGTAAAAATGGACAGAATTGGCAGAGTGAGTGTGTGATGGGATGGTATTTGCAACAAAATCTGATGGGTCTTTTGCAACAAAATATCTCGTGGGTGGAATATCAAAATCAGAATGACATATAGGTCATTTTTGCATATCTTTTTTTGTTTCTATAAACGACAACGAGAACTATATCATTTTGCATCAGCTCAAATTAAAGCTTGACAGGTTATGGATAGGCTTTTCTGACTATTATTTGGTTGGTGGCTGGATAAGGATATAGCTTGGAAAGTTCTCCCGGCGTGGTGTGCAGTCTTCGGAGCAAGTTAGACTAGAACACATCTACAGAAACTTGTTTTGACTAAGCAAGCAAGAAGGGAGGATCCTCGTCATTATGCTTTGCATTGTCCTAACACAAATCTGCAATCATCAGTATCATCAATCCGGCATGATAAGCTGTAGAAAGGTAAATAATCTTACAACGTATTCGGCGATGGTGTCCTTGCCAAGGACGACATCAGCCAGGTTCCCTGCAAAACAGCATGGAGCCTGAAGCTGAGATCATGATCCTTCTTTCGCAACGACAGAAGAATCAGGGCGGCGCCATGGGAGGCGCGGTTGTGCATGTACCTTTGGAGTCGGAGAGGACGACGGACATGAGCCTGGCGCCCCAGTTGGTGACCTTGAGAGAGAAGTCCCCCATCTTGAGCTCGTACACGCCGACCATCTTCCTCCCGTCGTCGGCGCCGGCGCCCAGGGAGGCGGCGAGGCACAGCAGCGCGAGGAGAAGCTGAGCACGAGCCATTGCCAACCAGCTGACTCGCTAACAGAATGAAACAGATAGGAAGGTGCTGGAGCCTCGAAGGCTGCTGCGTAGAGTGGTGACTACGTAATATAGATGGATGTGTCAGGAGCGCAACGTGCTTGGATGATCTGGACACGGGTTTGAATCCGTCTATTTTTCTTTAATCCTGAATCTCCGTCTATTTTTTTTTGAATCCTGAATCCGTCTATTTTTTTTGCAATAATATATACTAATGTTTTTATATTATAACTGGGTATTTATCTTTTTATTACCATGACAGAGTATTATGAGTGATTTTTGTTATGTTTAAGACCAATTCTTTTTTCTTGAACTCGCAGGAGAGCTGCGCATCAATATATTAAGATCTTGTTTAGTTGCGAAGTTCAAAATTTCAAATCTATCACATGGAAAGATAATCTTATATGTATGGAGTACTAAATCTAGACTAAACAAAAAATGAATTGCATAGTTTGCTTGTAAATTGCGAGACGAATCTAATGAGTCTAATTAGTCTATGATTAGACACTAAATTGCTACGGTAATTGCTACAGTACGCATGCTCTAATGATGGATCAATTATGTTCATTAGATTCGTCTCGTAATTTATAGACGAGTTCTGTAATTAATTTTGTGATTAATCTATATTTAATATTTTAAATGTGTAAAAATTCAAATTTTACAATTTTACACGGGCAACCAAACGAGACCTAAGATAAAAAAAAGGGAGTAAAGAGCTCTTGCATAAGATCTACTGGAAAGCAACACTCGGTCAAAGTTTTCGGCAGCATCTTTCATTTTCCCTATGCCTATGCGGCTAGTCCTCGCCGTGCCCACCTTTTATGTCAAGTTGCTCCGTGGCTGTCTCAGCCTGGATTTTTTTTTGGCTTCTGTATGTTTTTTCTTGGGTCTGTCTACTTGGTACCCGGGTGTTTCGGAAGCATCTGACACCCGAGCATTGAAAGTGGACAAAACACCCGGATAAAAAGCTCATGATGATTCGTGTGTTTTAAAGGTACCTAGCACCCGAATTTCCTAACCATCAGATTTTACTCAGAGGGCTCTAATCAACCAAAAAGAATAATTGAAACACTGGGAAAAACATCATATTCTGAATTTGGTTCATCAGTTAAAAATAGTCATATTACAGTCAGATTAGAAAATAGAATATGACTGAACTTGTGCATGGACTCTGCATCTCTAGGTTCAAAGCTGATAATAAGCTAACAAAGTTTCATAGGCCGTTGATCAGAAGCTAACAAAATTTTATAGGCTCACACACGAGAAACTCTAGCACCAAATATATTCATCAGATTGTATTTGTCACTTTCACATCACTTGAAACAAGAAAAAGAGTGCTTAATGGCTGCAGAGCTGAAAATATCTTCAGATGCCCAGTCTCCTGACCACAGTCTGAACATGGTTCTTGATTTGCAGGGTTGTTGGTTGGCGTTCACAAGAGTTGCAAAAATGATTTTAGCTTCTCTAACGTCGTAGACACATCCACACTCCTGTTTGACAACATGATCATGTATTATATGAGACAATGGACAAAAGATTGAAGCACTGAAAGAAGTAACTGATGATAAAAAGAGAAAAGACCGGCACATAGCCACAGTTGGAACACCACATGCTTCTTTAACTGTGCGAATCACTATCCTCACCAATTTGGATGCCAATAATGTGGAAAACATAAACATAAGTTGATTGATCCTGCAACTGGAAATTAACAGGCAGCACAAAAATGAGAATGCCTTTCAGATACATGTAATGAATCACTTTCAAACAATAATAGAAACTTTCAGATGTAATGAATATAATCAGATCTAGTCAAACATTCAGATGGATAAAATCCATCATTACACTAGAAAGACAAAGAAGTATATCAGATTGATTCTAGATTCATAAGAAAAGGAATTTATAGGGAAGGATATAAAAGCAACAAAAGAACTGACCAGAGGCCTTCTCAGCTGCAAGTAGAAATGAAATCTTAATCTTGAAATAAAAAAAAAATCTAGATTCTATGCCATGTCAAATTACAGATAGTTTGGGTCCAAATTGAAATCCTAAAATACAAATGACAAATTTGCAAAAATATCAAATGTTCAGAATTTTTTATAGTCTATCAAACAACAGATAGTTTGGGTAATGAGTGAAACCCTACAGATGCATATGGCAAATAGGCATATACAAATATAGTGGACTATTACATATACATTATGTACAAATTACACTAGTCATGGCACCATAATTATAGAGAAAATGCATTGTAAGTAATAACACTATGAATTATCAAGGAGCTATAACATAAGAGGTCAACTGAATTTTAAACTATATCTTTGAGGAAAACATATAGTTCATCTACTTCCCATCTAATGAAGAATACAACCTTGAGGAGAAGCACGTATCTTGACAAATGTGTAATACATTTAAGTGAAGTTTGCTGCAAACAGCGCTAGCTAAAGCTCTAAATCTCTAGAAATAAGATATTTCCCTAAAATGATAAAACGATTGAGTATATACAAATATAGAAATGAACAGCAGCATAGAGATGAGAGAAAAGATTAATTAAAAGAAATGAATCTGCAAAAAAAAAATGATAAATGGAACATAAATATAGATTATCATCACCCATGCTAATAAATTAAACACATATCTGGACATACAATTATATTGCTCTCTAATTACAGTTTAGGAATAGAAAATTGACGGTTACAATTTCACTGTAAAATTAGAGCAAGTTAACTGTATCTGAACCTATAATAGCAGCTGATCGCACATGTACAAAATTTCTTGGTGAGGACAAAAGAAATACCCAAATGTGCTCTAGGTTTTACCAAACTATAATTGCAGAACTATTTTGACATTAAAATCCATTACAAATGGGTAATGACTGACACATTGGTTATGTTAAAATGATAATGTAAAAAACAGTACTGTCAAATTCTAAAAACTAAAATTTAAAAAAGATTCACATCTAAAACATCAGGACATAACTCATTTTAACAGGAAATACATACAAGGGAGTAATAACTTACACCATAGTTACTTTGAAATGACAGTGCAGAAACTCATGTAAATGTAGCATATAGTTGATGTAAGTTGGCTGACATTAAACTTTTATCAGATCCTCAGGTGGTACCGCAGCCATTCACCGAATTGGTATTAGGCAACAATGTATTTGAGGTGATTTACTTGCATTTATATTGCTCTCTAATTACAGATTAGGAATAGAAAATTGACGGTTACAATTTCACTGTAAAATTAGAGCAAGTTAACTGTATCTGAACCTATAATAGCAGCCGATCGCACATGTATAAAATTTCTTGGTGAGGACAAAAGAAACACCCAGATGCTCTCTAGGTTTTCACCAAACTATAATTGCAGAACTATTATAGACATGAATATTGAAGAAACTAGAAACATGTGTAAAAAGTGAAAAATCCTATTAAAGATTGATGAAATTGAGAAGACAAATAGCAGGCCAGCGCCTCTCCTATTTTTGTATATTAACATTCCCAGGTACCTTCATTTCAATTCACAACAACATATGTTACCTCTCCCATGCAATGATATATACTGTGATAGATCCCCCTTTCTACTAAGCATGGTGCTCCAGTTTCTTCATTATCAGTAGCTTATGCTCTTCATTATACAGTCTGGTATATCACAGCTATACCAGTTCAAAATCCTTCTATAGCGATTATCCCTACATAGGAGAAACTAGCATATCCTGCTATCTATGCATTCTGGTTGAATATACAGAAAAAATTGAGAGGAAGAGAAAAACTATAACCACATTCATTATAAATGAACTGAAATAAGGTTGTTTCCTCAAAGTACACAACCATATACAAAGCTACTGGAAAGAGTCACAGATCTACGTGCGAAACCAACTGGCCCATGAAATTTGAAATCGATAGTGGTAGCTGAAACAGTAGAACATGAACAATCAAGCTTACTAGCCAATAATGAAATGGTCAAATGGAATACAAGTTGAAGCATTAGTCGAGAAACATGTCGTGGTGTGCAAATCCACGACCGGGTGGCGTAGTGCACCCGTCTAAACCCAGAGGGTAAGTACTCGGGGGTTAGCTAGGATTAGCCCAATCTCGGTGCAAGAACACGATGAACACAACAGGTTTAGAATGGTTCGGACTGCCGGAGCGTAATACCCTAAGTCCACTGTGTGTTGTATTACTTATGCTCTCAAGAGGTTGAGAACAGGGTTGCTTGGAGTGAATCCGAGCTTGTGTTTTGAGAGTGTCGAGAGAGTCTTCGAGCGTCTAGAGTGTGCAGCGAGCGCCTCCCTTTTATATCTCAAGGGAGGCGCGTACATGGCCGTTGAGTCCCCGACAGGTGGGTCCAACGATGTAGTATAAAATAACATACTGTACAGACATTATGGCGTTGCAGGCGACGGAGATCTCATTCCTGCATTTCCTTGCTCTGCCCGCGGGAATCTTCCGTCTGGTATAGCCATGCCCTGTCTTGTCGAAACGGCGCTAGGGTGTAGCTTGCGGCGTTGCCTGCAGCGTAGCTGAACAGGCCGTGTAGCTTGCGGCATAGGCGGTATGATGAAAAGGTGCCGTGCCGTCGTATCCATTTAATGCGGCAGACGGGCTCTGCACGGATGCGGCGCATGCGGCTGCACTGTGTACCTCGGTAATATGCAATCTACAGTGAGGCCTGACAAAAGCTGCCCTGCGTGCCGCGGCGGCAGAGCACGCCTCAACCACCCGCATTGAATGCGGTGGGTGGGCGAGTCTTCTATCGGAAGACTCGCGCCCGCGCCTACGCCTGCGGGACACGTGGCGGCCCCGGACCCCGCCCCGGCGGTGTATTGGTTCTACGCGCGTGGATGGTCCGGACGGACGCGGGGAGGTCTCGGACCCCTATGGGGGGTCCGAGCCCTCGGCTGTTGGCGCGGAGCTTCCCCTCCTCAGGGACACGTGGCATCTCCGGACCCGTCCCACAGCGGGGAGCGGGTCCGGGGCCGTTGGCCCGGTGAGGTAAGAGCCTGACCCGTGGGGCCGGGCTGCTTCGCCCCTTAGGGCGTAGTTATGGATGACTACGCGAGTCCTGCCTTGCTGCAGTAGAAGTGGGTATCCCTGCCACAGGGTACCGACAAAACAAAGTAACCAAACCCCAATCAAATGCAGGCATATAGAACTCAGAACAAACGGATTCAAACCTAAACAAACATGAAACATGTGCTGTGCAATTGACATGGAATAAGAATAAACTCCAACCAACAGAAATGGATGGGCAATCATCCTTCAATGAATCAACTAAAATCAGAGCCAGAGCCACAAATCACCAATCTTAGGCATATAAAAGGAAAATAATCTAAATCCTACACAATTTCTCCTCAACTGGCACTCATGTGCTCAGCAGAGAACGAAGTGTTCAGATGATGTAGCTCGAAAGCAATGCATTCCAAAAGTCTAAAAAAATGTTCAGCCCCACCTACGACCATTCAGCGACTCGACGAAGGGGGAAAAAGTATCCAAATAATAAATCACAAACGAGCTAGCCCTAAGCAGTCAAATCCAACTATGATTCAAGTGGGTGAACATACAGATTAAGTAGATCTATAGCAACAAAATCAAACAAATCAATTTAGATCGAGAAATCAGACTACAGAGCAACAGCTACAGAGAACAGACGAAGCTACACAACCGAACAGAGTGGCCGGGGTCAAGCTGAATAAAACCAAACATCATATCGACTAAACTAATCTCATGAACAGAGAACGGAATGAGTTTTGATGAGGAACAACTACAGGACCAAAGCACAGCAGCAATCGATCAAAATCAGCCAAACAGCAGAGCACAAACATGAAAAAAAAATACAAGGGAATAAGAACAGCAAGGGAGGAAATCTTCGAATCGCGGTACTGAGCTCCTGGGGTGAGATGGAGAAACAGAGAAAGGGGAAAGCGAAGGAATGGTCAGAGGAACCCAAAAAACAACAGACATGTGGGGCCCACCACATGTACAACTGCAGAACAGACAAAGCATCACCAAACAGATCCAACGAATAGAAAGGATCCAACGTGAGTATCGAACGCTCCAGAAATCGAGCGCCGGCAGCCAGAGAAGCGCTCGAGCAACCTTTAGCTTTCTCCTTTTTCTTTCTTTTCCTTCTTCATTCTAGTTTACTGTGATTTTTTTTTCTATTGGAGCTCCTGTTCTATAAATCTTCTAACAAAATCAAAGTAGACAATTTCGCTGATTTCATTATGTCTCGAGAAGGTTTTAAAAAGTTGAAGCATTTATTTTTTTTAGAAAATAGAAATGGTTCCGACCTCATATATCACGGAAGAGGATAAATAAACATAAGTCAACTGCAACCTGCAATGATCTGACTATCTGAGTTTTTAGTATTTTGTTGAGCTCACATCAACTTGATTAAAAGCCCCTCTCTTTTGTCCTCCTCCCTGCGCTTCACAGGGGCGCAAAGGGGATGCGTGTCGGCCAGTCCGGTGTTTGGCTATTTTGCAAAAAGACTCTGGTTTTCTAAAAATCTCTACTATTTTTAAAACAAATAATATTTTTTTAGTCCGTCAATCGGAACCCTAATCATTATCTGGACAAATTAATCCGAATCATAATCAGAGCCCGCACAAATCAATCGGAATATGGACAATCAATATGTAGGTCTATTATGTTATCCATAGCAACACACGACATTGTGCTAGTTAGAACTAAACTTAACTCGTCATGACAATACAATGCCCACATTTATATATTTTCAGGTTGGATCTCGAGCTAATATTTATTTCGACATAAAGAAAGAGAAATCCGATAATGCTCGGATCTTTACAACCCTCACCCCGCTAGGTACTTTTCCAATAACCCCCTCTCTTAGCTCCCAATCCTAACCCCCTCTCTTCCCCGACTCCCCGCCACACTCTCCCTCCATCTTCTGCTCCCGCCGCCTCCTCCCCTCTCATCCCCGGCTGCCCGCCGCCCTCTCCTTCCCTCTCCTGCTCCCTACCCCCGACCTCTCTCTCTCTCTCCCTCTCTGCTCTCTGCCTCCCCCCGCCTCCCCTCCCCTTCGCCCTCTCCGCGTGCCTCAGTTGCATCTCTCCTCCACCGTTCCTCGTGCTCTTCGCCGTTGCCGCTCCCTCCCGCAGGATCCATGATGCCCCTCTCCCCAACCCAGCCGCCTCCTATCTCTCTATATACCCCGATAGCGCCTCCTCTCTCTCTATATACCCCGATAGCGCCTCCTCTCCTCTATCCCGGCGCCTTCTTCTCGACAGCAGCCCTTGCCGCCCTCACCCCTCTGTATGGCACGGGTCACCATGGATCCAGCGGGCCTACCCACGGCACGGCCAGTGGCGGCTGTGCTGGCGCCGCACACGTGAAGAGGAGTAGCAGCGCGGGTCCCATGTGGGCGTAGGAGCAGAGGCCACGCAGTGTGTCCGTACAGCAGCGAGGTGTGCGCGTTGGCAGCACCAGCTGCGGTGCCATGCAGATCGAGTAGCGGAGGAGCATGGGGTTGAGGTCCATCTCCGTCACCTGCTCGGTCTCCTCCTAAGGCTCGGTGACGTTGAGCGCGTAGCGCCAGGCAGTTGAGGCCGTGGAGGAAGCAGCGTTGCTACAGTGCGCGGGGAGGCAATGGCCCGGCAGGCGACGGCGGCATGGCCTGCTACGCCAGATGTTCTAGTGTAGGTCAAAAGGAACCTCTGTATCATCAAGCTTAACTAAAAGCGTAATTCTTCGTGTGCAGGTGTGTTGACTACTAGCCGCACACTTGCCACGTATTATCAGGCCTATCACTTTTGGACTCCAAATGATTTGGCATGGCCAGGTATGAGGGAGTGAAAGATGATGAGAAGAGGAGGCTGAGTAAATTTTGATTGGTTTCATAAAGATCGTATAATGTCAAGATATATTTACCCTTCTTCAAAATAGCTAACGAATAAGACCTCGAATGTGGATATAGACTAGTGTTGAGCTATCCCTCCACATGAGGATGATTTGGAGCCCATCAAACTCATGAAAACATCCCACAAACACAGGTGCTTGTGCACCATTGATTAGGTGCTTGAATCGATGGTTAAGATTGCTCCTTGAGAGAAAGTGGCAAGTAAGGAAACCCTACCCTCATCTTTACCAGGTGCTGGCTGTCAATTTTGTGGGGAGAGAGCAGAACACACACAATACAACTAGAGAGAAGAGAGGAAGAAGAAGAAGAAGCAAATCTGTCCAGATTTTGTGGCTGTGAACCGATCTGCTTCAAATCAGTGATTGGAGGCTCAAATGTGCTTGGATTTGCGCCAAATTTGGTGAGCTCATTCTATACTTAGAGTAATTCGATATGGTAAGTTGGTTTGAGGATTGGTTGAGCAGAGCATCATATTTGATAGGGGTTTTGTCAGTTCAAGTGACTGCAATTTTAGCACATAGCAGTTTCGGTAGATGATTTATTTGGGTGGTCAAACGGTGTACGATTGAGCTGAAATTTTGTCAGTAGTAAGAGGACTCGTAGATCTACTTGCCTACCACAATTTGTGCACAGTGGAGCTGTGGTTTGTGAGATATGAACTGATTACCGAAGGAGACAGAATCTGTGGCTTCTCTGTTGACAGTGGTCATACCTCTTGCTAGATAGTTGTGGTTGTTGTTATTGTTGATGCCAAGTGTATCATGGTGAATTTGTTGCTGCTGGTGTAATCTTTTAGGGGGTCCTAGAGAAGACTCATTGTAACCATTTGTTGATTATAGTGGAAGTTTGGAGTGGACCGATTGGTTCCGTGGGTTTTTACTCCTCACCTTGAGGAGGGTTTCCCACGTAAATCTCTGTCTCTTGTGCATGTGATCATTATTATTCTGCTGCAAATCTGTTGGTAGATGTTCTCCTCAATGGTCATCACAAGATGAGGGATTAAGTTGTACATTTGTTAGTGCATTTATCCCAGTAGAGTGATATGAAGAGCTTAAATTCAGATTGATTTCAGCTTGTATTCAACTTGACTCACTTGCTGATTTGCATTGTGTTGAAGATGAAAGCAAATACCAGCAGGATGATCTCATTGAATGGTATAAATTACCAAGCTTGGAAGGGTAGGATGGAGGATTTGCTCTATGTCAAAGAGTATTCGAAGCCAGTGTTTGCTGAGGCAAAGTCGGATGATAAATCTGATGATGATTCGTGAGTTCTTCATCGTCAAGCTTGTGGTTTCATTCGACAATGGGTGGTTGATTATGTTTTGAACCATATCAGTGATGAGACACATGCACGTACTTTGTGGCAAAAACTAGAGGAGTTGTATGCCCGAAAGGAAGGTACTAACAAGATGTCCTTGATCAAGCAATTGATGAATCTGAGGTACCGAGAGGGTGCTCCTGTAGCTAATCATGTGAATGCATTTCAAGGCATTATAAATCATCTATCCTCGATGTGAATCTCATTTGAAGATGAGATTAGAGCTTTGCTGCTCTTAACTCATTGCCGGACACTTGGAAGATTTTGAAAGTCACTCTTTGTAATTCAACTCCTAATGGTGTTGTTACTTGGAACCTTGTCAAGACCAAGGTACTAAATGAAGAACCCAGAAGGATTGCTGAAAAAGGAAGTAGCTCTTCTCATTCTGTGGTGCTAATCACCGAGTCACGGGGGAGGAGTATGAGCCGAGGTTCGAGGAAAGGTGCAGCTGCAAGTAGAAGCAAGTCAAGAGGCAAAAATAGTGAAGTGGTGTGTTACTACTGCCTTGAGAAGGGACACAAAAAGTGGCAATGCCGCAAATGGAAAAAATAAAAGGGTAAGAAAAACAAGGAAGCTCAGAAGCAAGATAGTGATAGTGACAATGATGCTGGCTGCATTACTTCTGCAGTTGATGAGATAATGATTGTCATTGATGCTGGAAATGAAGGTAATGATGGGTTTTTCTTGTTCCACTGTTGAGCAGAAGATCACTGTAGCTTCTGATGATGTAGCCATCAACCATGTGAATGGTGAAGAGATGATTTGGACACCGGACAGCGGTGCTACCATACATGCTACATCTCATAGAGAGTACTTCACAAACTATACAGTAGGTAATTTTGGTGTTGTGAAGATGGGCAACAATGATAGGGCAGCCATCATTGGAAAGGGAGATGTGCATTTAGCGACTGCTAATGGTACCAAATTGGTCCTCAAGTCTGTGAGGCATGTTGAAGCACTTCGACTCAACATGTTTTCAGTTGGATTGCTTGATGCAGATGGGTATTCTAGCATATTTGGAGATGGACGGTATAAGCTCACCAAGGGCAGCATGGTAGTCGCAAAAGGTAACAGAATTCACTTTTGTACCATGTTTCTGCTAACCTCTCCAGTGTTTCTGTCAATGGATTAGAGAAAGAAGACCCTTGTGTTTTATGGCACAAGGACTTGGGCATACGAGTGAGAAGGGGATGGCCGTGCTAGCGAAGAAAAATCTGTTGAAAGGGATGACAGGTGTACATTTGAACAAATGTGCAGATTGTCTAGTTGGGAAGCAGCACAGGATTGCTTTCAAGAGTCTACCTCCTCACAAGAAGTCAGAGTTACTGGATTTGGTACATTCAGATATGTGCAAAATATCTGTAAGATCAATTGGTGGTGCTAAATACTTTGTCACTTTTATTGATGATTTCTCCAGAAAAGTTTGGGCTTTTCCCTTAAAGTCCAGAGATCAAGTGCTAGGTGTGTTCAAGCAATTCCAAGCCTCAGTTGAGAGAGAAACTGAGAAGAAGATCAACTGCATTCGCACTGATAATGGAGGAGAGTATATTGGGTCATTTGATGTATATTGCAAAGAGCAACGGATTAGGCACCAATCCATCCCTCCAAAGACACTACAGTTAAATGGTATTGCTGAGAGAATGAACAAGACAATTATAGAAAGAGTGAGGTGTATGCTGTCACATGCAAAACTACCTAAGAGCTATTGGGGTGAGGCTTTGATGACTG
The DNA here is from genome assembly GCF_016808335.1 of Panicum virgatum. Classification (NCBI taxonomy): domain Eukaryota; kingdom Viridiplantae; phylum Streptophyta; class Magnoliopsida; order Poales; family Poaceae; genus Panicum; species Panicum virgatum. The sequence goes on along the minus strand of NC_053151.1, from coordinate 32,752,743 downwards.
CAGTTTATCTTATTAATCTCTCACCGTCATATCCTTTGCAGGGAGATGTTCCTAACAGGGTTTGGTATAACAAGGATGTCTCTTATAATCACTTGAAAGTGTTGGGGTGCGAGGCCTTTGTTCATATTCCTCAAGATGAAAGGTTGAAACTTGATGCTAAGACACGGCAGTGTATCTTCTTTGGCTATGGATTGGATGAGTTTGGATACAAACTATTTGATCCAATTGCAAAAAAGGTTGTGAGAAGTCGTGATGTTGTGTTTGTTGAAGATCAAACAATTAAGGATATTATGAAAACAAAGGTGCAGGTTCCTCAGCAAGAGCCATTGGTTAATTTAGACCCAATTCCTGCAGCTCCAGCTCCACAGTAAGCTGAAGGTGATGCTGCGGATGATACACAAGATGATGTGCATGGTATAAGTGATGAAAATGCTCCCCAGCAGCATGAGTTTGATGATGAAATTGATGAACCTGATCAGCAGCCACCAGTACCAGAAGATCCACCAGCAATTCCACTCAGAAGATCTAGCAGAGATCGAGTTCCTTCCACCAGATATCCCTCAGATCAGTATGTGGTGTTACTATCTGATGGTTCAAAACCTGAGTGTTTTGCAGATGCAATGGAAGATGAGCATAGAAAGGTGTGGATGAAAACTATGCAAGAAGAAATGGATTCCTTGCATAAGAATCATACATATGAGTTGATGAAGCAAGAAGACTTTGGAAAACAAGTGGGTCTACAGAATCAAGCAAGAAGAGTACACGCCACATCCAAGGTACAAGCCCAGGCTTGTTATGAAAGGATTCAGCCAAAAGAAAGGTGTTGATTTTGATGAAATCTTTTTCTCCGGTGGTGAAAATAACATCAATTAGAGTGATTCTTGGCTTGGCAGTTAGGCTCAACTTGGAGGTTGAGCAAATGGATGTGAAGACAGTCTTCCTTCATGGTGATTTGGAGGAAGGGATTTACATGGAGCAGTCTGAGAGTTTCTTGTGAAAGACAAAGAAGACTATGTGTGCAAACTGAAGAAGAGTCTCTATGGTTTGAAGCAAGCACCAAGACAATGGTATTTGAAATTTGACTCAGTTATGGGGAGCGAGGCTACAAGAGGAGTAGCTCAGACCATTGTGTATATTTGCAGAGGTTCTCAGGTGATGATTTTATCATCTTGTTGCTCTATGTTGATGATATCTCGATTGTTGGCAAAAATGTCTCAAAGATTGCAACGCTGAAGAAACAGTTGAGCAAGTCTTTTGCCGTGAAAGATTTGGGGCCAGCAAAGCAAATTCTCGGGATGAGAATTGAGAGAGACAGAAGTTCCAACAAGTTGTACTTGTCTCAGGAGAAGTATATTGAGAAAATACTTTGCAAATTTAAGATGGACAATGCAAAGGCTGTGAGCTGTCCACTTGCAGCTCATTTCAAATTAAGGACCAAGCAGTGCCCTTCTACTGATGAGAAAAAAATAAAAAATGCAGCATGTCCCTTATGCATCAGCAGTTGAAAGTCTAATGTATGCTATAGTGTGTACAAGGTCAGATATTGCTCATGTGGTTAGTACTATGAGCAGATTTATGTCTAATCCACGAAGACCACATTGGGAAGCCGTGAAGTGAATTTTGAGGTACCTTCGGGGTAGCACTAATCTGAAACTTTATTTTGGAAGTAGTGAGCCTGTGGTAGTTGCATACATAGATGCAGACATGGCCGGGGATGTTGACAGCAAAAAGTCTACTTCAGGGTATTTGATTACCCATGCAGGGGGGCTATGTCATGGCAAAGTAAGTTGCAAAAATGTGTTGTATTGTCTACAACGGAAGCTGAATTTATTGCAGCAACAGAAGCAAGCAAAGAGCTATTGTGCCTGAAAAAGTTTGTCAATGAACTTGGGTTTGAGCAAGATAAGTATGTGCTGTTTTGTGACAACCAAAGTGTCATTCACTTGAGTAAGAATGCAAGTTTTCACTCAAGATCAAAGCATATTGATGTGCGTAATCATTGGATTCAAGATGTATTGAATTCTAAGCGAATGCAGCTTGAGAAAGTCCACACCAATGACAACAGGGCCGATATGTTGACTGAGGTGGTAACGACGAAAGAACTCAATGTTTGGTGCTAGCTTGCTGGCATGGCTGCCGGAAGGCAGTGAGATCCTCTATGATGTCAGGAAGGGGAGTTTTGTTGGGCTATCCCTCCACATGAGGATGATTTGGAGCCCATCAAACTCATGAAAACATCCCACAAACCCAAGTGCTTGTGCACCATTGATTAGGTGCTTGAATAAATGGTTGAGATTGCTCCTTGAGAGAAAGTGGCAAGCAAGAAAACCCTACCCTCATCTTTACCAGGTGCTGGCCATCACTTTTGTGGGGGAGAGAGAGCAGAACACACACAATACAACTAGAGAGAAGAGAGAAAGAAGAAGGAGAAGCAAATCTATCCATATTTGGTGGTTGTGAACTAATCTGCTTCAAGTCAGTGATTGGAGGCTCAAACGTGCTTGGATTTGCGCCAAACTTGGTGAGCTCATTCTACACTTAGAGTGCTTCGATCTAGTTAGTTGAGGATTGGCTGAGCAAAGCATCAAATTTGATAGGAGTTTTGTCAGTTCGGGTGATTGCAGTTTCAGCATAAAGCAGTTTCGGTACATGATTTGTTTGGTGGTCAAACGGTGTCCGATTGAGCTGAAATTTTTTCAGTAGTCACAAGACTCTTAGATCTACTTGCCTACCAAAATTTGTGCATAGTGGAGCTGTGGTTTGTGAGATATGAAAGGATTACCGAAAAGGACAGAATCTGTGGCTTTTCTGTTGCCAATAGTCATACCTCTTGCTAGATAGTTGTGGTTGTTGTTATGGTTGATGCCAAGTATATCATGATGAATGTGTTGCTGCTGGTGTAATCCTCTAGAAGTCCTAGAGAAGACTCCTTGTAACTATTTGTTGATTATAGTGAAAACCGTGGATTTTTACTCCTCATCTTGAGAAGGTTTTCCCACGTAAATCATTGTGTCTCTTGTGCATGTGATCATTAGTATTCCGCTGAATATCTGTTGGTAGATGTTCTCTTCGATGGTCATCACAAGATGGGGGATTAAATTATGCATTTGTTAGTGCCTTTATCCCAACAACTAGTTTATCAAATTAAACCAAAATCCGATGCGGCACCTAGAAGGAGAACTTGAAGACCATGTCGTGCTTGTACTCCTGGCCGGGCAGCAGGGTCTGCGACGGGAACTCGGGGTGGTTCACGGCGTCCACGTACCCCATCGTCTCCAGGGTGAACCCCGCGTACTGGTTGTACACCTTGCCGTCCTTCCCCTTGGTGTTGTTCAGCCAGTTCCCCGTGTAGAGCTGCACGGTCGCCTGGTTCGCCCACAGCTCCACCGCCCGGCCTGACGCGCCGTCCTGCACTTGCGCGACCGGCCGCATGCCCTCCGGCTCCCCGTCGATGACGTAATTGGCGTCGTACCCGACGACCTTGCCGCCGGTGACCTGGCGGATGCGCGCGCCGATGGTTGTCGGCGTCCGGAAGTCCAAGGGCGTGCCGGCCACCGGCGCGACGCGGCCCGACGACGGGAGGAGCTCGTCGTCCAGCACGGCGTACCGCGACGCGAAGAGCCGGAGCGTGTGGCCGAGGACGTCGCCGCTGCCGTGCCCGCCCAGGTTCCAGTAGGCGTGCAGCAGGAGGTTCACGGGCGTCGCCCTGTCCAGCGCCGTCGCGTTCATGTGCACGCCCAGCGTGTAGGGGCTCGACACCCGGTACGTCACGTACGCGTCCAGGTTCCCCGGGAAGCCCTGCTCCCCGTCGAAGCTGCGGTAGAAGAAGGTGATGTGCGGCGAGTCGCCGCCGGCGACGTACTCCTTCACCGTCCAGGCGCTGCTGCTGAACGCCGTGCCACCACCTGTATAGACGAGCAGATGCGGCAGCATGTCAATCATTTCCTCCAAGAAGTGGTAGCAAGCCAAGGCGGCCATTCATACCGTGAAGCGTGTTCCTGCCGTCGTTTCTTTCGAGGTGGTAGATTTCGCCGTCGAGGACGAAGCGGCCCCGCGAAATCCTCTGCCCGACGCGGCCGGTGATGGGGCCGAAGTAAGAGGTGTCGTTCTGCGTCCGTGGCAGGAGCAAAGATGCAGGGAACAACTTGATGTGAGAGCTGGTGTGAGACAAGTACTACTAGCCACTAGGAAACACCCATGGATGATGCCATCAACTCGAGAGATTCAGCAGCGTGCCATTCACATGATGCGTATAGGCCCTTGCCTGATCTCTGCACGATCTCTGTCATCAGTGCTAAATTAGGGGAAGATAATGATGGAGCGTGCCATCCTGGACACCACAAGTCCACAGTAAAATACCATTTTCTTCCATCCCGAGAGACCGCCTTTTTCCAAAAGTTTGGTTGGTGGCTGAACATGTGTTAGCTCATGCTTGTGAATTTTCAAATTCTAACTACGTGATGCTTGGACTAGTATAACTTCAGGGAAAAAGGGACTAGATAACTTGTGACACGGTTTTTGTTCGGTTCATCAAGCAGGAGGCGAATTCTATGCACACGCAATGGACAGGAAAGATATCATGGACGAGCGGATTCAAAGAAGAGGGGCGTCTGCTCATCTTACAACGTATTCAGCGATGGTGTCTTTGCCGAGGACGACATCAGCCAAGTTCCCTGCAAAACCACGAACCTGGGCCGTTTACCAAGAGGGAGGATTCCAGTGACAATGGCCGGACCAGCGCATGCGGAATTGCAGAGGCGGCAGCAGGAAGAGATCGAGCTGCAGGTACCTTTGGAGTCGGGGAGAACAACGGACACTAATCTGGCGCCCCAGCTGGTGACCCTGACGGAGAAATCCCCCACCCTGAGCTCGTACACGCCGGCCGCCGCCCTCGCGTCGTCGGCGCCGGTGGACTGCGCGCCAAGCATGGACGCCGCGAGGCACAGAGTCGCGAGGAGCAGCTGGCGGTGGCTACGCCTAGCCATGGCCGGCCAATCGACGCGAGGTTGCAGTTGCTTGCGGAGGCAGAGCCGCAACTAGCGATCGCCCAATATATAGAGACGGGTACGCGCGCGCCAGTACGCGACGCGCTTGCATGGTCTGGAATCCCGGACGGCTTTGAATCTGTCTTCGTCTTTTCAATTCGGATTTTCGATATTCTCGTGTGATCTTTGTTATGCTTAGCATTTGGAAGCAGCAGGCAGCAGCGGCACCTGGTCAAACATTTCCTCGCCGTGCAGCTGTCCGTCAGCTGTCCGTTGTCGGGTATCTCGCCGTGCCCAGCGATCAGTCCGGCGAGCCGCCCCGGAGTCCGTCCTAATTCCGGTGAGGTGGTCCTTGGGTTGCCGCCTGTTGCGAGCGTGCATGGCAGCGAGCCCCGTCGCTCGTGGATCAGACATTGTTTGGGGGCGCCGAGCTGAACAAATCGAGAGCCATCGGGAGGTTCGAGGCGGGCTGGCTGGGACAGTCCCGTGTGGAGGTAGCAGTAGCAAGACCCTTATTATTGTTCTTTCCAAGACTCCAACCACCAATGACCACCTGACTCATCGTCTTGCTCGCGCACGGTTACACCAAAGACCAAACGCAATCGCGCAGCTACTACTAGAAGGAGAACTTGAAGACCATGTCGTGGTGGTACACCTGGCCGGGCCTGAGGATCTGCGACGGGAACTCCGGGTGGTTCACGGCGTCCACGTACCCCATCGTCTCGAGGCAGAACCCGGCGTACCTCTCGTACACCCTGCCGCCCTTGCCCCTGGTGTGGTTGAGGTTGTTCCCGGTGTAGAGCTGCATCGTCGGCTGGTTCGCCCACAGCTCCAGCGCCCTGCCGGACGCGCCGTCCCGGGCGCGCGCCACCGGCCGCATCGCGCCTTCCGCTCCGTCGACTATGTAGTTGGCGTCGTACCCGACGACGCGCCCGCCCAGGACGCGGCGGATGCGCGCGCCGATCGCCGTCGGCGCCCGGAAGTCCAGCGGCGTGCCGGCCACGGGCTCCACGCGCCCCGACGACGGGAGGAGCTCCTCGTCCAGCACCGCGTGCCGCGACGCGAAGAGCCGGAGCGTGTGGCCCAGCACGTCGCCGGCGCCGTGCCCGCCCAGGTTCCAGTACGAGTGCAGCAGGAAGTTCACCGGCGTCGCCCTGTCCAGCGCCGTCCCGTTCATGTGCACGCCCAGCGTGTAGGGCGCCGACAGCCGGTACGTCACGTACGCGTCCACGTTCCCGGGCAGGCCCTCCTCCCTGTCGAAGCTGCGGTAGTACAAGGTGACGTGCGGCGAGTCGCCGCCGGCGACGTGCTCCTTCACCGTCCAGATGCTTTTGCTGAACCCTCTGCCGCCACCTGAATACGGCAGCAGATGCAGGAGCAGGTGAATTGTTTCGTTCAAGAACAGCAGCAGGTCATCATCGACCGACATGGATCAGTACCGTGAATTGTGTTGTTGCCGTCGTTTCTGTACATGTGGTATACCTTGCCGTCGAGGACGAACCGGCCCCGGGCAACCCTCTGGGCGATGCGCCCCGTTATCGGCCCGAAGTAGAACTCATCGTCCTGGCCGAACAGAGCGAATATGCAGAAAATGACTTGGAATGGGTACGAGACGCACTTTCGTTGTTATTTGGCAATTAATATTCAATCATGAATTAATTATGATTAAAAGATTCGTCTCGTCATTTACAGTTAAACGGTGTAATTAGTTATTTTTTCAACTGTATTTAATGTTCAATGCATGTGTCCGAAAATTCAATGTGACGGGTACTATAGAAAAAATTTTGGGAACTAAACAGAGCCAGAAGAAATAATACACCAAGCAGATGTCATTTTCTACCAGCTAGCTGAAAGTTTGTCTAGCTACTTATGGATAAGCCTTTCTGAAAATTTGGTTGGTGCCGGAGATTAGATCAGGCTTGGAAATTTCTCTCAAGAATCTTTTGACGTGACGGAATCTTTGAAATAATAATTGCATTCGCTGCCGAGCCAAACAAGACGAGAAAACATTGCAAAAATATCTGACTACTGTCGATTCTTCATGATTTTCTTATCACCTTTTCCTTTCCACGTGGGATGCATGGAAAGGCGATCATGATTTGCAAGCAGATTGTCCTAAAAGGATGTACAAGTTGAGTTTTTTTTTATGCTTTACTTGTTCAGTTCTTGAACCTCGCAGAGGGCATCAGGCGGCAGGCCGTGCCGGATAAGAAATGGAAGAATCTCTACGTTTAGGTGTGCACACCACTTTCTTAAAGTTGAGCTGATCTTTTATTGGTCCTTGTCAGCAGGGTACAACAGGTTTCACGTCACTAAAATCCCAGCAGGAGAAGCGAGGAGAGAGAACAAGGGGGCGGACGATGAAGTGCTCGGCTCAATCACATCTTCCGAGAAACAAACGCTTGCGTACTCAATAGAGATATGGTAGGTGGAACTAGCAGCGTCTGCAAGGAGCACGAGATGGAATCTTTAATGTATTTTTACTACTACTACTACTCTTAGCTAATCTAATAGACAATCTATTATATAAACTAGCTGTTGTGTTGGTTGTGCGTAACATGTCACTTGCATTTAGTCGGCAGCAGGTTAAATTATTAACCTTGCTCCAATAGTAAGATCATTCTTAGTAGGGAGTGTCAATGCATAGTTACTAAGATTGTGAATTAGTTAACCGAGCCGGATGAATGTCATGGTGATGACACTTTTCTTACATCACATGATCCTCCCCATTCTCTCTTTTCTACCATGTTAACTAATTTAATGCTCATAGCGCTTCCATTGATATTGGTCTAAGATACACATGAAAAGGCGAGCATGATTTGCAAGTAGATTGTCCTAAAAGGATCGCAGAGTGCATCAGGCCGTGCCGGATAAGAAACTGAATAATCTCTACGTTTAGGCGTGCACACCACTTTCTTAAAGTTGAACTGAACTTTTTGGACATGTAGAATATTAGTAGTAGTTGAACTGTTACCAGATCATAAGGAAATAAAAAATGCTGTCCCATGCTCAGGCATTGTCCTCGCACAACTCTGTTTGCCCAACTGATGCCAAATGCGAGCATAGTGTGGTGCAAAAAAGATGGATGAACTCAAGAAAGAAGAACATTCAGAATGGTTTTGGTGATCTTACGACGTATTCCGCGATGGTGTCCTTGCCAAGGACGACATCAGCCAAATTCCCTGCAGAGCAACACGCCTGGAAAAAATAAATCTTGGCACGAAACGGAACGAAAGAACCCAGCAACTGGGGTCGGTGTACAAGTGCAGGGCAAGAGGCGACAGGGATCAAGAGCACCGCGGGCACCTTTGGAGTCGGGGAAGACGACGGACATCAGCCTGGCGCCAAAGTTGGTGACCTTGACGGAGAAATCCCCCTTCCTGAGCTCGTACACCCCGACCATCTTCCGGGCGCCGGCGGCCAGCTGCGCGGAGGCCGCGAGGAGGCACAGCAGCGCGAGGCCGAGGAGAACCTCGCGTCTCGCCATCGGCGGCGGCCGGCGATGGCTAGCAGAAAGCGGAGCTGGACACTTGGACGCAGGAGCAAGTCAGCAGTGCATGCAGTTAAGGAGAAGGCCAGCGGCGGCTGCCGAGATCCCGCGAGGCCATGGCCACTCGTCACCTAATATAGGCGGGCAATCAGTTTGGGGTGGGGTGTGGGGTGGGGTGGGGGGCATGGCGATGGTTTGGACGGGCTTGAAGCGGTCGTTCCTCCTCTCCGGATGTGTCGTATCAGCTAGCTATTCCAATGTTTGCGCTGGGCCAATGCACGAGCACGCTGCCGGGCGTGTATCCCCGTTCCCACGATTCGCCTCGTCCGATAGCTTTCCCGTTCCCATCGATCCATCGCCGTCTCTGTCCTGTGTGCCGCTGCCGCGGTTAGATCCGTGGCTCGTGAGACGACGTGACTGTGCTGTGCAAGGTACCGTCACCATGACCGCCACCGCGGGCGCTGCCGGAGTGCACTGGTGGAGTTCTTTCCCAGAATTATGGAGATCGCAAGGCGTGGGTGCACAATCTCGGCGAGGAAACATCTCTATTTGCAAATTGACTCCGAATCAGATTTATTATTGTGGGACCGAAGCCGGCGACCAGAGGGGGGTGAATGAGAGCCGATCAAAATTTCTTCGAAATTCGAATCGTCGGCATATATCCCAAAAATGCCCAAACCCTCAAGCGTTCTGACCAAAGTATGGAGTAGCTATTAAAAATCTAACCCAACGCAAAAGGCCTAGAACGAGCGAGCGAAACCACGAAGCAAATCGGAAGCAAAATGGAAAATCTGCAGCACTGATCTGCCTGGACCGGTCTGACCGGTGCGCTATACCGGTCTGACCGGTGCGCTGGACCGGTCTGACCGGTCGTGCCTACCGGTCTGACCGGTAGCACCCAGAAAACCCCCGAGAAATTTGATTCAAACGTTGAATCCCGAGCAAACGACCACGAAAACCGATGAAACTTGGGGGATTGCTTCGCCCCTACCCCGTGAACATATCCCCAAAAGATCTCGGCCTAAATATCAACGAATCTAGAGAATTATGGGGGAGATCAAAAGGGATTGGGGTTTTCTCAAATACTCGAAAACTTCAATTCTGAAGAGCTCATGATTCCAGAGGGATTGGCACGAAGCTAGAAGCGCAGGAATCAATCCAAAGAGCCCTACGAACCGTCGCAATCAAGTGCATCAAAACCAAAACGAAAATCCATCACAAAAAGCACAAGAGGGACGGGATTGGATTGATTCAAAAGCCCAGAGGGCACAAGGAGGATATGGCCTCCTTTCCCAATCAAATCCAATACAAACTTTCACAAATCCATGGACAAATCTACTCTAAAGAGAGAAACAGGGGGAGGAAGACGCAGGGGCGGCGGCCTGGAGAAACAGAGAGTCCACGAACAGATTACAAAAGCCGCAATTAACCTAACACAAGTGAAGGGGTATTTATACCCGCGGGACCGGTCAGACCGGTACGCTGGACTGGTCAGACCGGTTGGTTAGACCGGTCAGACCGGTTGGCCTGCAGCACCCCCTGTACAACAATCTCATCCGACGGCCGAGGTTCTTTCTTCGAAACGAAGTCTTCTCCGCGATGCCGCCGTCTTGATGAAGATCCAGTCCGCGGTTTTGGAGGGTCCGCGAAACCCGGGTAGGTGGCCGGTTTTGAGAAAACCGCCAAAACCTCACGCGCGGGAAGATTCCCGCCTCCACGCCGTGGCCCTAGACGCCGTTCCCGCCTCGGCCTTCTGACAGCCCTAGACGCCGTCCGACGCCCGTCACCTCCTCGCCCGCAGCGAGGCCCTAGACGCCGTCGACGCCCGTGCCTCCGTCAGTCCCGAGACCGACGCCCGTGCCTCCACGACTTGGCGTCTTCAACCACCGTCCGCCTCCTTGGTTTTGTGGCGTAAACCAAGAAACCCGCCTTCCGTCGCCGCTTGCGCCCTCGATCCAGGAGTGGACGCCACAGCTGCCGCCCGGTCCGAGCTCCGGTCCCGGCTGCCCTTCACCGCCGTCCACCGCACGGTCCATCGGCCACAGCACCTCCACGGCAGCTCCCCGTCGACACTCGACGCCCGTGTACCTGCAATCCAAAGACCAAGCGCACGATCACACCGCACGGTTGACAATTCACTCATTACAAGCAGGATAGAGTACTCAACATTCCTCAATCTCCCCCTTGATAAGTGCATTGTCAACACACCACAAACAAACCAAGAGAAGTGAAACCAAAGAAGAACAAAAAAGTGAAGAACTCAAGCAAGTGACACAAAGCTCAGAAAAACAGAAACAGTCACTTACTCAAGCAGAAATCGATCCCCTAAGACAAGGGCAACGGCTCGACGCAATTGATTAAAAGCCAAAACATGACTCCTCAAAGATAGAGGTAACGCTCGACGCAGTCATGCAAGAAGCAGAGGGAAAACGAGGAAAACCAGGAGCCAAGAACAAAGCAGAAACTCCTCAATCAAGGTTTTTCCCTCTCACAAGTGCAACTCTCCCAAAATGATGCACTCTCACTCTCGAAGTCCTGTGCACAACAAGTTTTTCAAAAAAAATCAAACAAGTCTCCCCCTTGTTCGATCACTTCTCTCAAAATTCTCCCCCTTGTTGGCACATGCACACATCAAGCCTAAAAAGACCTAAAGCTCCCCCTGAAGCAAAAACTCCCCCTGAACAGATGCTATGCAATGAATGTGATGCAGGAGGTGTAAATGACAGCATTCAGGGATACAAAGATATGAGCAACATCTAGTCTCAAACATGTGTGCATCCATAAACAAGACCTGCATCTAGCTCAACAGGGTATATCAAATCAGTCTAGAGCTAGGCAAGTTCAGTTTAGGAGAAATAAAAGCATCACCCATGATCTAGCACTAACAAGTAGAGAATGGAAAGCAGTGCTAATCATACTCATACAGGTGATCCAAAACAGCCAAAACATGTTGCAAACATTCATTTTTCAATCAAATTTGTATCAAGCAATTCTTAATGCCAGGGGTTGAAAGCTTGTCATGCTTTACTTAGCAACGAGGCCAAGCCTATGCCAACAGACAATCAGAAGCTTAAAGCACTCGTTTCAGTCATGCACAGCCTTGCCCGGGTTCTCACAAGTGCAAAGTGAGCCGTCCCGAAAGCTCGATCAGTGCGACAAGCAATCTCACCTGGATCTTTTCAATCCATTTCATGAGCAATTCAAGCAGTTTTTATCAGATTTAGATCATTTCAAGTATGAATTGCTGAACGAAAAGGCACACTAGCATGAATAAGATAGCAAAGCATATCAACACGCCCTAACATGCTAGTAGCCAAGACAGGGTGATCATGTTTTCAAATTTTTAAATCAAAATAGCTTAACTCAGATGATGTCATATACACAGTGGAGCAAGCTATACATGATCAGATTTATCAACTCACACTAGCAGGCACTAGAAGATCATAGCAATGTATACAAGAATGCTAGTGCAAGTGAGACAATGCAAAATGCAAACATGTACAATGCATATGCACAATGCAACTACCAAACCTAGAAAACAAAGAGAAGCAAAATAAAGACCTACCAAGCTAACCAAAACAAAAGCAGCGATCAAAAGGGGTAACAAACCCCAAGCGCCCCTCGCAAGCGAGCAAAAGTGTCTTGCTCTAGCGGTTTGGTAAGTATATCTGCGGTTTGCCTCTCTGAAGGGACATGGATCAGGTCTATGTGTCCTCTCTCATGATTGTCTCGCAGGAAATGGAATCGGATGTCTATGTGCTTGGTTCTGGAGTGTAGGACAGGGTTCTTTGCAATGCTAATGGCTGACATGTTGTCTACAAAGATGGGAACCCTACCGAAACTCAAACCATAATCCTGCAAGGTTTGTTTCATACAAAGTATCTGGGAGCAGCAACTAGCAGCGGCAACATACTCGGCTTCTGTGGAAGAAAGCGCTACGCTAGCCTGCTTGCGAGAGGACCAAGACACCAAAGATGTACCGAGAAATTGACAAGTGCCGGATGTCGACTTGCGATCCAACCGACACCCACCGAAATCGGCATCAGAAAAGCCCACCAAAACTAGAGAAGAATCCGCAGAATACCAAAGACCAAATTCAGGGGTGAATTTCAGATACCTGAAGATGCGTTTCACCACCTGCCTGTGGGAGGTGCGCGGAGAAGCCTGGTAGCGCGCACAAAGGCAGACGCCGAACTGGATGTCCGGTCGCGTCGCCGTCAGGTACAGGAGCGAGCCGATCATGCTCTTATACTCCTTCTGGTCCACCGCCTCACCGTCCAAGTCCTCATCAAGCGCCGTCGATGTGTTGATCGGAGTCGGCTGAGGAGACAAGTCGCTCATGTCGAACTTCCGCAGCAAGTCTCTAGTGTACTTGGCTTGATGGACAAAAGTGCCCTGAGGAGTTTGCTTGATCTGCAGCCCGAGGAAGAACTGCAACTCACCCATCATGCTCATCTCGAACTCCCTAGACATCTGCTCAGAAAACTTGGACACAAGAGCATGAGAAGAGCCACCAAAGATAATATCATCCACGTATATCTGAACTAAAAGAAAATCAGTGCCAGATCGCATGAGGAACAAAATCTTATCAACACATCCCATTTTAAAGCCCTGAGCCAGCAAAAAGGTTTTCAATCTATCATACCAAGCTCTAGGTGCCTGTTTCAAACCGTAAAGAGCTTTCTGAAGTTTATAAACACGGTTTGGAAATTTGGGATTTTCGAAACCAGGGGGTTGCTTCACATAAACCTCTTCTTCGATAAAACCATTCAAGAAGGCAGATTTAACATCAATTTGGAAAACCTTAAAACCTTTGGAAGCAACAAATGCAAGAAAGATTCGAATAGCCTCCAAACGAGCAACAGGAGCAAAGGTTTCCTCAAAATCAATACCCTCTTTTTGGCAAAACCCCTGGGCAACAAGACGAGTCTTGTTTCGAACAACCAAACCATCCTCACCCTGCTTGTTTTTGAAAACCCACTTCGTTCCGATGGGATTACAAGCAGGTGGAGGCTCGACCAAAAACCAAACTTGGTTTCTTTCAAAATTTTCAAGTTCCTCATGCATGGCATTGACCCAATTAGAATCAGAAAGAGCGTGTCCAATATCCTTAGGCTCAAAAGAGGCAACAAACGCTGAATGAGCAAAGCCAGCGATACTTGTTACCTTGGACCTGGTGACTCGCTCGTTGAGATCACCTAGCATCTGTTGAGGTGGATGGCGACGCTGAATATGTCGCGGTGCTTCCCGTGTCGAAGTCGCCTCCTCCTCAACCAAAGCTGGTGTCTCCTCAGGATCAGCTGGTGTAGCCTGAGTCACCTCCTCGAACAACCCCCGTGAAGTAGACGTAGTCGGATCGGGGCCGTCTTCATCGTCCGAGCTCGTAGCAGAGATAGCTGGGTCCACAGCACGCATGGTAGCCTCAGCCTCGTCATCTGCAGCTTCTTCCTCCTCATCTTCAAAGATGGAGGTGCCGAGCTCATCATCTCCTGCAACTTCAAAGACAGAAGAATTGCACGGTGCAGTCTCGTCGAAAGTGACTTCACAAGTCTCTCTGACGATGTTAGTATCAATAATCAGCACACGGTACGCTCTAGAGTGAGAAGCATATCCGAGAAAAATACCGTCAGACGAGCGAGACTCAAACTTATCAAGATTTCCATCTTTCAGCACAAAACACCGGCAACCGAAAACTCTGAGATGGTCAACTCGGGGCTGGCGTCCAAACCGCAACTCATAAGACGTCCTGTGCATGAAAGCACGCAAGAAAATGCGGTTGGACACGTAACAAGCGGTGTTAACCGCCTCAGCCCAGTATTTGCGAGGAGTCATATGCTCATCGAGCATCGTCCTCGCCATCTCAACCAGCGTCCGATTCTTCCGCTCTACAACTCCATTCTGCTGTGGAGTGTAGGGAGAAGAATACTGGTGTTCAAGACCTTGATCACTGCAAAAGACATCAAAACGAGCGTTTTTGAATTCTGTGCCATTGTCAGAGCGGATCGCTCGCATGGCCTGGGGTAGCTCGTTTTTCAATCTCAAGATCAAGTCTCGAACAAACTCGAAAGCCTCATCCTTGGTTCTCATGAAAAAGACCCAAGAATAGCGAGAAAAGTCGTCCACAATCACAAGAACGTACCACTTCCCACCAACAGACACCACCCTGGAAGGACCAACAGTGTCCATGTGTAGCAACTCTCCAGGGTGAGAAGTCATCACCTGATTAACAGGCGGATGAGAAACGGCAATCATTTTCCCGTGGCGACACGGATGGCAAACAAGGTTCTTCTCAAACTTCAGTTTGGGCAATCCTCGGATCAGGCCAAGTGAGCTCAATCTCGACAACAAATCGAAGCTCAAATGTCCTAGTATCCTATGCCACTTCCACAAATCAGAAGAAGGACCAGCCATCAAGCAATGAGAAGGGCCAAAAGGAGTTCCAGAGAAGTCAACCAAGAAAACTCGATCGCGAGGTGTAATCCGGCAAACCAAATCTCCCCTGGAATCCAAAACACGCGAACAACCCTCCTTGAAGCGAACCTCAAACCCCTCATCAAGAAGTTGCGAAACAGAGAGCAAATTAAAACCAAGATTCGAAATCAAAGCAACTTCTCTCAGGGTAAAGCAATCAGAAACTCGAACAACGCCAAGTCCACATACCTTTCCTCTTCCATTATCCCCGAACACAATGTACTCCTTTGAGCGCATCGGGGTGAGCCTGGAGAACCATTTGTCATTTCCGGTCATGTGGCGCGAACAACCGGAGTCCATGATCCACCTGTTCTCCAAGCCTCCGACCTGCACATCAGTAGTGAGACAAAGGGTGAGCAAATGTCTCAACACTGGGGTTAGCAAAGTGAGAAGCAAACCAGTGTCGAGCCATTTGCTCTACAGAAGGGTTAGCAAAACCAGACAAAGCGTATCCCCCGTCCCGTCTAACGCGTGACTGACGAACACCACCGCGAGGAAAGCGTGGAGCCTCAAAACCTCCTCCAAAGCCTCGGTCTCGTGGTCCATAGTCGTACTGAAAACGACCAGGAGCACGGCCGGCAAAGCGACCACCTGCTGGAGCACGGTAACCACCACCGTCTCCCTGACCTCCATCTACACGGCGCGCCCTAGCATCTCGCCTATCACCACGCCGAGAAGGATCATGCACTCGAGCAGAGTACATGTCCGCGTTCAGTCTCTCCTGCTCTCTCCTCACAGCCCGCTTCCTCCTGAAGCAAAACTCCCCCAGGTGACCTTCCCTGTCACAGAACTCGCAGTGGTACCTCACCTCACGCTTGGGAGGTGGAGGCCTAGCCTGCGGACGGGGAGGAGCAGCCCTCTTCTTCTGGGCAACCTGGGCTGTGGCAGCAGGGAGCGTGTCGAGGGAGTTCCTCAGCTCATTGGGCTTTGGAACCCAAACCTGCTTCTGCGGAGGTGCTTTCGGTGGTTCTTTAAGCACACCATCCGCAGGGTCAACAAGCGAAGGCTGCGTGCTCGTGCTAGCAGTGTTTCCAGCAGCCTTGCCAATCTTACCATACAACCTGTCAAAGTCTGACTTCGTGTATGTGTAACCGACCCCAAACCCATCACCACGTTTGAACTGCTTAATCATCATGCCCAACTGCGGCTCACTGCTAGAAACCCAACTAAGAATCGCCCTAAGATAGGTATTCTCATTCTCCAGGTTGGCTTTCTCTACCGCAAGATTATCCAAATCAGAAATCAAACCAGGGCAAACAGAGCAGTCAATAGGTGGGCTAGACTCTACGACCTTAGTCTTTCCAAAAGACTTGATCAAAGCATTCTTCTCCTCTAGCTCCAACCTAAGCGTGGGACAAAGTTTACAAGCGCCAAGCAAAACAGTCCTAGATCTAAGCTCCTCTAGTTCACAAACAACAGTAGCGAACTTGGACTACAAAGAAGCTAGATCAGACTTGAAAATAGGACACTCATCGCATTCAAGCACATCACTAACAACGGGAGCGTCCTTGACAAGTTCAAGCTCATGCTTGGCCTTGGCTAGCTCGTGAGACACGTCAGAAAGCGAAGTCTTAGCAACATCTAGGTTCGCGATGTTCTCATCAAGCTTGGCACGGAGAGCAACAAGATCGTTCATGTGAGATATGCAGCCAGCGCACTCATCCTCACTAGACTTCTCCCTAGCACAAGCCAGCTCAGCCCTAAGCTTTCTACGCTCTCTGGCTGCTTCCTTAAGCAACCTCTTCTGGTTGTCGAGAGCGGCGTACAACTCCCTAACCTCTGTATCAAGCAGGTCGATTGTGGAGTTTACCTCTGAATCGCTCTTGGATCCAGGAGAAGAGCCGGAGTGCGTCGGTGTAGCGTGTCCACCTGAAGACGCACGAGCACCATCGGCTTCGCCCGCCATGGTGCAGAAGCTCTTGCGCCGACCGGCCGCCAAGCAAAGGCCGATGAAGCCGGTGGCTTCCTTGTCCCGCTTCTTCTTCTTCTTGTCGTCGTCGTCGGAGGTCGGTGAAGAAGAGCGGTCGGTGTCGGAGCTCTTGTCGAGGTCGCTGAGCTGCGCTAGGAAGGCCTTCTCTCGCTTCTTGGCCTTGTACTGGAAGCGCTTCTTGAGCGACTCCTTGTCGAAGCGTCCTCCCCGGTCATGACTGCGGTGCTTGTGGCGCCGACGCTCCTTGTTGGAGCCTCCCTCGTCGCGGTCGCGGTGGCGGTAGTAGTCGAAGGAGTTGTTCTGGCCACCACCGGACTTCTTGGGGCAATCGGCGATGAAGTGGTTCAGATCGCCGCAGTTGTAGCACCCGGGGTTCTTCTTCCTCTGCCTGTTGTGGTAGACGCGCTGGAACTTGCTGATGAGGAGGCACAAGTCGTCGTCGCCCAGCGTCTCCAGCTGCTCATCTGAAATAGAAGGCAAAGAGGCAAGAGAAAAGCCAAGAGCAGAGTTAGCGTTAGAGCTCGATCCACCTGGGCCAGTCACAAGAGCGACACTCTTGGAAGGAGGGGCACCATTGAGCTTGGCTCGTGTCTGGTTATCCACCTCCGTGGCCTTGAGCTTGCTGAAAAGCTCGTTCACGGTCAGAGTCTCATAGCCTGCAGACTCAATGATCGTGTTCACCTTGAGATCCCACACAGAGCGGTCAAGTGCGTAGAGCAACTTGAGAGCCTTCTCGTGCTCTGTGTACTCAAGGGCACCAGCAGATCTGTTCGCATTGACCTTGTTCACAATCGACTGAAAACGACTGAACATCAGGTCAATGCTCTCACCCGGCTCCTGTGTGAAGTTCTCGTACTCACGCCGGTGAGTCTCGAACAGTCTGGCCTTCACCTGAGGTGTACCCTCGTGGTAGTTCTCAAGGCACGTCCAAATCTTGTGGGCTTCCTGAAAACCCTGGATGCGTGAGAACTCCGCACGAGAAACTCCAGCGAACAAGGCATTGACGGCCTTGGCGTTAGCCTCGTGCTGGGTCACCTGAAGAGGCGTGGTCCGAACAGCCAGCACCTCGTAAAGCTGGTTCTTGGTAATCTCCCAGACCTCGGCTCCCATGCTCTGCAGGAAGGCTCTCATGCGAACCTTCCAGTAGGCATAGTCCTCGCCGGAAAACACAGGGATCTTACCAAGACTCGCCATGGTCGCCAAGTGGTTTTCGAACCGGTTAAGGTGCTGAAAACCTCAACCAAGCTTTGATACCAATTGTGGGACCGAAGCCGGCGACCAGAGGGGGGGGTGAATGGGAGCCGATCAAAATTTCTTCGAAATTCGAATCGTCGGCATATATCCCAAAAATGCCCAAACCCTCAAGCGTTCTGACCAAAGTATGGAGTAGCTATTAAAAATATAACCCAACGCAAAAGGCCTAGAACGAGCGAGCGAAACCACGAAGCAAATCGGAAGCGAAATGGAAAATCTGCAGCACTGATCTGCCTGGACCGGTCTGACCGGTGCGCTATACCGGTCTGACCGGTGCGCTGGACCGGTCTGACCGGTCGTGCCTACCGGTCTGACCGGTAGCACCCAGAAAACCCCCGAGAAATTTGATTCAAACGTTGAATCCCGAGCAAACGACCACGAAAACCGATGAAACTTGGCGGATTGCTTCGCCCCTACCCCGTGAACATATCCCCAAAAGATCTCGGCCTAAATATCAACGAATCTAGAGAATTATGGAGGAGATCAAAAGGGATTGGGGTTTTCTCAAATACTCGAAAACTTCAATTCTGAAGAGCTCATGATTCCAGAGGGATTGGCACGAAGCTAGAAGCGCAGGAATCAATCCAAAGAGCCCTACGAACCGTCGCAATCAAGTGCATCAAAACCAAAATGAAAATCCATCACAAAAAGCACAAGAGGGACGGGATTGGATTGATTCAAAAGCCCAGAGGGCACAAGGAGGATAGGGCCTCCTTTTCCAATCAAATCCAATACAAACTTTCACAAATCCATGGACAAATCTACTCTAAAGAGAGAAACAGGGGGAGGAAGACGCAGGGGCGGCGGCCTGGAGAAACAGAGAGTCCACGAACAGATTACAAAAGCCGCAATTAACCTAACACAAGTGAAGGGGTATTTATATCCGCGGGACCGGTCAGACCGGTACGCTGGACCGGTCAGACCGGTTGGTTAGACCGGTGCCAGGGACCGGTCAGGCCGGTTGGCCTGCAGCACCCCCTGTACAACGATCTCATCCGACGGCCGAGGTTCTTTCTTTGAAACGAAGTCTTCTCCGCGATGCCGCCGTCTTGATGAAGATCCAGTCCGCGGTTTTGGAGGGTCCGCGAAACCCGGGTAGGTGGCCAGTTTTGAGAAAACCGCCAAAACCTCACGCGCGGGAAGATTCCCGCCTCCACGCCGTGGCCCTAGACGCCGTTCCCGCCTCAGCCTTCTGACAGCCCTAGACGCCGTCCGACGCCCGTCACCTCCTCGCCCGCAGCGAGGCCCTAGACGCCGTCGACGCCCGTGCCTCCGTCAGTCCCGAGACCGACGCCCGTGCCTCCACGACTTGGCGTCTTCAACCACCGTCTGCCTCCTTGGTTTTGTGGCGTAAACCAAGAAACCCGCCTTCCGTCGCCGCTTGCGCCCTCGATCCAGGAGTGGACGCCACAGCTGCCGCCCGGTCCGAGCTCCGGTCCCGGCTGCCCTTCACCGCCGTCCACCGCACGGTCCATCGGCCACAGCACCTCCACGGCAGCTCCCCGTCGACACTCGACGCCCGTGTACCTGCAATCCAAAGACTAAGCGCACGATCACACTACACGGTTGATAATTCACTCATCACAAGCAGGATAGAGTACTCAACATTCCTCAATTATTGTGTGTCCAGTCTAGTCCCGATCCCAGGTGACAGGAGGTAGAACGAGAATGTTAACATAAGAGAGAACAGAGAAGCAAGAGGAGGAATTATGATAGAGGAGGACGAAGCAAGATAGATGGCGGCCGGAGGACAGGTTGCCTTGGATTGTTTGATGCCTCTCCATTCCCCAAAGTTGTTTTCACGGGTGACCGGAGGTTCGCCAACTCACGATCCATTCGACCGCCCGAGTCAGGTGCACCGCCGATTCCACGTGGTGGGTCCCACGTGCGACTTTATCTCCTCACGTCCTCCCCCCGGCGCATCTCTCTCTTCTCGTTCCCTTTCCTCTCTGTCTTCTCTCTTTTCTCCTTCTGACCCGACAGCTTGCTCCAGGGCGAGCAATGCAGAACGGCACCAGGAGGCACAGCACGGCGGCGGGCTCCGCTCCTGAGGGAAGCAGCGCGGCGGGGGAGGCGCGGTGGCGGCTTCCTTGGGCGCTCGCTCCCGGCAGCGTCCGCGGTGAGCCGTAGTGTTTTTTCTGTTTTTTTCTTTTTGATTTTTGGATGTAAATTTTTTTCCCAAACTTCTCTTTGGTTTAGATTTGGATGCAAAAGTTTTTTCTTCAATAGTTTTTCAATTATTTTCTCAAACATTTCTGTTTCAAACTTTTTGTCATCAATTTTTTACCTTTTTCTATCATCAATTTTTTTTAATTTTTCCCAAACTTATTTTTAGTTTAGATCTGGATGCAAAAGTTTTTCTTCAATTTTTTTCGAGTTATTTTGAATTTTTTCTGTTTCAAACTTTTTTCATCAAATTTCCCCTTTTTCTCTCCTCAAAATATTTTCTTTGAAATTTTTTGTCACAAAATGACAAAATAATATAAAAGAGGAAAAAATAGTTGGTCAGAAATCGACCGTACAGAACCCTCCGCACGGTTGCTTGTAAATTAGAATACCCCACTCCATTCACACGCTCAGTATTTAACTAGCTCTCCCTCACACCGTTACATGGGCCGGGCCCGATTTGTGCACGCAGGCACGAGCGGTTTTTTCTTTTTTATATTTAAAAAAATTAAAATTTCAAAAATATATGTCCGTTTTGAAATATTTCAAAAATATACCCCGGTCGCCCTCCCATAGGGCGACAGGCCCAAAGTATAATTTTTTTTTCTTCAAATTTGCAACGAAGTCCCTGGAGAAAAAAAAAGCCCAGTCGCCCGTTGGGGGGGCGACAGGGGCCTGTCGCCCACCCCTAGGGCGACAGGGGCCTGTTGCCCGTTGGGGGGGGACGACAGGGCCTTTTTTTTCCAGGGACCTATTTTGAGCTATTCGTGCGTGTATTCGTCATCATCGTTGGCAAGATCTCGGCCGCTAACTCCTACCGCACGTAACTTGTCCTTCATTAAATCACGGGAAAAAATCGCAAGAACTTCCCTTATTTCACGAGCATTATGGAACCCACAAACATAATAAGTTCACATCAATAATATCTATAGAAACAAATGACAAGTAACCTACCACAATCATAAACATCGGATACAAATAAGCGGTCCACAGCTATCTCATTACAAATAAACATCAGATACATCTAACCACCCCTAGGGCGTCGGACCCTCTTAGCCCTCTGCTGGGCACGGACATGTCCCTCGGAGTAGGTGAGAACATCCGGAGACCTCACCTGTCGCTCAGGACGCGCAAGGGGCTGCGGTGTCTGCTGCTGAGAGATCCCAAGTGGTGCTCCTCCTAGCTGTGAATACCCCAAGACATCGGGGTCACCTTGCGCGGCAGGCTCTTCTGGACTCAAGCTGTCGAAGTCGTCTAAGGTGAAGGTCTCGTTATCTGGTCGAAAGGAGGAAGAAGAAGGTCCGGCGCCCGCATCGGGGTAGAATCCTACGCAAAAAATGTGGATGTTAGCGTACGCTCGTATATTTTGTCATGCCATGTAGAAACCGAAATACGAAACATAAACTAACCTGTGTAGGCCGGTATCTGTGGCCCCGGTACCATCCCTGGATACGGTCCGCCAACTGGTGCTGTCCCTCTAAACATTCCAGTATGGCCGAACGCAGTAGCTGGATCGTATCCTGTATGTGATATTAGTAAATATGTAGGAACACTTGATGCAATTTTAAAGAGATATGTACGTTACCTGCACTTGGGAAGAACTGCGACGTCGGCCTGTGCATGGTCGACGGACACGGGAACGACGACGAGGCCTGAGACGACTCGTGGCTGTCTTCGTACTGCACACGGCTTCCGAAGTTGTGCGCTACCTGACGCAACTGATCACGCTGCCTCGACCATGCCTCTGTCTGCTCAAACTGGGTCATTGGGGATCCGGCACGTACCCTCGTCAAGTAAGTCGAGCAGTCCGTCTCCATCATGTTATAAAGGCGAAGCTGCATCAATTAAGTAAAAGTACAGTTACAAACACATGAATTATCTTATGAATATGATTATATATATATATATATGCAAATATGATCAAGAGACTCACCGCGCCAGCTAGTGCCTCCACGTGGTGCCGGCCATAGCCATCCTGAGGCCTCGCCTGGTGTGGCTGCGGGTGAGTGTCAACAAAAACCAGACGAGCCCGAGTCCGGGGTAAGTACCAGGTGAGGTAAGCCCTAAAGGAGCTGTCTGTGTGTGGTCCTGTTGGATGGACCAAGAGCTCATCTGCCTGTTCCCATTGGTCCACCCACGGCTGGATCTTGGTGAGCCAATCATCAGAGCACGACAAGCCACTCCTTGACAACCTACAAAGTGGACCACGAAGAATCGTTAGATTCGACACGAATGTATGAGCCAAGTTCATTCATAATTACCTGTGGTCCTGGCGACTGACACGCTCCAACGCGGTGGGCACCGGAAACTCCTGGCGCTGCCCAAACTGTCTCCTGACTCTCCAGGGGCAATATGCCTCAACCGCGATGTCATAAACCAGGACGGCGGAAGTAAACCACAGGCTCGCATTCGCGGAGCAGTGCGAAGACAGGCCTGCTGGTGCACGGGTAGCCACAGCCTCTGGGCTGTAAGGCTCCCAAATAACGTCCTCGGGCGTCAGAATGTCGAGCTCCGAAACAAACTCAGGATATGCGCGTCTAACCCGCGCATGTGCTCAGGACCTCTGCATTCCGAATAAGTAAAATTAAAATTACGCTAATACATCATGTAACAATGAATAACAAAATTAGATTTGTTGCGAACGTACCTGACGCCAGATCCAGATAGTTCCCATAGTGGGCCTCTCGTCCTCCTCGTCGCCGTACATGCCTCCGTGGTAAGGGTCGTGGCTGACAAAGGGACGACCAACGGCTAGCCTCTCGTACGACCAAAGCTATAGCAGTAGTGGGCACCCTGACAGGATAGCGTTCCCATGTGTCTTCATGCAGCCGTCACAGAGTCCACGGTAAGTAGTTGCAAGTATCGCCTCACCCCAGCTGTAGGGCGGTACATCCTCGTCCCCATCCGCAATCTCCCGTGCATACGGAAGGAGAATCCTATCGACCGAGTTGCCATGAGTGTTGTTGAACATGATGTAACCAAACAACCAAAGTAGGTACGCCTCCAGCGATCTGGTCACACTGTACTCGTCGGCATCCGCAGCCAACAGGGCAGGCTGCATAAATAATTAAGATTAATGGTTTCAACTATCAATGGAACATGTGAATTGTAACAATTAAATTTATATATGGAATGAATACGTACTGTAAACTGTAGGAACCAGGTCTTCGAAGGACCTGCTGCTCGCGGGTGCGGGTTGATCGGACCTGCTTCTTCCACGCGGTTAACCAGGGCAAAACGGGCCTCCAGCTCATCCTTCCATGAGGCCGCCACCACACGCGGACCTACAGCCTCCCCGACGATAGGGAGGCCGAGGAGGTAGGCCACGTCCTGCAGCGTAGGAGTCATCTCCCCACACGGGAGGTGGAACGTGTGTGTCTCCGGCCTCCATCTGTCAACGAGCGCCGTCAGGAGGGATCGGTCGAGCTGAATAGGCCCAACCTCGACAAGACGGCTCAGAGTCAGTAGGCCGGCGTCACGTAACCTGCAAAAAAACAAAAAATGTCGAAACAAAGGAATACCGGCGAATACATAAGTGATAAACAATAATATTTCACTACATACCGGTCACACCAATCGTGGTGTATAGAGATCGCCTCGCCGGGTGGACGAGGACGTAGCACCTCTAGGGCTCGGTGCTCAACAGCTGCAAAGTAAGACCTGTGGCTCGAGTCGATCACTGGGTCTAGCAAGGAGTCCATCTCCATACCTGCATTCAAAAATATATGAGAACACATAGGTAAATATATATTTCATACAAACTGGACACATAAATACAATAATACTTTATTACATACCAGCCATATTTCATTACTACATATTACAAATAATGAAATACAATTGTGGATCATGACACCGAATGCCTTCCACGAGCAATTCTCGCCGATGCTCGTCTGAACGTAGGAGGTGCTCCATCTTTGGGATTTCCGGAAGGACCGACGTCAACAGCATCGTGAAGTGCATTCTGGAAAAAAAGGCCCTGTCGCCCCCCCAACAGGCGACTGGGCCTTTTTTTTTCTCCAGGGACTTCGTTGCAAATTTGAAAAAAAAAATTACACTTTGGGCCTGTCGCCCTATGGGAGGGCGACCGGGGTATATTTTTGAAATATTTCAAAACGGACATATATTTTTGAAATTTTAATTTTTTTTAAATATAAAAAAGAAAAAACCGCCAGGCACGATTGGCGAGCCCACTCATCACCACTGAGACGGACGCTGGGCTTCTTGACACGGTGGCCCTCCACTGAAGGCACTGCTGCTGGTTCTTGGGTGCTGACACTCCCCCGCCGATGAAGTGCCGCTTGACCCCAGGCAGGCACAAACAGAAAGTCTTGTTGCAGGACCACCAGGTCTTCCCAGGTCGCCATTTCTTCCGGCCACTCGGACTACTTGACCAAGACTTGTTGCACACCCCTTGATGAGGCGACGCTCCAAAATGGATTCTAGAACTCTGGGAGAGTCCAAATTAGAAGGAATAGAAGGAATTACCGTAGCGGCTGAAGACACTACGAGCATGAGCTGCGAAACATGAAACACCGGGTGGATGTTGGAAGAACTGGGCAACTCCAACTTGTAGGCCACCTGGCCCACACGGGACACAATCTTGAAAGGCCCAAAATACTTGAAAGTCAGTTTCTGGTCAGCATGAGGGGCCAAATGAGGATTGCACATACGGCTGCAGCTTAAGGAGCACTTGGTCACCCACCGAAAATTGTCGTTTAGATCTTCCTTTGTCGGCTTGCTTCTTCATGTGGAGCCGAGAGCTGTTCAGATGTTGTTTGACTAAGGAATGGATAAGCTGACGTTCCTGAAGCCAGGTATGGAGGTCCATTGAACCGACTGCATCCAAAGCAGAAATGTCGAATTGGCGAGGGGCATACCCATATAGAGCTTCAAAAGGAGATCACCCAATGGCTGAATGATCACTGTGTTGTACCAAAACTCAGCTTGTGGAAGCCAATGAAACCATTTGGTAAGGGCAAGCATTAACGAAACACCGAAGGAATGTTTCCATGGTCTGATTGAGATGCTCAGTTTGGCAGTCGGATTGTGGATGATAGGCCGACGACATCTGCAACTGAACATCCGCAATAGCAAAAAGCTCTTTCTAGAATAGGCTAGTGAACATCTTGTCCCGGTCTGTAACGATAGCAGACAGCATACTGTGCAACTTGTAAACATTAGCCATGAATACCTTGGCGACGCCCGTAGAAATGAATGGGTGTCGAAGGGGAAGAAAATGGCCATACTTGGTGAAGTAATCAACCACCACTAACACGCAGTTAGTGCTGCCAGACAGGAGGAGGACGAAGCAAGATAGATGGCGGCCGGAGGACAGATTGTCTTGGAGGAGTAAGGTTCGTACAACTTATTCGATGCCTCTCCCTTCACACGCTCAGTATTTAACTAGTTCTCCCTCACACCGTTACACGGGCCGGGCCCGATTTGTGCACGCAGGCACCATTAACGAGCCCACTCATCACCTCTGATACGGACGCTACTTGACACGGCGGCCCTCCGCTGCAGGCACTGCAGCTGATTCTTGGGTGCTGACAGAAAACTTAAAGACCATGAGATGCCTGTACACCTGCCCGGGCCTGACGATCTGCGAGGGGAAGTTGGGGTGGTTCACGGCGTCCGGGAATCCCTGCGTCTCCAGGCACAGCGCGGCGTGCGGCCCGTACACCGCGCCGCCCTTCCCCTTCACGTCAGACAGGAAGTTGCCCGTGTAGAACTGCACCCCGGGCTGGTCCGCCCACAGCTCCAGCGCCCGCCCCGACGCGCCGCCGGCCCGGACCACGGCCACCTTCCGCAGCGCGCCGGCGTCCCCGTCCACGGCGAAGTTGGTGTCGAACCCGTACACGCCGGCCTTGCCGCCGTAGACCTCGCGGAGGCGCGCGCCCAGGCGGGTCGGGGCGCGGAGGTCGTAGGGCGTGCCGGCCACGGGCGCCACCGCGCCCGTCGGGATCAGGGCGCCGTCCACGGGCGTGTACCGCGACGCGAGCAGCTGCACCGTGTGGCCCAGCACGTCGCCGCTGCCGTGGCCGCCCAGGTTCCAGTACGCGTGGTTCACCAGGTTCACCGGCGTCGCCTTGCTCAGCGCCGTCGCGTTCATGCGCAGGCTCAGCTCGTAGGGCCCCGACAGCCGGTACGTCACGTACACGTCCAGGTCGCCGGGGAACCCTGTGTCACACACACACACACACACACACACACACACACACACACACACACACACACACACACACACACACACACGAGAGCAGAGCACATTTATTCAGCACCGTCAATTCAGCTCCCTACAACAATTGGACAAATCTTCCGTATAGCATAACTAAAGGTTCCAGTTCTGACTGTCCGGGGTTGCCAAAAAAAGTGATTTTTTTCCCTCAAAGTTGGGTCCTCCTAAAAGTAAAGAAGCACAATCATCTGCTGTCAAAAGGGGTTTAATTATCATCATTTTGCATTGGTGTTACCTTCTTCGCCGTCGAAGCTGTGGTAGTACAGTGTGATGTACGGTGAGTCGCCGCCACCGACGTACTCCTTCACCGTCCATATAACTTTGCTGAAGCCCCTCCTGCCACCTAGTTATGAACAAGAGCAAGGTAAATTCAGCCATTGTTCATGGAGCACCAAGGAGTTCTCTCTGACAAGCGAACGAGACTTTGAAGTCTCCGGATTCTGAGGTGTATGTACCGTGGAGTGCGTTCTTGCCATCGTTGCCATACAGATGGTAGACTTTTCCGTCGAGCACAAATCGCGCATCAGCAACCCTGTTGGCTACGCGTCCGACGAGCGCTCCAAAATAAGCAGAGCCATTCTGATCAGCAGGATTCAGACAACAAACTGAAGTTAGGAGCTTTATTTTTACCGCCCATGGTAAAGAAGAGATGAGCAAGAGCAACGTGGTACTGTGGAAAGGCATTTACTAAGACTGTAGGGGTTTCTTTTTTGGCCACGAAAGCTGGCAAATTTTCTGTTTGAAAAAGATTGCATATGACCTGCACAAAAAGTTTCCCTACTAGCTGGTACAAGAGTTTGCTTGCGGTTATGCAGGTTTTAGTGCCACGGTTCAGTCGCATCCACACTGTACACAGACAAGTGGTGAAGCTTCAGAAAAGGAGAAAGAAATCTGTGTGTGTGGCTAAAATTAGGGAACAAGTAGCCGTGCCAGACAGGCACCACATGGTGTCATGGTGAAGGTGTCTTCCACTCTTCCCCCTGGCTCATGAACCATCTCACGGGTAACATGGGCGCCAGGCACCATCGCAAAGAAAACTGCATCCAGCCGATCGCTTTGTCGATTCTTGTGGTCGTCATAGTACATTTTTTTCCCTTTGATCTTTGTTTTCTTGTGTCGCTGTATTCCACAAGACAGACGTGGCCAACGCATCTCAGTTTTCTGTAGGGGTTGTTTTCAGACGTCTGGGACCTCCATGTGTGCAGAAAACTGAGCTCAAACTGAAGGCGACAGGATTACAGGAAAAGTCCTACGGCTGATGAGCTTTGGTTTGGTTCTTAATGTCAGAATGATTGACTGGTTTGACAGCGGTTTTGCCGGATTATTCAGGCGGGTGATTCAGTTGAGTATATCTGCTTGGTGATGGGAAAAAAATGTTGTGGGAATCAAAATGGCGGTAAACCCAGGCAAGATGGAAGGACTTGCTCAAGGAACACACGCAGATGCAGTAAAAATCAGGCGCAATCTGCGTGAGTGGATCGATCGACGAGGTGACTCATACTAGTCCCAAGTCCCAACTCATGCAGAGAGAAACCAAACTGAGGATGATACCAGTATGGCACCGGCACACAAGAATTTGGAGCAGCGGGAGCTGTGAGCTTACCACATATTCAGCAATGGTGTCGTAGCCGAGGACAACGTCAGCCAAGTTCCCTGCAATCAAGGTTGGGCAGCAAAGGTTTCACTCCCGCAGTTGAAGCCGAGAACATGCAGCACCGAAGGCAGAAAGCCGGAGCAAAGTGACAAATCACAGCACAGCACAGGGGGGCGGACGGACGCCATGGATTCTTGGAAGGAATGGAAGGAAAGAAAGGCGTGCGCACGCAACCGCCCCGGCGCACCTTTGGAGTCCGGCAGCACGACGGAGGTGAGGGTGGCGCCCCAGTTGGTGACCCTGACGGAGAAATCGCCCTTCCTGAGCTCGTATACGCCGACCGTCTTCCTCCCGGCGGCATTGGCGCCGCCGGCCGCGGCGAGGACCGCGAGGCCCAGCAGCGCTAGGAGCAGCGGGCGCGGGGCTCCAGCCATGGTTAGCTACCACCGTACCAGCAGCCTCCCGATACAATGGGGTGTGTGCGAGGCCGTGCAGGCGCGGCGGGGCGTGAAAAGGACGACGGCGGGGACGGACGGGGTCGACGCGCGCGACGACCGGCGACAGCTACCGGGATGGAGACGGTGGACGGATGTGCAGTCAAAGATATAGATGGGATGCGATCGAGCGATAGGAGATGCTGCCAATTTTGTACTGGTGGGCTAGTGGTCACTCCTCCTCGGTTCCTGCTCCCAAGTCCCAAGGCCCGATTGGATTGTCGTCGGGACGCCGAAGGGGGGCCAAGCAGCGGCAGCGGTAGCGCTTGTCCCGTGCCGACGCCGTCCGTTCCCCTTTGTCCGCACATGGACCGCGGCCGGCGAGTGCTCGGCGCGATCTCGTGCGGTCGTGCCCCGCATGATGATGGCGGTGGTGGTGGTGCCCCTCGTGTGGCTGTGGGTGCGTACGCAGACGCAGCGCACTCGGAGATTGACTCCACGGCTCCGATCCGGCAAGATCGAGCGTCCGGAGACAGCTTTAGCTAGCCGGACTCATGTTGGGCACTTAGCCCAGCACGGGCCGCACGCGCCCGCCCTTCTTTCGCTTTACCCAACACTAGAAAGGCCGCGCAGCGTTGCTGCGCGTGACCTGATTTTTAACTTTTATTTGTAATATATGAAATTTTATATGTTATTTTGTTAAAGTTTTTTGTGATGAAAAAACAGGTAAGATAGTTTATTAGGGAGGGCGGAGCGCAATTAGTGTGTTACTTAATGTATTTTCGGAAATATGCTGCGATTAGTAGACGTGTTATTTTTTTTAGAAGTTAGTGGTTATACTAAAATATGATGCGTTATTGTGGACGTAGCATGAGAAACCATAGAAAAATGGTGATCGAATTGTATGTATAGTGTTGCTATTGTAGTAGTAATGATTGGAACATATTCTAGTTGGTGTAAATTTATTTAATACTTGGAATAAGAATGTACGTAGTTTGATGTATTTTTTTCAGATTGTAACGTAGGTGGGATGAATATGTCAATTCGTTATCTTCGTATTATTTTTGTTCGGAGGTCAGTGTTGCAGTTTTTCTTTTTTTCTTTTTTTTTCTTTTTTTTCTTTCACCCTTTTCGTTTTCCTATTTTCTTCCGCGCTGGCAAGTAGAGGACCCTTTGATTTTAGTAGTTGAGACTTCAGGTTTATGTCAATGAAAATAGGAATATAAGTTTTTCATTCATATAAGTGTGAGGCTGTGATGATATCCGCAATGAATGTTTATCTGGAGATGCATTTTGTGAACACTTGAAGAAAGAAAAGTGTCAAATAAGCATGGAGTAGTAATTCAAATATTATGGCAAACATAAAATACTGAGAATTATAAACTACACAGTCACTACACTGTGGAGCATGATTTTAGAGGAATTATGGAGGTGGAATCATCCGAGTTAGGATGAGCGAGGTATGATTTTTCAAAGATTAAATATGAAAAAGATACATGGGATATTCTTTGGGAAATATTTCTGGAAATTTGGTGAATGCAATGGTGGTCGAAATATTTGGGTAGAGTCTTGGGTGTACCTAGTTTATTTACAAATTTTCTGGGAACTTTTCTATACATGGAAGATGGAGTTTCACGATCTTGTGTACATTTTCCAGGTGCTCGTAGCAATTCTCCGGCATTTTCCAGGTGCTCGTAGCAATTCTCCGGCAGCTGACCCTGGGGGTCCGGAGTGGAGTCAGGTTAACCGGCAGCTGACCCTGGGGGTCCGGAGTGGAGTCAGGTTAACTGGCAGTGGACCCATGGACTCATGAGCCGATCTGGGGTGTTGCCTTTCTCTGTCTTTATTTCACTGGACCGTGTTTACAGAGGAAGGGAAGAGGGGCTGTGCTTATGACTGGTGGCTTCTCCACACCTGCGCCGCCGCCTCCAACACGCTCCCCTGCCCGCTGCAGCATAGCGAGCGCCGCCGCCGACCGGGGCGGAGGAACAGCCATGTCCCGCGCATACACCAAGATGACGGCCTCCTCGAGCCGACCCCAGGATGGCGGCGAACTCGGCCAGGACCTCGGCGACCATCCCGGCCTTGCCCTTGCCGACGAGCATCCTCACCAGCGCCGCCACCCGCGCGTCCAGCTCCTCCTCCTCGGAGCTTGCTCTGTCTCTGTGCCGGCGGGACAGCAGCACGCGGGCGTCGCGTGCGGCCTGGCGCAGCGTGCCCGCACGCGCACGCGTCGGCCAGCGCGGCCGCGTACCCCGTGGCGGCGCGGCTGGAGCGGCCGGCCGCGGCGGACGACGCTGAGCGCGCGGGCGACCGGGGCCGCGCGGCGAGACTCAGGCGGCTCGGGGCGGCGGGAGCCGGAGCCTTGGGCGGCGTGGAGCCACGGCCCTCCTTTGCTGCGGCCGTGAGCGAGCTCGGCACCTCCTGTCGAGCGCCGGCGCGGCCCTCCCCTGCTGTGGCCGTGAGCGCAGCGGCGGGGCGGAGCGGCAGTGGAGGTGGAGGAGCAGGGGCGGAGCGGCAACGGCAGCGGTCGAGCTCCCGCACGGCGGCCGGAGCGCGGCTGCGGCCCTGCGGGAGGCGGCGGACCTCCTCCCTTGTCCTCTTTCCCCCGCCCTCACCTGGAGGCCGCCGCTCGCGCTCCGGCCCTGCGGGTGGCGGCGGGCCTCCTCCCTTGTCCTCGTTTCCCCTCGCTCGCCTGGAGACCCCCGCTAGCCTCCCTCCTCCCTACTCGCTCTTTCCTCCTCCCTCCACCCACCTCCGTCCACGGCCGGATCTTGCGTGGGCCATGCGCGCGGCGGTCGAGGCCTGCGCGCTGCGGTGGAGGCCATGGCGTGGCGGCGGGAGGCGCGGCCTGCGGCGGCAGTCGGCGCATGCGGGGGGCGGCCGCGACGAGCCGGCCGCGGGGAGGAGGTGCTCGGGCGGCCGCGGGCCGTTCGTCGGCAGATCGACGGCCACGATTTTTTTTGCTGACGTGGCATGATGACATCGCACCTTTTGGTGCGTGAATCGTATTATAGAGATGAGTCCGGTCGGAAAGTAGACATGCACGATGGTGTTTCAGGCCCAGTAAGGTCTCAGCTCCCTCGCCAATTCTATCAGAAATCCTATACATCTTCCAAAAAATTTTTCTTCCCCACCTTCTAGTGTTTGAGGTTCGTACAAACTATTTTATCCGTTGTATCTTCACAATCATAACCTCCTTCTTCCTCCCGCCCCCTTCCTCGCTATGCGCCGCCACCGCCGCCCCCTGAGCCTGTCCGCCTGCCCGCGTCCTCGTGAGCGCCCACACATCCACCTGCCTGCCGTAAGCTGCGTGCTGCTGTTCGCCACCGCTTCTGCTGCTGCTAGCCTCCGCCACCGCTTGCTGCTGCTGCGCTGCTGCTGCTAGCCGCCGCCGCTTGCTGCTGCTTTGTTGCTGCTGTGCTGCTGCTGCTAGCTGCCGCCGCCACCGCTTGCTGCTGCTTTGTGCTGCTGCGCTGCTGCTGCTAGCCGCCGCTGCGGCCACCGTTTGTTGACGCCGCCCGAGCGCAGAGAAGATGAAGGAAGATGTTGAGTTCAATATTTTTAAAATATTGATTCAATATTTTTGAAACACTGATTCAACATTTCTCAATTATTGAATCAATATTTTCAAAATATTGGTTCAATATTTTTGAAATATTAATTCAATATTTTTTAATTAAATGGGTCTTATTGGGCTTTATAAGTAACTTGCTTAACTATCTTCCACAAGATATATAGGAGCCCCCAATTCTATTCATCTTGGGTAAAAAAATTTCTCCCTCACCTTCCAGTTGAGATTCTGTTGTCGGTCGAAACCCACCGGCGAGCAGCGACGGGCAACACGAAGAGCCGGGAGGTTGCTAGGGCGCTAGAGGCACTGCTCCCTCGTCGACGGCCCGCAATTTCTGTCACGCGCCCGGAGGATGTGTGAAAACCGGGCGTGCCACCTGACCTATACCCGATCAGGAGGGTGCAAACGTGCCCCGAACAGTTTCCTGCATACAAAGACACGTGTAAACGTAAGTCCGAGCCGTGGTCGGCTCCCCGGGACGACTCTTGCATCGGCTTTGAAGAGTCGATCGAGTCCTGGTGTCAGATGGGATCTGATTGTATCCAGATATGGTAAATAAAGCAAATAACTATAAAACTGCTTCAATTAAATCTAATTGATCTAATCCACGATAGTAACAGCTTCACTGCTAGATCGGAACATCTTGCATGTGACTAGGCCTAGCGAACATAACAGACAACTAAACCATAACCCAAAACAGAGGACTAAGAACTAGCAAGAGCCGATTCCCGGAACAATCCCTATCAAGACTAAGATAAAGCATCTATTACACCACCGGATCATCCAATCCGTTTGCAAGGCCTAACCTAGCAGATATTATGCCAACTCTTAAGATAAGAGCAAACCATAACAGATCAGATCTACTAGACATGAAAGAAGCAGGGTGTTGCCTCTGTGCAACTAATTCTATGCGATAAGAACTAGCGTGAGATTGAAACGTGACTGCACAGAGACAACATGATATTCGCAGATGATAAGCAACGAAGCACAACAGATCTACTAAAAGCCATGCTACGAACATCATGATAACTAGTATTACTCGCCATAAAAAACGCTTCAGTACGAGTAATACCAAGGTAAAAGCAAGAACAATACTGCCCTGATCGAAAGAAGTGATCAGGGCAGCATGGCACTTACTTGGATGAAACCCTAGGATTAGGGGTGGCGATGCGCCGAGAATTGTTCTTTGCGAGTCGTGATGACGCTCCCTTACGAATAACAAAGGATACATATTTATAGTCCGGAGACTTGGGAAACAATCTAAACTAATCT
This sequence comes from Panicum virgatum, assembly GCF_016808335.1. Taxonomy (NCBI): domain Eukaryota; kingdom Viridiplantae; phylum Streptophyta; class Magnoliopsida; order Poales; family Poaceae; genus Panicum; species Panicum virgatum. The sequence goes on along the minus strand of NC_053151.1, from coordinate 32,719,332 downwards.
TGTCCCGATCAGACTCTATCTCTAACCTTGAACTAAATCTAAAGATACATGGCCCATATGGCCCAGATGCTCACGCAGGAGCCGATTTATAAGTCTTCTTCAGTCTTTTGCTTTAAGCTCATCTTGCTTTCGGCCCATAAATTAACTCTGTTAATTTATGGCGATAACACATGCCCCCCTGGTTTTGGCAATGATAGTTCCAAAACCAATCCGTCGCTTCATCTTCCCGTTAATGCTCATTAAACATACTGCAACCACTAAGGAAGACGCAACGTCTCTGCAACTGGCTCCTCGTAGAATGTGAAACTGCCGATCCGTCTTCCATCTTTTTACTATTTAATCTCACCCGAATCGGCTCTTCTCCACAGCAAACTCCTTCTTCCTCCCAAAGCCAGTAACGCAGAAAACCACCCCAATCCTCCAGCAGCCATGGCCATCTCTTCTTCCTCCGGCTCCAACTCATTCGGAGATTCTTCTTCTTCTTCGTCTTCCCCTTCTTCTTCTTCCTCCCTCTCGGCTTCCTCCATCGACTCTATCCCAGAGAGCCGAGAGCCGACCCCCGAGTGGAACCCAACAGCAGCCTACGAGGCGCTGGCTCCTCTGCACTGGGACGCAGAGGAGTTCGACTTCGGGGTCGCCTCCGAGGAGGACGAGCCCATGACTGAAGGAGAAGACCTCCGGCTCCTGTTCCAAGAGGAGTCGGAGAAGGACGAGGAAGAAGACCCCTCGTCGGACGGAGTCGACTCTTCCTCGGAAAAGGAGATCGACTCTCCCTCCGATGACGACGAGCCGATGGGCGGAAAGCCCTTCCGGTTCCTCGGGTCCTCCGAGGAGGACAACGAAGAGGAGGTCAGCGGCGGCGACGAAGGCTGGAGCGACTCCGGGTCTGAAGGCGGCAGCAGCGCCTTCAGCAGCGACGACGACGACGACGGCAGCGACGACGACAGCAGCGGGGATATGCCGGCCCGAAGCTCCAAGCGTCGTAGGTACTAGGTACCTACGAACAGTAGTAGTAGTATCGTAGGAGTAGGATCAAAAAAGCCGAAGGATTGATTCCTTTGTAGCAATCGGCTTTCCTTGTAATGAATTCTCCGTTAATGAAATCGAGTTCCTTCAATTTCGTGTCTTTGTTACCTTCCAAAAAGCCGATGGCAACGCATCAGGCTTCCATAAATATCCAAGAGCCGACGAAATTCAAACTAGAAGCAACCCGCAGAAGAATAATACTTCCAGCCTGAACCGAACTCGACGAACCCTCAAATTCGAGTGTAATTCGAAAACCAAGCTCTACAAATCCGAGCAAGAACCCTCCAAGCAGTTGGAATTCGAATCAGAGCCCACAGCAAGCAGACCCTAAGTCGACAGATCTGTACCATGGCAGATTCTGCAACTCGGACGACAAGCTTTGCAATCCACGATGCGACAATCCACGGCCTGAAGGTAATATTCGGCCTAATCTTTTAGTTTTCTTCAGCTTACCAAGCTTCTGAAACTAAATTTCTGAAACATGACACCATACGTATGTTTCTGATTCTCTGAACTTCAGGTGTCAAACATCCTTCTGCCGCATCCCTCCAATCCAAAAGTCTTCTGTCTTGGCCCACAAACCCATGAAAACCCCATAGATTTGATCTCTTGTGAAGCAAATAGGATCCCTTTTGTGAGTCAAAACATCGATCTTAACCTCTGGTCCGACTGCTTAAGAGCCTGGCCTAATCCACCTGAGAGCTGGATTACATGGTACAAAAGAGTAGCAAAAGCTCACATGTCCTTGTTGCAAGATTTGAACATAGCCGATGCACTTAGCCTATCACTGTCACCCCTTGACAAAGATGAAAATCTTCTGAAAACCATCGGCTATTTCAGGTCTGATGCTCTGAACTGTTTCCTCTTTGGTCATGGACCCATGACTCCCACTCTGCTAGATGTTGTCATGATCACCGGACTAGACATTAGCTCTCCCAATCCTGCTGCTCACAAAATGGCAGAAGTCCCCTTTAAACTCTCTTCCAAAGTCAACTGCACAAATTGGGGTACTTACATGAGTCAGCACATGAAAACAAAAGGTCCAGTGACTGAGAAGGAACACACAGCCTTCTTAAATCTTTGGCTAGAGCACTTCATCTTCTGTGGCCCTTCCTTAGCTCCAACTAAGAACTATCTCCCCTTGGCCTACCACCTGGCCCATGGCAATCACACCGGCCTAGGCAAATTCTTCCTTGGAGAAATTTACAGATATCTCCATTTGATGACATCTAACTTGCTCAATAAAAAGAAACTGAGAACTGGAGGCCCTTGGTGGTTCATTCAGTTGTGGGCACAACTGTACTTTCAACACCATATCCTAAACTTCCAAGGCCTGACAAAGAACTCTTTCCCTGATGAGAGTGGCAAACCAATTAGATGTACTAGCTACGGCCAAGCTTTGTTCAGTCTCCCTGGCAGTAAACTGAATTCAACAGATGCAGCAAACTGGTTTAGAGTCTTCTACAAAGGACTGGACAATCCTCTCTACTTCCCGTTTACTGAATCTGAATCCTTCGAGAACCCAACTGCCTTCAGACTAGATAGCTTTACCGATGACGACAGCACTTGGCATCTGTATTCTTTGATGATTCGACCTAGCTTCCTTCCTGTCGGCATCAGCACCTCCAATAGAATTATCAAGCCAGGTTATGAATCTTACCAACCAGCCATAGCAGCTCGGCAATTTGGCCTAGGACAGGTCCCTCCCTACTTCCATATTCACCACTTGGTGGAGAGTAGAGCCGATCTGCCTAACGGTCTTACCAGTTCAAGACGCTACAACATGTTTGATGACCTCCACATCCCAATACTAGCCGATCTGTCCTTTACCTCTTCATCAATCGGCTTTGATACTTGGTGGAACATGTGGAAAACTCATGTCTTCAGAAAAGCTCTAGGTCCTCGACTGCAGCAAATCGATCCTGAATATGTAATCCCCGAGGAAGAGGTACTGAATTTATGTACTTTATTCCTCCTGAGTCCTCTATCCCTTCCTCTTGGCTAATCCTGCTCATCCTGTTAGCAGCAACAAGATGGTCCAGAACCTACGACCAGCACTGGGAAGCCATTCCACTTTCTTCCAACTGCTCCTGATATACTCTTCTGCAAAGGATCACCATCAATGAAGAAAGTGATAATGTCTGTTCAGCCAGACTTACTTCAGTCGGCTTCCAAGCGAAGACAAACTTCTGCAAGCGTTGCCCCCCGAGTCTTGACCAAGAAAAGGAAGATGATCACGAGGCGAGTGATCAAGAAGCCAGCACCAGCTTCTTCGAGTCCATCAGAGTCTAATACCAACCAGGTAACTTATTTCTCTGAAAGTTCCTCTTTATCTCATATATGTGTACTCTGGTTGACTGTAGTTCTATGTTCAGGATGCAGCCGAAAACACCTCCAATGCAGAAAGCCAGGAACAACATGAGATGGCTGCAACTCCTGATGCACTGATGGATGCAAGCGAGGAACAAGCCGATGCAGCAGATGCTCTTGACGTCAACACCAGCTCTAACAGGACGATTGCTCCTGAATCGCCCAACACTTCTCCAGAACAGGTAACATTACAAAACCAATCCTGAATCAGCCGATAGCCCCATAAATGCATCTTGCTCTAACTCCAGATATGTCCATAGGATTTTGACATTTCAGGTTTACTTTCCTTTGACCCGGCATCAATGGGTCTGACTCTCCCTGGAGCAGAAACATCATCTTTACAGCAATCGGCTAGCTTGGCACATTAGCTTCAACTCATCAAGGATCTACTATCTACTCCGATCACTGCTCTGGTTGATGATTCTAGCAAGATAAAGAACATCTTCGAGCAAATAGAAACCCAACTTCTGGAGCCGTTGCAAATCAAGCTCTGGCCAGCCAGCAACCTTCCATTCTTTCGGATAGAAGTGAATAAAGCACAACAACGGATGGAAGCACGTCGCTCTCAAGCTTCTCTGAAAGCTGACATTACCCAAAAGTGCAAGGCCCTCAACCAGAAGAAGGCAACTCTAGATACCAAAGCTGACGTGTCTATCAACAAGAAGCGACTCGACCTCCTGAAGAAAGAACTGGCAGAACTCGAAGAAAAGGTTCGTACCACCAAGAAGCTCATCCAGGCCGAAGAAACTTCCATCGCAAACTCCGAACAAGAGACCCAGGAAATAACCAAGCAGATACAAGCAGAGTTTGCAGAGATAAGCACCTTGAGTCGGCAGATAGTACTGCCTGTTAACCTGAAAGTTGTACTTGTTTAAAAACATCTCAAGTCGATGGTTATACATCGGCTATCTTTCTTTACCGGCCAACTCAACGTGTTGGCCTATCATCATCATTTTTTTTTGCGGCCAACTCAACGTGTTGGCCTATTACACTGCAGCCAGATGGATCTCATCGGCTTTTCTTTACTCGCCTTTCCACATGCTCGGGAAATACTTCTTCAGACGCTGTCCATTGACATCAACAGGAAACTTGACGCCGTCCAATTCCTCGAGCATGTACGCATTCCCAGGCAAAACCTGATCAACCTTGTACGGACCATGCCAAGTTGGAGACCATTTACCAAACTTTTTATCTTTAGTTCCCAACGGCAATACTGCCTCCCAAACCAAGTCTCCCACCTGGAAATCCTTAGGTTTGACTTTCTTGTTGTATGCACGGGCGACTTTAGCCTTATTTTCTTTGATCTTTTCCAACGACCAAAGTCTCAGTTCCGTTAGGTCTTCCGCATTGTCATTCATCAAGGCTGCATACTCTTCAGCGGATAGACCATTCTGAAACTCAACACGCCTTGATCCGGCTGTGATCTCCCATGGTAGCACAGCATCCTGGCCGTAAACTAGATGGTACGGCGACATCTTGGTGGACCCATGACACGAAATACGATATGCCCACAAAGCTTCTGACAACACCTTATGCCAGCGCCTAGGATATTCATCGATCTTTCTTTTTATGAGCTTGATGAGGCTCTGGTTGGATGCTTCAGCCTGTCCGTTAGCTTGGGCATACTATGGAGATGATCTGATCAGCTTAATCCCCATGTCATCGGCAAACTTTCTGAACTCCTCCGATATAAAGACCGATCCTCCATCGGTCGTAATGGTCTGAGGGATCCCAAATCTGTGAATGATGTGCTCTTTGACAAAGCTAATCACATCTCTTGACGCCACTGACCTCATGGGTACTGCCTCTACCCACTTTGTGAAATAATCTGTGGCAGCTAAGACCCATTGGTGACCCTTGCTAGACGACAGGTTGATCTGTCCAATCATGTCCATGCCCCAACCTCTGAATGGCCAGGGTTTGATGATAGGATTCATCACTGATGCTGGCACTATCTGAATTTTACCAAACCTCTGACATGCTTGACATCCCTTGTAATATTTAAAACAATCTTCCAGCATGCTGGGCCAGTAATAACCCGATCGCCTAATCAGCCATTTCATCTTATGAGCCGATTGGTGAGTACCGCAGGCTCCTTCATGAACCTCATGCAAGAGCCGATTTGACTCTGAAGGTCCCAGACATTTAAGTAGTAGTCCTTCCAAGGTCCTGTAGAATATGTCATCCCCTATCAGAACATACTTCATGTCCTTGAGTCTTATCCTTCTGGGTGCCCCCCGAGCTGAATCCTTCAAGTAATTGAAGATATCGGCTCTCCAGTCTCCAGGTTCTAGAAACTGAACCTCCACCTCGACTTCACCGGCTGTCTCCTTGTAACCAGACGCCATTTGTGCCAAATCATTGGCTTCATTATTCAGAGTCCTGCGTATCCAGTGGAAATTGATGTACCTGAATCGTGACATCAACTCACGGCACTGCATCCATATCGGGAAAAGAACCTCGCTCTCACACCTATATTCCTCCGTGAGCTGAGAAATCACCAGCTTCGAATCTCCAAAAATTTCCACTGCTTCTGCACCGGCTTCGAGAAGCAATTCCATCCCTTTGTGAACGGCTTCATATTCCACCAGATTATTGGTGCACGGGGCAGTCATTCTGATGGAGAAGGAATAAGTCGCCCCTCGAGGCGACACCAACAGAATTCCCACACCGCACCCATCATCACAAGCCGATCCGTCAAAGAACATAGCCCAAGCACGAATAAATAATGCAGCAATATCAGTGCTGATCCTATCCGCAACAAGATCCGCCAGTGCTTGTCCCTTGACTGCTTTTGCAGGCTGGTATCGGATATCGAACTCTGACAATGCAAACATCCATTTTCCAAGTCGGCCTTTAAGGATAGGGGCCGACAGCATGTGTTTTATGACATCCGATTTGCATATAACAATTATTTCCGCCGAGAGCAAAATATGACGAAGCTTTGTACATGTAAAGTATAAGCAAAGTCAAAGCTTCTCGATTTCAGGGTACCTGGTCTCGGCGTCTAACATGCGTCTGCTGAGGTAGAAACCACCCTCTCCTGGCCGTCATGCTTCTGAACCAACACCGAAGCAATAGAAGTGTCACCCACGGACAGGTATACATAAAACGGCCTATCATGCTGAGGAGGAACCAATACTGGAGGCTTTGACAAATATTCCTTGATTTCATCGAAAGCTTGTTGCTGTTCTGCCCCCCCAGCGAAACTCATCATCGGATTTGATCTTCACTAAACCCATAAACGGCTCAATGCGTCCATACAGATTAGAAATAAACCGCCTGACAAAGTTAATTTTACCGATGAGTTTCTGTAACTCTTTCTTCGTAGTAGGTGGTTTCATCGTCCTCACAGCTTCTTGACTCTTCAGGCCGATCTCGATTCCCCGTTCATGCACCAGGAATCCCAGAAATTGACCGGCCGATACACCGAAGGCACACTTCTTTGGGTTCATTTTGAGTCCAAACCTTCGAGTCCGTTCTAAAACTTGGCGCAGATCTTCTAAATGCCCCCCAGCCGATTTGGACTTGACCACAACATCATCAATGTAGATTTCTACTAATCTGCCGATGAGATCATGGAAAATGTAATTCATGGCACGTTGGTACGTTGCACCGGCGTTCTTCAGTCCAAAGGTCATAACCAAATACTCGAACAAGCCAACTGTGCCTGGTACTCTGAACGCGGTCTTGTTCACGTCTTCCGGGGCCATGAAGATCTGGTTGTAACCGGCATTGCCGTCCATGAAACTCATCATTTTGTGGCCAGCAGCGGCGTTGATCAATGTCTCTGCAATAGGCATCGGGTATTCATCCTTCGGAGTTGCTCTGTTGAGATCTCTAAAATCGACGCAGACACGCCATCGGCCATCTTTCTTTTGCACCGGCACCACACTGGAGATCCATTCTGCATACCGGCACGGCCTGATGAACCCAGCATCCAACATCTTCTCTATTTCTTTCTTGACTTCCTCTAGGACTTCGGCCTTCATCTGACGTGCTGGTTGCTGAAACGGCCGAAACCCCTTCTTGAGCGGGAGCCGATGCTCGACGATGCTTCTATCCAGACCAGGCATTTCAGTGTAGTCCCATGCAAAACAGTCCCGGTACTCTTTCAGTAATGCAATCATCTCCTCACGCAAGACCGGATCCAACTTCTTGCTGATAAATGTCGGCCGTGGCTTATCCCCAGGACCGATATCAATTTCTTCCAAATCGTCAGCCGACGTGAACCCGTATCCTAATTTACCGTCGTCTGAAAAACCAGCTGCGAACGCAGGCGAGTCTCCGTTGTCTACAAGATCAGTGGCAAACACAGGGAGATGACAAGAAAAATTATTTGGCCAACCGCACGGGCTGGCCGCTTCTATACTTCTATTATCACTCAGAGCCAAATAGTCAACGAGTGGCCAACTGCCAGAGCAGGCCATCATGTGTATACGATGTAACAATTCCGACCACAAACAGAATTTTTCTATTTTTTGGGGCCGGTCGCTGGGACCGGCCTCTCTATTTTTATTACACCCCTGGCTAGCCAGGGTGCATCTATTCTGTGAGGCCAATGGATAAGAACAGCCTCAGTCCGTTTTTTGTCGCCTCGATCCGATCACAGTCTTCCAGGGCGATCCCTGAGATCGGCTTTTGTCCTTCCGCATCCCAGGCGTTCATATCTGCGACCGAGACCTCGCTAGAATCGTCTGCAGGGACCACTTCTACTTCATCGCCATCCCATTGGACAAGGTACTGGTGCATCGTGGAAGGGATACAATAGTTGGCATGAATCTAGTCCCTTCCAAGCAGCACTGTGTATGTACTCTTGCTGTTAACGATGAAGAACGATGTTGGTACAGTCTTGCGGCCCACTGTCAGTTCCACGTTAAGAACCCCCATCGCCTCTGATGGCTGTCCATTGAAGTCATTGAGCATCACGTTGGTCTTGATCAGATCAGTAGAAGAACGACCCAATCGGCGCAGTACAAAGTACGGCATCAAGTTGACTGCAGCGCCAGTGTCGACCAACATCCTGTTCACAGGCTTGCCGTTGATGAGGCCCTTGAGATACAACCCCTTCAGGTGCTTGTAGCTTTTCTCCTTGGGCTTCTCAAAGATGATTGGCCGCGGGCCGAGATCCAGCTGCGCGATAGCCAATTCTTCCGGTTGGGGTGCTCGAAACTCCGACGGGAGCACGAACACCATGTTTACGTCAGCCGATGGCTTCTCATCGGCTTTTTTCTGCCTGGGGCGCCACTCTTTTCTTGGAGGGCGCTTTTCCTCCCTTCTCGGTCGCCTGACCTGCTCCGCGAGATCCGGACGCGCTTTCCTCAGTACGTCAAGATACTTTGCTTCAGCCTCTTCCAGATTGCGCAAGCGCTGTACTCTGCGCTTCTGCGAGCGATTGAGCCCATCAGGACACCACCGTGGGTGATGGTACCTGTCTTCTTCTTCTTCTTGCTCGAAATCGCCCTTGGTTGGCCTCTTCATACGGTCATCATGCTGTGTTCCGGGCCCTAAGCGCCGGAACACTGATGTCTTGTCCTGCTGGTGTCCTCGAGGCCTGCACTCCAAGCAATCATCTATAGTAGGTAATCGGCTCATGCCGGAATTCCAACAGTACCTAAAGAACGGGCAATGCCAGTGGTCGCGTATAGCCTGGCGCCTCCCCAATGTCCTTCCTGAGCGGTGCTCGTACTCATCTTCTTCCGATTCGTATCGGCGGCGTAGCTGGTACTGGTACTGGTATTTTTCCAGAAGCCGATTAGAAGCTGGAAGCTGATTGCGGATGTGACGCACTTGCTCTTCAGTCACATGCTGTTGTTCCAACTTATGTTCATTCTGCGGCCGCTTGCCAGAAGCGGCCTCTCTCCTCTGCTTGTCATGGCGGCGCATGGGTCCCACCATGTTGATCCGGAATGCCAGATCCTGGCCCTCGGACCTAAAGTCTGACAATTCCACCACGTTAGCTTGTGGGAAGGGCTTCGTGTCCACCTTCATAGTGTGTTGAGCCAGGATTAATCGGCCTTGCTCGATAGCCAATTGGATTTGGTGACGCAGCTGTTTGCATTCACCCGTGGCATGAGTAAACGAGTGGTGCCACTTGCAGTATAGCCTTCCCTGCAGCTCTTGTGCCGCCGGTAGCTTATGATTTTCTAGGAGCTTCAGCTGTTTTTCTCTGAGGAGCAGGTCGAATATCTACTCTGTTTTGGTCACGTCGAAGTCGAAGCTCTTCACAAGCCCCTGCTGCTTGATCCACTTGCATGGGACAGGACTTGCCCCCCGAGTCCACTCTGCCACGGCCACTTCTTGCTCTTCACCCGAATCATCAGATTCGTCCGCCTGGGCCATGTTCACATGGCGTTTGAACTTGTCCTGGTACAGCTCAGGATGATAATGCTCGTATGCTGTAAGCTTCTGTACCAGGTGCGCCAGAGACGTGAGTTCCAACTGAAAAGCCGCATCCTTGATCGGCTTAGCAAGTCCCAGGACAGCCAGATCGACTGCCTCTTTCTCTGTGATGCGTGACGAGTAGCATCGGTTCTTGACCTCCCTGAAGCGCTGTATGTACTCTGACACAGTCTCTCCTCGCTTCTGCCTGACTTGGGCGAGGTCGGCAATTCCAGCTTCTGCAGCTTCCGAGTGGTACTGGGTATGGAATTGATCTTCAAGCTGCCTCCAAGTCCGAATTGAATCCGGAGCTAGTGACGCATACCATCCAAAAGCTGGGCCTGTAAGGGATTGGCCGAAGAACCGGACCCTCAATGGATCCGACACTGAGATCATCCCAAGCTGCATTAAGTATCGGCTCACATGCTCGATGGAGCTGGCTCCCTCTGACCCGTTGAACTTGGTGAACTCCGGAAGCCGATACTTGGGTGGCAGTGGGATCAAGTCATAGTCGCTTGGATACGGCTTGGAATAGCCGATCGCTTTCCTCTTGGGCAGGATGCCGAACTGGTCTCTGAGTATTGCACTGACCTGCTCCACACTAAGAACTCCTGGGGCCAATGGCTCAGCACTCGGCCCAGTAGCGTACTTTGCCAGCCACGCTTGTTTTTCTGCGTCTGCTCCAGAAGTTCCTGGGTTCACTATCTGCACCGAGCGTGCTGGACTGACGCTGTCAGGGATGTAGGCGCACGTGTAGCCGTGCGGAATCTCCTTAGGTGGCCCGGTGAGGAACTGGCCTTCTCCAGGATCACCGCCGATCTTGTGGACGACGTAGATCGGCGAGCTCTGTGATCTGGGAGCTGCAAATGAGAATGGCAGTTGCGGCCTAGAATGCAGTGCAGCTTCCTCTGTGTGACTCCCTAGGATTGGCCCCGATGGAGAGTACTGGTTCTTGATTATCTCCTGGATGACGCAATGCGCCATGCGCTCGAGTTCGTTCATCAGGCTCTGAGAGTGCCGATGAAGCGCATGGGCTACCATGTAGTTCATCTCCTGACGCAGGGCTCTGGTCCGTTCTTCAAATGGTACAGACAGATCTACATTATCGAGAGCGCCTTCTGGTGAGAACCCCTTCCACCTGATGCCATGGTTGCGAGTCCTCTCAAAAGAGCCGATGAGATCGGCTTCCAGCAGAGCTTTGATCTCATCATACTTCTTCTTGTGTTCAGGAGGAAGCTCTTCATACGTGACGGGCTTGGGAGCGGGTTCTTGATCTTGAGCTCCAGTCATCGTTGCAGTGGATGTTGTTGCCGAGAGTGGTCCCACCGGGCGTGCCAGAATGTGTTGTCGGTCGAAACTCACCGGCGAGCAGCGACGGGCAACACGAAGAGCCGGGAGGTTGCTAGGGCGCTAGAGGCACTGCTCCCTCGTCGACGGCCCGCAATTTCTGTCACGCGCCCGGAGGATGTGTGAAAACCGGGCGTGCCACCTGACCTATACCCGATCAGGAGGGTGCAAAAGTGCTCCGAACAGTTTCCTGCATACAAAGACACGTGTAAACGTAAGTCCGAGCCGTGGTCGGCTCCCCGGGACGACTCTTGCATCGGCTTTGAAGAGCCGATCGAGTCCCGGTGTCAGATGGGATCTGATTGTATCCAGATATGGTAAATAAAGCAAATAACTATAAAACTGCTTCAATTAAATCTAATTGATCTAATCCACGATAGTAACAGCTTCACTGCTAGATCGGAACATCTTGCACGTGACTAGGCCTAGCGAACATAACAGACAACTAAACCATAACCCAAAACAGAGGCCTAAGAACTAGCAAGAGCCGATTCCCGGAACAATCCCTATCAAGGCTAAGATAAAGCATCTATTACACCACCGGATCATCCAATCCGTTTGCAAGGCCTAACCTAGCAGATATTATGCCAACTCTTAAGATAAGAGCAAACCATAACAGATCAGATCTACTAGACATGAAAGAAGCAGGGTGTTGCCTCTGTGTAACTAATTCTATGCGATAAGAACTAGCGTGAGATTGAAACGTGACTGCACAGAGACAACATGATATTCGCAGATGATAAGCAACGAAGCACAACAGATCTACTAAAAGCCATGCTACGAACATCATGATAACTAGTATTACTCGCCATAAAAAACGCTTCAGTACAAGTAATAATAAGGTAAAAGCAAGAACAATACTGCCCTGATCGAAAGAAGCGATCAGGGCAGCATGGCACTTACTTGGATGAAACCCTAGGATTAGGGGTGGCGATGCGCCGAGAATTGTTCTTTGCGAGTCGTGATGACGCTCCCTTACGAATAACAAAGGATACATATTTATAGTCCGGAGACTTGGGAAACAATCTAAACTAATCTTGTCCCGATCGGACTCTATCTCTAACCTTGAACTAAATCTAAAGATACATGGCCCATATGGCCCAGATGCTCACGCAGGAGCCGATTTACAAGTCTTCTTCAGTCTTTTGCTTTAAGCCCTCTTGCTTTCGGCCCATAAATTAACTCTGTTAATTTATGACAATAACAGATTCGTGCAAAGAACCACAGCTCTTAGATTAAATTAAAACCCTAGCTTCCTCTCTCTCCCAACCTTCTCCTTCCTGCAGCCCCGCAGACCCCACCGTCGGCGCCGCCACCTGCGCCCCGTGCTGCCACTCGCCGCAAAAGAAGCTACCTCGTCGCGTTCAACATTTCGAATTCAACGTTTTCAACATTTCATGCTTCTAATTTCAGCATTCGTGTGTACATTCAATATTTTGATCGTCAAATGTTGAACCTGTTTAAAGAAAATGTTGAGTTAATCATATCAAAATATTGAACATATTTGTAGTAGCTAATTAGTCTAAAAAAACTTTAAAGATGGATGGATTATCCACCTTCCACAAGATGTATAGGAGTCCACCATCTTCGGGGCTTGCTAATCACCCTGCGCTAGCGCTCGATCTCCAACAGAGCACGCATTTCCTTTTCAGGAAACTTCATCCCTGTGCACGTAAATGTTACGTATAAATTTTCTTTCCAAATAACATTCTAGAGAATATTTTTTCAACGCAATTTTTATGATGCACGGAAATTTTATTTTGTACTCAAAACTAGCCTCTGCCTTAGGCCTCAGCAGAGCACATGGTGCTCCACGAAAAGGCATCTGTCTCCGGCCTCAGCAGAATACATCTGGTGCACCACGAGAAGGAAGGAGCGCTCCGCTGGATAAAAAAAATGGAAAGGGAAGGAGCGCTCCGTGTCGATTGCTGGCAAGATAAGTATAGCGCGATTGTGGGAATGGAATTGCGCTCAGCTCCCTCCCTGTTGCCAACCTAATTATGCGGATGTCCATAGGCCCTGTTTGGCACAGTTTCATGAACAACTTCATGAACAGCTTCATATAAGTCAATATGAAAGTGATCAAATCGTGCTCTAGCCTAAGAGTGGAAGGGGATGAATTAGACAACTTAAAATCTTAACCTATAGCTCCAACTAATTTGTACAATATTAAACTAAAACATGCTATCTAGATATGCAACTATGGTTGTTCTAGTGTGAAAATCCCTATCTCAAAAGAGTTTAGCAACATATAGTCTTTCCTATCAAGACAATACTCTATGAAAGTAAAGGCACACAAATTGCTAATATGAAATGCGGAAGCATAAAGAGAGGGATAGAGGGAAGCAAACTCTTGACGCGGGTGTTTATCCCGTGGTTCGGTTTGCCACAAAGGCACACCTACATCCACGTTGTTGAAACACTCACTAAGAGTATCGCTTCTCGGAAATCAAGTCTCTTCCGCGGACTCAACCACGGTCACCTTGATCCCGGGTTTCACTAAGGAGCTTCTTCACAAAGTATGGGGGTCTCCACGTCCCCCGCACAAAGGTATCGTCGCCGCTCCACACCAAGTCGGAGGGTCGATGACATGCCGGTGAGTCTTCCAAGCTCCAAAGTGCCGGCACACCGAAATCTTCTTTTGGTTCACTCAAGAACCACAGCATAAGGGCACAAGGCCTTGCAATCTCACTCAATAAAGAGCTAATTTTTACACAATACTCTCAAAGTGTGCTAAGGGCTAAAGATATGAACACTAAGCTCTTGGGTGGTTTGGAGATGTTCTTGGGTGTGTTTGTGACTTCCTTAAACTCCAGCAAACTTCAAATGGCCGGAGGATGGCATATATATAGGCCACCAAGTGGAGAGAGCCGTTGGCCACTTTTCTGCGTGGTGTCAGATAGACCGACGGGTAGGCACCGGATCATCCGGTCACTCTATGCCTTGAGATAGCCGTTGGGGCTTCTGACACGTGACGCAGAACGCACCGGATGAACCGGTGATGTGGCGTCGGTTCATCCGGTGGGGCATCGGATCTTCCGGTGCAGAAGAGATCTTCAGTTGCTGCTGACGTCATTACTCCGACGCTTACTCCGGTGCTTCTTCGGATTATCCGGTGCAGTAGACTTCGCTCCCACGCCTTTGACTTGCTCTCTGATGTATACTCCGGTCAATGCTCCGACGCCCTAGCTTTGGCAGCGTCGGATCATCCGGTCCCACTTGGTTTTCTCCCACGTGGCCTGGCACACGGGCAGAATTGCTCCGACGCCCCAGCGTTAGTTTATCCGGTGCCAGCTGGATACTCCGGTGCCTATGCACTGGTTCATCCAGTCCCACTGTATTTTGTAGAACTCGTTCATTTCTTCATTTCTTTGAGTTCTTACCTCGTGTTTTGCTTTGCTTGGTCTTTTTGCTTCTTCCCTGGGATCTATAATTGTCCACTTGACAAACTCATTAGTCCCATTGATTGCGTTGTTACTCAATCACCAAAATCACAAAACAATGGTCTAATGGGGCCATTTTTCTTACAATCTCCCCCTTTTTAGTGATTGATGACAATACAATCAAAGCAAGTATAAAATTTGCAAAATTTATAAATTTTTACCAATTGAAAATAATTAAAAACCACTTACACTTGCTTGGATGCTTATCATCATCCACTTGATTGGATGCTTATCATCATCCAATGATGACTTGGTCTCCTCCTAAATCCATTATCCCCCTTTGTTTCTTTCAATTTTTTCTTCTTTTCTTCCCCTTTTGAATTAAAGTTACTCCCCCTTGAGAAGATATTCATTTGCACCTTGCTTTGATCTAAAATTCTCCCCCTTTGGAATCAAATCACCTAAACAAGGCTTGTCAAACCAAAATAACTCAAAGGGAAAAGTTAGTAGCCTAGGGAGTTAGTTCCATGAATCATGATCCAATTTATATGATATCAATGTAGATACCAATTGAGCAATTACTAAGGTGGATCACAAAATCACGAAACTAGCACGGAGGTAGCCCTAAAATAATAAAGAATTGACAAGAATATCAATTGAAAGGATTATAGTCCATGCATACCTCTGGGGGAATTTATTATCTTGCATGTACCAATTTAAAGGTGACTTATCATGGTACCAATTGAAAGTCCTTGAATCAAAGAACACTTGGTACACCAAAGTGAACTTATGCATGAGTACATAGCATATGAACTTAGATATGGAATTTAGTTCCATAGACCATGGCTCAATATGAGACTATAAAAGATAAGTTTGTAAACATGTTTGTCTTAAAATCACAAACCATAGGATGAACTCCTTCTAAATCTCAAAATCACAAACCATAATATGAACTCCCTCTAAATGTGTGCATTTAGTGTTTAAATCAACAACCAAAAATATGCACATTATTTTTGACAATAATGAGAAGTTTACCCTATAGCTTGTGCTCATGGTACACAAATGAAATGCATATCTCATGAAGTCCAAGTACCATGAAAGATAATTTTGTGTAGCTTTCTACACACTTATCAAACCATGTAGGTTGCACATGGGTAAGAGTCAAGATACAAACAACCCATCATATATAATACTAGGTGATGCAATGCAAACAACCTAGCAAGACAATGGAGTTATATGATACTTGAATTAAAATCTAGCTATCATTACCTTATGGGGGACTTGGGCAACAAATGTCCAAGATGCTAGCTTGGCTTTTTTAGCTTGCATTTTTCACCTTATAGGTAGTCAAGCCTCCAAATCCCCCAAAGTCATTTTTGGGCTTCAAGTCTCCTTTGGAACCCACACCATTTGAGGCCCCTTCATATTGGTGATGACATCCTTGGGCACCCAAATGGAGTGATTCCAACTCCTTTCTTGCTTCCCAACCTTGTGAGCAACCACCTTGCTATTGGTTTTCTTCTTGATCATATATGTGGTGCTATTGTTCTTGTTCCTCCGGTTGGGCTTGGTGTAGATGAGAGAACTCTTGATTGTGAGTTTCTTTTTGTTATTCTCATCCGAAAGCTTCTTTCTTGGTTGAGAACACTTGTTGGACTTGTGGCCTTTATGATGACACTTTGAGCAAGTCACGGTGGACCCCTCCTAAAATTTCTTCACCATGTCTTCACGGTTATCATGAGAAGGTTGGACATTACTCTCTATGTCTTTGCCTTTCAATCTAGCCAAGTCCTTCATGAGCTTTTGTACTTCTTGCTTGAGTTCATCATTCTCCTTGGTAATGAGATCATCACATGATTCTACAACAACATTCTCATAGTATTTCTCATTGCAAGGGTTAGATTTATCATTTGAATCAAAACAAGAAGTTGAAGCACCATTTTTATCATTAATGCTATCAATTTTCAACTTGAGTTCTTCATGCTCTTCGCTAAGCAATTTAAATTTGCATAATAAGTTTTCATAATTTGTTACGAAGATAGCATTAAGATCATTGAGAGCACTAAGATTTTCAATTTCTTTTATTTGCTTCTTAATTATTTTTTTATGCTCATGAACTAATTCAGTTTTTTATAGGAAGGAGAATCGGAGTCATCATCACTTACATCGCTATCCATACATTTGGCCATGAGGCAAGTGTTGGATGATGATCCCATGTTAGTGCGGGTGGTGAATTTCTTGCTTGATTCATCACTTGAACTTGCACTTGATTCTTCACCACCACTAACCCATTCACCAAAAATGGCAAATGATTCATGTTTGGGCTTTTTCTCCTTATTTTGTTGCTTTTTCTTCTTAAACATTTTCTCAACCTTCGTAAGTCGGTGATGAGACACATCTTTGAGGAAGATCATATATCCTATTGAGTTTATTTCTTACAAGCATTTGTTCATCTTTTTGACTTGTATGTAGAGGTTGGGGTCCATTGACTTTTTTTCATCATTTGAGGAGTTTTGGCATTCCTCCTCTTCTTCCTCTTCACTTGAGCTACCCGTGATGACCATCTTTTTCAACTTCTTGACTTGCTTGCAAGCAAGTGCGCTATGTGTTGGTGAAAAAGGTGGCGCTCTTGGCTTGATGTCATGGCGTAGCTCGTGGGCGATCACCTTGTTGAGAACTTGATTTGGTGTCAATGTGTTGATTTCTTTCTCATAAAGAATTATGATCACCAAACCATACTCCGACTTTCGAAGTGAATGAAGAATCTTGCGAATGAGCTCCAAATCATCAATCTTCTTCACATCGAAAGAGTTAATCTCATTCACAATAATATTCAACCGTGAGTACATGGTTTCGGCATTTTCATCATCAAGTTACTTGAAACTATTAAGTTTATCAATGAGAACATGATATTTTTCATTTGCAACATCTTTTGTGTCTTCATGGTTCTCACTAATAGTTTTACAAAGTTCCTTAGTATTTTTACAAGCAAAGACACGGTTAAACACATTGTCACCAAGAGAGTTTAGAATAGCACATTTGGCTATAGCATCATATTACTTCTCTTGTTGACTATTGTCCTTCATTCCCTCACTAGTTACCCTCCAAACATTTAGCCCCTTTGTTTGGAGGTGAGATTGCATTAAGATCTTCCATCGTTGGAAGCCAGTGCCATCGAAACATGGAGGAGGTCCTAGAGAATCAATCACTTCCCCTAAAAGAGCTAACTCAATAGGTGGTGAAGACTAACCGATCAAGTGAGCCGGTAAACACAAATTGCCAATAGAATTGGCTTATTTTGAGAGAGGTGTGAGTCCCGGCTCTGATACCAATTGAAAGTGATCGGACCGTGCTCTAGCCTAAGAGGGGGAGGGGGTGAATTAGGCAACTTAAAACCTTAACCTATAGCTCCAACTAATTTGCACAATATTAAACTAAAACATGTTATCTAGATGTGCAACTATGATTCTTCTAGTGTGAAAACCGCTATCCCAAAAGAGTTTAGCAACCTATAGCTTTTTCTCTCAAGACACTACTCTATGAAAGTAAAGACACACAAATTGCTAGTATGAAATGCGGAAGCTTAAAGAGAGGGATAGAGGGAAGCAAACTCTTGACGCGGGTATTTATCCCGTGGTTCGGTTAGCCACAAAAGCACACCTACATCCACGTTGTTGAAGCACTCACGAAGAGTATCGCTTCTCGGAAATCAAGTCTCTTCCGCGGACTCAACCACGGTAACCTTGATCCCGGGTTCCACTAAGGAGCTTCTTCACAAAGGATGGGGGTCTCCACGTCCCCCGCACAAAGGTATCGTCGCTGCTCCACACCAAGTCGGAGGGTCGATGACGTGCCGATGAGTCTTCCAAGCTCCAAAGTACCGGCGCACCGAAATCTTCTTTTGGTTCACTCAAGAACCACAACACAAGGGCACAAGGCCTTGCAATCTCACTCACTAAAGAGCTAACTTTTACACAACACTCTCAAAGTACACAACACTCACAAAATAATGGCCTAATGGGGACATTTTCCTTACACAATACCAAATGACTTTTTTTAAAACTAGTTTCAACCTTGAAGCTATACATGAAGTCAATCTGTGCTTCCACCAGCAAGGTGAAGCTACAAAACGTGGCTTCACTCTGCTTCACTAGAAAGAAGCTCTTTCGTCAAATATTTTTCAAAATAGCTTCAAATTCACCAACTGTTTTAGAAGGAGCTAAAGCTATGCTAAATGGAGCTTCAGTTTCCTTACGGTCAAAGGGATCCGCGCACGTGATAGGTTATACATAGATACATGCAACTACCATCTCGCTAGCCTGGGTGGCTCGATCATCAACTGCTCCAGCCTACACAAAGTACGTAGGCCGCTGCGCAGCTTGCTCCACACACTGTCGCTAAACAAAAAGAGGAGGGAATCATGACGGCGGTGGTGGTCGGAGGGGGCGGCGAGGCGTCACATCAGTGATGGTCACTGGAGGGGGCGACGAGCAATGGCGATGCTAGAGCAAATCGAAAGGGTGTGCTTATCTTGTAGATGCATGGACTTCAATTTTGAGAGGTGCTTATATGGTGAAAAATTAGACCTACTGACTATATTTGCAATTTTCCTTGGGTACATGTGCCCCCTCCTCTAAATAATATTTAGCTTCACCCCCGGCGGCGAGGGCACAGGCGTCGCGGCAGTGGTGGTGGCCGGAGGTAGCGGCCGGAGGATGCGGCGGCAAGGGGAGGCGTCGCAGTGGCCAGAGGCGGCGACGAGGGAGCCAGAGGAGTGCTTTCACTACCATCGACTACAGGACGAGCTCCACACATTGTCGTCCAAGTGGCCACCGAGCCCAACAAGATATGACGATCCAAAATCAGGCAGGCCACTTTTCGTTACAAAGAACTGAAAACGTGAATTCATGCACCTTTACCTTGCAACTGGTGAGAGAGACGTGCTGCTATGAGTTTATTTAGCTCTGCAGCTTTACACATGTGACAATGTGCTATGCACTTTACATAGGGTTGTTTTATCTCTTTGCATTATCAATTTTTATTTGTTTCTTATGTGAGACCTAGGAGGCTAGGACTATCAAATCACGCCTTTACCAAGAAATTTTATAACAAAAGAAGATGATAAGTAAAAAGGTCTCTAACCATAGCATGTGCTATATTTACCTTTTCGTAGGCAGTTTTGTCGATTTGTGGCTTATTTAGGTTGACGAACAATATGTTATTTCGTCCTTTTTGTCACTTTATATCTTCATTTATAGTTGTAGTAAATTTGTCTCGTACTCTTTTTAGTGTGAGATTTAACATACAGTAGATTCAACTTGTGCCATTGCCGGTCGCTGCCGACTGCTGCCTCAAGTGTACCGTGCGTCCAGGCGGGAGGCGGCTCGAGGTTTGTTTCACGAAGCGAAGGTCATCAGTGAGCAGCCTCGCATGGTGGCTGCCAGGACCGGTGGATCCTGACGACCGGTGGATCCTGACGGCGCGCATCGACGTGTCGGCGTTGCCCATGAGCAGTGGCCACGGGATTGGCTCGCTGGCCTCAGGCTAATGGAGCAGCAGATCCCGGCGTGTGCCAGTGTTGGTGCTCCTTACTCATTTTATCTCTTGTTTATTTTTGATAATGGCATGAATTTAATATCAAAATTACTAAACGTCCTAACTCCAGCCTAATTATTGGTTATTTTCACATTTGCACATATATTTTGGAGAAACTTCGTTTTTGCAGGTTTTTGGCCTATTTTGGAGCATGAAATGACGAGGCCCGTGATCGAGCGCTAACACGGAGAAAGGCGAAGGCCAAAGCCCAAAGGAAGGACCAAAGCCCATATTGATTCGAAGCTCATTCATGCACATCTATCCTCCAAGAGAGCCCAAAGGACCAAGCCCATGAAGATGAGATTAAGATACTTCGGGATTAAGCAAAGCAAATGAAGATTTAAGGAAGGATTCTCTTCCCTATCCTTTCCTCGAAGATATCTCCAAGATAACAACGTCCAAAAGGGTGCAATCATAAAGGACATAAACTATAGAAGATGCGAGGAGTCTACACACGAAAGATGAGACCGAGGCGGGCTCGAAAGAGGGTAGGCCGGCCGGCCTAGGCCCATGAGCCGGCCGGCCTAGCCTGTTTCCTAGGCGGTTCGGCCTCCCCTTCGACCGGTGGCTTCCTCGGCTCATAAATAGCTCGCACCTTATTCAACTCACGGCATCCATCCACCCAGAACTCGACGAAAACCTAGGGCCAAGACCGGAGGGAGACGACGGCCGCCGCAAGTCTTCGATAGGCCGGCCTAGCCCGTTTCCTAGGCGGTTCGGCCTCCCCTTCGACCGGTGGTTTCCTCGGCTCATAAATAGCTCGCACCTTATTTAACTCGCGGCATCCATTCACCCAGAACTCGACGAAAACCTAGGGCCAAGACCAGAGGGAGACGACGGCCGCCGCAAGTCTTCGAAGTTGTCTAGGAGATAGCTTAGGCCGCCCCTACCGCCATGGCCTCCCTGCGTGGTTGTGCCATGGCGGAGTTCATAAGCTAGTTGGATTCATCGATGGTGTGCACACGGTGGTGATGATCCAAACACATCTATTATGTGAGTAATGATAATCATGTCTTCTGAATCTATTAGTGATCATGTCTCTCCTTTTTTTATTTCGTTCTTGCCTTGGGTGCGCTTATTCCTAGATCTATTCTCGAGATAGATTGCATGGGGTGTTCTTGTAGCTATGGTGGCTAGTAGTTCATACCGGATCTACCCAAGGGGGTTCGACACGTCTAGCGTGCTTCGGGGTGCTTTTGTCCAAAGGGAGCGTCGTGACAGGGCGTGGCCTGAGTAGGGGGGTTTCCGAGTGGTTGGATTGGAGGTTTTGATTTAAGGATGCTATTGATTGAGATGCATGATTTATTTGCTCGTTAGTTTGAACTACAACTAGATGACGATAGGTTTAGTCATGTCTTTGGTTTTGCTATGGTTACGTCTATGTTCATGGATGAGATCAACATTTACACAACACTCATATCTATTAAAGGTTTACTCTATAAGTGCAATTCATGCTTCATGTTAGGATAGATTCGTTAGATTAGATGAAAAATCTTAGGTAGTTCTTTGTCAATCCACGGATTGATAAACCTTGGGGGAGTAGTCTAAGGGAAAAGCTACCACGATCCGTACGCTTGCGGTATATAAATTGGGGTGCTAAGGAGCGTCAACAGCCAGCCGTTATGAGCTTAGAGTTTTGCAGGATCCCGTAGTTCTTTTAGCCTTCCTTTTTTTTCAATCTTCCCATCCCACAATTTTTAATACAAGCTTGCTACAGACATTTTTTGACAAACTTTAAAACATTCTATCTCTCATTTTTAACTTTCCCTGAAAAAGATTTCCACATAAGATTTTCTCATCTATTTTTTCTTGAATGATTGTCCCCCAATTGTTTGATCCATTTTTCACCTTTTTGTGTTTAATTTTTTGTTCTTAATTTTTTGTGTATCAATTTTTTAAGCCAAAACTTTTTGTCTGTAATACTTATTTTTAGTTCATATAGTTTCTCTTTTCATTATTTTTTCAGCATATATTTTTTGTTTTTTCTAATTTTTGTGTACATAAATTTTTGGTACACAACATAAAAAAGCGGACGTGCATAATTTTGTTGTTTCACAAAATTATGCAATCTCTGTACACATAGTTGTGTTGCACGGTTTTGTTCTTACTTTTTTGTTACATATATTTTTGCTTATATAAACTTTATTATATAATAGTGTTACATAAAAAATTCATTTTTATAAATTTCAGTTATTTAAATTTTCATCTACATTTAAGAAACTTTTTTGTAAATATTTCTGTCATGCACAAGATGCAAGTCGTGGTGTTGAGTGCGTGTGAAGGAGCAGTGACTAGAGTTATTGAGGGCAAGTGGGCAGCATGGCACTACACGGCATGAGCACAGCCATGGCACGACACGACTAGCACGAAGCCTTAGTCGTGCCGTGCCGTGTGCCGCATGACGTGCCAACCGCTCGGCCCAAACACAATACGACTAGGATTTAGTCATGTCGTGCCGTCTCGCCGGCATGAGCTGCCCGGCGTGCCGTGCCGGCACGCTGTCTGGCAGCCTCCACCACTATCGTGTCGCCGTCGTTGAAGGTCAAGGGGGCAGTGGGCCGAGGCTAGGGACGGCGAGGGTGCAAGGAAGACTGCGGCGGCGGCGACGGGACGACGAGGGGCGGGGTAGGGCCACGGCAGTGGCCAAGACAATAACAGTGCAGGGAAGGCCACAATGTCGGCGGTCGGGATGATGACGGCGCGGGGATGACCATGGCTGCGGCGCCTGGGATTCCGACAGCGCAGGGCAGCGGGATGGCGGTGGCGCGCGGCTAGGGGACGAGGGCGGGCCACCAACCATGGAGGGCCGGATGGGAAAGCGGGGCACGCAGGGGGGTGAGGGGGAAGTGAGGCGCGCTGCGTGCGAGAGTGAGAGAGGAGAGGGTTGTGACTGGAAAGGGAGGGTGAAGGGAGGAAAATTAGAGTTCGAGAGAGATGGAGAGTATAATATATGAGGTTGTGTGCTGGGCCATGTGGTGCCATTAACCGTGTCGTGCCCATGCCGACACTGCGTGCTGCTGTTTCGGCTCACGCACGACACTACGGTCATGCCATACCGACACTAGCACTAAGGCCACCATATCGCACTACAAGAAAAATGGTCATTCGTCCCTTCATGTTAGTACCGATCATAATTTGGTCCGGTACTAAAGTTGGCACGGAGCCATTTTAGTACCGGGTCCAAATTTAAGAGCCCCCAGAGCCATTTTAGTACCGGGTCATAACACCACCTAGTACTAAAAGGTGACTTTTAGTACATGTCGGTGTTTTGGTCTGGTACTAAAATGGCGCAGCCATTTAGTACTGGCCAATGACACGGACCGGTACTAAAGGGTGACATTTAGTGTCGGTCGGCGATTTTTGCCCGGTACTAAATAGGCCTCTACGTGTACTTCAAAAGAAAGCATCTCGCACATAGTCACATGTCATACATAGGTGGGATGGTAAAGGAAGCTCCACGTGAAGTCTGAGGTTGTGGATTCGAATCCTCAAAATTGCATGCATTTTTTCTTCTTTGTTGTCTGTCTTTAGTACCGGTACTAAATAGCCATCCATTTAGTACCGACCGGTACCAACCGGACCGGTACTAATGAGCTAATTTCTGGCTAGTATCGTGTCCGAGCAACCCATCAAACACGGCCCATTTGGCTATCTATATGACCATAAAGTAGCTTAGCCCTTGCCAAGTTCAATAGCCATCCATTTAGTACCGGCCGGTACCAACCGGACCGGTACTAATGAGCTAATTTCTGGCTAGTATAGTGCCCGGGCAGCCCATCAAACACGGCCTTTATGACCATAAACTAGCTTAGCCCTCGCCAAGTTCGCTATCGGGCAGCCCATCAAACACGGCCCGTTTGGCTATCTATATGACCATAAACTAGCTTAGACCTCGCCAAGTTCGCTATCGGTCAGCCCTACCACTGTGTCCAGCTGCCGCTTTGTGGAAAAAAATGACAGAGAGCGGAAGAAGAATCACAAACATTAGAGTACTAAAAGGAAATACCCAGTATCGTAGGCTCCCGCACTGTGCGGGGTCTAGGGGAGGTTATTAGCGGGATGTCTTTCCCACACACCGTGCAATATGTAGAGGCCACCGCTAGAGTACTACAAGCGAACAAAAGTCCATGCTCTTTTTGGCTGCTCTAGCAACGACACCACGTTCTGGTACGGTGACCTTATTACAGCACAATCCGCGAGAGGCCGATCTCTCGCCGGGCGCTAGGATGAGAACTTGAACAGCATGTCGTGCCGGTACGCCACCCCTGTGGGCCGCACGATCACCGACGGGAAGTTGGGGTGGTTCACGGCGTCCGGGAACCCCTGCGTCTCCAGGCACACCGCGCCGTACTGCCCGTACACCGCGCCACCCTTGCCCTTCACGCCGCTCAGCCAGTTGCTGGTGTAGAGCTGCACCCCGGGCTGGTTCGCCCACAGCTCCAGCGCCCGCCCCGACGCGGGGTCCCGGACCGCGGCCACCTTCCGGAGTCCGCCGTCGACGTCCCAGCCGTCCATCGCGTAGTTGATGTCGAACCCGGCCATGCCGGCGCCGGAGACGAGCCTGACGCGGGACCCCAGACGCGTCGGCGCGCGCAGGTCGTAGGGCGTGCCGGACACCGGCGCGACCTCGCCCGTCGGGATCATGGACCGGTCCACGGGCGTGTACCGCGACGCGAAAACCTGGATCACCTGGCCCAGGACGTCGCCGCTGCCGTGCCCGCCCAGGTTCCAGTACGCGTGGTTCGCCAGGTTCACCGGCGTCGCCTTGTTCAGCGCCGTCGCGTTCATCCGGGCGATCAGGTGGTACGGGCTGGACAGCTGGTAAGTCACGTACACGTCCAGGTCGCCGGGGAATCCTACAAAACAAGTGGCATTGTGTTTTTCCTCACCAACGTCTAGGACTCGTGGAAGATAAACAAGTGTAAGTCAGCTCATTGGAATGGGTACGACTGAACTGAATGTGTTAGCTCGTAAAAACTTCAGACAAGTCAGCTCATTGGAATGAGTAGGAATGAACTGAATATATCAACTTGTTCCAACTACTACAGTCAAACTGACTTCTTGGAGTTGGCGAATTCAGTAATACGAAGATGAAGGTTTAGTACATTTTTTGGGTGTAGGTTTTCACTGTACCTTGCTCCCCGTCGAAGCTACGGTAGTAGAGGGTGATGAATGGGGAGTCACCACAGGGCACGTACTCCTTCACTGTCCAGATGACTCTGTTGAATCCCCTGTGGCCACCTTGTGGTTTATACATATGATGGCAGCAAAACAAAATCAGTGAACCATCAGTCACATATAAATAAAGCGTACGCCAAGATTTACAGATGAGGTTGGAGAATAAAATGAATTCTGGAGGTTACCATGAAGTACAGTCGTGCCATCTTTGTTCAGATGGATGGTTTTTCCATCAAGAACAAAGCTGCCATTGGCAATTCTGTTGGCTACTCGTCCAACCACAGTTCCAAAGGCAGAAGAACCGTCCTGATGAATACGTATAGTCCTTGATTACAATTCAAAACAAGATATAAACCCGGTTCAAAAAACATTAAACTTGCTTTGTCTGGCATTGCAGCTGCAGCACTTCGATTAGTCTTTTGTTATATTTGGATGCCACAATTATCTTGATGCATCTTCTGGATTCATACTACAGCTGTAAGAAAAAACAGAGAAGATTTGTGACATTACCACATATTCTGCAAGGGTGTCATACCCCAGGACGACATCAGCTAGGTTACCTATACAGCAAGAAATATGCAAGCTTGTCATGCACCATGCATTACGAATTACGAAACAGTATGGGGGCATGGATTCTTGAATCAAGGAAACAAGCTAAGGCCATACCTTTGGCATCAGGAACAAGCACAGACATAAGGGTGGCTCCCCAGTTGGTGACCTTGATGGAGAAATCTCCCTCCTTGTTCTTGAGCTCGTAGACCCCAACCGTCTTCCTCGCCGCATCAGCCCCAAATGCCAGTGCAAGGCACAACAACAAAGCAATGGGGAACGGGGCAACTCTAGCCATTGCACGACAATGCACAGAGTAGTGTGGATGTGGAGCGCCGTACCCTGCAAGATGAGAGAAGGAACAGATGTGTATATATATGCAGATGGCTAGATGCCCTTCACCAATCACCATCTCCTCTCTCAAGTTTATTTTCAATGACAAAATGTCAAAACTCAGCATCCCCATGCTGTAATCCAATGCCTTCTTTTAGAGATGTGAGAACTAATGATACTTTATTTTGAAGAAGGAGACTTGCTTGTACTCTAATTTTAGTCAGTGCCTCTTTTCTCCTTGTAAGCTCAGAGCATGGCTAATAATTTAGCCTGCAGATAGCTCTATGCAAGTGCCATATCACATACAACCAGTAAAATAGCCAGCCCATATATTAGTTAAAACTAAGAGTGAAAATGCATTAAAGAATCTATCTCGCCCTCCTTGGAAACGTTGTCAATAGACACGCACCGCATCTCAGCCGGGTGTAAGGCTTGCAGTAGGCTGGAAGCCAGCATTTCTTTCTCGTAAGGCGTGATTCAGCCAGGCACTTCAGAGTAAGTTTAGTAATAGACGTGGAGCGGGCGAAGTCTGACATGTAGGAGAGAGAATAGAGGAGAGAGACGAGAGCGGGCGTGGTTGAGCAATGCTCTCGCGCAGCAACTATTGGTTAAAAGAGCAGCACAATATTAAATGCAGACGGGTCCACTCTGCATGTTGCTCCTGCTGCTGGCGAAATAGCTAAACTTGCTCTCATCATCCGCCCGCTCTATTCTCTCTCCTCTCTTCTCACTTCTCCAATCACGATTTTAGTGACTTAGAACCCCTCGCAGCTTGCTGACAAGGACTTATAATACTTGCTCTGTGTATGCATTGCATATGGCATCTTTGGTAACAATCAAAACGTGTGGAAACGCCATGCCTGTGGTACAAACAAACAAAACATTTGTTGTGACTAACAATAACTACTGTCGAACGCAACACAAAAATGAGCCAAGATTTCGCACAAGATTGTTCACACACGTTTAGTTTCTTTGTTACACATCAAGCACGGCTAGCTACCATGAGCCACACGGCATCTCTTGTGCATCATCACTGGCGTTTTGGCACGCTGATCGGCCTTATTACTACAGCACAAAGCTGCTTCTCGCTGGTGTCACACGGACTCCAAATTGTTAGGAGGAGAACTTGAAGAGCATGTGGTGGCGGTACACCCCGCCGGGCCTGACGATCTCCGACGGGAAGTTGGGGTGGTTCACGGCGTCGGGGAACGCCTGCGTCTCCAGGCACAGCGCGTCGTGCTTCTGGTACACCTTCCCGGCCTTGCCCTTCTCGTCCTTGAGCCAGTATAAAAATACTACCCACGATATGTGTCACCATGTATTCATGTATGATGGAGGAGATAAAATACCAATTCATAAACAAATAGTTCAATTATATATATATATATATATATATATATATATATATATATATATATATATCAAACACATATGGACATGTGATTCAAAATGAAATCTATTGCAATAGATACTAATAAATATGTATTTTAGAGTATGCATTAGAATATTTAATAAATGAAAGAGGACTTGAGATAGATAATTATAATTATTAGCTATAAGTTTTATTTTTATATTATTGTAATTAGGTTGATAGGCTAGGAGTGCTAATATGTGCTAGAGTTTAGTACTCAACTTTAGCTCATTCAAACAGGGCTTGGTTTACACGTTGTTTACCTTGTTCTCCGTCGAAGCTGTGGTAGTAGAAGGTGATGTAAGGGGAGTCGCAGTAAGGCACGTACTCCTTCACCGTCCAGATGACTTTGCTGAAACCCCTGTGGCCACCTGATGAACAGCGACGGCGAGGTTAAACTAGCGACACCGATCAATCACCGGCAGCACCTCGTGCTCCATGCATGAGAGCGATCGACCTGATCGTCGGGAACGAGAGCTCACCGTGGAGTGCGTTCTTGCCGTCGTTGATGTACAGGTGGTAGGCCTTTCCGTCGAGCACGAAGCGGCCCTTGGCGACCAGCGCCCCGAAGTAAGAAGAACCGTTCTGTTTGAGCAGAGGGTGCAGAACACAGCTGTGTTGAATGAGCACTGGAGGAAGAGGAACGCATGCACTGCGTGCTCTAGAGTGTGAGAACAGACAGATTGGCTGTGATCTTACCACATACTCAGCAATGGTGTCATACCCAAGGAGCAAGGACGACATCAGCCAGGTTCCCTGCAGCAAGAAAGTCACATGAGCATGTGAACAAGTGTTAGGCGGAAAAGGATTCTTGGAAGCAAGGAAACCAAACCATACCTTTGGAGTCAGGAACGATGACAGACATGAGGGTGGCTCCCCAGTTGGTGACCTTAATGGAGAAATCCCCCTTCTTGTTCTTGAGCTCGTAGACCCCAACCATCTTCCTCGCCGCGCCGGCGCTGCCCGCCAGGGCAAGGCACAACAGCAGAGCAACAGGGAGGAGCAACGAAGCTCTAGCCATGGCTGGCAGCGCTGCTCGCCCAGGGCTAGGGTGCACGTTACAGGGAGGAGAGGAGATGTGGCGTAGCTGGGATAGAGATGTTTATATGCACATGATAAGCTTATCCTCTCCAGCTTCTGCTCAAATGGGTCCTAATTAAACAAAGGAAAAGGCTGGAGCTTCACAATTCACGTTCATATGCTAGCATCCAATTTTTCCTTTCTTTCGAGAGATCTGAGATCTACTCGTATAGTTTATGGCGGCTGGACTCAGATTATCTGTGCGATCGTTTACTTTCACATTGGTCATGGCATCTTGCTTTTTTAGTTCAGATATCTGAGATGCTGCTAACCATATGGGAATGAATGATAGATCTTTTACGTTTGGATCTGCCTCTAGCTGACAGACTTTGGTTAATGGTGATTTTTTTTTTGCTGAATTGAGCTCTATAAATCAGCAATTTTTCCAGGTAAGGCAGCAAGATATGTTTTCCAACGGACAGGAGCAACATCTCAAAAACTGTTCGGACCTGTAAAGTTCAACTGAAAAAAGGAACTCTACAAGTCTGCACCATTTCTCCTCGGCAGATCGGATCGGCTAATATTTTATTTTATGGCTGCAAGTCCCAAGTTTGTCGCCTCAGTTTTCATTCCATCTCATCGTTAGTACAGAGCTGAGATGGTGCTAATCGTGTCGTGCTGCCACCTGTCAGCCATATTCCCCAAATGGTGCAAGCTTGTTTTTGTTTAATCAAAATGGAACATGTAGGCGTGAGTTCCTGCAGAAATAGGGTTTTCCGAATGATAGGATCAATTTGCATTAACCATATAAAACTATAGTGCCAAGAACAACACATGATTCAGGAGAAAGGCAAGATTTTAAGTATATGGAAGTCATCACCACAAAGGTCCTTAAGAATAATAAACAAACAGATAAGAATAGTGTAATAAACATTATGGAACCACCACGGCCGACCAAATTTCGTAAGAATAATAATAATGAAAACACATAAGAGCAGCACAATATAAATACACAAATTTTATTGCAGTACTGACCATGAATGAACCGACGAGCCAAAAGAGTTCATAACAATTGCCAGTCACCACTTTACAATGGACTAACAATACATGAAAATCTAAACGTTTATCTAGACAAGAAAAGGTACAATAAGAATTCAATAGATGGCAAAGCGCCTCTGTTTATATACAAACAAACAGACCAAATTTGCAGATGGAAAAGCACTAGCTTCAAAGCTTTTCCACATCAGCGTTCCTGAAGCTGCCACCGAGAAGTGATAGGAGGCCACCACCATGCACCCTCCCCTCAGGAACAACATGACCTCCCTCTCTGCCCCCATCTACAGGCTCAGATGACCAAGGGGGCATCATGGAGCGAGGAACCAGCACCTGCGGAGGAATCATCGATTGGCTCCTAACAGTGCCATCACAATCTGACGCGGTGCTGATACCTGAGGATGAGAGCTCATTCGTCATGCTGCTTCCCATGGTGGCAGATGACACCACGATGCTGCTGAAGAGACCTGGTCCAATCATGCTTCCTACATTCTTCACCGCCTCTTGTTCTCGCTGCCTAGCCATCAAGGTACCATGTGCAGCACAGAAGCCACTCTTGCCACGGGAGAACTTCTCACAGCCTGTGCTCCATGTGCACCGTTTGCCTCCACCATGGGCTTTACAGAAGTCTGTGCTCCCCTGGGCGCTCTTGCCGCAGTTGTCAACCTTGCACCGCTTGCCACCACCATGCTTCACACAGCAGTCAGTGCGGCCACGGGCGCTCTTGGTGCAGCCAGGCACGGAACAGCGCTTCCCTCCTCCATGTGCCACGCAGTATTCAGTAGCCCCGTGCACACTCTTTGCACAGACGCCGCCTCCTTCAAACATGCATCGCTTACCACCACCATGAGCTTTGCACAGAGGTGTGCTACCCTCCGCGCCTTTGCTGCAGCCATCAAAGATGCACCTATGGCCACCACCATGCCCCTTGCAGTACAATGTGCTACCCTGAGCCCCTTTGCCACAGTCTGGGTACTGGCATCGCCGGCCACCACCATGAGAAATGCACAGCCCAGCCTTCCCCTCGGCGCTCCGAATGCAACCTTTAACCGAGCATCTCTTCCCACCACCATGCTTGATGCACCGCCCTGACTTACCCCGTGCAGCTTTAGGACAGCCAGGATGTTCGCAGCGGCGGCCTCCACCATGAGCAATGCAATAATCTGTTTTTCCTTCTGCACTTTTGGTGCAACCAAGCTCCTCACACCGACGACCACCACCATGGGCTTTGCAGTAGGCAGAGCTGCTTTCAGCACCTTTGTGGCATCCAGGTTTATGACATCTCTGCCCACCTCCGTGAGCAATACACAATCCTGATGCGCCTCTTCCACCTTTGGAGCAACCCTTGAACCTGCATTTCTTAGGATGTCGGGGATGGCTGCGTTGTTCTGATGTAGTTGCTGCAGTGACAACATCAGAACTCACACCAAATGAAGACTCGGTCATTGCGGAAGGCTCAGGGCTGAGCTGAATGTGTTGGCTGCTATTGGTGCTATGTGTGAGGTCTAGAGAATCTTCTACTTGTGCCTCATTAACAGTAGAATTGAAGCGGGGAGCAAAGAGTAGAGATGGCATGTAACCACCCATGTTTCTTACAGTAGCAGATGTTGAAGCCTCATCAACAACACCGAAAGAATGGACTGTTCCATTCGGTAATTGCAGGCATTGAATAGCTTCTCCACCATCCATTTGAAGGCCAAGCCTCAGCATCCCTGGATCAGTGAAAGTGGAATTCTGAACAGACAACCTCTGAGCTTGTTTTGACCCAATGGGCTGACAATCTGCGGAATAAAAATTGGGTGTTGGACCCAATCCAAGGACTAACTTGCTGCCATCATCTCTTGCTGCTATGTCATTCATTATCTGCGAATTTACATTGACATGGCTACAGTTTGCTGTTGTTGGGCTCAGACTGTCCATACAGAATGTGCTTTGGCCCATGTTGTCCATGGTGGAGCTTGGTGCTGAGCATCCCAACACAAAGGGGTCATTCATTGGAGGCGGGTGGGGCATGTTCATGAAGCTGTCATCCATCAGTCAAGACAAGACTATCGTGGAAAACAAAATGAGATCAAACACTAGAGAGCTCAAAGAACAGGGCCTGGTGATCTTTCTGCCCAGATAGCTGAAGGCTTAATGATCTTTCAGAAATGGACTGTAGAATAGACGAAATGGAAGAATATCAGGAGTGTAGTACCAAAGCAACCACCACTGACAAATCCTGATGTGTCCGCACGGTCCATAGTTGCCTTGTTTCTGGGGAATTTATGATCCAAAACCACACAACTTCCCCAGCACTAAACAATATCCCTGGTAGACCACGCATAGGCAGGAGCGTCCAGATTCGTTGCAGTTTGACAGTCTTGAAATTAACAAAAAGAAAACAGTGTTAGATAAGATTCAGATATTAAAACATACGGCAGACATTATCTTGTTTACTAATTATCAGTAGTAAAATTTGCCAAATGCTCAAGCTAGTAAAACTGCAGTTCCGCAGTTCACAAAAAGATGATTTCTTAAGTCAGAACAAGGTGACCAACACATGAAAGTTCTTTTACATAAAATCATTGAACATGGGTAGCTAACAAGAGGCGGTATCACCAATCACTTGAGAATTGCAGGTTGATTTGCCCAAATGATACATGGAGCAGCACGGATGGAAGCATACCCATACGGGGTAAAATCTTAGCAGAATCTGTTGTGTTTTCTGGCACCTAGATGCTATTTTCGCAAGGTCTTGCTAATAAATGTCTTTACAAGCTTAGTCTGGAAAGAGGTTTACCTAGCTCTAGCATAGTGCTCCTGTTAGGGAACGGTAATGATACAGCCTGTGAACTGCCATATGCATGTATAACATCTCCCTCAAAAATTTTGGCATCACAAACATGACAGGTTCATCCGAGAGGTTCACATAGTCGCTGAGCGCTAAGAATAATTGAAGCTGCCTAGAATTTAGTACACAAATGGAAGTTCTTAATTATCCATTGGAAGAATCATAGGATGACAAGGAGACCGTAAATCTGTCAAGACACTAGTTGACCAGTTGGGTTCAGACGTCCTAATTACTTGATGACAAGCACACCGAAACCGCCCTCGGGATATTGTAACCGTGACAAGATTTTTTTCTTCCCCAGGTTATTAGAAACCAACAAAACGGTTTTCAGTCAAATCCGCGTACATGCTTAACATAAATCTCGTTTGTCCCAACACCAGGGAATTCCAGAGCTGTTAGTATGGCCAGCTGGGAAACAAAAGGAACAAGGACACAAGGAGGAACTGAAGGGATTCCCTTTTTTGGAGGAAAAAAAAAGGGAAAACAGATGTCCTTTCTCCATGTAAACATGGTTCAGAGCCCCATGCCGTCTGAACGGCAGAACATCCCAAAACAAGAACCTTTAGGTACCCCACAGAGGCCGCCTACTCCATCCTAGGCGTCAACGGAAGCCCCCCTAAATGTCGCAATTCAATTCTCGCTCTCCTCGCAAAAGCGTGGAACGACAAGGCGCGGGCAGAACAGATCTAAATCTAAGTATCAAGTTTTTTTAGAGGAAAATCTAAGTATCTAGTAACAGGCTAAACACAGCGTCACCACCACCCGCCAGGGATGGAAATCGGGAAAGGGAACTCCCCGACCAATCGAGACAAGGAGAGAGGATGTAACCTGAAAGGGGACTCGGCACCAACTAAAACCAAACCTCCCGTGGCCGCAGCATCACGCACAGACGGGCGGAGGGAAGAGAAACATAGCATGCATACGAATCATGGGGAGGGAGGAGGAACTGGGGCGAGGGGAGGCGGGGTAAGAGGCATCACCTTGGGCGCGCGCGCGCGCGGCGGGGGAGGGGGCGGGCTCGGCGGACGCGGAGGAGGGAAACCGGCGCGGGGGGAGGCGGCGGAGGGACGAGGTGGGGGGAGTGCCTGGTTTCGGCGGTGGACTGGTGGCTCTGGTGGTGGCTGTGCCTCCTGTCTTCTCAACAGAGCAGGGTGGGAGGGAGAGGCTCTCCACGGATGGAAATGGAATGCCGCTGCGGAGACGAGACGGGACGGGACGGGGCTCCTCGGTGCGGGTGCGGGTGCGGGTGGGGTGGGACGGCGGACGGGAGGATGACGGCGGAGCCTGCTGGCCTGGCTGGCTCAGCTCGGCGGCTGGCTTGGCAAGCCAAGCGAAAGGCGCCCAGCTGGGAGTACTCCTTTGCCTTTATTTTTGACTTGGCTCCATGTGCTGCCAACACAAACTGGTGGCTGGGATCGTCCGCACTCCGTAATGAAATATTTTTTTGGTAAAAAAGGTGGGAATTGATGTGGACCAACTCATTTCTCTCTAGCATGGAAGTAATTTTCTACTCCTTTTTTTTACATGCCACAGTGATTGTTTAACGTACACAGCCACCTAGGTGTGGATTGTGGGACTGACTCGGATGGCCATCTCCTTTTTCTTTACCAGATGTTAGAGCTTCGTGCTAAGTTTTTTTTAAAGAAAATTGATGGAACTTATCTATACATGTTTGATTTTATCTCCTTTCTTATGCTTTTGCTATGGTTTGGGCATTTGCCATCCATGGGCAAAAACTGCCCTTTGCCGTTGGGTTGCCGGACCCCGATGGAATCTGTCAAACCGAAGGAAAGTATTGTTCAGCACTAGTTATACATGTCCTTGACCCGGTGTTTAACGGAGCCGACCCCAGCGGTTTCGTGCTCTCGCTTCGCCCCTGTTGCCATCAGGGCGGCATTCACCATGCATGGACCCAATGGTTGGTTCTCTAGGGGGTCGTTTGGCACCCTACACTCATTTTACAGAACGCCTAGCTACTTCCACTGCTCTTTGCTCCTTGTTTAGATGCCTTCAAAATTCCAAAACTTTACAAGATTTATCATCACATCGAATCTTTGAACACATGCATAAAAGTGATGTAGCTAAACAAAATAACTAATTACACAGTTTGTCTATAATTTATGAGGTGGATTTTTTTAGCCTAGTTAACCCATGGCGAGGCAATAATTACCAAATACAAATGAAAGTGCTATAGTGTTTTATAGCCAAAAGTTTATGCATCTAAACAAGAGCTTGGTCTTGCATTTTTCTTTTCATGGGTGAGAATCAGGCCTTGCTGATGGAGGGGGTATTTGGTTGCTAGCCACACTTTGTCACACCTAACTTTAGGCAAGTTTGACCAAGTTAGTAGGTGTTTGGTTGGTAATTAAGTTTAGGCAAGATTCTTTTGGGCTCCACATGTCATAGACAAGAAAAAATGTGGCAAAATTTTCTTAGGCATGAAAAATGTGGTGGTCAAATTTTTTGCCACACTTGACTAATCTTAAGTGTGGCAAAGTGTGGTTGGCAACCAAACAATCGTGAGTACTCCACGGTAAGGTACTGTAAAAAAAACGACATCGTAGTACACATGCACTGCCGCTCGCGGTATTTTATGCTCAGCCCATAGTACGAGCTTGTAGGGTACAGTTGGCGCGTTCTGCCATTGCCATACATAAATACCCTGGCTGAGTAGTGATTTTCAGCCGTAAATTCCCAGGCTCCGTGCCTCATCGCCGCAGCCCTAACATACGACAAACCGGCATGCGCAGGAGGCAGATCTGAGATCTGCACAAGTTGCGAGCCCCCAGTGTGTCAGGGTCTCAGGGACCCCCATCGCTTTCACCGAAAAGCTAGGGCCTGGACGGGCGGCGCTGGACCCCCCTCCACTGCCGCCGCGCCGTGGCGCCAGCCGACATGGCCAAGCTACGCCCCGCGACCGCGAGGCCCGGGCGTAGCACGCAACTTGCACCCGCGCGGGGCCCATCGGAGTTGGTCTCCTGCGCGGCTGCCAGCGGATCGGAGTCGGGAGCCTGGCTGAGCCCGTGGCTCGATCGCCGTCCCGTTCTTTCCTGCTGCCCGATCGGGGTTCGTTGCACCCACCCGCCTCCGCCTCCCATACCGACAGGTAGGTCCGATAAACCGACCGACCCCACCCGTCATCCTCTTAGACCGAATCTCGCGGTGCATCTTCCAGGAAGCCCCCGGCCGCCCATCCCGAGGACCCCACGTCTTGGCGCCGCGCGCGCGCCCCCGCACCCCCGCACCACGACGCGGGGCGGCGGCCTGTGGGAGGGCGCCACGCGGCGCGCCGCCGTTCGTCGGCCGGTGGGCTGCGCGGGATCGGAAGCCCCGCTGCGCGCGGGCCTCCTGCTCCTGGCTCCTGGATGGATGATGGATTGGGGGCCGTTTGGATGACACTAGCATAACTAGCATAAAAAAAATCTTGCCTGTATAAAATACTAAACAAAATTTATTTTCAAAACTTTTTTATTAATGTGTTTAACTTTTCGCGACGAATTTAACGACAGTAGTTAATCGATGATTGGATACAGTGATGCTACACTAACCAACTTTTAATCATGCGGTCAATGCCTCATTAAATTCATCTCGCGAAGTAGCGCAGAAGTTGTGGAATTAGTTTTGCAAACTGCCTTTATTTAGTATCTCTAATTAGGCTCCGTTCAGTTCGCGATTTTGGAATGAAAAGTTATTGTAGCACAGTTTGTTGTTACTTGACAAATAATGTCTAATTATGAACTAATTAAACTTAAAAGATTCATCTCGTGCTAATCAGACTATATTTAATGCTCTATGTATGTGTTCGAAAATTCGATGAGACGGTTACTATAGCAAATTTTTTGGGAAGTGAACGGAGTCTTATTAGTCAAAGTTTGTGCTAGTTGTGATAGTAGAGTAACCAAACAGGGTCTGGAGTGGAGTCTGGTGGCCGCGGCAGGGTGACGTCGTCGCCCCGGCGCGGGCGTGTGGCTGGCGTGGAAGCTGCCGGCGGCGCACGAGCTCCGGCCGCCGACGCAGGAGCCGCCACGGGCCCCCGGCGGGGGTCTGGCGTGCTGCGGAGCAAGTTGCGCCGAAGAATCAAATCGTGGAGCCGCGGAGTTAGGTGGCACAGTACACGGCGTAGCAGCTTCGCCATCCTCTTCCTGCACAGCGGCCACTCGAACGGAGCCGGGTGGATGTCCTTGTTTACACGGAGAGAGCAAGCGAGGTTAGGGCGGGCGATTGGGCGAAACACGATTACACATGGGAAATTTCTCCACAGCACACTGTAGAAATATAATTTTGTACAGCATATATCATCAAATTCAATTTAGTATCCAGCACTGTGAAAGAGTATTTTGGTCTGCTACACACCACACTGAATAAACTAAATATTTTGCAGCTCAAAAGATATGAAAATACTACTTTACCCTTGGATCCACCTGTCATCTGCATCTCCTTCCTCCCTCCCTCGGTCCCTCCCCTTCCACCGCGCCATGTCGTCCTCGCGCGGCCGCACCGCCCTGTGCCCCGCCCGCGGCGGGCTTGCACCGGTCTGCGCCGCCATGGGCCACCTCTCCGAGCGCAACCACGGGCCACCTCGGGGCGCAGGAACACCTCGCTTTTTTTCCGGCCATGATCCGACCACTCACCCTCCTATGCCACTAACACATTTAAACCAAGCAAGCAGCCACTAGCTAGCTTCAAACCGCATCAACGACACACGCAACCGCTCCAGGAATCAAGCGCGAACAAAGCTCCATGGATTTGCGGCCGCAGCAGCTAGCTCCGTCCAGATCCTGTCCATGGCCGTCGGCAGCGTGGGCGATGGTCTCGGGGCGTCGGACGCCGCCGCCGTAGGGACGGAGGCGGCGACGGCCATCGAGGACCTCCCCGCGGACATACTGGCGCTCGTGCTCCGCCGCCTCGACGGCGCGTCGCTGGGCGCCGTCGGGTGCGCGTGCTCCGGCCTGCGCTCTGCCTCGACATGTGGCCCTCCGTCCGCGGCGTTGCGTCGTTCTGCGGCGGCGGGCACCGGGCGCTGTTCGCCGACGCCTTCCTGTTCCCGGCGGTGGCAGGGCACGGGGCACGGGGCGGAGCGGCCGTGGGAGGATGACATGGCGCGGTGGAAGGGGAGGGACCGAGGGAGGGAAGAAGGAGATGCATATGACAGGTGGGTCCAAGGGTAAAGTGGTCTTTTTATCATCATTTGAGCTACAAAATGTTTAGTTTATTCAGTGTGGTGTGCAGCAGACCAAAGTACTCTTTCACGGTGTGCTGGATACTAAATCAAATTTGGCGATGTGTGTTGTACAAAATCATATTTTCACAGTGTGTTGTGGACAAATTTCCCATTACACATTTACACCAGCGCGGGGGTAGCCGGAGCCAATCGCGCGGCCTGCCTTTTTTTTTCTTTGCTGCCGCTCGTGTCGCACTCGTCGCGCGCGGGGGGGGGGGGGGGGGGGGGGGGGGGGGACCTTGCACGTTTTTGTTCCGGAGCGCTCCCGCGTGCGTTGCGTCTCGGATGTGTGCACAGGTTGCGTGCTCTTTCTCGCAGCAAGCACGAGGACAACACCTTGGTACGTACGTGTTCCAGCCTCACAGGACGAACATCAGTGTATTGTTTCTTTTTTTTGGGAATCGAGAAAGGACGTGCCGCAGCAACATAAACTACTACTGCTAGCCAAACAAAGCTTTGGGCAGGAACCTTGGGGATCCGCCGAGAACTGCAGCGTTCAGATCGGAGAGGACTATACTAAGCAATTCCAGATACTCGTACGCCAACCCCGCAGCAGAACGGGCCAATCGCCCGGCCACACGACGGGGGCCCCCGTACGTACCCCGCGGCGAGCCGAGCGAGATGCCGAGATCCCATCGGAGAGTGCCAGTGCCGGAAGCTACGGGTCTACTGCGGCTGGCAGGACCGAGCGGCCAACCGCGGCCGCGGCCAATGGCGCGAGGTCAAACACTCGAAACTACTCTAGCGCGGGGGCCCCCACCGGATAAACTAGCGGCCCACCGTGGACTCGAATCCCTGGCGCCGGAACAAACGAGCAGAAAAAAAGAACAGAGAGAGAAGGGGAATCCTGGCTCGTAACTCCCAATTATTGGTGCGCCCCTGCTGGCCGCTGATTGGCGGCGGCGGGTTCGCCGTCGTCAGCGCTGGCGTCGGCTACGCCACCTGAAAAGATACCCCCCACCAAGGCGACGGATGGCCGGCGAGGTGGAGTCCGCGCGTGCTCCCCGCAAGCAAAGCAAGCGCGCCCCCGTTGCGTAGCCTACTGTTTATTCGGGAAATAAGAAAGGCCACGCGCCGAAGGTCCCTGCAGCGTGCAGTTTAACGCAAGAACGGAGGCCATAGGGATGTGCAGGGCGTGAAGGTGAAGCTTCCTGTCTGTCCCGCTCCGATTGTTTTTTTTTTCAGGTAATAAAATACTGTAACTTCCTCTTCATGGGTACAACTACTGGGCCGTATTGGGCTTAGGTTTTCTGTTTGGGCCTGGACCAGGCAGGCCCGAAACCACACAGCTGACAGCTCCCACCCGCAACTATTGTGTTTTTGCTGGGCCCAGTCACCGTTCCTGGCGGGCCTCAGCTGTCTGGCGGCATGGTCCTGACAAGAGTCGGATACTTTTTATTTTGCAAAAGAAATATCGGAGACTTGCTGGGGAGCTTTTTTTTTTTTTTGCGGGTAAGGGAGCAAGCTCTTCACTGACCAAGAGAGGAAAAGGCAGCTAGGGAGCAAGCTCGGTGGATGAGCATGCTGGATGTGGGAAGTGTACCGAGATTCCGAGAACAAACGAAAAACTGTACGGTTCATGGAATCTCTCTAGCACCGTGGACACGTGGGAAGCTCGAATACACTTTAACCCGAGGGCCAAGGCTAGCAAGAGTGGCAACCGTCTTCTTTCTTGCTGCCATCATTTCTCGGTCATGCAACCGACTGGTATGTTCACTAATAAGGTCTGAAGGGTAATGGATTGCTAGTGAATGTTAGCTACTGCAGAGCGCAAGTGCACAAGTACTGGCCCTTCTCAGCAAGTCATCGGCAATAGCTATTCTGCAAGAAAGTATGGGGAAATTACGAGCTTGATTGGTTTGTTACCAATTATTGTCATGTCAAAATCAAGGCAAGCCAATATCTTAGCTTGCTGAAATTAGGGCATCCTAAATTGTTGGCAAGAAATTTAGGTATTCATTTGGTTTAGGGCCCGTTTAGTTCTCAAAAATTTTCGTACGCTACAGTAACTTTGAACATTTAACCACTTATTAAGAGTATTAAATGTGGATAACTGATAAAACTCATTCGACAACCCCCGGACAAAATCGCGAGACAAATCTAATGAACCTAATTATGCAATGATTAGTCAATGTCGTGCTACAGTAATCAATCTCTAATGATGGATTAATTAAGCTTAATAGATTCGTCTCGCGATTTCCCGCCCATCCGTGTAATTAGATTTACAATTAGATCATGTTTAGTCCTCCTAATATGTGGTTGAAAAATGCTACAGTGATTTTTCCCAAAAAATTTTGGGAACTAAACGCGTTCTTAGTGCCAACTAATACTTTTTCCTTTTGTACGGTTTAAGAAGTTTTTAATAACTTGCCATAATTTGGGTCAAAATAACCAGTTTTTAGACACAAACCAATTGATAGCCAAATCGTATTAGCATATCTTGATTTTGGCATGGCAAAAATTGGTAGCAAACCAATCATGACCTACAATTCTCCAATTATTTACAGCTTATCAGATTGCACTGAACTTATGAAAATCAGGCACTACAAGCCTGCTTGCTTTGATGCCAAAATGTGGGCATTCCAATTTTTCCTACTAAAACTTGGCAAGTTTAGAATAACACTTAGTTAGAGCAACTTCAAGAGGTTAAGTAAAATTTCTAGCAAAATGACTAGTTAAATGACTAGGCAAGAGAATAAAAAGCTAACCAAAAGGTGGGAGGATATCAGGGAGGCAGATGATAAAAGGTGGCAAGATGGTGAAACTCATTGAACACACGGTAGCGGTAGCGGTAGCGGAGGACCGCTAATGGAGGCGTGGAGCATATGGCCGTGTTGGAAAGGCAAAACATGGCAGGTTTTTAGCAAAGTTGGAACAACGGTTGTTGATCTTGCGTTAGGGCCATCATCGCTCATCGGCTGGTCACCTCATCCGCTGGAGGAACACTGTGGGGGCCAAGCTAGGCCCCGCCTCCCCTCCAATGGAAAATTTTCTCTTACATTCTTCCATAAATGCATGTACACATACACGAATGCTCTTTAGGAGTATTTCTTAGTTAGTTTACACTCGGTTTCAAATTGCCCCCTTCAATTTAGCTCATGTTTCGTCACCGGCCTTATGGGATACACGGAAGGAGAAGAGTGTCCTTAAGAGCGTTTAACGGTGCAATCACAATTTCACTATGTTCGCTTGGCTGTGGTTGGTGGCTGGTGCTGATTTGTTATGAGAAAACAGTATTGCCGGCTAGCTGGTGGCTGATGACTAGTGCTGATTTGGTATGAAAAAAAAACACTACTAATTGGTTGGCTGACAAACTAAGCGAACAGAGTGCGTAGGAGAGGAAAGTGGCGTTAGACTTAAAAACCGAACCCATATGTCGGTTCGGCTGGGAAAGAAGAAAACAGAGACCGCGGACGCAGACCGTCGTGGTCCAGCATTTTGACCGGAGTCCGAGCTGGCGCCTCGCTGGGCTCCACAATCATTGGAGAGAAAACGTGGCCCCCTCCTCGCACCGGGTGGGGACAGGGAGGTGGGACGGAGCGACCTCAACTCCGCCTCGCCCCGTTGCCTGACGCGCCTCTCCATTGGCCTGGGCCGCAAAAAAAAAGACAGAGCGCGCGGTGGGCCGCCTGCCGTGGCACGGGCCTACGGTACGGGAGGCCGGGAGCCCGCACTGGATCCCGTCACGAGGAGGAGGGGGACCTTTGACCGCGAGCTGGACTTCTGACCGGCGGGCCCAGAGGGCAGCGCGGCGCGAGGACAAGCCTGGACCAGCCGTACCCGTACTGCTCTCATCCGGGACGTATGGAAACGGCACGTCCCTTTTTTCACGGTAACGTACCCTGCTTTCTTTGGACAGTTACGTACTAAAAATGCAGCCTTAGTGTGCTGCTAAAAATGCAGGTATGCTGGTTTGGAGTGCATTCATGGTGTACATTGAGATGCTGCTAAAAATGATGAGGAGGTGGTTGGCAAAATGGCGTGTCAATCTTAGGCAGTGGCTGGACGGTCAATTGGAAACTGCTATATTCATGGCAATACGTTACATGATATTCATGTTTTTATGTGAACCCTGAGTAAACCTCATTTTGCACCAAGAGTCTATAGAAATGTAATACAATTTTTTTTTGGAAAAAAAGAGGGAGTATTGGCTGATATGAGAGAGAGAGAAAAAGGAAAAAGAAAATCCTTACAAAACAAGTGGAGAGTCAGCAAAAGAATTCAACTAATAGGAAAAAAATGCTAGCACGTTGTCATGTCGGAAACTCAAAGACCGGTGGACGTCTAACTATATTTCCTTAAATGGTAGGAGAAAATCCAACTTAATATCAGTAGTCGGTTCGCCCATAACAGTTCGATGAAACCACATTGAGTACATTCATTTTTAAACGCTATAGGTAATGACTTGGGTCCGAAGTATCATGCAAATGTATCATAGCGCTAGATAATTATCTTGACATAATTAAATTTCACACGTAACGCTCAATGAAACCACATCAAGCTAGTATGTTCAATGAGATCACACTAAGTACCGGCAAATGTGAGTCACACGGTGTCCAATTTGACATGATCTCCATTTAACGCTAAAAGAAAATGTGACGATGTAATCTCTATTTGCTTGCAACGTTTCGATAAGAGTAGCACCAAGTACATTCATGTTATTTTTTTAAACAAAAACCGTTAGATAACGGATTTCCATTCCATGTGAATGTATAATTGGAAAACTTGCACTGCCTGCAACTGAAGTTCCATGTGAACTAAGCGGTGATAGGCTGTGACCGGATGAGACCGAACACACGTGTTGGTATCATTTCTTCGGACGTGCGGATAAGCGTGTATAACATGCCATGTTTTGACACATCCAAATTGGATATCAGTCAAAAACCAAGTGCCACAAGGCAAAATTTATTCAAACATCAAGGACCACGAACAATACCAAAATCCATTGGATGGCATATTCATAGAAAGTCAAGTCGATGCAAAAAGCGCTAAACCTGTGAAATGATAAAAAGGAGAAACATATTTAGCAAAGATAGAGGAAAAAAAAAAGGAGAAACGGATTTTCTCGATAAGCCCTTCGAAAAAAGACACAGGCTTTCTCGATTGCTACAAGTGATCTCTGGGGACAAGCGTGTACGAGGACCGCGTCCACGAACGAAATCCGCAGCCCCGCATCACGCCCACGTCATCGGCCGCAGCTGCCGCTCCCGGAGTCCCGCCAGCCGAAAACCCGTCGCACTCGGCTCGAACGAAACCCCACAGAGCATGGCCAAGTGTTCCCCCGCCGACACGCGGGCCCCCTGTCCTCGGCCCCACCTGTCAGTACAGTTACGCGGTTAACGCGGCGTAACTTTTGATCTCGCTCGGCTCGGGCAGTGGAACAATTTTGGGTCGGGGACTCCACACGCAAGCCTCGCCAAGGTTTTAAAAACCCCGAGCTGAGAAAAACACCGGTAAAAAAAGAACAGGAGGGGAGGGGGAAAAAATAAGAAAGAAATCTCTCGCTCCCCGTCGTAGAGGAGCGGTGGCCGAGCTGCCGCGGGCGGCGTCGGCGGCACTCAGCTGAGCGAGCTCCTCGCGGGCGTGGCCAGCTCGGGGGTTCCGACCCGTGAGAGGCGGCCCAGGCGCCGGAGGGATGGCGGCGCCGGCGCTGCGGTGGTGGTGGTGGGCGGCGGCGGTCCTGTCGTTGGTGCTCGGCGTGAGCCGCCGGGTCGTCGCCAACACGGAGGGTATGCCACTGCTCTGCGCAATCTGCGGGTTATTTTCTTCCGGGTGTTTGATGAGTAGCGCGCGGCGAGCGAGTTCTCTTCCGTCTCCGTGCGAGGGGGGATAATGGCTGAAAATCCGGGGAGGGGAGGTGACCAGAAATCCGGCGCGTGTTTCTACTCGGCAAGCCTCTGCTCATTGGCAGGGACTTAACGGGGGGATGAAGACGAGCCAGTAGCTCTCTCATTTTCGCCGCTTTGACTGATTGCTTTGGGGGTTGTTGGTGGCCCGGTTTGTCTCTCGTAGTGTTTTGTCATTTTCTTC
Source organism: Panicum virgatum (assembly GCF_016808335.1). Classification (NCBI taxonomy): domain Eukaryota; kingdom Viridiplantae; phylum Streptophyta; class Magnoliopsida; order Poales; family Poaceae; genus Panicum; species Panicum virgatum. The sequence continues at coordinate 32,675,602 of NC_053151.1, read as the reverse complement.
TCCATGGCGACGTCTGTATGACAGGAGTTCGTTTCGTTACATCTGGAAAGGCCGGTTGCGCAAACATGGAAGGGAATTCGTTCTGGAATAGGTGCGGTGTATACACACAAATGGAGTAGATTCTACTCTCTACTCAAGTCGCGTCTGGAATTATTTCCGGCCTCATTGTGCCTGCAAAGGGACTTTTGGGTTCTCAACGAATTATGAATGTGCAGGAAGGACTGTACGGCTCTGTCAAAATTGTTGTTTTGGATGTTGTTACTATGAAGGTGCATATGCAGAGATTCCTTTTTGTGTGGCAAAACTTTGGTCTTTTAGTCATTATCATAGAGTAAACTATTTCACCATGGATTCTAAACTGATTTGATGGATTCTATTATTGGCTAAAGATAGTTCAGTAGTACTCATGATCTGAACTTGCGGTTTGGGGTCGGAGGAATATCACCTTTTTTAACTGTAATTGTCTGCTTAAATTGTTTTTTTTTCTCGAGAATACGCAGGAGAACTACGTATCATTGCATTAAGAAGAAAAGAAATGAGTTTTTTTTACAACGCGGGCCATAAGGGGCGCATGCACACCTCAACAAGCCTGCTTAAATTGTTTGTTATAGTAGATATGAACTGCTATATTAATGGTAAGTTGTTAAGGAACAATCTGTACTTGCTATTAGATAAAGAGGTTCCATTTAGAATGAACTGAAGTGACATAACGATACGTTGAATGCGTGCGTTACTTTCTTAAAATTGCACATGCTTTGCACGTGCGGATTAATTGCTTAGAATCGGTATGCATAGTCAAATCATTACACATTGTTATTGAGAGTTTTTGCATTCATTTTCTAGTACACACGTGGAGAGAAACTGCGCTGTTTTAAATGCTAGTGATTTTGATGATACTACAAAATTAACTGAGCCCTTATAAATTGTGATCTGTAATTACTACTCTAGGTGCTAGTCATATGGCACGTCGAATCCATCCATGTTCCTTATTTGATATGGATTTTCTACCTATTGAAAAAAATGTATTTGTTGCCTAAATAAGATATTTGCATAAACCCGAGTAACGGCAAAGGGCTTGACCACATAAAAACATTAATATTTAATGGTATATTAATGAAAAGTCTATGTATCCTCTTAAAATGTAATGGCTAGATTATTGCTTATTGTGATGATACCTCACTTGCAGGTGATGCTCTATACAGTCTACGCCAAAGCCTGAAAGATACTAACAATGTGCTTCAGAGTTGGGATCCCACTTTGGTGAATCCATGTACATGGTTCCATGTTACTTGTAACACCAATAACAGTGTCATCAGACTGTAAGTTGACAAAAGATCGTCTTGTTTACTTTCTGTGCAAGGTAAAACATCAATCATTTTAGATATTGACTGTTGCCCTTTTTTTCGCCAGTGATCTTGGAAATGCACAACTAGCAGGTCCATTGGTGCCACAGCTTGGGCAGTTGAAAAATATGCAATATCTGTAAGTTTCCACATCCATGAATTTTTTGATTGTGTGAATAGTTTTACATGCCACAGGTGCATCCTTCAATTCCAATATTGACATAGTGTAACAATTTTTTTCCTGGAGCTTCTGAAATATACATCCATGCTTTTGGTTGCATTTTGTATTATGTATCCTTTTGTTTTATTCCTGCCAATGCCCACTTCTCATACTATTTCCTACTTATACTGTTTGCCAATAGATGTTGTACGCTCCAGTACCCTACCTTTCTTTGTGCTGAATTTATGATTAACCACTTTTGTCATTTCGCTACAGGGAACTCTACAGTAACAACATAAGTGGGCCAATACCGCCTGAACTGGGGAACTTAACTAACCTGGTCAGTTTGGATCTGTACCTCAACAACTTCACTGGCAATATTCCTGACACCTTGGGGCAACTATTGAAGCTGCGGTTTCTGTAAGTTCATTCCATTGTCCTGGTAACAGAAGCGTCACAATACATGTGGCACTGTACATTAATATTTTTTTGGCCCTAGTAGTATAAGTTGTCTGGTTTTTGTTGAGGCCATGATTTCTCTGAAAATATGCTTATCTATTGGAACGATTGTAACATTTTTTTTTTATGTCTTCTTGCAAGGACAGCCGTCTTAATAACAATACCCTTTCTGGTCAAATTCCAAAAACCTTGACTGCTATCACCACTCTTCAAGTTCTGTAAGTTGCCTGTTGCTCTATTATACATCGTTACAGCCCAGGATGTTAGATAACGATAAATGTGTTTCGACAACCTTGCAGGGATCTCTCAAATAACAACCTCTCAGGAGAGGTGCCATCAACTGGCTCATTTTCACTCTTTACCCCTATAAGGTAATCTCTGGATGAATTTGGATGCTTAACTTCATCCTCTGATGCACATCTCCTGCCAGTTCCAGAGAAAAACCTGTGTCTTCTGATGTTGATGATTCTTACCTTTTTTTTGTCACAGTTTTGCTAACAACCCAAATCTATGTGGCCCTGGTACTACAAAGCCTTGTCCTGGGGCGCCTCCTTTTTCTCCACCCCCTCCATACAATCCCCCAACACCAACTTCCTCAAAAGGTGATCGGCTGTAGCTTTATATTGTGTCATATCATACTCCTGTTTGAGATATATATAAGTGGAAAACACTCACATGATCACGATTGTACTTTGAGATATACTAACTGGGTCAAATCCATTCCCTCAGGCGTGTCTAGCACTGGAGCAATTGCTGGAGGTGCTGCGGCTGGCGCTGCATTGCTGTTTGCTATACCTGCCATTGCATTTGCATTGTGGCGTAGGCGTAAACCTGAAGAGCATTTCTTTGATGTCCCTGGTCAGTATTATATACCACAGTGTGGTACCATGGTTCATGTCATCTGTACTATTCAGTTCATTGATATGGTCTCCTTTCCATCAGCTGAGGAGGATCCAGAAGTTCACCTTGGACAACTTAAGAGGTTCTCACTCAGAGAGCTTCAAGTTGCTACAGATAATTTTAGCAATAGGAACGTCCTAGGAAGAGGCGGTTTCGGGAAGGTGTATAAAGGGAGACTGACAGATGGTTCATTGGTAGCGGTGAAGAGATTAAAGGAGGAACGCACACCTGGAGGAGAGCTCCAGTTCCAAACAGAAGTTGAACTGATTAGTATGGCGGTGCACAAGAATCTGCTTCGGCTCCGTGGATTCTGCATGACACCTACAGAGCGGTTGCTAGTCTATCCATACATGGTGAATGGAAGTGTTGCGTCTCGCCTTCGAGGTAACTTATTCTTTCCCACTGCTTAAACATTTCTTCTGCATTCGAGGTAACTGATTTTGTTTCTATAGTCGTCTCAGCATAGCCGGTCCAAGTCCGGGTAAAGGAGGAGAGTTGCGTTAGGTTTTGACAAACCAGCATAAAAAATAGCCACTCTAATGGATTTGAAACTCATAAGAAACTCGTTGGGGCGTAACCCTCTTAGCGACGCGCTACATCGGAACCCGGGTGTGTTGATAAATAGGCAAGGGCCGGGTCGCCATCCCCCCAATGGCGCGTTGTATCGTGACTTGGGTACGATGATAAGTGAGCAAGGGTCGGTTCGTCGCAACCTGAGTGGCGCGCTACATCTACGCCCGAGTGTAGTGAAAAATGAGCGTCTTCGCACTTCCCTCGACGGGTGCGAAGGGTAAGGAAGTTAGCCGAGCCAACTAGAATTCGTATAGGTAGCTGGAACGTAGGGTCCTTAATGGGTAAGTTGCGAGAGCTAGTTGATGCAACAATTAGGAGGCATATAAATATTCTATGCGTTCAGGAGACTAAATGGAAGGGCCAGAAGGCGAAAGAGGTTGAAGATACTGGCTTCAAGCTTTGGTACACGGGGGCAACACTGGGTAGGAATGGTATAGGTATCTTGATTGATAGGAGCCTTAAGGATGGAGTCGTAGAGGTTAGGAGGCAAGGCGATCGGATTATCCTAATCCGGATGGTAGTTGGAGATTCGGTTTTGAATGTGATCAGTGCCTATGCCCCTCAGGTAGGCCTTAGTGAGAGCACCAAGATGCAGTTCTGGAAAGATCTAGATAGTATGGTTAGTACTGTGCCTTCCAGCGAGAAACTCTTCATAGGAGGAGATCTCAATGGCCATATGAGTGCGACTAATGTAGGGTTTGAGCGAGTGCACGGCGGTTTTGGGTATGGTAGCAGGAGTCAAGAGGGGGAGGATGTGTTGAACTTCGCGTTGGCCTACGACTTGTTGATAGCGAATACCGTTTTCAAGAAGAGGGAATCCCATCTTGTGACGTTTCGTAGTGGACAACACTCGAGTCAAATCGACTTTATACTTGCTAGGAGGGAGGATAGACGTGATTGCTTAGATTGTAAGGTGATACCTGGGGAGTGTGTTGTCCCTCAACATAAGCTTGTGGTGGCGGACTTTCATCTTCAGGTACGTGTCCACCGGGACAAACGTGCCAAGATTGCGAGAATAAAGTGGTGGAAACTTAGAGGGGAAGCGACACAAACGTTTAAGGAGAGGATGCTAGGTAAGGGGCCTTGGGAAGAAGAAGAAGATGCAGATGACGTGTGGCTAAAGATGACAACATGTGTTCGGAAGGTGGCCTCAGAGGTGTTTGGCGTGAGTAGGGGAGGCAAACAGGAGGGGAAAGACACCTGGTGGTGGAACGACGAGGTGCAAAGAGCTATTAAGGAGAAAAAAGAGTGTTTCAAGCGCCTCCACCTTGACAAGAGTGCAGCCAACATCGAGGGCTATAAATTAGCGAAGAGGGTTGCAAAGCGAGCTGTGAGTGTAGCAAAAGGTAAGGCGTGTGATGACATGTATCAGTGGCTAGGCACGAAAGAAGGGGAGAAGGACATTTGTAAGATGGCTAGGATTCGCGAGCGGAAGACAAGGGATATCAACCAAATCAAATGCATCAAGTATGGGACAGATCGACTGCTAGTGAAAGATGGGGAGACCAGGGATAGATGGAGAGAGTACTTCGACAAGTTGTTTAATGGGGACAGTAAGGGTCCTACCTTTGAGTTAGATGACTCTTTTGACGATACCAACAGACGCTTTGTGAGGAGAATTTATGAGGTAAAGCGATGGGCCCTGATGGTATCCCCATTGAGGTGTGGAGATGCCTAGGTGACATAGCAATAGTATGGTTGACTAAGTTTTTTAACATCATTTTTCGGTCAAACAAGATGCCGGAAGAATTGAGAAGTATATTATTACCTATCTTCAAAAACAAGGGCGATGTTCAAAGTTGTACTAACTACCGTTGGATTAAGCTGATGAGCCATCGAGCATTGCCTAAGAAGAGTGACAAGTGTGACCCAAAACCAGTTTGGGTTCATGCCTGGAAGGTCAACCATGGAGACGATTTTCTTAATACGACAATTGATGGAGAGATATAGGGAGCAGAAGAAGGATTTACACATGGTCTTTATTGACCTCGAGAAGGCGTATGACAAAGTACCGAGAAATGTCATGTGATGGGCCTTGGAGAAGCATAAAGTCCCAACTAAGTACATTACTCTCATCAAGGATATGTACAAGGATGCGACGATGTTTGTCCGCACATGTGATGGCGACACCATTGACTTTCCTATTAACATAGGCCTATACCAGGGGTCAGTTTTGAGTCCTTATTTATTTGCTTTAGTGCTGAATGAGGTCATAAGGGATATACAAGGTGAGATCTCTTGGTGTATGCTCTTTGCTGATGATGTGGTGCTAGTTGACGAGAGTAGGGTAGGGGTTAATAGGAAGTTAGAGCTATGGAGACGCATATTAGAGTCGAAAGGGTTTAGACATAGTAGGACCAAGACCGAGTACATGATGTGTGATTTCAGCGCGACTAGACATGAGGGGGAGACGTTAGTCTAGATGGTCAAGTGGTGGCCCAGAAGGATACTTTTCGGTATTTAGGATCGGTGCTATAAAAGGATGGCGACATTGATGAAGATGTTAAGCATAGAATTTCAGCTGGTTGGTTGAAATGGCGTCAAGCTTCTGGCATCCTTTGTGACAAAAGGGTGCCACAAAAGCTAAAAGGAAAGTTCTATAGGATAGCAATTCGTCCGGCGATGTTATACGGTGCTGAATGTTGGCCTAAAAAAGGCGACATGTCCAGCAACTTTGTGTAGCAGAGATGCGGTGGTTTTGCGGGCACACAAGGAGGGATAGAATCCGAAACGAAGCTATTCAGGATAGGGTCGGGGTGACACCAATTGAGGAGAAACTTACCCAACATCGGCTGAGATGGTTTGGACATGTCCAACAGAGGCTTTCTGAGGCGCCGGTGCGTAGTGGGGTTCTTGAGCGGGTCGATAATGTAAAGAGGAGTAGAGTTATACCTAAACTGACTTGGGATGAGTCGGTTAGGAGAGACCTTAAGGATTGGAATATCTCTAAAAAGATAGTTTTGGATAGAAGTGCTTGGAGACTAGCTATCAATGTGTCTGAACTATGGCCTTTATTTCTTTTGTGTTTCATCTCTAGTCTATCCCAATTTACTTGGAAAAAAAGACTATATTGTTGTTGTTGTAGTTGTAGCTTAGGTTGGGTTGCTTCTGATTTCACTGATGGTCCTCAAATTCGCAGAACGTGGGCCGAATGACCCGCATCTTGAATGGGAAACAAGGGCCAGGATCGCGCTGGGATCCGCCAGAGGTCTCTCTTACCTGCACGATCACTGCGACCCCAAGATCATCCACCGTGACGTGAAGGCCGCCAACATCCTGTTGGACGAGAGCTTCGAAGCGGTCGTGGGCGACTTCGGCCTCGCTAGACTCATGGACTACAAGGACACCCACGTGACGACGGCCGTTCGCGGGACGATCGGGCACATTGCGCCCGAGTACCTCTCCACCGGGAAGTCCTCCGAGAAGACGGATGTCTTCGGCTACGGGATCATGCTCCTGGAGCTCATCACCGGACAGAGGGCCTTCGATCTCGCCCGCCTCGCGAACGACGACGACGTGATGCTGCTTGACTGGGTAAGCAAAGATAAGAGTTCACCTTTGATTGCTTGATACTAGTACGTTAATATATTAGCGACCTGGACATCTGGAAGTGATCGAAAGAAAACTGCTGGGGTTGCACGCAGGTGAAGGGCCTGCTGAAGGAGAAGAAGCTGGAGCAGCTGGTGGACCCGGACCTGCAGGGCGGGTACACGGATGAGGAGGTGGAGTCGCTGATCCAGGTGGCGCTGCTGTGCACGCAGGGGTCCCCGATGGAGCGCCCCAAGATGTCGGAGGTGGTGCGGATGCTGGAGGGCGACGGGCTGGCGGAGCGGTGGGAGGAGTGGCAGAAGGTGGAGGTGGTCCGGCAGGAGGCGGAGCGCGCCCCGCGCCACAACGACTGGATCGTCGACTCCTCCTACAACCTCAACGCCGTCGAGCTGTCCGGCCCGAGGTAGAGAATCGGCCAAGGGGATCGATCGATCGATCGATCGGGCTCCTCTCCGGTCGCGACCGCTAGCTGGGACTTCGAGGAATGAAATCCTGGCCTGTGCATATGATTGGTAGTAGTACTAGTTGTCTGGTTTGTTGGTCCTGATGTGATAGCTGGCAAGTTGTAGGTGATGAGAATGGTTTGCACCTGTCCTCACCTGACCGCAGCAAGTTTTGTTTTAATGGTTAGAGAATATCAACAGTAGTTTTAGTACGCTGCGAGTGGTTTTACTTTACCGGTGGTGGTGGCTGCGTGCTTTGGGCTAGGGCGTCTGGGCGTGACGCTCCTCACAGCCGGGTGACGCGCGTACGGATCGATGGGCCGTGCAGCGACCAGACCTGCAGACTGGGAGCTATGCACAGCGCAGCACTGCTGCTCTGGCCGCGCTCAATCATGCACGCATTGGTGCCAGTCGGCCAGACCTGTGCTTGCTAGGCTGCTGGGTCCACTGCCACTGCGCATCTACACTGTACGCTGCTCAGGCCTACTTCTGAACGTCCTCGGGTTGCCCTTCGCAGTTCCCGTAAGGTCAAGGCGGGCTCGGCCGGAAACGCAGCGTCGTCGTCTTCCCGGAAGCGGACCAATTCGCGGTCGACGCACCTCTTGTCTGTTGTCACGAACAATTCATCACAACCAAACAAACAATGTAGGCTATGTAGCACTAGGATCACAGAGTTATTGACAGAAACACAACAGCTAGTTCATAATTTCATATACACGCAGCACTGGTTGGTGTTTTGACATCACACGGAAGCTAGGTTTACACACCAAGGCATGCACATGGCGACCGAAAGGCAAAAAAAAAAAAGGTTCGCCATAGGTAACAAACAAGGCAGAGGAAAACACACAGGAAATCCTTCCTGGAGCACACTCGAGTCTAGAGGCTAAAGACTAGAGGGAGGGGACGCGGAAGAACCTGCCGCGGCACATGCAGCGGTAGGCGACGGGGCACGACTCGGAGGCCTCCTGCGCGCACCGGAAGCTCACCATGACGCGCCGGCACGGGGAGCACGGCCCGCACGCGTGCGCGCAGTCCGGCAGCCGGGACCCCGTCGCCCCCGCGCGCCGCTCCTCCTCCGCCCACAGCTCCTCGCGCTCCGCAGGCGACGCTGCTGCTGTCCGGTCCGGTCCGTCGGTCGGAGGTGACGCGCCTGCGCCGCCGTGCACGCAAGGAAAGAAGATGAACAATCGTCAGGCTGTTGCCACATGTCCTGTCACGTCATCATCTAATCTATAGCAACGGAAGAGGCCTGCCGCCTGCCGCGTCAGCGCGTGCCTACTACATTGTGCATGTACTACGCCTGAGTGATGTTGCTCGATGGCAGTCCTGCTCGATGGGGTGACCTTTTCCAAATATGGAAACATGAAAGCGTAAAAAACCCGCTACTGCTAATAAAGTTGCTGAACAACACATCAGATTATTCCCAGTCCCGATCAACTTACGTGGCGTCGTCGTCCTGATGACGCCGTCGGCAACGCGCGCCGCCCACGACGACGAGCCCATGAGCAGCAGGAGCACAAGCACCAGCGCCGCCGCCGGGGTCGGAGCCCGTAGGCGCGAGCTAGAGTACCCCCTCGTGCTCATCTCCTGCTTCATACTAGCTCGATCCGTTCGAGGAGAAGGACAAGTAGGCGATGCGTTTGCCGAGGCGAGGACAGACAAAGCAGGAAAGCAAGCTACCACGAGTCAGAATCTGGCGTGGCGTGCGCTCCTATAAATAATTGGACGCGTGGCGCGGGGCGGGGCGCTCACAGGATCCCCGGCCGGGCCGGTTGGGGCATTCACAGGAAAAACCCTTGCGCCCAGGCACACCAAGGCGGAGACGAGGACCCCGACGCCGGCAGCGACGAGGAGCGTGGGGAGGTGGTGGCGCGGCGGAGTAGATGTGCTCGTGTGATCGGCGTGCGCGCAGCACGCATGCGTGCGAGGGGGAAGCAATGGCGTCGCTCCCTCGTATTTATGGCCGGCGCCGGCGCCGGCGCCGGCTGGGCTCGGCTGCGACGCAGTTATTATGGCGTCGTCGTCGTCGCAGGCTCGCCATGCACCGGGGGGATCGGAGGGCGTGACGGCGAGCCAGCGAGGCGCGCTCCCCTCCGATTCCCGTGGATGCAGACGCCGCCGCACAGTATAATACTGTAGTAACAGCCAGGCCACTGGCCGGCCTGCTGCTACCTTCCTGCATGTTCTGATCCGATGAAAGTTCTGATCGCGCGTACAGAAAAATATTCCTGTCAGCACGGCCGGTCCGGACCGGTTTGGTTTTAATGAGCGAGCCACCAGTCAAGGCGAGTCACTCGACCGGCGGCGTGAATGCATAGCTGCGAGGCGCTGCCGTATTATTATTGAAGCTGCTTCCGTGGACGTACAGCAATACAGGACCCGGACCGGCTCGTAGCCTGGACGCCGACGTGTCTGCCTTGCCCGTCTGCACCGTCAATGGCTGTGTTGGCTTCCAAAATTTCTCTCACCAAACTTCACTATTCACTTATCACATCAAATCTTTTACCTCATGCATAGAGTATTAAATGTAGATAAATAAAAAAACTAATTGCATAGTTTTGATGTACACGACGAGACGAATCTTTTGAGCATAGTTTGGTCATGGTATGATAACAATTACCACAAACAAACGAAAAATGCTACAGCATACTATAGTTTCTGATGTGACCTTTTTTACCCCTATTTTCCTATTTTACGAATCTAAACACACCCAATATTTCTTAAACTGTGCTTCGGCCTTGGGGGGCTCAACAAGCGAACCTGCCGCTGCTGTTAACGAGAAAAACCGTTGCGGCAGTTGCAGCGTCTTCAAAGCGTTCTTGCCTACCACTACGTGCACCACCCTTTTTGCCTCGCGATGGTACCCTGATCATCCGGACGAGGGAGGGAGGCATAGGATTGCAGCTCACCGAATCAACATGCTCCTCGAATCTTAGATTTATTTTAACACAAAATTCTAATACAGACACTTTTAGTGTTTAATTCGGTTGTGAACTGTGATACACGACTCTATGTGATTTTCTATATTTTTTTTGCGAAGAGCTTTTCTATACTTATTACAGTACCGGAATCCCCATCTTTACCGTGTGTCGAAGGCTTTGCTGAGGGTCAAATATCGGACACTTGCAAAGAGGCCATTTGCTGAGTGATAGTTTAAATGCACTCAGCAAACACTTGTCACACGGCAAAGTGTAGCTTTGCCGTGTGACAACACTATGTAAAAAACATGTACACAATATACTCTATCTTTGCCAAGTGCCGACCAGCCTGCACACGACAAAGGCAGCGCACGTGCCCGCCACGCTCGCCGGCCATGCGCCAGCTATCAAGCGGGCCGATGGACGTTAGGCTTTGCAGTGTGCAGCCTCTAAGGCACACGGCAAAGTGAATTTCAAATTTTTTAAACGACCTTGGATGGGAAACAACCAAAATAAAAGTTGTAGATCTCAAAAAGTTATGAAACTTTATAGTTGACAATTTTTTAATTTGAATTCATTTAAGACTTCAAACAACTAATTTACTCTCGGTTTAGTATAATATATGGGGAAAGAAATGGAGTATAAACACAAGTGCGAGTGTGGTGCAGTGGTAGAGTAGGTTATGCGGGAGGGGAAGGTCGCAGGTTCGAATCCTGCTGGCCATGTAGTGAGTGAGTATTACGCGAAAAATGTCGCGACTTGTGATTTCGACGGAGCGGGCGGGTGGCTGGGTAGTGGGGTCTTCCCTAAATAAAAATAATTTTTTGTCTCCATCTTTGCCCGGCACATGGCAAAATAGAGGCCTTTGCCGAGTGCCTTTCCATCTGGCACTCAGAAAAATCCCCGTTGTCTGCAGTTTGGCCGGCCCCTTACTTTATTTTGCCGAGAGCATTTTGACACAAGGCAAAGGCTTTGCCGAGTACTCGAGAAAAGAAACTCGGCCAAGTGGCTTCATCACCTGATGTTTATTTCCAGGTTTTCAACCCCGTGGGCTTTCGAGGAATAATCAAGGCTGGCAAGGGTGTCTCCATCTTTGCCCGGCACACGGCAAAATAGAGGTCTTTACCGAGTGCCTTTCCATCTGACACTTAGAAAAATCCCCGTTGTTGGCAGTTTGGTTGCCCCCTTGCTTTATTTTGCTGAGAGCATTTTGACACACGGTAAAGGCTTTGCCGAATATCCGAGAAAAGAAACTCGGCCAAGTGGCTTCATCACCTGACGTTTATTCTCAGGTTCTCAGCCCCGTGGTCTTTCGAAGAATAATCAAGGCTAGCAAGGTGTCTCCCACGTGTCCTACATCAAAGTGATCGTGGCCGTCTTCTTCCTAATAAAGGACGCTGTTTCGGAAATGGAGGTATCTCGTCACACGTAACCATAGAATACGACCTTAATCGAAATGCATACATTTGTCTCATACACTATGGGGATGGAAAGTCCATCTGTCGGGTGTACGTGGAGGCCAGTACTGACTCGGAGCTCCACGTCGTCTCCCTTGGAGATCATTGTTTTTGGTCAGCTAGCTCAGCGCGTAGATATCCGAGTACTTCATCCACGTGGAAGGCCTCCCGCTGCTTGAGGTAGCTGGAGGGAATAATGAAGTCTCTCTCTCTCAGTTTTGAGAAATAAATTGAAAAAATTTCAAAAGAAAACTTTTGCATCCAAAACAAAAAACTCAGGTAAAAAAATTTCGTTAAAATTTTTCTATCAAATAAATAATAAAAACATCCAAACCAAAAAAACTCCAGTACAAATTTTGGATCAAAAAATAAAAAGAAAAAAAATTACTAACCCTACTCGACGGATCCTCCGCGGTGCTGGCCGCTGGGAGCTCAGCCACCGAGGAGGTCAGGGGGTGGCGCTGGGAGAGCAAGGGTCCGGGGAGGGCAGGAACCCGCCGTCGCCACTGAAGGCCACCGCTCCACCAGCCTGGGAGCTCGGACCCCGCGTTGGCGCCTCCACCGCTAGAAAGAGAGAGGGAGGGAAAGATGGATGGAGAGAGAGGGGGTACCTCCCCGCCGCCAGCCAGCCACGCCTCCCTGCCGTGCCCCTCCCTGAGGGCGCAGCTCGCCAGGTTGCGTAGCCCTCGCAGTTGGGATCCGGAGAAGAAGAAAAAAGAGAGAGGGAAAGAGAATGGAGAGTGGAGGCACGTTGGACATCGACTGCGAGTTTCCTTAGGTGCGGGCGATTGTAAAATCAGGATTGGGATTCTAGTAGCATATTTCTTGAGCTGTGCTTCGGCCTTGGGGGCCTCAACAAGCGAACGTGCCGCTGCTGTTATCGAGAAAAACTGTTGCGGCAGTTGCAACTTCTTCAAAGTGTTCTGGCCTATCCCCTGCCTCGAGGGTATAATCCCAATCATCCGGACGAGGGAGGGATACATAGGATTGCAACTCACCGAACATGCTCCTCAACTCACCAAATCAAAGCGTTATGCCAGTTTCAATGAAGAGTTTCATAGCACTATTTCCAAAATTGCCACATCATATAAAATGCAATGAGATTTCAATGAAACAACCACTCTCAATGTATAGTCTCATTCTATAATTTCATAAACATTTAGGGTGTGTTTAGATCCCAAAATTTTTTCATCACTACAGTAATTTCAAACGTTGATCACTAATTAGGAGTATTAAATGTGGATAACTGACAAAACTCATTCCATAACCCCCGGGTGCAATTGCAAGATAAGAAATCTTTTAAGCTTAATTGGATCATGATTAGACAATGTTGTGCTACTGTAAACAACCTCTAATGATAGATTAATTATGCTTAATAGATTTGTCTCGCGATTTACGGTCCATCCGTGTAATTAGTTTTATAATTAGATCATGTTAAGTCTTTCTAATCTTCGATTGAAAATTGTTATAGTAAATTTCATCCAAATTTTTACAGGATCTAAACACACCCTTAATTTCATGACTCATTGCGATTTGGTAACTGTGCCAGAAGAGTTTCATTCCCCATGGAACTCATTTCTTCTCTCTCTTCTTAAATATGGAGCCACATCATAAAAAATGCATATGTGGCCACTTATTAAATGCGGATAAACTTGGATGAAACCTCCACTGAGACTGACCTTCGATTTATTTTAACACAAAAAACTAATACAGACACTTTTGGTGTTTAATTCGGTTGTTGTGATAGACATAACTCGATGTGCTTTTCTACCCTTATTAGTAATACTAGCCTATCAACATGTGCTTCTGCATGGACTAGTTAGAACAAATATAAAAATAAATATTATAGCTAATAGCTATAATTATCTATCTCACTCCCTTCCGTCTATTAAATATACTAATCTAGCTACAATATATTTCATTTTGATCACACCTCCATGTGCATTTGATATTTATTTAATTAAACTATTTGTTTGTGAATTGATGTTTTTATCTCTTCCTTCATACGTAAATACATGGTGACAAATATTGTGGGTAGTATTTTTTTATATACATAATAACATAAATAATATATTAATTATAATATAAATAGTAATTTAGAATTTTATATTGGTGCACTTTAATATTTTGTTATAATTATATACTTTAGATTCAGATTTCGGGTTTACTAATAATGAAATAATTGGATAATTTATATGCAAATTTAAGAGATTATTTGCACTAATTTTAAAATGGCATATGTGATTAATTTACACAAAGATTAGGGATTACTTTAGATTTTTCTGTAATGGCAGAGATGTGTATTTTGATACATGTTTGGAGGGTTACTTTAGTCTATTTTTTAATGGCAGAGGTGGACAATTTATTAGGATGATGACAAATCCAATGACTATTATGATTAGAGTTGTCGGATTGATGGCCGTATATTTCTATTTCTGTAAGAATTTCTATGATTTCTCTAATTTTAAAGTGCCCACCTAGGATCCTACTCTCTCCGTCCCAAAATAATCGCACATCTAGAGTTTGAAATTTGTCCAAAAAATAGCTATTTAGATCCAACTACCATAAAAACAAGAGTTTTCGGAGTATTCTTACAAAAAAGATAATACAATATTTGGATCATTCTCACAAAAGATAAGGGGTATTTTTGTAATGTCACACCATGCATTGGTTTGCGTGACTTATCTTAGAATTGCATTTATTGGGACGGGGGGAGTAGGTGACTTCACATGGAGGCTTTCAAATGAGCCTCCAATTTAGTACTAGGTGGCTTTATGTGGAGGATTCAAAAGGAGCCTCCAATTCATAGTATCACATTGGAACAGTGCAGATGGGCAAGGCAGACATGTCGGCGTCCTAGCTACGACCCGGCATACGGAAACAGTTGCATATGCATTTAAGACTATATGTCACATGCTATATATATAATCATGTAACCTATGAATGCTCTTACATGATTATATATAGCATATATGGGTTGGAAATTGGAATTGTCACATTTAATGGCATTGTAGGTACTTGGATTTGAGTGGGGGCATGTGCCCTCCCGGTCGCTCTCTTACATGATCATGTTGTGACTCAGGATAAGTTGCGGCTTGATTATTTGGATCCAATCCGGCCGCATCTACTTAATTATTTGTCCCCGACGCAGTAGGATCCGAAAGAGAAATGCGTTGCATATTTGCATCATTCTGCGAGCTCACGGTCAGTTGCAATTCAGCCTACGAAATAAATAATTTCTGCACGTGGTAACAAGCCGGATCCGTGGCGCAATGGTAGCGCGTCTGACTCCAGATCAGAAGGTTGCGTGTTCGATTCACGTCGGGTTCAAACCCCCGAACCCTGTCCGGATTATCTTTTTGTTTTTTGAGCCTTTTATTTTGAGACACCTGTCCCAACTTTCACATGGGCCCGCCAATAAAGTTTCCTTCTGAACGGAGCGGAGCGGTACATCAAATCAACGCCAGGGCCACGTACGACTTGCTAGAATGTTTCGCAAAATCAAAATGTTTATTCCTCCAAGCATTTCAAAAAGGCACATCAGATACGTAGCTCAATCAAATACAGGTACCGAGCCCACCACCTGTTAGCTAGACTAACAGGTCTCGATTCATATTTTTTGGCGAGTGGCAACGTGTTTTTTCAATTCCTTGCTGGGCACCGTGCCAGGACTCTGGCATTCCAAAGGAAGTATTTGTATTTGTACGAAATCTTTTGAAAATCTTGCTAACATTCTCCGGCTGTTCGTATATGAAGAGCGTGGAACGCGTGATCCGTTAACTAATCCGACGCGCTGCCCATTTCGGTGTCGCATTACGCGTACGATTCGTGAGGACATCACATCATATCAGCTCGAAATATATATGGTCCCTCGCAATTGTCAAACCGTGGTCAGAAATTCTGTTAGTGTAAACTCAATCCAACGGCCTTAAACTGATCAGAATTTTGGACGCGCCATCTGCCGATTATTCAAACATTGCATTCGCCAGGAAGATAGAGACTCGTTCGTTCCCTGCCTATTGTACGTGTCTTTTTTTCCCCAAACAAAGCTGCATTATTCATCCATTCCGGTTTGTTTATACACCATGTTCGGCTGGTGCACTTACGACTGGTTTTGGCTGGACCTGGTGCAGCCAGAACCAGCCGGCCAGCAGCCACCCAGCCGTTTCCAGCCACAAGCAGCTAGCAGCCGCCCAGCTGCTAGCCTTGCTTTAAGTTGGGCCCAACAAGGTTCTGAAATTTGAATTCAAATACTGGGCTAACGAAAGGTCCTCAAAGCAAAGCTAATTCTAATGTTACCCTACAGTTTTAACAACTCATTGCGCTTCAATACAATGACACATACATAAAGCAACTCAACACATACATGGCCCACCTACAAACATACACAGCAGTTACAAGGAACGTATAGGATCAAATCCAAACATGCGCCGCATCAAGACATACACTGCATAACAAAATAACCACAGGTCCCAAATTCCTTACATGCTGAAGTATAACCACAGGTCCCAAATTCCTTACATGCTGAAGTGTCTTACAAGGCTGCTTCAATTTTACAACTCGAATTTGGGTGCCTACTTATGACTGCAACAGTTGCACCAAAATGATTGAGCAGTCAACATTTGCATATAAATATTTAGCATCATCAACCATAAATTGCCAGCAGAAAGTACTTTCTACAATATAAGCCAATTCCAAGCATAAATAAGGATCAGAGAGGCAATTCCAACTTCATGAACCCCTCCGTAACAAAATAAGCTACGCCTTGTGCTAATGCTTCATTGCGGCCTTCCTCAAA
Organism: Panicum virgatum; assembly: GCF_016808335.1. Classification (NCBI taxonomy): domain Eukaryota; kingdom Viridiplantae; phylum Streptophyta; class Magnoliopsida; order Poales; family Poaceae; genus Panicum; species Panicum virgatum. The sequence continues at coordinate 32,659,002 of NC_053151.1, read as the reverse complement.
GTTCATCTGCAGTGGATACACATATTAATAAAGCAAAAATTGAATCATACATGCATCTATTCATAATATCCCAACTCAGGTACCCCATCCATGAGTTAAACTCACATACCTGAACCCCATAACTGCAAGTCCGGTAGTAATCCAGTTGCGGACAGTTGACATCTCATCTTCCGTCGTTGACTCCAGCCACCGAAACGAATACTCACTTGGTGCAGGTATCGGCGGCATGTCGATTGTCAGTGACCGTGCATTCTCATCCCGTACAAAGTTATGCAGCGCAAAACATGCCACAATAATCTGATTTTGCTTGTCCTTAGGATATTTAGGCATTCCTTTCAACATTTGCCACTTATTTTTGGCTACCCCAAATGACCTTTCAGCTACATTTCGAAGTTTCGAATGATGGTAGTTGAACACCTCTTCCAAATGCTGAGGACCCCTTTTCTTGAACTCCTTCCAGCACTTGGTCTGGCGATGCGGTCCCAAGTACCCACATTCTTGGGCATACCCTTTGTCCACCAAATAATATTTTCCTACATTACAAAAAACACATTAACAGTTTAGTCACTTACAATTGTTTGACGACAAATGTGTAATAGGTTTTGGTTAAGAAAACCAACCTGGTGGTGGGTGAGAGAAAGTTTCTGCCTCCCACCCCTGCCTTAGCACCGCCATGTCGTGCACAGCTCCCGCCATCCCCACACCAATAAAGGTGAACCTCATGTCGAAGTCAACTACAGCTAATACATTCTGGCTTGGCCAGCCTTTCCTATTGGTGTAATCATCATGTGACTTACGAGAGACACACACAGGTATGTGTGTTCCATCTATAGCGCCTATGCATCCGTCGAAGAAAGGTGAGTACGGCCTCAAACTTGCATGCACGGTGCTATAAGTCGGATCCTGTGGCCTAATCACTATATCTGCAAATGACATCATCGCGTGTAGCACGTCCCCAAACTTTTGGCTTATTGTTCCCAAACCCTACCAAGTCTGTCTTTGACCTACCTCATGCAATGCCCGTGCCCGCATGCCCATAGGAACATGCCTAAAGCCTCTATGGAATGGAACTCTTGAGTAGACTGCAGCCCATGGTTTGTAACTAAAATGTTATGCAGCTTATGAAATGTCTCGTTGCTCATACCTACAAACAAACGAACCTATATGCTCATAAGTATGCTAAAAAAATTGGTGCAAATGTAGTACGTATGTGTTCACTTACGGAAATTCTCATAGCATCTCCATGGGACCATCAAACTAGCTTCCACCCATTGTCGCCCAGTAGCCTCTTGCACTTCGAATTGCACGGGCGTCACTGCCATTTGGCTGTCCATGGCTGTTCCATTTGGATTTTCGGCCGCATATGCTGCGACAGCAACTGCACACGTTGCCAAATCCCAGAAAGTATTGCTTGAATCACTTGAAGCATCACTTGCCCGTTCACCTGCCATTAGGTATGCCCCGGCTGTTTTTTTTTCTCCTACAAGTCCTGCAGAAGCTTGACACATCAGGTTTGAATGAGGAAATAACTAAAGCACAACATTTATATATAAGTGATGGACAAAATTTCAAAAAGTACACGTGAAAGAAACTAATGCAACAATAACTTAATCCAGCTTCTCCGAAGTAAACAAACTTATGCAGCGATAACTAAAACCAAGTTCAACAAAGTGAACAAACCAAGTTCAGTAACTGAAACCAAGGTGAAGGAAGCTAAGCAAGGCCAGTGCGATAACCTAACAACATTATTACAATCATTGTTCGTAAGCACCATGAAAGACACTAATACGACTACACTAGTCCAGCTAACTGCTTTGCGATAGATGACCCATGCTACTTTAGCTTCCCGTGAGTCCACGTCCATTCGATCCAAGCTATGCGGTTCACTGGGTCGTGTATGTTCTTGTACTCTGCACGGCAAACCGAGTTCTTGAACAGATCCAATGCTTTGAAGTACAGCTCCGACCCCTCCGGAACACCATCATTTCTCAGTATTTCCATGACTTCGAAAACCTCCTTCTGCTCACGGGTATGCTCACGAGAAGACCGCCGCACAATGCTTTCAGTTAGCTGCCTCATGTACTCCTCTGTGCTACAATTCTTTTTCTTTGGTGGGCTGTCAACCTCTGTGTCCATGGTCACTCTTTTGTTGGAGGGGCCAGTGGGTGCCTCTATTGGGGGAGTGACTGACGCACAAACACCTCCAGCAGACATGAATGATCCCCTATCTTTGGGGGAACCGTACAGCCTAAACAGCTGTTCTAGGTACGGAGGTGGTGCACCAGGCGCGTGATTCTCCTCTGGGGTATCCTGCAGTGCAAAGATGGTTAGAACACTTCGACGGACCACATGAGAATTGTGCCACAAGTCAGATTAGATCTTATCTGTGGGGAATTACCTCCGTATCGGGGGCATTCTCGGTGCCGTACTCAGCCTCCAACAACTCTTCCTCAGCCTCAACACCACCCGTAGTCTTGTTACGGCCTAGGCCAGTGTGCTTCTGTAGAGCCTTCCACCTTGTGAAACTTTTTTTCAGAGTTTGCAGTTTGTTGCTCATCTGCCTCCGAGTAAATGGACGGCCTCCAAGTTCTTTGAATTTGCGTTCCACATTTTGCGACCTGTATGTTGTTAACCCCGTATTGTTCCAGTTCAATTGGGTCTCCTTCTCATCAATACAGAGTTCAAGGAGCAAGGAGGTACTGGCCGGGTCCCATTTCATCTGTTAGCAAATACAGTGAAAAGTTCCCAAGTGTTTCCATTCAAAAGTGGTTGGGAGTGTGTGTTATGCTAAGAACAAAAAACAGCAGAGTAACCAAGTTCAGTAATGAAAGGTCTGGGAACTTGCCTTGACTGAGTGTTTAGCTCGTTTTGCACACAGGTTATAGTGCCTAGCTCGTTGTGCACGCAGGTTGTAGTGCCTAGCTCGAGGCGGGGAGCACGATGCTGTAGACGAAGGTGCTAGCGTATTGTTTGAGGATCTGTCAACTAATGCGGTAGATACACTGTTGGGCAACGGGGGAAACCTGTGAAGGAACAAATCAAAGTTGAGGGTAAATGTTTACCTGCTGCATCAACAATTAAAGGATTAATGATTGCTAAATGCCTCATATACGACTCATATAAGGATTAATGATTGCAAAATGCCTCATAAATTTATATTTCATTTACAGTGTCAAAGCAAAGGACATTTATGGTAGAAGCAAAGCAAATTTATGGTAGAAACAAAGAAGAGAACTAGTGATGGGCATTTACATAGGCAGGTCGACCATGAACAAGATTAGCATGAATTATCCTTCTGAAGTTTCACTGCATCAAGGTGTGGAGTAAAAATGTGCGTGCATCCCTCTCTATTGACAGCTGAAACTAGTATGACTCAGAATTATGAGACATCCTACAATTAATCTAATTCAGACAGCCTTATCAATTGATGGGTGAAATGAGGTACATCACAAATGGATCAGAAATTTAGACAGAACTAATTCAGACAGCCTTATCAATTCCTCTACCAGGGTATTCATTAATCATGAGATACAGAGTTGACACAATGTATTTACATGAATTAAAGGTTCAGTCTTTTGAGACTAGTAAAACCAAGAAAATGCATTTCGACCAGACAAATTAGTTATATATATAGTTCAGGAAGATACTTACTGAGCACATTTAGCCAAGTTTCCTAAGTTCTGATTTTGCAGGATGGCCAGAATAAGCTGCTTATTTTCATACAAATACTGCAAAAGACAAATTCAGTTAGTCTTTCTAAATATCAAAATTTAATGATAACATGCACACTAGTGATGAATATTAGGAAATTCAAAGGAGAGAGGGTATTCATACATCTGCAACAGGTCAGTCAGGCGCACACCAAGGAGAGGCAGGAGCGTCAGGGCAAGTGCAGGGCGACGGACCGGCGCCGGAGGCAGGAAGTGACAGCTTGAGGGCAGGAAATCGCGGATCTAGAGGCAGGGATGTCAATGGAGGTAAGACCGCCGCAGATCCGGAGGCAGGCGGGGGAGGGCGGCTGGAAGGGGCGATGGCGTGCGGGGCCGGCTTCAGCGGGTGAGGGCCGAACGGCGCTGCTCCGAAGGGAGGCGGCGTTGGCATCGGCGGCGGACCTCCTACACGCCCTCGTCCCCCACGAGCCCCATTTCCCCCACTGCTGTCGGTGATGCGCCGGCGCCGGCGAGGAGGCCCGGTTGTGGCGCAATAGAGGAGGAGGAGGCCGAAGGGGGACACGCCGAGCGGGTAGCGCGAGACGGAGCCATCGGAGGGGGCTCTTCCGCCGGCGCCAACGCAAAACAGCCCTACTCCTTCTAGATCTGCGCGCAGAAGGTGGCAGAGTGGACTGAGGGTGGCCGATGGGAGAGGGGCCGGTGTTGAGTTAGGGGGGGGGGGGGGGGGGGGGGGTTGTGCCGTCTTTAGCCGTTGGGCCGGCTGCTCGAAATCAACCAGCCGAACAGCTTGCGCGGGCCTTCCGAACAGCTGCTGCTGCTTTCAGCCGAGAGCAGCCGCCAGCAGGCCAGCCGAACACGGTGATAGTTGGCGCAGGTCCATACATGGCAACGGTGACGGGGAGGCCAACGTGATCCGACTAGCCTTTCTCGTGGTGCCACTCACCCTATGTCTCTTTCTTTGCTCGTGATTTCTGAAAGATTTATCATGCTGGCTCATCTAGGATCAGGAATGCCAATCTACTGCATTGAGCCATCAGTTCATCACATGCTCGCAGCCATGTCCTGGTGTTGACGCGAATTACGGCCAACATACAAACGCACTCGAACGTGCAGCGAGCAGATGTGCGCGTTGCAGTGCCGCCGCACAGACCGGTCTCAAGGAGCGGTCAGACCGGTCGCCACCGGCAGAATAGGTGTGGAAACCTTTGAACGCTAGCCCGGGAAGACCCGTCGGGGTAGGCACACGCAGGGTTGTTCTAGAGTCGGCAGGCCACCTAGAACACCCTCAATCGACGTAGAGACGAAGGAGGAACATCAAGTAGTAGATTGGAAAAGCTAGGGCAAGAGAAAATAAAAAGATAAAAGTTGTATTGATTGATAGATTGGATATCCTCAATCGGTCGTGACCCTTTATATTTATAGGGTGGGGTGGACTTATCCCGCAAGGAATCCTATTACAGATTTAGATCTATAAAGAGTCCTAGTTGTACTCGGATTCCAGGTAGACCGGTCGGCGCTTTGCCGGACCTGAAATAGGTTCGACCGGTCAGACCGCTTATGGGCACCGGTCAGACCGGTCTGCCAATTTTGGTCGTCAACATATGCCCCCCTAATTTTTGCTAATGCTTGCATGCCAAAAAACAAGCCTCTGGACCAAAATTGCCTCAGGACGATGATAAACACACATCGACCATTTTTTGTTCTAAGGACGATAAATTCTATCGGCCGTATCTTGCTTCTTTTTCAAGCTGATGACGAAACAACTTGCTTAGGCCTCCATACCTGCTTTATGGTCACCGACCTTGCAGGTACAACCTCCGCTTGCTGTTCCATAGACTCCTTCTTGCGCATCCATTGCAGCCTCCTCTTTTTGGTGTGAGATAAGGCTGAGGGACTCCACCTCGGCTGTAAATACTGATTGTCTTGCTTCACATCTATCTCACCCTCTTTGCTGTAATCAAGTTTGTTTTTGACCAAATTATTGCTAGCAACAATCGGTCTTTGAGAGGCACCTTAACTTGAATATATAGAAGAATATTGAATAAAGTATGGACGCATATTCATTCTACTATAATCCAAAGGTGTGTAATAATAAGGATACGACCATAACCATGGAGCAACCGGCCCACCAAATGAATATGATGCAAAAGTATTATTACTTTATTGCACATGAGAAGCCGATTACTCACAATGCCCTGATGATGGATTTGTACCTTTAGCTTGATCTGGTCGCTTCTTCTGTTTCTGAGTAGCTCCTTTTTTCTCATACTTGGCCAAGAGTTGCTTAAACTCGGCCTTTTCTTTTTGGCGTTTCTGGAATTTTTTCCAGAGCTCTCAGAATGACCGGTCAGACCGGTCTGCGCAGACCCGTCCTTTTTTCGCTGCTCGTGCCCCCCGAGCACTGAACCTCCAGATGGACCGATTAGATCGGTCACCAGACCGGTCTGTACAGACCTGGCGCCCTTCTTCTGATCTTGCCCCCCCTGAGTGTTGAACTTTTTGATGAAGCTTCGAGGGATTTCTTCTTATGTTCAGATCTTGGTTCGCCAATGACCACATTCTTCCCCTTTGTTGATTCGGCTTGATTTGGCCGAATTAAAATCTTAGGATTCTGTATTTCAACAGCATGCACAGGGAAAGGATTGTTATCCATTTGCATTTGTGGAACAACCAATCGTCCTTCATTAACGGCCGATTGAATTTGCCTTCTAAACACATTGCAATCATTGGTTGCATGAGAAAATGAATTATGCCACTTGCAATAAGCACGCCGCTTTAATTCCTCAAGCGGCGGAATAGTATGAGACAACTTGATGTATCCTAATTTATTTAACTCATCAAATATGTGTGTCAGATCCGGGGCAGCGGGACTGCTTATAGGCCTAGAATGTTCTAGAGTAAGGGATAGATCATAGTTGTACCTTACCTCTTTTGTTACTACCCGAATATGCGTAGAACTAGTTGTAGTACAAAGAAAACTACCCGATTGTGTTGCAGTAGGACTCCAACTGTACTCGGCTAGAACTTTTCATGTAACCCTGTCCCCCCGGATATATAAGGGCGGGCAGGGACCCCCTCCAAACAATTATCAACACCTAAGACAATACAAACAACCACACAGGACGTAGTGTATTACGCAACTCGCGGCCCGAACCTGTCTAAATCTTGGTGTTCCTTGCACCATCGAGTTCCAGAGCAGTCGATCCCTACCTACAAACCTTAATGCTAAGGGTATCCCTGAGCAGGCTTGGCGGTAAACACCGACAGCTGGCGCGCCAGGTAGGGGATTCGGCGAGTTCATCGGCGAATTCGATAGCCGGATCAAGCGACGCCAACAACGTGCCCGAGGGCACAACTCTTGTTTTCGGGTCCTGGGCATGCACGACTGATGGATCGGGCGGCTTCTCCAGCCACCTTGTCACGCCCAACTCGCCTAAACCGAAAACCACCTCCTAACTCGCCGACATCCGCGAGTCTGCGAATCTCGACGAAAAAAGAGTTCTACTCGAGCTCAATTCGGATAACCTAGAAAACATGTCGACTCCAACTCAAGCCCTCGAGTTAGCCGAGTCCGATACAAACTCTGATCCCGAAAAAACTCACTTTTCTGAAATCCTCGGAAAATACGTGACTGATTTAAAAACAATCAAGTGTCCTAAGATCAACAACTCAAAACTACTCGTTGGAGTAGATCGAGTTTCACGATCAATAAAGGGCTGCATCAAACTTGCAGAGACTGCCATTGGTTCATCTACGTCACAGCAGAACCCAGAAGTGTTGAACCCACCACAGAAAAGGTCGGGTGATATTCTCTCAGGGATCGATCGAGTAGATTCCAAGCTCAACGACTGCATTAAGATGGCTGAAGGCACTCTACAAAACTTGAAGCAGAAATCGGGAGGAGGAATCTGCGGGGGATCTGTTGGGACAAACCCCCGGCTTGTTCGGTTGGGACAGTCTATCTCCAGGATACCTCAGAGCCCTTCACCGAAACCTGATCACATTCAGACTCCTGAACCAGCCGAGTCCCTGTTCGATCATGACTTTGATCAATTCATGAACAGTCTCGACAACTTTGAACCATTCGATGATCTCGACGACTGGTCCGACAACATCAACTTGTTCATGGATGCTATGGCCAATCCACCCGAACACGCTGATTCTCTTTGGGAACTGGCCAAACTCAAAAAGGGAAAAGCCAAAGCTCTAGAACAATCCAGCGAGTAGATTTTCGACAAACCATGGATCAAGGAGCCCGAAGGGCTGACTCCCACTCAATCTTGGCTACACTGGATGAACGAGAACGCCCTCCGTGTAGAGATGGGCATCCCGCTTCTCGCTCACCCAAAGCACACGTACTCCAAAATCAGTGGGCTAACCGACTCTGAATCCGAGTACTCTTTCAACTCGGAGGACGAACTGAATGACCTAATCCAGTACAGCTAACAAATCGAGTCCAACTAGGCTAAGAACTCCAAGTCCGATCAGGACTCCATTCCAAACTTGGTCATATATGAAACGCATCAAGGACGGACAGTGCACCTAAGGAAGACACAAGATCCCAACACCTCTGGCTCGCAGCCAACGGATCTGCCCTTCCAGCAGAGCACCCCACTAGACCCGTCCTCAAGCAAACAATACCAAGAGATTCAAGATCTTTCTTGTGAAATCCTAATGGTTCGCATCTCCGAAGTCCAGGAACCTGAGGGTGATCCCACGGAGCGTCTCAACATCGACAACTACAACTCTGATAATTTCGACGAGTACCTTTCCGACAACATGGAAACTACTCCTCCCACAATCTCAGAAGCCCAAACTGCTATCAAGCAAGATCCGCCTGCACCTCCTCCAGCAGTGACAGTCACTGTGCAGTTGGAAGAACAGCATCCAGCAGAAGATCTTTACGAGCATCGTTGCCTGCTTCACCAGAAGAGGGCATTCAGGCGCCAGAGTCTCGCCAACAGCTAGCAAGAACAGCAGGGCGACAACTACGACTACTCCAATTGCGACCTCCGTAGTGTGATCAACGTTGGTTGTGATGCGCGCAACATCATTATCTCAAGAAGAAAGGAACATGAGGAAGTTGAGGCTTACAACCCTTCTTCCAACTATCGCATCCCACCAAAGGCTTCTGCATCTTTCAAGAAGTACAAGCTGGTAAGCACCTGTCCTCAGGGTAAACCGCGCACCCCGCATCATGGGGAAACATCTCTTGGCGGAGCCAGGACCAACAAGGCTCTACTACACAAGTGCTTCATCCACCCGAAGAGCTCTCACACGATCTTCGAGTGCGACTCACTCCGCAAGGCCCTTGGGGCACCATTCCTGAAGGAGACATTACCAAAAATCTAGTCGACCACCAAATCGACTAGTTCTACCGTCGAATAGTCTTATTCAGTCATGTAAACCATTGCTCACGACTAACGGGCAAGGGGTAGATCTTAAGAGTCAGAGTCTGTCATTTTACAATTACTATAATTTTGACAAATCCAAAAAGTTGATTTCCTCCGCAAATCGACTACTTGGCTCTCGCTCATATGGCAAGTACCCCATCCCAAACACTACCCGGGTAGCTGCATCGGAGCAGCAATCGAGTAGTTTTTACGGTTTACTTCAAGGGATACTTTTGACATTTACGTCTTGGATAACCCGACGGGGTTCATACCTAACAGTTCTGTCTTAAGGATTACTCCAGTCCTTGGTTAAAGGACACCCTACTCGCTGGCTCGAGTTGGTTTTGGATACTCTTCCGACATTTTCATCTTGGGCAACTTGATGGGGTTCGCACCTAACAGACTTGTCTTAAGAGTTACTCCAGTCCTCGGTTGAGGACACCTTACTCGCCTCGCTCGAGTAAGTTTTGGATATCCTTCCGACATTTATGTCTTGGATAACCCGACGGGGTTCATACCTAACAGTTCTGTCTTAAGGATTACTCCGGTCCTTGGTTAAAGGACACCCTACTCACTGGCATGAGTAGATTTTGGATACTCTTTCGGCATTTTCGTCTTGGGCAACTCGACGGGGTTCGTACCTAACAGACTTGTCTTAAGAGTTACTCCAGTCCTCGGTTGAGGACACCTTATTCGCCTCACTCGAGTAAGTTTTGGATATCCTTCCGACATTTACGTCTTGGATAACCCGACGAGGTTCATACCTAACAGACTTGCTTGAAGAATTACTCCAGTCCTTGGGTAGGACACCTTACTCGCCTTGCTCGAGTAAGTTTGGGATATTTCTAGAATATTTACGTCTTGGTTAACTCGACGGAGTTCAATCCTAACAGTTCTATTCTAGAAATCAATCTAGTCCTGGTATAGGACATACTACTCGATAGACCGAGTAGTCTGGGATACCTTCATAAATAGTTGTACGCTACCTGGGTGACCAAGCATGGTCTACCCTAACTGGTCAAATACAAAAATCCCTCAAGGAGCATAAAAAGTTCTTGATAGTCTAAAATAGGTTGACACAAATCTCCTGTTTTCTCAGCATACTAAGGAAATCTTCACTACATAATCTTTTTGCCTCGAGTATTTGTCGGATGCTACTCGCCTGCTCGAGATACAAAAGGAGTTCTGTTTTCCCTTAGAATTCCGAGTAGATGTCGATAGCCTCCTGTTCACCTATCTATCAAGGAACATCTTTCGCTCCAAATACTCGATAAGAGTTCCCCCCCCGATCGGACAACAAAAGTCCATACGAGCTTCGCTCTAACAAAGCATTTCCTTTAAAAAGGAAACCTGCTTTAAGCTACGGCTTCTCAACATTCTTATAGTGCTTTTCCCACTTGGTTAATCCTGTGGGATTCAATCCTAACCGATCAGCACTAAAATTCTGATTCAGAATCACACAACTCGACCCCATTCGAGAATACTTTGCCTCCTGAAGCACCTACGGATACAATTCTTCGTATCTACTATTATAACTGAGTAGGCGCGATGCTGCCAACACTCAGGACCCTCGAGTACAACTACTCGACACATTAAAGGATTTCACAAATTCTAATACAGAACAAGTACTTAAATGTTACACAAATATTCAACATTTGTCCAAAGTACTTGTGGCCACACGCCAATCAGCTTACAATCCAAAGTTCAAGGGGACTCAGGCTTGTTCAGGGACTCCACTATCTGGTTAGCCACCACGGAAGTTTCTTCCAAATACTGACGGAATTGTTCTTCCATACAATCAGCTTTGGTTCCCTTCCCAAGTGCGTTCAGACGAGTGGTTGGCTAGTAAGATTTCACCAACCCGAGTACATGACCCACGTACTGACGGGTGGTTGTGGAGACATACCTTTCAAAGGCTTTGGATACTTTACGAAGTTTCCCCGCCAAAGAGAGCGGTTCATCCTCATTCCCCTCCGGAATCTCCACAACATCGGCTACTTCTTGGGCAGCATCCCTGACTTCCCGCAGCGCGACAAGCTCTTGTTGCATAGAGTCCCGGGACTCTGATAGCTCTTTCAGCTGCTTCATGGCTCCCACCATCTCCTGGTCAGAATCCGCCTTGATTTTCTTGAGCTTTTCAATTTTATCTGCGTTTCAGTACATAAGAATCTTTAGATCTAGTACCAGGCTTTCCTCAATCTTTAATGATTTTGAGCAAGCTGTGTACTCGATACAAAGAAAATCTTATAAACACCAAGCAGAACAACTAGTCGAACGCATAGCATATGCTAAAGACTAATCTTTCTTGGATTGGGAGAGCTGCATAAGTTTCCCCTGGAGAGCAGCCTTCTCGGACGAGAGTGTTTCACCTGCTCCTTCAGAGCATTCAGCTCTGTATCGTCCTGGGCTTGGCCACCCTCCTACCCTAGTGCTTCCTACAAAAAATAAAAGCATCAGTACACTACTCGATCTATACTCAAGTACTCGAAGTATTTGACTACTTACCCTCATCTGATTGAATGCATGTTTCAACTTCTCTTGCGGCAAGACACTTCCCGATGAAGTACTCGCTCGCACCTTAGAGATGGCCTTCTCTGGCACATCTTGAATCTTCCCCACAATATTCCCTAGATTTTGGGAATCTAACGGAAAAAATACCCTACTTAATTAAGTTAAGAGCAAGGAAAAGTACTTCCTCAGTACAAGGTGATACAAGTTTACCTGCAGGAGCCTCCTCAGACAGTTTCTTGTCGCCTCCCTCAGGAAGTTTCTCGCCATCGTCCTCCTCCGGAAGCTTGTGGCTTCCACCATCCTCCGGGAGCTTTTCATCGCTCCTCTCAGTATCCGGCAATGGAGAATCCCGAAGCATGGAATCCACCATGGCTTCAGTCTCACGAGCACTCATCTCAGGAGTACTCAGGGGCTTCTCCAGTGCCGATTTGGGGACTGAGTCGTCCTCAGTCTCCCCACTCGCTCCCAGGAGCGTGTCACTGAAAAAGACGAGTTAATTGCTCGATATAAAGGCAAATCCTACTATTACAAGTTTAAAAAAACTTACATGGGAGCTCTTTTCAGAGCAAGCGCCTTGACGCCAAATTTTCGGGCAGGCCTCATAATCACGTCCTGATTACCCGCATCACCGGCTTTATCTACATTGGAACTACTCTCCGAAAGAGTAGTCCCAGTCCCTTTTGACGAGTCCACTGTGGTGGAAGGGACGGTTCGTCCCACCACAGCATCATCCCCAGATGATGAGGTCCGCGGCACTTTAGTCGCCGGACTTAAAAATAAAGATTCAAATCAAAACTAGCAAATCGAAGATGAAAGTCCTCAATTGCAACCAATTAGCCACTTACCTATCGCTAATAGTCTGGGAGGAGCTGCGACACTTCCTCGCCACTGACCGAGCACCCTTGGAATGCCTGGTCTGGGTATCCGTACTTGGAGTAGGGCTTAGCTCCCTGTCACTCCTCTCCTTAGCCGTCTCCTCGTCTTCACAACCAAGGATAGACATCAGCACCGTTTATATGCAAATTCATATAAGCATACTAGAACTTGGTTGATAGATTGAAAAGCGCATGAAAGAATAAAAGGGCGAACAAATGCCTGGCAGTGAAGGACTACTCTTAAAGCGCTCCACATCCTCCTACAGAAAGCAAATTCTATCAGAATCACACTAAGTTAAAGTACTCGATTACTATACATCGACTACTCTTATCTGGTACCTGCTTCGGAGGATTCGTAGCTGAAAATGTATCAGGAACAAAGGGAACTTTCTTTACATCCCTTAGCAGTCGTTGGACACGACTAAGTATTTCCTCATCTGAGATCTCTTCTTCCGAGTACCTTGATGAGTCAGCCATTTCTTGATACTGGAAACCAAGTATTTCCCGAGCTTGTAACGGCTGGATCCATCTTCTCATCTAGTCGAACATGATTGCTTCTCCAGTCAAGTTATTTTGCCTAAGAATGGCAATTCGCTCGAGTAGCTCAGGAACCTGACTCTCGTTGATTGGTTTCATATTCCACTCAGGCCATTGGATAGGTGGGCCTGGAGTAATCATCGGGAAGCTTTCCCATTGGTTCTCGACATAGAATCATTTGGATTTCCATTCGATTACTTAGCTACTAAGACTATAGGGGATATAAATCCTATCTTTCCTCTGTCTAAGCTGGAGACCCGCACCGCCAACTACATATGAAACATAGGACTCCGGCTGCGGTTTCAAATGGAAAAGGAACCGAAAGAGTTCGAAATGGGACTCGATGCCCAGAAAAGCTTAGCACAAATGCACGAAGATGGAAATGTGAACAAAGGAATTCGGGGTCAAGTGATGAAGCTGGATTCTGTAGTAGCGTAGGAGCCCAGAGAAGAAAATCGAACAAGGAAACCCCAATCCTCATTCCAGATAAGGTGCAAAAGCAACAATTTCCCCCGTATTTTCATATGGATGATCTTTGCCCAAGGCAAGACGCCATTGGACAACAGATCTGGGAACCAAAAGACCAGCCGAAACTAAAGTTTCTAGGTTAGATTCGGAGCACTTACTTGTGTTCCATCCTTCTTCATGTACCGGCTCTGCAGCCGCACCCTTCCCCTTGCTTGACTTCATGGGTGCCATTCGAAAATCCACAGAGCGCTTCACGCGCACACAATGACAGAAACCCTAAGGAGAAGTTGAGAAGAAAGGAGAAGCAAGAAATGTAGATTTGGGGGCTGGAAGGCAAGAACAGATCTAACAGCGAAAGTGAATGTCGGCCGGTGGGGTAAAACCTAGTTACCGTTTCATTTTATAATGGCAGTGGCAGCATGGTAAAAACATCCAACAGGCTAACAATATGTTGCAAATCGCGGAAAAACGGGATTTTCTGAGACATTTCTTTTTCTAAGATTACATTCTGGAAAAAGAAAACACTCACATCCCTAGTCAACTACTCGATATTACAACTCGAGTACTTCTTCCTAACTAACTTTACAATGACTCGGGTCTGCACGCACACTTCTTGGCTTCCTGAGAAGCCTGCTGCAGCAAGATCGGCCCGAGGCCGTGACAAAGTACAAACTTGTTATTCCCATCATGGGAATAATGGTACTCATATTCTGGGAGAAAAGTTTCAAGAGTATGGAGACAGATTACAGTAATCACCTCGCAAGTCCTCTTGTAGCATCTTGTGGAGAAATTTCTCCTTCTCCCTGAATATGTTGTGACAAGATTAAGTCTCCTTACCAGAGATGTCAGTTCTTGGGCACCCAAAGACAGGCAACCCCAAGGATGTGACACAACAAGACTCAACCAGTCCACAAAGAACCTGCCTCATTGGAATATGCAAGGACATGATGTCCAGAAGGGATCCAATGAGAGCATGGGAGTGGCAGGATGAGGTAGCAGGGACTTTTCTTGTCACTCGCAAGTTCTCTTTTAGCATCTTTTGCTGGAAAGGACTACACAAACTTCAGGAGGGCGAGAGCAAGAACACCAAAGATAAGCCATGGCTTCTACATGTTGGTGCTTCTGGCAAAGGCCTCTCTCCCACCTTTTATAGCCACAAGAGACCTTACGGGAGGACAACCCGTGATGCTACAGTTACAGCATTCATGGACACATTCAAGGACACAATAATGTAGATTCTCCATACAGTAACGTCCCACGTGAGCACACTATAAAGAGCCGTACATCCCGGGTTTTATTTCTGAAGTTATTTCGGGTGAAATCAGTGTGGCGTATCCATTAGTATCATTTTTCTGGGATTTTTTTACTCAAAAAAGAGATCTTTTTGGATACCGGATCTGATGAATCCTGCAAATATTCCGAAGAATAAAATCTGATGCCACATCTTAAATTCTTAATTCCAAATATTAGCTTGGGGGCTACCCGTAGCATAAGGGATTTTGATTTAAGGCTCGGGGGCTGCGGGATATGTGCATCAGAGATTTATTTTTCAAATTTTTGGAAAATAAAGAAGGAAAAAGACTGAAGTGACCCTCAGCCTGATTCTGCGATTCAACCTAAGGCTCGGGGGCTACTCCATATGGAGCGCGAGTACCTCGCGCACCATATATGAATTTCGGGGCTTGAGCACCTCACAGCCTCGAAGCAACCAGAAGTACTTGGAGGACTACTCGACGTACCCGAAGGAAGGACCAGAAGCAACCAGAAAGATGAGCTGACTACTTGAAGTACTCGAAGACGCCCAGCCAAGTACTCGACGCCTGCAGGACTCGGCTACGAAGAGCTCAGGGGCTTGTCAGACCCGGGGCAGCGGGACTGCTTATAGGCATAGAATGTTCTAGAGTAAGGGATATATCATGGATATACCTTACCTCTTTTGTAACTATCCGAATAGGCGTAGAACTAGCTGTAGTACAAAGGAAACTACCCAATTATATTGCAGTAGGACTCCAACTGTACTCGGCTAGGACTTTCCATGTAACCCTGTCCCCCGGATATATAAGAGCGGGCAGGGACCCCTCCAAACAATCATCAACACCTAAGACAATACAAACAACCACACAGAACGTAGGGTATTATGCAACTCGCGGCCCGAACCTATCTAAATCTTTATGTTCCTTGCACCATCGAGTTCCAGAGCAGTCGATCCCTACCTACAAACCTTACTGCTAAGGGTATCCCTGAGCAGATTTGGCGGTAAACACCGACAATGCGATCACATTTGGATACATCAAAAGTAAACTTAATATTATCTTGCCGATTTTTCTGAATCGGCTTGAGAGAACCGCAAGTGCAAGATTTATTATTAGTAGGCCAAGCAAATTCAGCAACATAAACATTATTTTCTTTATCGTCCGAACAATTTGATTCACAACCAAGAACATAAACATGACGATTAGACTTTCCATTGAATTTTTACAAAGTTTCTTTAGCTCGGCTTTCATTAGCCAGAGCCTTTTGCAGAACTTGACTAACATCTAGAAATTATTGTCCATCTAGCTTTTCTTTATGAAAATCGAGTAAACCAGCAGAAGCTAGATCAACCAAGTCTCTATAAAAAATTGTCAAACTATAGCATCGGTTTCTAATGTCTCTAAATCTTCTAATATATTAAGCAACACCTTCATGTATCTTTTGCTTAACCAATGTAAGATGTGACAATTTTAATTTAGTTTCACCATTAAAGAAATAATCATGGAAATTCTGCTCTAAATCGGCCCATGTGTGAACTGAATTGGGTGGCAATGAAATAAACCAAGTAAATGCAGCACCCGATAGAGATAAAGGAAATAACCTCAATTTATAAATATCACTAGTGCTAGCTTCACCATATTGTATAATAAATTAGCCGATATGCTCTAATATAGTTCTACTATCATCACCAGTGAATTTAACAAATTCAGGAATTTTAAAACCCTGTGGATATGCAACATGTTCATATTCTTCAGGGTATAGTCTTTTATAGGATCGGCATCTCCCTTTTGGATCTATACCAAAAGTTTGTCTAAAGATTTTAATTACTTCATCTTTAATGCTGGCAGATCCAAAATCATCGGCCATAGGCCGATTTTGTATACCATGATGTTGAGCAAAGTTCGGCGGTGTAGAATACTGCAACGAACTTGTTGCCCCATGTGGTACATTTACATGAGGTGCTGAATTATAATTAATTCAGTTACGCTGGTTAGCCAAATTAATTACTAAAGCATTAGTTGGAGTTTTGCAATTAGCCGAATTATTCATTGCCTTATCGGTATTAGATGTAGATCCATTATTATCACTACCGATAGGCTTCATACCAAGATGTGATTCTATTCGGCTAAAGCGATCATCAAATATATTATGAATATTTTGACCAATAAATTCTAACTTATTATTAACATGAGAAGAAATATCATCATCTATAGATTAGCTATTTCTGAAGTAAGAGCAGATTGTTCGTTCTCATCTAATTGTACCTCAAACTGGGAAGCATCGAAGGTGGCATCCGGTGTGACCTTCCCTTGACAGTCGATGGAGAAGTGCGAGATGTACTGCTTCATGACTTCTTCCTCTAGCTTCTGGATCTCCTTCTCCTTCTCTCTGATCTTCTTTTGGATGTCATCAAGAGCCTTCTGATGTTCGGCCGAAAGTTGCTGAACAGTCGGCCTTCTGATGTTGGCGGCATCAACATCATTAGGTTTAGGAATTTTATCGGCCATGGCAGCCGATTGATTCTATCCCTAGTGGAGTCGCCAAAAAATATGTTGACACGAATTACGGCCAACACATGAACACACTCGAATGTGCAGCGAGCAGAGGTGCACGTTGCAGCGCCGCCGCACAGAATGGTCAGACTGGTCGCCGCCGGCAGGATCGGTGACGAAACCTTCGAACGCTAGCTCGGGAAGACCCGTCGGGGTAGGCGCACGCAGGGTTGTTCTAGGGTCGGCAGGCCACCTAGAATGTCCGCAATCGACATAGAGACAAAGGAGGAACATCAAGTAGTAGATTGGAAAAGCTAGGGCAAGAGAAAATAAAAAGATAAAAGTTGTATTGATTGATCGATTGGATATCCTTAATCAGCCGTGGCCCTTTATATTTATAGGGTGGGGTGGACTTATCCCACAAGGAATCCTATTACAGATTTAAATCTATAAAGAGTCCTAGTTGTACTCGGATTCTAGGTAGACCGGTCAGACTTGTTGGGGGAGCCACCTTCGCTGAGGTGCGAAGACGTCGATTAAAGGCGAAGCTTCCTCGATCAAGAGCGAAGACCTAGGGACGAAGACCCTGGTGCGAAGGCCTTTGATTTTCGTGCGACGCCTCCCGACCTGCGCTATCACGAAAGTACTTAGTGAAGACACCGAAGACGAAGGGGGCAAAGGCGGGCGGAAATCGAGCGAGTGCGGCGGAGGGCTCACTCGGCAAAGGCCTATTTCCGAAGCCCTAGTCGAAGATGTCGGGCGGCGAAGGATTCGGAGCAAGACCATGTCCCACGTGTCGGGCCAGCTGTAATTCAGTAAGTCTGTATATCTGATGTTACCAAATAACCCATGGAATATTCTGTATTTGGGGCAGTTAGGGGGCAATATCCTCTCCGTAGAATTCGAAGAGGTCCCGTGGCCTCCACGTTTCAACCAACTATCCTCCTGCAGTTTGATGGGGACTCCGATCCAAGAGATTTCCTACTCAAGTACGAAGCTGCCATCGAAGCGTCCGGAGGCAGCGCGGCTTGCAAAGTAAAAGCGTTCGTCCTCTTGCTGAAGGGTCTTGCTCAGCATTGGTACTCCAATCTCCCGGCTGGTCACATCCACACTTAGGACCAGCTCAGGAGAGAGCTCACCGCTGCCTTCAGAGCGCCGAAGCCTGAAGAGGTAAACTCATGTGCTTTTCACAACTTAAGTCAAGGGGGATCTTCGCTGCAAGAATATTTGCACAGTCTCGTTAGGCTTCGCACAAGAGCTCCAAATGTAGACGAAAATACCATCATCGATGCCGCAATCGCCAGTTTGAGTCTCGGACCGTGCGGAGAGTACCTCGAACGCCGCAGGCCGAAGACCCTGAGCAGGCTCTTCGAGATTATGCAAGAATACTGTGTCTCTGACAAAGGAAAGCATCGGAGAATCGAAGAGATGAATGAGAAGAGGGGGCACAATCGCGACCGACCAAACCAGACCGAGCAAGCGAAGACACCAAAGGCCGTGAACACGGTCTCCGGTGACGAAGCCCGCGACTCCCGGCCTCAGAACAACAGAGGAGGGGGGAGTGACTGAAGCAACTCCAATAAGGGTCGAAGGGAAAACCCCGGCCGAAAACGAAAAGTCCCCTACTACTGCATTCACGGCAGAGTCAAAGGCCATTGGACAAATAAATGCCCCCCCAATCAAGGAGAAGAAAGAAGAGTTGGAAAAAGCCACAAAATTCGAGCAGCCGACGAAGCCCATCAACTGTACACCTTGGTCTCACTTCCCAATCACCTTCTCCGAAGCCGATCTGAGGCTTCAGCATTACCCGCACAATGATCCCCTCATCATTCGAGCAAACATCGGAAGAAACTCCGTACACTTCGCGGGAAACGACATGGGTCGGATCCTCGTGGACAACGGCAGCTCCGCAGATGTCCTCACCTGGTAGTGCTTTGTCAAAATGGGGTTCACAGAGAAGAACCTGCACAAGTCTCAGTACCCACTTATTGGTTTTGGGGGCAAAATAATCGAAGCCCTAGAAAAAATAGAGCTAAACGTGACCTTCAGCGAAGGCAACACCCAGAGAACAGAGGTCATAACCTTCAATGTGGTGGACATCGCCTACCCATACAACGCCATCTTCGGCCACAATAGCATCATCAAGTTTGCGGCAGTCATCAACCAAGCCTACTTATGCATGAAAATTCCAACAGCCGGAGGAGTCATCACGATCCTCGGCAACCAAGAGGAAGCCAGAAGGTGCGAAGACAATGCAGCGTGCACTATGAAAAAAGTGCATGACATCGAAACCAGTAATAATGACATCGAAGAGGAGGACGCCACTCAGTTCCGGACGGACCGAAAAAGAAGGGGTTACGTAACAAACCAAAAAAGTCTTGCTCTGCGAAGATGTACCAGACCGCACAGTGACAATTGGCAAAGGCCTTGAAGAAGCCGAAGAGTCCAGATTGATACAATTTCTGAGAAACAATCAAGACGTCTTTGCATGGTCCTCTTCGGACCTGCGAGGAGTCAGTCGGGAAATCATGGAGCACGAACTGAAAGTCGATCCGAAGGTCAAGCCACGCAAGCAGCATCTTCGCACTATGTCTGAAGACCGCAAGAAAGCCGCTCAAAGCGAGGTTCAGAAGTTACTTGATGCGGGGGGAATCCGAGAGGTGCAGTACCCAGAATGGCTGGCTAACATAGTCATGGTCCCAAAAAAGAATGGCAATTGGAGAATGTGCATCGACTTCACCACTCTGAACAAGTTTTGCCCGAAGGATGAGTTTCCTTTGCCCCGCATAGACACCTTGTTAGATGCGACTGCTGGGTCGGAAATGCTAAGCATGCTAGATTGCTTTTCCGGCTATCATGAGATATTCATGAAGAAATCAGATGAGGAGAAGACCAGTTTTACCACTCCCTTCGGCACTTACTGCTACGTAAGAATGCCTGAGGGGCTTCGCAACGCTGGGTGCACGTTCAACAGAACCATTGCAACAGTACTTGACACTCAGCTGGACAGGAACATCTCCGCGTACGTCGACGATGTCGTCGTGCGAAGCAAGAAACGCGAAGACCATATAACAGACCTTCGAGAAACCTTTGCCAACCTTCGCAAGCATGGTCTAAAATTGAATCCAGAGAAGTGTGTTTTCAGTGTCAGAAGGGGAAAGCTTCTGGGATGCATGATCACTGAGAGAGGCATAGAGGCAAATCCGGTAAAGATCGAAGCCATAAGAAGAATGCGACCACCTTCGACTTAGAAGGATGTGCAGAAGTTAACAGGCCGCCTAGCTTCGCTCAACAGATTCATCTCGCGGTCTGCGGGGAAATCTCTTTCCTTTTTCAAGGTGTTGAAGGGCTCGGAAAATTTTCACTGGGGTCCCGAACAAGACAAAGCCTTCAAAGATCTGAAAAAGTACTTGGAAAACTTGGCGGTAAAGACAAGCCCAACACCCGGAGCAGAGCTCTTGTTGTACATCGCAACTTCAAGCTCCGCAGTGAGTGCAACTTTAGTCAAAGAAAGAATGATCGAAGGCACCCTAAAGCAGTTACCAATCTACTTCATATCCGAAGCATTAAACGGATCGAAGCTCCTTTACTCAGAAATGGAGAAGATGGCTTATGCAGTGGTAATGGCAGCCAGGAAGCTTCGCCACTATTTCCAAAGTTTCAATATTAAGCTTCCAACAACTTTTCCCCTTCGGGATATGTTTGAAAACATAGTGGCTTCAGGCAGAATTGGGAAATGGGCAATACTGTTGGCATCATACACCATTGATTTTATCCCACGAAGCGCAATCAAATCTCAAGTCTTGGCAGATTTTGTTGCCGACTGGACACCAGCAACACCTTCGCACAACCCCCCGGTCATCGAAGCCATTTGGCTGTTGGAATGTGACGGAGCCTACTGCAAGAATGGGTCAGGCGCTTCGGCAATCCTCACGGAACCTTCGGGGACTCAGTTGAAGTATGCTGCAAGACTGGACTTTCCGGGGTGCACAAACAATGTTGCAAAATACGAAGGTTTGCTTCTTGGCCTTCGCAAGGCAAGGGCACTTGGTGCGAGGAGACTGTCGATCAAGTCTGACTCTGAACTAATTACAAACCACATTGGCAAAACATACAGAGCGCTCAACCCAGAGTTAGCGAAGTACCTGGCAGCTGTTCGTAGCATGGAAAAATATTTCTTGGGTTTCAGCGTGTGAAGCTTCCCCAGAACACAGAACAAGCAGGCAGATGTCCTAGCGAAGGCAGCAGCAGAGAATGACCCGTTGCCTCCGGATGTATTCTTCGAAATAGTCAAGAGTGGTTCGGTAAATTGTGCTGAAGACCCATCAAAGTTCGTCAATGTTATTTCGAGCGATGACTGGAGGTCAAAAATCATGGCTTACCTTTGGGGACATTTTGTTCCGGAAGATGAAAAGGAGGAAAAACAACTCGCCCTTCGGGCGCGGAGCTACTCAATAATCAATGACGCATTGTATCGTTGGGGTGTTTGCGCTCCGTTGTTGAAATGCATCTCACAAGCCGAAGGCAGGCAATTATTGCCAGAGATACACACCGGAATGTGCTCTTCGCACATCGGAACAAGGGCCCTGGTGGGAAAAGCTTTCCGCGAAGGATTTTATTGGCCTTCGGCCGTGGCTGACGCCCATGAAATCGTGCGCACCTGCCCAAACTGCCAGAAGCATGCCCACTACAGCAAATTCCCACCCGAAAAAGTCTGCCTCATACCCCCAGTCTGGCCCCTGACGTGATGGGGCATAGATATAGTGGGACCCTTGCCAATAGCTCCAGGCAATTTCAAGTACGCAGCAGTCGCTGTGGAGTACTTCTCAAAGTGGATCGAAGCCAAAGCTCTTCGCGACATCACAGCCGCCACATTGCAAAAAAATTTCGGGCAAAACATCGTATGCCGCTTCGGCGTACCCAAAGAAGTCACAGTGGATAACGGCAAATAATTTGACTGCACAACATTCAGAGAATTATGTCAGCACTTGGGCACCAAGCTGTGCTTCGCCTCAGTATACCACCCACAGTCGAACGGAGCAGTCGAAAGGGCAAACGGAATCATCTTCATAGGGATCAAAAAGAACATCATAGAGCAGCCGAAGGGCAAGTGGGTTGATGAGCTGCCAAAAGTAATCTAGTCTCACAACACAACGGAGTCGAGGGCCACAAAATTCACACCCTTCAAGCTCCTCTATGGCGAAGAGGCCATCACTCCAGAGGAACTTCGCCACGGGTCTTATAGGACAGAAGCATCCAACGAAGACATCAAGCCATCAATTGACACAATCGAAGCTATCAAGACCCAAGCAGCAATCAACCTCGGCAAATACCAGGAGGAAACCCGAAGATGGCGCAACAAAAAGGTGAGGCCTCGGGAAATCAAGGAGGGCGATCTCGTACTTCGACGCATCCCGAAGAGCAAACAACAAGGGAAAATGCACAGCAAATGGGAAGGACCATTCTTGGTCGTTTTGATGGCAAGACCCGAAGCCTGTAGGCTTCGCACCCTCGAAGGGGTTGAAGAGCCATACTCCTGGAACAAGGATATGCTCCAGCATTACTTTGTCTAGTCCCACGTCGCTTTCATTTTTGTAATAATCTGTAATACTACTCCAGCTTATTCGAACAATGTATTCAAGGGCCCGTACTCTTTTCCTCACAGGGGAAGCCTTCGCGCAATCACTTTGGTTGCCAAAGGTGTGAGGTTTTTAACGAGGCAGCAACCCAGTGTAACCCCTTGTGAAATATAAACAAGGTTCCTATAAAATTATAGTCTGCGAAGAGGCACCGAAGTGTCTTTCCCCCTCCATCGCAGCGAAGGGGGGAGTCATCGGTGCGATGTGCGTGGTTAACACTTCTATAAATGAGCCCAGGGCTCGCGGAGCTAAGTGGCCCGCAGCACCCTTGAGCCTCAGTTCTTACTTTTTCTCAATTGGAAAAGACCTTCCGCACAAGAGCGCCAAAGGCAACGAAAGTCCCTCCACGCCGAAGCGCCGAGGGCATGGAAAAGACCTTCCGCGCAAGAGCGCCGAAGGCAACAAAAGTCCCTCCGCACCGAAGTGCCGAGGGCATGGAAAAGATCTTCTGCGCAAGAGCGCCGAAGGCAACGAAAGTCCCTCCGCGTCAAAGCGCCGAGGGCATGGAAAAGACCTTCCGCGCAAGAGCACTGAAGGCAACGAAAGTCCCTCCGCACCAAAGAACCGAGGGCATGAAAAAGACCTTCCGCGCAAGAGCGCCGAAGGCAACGAAAGTCCCTCCGCGCCGAAGCGCCGAGGGCATGAAAGAGACCTTCCGCGCAAGAGCGCCGAAGGCAACGAAAGACCCACTGCGCCGAAGCGCCGAGGGCATGGAAAATACCTTCCGCGCAAGAGCGCCAAAGGCAACGAAAGTCCCTCCGCGCCAAGGGCATGAGAAAGACCTATCGAGCGAAAGCCGAAGGCCTAGGGTTTGCCTAAACATGCTAAAGGGCCGGGTGCCCCTTAAACACAAAAGCACCTCCGCTCGGAAGCACAGAGTGCACGAAAAGAAGCCAAAGACTATGGTCACAAAAGCAAGTAAAATTGCCAGAGGTCCCTTATAAAAACTCTTTGGAAAATAAGTCCCAAAGCACCTCCAATAAGATTTCGCTTCACTCCTCCAAGAACGCAAAAGGGGGGTGGCGCTTCGCAAGCAAACGAGTTGCGTCCTTGTAGTCGTTAGCTGCCTAAATAAACAAAAAAGAAGGTGGCGCTTCGCAAAATATTAAGAAAAGGGGAGACTTCGCGAAGCCGAAGACCCCACATAAACATTGGAAAGTCACACCCTCCAAGCACAATGAAGGGGGGGGGTGGCGCTTCACTCACAAATTTAACATTGTCCTCGAAGGGACTCACTTTCCAATCAAATAAAAATGTTACATGTACAGTCACATTTACAAGAAAGGGGGCTTCGCCATCCAAATTAGCTACATGGTCACACTCGACGTCTCTTCTTCGAAAATAGCGCGTTCAACATCTTCGATGACCATGTGAATGGCACAATCAAGTATCTCTTCAGCTGACCTTCACAAATATGCTTCGAATTCAATGCCTAAAAATGAGTGAAGCCCCGTGTAAGTCTTACTCGGACATAATGTCCCCTCCAAGACGATATGCAAAGCTCCCAACGTCGGAGATTTCTTCGACGGGTTCAGGTTTAGGTTCAAGAAGACCCCTCGCAGGAGTGTAGGGGCGATCCGTATCTAAAATATGCTTTGTCTCACGACGAAGAGTCCTATCGGCAAGAATCTTAGCTTGTTTTTTCAGGATCGCTCGAAAACGCAGCCCAAATTTTTTTTGACTCCGCATTATCCCTATCATATTTTTGTTCCAACCACTCCACAAAAGAACCCCAGGGGTGCTCGTAATACTTGGCCCAGGCTTGACCAACAACATGAAAAGAACCAAATCGCATCCACAAAGGCAGGGTACCTTCGGTAATCCACACAGGTTCCAGCACAGGATCCTGCGCAGACACCGAAGGCATTAGTTCCTTACAAAAATATTTGCTCCTAAAAAAATTACATCCACAAATCAATCTTTGGTGGCATTTACTTCGCCTCTAGGATGGTTGTCCTGCCCTCCTTCGCCTTCGGCAGTCACTGCAGCGCCACTTGTTGAAGCGCCGCGAAGATTCCCAGCATCGGTAGGACCAAGGAATGCACGAGCGAAGGCTTCTGTGTTGTCTTGTAACTAAAAGAAACCTGATTTAGTGCAATTTCAAAACAAAGCAAAACTTCGCGAAGAGGATGCAAACTAACCTGTCTCCGAAGTCGTTCTGCTTCGCCCCGGACAAGCTCCCTCCCATGTGTCTTGAAAAAGCTCAAAGTAAAGTTCTTCGCAATATTTTTGGGAAGGGCATGCAGAGCTTCAGGCCGAACTTCATCTGGTGAAGGCCACACAAAGGTTGGATCACGCATGGTGCGCAACTGGGCCTTCGTTACAGAGGCTTCAGCGCCACTGCCTTTGGGAAGCAGTTTGCAAACAGCAGCGCTAAGAGACCGCATGGCCACCACGGTACTCAAGTCGCCCATAGCGCGATTGCCGCAAGTAGCCATCGACACACAGGCACGAAGCCACCGGAATAGCTCAGAAATCAAGATAGAATTAGCTGTAGGGGAGAGATCAGGGGGCGAAAGGCTCATAGACTCGAGGAAAGCGGCAATATCACGCTGTAGGGGCTCCGCACCAGCACGAACGGCTTCGCGGTAGGCATTGACCGCCTGTGTCGCAGACCGCTCACGACACTCCGCGTCCTTTAGCTCTGTGGCCTTTGTCTCAAGTGACCTCCGAAGCTCAGCCGCCTCAGCTCTGGCATTCTCAACTTCAAGACGGGCTGCCTGCAGCTCCCTCTCCGAGTTGGCGCGAGTGGTAGCAAGTTCAGCTTCAAGTGAAGCCTTTTCCTCCTCCAGACCACGCGCTTTCTGCTCCAAACTGGCAATGCGGAGAGGCTGATCACGCGCTGCATCCAACAGACGACTAGCGCACCTCGCTGCAACATAAGACTTTAGAGCCAGATCCTCGGCACATTGCAGAGCATTTCTAGGACCAGTCAGCATTAGTCTTCTCTCCATGAGCAGGAAGCAAAACGAGCCGCCAGCCTCGGCAAGATAATCCCGCTCGTGCCGCCCACTCTCGAAGCGAATTTTCCCAACAACTTGACCACCAATCAACTTCGCGTGTCCCATCCCAAGGGCCTTCGCAATCTTAGAGGGAACAGACTGACTGATCAAATAAGAACTGCTGTCTGAGGAGTCCGAATCGCCCGAGTTGACCCCGGCCGCAATCTGCTTTCCCTTCACGACAACATCGGAATCCACAACATTAACAGGCTCCTCCTCTTCTTCCCCACCCGAAGATGACGATGCCGTCTTCTCAGCCCGTTTCTCAGCCTCCGCAGCCGAGCTAGAAGCAACGTGTGTCTTCGGGGCATCTCCTTCGTCGCTTTCCGTCTCCAGCTCGCTGAACTGGACTGAAAAGGCGGGCATCGCCCGTTCCGGAGCAACTTTAGCCGGGGCAGTAGGACTTTGCGACGACATCGTGCTACTGTCACTCGGTTCCCCCTTATCCTCTGACTCCCCTCTACTACGAAGGGGTGACGGTGGCCGCGCAGGTGCAAGGACATCATCGATAAGCGGGAACGTTTCTTAGCAGGCGTCCCCGCACATTCGGTCTTGCGTTTTTTCTTCTCCAAGGCACCAGTGTTGCCGATGCCCTTGGATGCCTTCTTGCGCTTGCCTCCGGCAGCACCCGAAGGCTCCACCTTTGCTTTCTTCTTTTCCTCAGCTCCGGCCAGCCAAGCATCGGCCACGCGCTGGGGGGCCTCGATCCCGAAAAAGGCAAACACTCGGTTGTTTCGAGTCCCCCCAAACGAGACTCAAGGAGAGTTCGTTCCTTCGCAGCTTCCGCCCCAATGGCTTCGTTAGCATGAGCCTCAATGGCGACAGGATCAACACCTGTGCAAAATATGCGAAGGTCAAGAAAAAAAACATGGCTTACCGTCTTTCGTGATCCCAAAAGACGTGGCGAAGTTGGGCATCGGAAGACCACCCACACGCTTCTCTTTTCCCGCCCACGAGGTTATAGACCAACCTCCGCGAACGGGAAAGCACTTGCAAGCAACATATTCCTCTACAATATCTCGAGTCGAAAACAACTTCGACACCTCGCGTAGATCGCGACATGAGCCTTCGCCTCCTCCGTACCTTCGTCAACCTCCACGGACGGAGGCTGCTCCGGAAGAAAACCAATCTCCTTCACCACCAGAGGATGAGTCCCGGACGATCCTTCGAGGGGAACCTTGTGGTAGAACCACATCGTCTGCCACGAGCCCCACCTGTTGCGGTAAGCTACAACAGGCTCAGCAGTTGGGTGTGGAAAGCGAAGGTGTACACACCAAATTGGGGATCTGCCTCCGTAGCCTTAGCGTCTTTGCTTGGCTTCACAAAAACTGTCTTTGGCTGATAGTGGCACCTGAAGAGGCGGGCAAAGCCAGTAGTGCAAGCCGTCAGCTTGTAGGTCTTCGATAGCCACATGTACAAGTTCAGCCGAACGAAACACGTCGGCATCATTTGGTGGGTGTACACGTCGAAGAGCTTGAATATCTCCACTAACACCGGATCCAGAGGTAAACAAAGACCCACAATAAAGAAGTCGCGAAAAACAACGACCTCGTCAGGCTGGGGCTTCGCCTCAACTTCACCTTCGGGGGGAGGACGCGCCATACCAACCTCAAGAACACCTCGCTTCTCCAGTTCTTCAATCATGCCTCGCGTCTTGTAGCTCTTACCAAGAACCTTCGTTGGAGGGAATCGAGCCCTGTCACGAGACGCCGTTTCCTCAGAGGCGTCCGTCGCGCCCGAAGAGGAAAATCAATGCAAAAGAATCAACCCGTGCTTCGCAATTGCCTCAGAGAGCAAGAGCAGAAGGAAGGCCAGTGGCTGGGGGGCTAAAGAGTGGGGGAGAGGTGAGCTCTCGCCCACCGCGGGGGTCATCTTATATAGCGCTGCCAGCACAAAATATCGACTTTGCCCACACACAAAACAGGAAGAAGTCGAAGAGCCACGGGGCAGTGGTGTCTTTTCTCATAAAACTTGTCCATATTCATTTTGGATAAATCTATTCAATCTTGTGAAAAAAAACCTTTCCCTGACTTCGACAAACAGTTTTCTCGTTGCCTTCTTTTATTGACTCCACAGGTTCAGGACGTCCTCGCATGCTCACACGCCCGAAGGGTGGCTCTTGAACCTGCGTTCCACTTAAGCCGGGTGTTCGAGTCTTCGAATGCCCCGAGGAGCAGCCGAAGCCTCGAGGGGCTACTGTTGGGGGAGCCACCTTCGCTGAGGTGCGAAGACGCCGATTCAAGGCGAAGCTTCCTCGGTCAAGAGCGAAGACCTAGGGACGAAGACCCTGGTGCGAATGCCTTTGATCGAGGGAGCTCGGACGAAGACGCCGCACGACGTCTTCGTCCGATGGCTCCCGACCTGCGCTATCGCGAAGGTACTTAGCGAAGACCCCGAAGACGAAGGGGGCGAAGGCGGGCGGAAACCGAGCGAGTGCGGCGGAGGGCTTACTCGGTGAAGGCCTGTTTCCGAAGCCCTGGTCGAAGATGTCGGGCGACGAAGGATTCGGAGCAAGACCAAGTCCCACGTGTCGGGCCAGCTGTAATCCACTAAGTCTGTATATCTGATGTTACCAAATAAACTATGGAATATTCTGTATTTGGGGCAGTTAGGGGGCAATATGGGAATTGTAGCGAGTGGGTAGGTGAGCCGTTGGGCTATAAATACCCCCTGTAACTGTACAGATGATTATGAAATACAGAGCAAAGCCTGCTGCTTTGATTTTTGTGCCTTTATTACGTCCTTTACCATTCCCGCGAGAACTTTGCCTTTCATTACTCGAGCTGTTGTGACCTCTTCGTCTTGAAGAGTGTCTTACACCAACAAGACCCACCGGTCAGACCGGTCGGCGCTTTGCCGGACCTGAAATAGGTTCAACCGGTCAGACCGCGTATGGGCACCAGTCAGACCGGTCTATCAATTTTGGTCATCAACACCTGTGTCATGATTCAAGCCACCCCGAAAGAAATCCTCAGGTCAATGGAAGAAATTGAGAGGAAGGGCAGAATGATGTAGCATTTGACATCAGGACCGGATCGAAATATCAAATACTACAGGACTTCACCAGCTAATTTGTACTACGTCTACGTACGTCATTTTTATATCTGTCCAGTGTATTCTTTTAAGTGATAATTAGGGGTGCAAATGGGTGATCCTTAGGTGCACCTCCAACCCTTTTTAGTTCAAAATTTTGTACTAATTTTTCAAAGTGAGATATAATTTTAGAGAATTAATACAAAATAGAGGGGCACCTAATGGTTACCCATTGACACCCCTAGCGTAATATTATCTGCTTCTCTACTACTCCAGGTCATTGCGCCTGGGATATGAGTGCATACTGTTCATTGCCATTGCTCATATCGTAGGTAGTGTTTGGTAAAAGGTAATGCAAACGCAAATGGAATCAGTTCACGGTGTAATCGAAGATGCATGGGATGAGTGACTGCAAACTTTGTTTGGTTTAAAATGTAAGGGTGTCAGATAACACTTCTATTAAAAATTTCAGCTACTAGCAAAGCTTTGTTTCGGAGCTGCGTACGTGTCTGCGTCCACCGGCAGCTAACGCTGCGTACGTACTAGCTACGCAATGCGTTAACAGACCGCGGGCGGCGGTAACAGGATTGAATATGCTGGTAACCAATTCTAAGGGTGCAAATGGATGATTTTTAGGTACACCTCCAACCCTCTTTAATCTAAAATTTTATAGTTATTCTCCAAAATAGAATTTTATTTTGAAAAACTAATACAATATTTTAAATTAAAGAGAATTGGAGGTGCACCTAAAGGTTACCCATTATTTGCACCCCTAACCAATTCCATGTTAATTGATTACATGCCATCTCCAACTAAATGCAAGTAACGTGATTGCTTCTCCGCCGCAATCTGATTACGACGTCACAAAATGGTGAACCAAACGCTATCATAGATGCAATGCCATAGTCAACTCACAAGCTACAATCATAGCCATGGAGAAAATAGATACTATATTTGCATTGTAAGTTCACAATTTAGAAACAGAGAAACATTGAGCAACAGAAAAGACTAAACCTACTCACAGGATTGGGAATACGAATATAGGAGTAGGATGGAGGCACTATAGTGACTCTTTGGCGGTTTATCCAACCTTTCCAATTCCAAGGAACCGCTGGAAAGAAAGATAGCGATTTCTCCTCTCTCTCTCTCTCTCTATCTCTCTCTCTCGACTATACATGGAAGCATATAACACCGTACAGTAACAAAAAAATAAAATTAAATGTATTAAAACACAGTTTGTACTTGAGGCGCAAAAAATATATTGTGACATATCAATATCTTTTATGCCGGACTATCTATTACCTTAATATTGTAGCATTAAAAGAAGCCATCACGTTCGCCGAGATGTATATAGATTACCACATTAATCGGAAAAAGGAGAAGAATATATACCATTAAATTTTATGATGATCTAAAGGTCTAGATTAATCCCAATAATCCATAAAAATAAGAGTGCTAAATAGCTATTGGTATCCAGGAAAAAAATACAACGTGACTCCTACAGGGACAAAAACCAAAAATACAGTGACTTCTATTAGGATCAACACCATTGTTTAGTAACACTAGCCTATTAACTCGTGCTCCCGAACGAGCTAATTAGAATTAGTATGAAAATAACGTTTATAGCTGTTTTATCTATTAAATATTGTAACACATACTCTAAAATACATATTTATTATTATCTAGTCGCAATAGATTTTATTTTGCATCACACATCCATGTGTTTTTTATATATATTTAATTAAACTATTTTTTTATGAATTGATATTCCTATCTTTTCCATCATACATGAATACATAGTGACACATATCGTGAGTAGTATTTCTATATAAATAATAACATAAATAATATATTATTAATAATACAAATAGTAATTTAGAATTTTATATTGATGTACTTTAATATTTTGTTATAATTATATAATTTAGATCCAGATTTAGGGGTTACTTTAAATTTTAATAATAATATAATTTGATAATTTATATTCCATTTTAGGGGGTTATTTGCATTTTTATATAGCATATGTGGATAATTTACACGAAGATTATGGGGTTACTTGAGATTTTTATAATGACAGAGGTGGGTAATTTAGATATATATTTAAGTATTTTAGTCTATTTTTTATAAGGCAGAGGTGGATAATTTATTAGAAAAATAACAGATTCAACAAGGATTATGTTTCGAGTTGTTAGATTGATGGTCAGATATTTTTTTATTTTTGAGAATTTTTATGAGTTCTCTATTTTTTTAGATTGTCCACTTAGAATCCTACGTAGCTCCATGAGGCTTTAAAATAAACCTCCAGTTAGTAATAGTACGATGGAAGTACTGGACTACAACTCTTTCCAAAAGTCAAGGAAAGATACACGGATCACTGTTTGTGTATGTGTTTGTGAGAGAGAGAATAAAGTGAGTCTCCTCGTAAGAGGATACAGATGGACTATCAAAGATATTGGCTAGAGGTGCATCTTATTGCAGCACAGTGACTTGATCTTTCAAGGTGTACAACCAAACTTAGCTCGATATTTTCAGCTTTTTTGCAAGGAGTTTGTGCTAGTTATTCTACAAGCAAAGAGTCGATTGCAATCTCGGACACTCATGGATAGAAGCCCGATTGCAATATTTTTTTTAAGAGTAAAGTCCATCACCGGTCCCTAAACTTGTACCGTTGTGTCATCCCGGTCCCTAAATTTGCAAATCGATCATTTAGGTCCTCAAACTTATTCTTCTGGTTATCTCAGTCCTCGAACTTGTTTGGTTGTGTCATCTCGGTCCCTAAACTTAGAATCACTCATTTAGATCCTTAAACTTGTTCAATTGTGTCATCCCGGTCCCTAAACTTGATTTTGAGTTTTATCTAGATCAAAACAATACGATTCAAAAACTTTATATTAAAAAATAATTCATAACTTTTCATATAAACTCGAATGAAGACAAATTTTATATCGAAATTGTAGCCCTCGATGCGATCTATAACTTTGTAGTTGAATTTTTTTTGAATTAAAACAGTTTAGAGTAACAAAATGTTGTTGTAAGTCTATAGATTTTGAAATTCAAAATTTAAAATTAAAATTTGGGACACTAAAAATGACTTCAAATAACAAACTTTTCAGCTACAAAGTTGTAGACTATGTCGAGGGCTATAATTTTGACATAAAGTTTATCTTCATTCGAAGATAAGCTCATATGAAAAAGTTATAAATTATTTTTTAATATAGAGTTTTTAGATCAACCTGTTTTGACCCAGATGAGACTCAAAACCCAGTTTAGGGACCAGGATGGCACAACTGAACAAGTTTGAGGATCTAAACGGGTAATTTCTAAGTTTAGGGACCGGGATGACACAACCGAACAAATTTGATGACCTAAATGATCGATTTGCGAGTTTAGGGACCGGGATGATACATCTAACAAGTTTAGGGACCGGTGATGGATTTTACTCTTTTTTTAACCTTTTTTGTTTCTTGAACTCCTCTGGACCTTGGTTTTTTTTGGTTTCTTTGTACTTAATTTATAATTAGTAGGTGGATCTACCCTCCTGTTTCATAAAAAAAAATTGGCTAGAGGTCAAGATGCTGGGTGGCATGGATCGAGTGACCAAATCGGAATTGTTTTAAAAATAAAACGTTGCTCCAAAGAAAACTCTTATAGTAGTCTCAGTGGCCTTCGTCGATAGGACAAACGCGGACGTGTATTGTGTTCCAAGGCAACTAGCATTTTGTTTTGTCATGGAATGAAAAAATGTTCTTGTTTTTCGTTGGGAAAACCAGCGCTCAAGAAAGCAAGATGAGCGACGTTGGTTGTTGCTTTATTACCATCGCATTAGAGAAGCGGAACCTCCAAGCTTAGACATCTAACTACTCTTCTATCCCACCCTGCTCCTCCGGCAACTTGGGCTCCGTAGACGGAGAAAAGAATGTCATAGAAGGACTCTGCTTATTCCATCTATAAACGTTCGATAACTCTTTATCTCTTTGCTTTTAACAAATTTGATCAATACCCAACGATACTTCTCTACTTCACTAGGTCGAACGCACAGAACAAGGGTAACTTGTAGTCGCTCCGCTCGCCACGATTTTGTGTGTGGTGACTAGCACGAAAAAAAACTTTGGGGAGACATGAACCATCTGATCAGCTTGGGATGGATTCACGCTAACTTGAAGTCCATTTTAACCTTAAACTTTCTGACATTTTGAAGAAGGAATAGTCATTGGCCCGCGTCGCTCAAGCTGGGTGACTCGGGCGGCTCCACCTGCCCCTGCCCCCAGCCCTGCTGGCCTATTTCCTACCTTCACCACCAGAATTGCCCATCGGAAGCTCGGCGCGCAAAGGAGGGTGGCGGCGGGGCAACCCCACTCATCCTTTTTTTCCTCTCGATTTTTCTCCCATCCTTCCCTCCGCTCTTCTTGCTCGGCAGGAGGCCATTGCCGGCGTCATGATCCAGGTGGGGACGGCGGCATCATGATGCGCTCTGCTGGCTGTCCCAGTGTTGGGGCGCTTAATGATCATGCCGGCCGCAGCCCTTCCCAACACCGGACGGCCGCCACCACCGCCGCTCCCTCCCAACCGTCGCTGGGGTGGCCACGTGGCCGCTAGGCGGCTACGGAGTGCTTGCTGGCGGGGACGCTGACTCCAAGGCCGGTATGGCCAGATCCGGCCTTGCTAGTTGGCATGACAGTGAGACGGGGGCGGCGGTGGCAACTTTGGCTTGCTGGTGGGGACTAGGCCTCGGAGGCGGACCGCCGGTGGGCACTCCTGGTGGATGCAGCCGTGCGGAGGTGGCTTTGGGAAGCGCATGGAGAAATCCTAGCTCAGCTTCACGTCAACTGGCAATGGCGACGCTTCTTGCGCCGGTTACCTCTTTGGAGGTTTTGCCCGTGCGCTAGGTACTGGTTCGTGGTGTGTGGTGTCGTTAGGTAAATACCGCAAACCATTTGAGGAAATCCTTATCCAGCATTACGCTGGTGTTTGATATTGGTGACACCTCGAGGTGCCACTCTCTTTCTGGAGACAATGTTGATATCTCTTCACACTCATGCTTGACCTTAACAAGGGCTTGACAAAGCAAATTTATTTTTACACCAAATAAATTTCAATATCTTCGCATTATGCTACATAATGCTTGCATTGTCTTTTTTTCAGATCGATCTTGAGCAACAACTCTCCAGTTCACTCTGGTACATCAACAACGGCTTCGCTAGCTCCCAGGCTACCAATACCTACTTAACATGGATTCTATGGCTCGTCTAGCTTGTAAGCTCGGGGGTTGGATGCCGCGAAACTACTCGGATGTTGACTTATGCGAAGATTGAAAGCGACAAAGATTTCTACAAAATTCTATAATGCATGCCACATTCTTTTGGATCCTTTTTTTCTTCAAATTTAGGATTTGGATTCAAGGCTCGGGGGATGTAGGATACATGTCATCAAGGACATATTTTTCAAATTTATTTGGAAGACAATGAGAAGAAGATTCAAACTTGAGATAGACCCTCAGCCTGATTCGTCGATTCAATCTAAGACCCGGGGCTACTCCATATGAAGTTCGATTTTCATTGCACCCTATACAGAGAAGATAATTTTTTGAAGACTTGAAATCTACTTGGACAAGAGCACCATAAAGTCTCGAAGCAGCCAAGAAAGTACTCGGGAAGACATATTCAAGGTGAAGTCCTGAAGAACTCGAAGATGACTCCAGAAGTTCTTGGAAGCCTGCAGTACTCGGCTACAAAGTGCTGGGGGGCTTGTCAGAGATAGATCTCCAGGTACCCACAAGGAAGCTACCCATTACGAAGGAAGAAGTTGGACTCCTACTAGGATTCATCTATAATCCTACTAGAGCTCTACCTTGTAATTCTACTAGAATTCCTACCGACCATTATCCCCACCCCCTGGAGTATATAAAGGAGGGCATGATATACCTAGACCGGCAGGTCAGCCAATAGCCAACTCAACCCCCAAGCGCAAGGTGCAATATACAATACCTCAAACATGATGTAGGATATTACGCTACTTTAGCAGCCCGAACTTGTCTAAATCTGTTTCTTGTATCCTCGCGTTTACCTTCAAGTTTCAAATCCGGTGATCACTCACTGAATATTTTCCTACCTTATAGTATATCTAGGTAGGCTGGCGGTAAAAACACTGACACACACAAGATGGTGATTGATGTGAATGGATTTTATCCGAACATCAAGTTTTTAAGCAAACAAGAGATGCGATGGATTTGTGTTGCGTGAAAATATCACAAGGTTGAAGCTGGAATAAAGAAGAAGGTCGAAACTTAGTCTTAAAGTTTTTCTTTATTTTATAGTTTTCTTTCTTATTTGTGTGAAATCTCTATTGAGGTTAGAGTCTAAGAATCCTCCTAACGTTTAGATGTAGACATTCGCATGTTCAATATTCAAGCCTGGGATTGTACTATATTAAAAAAATCTTTCACATTTGATTGCCCCTAGCGCTCTTAAAAAAACAGATTGGATACGTATGGATTCGAATATATCGGATATTCGTTTTTCTGTTTCCTTCCAGTTCCACCCCTAGAATAGAAATGGATCGAATACATAGAAACGGACTCGGATATCTCAGATATCCATTTTTGTGTTTCATTACTATTTCCATCCCTAAGTTATCCTCGATGCCTATAAAACCCGTTACATTGGCGTGCTGAAACCGAGGCCTTGGAGGCTTTCAGTTTCAACTCCCCGGTCTTTCCTCGAACTCTTCTTCTTCCGCGCCATGGCGGGTACGCAATCTTCTTCGTTTCCTTCTCACGGTGCCACGTACAGTGTAAAGCACTGTGTATTATACCCGGTTTGCTAAGCTCGCCTGTGCCAACCGTGCTCCTGCAGCCCGACGTCTTCAATGGGCGGTGCCGGTCACCGCGGCGCTCCCCCTCTTCCTCCTCCTGGTCGCCGCCGCTGCCTCGCCGGCGCCCGCAGGGCGCAGGGAGGTGGTGACGTCGCCGCACGGCGCCGTGGCGGCGGACGACGGTCGG
This sequence comes from Panicum virgatum, assembly GCF_016808335.1. NCBI lineage: Eukaryota > Viridiplantae > Streptophyta > Magnoliopsida > Poales > Poaceae > Panicum > Panicum virgatum. The sequence continues at coordinate 32,623,130 of NC_053151.1, read as the reverse complement.
TGCTCGAGGGCCGGCCGCGACGCGCTCCGCGACGGCGGCGGCGCCGTGGACGCGGCCGTGGCCACCGCGCTGTGCCTCGGCGTGGTCAGCCCGGCCTCCAGCGGCGTCGGCGGCGGCGCCTTCATGCTCGTCAGGCTCGCCGACGGCACGGCCGTCGTGTACGACTCCCGCGAGACCGCGCCCCTCGCCGCCTCCAAGGTGAGCCGTCAACGTCAATTCCCGCCTCGTCTTCACCGCAGGAATTTGCCAGCGACTTGCTCCGAGCCAGCATTTTTTTCCTTGTCGTCCTTGTCACAACTCACAACGACAACGTAGCAGTACGCCAGTACATCGACGGCAATTCTTGCTAGGCAATAGCTCGGGTTGACTAGAGGTCTCATGGCATGGCACAGTGCGATCGAGACGACCCCAAGAAACATTCTTGTGAGCTTGAGCATAAACTAATCATCCATGCCAGATACAAAGCCAGTAGCTGGTAGTTGTTCACATGGTTGTTGTTTCTTGAGGGTCTTGTCGATCTTTCAGTGAAAAAACCAAGCAGAATTTGTAGTAACTTGCAATGGGTACGGCCGAATTGGTGGTAGTGATAGCTAGGCAGTGTCTTCCGATGCTTCCGGCAGTCTCGACAGAGTCGTTGCGTCTGTGGGTAGTGATGGTAAGGGCCATGTGGTTGCGAAAATTATCGTTGTGGCCTTGTGGTCTCTAAATGATACAGTGGCGGTGGCGCTATCTACCAGCGCAGTCGTCTCTGTCCTTCCTCTCCTGCCGTGTGGAAAGCGCCTCACCGTTCCGTCCACTTGCCCGTGTCCCCAACAGTGATGCTGCGCTAGCTGTGGCGTCTGGGCCAGTGCATGTGCACAACGAGAATTGGGAAAGCCAAAAGGAATCCAAGCTAGGGTTGATGTTTACGGTACCAACAATCGTGCCCAAAATCAGCTAGCTACCTTTTATCAGTCCACGCGCACATGTGTCCATGATAGGTCCTTTTAACTGACATAAAAAAAGAACTCAATGATTCAGCCTATCAGATATCATCAGGTCACTTCTAGTTTTAAAGAATAGAGCTTGGCAAAAAAAAAACTCTTTTATAACATATAGCGATATATTGTTCTTGGACCAATACGTGAGTTTGAATGACACTGTTGTGATTAGTTTCAGTTTTTAAGCCATGAGCAGTGGAACGATCGTTTCCTACTTTTCTTGTTCCAAGAACGAGCGAATCTTTGAATAAGGAATATCCCAACCATGCGTTGTTCAGGACATGTACGGCGGCAACGCGACGCTGAAGGCACGGGGCGCCCTCTCCATAGCCGTCCCTGGGGAGATCGCCGGCCTGTACGAGGCGTGGAGGCGCCACGGGAAGCTCCCGTGGAAGCGCCTCGTCCTGCCGGCGGCGCGGCTCGCGACGGCGTTCCGGATCTCGCCGTACCTGCGGATGCAGATGGAGGCGACACGGGACGGCATCCTGGCCAACCGCGGGATCCGCGCCGTGTACGCCCCCGGCGGCGACATCCTCCGGGCCGGCGAGGTGTGCCGCAACGCCCAGCTCGCCAAGACGCTGAGGGCCGTCGCGGAGCACGGGCCGGGCGTGTTCTACAGCGGCACGGTCGGCGTGCGGCTGGTGGCGGACGTGAGGGAGGTCGGGGGCATCCTCACGGCGGAGGACCTCAAGAGGTACAAGGTCAAGGTGCGGCGGCCGCTGACGGAGAACGTGATGGGCCTTGAGGTGGTCACCATGCCGCCGCCGTCCACCGGTGGAGCCGGCATGCTGCTTGTGAGTTATCCGTTTGTTCATGTCTCTCTTGTCAGGTTTCTTGAAAAAGAAAAAGATCTCTCTCTTGTCGTGGTCCTAATAACTAACACCCTTGTTCACTTGTGAAAAATAGGTTCTGAACATCCTTGCCCAGTATGGACTCCCTTCTGGCTTTGCTGGCTCTCTTGGAATCCATCGCCTCATCGAGTCCTTGAAACACTACATGGCGGTAAAGATGAACCTTGGCGATCCGGACTTTGTGAATGTTACTGAGGTTTTATCTGATATGATGTCCCCAAAATTTGCTGCTGAGCTGAAGAAGACCATCTACGACAATACGACCTTTGACCCCAAACATTATGGTGGAAGGTAAGTAGCATTTCTTTCTACAGCATAATAATTTCTTAATTCACTGATAAAATAAACTTAGTATCATGACTCTGATTTTTAATCTTTTTTATACTCGGTGATGCAATATTTGTTGCAACAGAAATGTTCAGTCATGTGTCCACAGAAATATTCAGTCATCAGCTTGTGTTTCAGGTGGAACATCCTTCAGGACCATGGAACCAGCCACTTGTCCGTCGTCGACAGCGAGCGGAACGCGGTCTCCATGACGAGCACCGTCAACTCGTACTTCGGGTCCCTCATCGTGTCCCCGAGCACCGGCATTCTGCTCAACAACGAGATGGACGATTTCTCCATGACCGCGAACACGACCCCCAGTTCCCCACCACCAACTCCGGCCAACTTCGTCAGCCCTTTGAAACGGCCTCTCTCTTCCATGACTCCGACCATAGTTCTCAAGGTAACTGCAGCGCGAAATGGAACTGGGACGGTCTGCATTTGCCTGAAAAATTGCTGCCTTTTATTTTTCTGATTTCTGAAAGCTTGTGATTGCTCTGTTACGTGGCACAGGATGGGAAGCTGAAGGCTGCGGTTGGCGCCAGCGGCGGCGCCATGATCCCAGCTGCAACGATCGAGGTGCTCCTCAACCATTTCGTCAAGAACATGGATCCACTGGCTTCTGTCATGGCGCCAAGAGTGTATCACCAGGTCTGAACATTCTTTTTTTTTTCAGAAAAACCATCATTCATCAAAGAGAAGTACCTTAGTCCTCTGCCCCGAGGGCGCTGATGCCGTGACGCCTAACGCTGAAAGAGACTCGTCAGCGACCTCCTAGAGACGCTCTTCCTTCTGAGCCTGGTTTTGCTTTGCCATGTCCGCAGCTGATCCCGAACGTGGTCCAGTACGAGAACTGGACGACGGTGACCGGCGACCACTTCGAGCTCGACGCCGCGACGAGGGCCGACCTGCAGAGGAGAGGCCACGCCCTGAAGCCGCTCGCCGGGGGCACCATAAGCCAGCTCGTGGTGCACAACGTGGGGCGCCGCGGCGACCTCACAGCCGTGAGTGATCCCAGAAAAGGCGGCGTCCCGGCCGGTTACTGAAATAGCTGGATCGGTCAACGCAGCAGCAGTGTATCTATCTGTTTAGCCACACAGACATTCTTGTATTGTTCAGGGCCTCGTAGGCAGGCTGAAAACAAGGCTGGTCTAGATTAATGGGCCAGGATTCAAGTTCAAATTTCCGGCCCATTAGTGTACAGGCAATAAAAATTTCGTTACAAGCTGAACAGTTGTCAATAAAAACTTCCACAAAAAAAATTCATTCCTTCAGAAGTTGTATGTATAGTTGGCCAAATGGGCGGCACGGCACGACCCAACCCGGGCACGCCTGGGCACAGCACGGCTGGGCACGAAAGTCTTTTCGTGCCGTGCCGTGCCGCCCAGCGTGCCGCACTTGAGGCCCAAGCACGGCACTAAACCTTTTCGGGTCGTGCCGTGCCGCCTGCCGTGCCCGTTGTTGATGTCTTTTTTGGTCAACACATGAACGCGCTAGATCGCGCGGTGCGAGGAGGGGCTTCTTGCAGCGCCTCCTGCGTGGAGTGGTCAGACCGGTCAGGGGGACCGGTCAGACCGGTCGCCGTGCAGAACGACGACGATCCGACGAACGCTCACCCGGGAGGGACCCCGTCGGGGCAAGCGCGCGTAGAGTTGTCCTAAGCTCGGCAGGCTAGTTAGGGCGTCTTCAAACGCCATGGAGACGAGAGAAGAACAATATGTCGAGGTTGGAAAAGTAGAGTAACAAGGAAGAAAGGTAAGAACGATAAAGTAGATGTATTTGATAGGTTCGATTGGGTTGTTCCCCTCAATCGGCCGTGACACTTTATATTTACAGGGTGGGGAAGACTTACCCCGCAAGAAATCCTGTTTACAGATCTAAATCTATAAAATTCCCTAATTGTACTCGGACTCCTCATGGACCGGTCAGACCGGTCGGACCCACTGGTCAGACCGGTCGGGATCCTGCCGGATCAGCTACAGCACCCAGACCGGTCAGACCGCTTGGTCAGACCGGTTGATGCCAATTTTAGCTGTCAACATATGCCCCCCTGTTTTTTTGGTAAACCTTGGTTGCCAAAAAATATTTTTCTGAACAAAAATTGTCTAAGGGGGACGATTAGCAATGCATCGGCTATATATTATTCTAAGGGCGATAAATTCTATCGGCCGTATTTTGCTTCTTCTTCAAGCTGATGATGAAACAATTTGCTTAGGTCTTCATACATGCTTCAGGGTCGCCGACCTTGCTGGTACAACCTCCGCTTGTTGCTCCATAGACTCTTGCGCATTCGTTGCAGCCTCACCACCTCGGCTGTGTATACTTAGAACCTTGTTTGCTATTATTCTCACACTGTTTAGCACATGCACCGATCTTGGCCAAATTATCATTAGTAGTAATCGGTCATTGTGATGAACCATACTTTGAATATGAAATAGGATATTGTATGCCATATGCTTGCATGTGCATCATGTTATAATCCAAAGGCGTATAATAACAAGGATTCGGCCAAAACCATGGAGCAACCAGTACTGAGTATGGCATAGCAGCACAATTACCTTGAGATAGATGAGGATCCAATTGCTCGCAAGATCTTGATGATGCCTTCTCATCTTTAGCTTTGTTAGGCCGTCTGCTTTGCTTCTGGGTGGCTCCCATTTTCTCATATTTGGCCAAAAGCTCCTTGAAGCTTGGCCTTGGAAGAATTCCTAGATTCACTGGAGGTACCGGTCAGACCGGTCCTGGCGCCGGTCAGACCGGTCGGGACACTGGTTAGACCGGTTCCATCAGAACCAGTCGCTTTGAGATCATCTTGACTAGAAGTCGAACTTGGTTTTTGTTCAGCTATATTATTTGAAACATATTCAACATCTGGGGCAATTTGTTCAATAGAACTAGCCGATGTTTCTTCAATGTCGGTTTTTCTATCCTTTGTGTCAAATCTGAATTTTTACTTAACCTCCCATCTTTTTTTACACGATAGACTTGTTTAGTCACCTTATGTGTCTTTTTTTGCAAAGACCGATTTTTATGATTAAAACGGTCATTGCTGGTAGGTGGTGACTTTTTAATTGCCGATTCCTTATATGTAATATAATCTGAACAAAAATATCTAGGAGGAAACGGCATATACGAATTATAAGACCGTGGAGGATAAGAATAATGCATATTAAAACAAATTTTCCATGGCACAGGTAAAGATGACCTATATGATGGAGACGGCATTGACATGTGAGGATTACTCAATTGCCGATTCCGATCATAGAATTTCTATTTTGGAACAGATTTGGCTTGCTTGGAATTTTTAGACCAACTAGCATCATTATTTTATTTTTTGGATTTAGCCGGAAGCTCTCTAAGAACGGGTTTCTGCTTTTCCTTCTTATGCTTTCTACGGCCTTTGGTTTCAACAGTTTTCCAAACATCAATCTTCGGTTTTTTTGGGTTTAACCATCTTAGGTTTTGCTTTGTTCTGCAAAACTCTAGATGAGCCAGTTAGACCGGTCGCGGTGCAACCCGAACCTTTGCTTTTATTCTGTTGCCTCCCGAGCGTTGAAGTACTAGATTTAGTCTCTGTGCTATTGCCAGGGGATTTTGGGTCAACAAATTCGGCTTGAGACGGTCGAATTTCATCTTGACCAGCAACAATAGGCAAATTTTTGCAAGGATCATTGGTCGGCTTTTCAATAACCGAATCTTGAATAACAGGAGTTGGAATTTAACTATCTTCTTTATCAATCGAATTCTTGACAAAATCAGATAAAGTACCTGAAGATTGCATCTCTTTTAATATGTCGATGTCGCTAGGTTTCAGCCACTCCTTTACTCTAACAGCACCTTGCTCCGTTAATATGAAGCAAGATAAATACAGTCTTTCAGTTGCTGTTAGAGATTCCCACATATCTTCTGTTAATTCATCGAATAATTCTTCATACGGCACCACATTGCTAGGGTTTGATGGATCGGTCATGATAGACAAATTCTCATTCCCCAGCGGAGTCGCCAATTTGTGTTGACGCCTTTTCTGGTCAACACATGAACACGCTAGATTGCGTGGTGCGAGGAGGGGCTCCTTGCAGCGCCTCCTGCGTGGAGCGGTCAGACCAGTCAGGGGGACCGGTCAGACCGATTGCCATGCAGAACGACGACGATCCGACGAACGCTCACCCGGGAGGGACCCCGTCAGGGCAAGCGCACGTAGAGTTGCACTTGACTCGGCAGGACAGCTAGGGCGTCTTCAAACGCCATGGAGACGAGAGAAGAACAACATGTCGAGGTTGAAAAAGTAGGATAACAAGAAAGAAAGGTAAGAACGATAAAGTAGATGTATTTGATAGATTCGATTGGGTTGTTCCCCTCAATCGGCTGTGACCCTTTATATTTACAGTGTAGGGAAGACTTACCCCGCAAGAAATCCTGTTTACAGATCTAAATCTATAAAATTCCCTAATTGTACTCGGACTCCTTATGGACCGGTCAGACCCACTGGTCAGACCGATCGGACTCCTGCCGGATCAGCTACAGCACCAGACCGGTCAGACCGTTTGGTCAGACCGGTTGATGCCAATTTTGGTTGTCAACACCCGTGCCGTCCAGTTGGCCCAGGCACGCTAAGCACTAAAATAGGCACACATCATAGTGATTGCAACAAGTCATTCCATTCAACTGAGTATTTCATAATGAATACCAAAACATAACAAAAGTCAACAAAATATAACAAGTCTCAGGCTCCCAGCACACATACACAATCCACAACACACATACACAATCCACAGCACACAGCAAGAGATAAGGTTCAAATAATTAAAGGATGAGCTGTTTTGTGCAATGGCTGCCTCATTAAAAACCTATCCAGGTAAAAAACTCACACCTCGTGAGAAAACCCTAGATAGAAAAAGAGAATACATCCCAGCTCATTAAATTCAAGTTCAAGTCTTAAGTTCACCTCATGCAGTCATACAGTGCAAATAAACTACCCTATTACACAACAGCTTGTACTGAATTATCATCAAGCTACTGATCTTCATAAGCTGCCTCCAGGTCTCCATCCTCCACCTTGTGCTGAGCTCTTTCATCTGCAGTCTCCCAGTCTTTGATGCATGTGAGCATTTCTACCATCTTTGGCTTCAACTGACGCCTCCTCTCCTCTATGTTCCTGCCAGTTAGACTAAAGGTAGGTTCTGAAGAGATGGTAGAAATAGACACAGTTAAAACATCCCTAGCTAAGATAGAAAGTACTAGATAAGACTGTTTGTGCTTATGCCACCAGGTCATGATGTTGAAATCATCATCAAACTGGCTGACAGTGTCACTATCTAGGTAGGCAGTAAGTTCAGAAGAAATACCATATGCACCACCAGTGCTTGCTGCTTGCAGCAAAGCACTTGCAGATGTCCTTCTACTAAGAGGAGTACTAAAAGAGCCAGCAGTACCAACACTGCCAAGACCAGATCCAGGAGAAGTAGAAGTAGAACCATCACCAAAGATCTTACCCAATTGAGCTTTTTTCTTACCAGTAGAAGGTTTGTGTGTAGGCCTAGCCAATCTAACAGAACCAAACTTGCTTTCATACTAGGCAAACATGTCAGACAGTGCAGCTCTCACAGAGGTAAAATAAGCAGAATAGTCAGTACCAGTTAAACTAGAGAGCAACCTTAGAGCATTGCTAAAACCTTTTATTTTACCTCTAGGATCCATGATGGATGCAATGGAATAGAGCAGAGGTATATCATTCCAGTACTTAAGGTATTTAGATTTCATAGGAACTGCAACATCTCTAAGCATTCTGTCATTTTCACAATTTTTTAGTTGTCTTGCAATTTCAATGAGATTATGCAACATAAGTGGAGCAGTGGGATAGTAAACACAAGATAATACAATAGTAGAATCATAAAATAGTTCAAGCAACTCTAGAATTTTTTCAGCAACATACCAATGTCCATCAGTTAAGAGATAAAGATTACCTTCTACCCTGGGATACTGGGTTTGGATGAACACACCAAAAGTTTGCTTGTGGGGAACAAGATGCTTAAGCATGAGATAGGTGGAGTTCCACCTCACATCCATGTCTAATTGAAAATTTCTAGGCCTCACACCCACAACAATACAGTAGGACTTATATGCAGCAATGCGCTGGTTAGAAGAGTTCACAAATGAAACAGCAGTCCTAAATGCTTCAAAGTAAGGTTTAAGCTTTTTCATGTCAGACTTAACAATCAAATTAATTGTATGGCATGCACATCTCTGCTGTAAGTATTCATCACCAATATAACCTCTAATTAAAGGTGTCAGTGCTTCCATAGCAGAGGCATTAGCAGAAGCATTATCTAGAGTGATAAAGAACACCTTATTAGTCAAGACAAAGTCTTGGATCACAGAGTGCACACGCTAAACAATGTTCTCACCACTGTGACTGACATCAATAAGTCTGAGACCCAAGACTCTCTTCTCCAGTTGCCAATTAGTATTAACATAATGACAAACCACACTAAGGTAATCTTCCTTAGCATTACCAAACCATATATCAGAGGTAAGACCAACAGAGCTAACAGAATTAGAGCTCAAGTACTTCACAAGATCATCACGGCGTTCACTAAAGTACTTGGCAATATCTCTAGTAGTGGTCTGCCTACTAACAGGAGTAAATCTAGGGTTATGATCAATCTGAATGTACTCTTTAAATTCATAATTTCCTAACCCTACTAGAGGCAGATCAAGCTTTGCAACCAAACGACACATTTGAGTACGAGCAACATCAGGACTATACTCCCAAGTATGCACACTACTGTCAGCATCAAAACTAAGGATTGACTGAGCACCAGACTTATGTTTCTTACGGCAAGTAAGAAGATGCCGACTAAGATGGCCAGTGCCGCTACTGGAAAAGCCAGCAAGAATGTTGTTGCAGCGAAGGCACTTGGCTCCATACCTGATGGTCTTACCATTGACCTCCTTGAAGAGCTTCTCGAACTCATCCCACACCTTGGAGGTGCAAGGCCATCCCCGCTTCTCGCCGGCATGGCTGACAGAGTCTGGCGTGGCACCGGCAGCTGCACCACCAGCACCAGCAACAGCAACGGGAGGGGGAGGGGGCATGATTATTTCCACATTACCACGCTGACCAAAAAGCTCCTCCCGGTCCTCTTCCATACCGTCTTCGTCATCCCCCTCCAGGCCCATCATCCACAAGTCATAGTTGATGGTGTGGCCCTCATCGTCATCGTCCATGGCCTGGGGGGCAAGCCTTTGGCGCGTCACGGCTTCGCGTCGGCCGGCAAAACCGAGGGAACCGAGTTGCCAGTTAGGGTCCAAAGACCCCAGACCCAACCCCCTCAGGTACCCCAATGGCTTTGCATCGGCCGAGCAATTGCGCAGAGAGATCAAACCGATCAGAATCAGGGGAAAGAAATAAAAAAAATGAAAAAACAAAGTTAGGGTTTACACGGACTTACCAGATCCGGAGCACCAAGGACGCCGGCGAGATCGAGGACGGCCGGATTTACGAGATTTATGGAGGGATAGTCGGGTTGGGGGACGGATTTGAGTTGAGGAAGCGAGTCAACCAGTGAAGATGCAAAAGTAGGGACGAAAACAAAGAGAAGAGGGTGAGCGGGATAGAGTGGACGGCCAAAAAGGACGATCGGCTTCTGGTGGTGTAGGGCAAGTGTAACGGCGGCGAGCCAGCGACCGGAGTTGGAGAAGAGGGTCAGATCGAGATGGGAAAGGGAGGGGAGCGGAGGGGTCGAGGTCGATCTAGGATTAGGGTTAGGCGAGGGGAGCGGACGGGGCGGGCAAAATGGAGGCCGGGGGTGACCGGGGGCAGTGGAAAAAAATTCTATGCAGGAGGGCTGCAAAGCACTCTCCGTGCAGCACCACTCTTGATTTGTGCCGCGTGGCTACCTCATGCATCCAGCGGCACACGGCAGACGCGGCTCTGGATCCTGCCATTCGATCTCGGCTCAGGCGCAGCGCTAGCTCGGCTCAGGAAACGTGCGGCTCAACTCCAATCAAGTGGCAAGATGCAAGTGCTCCTCTATCCTCTCGGTGTCGCATCTCGTCTCTGCAGCCGCCGCCACCGTTCACCGCTTCGGCCTACGCCTTTCGCCGCTTCCGACTCCGCTGGCCGCCGCCGTCGGCCGCCTCCGCCTCCGCCGACCGCCACGAATGCCTCCGCCTCTGCCGGCCGCCGCCATTTGCTGGCTCCGCCTATCTGCAATCTTCTTCTATAGGCTATAGCTGCTCCGTTGATCCAAGAAGGATATGCAAATGCCATGATTACGTACTTTAATATGAACGACAGTTCTACCATTGGAGCAGCTTACATCCAAGGAGCGTTCATTCTGTACTTTAATATGAAAGACAGTTCTTCTACTATTTCGTACTTTGATGACATGACTTCCTATTAGGAACCTGGAATATCATCAGGAAACACTCGATCCAGTGCAATGCATTGAGCGTCCATTCTGAAATTTCCAATATCCATTCTCAATTGTATCACCCACGGCAGCAAAAGGAATGCATCGAAATTGAACAGCACTATTGCCTGACACAATCCTTTCACAATTGCTGCAGATGGTTTCTGAATCCTGTATGAGTTAGTTTTCCTATCAACCATTTGGTTCATGGATCCCTGAAAAAAGATAAACACTTAGAACATCTCGATCACAAGCAGTGAACGATAGCACTTATCATTTATTCAACATGTATATGGTACCACTTCTGAAGTCCATGATTCAGCTTCTAGGACAGAACATCAATTGCTGAACTGATGCATCATATCGAACAAAGAAAAGAGTTCTCCTAGTGTATCATACATTTGGTCTCACCATCCAGGCGGTGACTAATGATTGAGGCAGAGGTAGAGACAGCAGTCAGCGGAGTCGGAGGCAGCAAATGGCTCCGGCGGCAGCCGGTGGAGGCGGAGGCGGAGGCAGAAAGCGGCGGCAGCAATCAGCGGAGTCGGAAGCGGCGAACGACGGAGGGCGAAGCGGTGAACCGTGGCGGCGGTCTGCGGAGACGAGATGCGACGACGAGAGGATAGAGGAGCGATTGCATCTTGCCACTTGCTCGGAGCCAAGCCGCACGTTTTCTGAGCCGAGCTAGCGCTGTGTCTAGCCGCGAAGATCGAATCGCAGCATCCGGAGCCCCGTCTGCCGTATGCTGTTGGATACATTTTATAGCCACATGGCACAAATCGAGAGCGGTGCTGCACGGAGGGCACCTTGCAGCCCTCCTGCATAGAATTTTTTTCCGGGTTATTTTTATATTTTTTAAAAACATTTTTTTACAAAAATGTATTTTTGATTTCAAAATTTACAATTTTATACCTCTACCGCCCGGCCAGGGGCGGCAGGGATCTATATGTAAATAAACATAGTTTGTTTTGCGCGGAGGTCCTTGGCGGGAGCTTGCCGACCCCTGCCGGCCGCCCGGCAGGGGGCGGCAGGCTCCCGCCAAGGATATGTAAGCTGAGTCCCTCCCTCGCACCCTCATTTTCTGTCCACGAGATCCAGAGAGGGGAGAGGGAGAGAGGAGGGGTGAGAGAGGTAATTTCACCGGCGAAGCCCTATCGGATTTTGGATCCGAACCGCCTGCCGCCCGGCAGGGGGCGGCAGGCTCCCGCCAAGGATATGTAAGCTGAGCCCCTCCCTCGCACCCTCATTTTCTGCCCACGAGATCCAGAGAGGGGAGAGGGAGAGAGGAGGGGTGAGGGAGGTAATTTCACCGGCGAAGCCCTGTCGGATTTTGGATCCAAACCGCAGGTAACCAATATTTCCATGAAAATCCAACAGAATTGGAGGCAGCCATTGCCTTATGCTGCAATAGCAATAAGGTACTGTCATTCTAATTGGAGGCAGCTATTGCCTTATGCTGCGATAGCAATAAGGTACTGTCATTCTAAGTTTACTATTCTATATTTCACTATCCAAAAACTAAATCTATTCTAATTCATAATTATTTTAAAAACAAGTCTATAATAGTTGAGAAATATTGGTTACCTGCGGTTCGGATCCAAAATCCGGCAGGGCTTCGCCGTTGAAATTACCTCCCTCACCCCTCCTCTCTCCCTCTCCCCTCTCTGGATCTCGTGGGCAGAAAATGAGGGTGCGAGGGAGGGGCTCAGCTTATATATCCTTGGCGGGAGCCTGCCGCCCTGCCGGGCGGCAGGCTCCCGCCAAGGACCTCCGCGCAAAAAAAACTATGTTTATTTACATATAGGTCCCTGCCGCCACCCGCCGGGCGGTAGGGGTATAAAATTGTAAATTTGGAAACCGAAAATATATTTTTGTAAAAAATGTTTTTAAAAAATATAAAAATAAAAAACCGCCCTCTTCGGCCAGGGTTTTTTTTTCATTTTTATATTTAAAAAAACAAAATTTTAAAAATATATGTCGAATAGGGAAATTTTCAAAAATGGGGGCGTCGCCCATCCAGTTGGCGACAGGACCCACCTGTTATTTTTGAAAATAACAGGTGGGTGGGGTTGGGAATTCTAATTGATGTATGATGAGAAAAATTAATGATGATGTGGATTTCACCGTTAAACAGTTGAGGGTATTAATAATACGCTGTTTGGATCCACCAGTACTAATAGTTAGCAGCTAATTTAGCCGGTGGGGAATACACCTGTAACTATTTGCCGCTCACCGTTCCAACAATTAGCCATTGGGTTAGTTAATAGTAGTTGTATCCATCTATCAAACCGATAACTATTCAGCTAACTATTTAGCACTAGAGTATCCAAATAGGATCTATGGTGGTGATTGGTTGGAAGTTTTTGCCCCGTAATCATTCACGCTGTTATCAGATCACGTTCCATCTTGTTTGGTTTGACGTTACTTTTTATTTGCATGCAATTCTTTCGGAGATTACATTTCTCTTCGGTCGAGTGTTATTCTACCTATGGTGATCATTGCACTTGTCCCCTATTGTTTGTGGCGCGTGCTTATGGGAAGAAAAAGGTTGAGATGAGTTTGTGGAACCTATTTCTTGTTGCACTTGCGGTGCTTGTTGCAATTTACTACGTGGATGAAGTAAGTCGTAGTACCCATTTTACATTTATAATTTATAGTTTAATAATCAATTAAATTTGCTTCATCCAAGAGCAGACCCAGCGTGGGGGCAGGGGGGCTCCAGCCCCCCTACCCCCATGGATCCTATGAAGCCCCCAATATTCTTGAGCCATGGATGAAGTAGGGGAAGAAGGAAATGAGGAAGAGGAGGAGGACGAAGAAAAAAAAGGAGGGGGGAAGAAGAAGAGGAAATAAGCCCCCTATATTCAATTCTTGGATTCGCCATTGCCTTCATCACCTGATGTTTATTCCTAGGTTCTCAGCCCCGTGGTCTTTCGAGGAATAATCAAGGCTGGCAAAGGTGTCTCATGCGTGTCCTACGTCAAAGTGACAGTGGGCGTCTTCATCCTAATAAAGGGCGCGGTTTCGGAAATGGAGATGGAGGTGTCTCAGTGACACCTTGCCATAGAATATAACCCTAATCGAAATGCATACATTTGTCTCATACACTATAGGGATAGAACACTACCACAATTCTGAATTTTGCGAGTCACTTAAAAATAGCCTCTGAGGCGCATACTGGCCGAACGCCTCTGTTAATACCCATCATTAACAGAGGCGGTCATTTTCTATTAACCGATGCATTTAACAAAACCGCCTCAGAAAATGGATTAACAGAGGCGGTCACTTGTAACGTGACCGCCACTGTTAATGCCCCTATTTTCAGAGACGGACACGTTATATATGTCCGTCTCAGTTAATGATCCAAACCCAATAAAGAAACCCTAACCCGCCAGCCCGCTCCAACCCAATCTCTCTCCCCTCCCTCCCTTCTTCTACTCACTCTCCTTCTCTCCCTCACACAGTGGACGGAGCGCAGTGGCCCTCTGCCTCACACGCCGGAGCGGCAGTCGGGCGAAGGGCAGCGGCCGGATCTGGCACCGCCGGGCCCCGATCCGGCCGCCGCCGGCAAGGACGGCGGCCATCGCGGACAAGGACGGCGGCCATCGCGGGCGTGGGCGGCGTTCAAGTAGGGGCCGCGCGGGTGGGCGGCGGCCATCACCGGAGGCCGTGCGGCGTTGGGCATGCAGCGGCGCGCCGGGCCTGGCAGCACGCAAAGGCGGCCGCGCAGGGCCTGCCGGCGGCTCATGCAGGCGGCGACCGCAGCGAGCGGCGCACGCAGCCAGCAACGCATAGTGGTGCTTCGTGCGCAGGGGTACCGGCTGCATCCAGGGCGGCGGCGGGGGCTTTGCTCCTCCGTGCTTGGCTCTGGCTCTGCTTCCTGGGCGAGGTCAATGAAGGCGGCGGCGGCGAGCTGCGCAGGGCCGGTCGGCGACGGCCTTCGGCGCATGCGGCAGGCCCCGGCGCGACGAGCGGCGGCCGGCGGCGGCCGGGGCGGCTGGAGGCGGTCAGGCTCAGATGGGTTTTGGCAGGTTTTTCTTTTTTTTTATTTGATTAATAGAGCGTGCGCACAAACGCCTCTGAAAATCCTGATTTTCTGTGACCCTAGCCTAGAGGCGTTTCCAAAAAACACCTCTAAAAATCAAATATGCACACCTCAGAAAAGATTTATATAGTTGTGGAAGTCCATCTGTCAGGTGTACGTGGACGCCAGTACTGACTCGGAGCGCCAGGTCGTCTCCCTCGGAGCGTCATTGTATTTCGTCAGCTAGCTCAGCGCGTAGATATCCTAGTACTTCATCCACGTTGAAGGCCTCCCGCTGCTTGAGGTAGCTGGAGGGAATAATCAAGGCTGGCAAGGAGTATACATGTAACTGTGTGTGAGCACTATTAGAAAACGGGCCAAAAGTCTTGGCTAAATGTACCAGCTGCTTTTGCAACCGGTACTGATGGCATCAGTACCGGTTGCAAAAGCAGCTGGTACCTTTGGCCAGCGGCGATCAAAGGTAAGGGGTTTGGTACCGGATTAAAGCATCACCCGGTACCAAAACCCGAGTATAGGCACCGGTTAGTGCCACCAACCGGTACCAAAAGAACAAGGAGGAATAGGTATCGGTTGGTTGGTTAGTGCCACCAACCGGTACCAAAAGAACAAGGAGGAATAGGTACATTGGTGGCACCAACCGGTGCATAAAGAGCGGACAATAGCACCGGATTGTACCATCACCCGGTGCCGCCACGTGCCCACCATAAAGGCACCGGTTGGTAATTTCAACCGGTGCCTAAGCCTATTGTTTGGCACCGGTTGTTGAGCACCAACCGGTGCATTTGGCCCACGCCTATAAATACCCCAACCCCTCCCCCTCCAAGCTGTCATGAACTCACTGTTCATGACAGCTAAGTGAGGGGAGGGGGGCGATTTTTTATTTTTTTTTCAAAAAAGGTTAGTTATTTTTCTCCATTACTTAGCAATTGGTTTTTAGAAACAGTTATCATTTAATTTAGTTTATACATGTGATGATTATTTTTATTTATAGCATCTTATTATAGTTATATGCGTTATCAATTTATTTGATATGTGAATACTATCAAATTATTATATTTATATGTTTTATCAATTTATTTGATAAGTGAATAGTATCTATTTATTATAGTTATATGCATTATCAATTATATATTTAAATTCAAATTTTGTATGGAAATATTATCAATTACATATGCAATGGGGCTTTATTTAGTATAAAGTTCCATATAGAGAAACAATGTTTTTACACAGTCATGCAGTCAGAAGGCCATATGCATCGTTATAATTTTGTAGTTAAGTTTTATTAACAGCGTATTCAATGTTAGTTATAAATTGGTAGTATGAATAAACTATTTGTACACTACAATGATGTATATAAATGTATTGTAGACCCAGATGAGTCGGCAATGGATGTACATGGCCGATCGGCGTTTAAAGGAGTTCATTGATGGCATGCATATATTCGTAGAAGCGGCCGAGAAACACAAATATGGCGGTTTCGTTCGTTGTCCATGCAAATTCTATAAGAATGAGAAGGATTACTCATTATCAAGAACCATCCACAGTCACTTGTTCAATAGTGGTTTCATGCCGAACTATTTTGTTTGGACCAAGAATGGAGAAAGAGGAATTATGCTGGATAATAATGTAGAAGAAGAGGACAGGATTCCTGACTTTGTAGCCAATTATAATACCATTTTTAATGACACTGCAATGGGCGAGCCTGAAGAAGATACTGAAGGATATGTTGTAGAAGATGATCTTGGTCAGATGCTGCACGAAGCTGAGGAAGTTTGCCAAATAGAAAAGGAATCGAGAGATCTGAAGCGTTGGAGGACTACAGAACATTGTTGTACCCAAATTGCAAACAAGGCCAAAAGAAGTTGGGTACCACATTAGAATTGTTGCAATGGAAGTCATCAAATGGTTTGCTGACAAGGGATTCGAGGAGTTGCTGAAACTTATAAAAAACTTACTCCTTGAGGGTAACACCTTGCCGGAGACAACATACGAGGCAAAAAAAGTTGTTTGTCCTTTAGGATCAGAGGCATAGAAGATACATGCTTGTCCTAATGACTGCATCCTATATCGAGGTGAGTATGAAAATTTGGATTCATGCCCTGTATGTAACACATGCCGGTATAAGATCCCTCGAGATGATCCAGGCGACGTTGAGGGGATGCGTGTCAAGAAGAGGGTGCCTGCCAAGGTGATGTGGTATTTTCCTCTAATACCACGTTTGAAACGTTTGTTCATGAACAAAACGAATGCTAAATTGATGCGATGACACAAAGAAGAACGGAGGCAAGACAATATGTTGAGACACCCCGCTGATGGGTCGCAGTGGAGAAAAGTGGACAGAACATTCCCAATATTTACAAATGATGTGAGGAATATAAGGTTCGGCTTAAGTACAGATGGCATGAATCCTTTCGATGAGCAGAGCAGTGGCCATAGTACCTGGCCTGTGACACTCTGTATATACAACCTTTCTCCCTGGTTGTGTATGAAGCGGAAATTCATTATGATGCCGGTGCTTATCCCCGGCCCAAAGCAACCCGGTAACGATATAGATGTGTATCTGAAACCACTGATTGAGGATCTTTTATTGTTGTGGAAAGAGGAGGGTGTTCGTATGTGGGATGCGCACATAGAGGAACATTTTAACCTTCGTGCATTGCTTTTCGTAACCACCAACGATTGGCCAGCACTAAGCAACCTCTCCGGACATTCCAATAAGGGTTATAGGGCATGCACCCATTGTTTAGAAGAAACCGACAGCACGTACCTCAAGCACTGTAGGAAGATCGTGTATATGGGTCATCGTCGATTTCTTCCGATCAAGCACCCATTAAGGAGGAGGCATGCTCACTACAATGGAAAGGCAAATCATCGTACCAAGCCTAGTTACCGTTGAGGGAAAATAGTGTTTGAAATGGTCAAAGATTTAAAAGTAGTATTCAGAAAAGGACCCGGCAGCAGATCAGTGCAGAGTGATGACAGACGTGCACCTATGTGGAAGAAGAAGAGTATTTTTTGGGAGTTACCTTATTGGGAAGTTTTAGATGTCCGCCACGCAATTGATGTGATGCACCTAACAAAGAATCTTTGTGTGAACATTCTAGGCTTCCTTGGTGTTTATGGTAGGCCAAAGGATACATTGGAAGCGCGGCAAGATCTTGAACGTATAAAACAATGGGCCGCCCTACATCCAGAAAAAAGGGGTAAAGGACGTCATTACCTAGGTCCTGCGTGCTACACTCTTAGCAAGGAAGAGAAGCAAAGTATGTTCGACTGTTTGAACAGCATCGAGGTCCCATCAGGCTACTCTTCGAATATAAAGAGGCTATTGAACTTGAAAGAGAAGAAATTCGCACACGTAAAGTCTCATGACTGTCACGTGTTGATGACGCAATTGATTCCAGTTGCACTTAGAGGTATTCTACCAGCTAATGTTCAAGCAACAATCATAAAGCTATGCGCCTTTCTCAACACAATTTCTCAGAAGGCAATCGATCCATCGAGTTTAAGCAGACTACAAGAGGATGTTGTCCAAAGTTTAGTCAGGCTTGAAATGATATTTCCTCCATCATTCTTCAATATTATGATGCATCTTCTAGTTCACCTGGTCGAAGAGATTGGTATTCTCGGTCCTGTTTTCCTTCATAATATGTTTCCTTTAGAACGATACTTTGCAGTCCTAAAGAAATACATTCGTAATCGGGCTCATACAGAAGGAAGCATTGCGAAGGGTTACGTCACAGAGGAGGTCATTGAGTTTTGTGTTGACTATGTGGAAGAACTCTGCCTAATTGGGATTCTAGTATCACGTCATGAGGGGCGGCTGATTGGAAAGGGCACACTTGGAAGAAAATCAGTAAATGCCACAGATCATGCCACGTTGAGCAAAGCACATCTCACAGTTCTGCAATAATCAGCCTTGGTGGCTCCATAAATGGAGGAGCACATGCAAATTGTGCGAAGCATGTACCCTTTCAAGTCTGAGACATGGATTACAAAATATCATAATGATACATTCGCCACCTGGTTGCAAAAGGAAGTCATGGCCAACGATCAAATTCATGAGCAGCTAGCTTGGCTGGCCAGGGGTCCGGCAAATTCAATACTGATGTACCAAGAATATGAAATTAGTGGTTACACATATTATACAAGAGCCCAAGATAACAAGAGCACCAATCAAAATAGTGGTGTCCGTATTGATGCCACGGACTCTAGTGGCCAAACGAACTCATATTTTGGTTACATTGAAGAGATCTGGGAACTCGACTATGGGCCGCTGAAGATCCCTCTGTTTCGTTGCCAATAGGTTAAACTGACATGAAAAAGTGTCGATATCGACGAGTACGGAATGACAACGGTAGACCTCAAAGAGCTTGGCTATCTAGACGAACCATTCGTCCTAGCTAAAGATGTCACTCAAGTTTTCTATGTGCAGGACATGTCTAGCAAATCAAAAAAGGATAAGTCTAGAAATAAATCAAGTTTTCTAGGTGCGGGAGATGAGCCAAAGCGCCACATAGTTCTGGCAGGCAAAAGAAAAATTGTGGAAGTCAACGATGTCATAGATGAAGAAGAATACAACAAGGTCGAAGGCATGACTCCGTTTGCAGTGGAGGTTGACACAAGTATTCTTTTAGCCCAAGAGGAGGCTCCTTACATACGTCATGATCACAATGAAGGGACGATTGTAAAGCGAACCATCGTTAATATACCATTAGTTGAATGAATATCTCTTGTAATAGTTTTCATGAACATTATCAAATTTATTGGGCAATTAAATGATTTTCTAGGCATTTATCAGATTTATTATTCAATTAACTAATTTATTAGATGATAAAATGATAAATACGACAAATAATATAATTATTTTGAAATTAAATAATTTTCTAGCCATTTATCATATTTATTAGGCAATTAAATGATTTATTAGGTAGTTAATAGATTTATTGAGCAATTAATAAATTTATTAGGCATTAATCAGATGTATTATTGAATTAACTAATTTATTAGGCCATTAAATGATTTTCTAGGCAATTATCAGATTTATTATGCAATTATTAGATTTATTATGAATTATCTGATTTATTAGACGATTAAATAATTTACTAGGCAATTATCAGATTTATAACTCAATTATCTAATTTATTAGACGATTAAATGATTTACTATGCAATTAACATATTCATTGGGCAACTAAATAAATTTCTAGGCAATTAACTGATTTATTATGCAATTAACTGATTTTCTAGGCAAATATCAGATTTATTATGCAATTATCAGATTTCTTATGAATTATCAGCCAATTAACATATTCGAAAAAAAAAATACAAGATTAAGGTACCGGGTGGATTATCCAACCGGTACCAAAAGATAACCTTTGGTACCGGTTGGAAAGTCCACCCGGTGCCTTTAGGTAATTTGGTTTAAAAAAACGTGGGGCGTCGCGCGGGAGTCGAACCGTGGCCGCGACGCTCAAATAACCGCACGTTACCACTAAGATAATGAGGAATTCAGTTGAAAGAGGGAAAAGAAAAGAGAAAAAGCAAAATTTAGAAAGCCTTAGGTACCGATTTCCCAAAGCCACCCGGTACATTAGGGGCTTTTCATTTCCCGCCCGTTGGGGACCTAAGGCACCGGGTGGGATGCGACCCGGTACCTTTGGCTGGCCAAGGGTACCGGGTGGATGAAGAACCGGTATCTTTGTCTGGCCTTAGGTACCGGTTTTGTTTTTCACCCGGTTTCTTAGGCCCTTCCTATATATCTAGAACCCCTGTTCGTCTTCCTCCACTTCCTCCCCTCCTCGCGATTACCGGCGCCTCTCCACCGCCTCTCCGATCGTCCGCCGCCCCGGCCTGCACCCGCCCCGCTGCGCGCCGCCGCCGACTCCTTCACGCCACCGCAGCTTCGCCTTGACGCCAGGAAGCTCCTCGAGCCGGCCATCCTCGACCCCGACCCGTGCAGTGCCGGAATTGCACTGGAGCGCCATCGCAGGTGAGCACTGGGCTCGCCGCGATTACTTACCGCCGGTGCCGCTCCGGCCACGCTGACCACCTGTACATCTCCACAGGGCCCGCACGGACCTCCCTGGTGGATCAGCCGGCCGGAGCACCCCTGCTTCGACCTCCTCCGTGAGCTCCGCCACCACCCGTCGCCCGGACCTCTCCGTCGACCCCTCTGCACCAGTTCTCCTTCCGTTTACAGGGCTTGGTGAGCATCCCCACGACCTCCCTCTTCTTTTGCGCTAGTTGTTGAGGCCCGTAGGTTGTTCCAGAGGCCGGAACACCCACGCCGGCGCTCCGCTGCCACCGCGCCATGGTCGACCCGCCGCACTGCTGTGCCATAGCCCGCGCTAGGCCTCGGTGTAGTTTAGCCGTGTTGAGTAGATGCTGCCAATGCCAAAAACCCGAGCTAAACAGGGCCGGAACCGCGCTAACGCGGTACACTGATGAACCCGACCCGCCTGTCACCGCCGGCCATCCGCTTCGGCCGATGCAACCCCTTCCTGAGCGCCTAGGTGGTTTACGCATGCCACGGGCATGCTCTCTGGCCAAACCGCAGCTCGATTCGACCCCGGGGACGCCAGTTCGGCGAACTCCGGCGAGTCCCCGGTGAAGCACCGCCGCGGAAACCCAGCTCCGGCGACCAGTGTTGTTCCCCCGCGCTCGCATCGCACGCGACCCGTCCGATCTGCGTGAACGTCCCAGATTAGATCTAGGATCCATCAAACCCTGGCCCTCAGATCTCGATCCAACGGATCAGATCCGCGCGTACCGGTTCGGCCTGGCCTTTTTGTTAAAGAGCCCCTGGACTTTTCGAGAATTAACCCGTTGTCCACTGCAGTTCAAAAATAATTCCAGATCAGCCTTGTTTTTCGCGTTTAGGCCCCTGAGCTTTCCAGTTTTCGAACCCGCCGTCCAATCCCTGTCTTTTTGCACGTTAGACCCTAGATCTAACCTTAAATTACGTTGTAGTCCTTGGTTTTTGCGTAGAAGCCCCTGTAGTTCCAGTTTTCTTGCAGTTTAGTCCCTGGACCTTGTTTTAGCCCTAGATTTCGCGTTCTAGCTCCGTTTTAGGTGTTCTTTATGTCCACGCGATCGTTGTAACACGTAGAAAAGTTCTAGCTCAGTTTTGTTTGCTGTTTTTATGTATTGTTGTACTGTTTCTTAGCATTTGCCTTTGTTTGCATGTATGTGTATGTGCTGGACCTTGTTTTGGCGTTGCGATCGTGAGTAGACGTTGATCATTCGGAGGCGTACCAGGTGCCACCTTCCGCGGGGCACTTTGAGCAGCATGAGCAGTTTGAGGAAGGCAAGTATAACATGTAGTATAATTTCTTATCATTTACCAATTATGTACATGTATAAATTCCAAAGTAGTATTTCTTATTATTTTGTAAGTGTATTATAATTTTTCTCAAGAATTACATGTACATGTATTATGTTGAAATACTTTATACTATTAAATTTATTGTATTATAACACTCACACACACACATTTATTGTATTCATAGACTTCAATTTATTGTAAATATACATATAGTTAAAGACTTAAATTTATTGTAAATGGACATGTATTCAAAGACTTCAATTTATCAAGCTCCTCTGTAACTCATTACATGTATTCCATGTGTAATATAGATTGATTTAAATTAATTCTCGAGCTCGAACACCTCGATGCTTTAAATTTAGAGTGCGGCCCTCTAACGCGTTACTAACACACTCACACACACTCTCTCTCTCTCTCACACACACACTAACACTCTCTCACACACACATAGACACACACACACACTAACACCTCGACGCTTTAAATTTAGAGTGCGGCCCCCTAACACCGACGCTCTCTCGCTGTCTCCTCACCGACGCTCGGTCTCTCGCTCACACACACACACACACACACACTCTCTCTCTCTCACACACACACTGACTCACACACACTCACTCACACACACTCACACTGACTCACACACACACTCACTAACTCTCTCTCTCTCTTTCTCTATCCTACTAACACACAAACACACTCTCACACACACACACACACACACACACTCACACTCACAAACACACACACTCTCTCTCCCTCTAACATACACACACACTCTCTCTCTCTCTCAAACATGCATATTCGTTCAAAGAATTGAATTCTCCTACTTCATTTAAGGAGGGACACATACTCTAACACAATTTTACAGTTTCAGTTAAGGATGGACCCCTTCGGTGATGACGAGGTCGCCAAGCAATACATGTTGGACGCAATAAACGAAGATACGAGGGCCAACACCACCCAGCCAATCGCTGAAGAAGATGCTCAGACAGCTGATTCGTTCCTGAATATGTCTAGAGATGCCGATGAAGAAGATGATGACTTTGCGCCGCTGCCCAATCAATAGCAGCATGTTCCAGTACGAATCTTAAAACTATAAGTATGGTGACTTCGGTAGATTAGTTTTGCGATTAACATATCTTTTCTGTAATTTAGTCGACCTTCGCATCGACTTCGTTGAGCCAGTCAAAAGGGAGACGCCGGCCAACCAAGAAAATGGAGGGAAGACATGTCGTCATAGAAGTGGATGCAGAGGGCTGTCCAAGTGCTCCAGAGGCTGCTAGCACAAAATTTGTCAACCAATGTGGGGTTATTGTTCGGGCAAGAATTTCGATTACCACAAGACTATGGAAAACGAGCAAACCCGAAGAACAGCAACACGCCATGCCTGCACATCAGAAGGAAATGCTATAGGCAGAGCTCAAGGATATGTTCACTCTTCCTGAAGGAGTTGACCAAGAACTTGTGAAGAAATGTGCCTTGAAAAAGATGGCCCTTGCCTTTGCAACTTTCAAGAAGAAATTGTACATCAATTACATCAAGAAGGATAATGAGTCAAACTGGGACGATCTTCCTCAGGCTAAACAATACTGGGAGGAGTTCAAACAATGCAAACTATCAGAGGAAGCCCAAGAAAAATCCGAACAGGCCAAGGTGAATGCAGAAAATAAGAAGTACAAGCCACCACCTTGGGGCTGCCGGGTACAAGAAGTCAGTTAAAAATGGCAGAAGATGGAGCAGGACCTTATGGATAGAGGCATCAGGCCGACGACTTGGGATTGGCCGGATAGATCCAAGTGGTGGTTATTTGCTAATAGCGTGACACTAAACCAGTTGGATGGAAGTTTGGTCATGCCCGAGCATATGCAAGAAGTGTCCCGCGATCTAGTCGCTACAATTGATGAGACACAACAAGGAACATTCCAGCCTCAAAGGGAGAATAATGAGCTGACAAGGGCATTAAAGAATCTGGAACACCCTGGATGAGCCCGCGGCATCGGCGTGGTCCCATGGAAAGTTGCTTGGGCCGGAGATTCCTCTTATGAGACTCACCGAAAGAGCAAAGCCGAACAGGAAGAGAAACTTCGTGCCATACAAGAAGAGATGAACAGGAAGGTTGCGTCCTTAGCATCTCAGATGGATGCCAGGGTCAATGAGGCAGTGCAGCTAGCTCTGAGCCAAAGGGGCACTGCTGAATCGCACTCGGATGTTGTGATAAGCCCGGCCTCTCAGCGACTCAGCAGTTGTGCATCCACGGCGGCGCCCGACGTACAAGCGGAACAGCAACCCCAGATTGAGCCAACGGCGGTAGATGACCAGAGGTATCTAGTGGATGATGTCACCATGCTGACACCGTGCAGCTTCATGTGCGAGCAAGAAATATATTCATTCATGTCGCATACGGGTCAGCCCTGCCCCTGAATCCTTCTACTACAATTCATGGAAGGCCGATACCCCCTGGCTACACCTCCATCACAGTCGAGCAGATAGTTGGAAACAATGAGGATCTTGGGCTCGACTTCGTTGGAGGGGATGGAGAGAAGACATTGGGAGACGCACTGCACGGGTTCGTTCTATGGCGCAAGGCTGACATCAAACTTACTGCAAGCACAACGGCTCCCGTGCAGACCGATTGCCCGTCTCCGCGGCCTCTCTCACCGCCGTCCCCACAACCACCACCGTCTCCGCCGGCGCAAAGGGCCACGAGTACTCCAACTCCTCCTGCACCAGAAAAAGGAAAGAAAAAGACAGCATCCCTCCCAGCGGCTGGACCCTCAAAGAAGAAGCAGAAAACGGTCGAAAGATAATTAACCTACGAGAAAACCGCTAAGGAGTTGGAAGAGGAGACTGCTCGATATATAAAAGAACAATTGAAGCCTAAAGTCCCCCCGCCGAGGGAAAAGGTACCTCTAGAACTAGGGAAAAAGCTTCTCGCAAACCTAGACAACCCACCAAAACTGAAAAGCTTACCCTCGGACTATGATCGTACTCTGATAAAGGCACACAAGATACGAAATCTGAAGAAAAAATGTGGTAAGACCATTCCTCAGCTTGGCACACAACAAAAAGAACTCGAGCCCCTCCTGGTGCCAGGGTTGCCACTCCTACACCCGACGGACGTACAACTCCAGGCGGGCCTACAGGCCGTGATATTTCTTTCTGAAACTGGATTAATGCTAGAGGAGGCAACGGGGCAAGTGGAGGCGGAAATCCCAGTCGCTCCCGTTATTACTCCATTCCAGCATGGAAAACCTTTTGTCACTGAGGAAGAGGAGAAAAATCTAGGCACGCAGATGTTCAATTTTCATAGATGGTACCTGCGAATGTCAAATGACGAAGGGAAAATGTTTGAAGTCAAGTATCGTGACCATGATTTCTTCCGCGGGGAGGTCGACTTCTGGTTGTACTTCGAAAATTTATATCACATTTACCATCGACAAGCCCTCAACGCCTCTATCATCACCATTTGGGTTTTGTAAGTATCACTTACCTCTACATTAATACTTTTTGTTAACAAGAACATAATTATATGTGTGCATTATAAAATTTCTATTGTATCGTTTAGACAGGAGACCCAAAGAAGCCGAAAACATGGATGGCACCATCAGATCGGCTTTATGTCTCATTTGCTAGTCAACCAGAAAGTGCTCAACGAAAATTACAAGGAAACGTGCCAAAACATGTACGATTCGTTGACTAGGCAAAATTACAAATCATATATATTCATACCATACAACTTTGGGTAAGCCTTGGTCGACTCAATCCTCTGTTATATTACTAAATAAATACTAAGTCGTCTAATGCATGTATGTATATATCCTATCTATATCTGCAGTTATCATTGGATTTTACTCATACTTTCCGTAGAGACCGACAATCTTATAGTCTTTGACTCAATGAGAAATCCAAAGTCCGCAATCCAACATATGCTAGACCCCTTGAACAGGTAAGTTCAGTTTGCACAATCAAATCTTTTTCTGTTAATATCAATTCCTGAATATCAAACTTAACTTTGAGCGCAGGGTTTGGTAAAAATTAGTGAAAAATAACAAAGGACGTGGTCAATGGAGGCCCGAACTGAACGTTAACATGGATTATCCGGTATGTTGATTCATAAAGATTTGTCTAGTTAAGTATATAATCCCAAATTGTTCTAAATTGAGTAATTTATTTGTTTCTCCTTAAGTGTGCGAGACAACAACAAGGAACTGATTGGTGCGGGTACTACGTATGCGACTACTTGCACATCATGACTCCATGCGGGAAGGCTACTGATGAAGACACGAGAGTACGTCCAAACCGTTCACTAGTACATTTTCATAATTGTTCTAACGCACATGATGTTAATCCTTTTTTTCCTAAATGATAGATGTCTCAAATGGGGGATGAATGTTACTCTACTAATCGGATCAACGCCATGTGCGAGCAGCTCGCCGGATTCATTTTGAACGAGATCTTGGATCCTAGAGGCGAGTTCTACCACGACGGTCACATTCATAGAGGACTTCCATCGACCTCCTGAGGGGACCAGTAGTTGGATTGCAAACATGACTTGTACATTTGTAAATATTTTTAAACGTTATGCCTTGATGTTTGTAAATTTGTAAATATATTAGTTCATCTAATTAGCTTAATTATATGCTCGCATTTCACTTTAGTTAGTTTCAAATATTCTCTGAAAATGAACACGAACGACCAATGAACGTATAGTACTGTAGAGTTTGAGTGCGTTTAGCAATTATAAAAGAATAAACAGTAATAAATATAACAAACAAATTGTATTTGGGAAAAAAAGAAAAGTTCATTGGTACCGGTTGGTCTTTCCAACTGGTACCAATGGAAGCCTAAGGCACCGGTTGAAAAACCCGGTGTCTTAAGGCGAGGCCATTGGTCTCGGTTTGCGGGAACTAGTTCGAAAACCGGTGACTAAGGCCTTTTCCAACCGGTTGCCATAGCCTGTTTTCCAGTAGTGAGAGTACCACATGTGCGAGAGGAATAATTCAGCAATCTAGTACCAGCACCCGCTAGAGGTTAAATTGTTCTCTCTCTCTCACTCACTCACTCATTCACTCACTCTCCTCTCCTTCCCTGCGCCGGCAATGGCATCTGAAGGCGCACGGAAGGCTGCGCGCGGTCGTGGAGCGGTCGTGCGCAAGATCCGGCCGCCGC
The DNA here is from genome assembly GCF_016808335.1 of Panicum virgatum. Taxonomy (NCBI): domain Eukaryota; kingdom Viridiplantae; phylum Streptophyta; class Magnoliopsida; order Poales; family Poaceae; genus Panicum; species Panicum virgatum. The sequence goes on along the minus strand of NC_053151.1, from coordinate 32,596,018 downwards.
GTGCGATATCCGGCCGTGGAAAGGCCATGGAGCGGTGGCGGGGGGAGGACGCGGGTCGGCGTCGGCGGCTGCGGTCACGGCTTGCAGCGGCGGCGGCGGCACGGACATGGGCGTGGCGGCGCAGATGCGGTGCGCGGTGACGGCGGCCGCAGCGCTCGATGGGCTCGGCGGGCCTCTGGAAATGTGTCATTAACAGTGATGTTTGCTCAGAGGCAATTGATTCTACCCACCTCTAAAATCAATTTCAACCGCCTCTGAAAAGATTTCTGTAGTAGTGCGAAGGTGAAGGAGAAGACGGCGGCCGCCTCGATCTGCAGCGAAACTTGTGCAGAGAAGAAGACGTCGTGGTTGGAAGCTATCAAACAGGTCGTAAGGACTCCCAAGAATCCCCTACCTTGCGTGCCAACTATCGGGTATGCCCGATGGTAGATTTTAGGTGAGGGAGATCTCGGAGCCAAGAGCTTCATGGTAATACGAAGACGCAAGAGTTTGACAGGTTCGAGCAGCCAGGAGTGTAACACCATACGTCCTGTATTGTAGGTGGTATTAGGGTTTCTGGTGTATAGTATCGCAATGCGACGTGGTGTGTAATGTGTTTGATGGGTACTCCCGCGTCCTCTTTATATAGCCTAGAAGTTGTGGGTTAAAAGTTAGAGTTCAGATTTACTCGGATTGTTTACAAGGAAGCAGATCGGTTATGATCCCTGATAATATGAGTATCTTATTCTAGCCTTCATCCTGCATAAAGGGCTCTTTCGTCGTCCAGCCGAGTGCTTGTCTACCGGGTAGTCTAGCGAGGTAGTTTCCTAGGATCAGGACCCTACTCAGTAGGGAGGTACCTGGATCTACCTCCATCACTTGAGCAACTATGTGGGTTTCCATTGCAGCCACAACATCTGCGACACACTGATTGTTGTGACTATGAGGGGATGTCAGCTCACCGACTTCTCTCCAGTCTCACCATCTGCAACGCTACCACTGTGACTGCAGGGAATGTTATAGTATATCAGGGATATCTCAATATTAGGGAGATTAGGATTGTATCTGTATCCTACTATATCTGTACGAGAGTTTTTTTTTTGCCCTTCAAATCATGTACCTCTATATATTCAATCCTAAGGTTCAGACTAATACATCCATTCATTATACACAATCTATCTCTCTATCCTCAGGGGGAGCGGCACCTCCGCTCATTATACTAAATCTATCTCTAGCGGCACCTCGGCGATCTCTGTACACTCAGGGGGCAGCGTCTCCTCGACGATCCTCACGAAGGGACCCTGGGATGTTCTATATTCGTGGCTTGGACCCGCCTCTTGCGGGCGAGTGCTGTGTGTTACACAATTATAATTACAGTTCTGGTCATCCAGAGGAGGTTCGAATTTCATAAACATTCTGACGAGCTCTTTCTTCAGGCGTTGCCTGCATGGATAGGTGCAGGACCCCGTAATTGTGACTTTCTTGAGCTTGTCTTCTAGATTTTTCAGCCCAGAGAACCTCAATAACGAGACGATTGGACAGAAATGGATCTTGAGCATCTCAAGGGATCGCAGCACTCCAGGGAGAAACCTGATGTCTCTTAACTGGTTGTTGCAAGAAATCTTGAGGACGTAGAGCGCGTTGAATCCTTTTTCAAAATGAAGTTTGCCATCTTGATACTCTTTAAAAGAAAGGTGCAGAAATTGTAGTCCCGGTATACCCCCAAGGACATCTATGCTGTCTTGCGGCAACGTGATCATCTGCAGGTTCAATTTCTTGAGGTTCTGGAGCTGGTTGATCCATTCCGGCAAACCGCGTGCCGGCCCACAAAGTTTAAGGCTATGCAGGTTTGGTGGAACCGAGCTGATGCCATCCAAGCAGCCTTGACAGTCCTCGTTCAGCCCCAACAACAAGGATTCCAAATGGATGTGACCCGAGACAGCACCACACAATTCTTTGCTGTTGTTTTGGTTGATGCCACACACTCCGAGCTTGTGCAACTGGCTGAGTTTCTTGATCTCTTCCAGAATGGCCTTCCCCTCTGCAACACCGACGTCAACGACCCCCAGCGTGTGCAAGGCCACCAGACCCTGAATACCCCTTGGGACCGTAACGCCGCCAGAGTTTCGACGATCCATTGGTCTGGGTCTGAAGAACTTGGGCATGCAACATGGCCTGCTCCATGTTGATTTTGATGGGTCCTCTATTGGTTGGGTCCCTGCTGGTAGGCTCGTTGATGGGTCCACTACTGCTGGTGGATTCTCTATCGTGTCATCCTCATCACTGGGTAATGGCATGACGGTGCCTACACGAACATACTGCAGGTTCTTTAGCTCGATGATCGCTGATGGAATCATGGATACTTTAGTGTTTCTGACATCAAGAGTCTGGAGAAGCCGAAGGCCACCCAAGGAATCCGGGAGGCAAGAGACACCACTACATCCTCTTAGTGAGAGGAACTTGAGGCCACGCAACAACTTCACCATCTTATCAACGTCTCCATCCGTTACACCTTCTGCATCCTCCAGATCCAGCACCCGGAGTAGCTTCATCTTCTCAGAGATGAAGAATTTATCCCATTTACCAAAAACTGTCAGTGACCGAAGCCTTGAGAAGTCCATGCTCTCAAACACAATACGGTCCCTGTCCCAGGTTCCGTGTATGGTAAGGTGCCGTCCCGTGCGTTGAGGGTTCAAGCTGCAAGACCCCTCTAGGGCAAAGACAAGGTTCTCTTCCATTGACCTTGAAATGATGTATTCTCGGAAAAAACCATTGACTTGGCACAATGGCATTCTCATAAGGAAGGCTATGGAGGTTGTCGCATCAAGCACTTGAATCATACTCAACTTTACGAGCTTGGAAAAGAAATTCTCCCCATTCTCCTCTGCAGTGCTTTCTTTTGTATCCCTGGAGTAGCCCTCCGCGATCCACCTCCTCACAAAACGCCTCCGCCGGATGCTGCGGTTCTCAGGGAAAATTGAAAGATAGAAGATACATGGCTTGAGAAAATCCGGGCAGGTACGAAAGTAGGAATGAACCCAGGCAAATAGATCCCGCAAACAATCAAACTTTCTGTTTGTTTCCAATTCCTGCATAAACCTGCAACTCAGCTTCTTCCATATTTTTACTAGCAAGTCCTTTGATAACCTCTGTGATTCGCTGGCATAGTAATCGGCTACAGAAACTATCACTTTCGGAAGTCCGCCACACTTATGTAAAACAAGTTTTGCTTGGCTAATCACTTCGTCATCTATGTAAGGTTTACCTGTCTTCTCTCGTACCTGAAACAATACAAGAGGCAACGTTAATCCAACAAAAATAAAAATTTCTAAAAATTCTCACAAAAATCAGAAACATCTGGCTGTCAATTCGACAACTCTAATCATAATAGTCAATGATAGATCAATATCTTTCCAAATAAATTATCGACCTCTATTATTATAAAAATATATTAAATTAACCTCCTAAATATGTATCTAAATTACCCATGTCTGCCATTATTAAAAAAATCTAAAAGTAACCCTCTAATTTTCGTATAAATTACCCACCTATGCCATTATAAAGTAATACAAATAACTCCCTCAATTTGAATATAAATTATCCAATTATATCCTTATTAAATTTAAAGTAAGACATAAATCTAAATCTGAATTATATAATTATTAGAAATATTAAATTACACCAATATAAAATTCTAAATTACTATTATTATTATATTATTAATATTATTATTTATATAAAATTACTGCCATGGTATGTGTCACTATGTATTCGTATATGATGGAAGAAATAAGAATACCAATTCATAAATAAATGGTTCAATTAATAATATATCAAACACACGTGGAAGTATGATGCAAAATGAAACCTATTGCATCTAGATTATTATAAATATATATTTTATGGTATGCCTTAGAATATTTAATAGATGAAAGAGGACGAGAGATAGAGAATTATCATGATTATTAGTTATAACCCTTCTATATTTATTCTAATTAGCTTATGGGGAGCACGGGTTGATAGGCTAGTAGACTTAATTAGGAGTTACTTTAGATTGTTTTTATAATAATATATGCAATTGCTAATATTATCATTAATAACTAGAGTCTACAAGATTAACATTGGATGTTTTTATTTTTACAAGAATTGTTTGGGTATATTATTTTGTAGTGCGTCTCATGAGGATCATGATAACAGGAAGACAAGATTACTATATAGAGTTGCGTTTGTGTTATTTAAGTAATCCAGTCCCAATATCACTCAAATGTTTTTTTGTACAGAAGTAAATTACCAAATTTTTATTGAACGGAGGGAGCACTCCATAAAAAAAGATATTTAGGTGGTCTAATCATTGGATCAACGCGTATCCATGTTGTGTAGGGATCGTTTTTCTGGTCTCTGTTTATAATAAGCACTAATGTATTCTGGGCTGTTCTAGCATGAGTGGAAGGCATAGTACCCCGTATCAATTTCAGCCCTCAATTATCTTTCTCCTACTTTACTAACAATATTTTCAAAAGCAAGACATATGTGTATTGCAGGAAATAGAACAGTGAACGCTTTCCTTACTACATGGGGCATGTTTGGATCCCAGAGATTATTTCTAGCCCACCCCTTTTAGCCTAAAATAATATACTAAACTTTCAAAACATAAGGGCTAGTTCTTGGCTATTTGCAAATAGCTCACCTCAAAAAACTATCCCACTAAAGGAGTGATTATTTAGGCTATTTCAGGTGGACTCTGATTCTCTCTCTCTTGGAAAGTGGTAGCCAAATGAATGGAAAAGTACTTTATGAGCCAATAAATAGCCCTTGGATCCAAACATGTGAAGGGCTATTTCATTGGATGGCTATTTGCTTGGGCTAAATAACTCTAGCCCAAATAGCCAAAAGCTAATTCTCCAAACACGCCCATGGAAGAGGAATAACAGTTTCAAAAGCAATGTGTATGCTACCCTTAAAATTAAACACACCTTTTCTTTGAAGAGCTCAAGGGCATCATCAGCTTCAAGAACCTTGACATTCCATATGATTGTGCTTGGAGTTGCACAGTATGCAGCAACGCTTTCCTCGTCTGTAATGACAATGACACGGCTTCCAGAAGGTGCAAATGTCAACGCGGCTTTTGTCAAATCCCATTCTTCCTTGGACCGTAGACCATCAATGACCACGAGGCACTTGTGTTCATCTAGAAACTCACGGCACGCTTGGATCGGGTCTTCGATTCTCAACGTGCTATAGTGGTTGAGAGATTCAGAATGCAAATCCAAGAGTAAGCGCCGCGATAAGTCCACCAGATTGAAGGGATGGGACACATTAACCCAACCAAATTTCTGGAACCGCCCTTCACTAATCGCATGATAGTAGACTGTTCTGACAAGAAATGATTTGCCAACACCAGCAACCCCAGAGATAATAGCCACATTGGCGGCGGCAACCGCCATAACACCTATTATGTATAGATCCGTTTTGTGTGCAACATGTTTAAATTTATGTAGCCATTGTGTTGCAGCGTCCCTCTTGGGTGTATACTCTTCCATTTCCTGCAAAGGAGAAACGTTTGAGGGATTGCTTCATCAAAATGTATGCCATTTCATTTAACAAAAGAAAACCTTTTTAGAAGTAATTGGCAAGGCAATGTTCAAACGTTTAGTCTTGGATTTACTTTTAAAATGTCGCATTGCTGCTTAAAGCCCCTATGGAACTGATGTGTTAGTGTTAGGTTGTTCAGTGTTAGGAAGTCGACCTTGTTTGTAAAGAGTGGAGTAGCACAACTTGTAAGTATAGTTACATGTGAGGGAGTGCTCGTTCATTGGATTAGTTTTTGGGGGGAGATAGCCCAAGTATTATTTTGTTCACTACTACATAAACACACATCAATCTTTCTCATTAGTCCCGACTGATTTGGTCCGGAACAAATGAAGGCATTAGTCCCGGATCCAATGCTAGAGGGGGTGGGAGGGACCTTTAATTCTGGTTGGAGCCACCAAATGGGACTAAAAATCTCTCTGAGTCCCAATTGGAGCTACTAACCATGACTTAAAGTTCAGAGCCCCTAGTAGAAGAAGGGCTATCTGTCCACCCCAAAAGTACCGGTATGAACTAGACCTAGTGTAGCATTAGTACTCGATCGAGTTCATACTGGCAATTTTAGAAGTGGACCGAAGGGTCTAGGGGCCTTTAGTACTAGTATCGGGTGTAGTTCGTACCGGTATTTTTGGAAGTGGACCGAAGGGTCTGAGGACCTTTAGTACTAGTACCGGGTGTTACCACCCCGTACTAGAAAGTCATCCACGGATTACTTCAAAAGAAAAGTATTCCTATCCCAATTAAATTGATGTGTAGGTGAGATAGTAAAGCACGAGGGAAGATGTCGTGAGTTTGAATCCCATCCACCGCACGGGCACGTATTTGGCGTGAAAAAAATTGCGTAACTTGTGAAGGTTTAAAATATTGTTTTAAGTTTTTTTGGACGCGTGAAGCTTTAGTACCAGGTAATTTACCTGGTGACAAAGATCGAGACTTTTAGTCTCGAAAGTCTTGGTCTCATAGTACCGGTTGGAGAGCCATGAATAAAGCCGGTTACCAACTAGTACTGATAGCCTCTTTTCTAGTAGTGACTTTTTAGTCTTAGTTGATAACACTAACCTGGACTAAAGGATCACCATTTAGTTCCAACAAAAAGACCCTTTAGTCCCGGTTGGGGTTATCAACCAGGACTAAAGGGTCCTCCGCATGTTAGTTTAAAAAGGAAGCCTCCCAAGAGTCATATATGCTGTGGTAAGGAAGTTGTACGCGAGGCAAGAGGTCTTGGGTTCAATTTCCGTAGACTGCAAGGAATTGGTGGTGGTTGCCAATTATTATTTTTAGCTTGTACAACTTTTAGTCCCAAATTCCCGATCCCGGTTAGGAAACCGGGACCAATAATATTTCCCAACTAGGACTAATATAGGGTTCTGTAGTAGTGGTTGTTGCTCTCGTGTTAGGCCGCCTTGTGTGAAATAGTCCATAGACTTGGAGGTGGTACACTTGTGTTTAGTGGGACCGGAGCCAGGCACTCAAAAATGGATCTTTGAAGGCGCGTGTTTGCATGGTGCCGTTGCGCCAACAGCATTCAGTGGCTTGTCAATGGCTCGGTTGTCAACTTCTTGAACTTTCTCTTATTAGCTATATAGCTTATCCTTTCAACAGTATTGTAGTTAGGTTTGGATGGACGACGTCAATCCAACATTTACCTGGTCGAGTGGTCATTTTGTCGTTCGCCTGCACATGGTGGTCTTCTCCGGCGATGGTGTTGAGATACGCAGAGTCGGTGGCGCAACTGCGCAAGGTTAGTTTGGTCCCTTCTAAATGTGTTCTGAGGCGATTCCTTCTATTCCCCTCCTCTCCAGCCACCTCATGGATGTTGGAGAGGGGGAATTGAGAAAATTGGTTACTGATTGTGTATACTTACTATATATAGCTCATTCTTTCAGTGATGTGGTATCCCCTTGGGTTAGTCAAAGGTGACCTAGACTCAGACCTATGCTGTTGGTCAGAGAATTCCCCCCTCAAGCAAGGTTGCCGATAAGTCATCGAAGGGTTTGTTTGAATAATGGACTGGTAACCTGTAAAGATATGTGGCCTTGAAAAAGGGTAGAGTCATGGACAAAGCAAAGGGAGTTATCAACCCTTTTCCAAAACCCTATAACGGCTAGTTCCGAGGCGCCCGATTCATTCAACGAATTTGGCGAGCTGATCTACTTTGATCCAGGAGAAAGCCCTAGCTAGTCAATACAAAAAATTCGTAGCTCACTAGCTCGCTCGGCTCGGCTCGTTAATGGCTCGGCTCGGCTCGGCTCGGCTCGGCTCGGCTCGGCTCAGCTCGTTCAAAAATATTACCGAGCCAAGCTAAGATTTCAGCTCGATACATTAACGAGCCAGCTCAAGCTGGCTTGCGAGCAGCTCGCGAGCTGAATGAGCCAATGCTATGAACCAAAAAGCAGCCCAACAGCCCAGCGCCCTAGCCCACTCAGCCACATTATTCAGCCCAATTCACCCTCACACTAAAATATGCTCAAACCCTAGCCATGGCCAGCTCCTCCCAGACTCCTGTGACTGGCCGCCGCCCGGCCTCTGGCCTCCATGCTCCCGATTTCTCCCTCCTGGTTATCCATCCGCCGCCACCTAGCCCCCGGCATGCGCGCTCCAAGCCAGCACCGCATGCTCGACTCCCGGCGGTCCAGTTCAGCGTCAACACTCAGCAGCAGCAGCAGCAGCACTCCCCGACACCCCACCGGCGGGCAGCACACTACAGCAGCCAGCGCCCCCGCGTGGCCTCGTCCGCGGCCCCTCGTGTTGCGCCCCGCGCCTGCCCTCTCCGCTCGGCTCTCGGTGCCTCGGGCCCCCTCTGGTCAAACCCCACATGGCCACCTCCCCTGCGGCCATGGAGGAACAGAGGAAGACCAAGGACATCTGCATGCTCTTGCAGCCTTGCTGCGCCACCACCACCGCAAAGCTCTGAATCAAGATGCAAGCGCACGAGAACCCCGTCCCCATCCCAACCGTGGAGAGTGATTTTTTCGAGCCAACTCACGAGCTAAACGAGCCAGCTCGAGCCGGCGAACGAGCCGAGCCCGACTTGCAGCTCGCTATGATAACGAGCCGAGCCGAGCCAGCTCGTTATCATAACGAGCCAGCTCGAGCTGAGCCGAGCCGAGCCGAGCCGGCTCGATAGCCAGCCTTATGTATGTGTAGAAGGTTGGAAAAAAGCCTATAAATCTATAATGTTTGCTTGGTTGTCTACTTCACATCTTGACCTACTTCACATCTTGAACAAGAGGTTCTACACTCTGAGATAACCAAAACCATTTATCTACCCCTGGGTAGTTTCACTAAGTGGTTTTGCCTCGCTGGCACATTAGGATCTCACAATTTATTAATAGATTGCTATAACTTAAAAGTTTATAGGGAGGTTATTTACAAGTGTGAAGATACAAGAAAGATGTGAATAGTTAGAGGGCTGTATGAGGGATTTTTGCAAAAGACGAAGAAGGGGAAGGTAGAAGAAAGATCTGACAAGTGGGTCATGCCAGCATGGGATGCCACGATGGTAAAACCACCATGCAAAATCATCCCAAGGTGTTATTTGAATGGTATTGCATAGTTCAAGGTGCACAAAGTCCAACTTTATAGTTGGGAGGCTGAAATAGTCCACTTACAGTAAGTTGGCGGTTATGTAGATTTTTTCCCAAAAGGTTCAATGAAGGGTATATGGGCTGATATTTGCAAAGTATTCCTTTATCTAGAACCTTATCAGTAGCCCTTTGGGTTTCAGAGAAAAAAACCCACCAAAAATATTTATTCATTTTAGGTAACCATCAAATTTGTGTATCGTAACTTTTCAAACCAAAAAGATAAATGGAAGTGTATAGAAGGATTACATCGTAAGATTTTATCAGATGGACGGCTCTTATTTTTTTCAATTATTGTAAAATTTCTCAAGTAATGAAGGGGGTTCCGGACATACCTCCTTGAAAAACACACAAACAGAATGATCATCTGAGAATTTCTTCAGTTCTGATACTTGGTATGAATGCCCAATGCACATGCTTGCGATTTCAAGCTGCTGTGTGGCCACAATGATGCAGCTGCCATTATTGTTGCTAGGTAGGTACTCTCTGATGATGTCCCAATCAACCACGGAAGACAAGTCTTCCAGGACTATTAGGTAGATCTGGTTGCTCAGTTTATTCGTAAACTCCTCGATGAGTTCACCTTTTGTTGACTCCATCACCTTCATGGGCTTCATGAAATCTACAGTAGTTCTTCCTTGTTGTGGACAATAATTTGTGTAGAATTGAATCAACAAGTTCCTGATGAATTCGTGGGGGTTGAAGGGCTGCATCACTTTTACCCAGGCACGGCAACTATAGTTTTTGCTGATCTCTGGCTCATCATAAGCCTTCTTGACAATGGATGCCATTCCAAAATTGCTTGCTGTTCCCCACACTGAGATCACTTGACGTTCAAGCGCACTATCTTTCTTGCTGATCAACTTCACAAGATCCACTAGGCCACGCTGCTTCATCATATCACTCCTAGCATTAAGGAGGATATCGAATGCTGTGGCGTTGACGACCCCAGTCGGTTGTTGCATCTTAACATCAGACTTGGAGCTAGGGCCACTGATGTGGCTGTAGCGCATGTTCCTCTGGCCCATGGCCTCAACCCTGGCCTTGAGCAGCTCTATACTCTCGACGGCCTCGTTCAGGGCCACTGCCGGCGCCGCCGCCTTCAGGCGTGATGGGAGCTTGCTGCGCCACCAGGTTGACTTCTTATGGTCCACCTGAGCACCGGACTCAATGCAATCCTCCACGTCTAAGGCCATGTTGCGGACCTGACTCACCAAGGTCCTCACCATCTCGTCTGTGGTGTGGTCCTTGGCGACGTTGAGGAAGGAGTGCATCATCTCGAACTCGTCCGAGATAAGCATCAAGTCACGCTTCACGCTCTTCTTCAGCTTCTTGTCCTTCTCGATCTCTGACTTGACCATGCTCACCGTCCCCACCACCGTCGACTTGGCCAAACCAAGCGCAAGGTCCGCCATTGCTAGATGCTACTCTCTTGGTCTCTACTCCTTCAATGGGGTTGCTGGGTGTGGTAGGGATCAGAGAGGGTGGCATGTAACTGTGACTGCAAATGCTAGGACTTGTGCATCGAGTGGGTACCTGCAGTATGGGATTAAATAGGGCAAGATGAGCTGGGAAACAGCAGACTCCCATACACTATTAAACAGGACGCCAGATCAGCATGTAATATATGGATCTGTAGTTTACCACTTCATGAATTGATGTGCTACCAGCCAGCTGTACTCAAAGTTAACATTGTTTTGTGCATCATATATGTTTATCATCTAAACACTAATGGATAATATCATTTCAAATCTCCAAGGTTATCGTCAACATGTAACTCAAAGTGGCTCCAGTATTCTTGCCAAGAAGAAATTTTTGCAGAACTCAAATTTTTCAGAAAAATATATATTATTTTTTTGGAAAAGGGAAATTTTATTGATTTCAAGCACAATACATCAAGGTGATACATCGTTTTGAAATTTTTCCGACCTCTGCCTAAACGACACACATGCTAAGAGAGTTTGATAAAGATCCTTCCACACTAATGACTGTCAATCCTAAGACTAGACCGCCACCCATATGCTCGGGCAAAAAATTCTTGACCACCTGTGCCAAGAAAACATATATTATTTTGGCTAATCATTCTACACAAATAAATTTCAACAAACTAGTGTCAAGAAACTAATTTCGGTGGCCTCACATGATCTGTATACAGCATTCAATCTATCTCTAGATTTGATGAAATCAAACAACCGAAAAATACCATCCACTAAAAATAAGGCAAAATTAGTTACACAGGAATTTTTGGAGGCACACATAAATGTAGTTTTATCATATTTTTCCTCTACAGAGTCAAGTAAAATATTTTTCATAGAAACAGAGGTAGACATTGGCTACCCTTGCTCCTAAAAATAGGTGTATGTGGGTTAAGTACAAATGATCATCTTCTTGTGAAACGTTCCGATCCAGTTCCACCAGAGTCCCCACTAAACTCAAATCCTAAATTAGTACCCAAGAAGGGAGTTAGACTTATAATTAGCACGCACGGTACATTTTGTCCTGATTTGACCACATACTTCAATCTCAAAAATGGAGTAACCTATTCGTTTATTGTACATAGTTTTCAGATTTATACTTTTGTGGACCGTAGATAGTGGTAACACAACGATGTTTATGGGTGTGTTTACTTGCATTTCCCTGGTCAGATCCTCCCAAGTGGTTCCTCTCAATTTAACATAGCATTACTGTACAAAAGAACAAACGCCCTTACACAATTTTAGTCACTTGATATAAATGACAATCCAAAAGATTTACGAAGATGAGCTCAAGGACATAATAACAGATTAACTAAAACAGAATTGTATTTTCATAGACTTCTAAGACTTAAAAACTTAGTCCTCTAAATAATCACAATGATACAGGTTTGTTAAGTAAACAAAATAAATTTCTTACTGAACAATAGACAGTGCTCCTTGCCAGGCCCCATTGAAGCTGCTAGACGCACCTAGGCAACCTAGGCATGGGTTCGTTGTAGTCCTAACAAATTAGTTGATGTTAAAGTAGACTTGATTAACTCAACTTCTTAATTACTAAGGCTTCGGCAAGTGGTTGAACCATAAACCTTTAAAAAAATAGCTTTCATGTACCTAGCATGCTCTGGTGATATGGCAAAGAAACTAAAAAAGAGACGAAGGTAGAGCATGGTCAAATAGAGAGCTAGCGTATAAATGGACAAGTCAATTACACATGAATTCCAATCACTCGATCTAATAGGCCAAAAGCAAAAGATTAATGGAGTTGTTTTCATCCGTTGTATAGCTTGACGCGAGTATTTGACTAACTAGAGGCCCCTAAATAATCATAACTGTACTGTCGTAGGTAGACTCGAGTATTTAACTAACTAGAGTCCCCTAAATGATAACAAGGCGCAAGTTGCTGTCCTCTGAATAATCACTAGAGACAAATCAACCAAAATGTTGACCTTGAGCATGGAGAATCACATGCTGCCACATGGGAGCTGAGCTATGCAAGTTACACCTCAGTCTCGCGTAGGGCCAGCCAGCCTGCTTGCTTGGCGAGCGGTAGCTCCACCTGCCTCTCCCCGGCCGGTTTCTTTCAATACATGTCTGCTTATTATTATTGTGAAGTGCTCCTGTAATACTAATATATAGGTCTGTAGTTTACCCGTCAATGAATTGATGTGCTACCAGCCAGCTGTACTTTGTTCATCATATATGTTTGTCATTTGAAAATTAATGGACTAATTTTCTTTTTCTTTTTGGTTGGAAAACTTCAAGGGAAACCCTTGAAACATAAAGGTGCGGCACCCATGGTTCGAATCCTAGGTGGGAGCACTCCGGCCAGTGGCCTTTGCCATTGCACCGTGAGCCCCTTCGCTAATGGACTAATTTTCATTTCAAAACTCTAGGGTTATCAACAACGTGTAACTCAAAGCGGCTGCAATATTCTTGCCAAGAAGATTTTTTTCACAACTCATTTTTTTCTGGAAAATAGATGTTATTTTGGCTACTCATTCTTCACAAAATAAATTTCGACAACTAGTGTCAAGAAACTAATTTTGGTGGAATCATATGATCTGTATATACCATTCAATCTGTCTCTAGATTTGATGAAATCAAACTACCGAAGAATACCATCCACTAGAAATAAGGCCAAATGAGTTACACATGAATTTTTAGAGGCACATAAATGTAATTTTTGTCTTATTTTTTCGTCTACAGAGTCAAGTCAATTATTTTTATGTAGAAACAGAGGTAAATATTGGCTACCGTTACTCCTAAAAATAGGTGCCTGTGGGTCAATTAAGTACACATGATCATTTCTTGTGAAACGTTCCAGCTCCACCAGTCTCCACTAAACTCAAATCCTTAATTAGTACCCGAGAAGGGAATTAGATTTATCATTAGCACGCATGGTACATTTCGTCATGGTTTGACTATATATATATACTTCAATCTCAAAAATGGAGTAACATATTCGTTTCTTGTACATAGTTTTTCGAATTTATACTTTTGTGGACCGTAGATGTGGTAACATAGCGACATTTATGGGTGTGTAAGTGTGTTTGGTTACTTGCATTTCCCTGGTGAGACCATTCCTAATGGTTCCTCTCAATTTAAAAGAGCACTACTGTACAAATGAACAAACCACCCTTACGCATGGACTCTAGTCACTTGATCTAAATTATAAAATCCAAATGATTTAAGGAGAAGAGCTTGAGGACATAACAAATTAACTAAAACCGAATTTTATTGTCATAGACTTAGACTAATTGGAGTCCTCTAAATAATCACAAGGAGACAGGTTTGTTGAGCAAATAAAACAAATTTCTTAATGAACAATAGACAGATGCTCCTTGGCATGCCCCATTGTAGCTAGGCATGGGTTTTTTCTAGTCCTAACAAATTAGTTGATGTTAAAGTAGACTTGATTAACTCAACTTCTTTGTAGAATTAGATGAAGAAACAGATAAAGCTATCGTGGTTGCTCTACTAAAGAGAATCATCTCCCACAAGATTAGCTGAAATGAGTCGAGTTCTAGAGAAAACTAATTTGTTATGCACATGACTACCCAAAGAATTTTGCCGGCCAAGCCTTAATTACTAAGTCTACGGCAAGTGGTGGTGCCATAAACCTTAAAAATATAGCTTCCATGTACCTAGCATGTTTCGGGTGATATATGGCAAAGAAACTAAATAAGAGGGACAAAGGTAGAGCATGGTCAAATAGAGCGCTAGCGTGTAAATGGACAAGCCACTTACACATGAATTCCAATCACTCGATCTAATAGGACAAAGTCAAAATATTAATATAGTTGTTTTCATCTGTCGTAGCTTGACTTGAGTATTTGACTAACAAGAGGCCCCTAAATAATAAAAATTGTACTGTCGTAGCTAGAATTGAATATTTAACTAACTGGAGTCCCCTAAATAATAAGAATGCGCAATTTGTTGTCTTCTGAATAATCACTAGAGTAATCAACCAACATGATGAGCTTGAGCTTGGAGAATCACATGCTGCCACATGGGAGCTGAGCTAACTGCAAGCCTCAGCCTCGCGTCGCGTAGGGCAAGCCTGCCTACTTGCTGTGCGAGCGGTAGCTCCACCTACCTCTCCTCGGTTTCTTTCAATACACATCTGCTGCTTATAATTGTGAAGTGCTTAGGTAATGCTAATATATATAAGTCTGTAGTTTACCACTCCATGAATTGATGTGCTACCAGCCAGCTGTACTCGAAGTTGACATTGTTTTGTGCATCATATATATTTGTCATTTAAACACTAATGGATTAATTTTCATTTCAATTCTCCAGGGTTATCAACAGCATGTAACTCAAAGTGGCTCCAGTATTCTTGCCAAGAAGAAATCTTTGCAGAACTCAAATTTTTTTCTAGAAAATAGATATTATTTTTGTACTCATTCTTCAAAAGTAAATTTCAACAAACTCGTTACAAGAAACGGTGGCCTCATATGATCTGTATACACCATTCAACCAGCCTCAAGATTTGATGAAATCGAACTTCCAAAGAATACCATCCAATTAAAATAAAACCAAATTAGTTGCACATGAATTTTTGGAGGCATGTAAACATAATTTTTATCGTATTTTTTCCTCTACAGAGTCAAGTCAATTATTTTTTTGTAGAAACAGAAGTTGACATTGGCTACCCTGTCTCCTAAAAATAGGTATCGTGGTTTAAGTAAACATGATCATTTACTTGTGAAACGTTCCAGTTCCACATGTCGCCACTAAACTCAAATCCTTAATTAGTACCTGGGAAGGTAGTTAGATTTATCATTAGCACGCATGGCACATTTCGTCATGATTTGACTATATACTACAATCTCAAAATTGAGTAACATGTTCGTTTATTGTACCACTATAAGAAATGTGGTGATCTATGATGAAAATTTCATGACGTTTTAAAAAAGTGTCACAATCGCACACAATCCATGACGCTTTTTCAAATTTTCGTCATGGATTTGAAGGTATGGACCCTTAGCCCAAAACTTAGTGACGTTTTATTGAATTCGTCATAATCGAGCCCACAAAACAATAACATTTCAGCATCAATGTCACAAAAATCGTCATAGTTATTTTGACTAGTATATGTTTTGGCATTCATCATTCATGGTATGCTAGGTGTTACTTTTTTTAGTTAAATTATCAGTATTTACTTCACAATGTTGTCTTAATGCAGTAGATTTGTTAGCTCTGTAGCTGCCTGTAATACTATTCTTGCAGTTCTTTCGGTGGAGAGTAGCAGCTAGTTTGTCTTTGTTCCTATTTTGATCGGTCACCGGTAGCATTGCATTGAGAAAGCTCAGCTTAGAATCTGTTAGCTTTGCTAGTACCTATGCTGTTAGCTTTGCTGAATCTGCTAATTTTCTTACACACGACTTGAGCAAGCTTTGGTTGAATTAGTACCTGTGTTGTTAGCTTTACGGCACATAGACAGGACTTTTGTAGTCTTGCTAGCTGTCTATTCGGTTGCACTTTGCTCTAATAATATTTTTCTTTTGTGATTTCTACTCTAGATGGCTACATGGCTTCTGTTGAAAAGCAAATGCTTGAGCACATCTCTTCATTGTTCTGTTGAAAGGCTAGTTTAACTAACTAGAGTCCCCTAAATAATAACAAGGCGCAAGTTGTTGTCCTCTGAATAGTTACTAGAGTCAAATCAACCAACATGTTGAGCTCGAGCATGGAGAATCACATGCTCCCACATGGGAGCTGAGCTGACTGCAAGTTACGCCTCAGCCTCACGTAGGGCCAGCCAGCCTGCTTGCTTGGCGAGCGGTAGCTCCGCCTGCCTCTCCCTGGTTTCCTTTCACTACACATCTGCTACTAATAATTGTGAAGTGCTCCTATAATACTAATATATAGTTCTGTAGTTTACCATTCCCTGAATTGGTGTGCTACCAGCCAGCTGTACTCGAAGTTGGCATTGTTTTGTGCATCATATATGTTTGTCATTTAAACACTAATGTACTAATTTTCATTTCAAATCTCCAAGGTTGTCAATAGCATGTAACTCAAAGTGGCTCCTGTATTCTTGCCAACTTTTGCAGAACCCAATTTTCTCTGGAAAACAGATATTGTTTTTGCTACTCATTCTTCACAAATAAATTTCAACAAACTAGTGTCAAGAAACTAATTTCGGTGGCCTCATATGATTTGCATACACCATTCAATCTGTCTCTAGATTTGATGAAATCAAACTACCGAAGAATACCATCCACTAAAAATAAGGCCAAATTAGTTACACATAAATTTTCGGAGAGGCACATAAATGAAATTTTTATCTTTTCCTCTACAGAGTCAAGTCAATTATTTTTGTAGAAATAGAGGTAAACATTGGCTACCCTTCCTCCTAAAAATAGGTGCCTGTGGGTTAAGTACACATCA
This sequence comes from Panicum virgatum, assembly GCF_016808335.1. Classification (NCBI taxonomy): domain Eukaryota; kingdom Viridiplantae; phylum Streptophyta; class Magnoliopsida; order Poales; family Poaceae; genus Panicum; species Panicum virgatum. Next base: position 32,578,995 of record NC_053151.1, on the reverse strand, counting down.
TCATTTACTTTTGAAACATTCCAGTTCCACCAGTCCCCGCAAAACTCAAACCCTTAATTAGTACTCAAGAAGGGAGTTAGATTCATCATTACCACACAGGGTACAATTCGTCGTGGTTTCACTATACACTTCAATCTCAAAAATAAAGTAACCTATTCGTTTATTTTACATAGTAACCTATACATAGTTTTTCACTATACACCATAGATAGTGGTAACACAGCTGCTTCCCCGGTTGGCCATGGTGGCGGCGGCGGCTGAACCTTCACTGCCCGGTGCCCGCCTGCATCTTGGGCAGCTCAAGACCGACGGCGACCTGCTTCATGGCGGTGGTCGGCGCCCCAGAGCCTCGCCCTGAGCAACGTCGGCCAAGGGGATGTCGTACTCTGCTCTAGTTGCCGCCACCGCGGTAACCTTCTACTTGGCAGAGGGGCGGGAGGATCTTTGGCGAAAGCCTAGCTTGACAGCTGATGATGACGATGTCTGTGGGCGCCGTTTCCTACTTGAAGGCGTCATCGATTTGCCTCTCGCCTCTTCGTCGATCGGGACTCCTGGTGAAAACCGTGTTCAGTTTTCTAAACTGGCGATGACGGCGCCTTCGGCGTCGCTTCCTCGTTGGTGGCGTCGCTTCTGGAGATCCCAAAGGTGGAGGTTTACCTAAAGAGTAACAAGCACGATGTTGAGGTTGATGCAGGAACGAAGAAGAAGATTGAAGCTTAGCCTTCTAGTTTTCTTTCCTTGTTCTTTAGTTTCTATTGTTTTCATGAAATTCCTCGTTTGAGGTTTAGAGTCTAAGAACTTTTATAACTCGAGGGTCCGACACCTCTTTTGGCTGTAGACACTCTCTTTTGAGAGTGTTCAAGGCTGGAACTTTCCTTTATCTAAAAAGATAGTGGTAACACAGCTATATTTATGGGTGTGTTTGGTTACGTGCATTTCCCAGGTAAGACCCTTCCAAGTGGCTCCTCTCACTTTAACAGAGCACTACTGTACAAAAGAACAAACTAATATTTGAGCACTGATGAGCTCTGAAGAGGCAACTTCCCATCAAGTTCTCATAAGTCAGAAAATAGGTGACACGATCAGAGAGCTTGAAGATGCTTCCTGCTTACAAGGGTTCAAATGAGACCCATCGACAGACCAACCCCAGCAGAAGCAGAACGAGATCCCTTGACGTACTGTGGGTGTCACTGCGAGTGGTGTTAGAAAGGCTGTTACTCATATATTGTGTTTTACACGCTTTGGTCTCTGTATTTGTGTGGGATTTGGATAGTCTAGAGATAGATTTTACTTTGTGTTTAAATATGTGTAACCGAGTCCTAAACATGTACTAGCCACATCTTTGTAATCGTTGTGGTCTCTTTTGGGGCCTATATAAACATGCAGTCGTGATATGCCAAGATAGGCAAACACGTTACCTCAATTTCTTTCATGGTAATCAGAGCTACTCTTCCACAAAAACATCCACCTTCCAAATCCCAGCCATGGCATCGACGTCTACATCAGCTTCGTCCTCGTCTGCGTAGCTTGGAGTTGTTTCGGAGAAGCTAACCCATGACAACTACCTGTTATGGAAGGCACAATTCCTCCCCGCCGTTCGTCGAGCTCAGTATATGGGCATCTTCGATGGATCTGTCTCTGAACCACCCAAAACCATTGAGGTGGACAAGGCGGGTAAGAAGGAAAATGTGCACAATCCAGAGTATGACTCATGGATTGCAAAAGATCAACAATTACTGAGCTATCTGCTGAACTCTCTCACCAAGGAGGCCTTGGCGCCGGTGGCAACAGCGACTACCTCAGCAGAAGCATGGAAAGCGTTTGAACAGATGTTCTCGGCGCACTCCAGGGCACGGGTGGCCAATCTGCACATGAAGCTCGCCACCCTCAAGAAGGGCAGCATGTCTTCCTCCGTCTACTTCACCAAGATGTGTTCAATCAAGGATGAACTTGCAACTGTTGGTAAGATCGTCGACGATGATGAGATGATTCAGTATATTCTAGCCAGACTTGATTTTGAATACAATTCCTTTCTCACTTCAATGCTTGGCCGAGTTGGATCCATCTCATTGTCCGATCTATATTCCCAACTGTTGTCATATGAGATGCGTCTGGAGATGTACCAAGATGCAAGTCAATATCAGTCCTCAGCAAATTCAGCTACTTGAGGACGTGGTGGAGGAGGTCGCGGCCGCGGCAACAGAGGCCGAGGCAATGGCCGTGGCAGTGGACAGAACCGCAACAACAAGCAAAAGTCATCCGGCCCCAAGTGCCAGATATGTAAGAAAGCTGGACATGAAGCACCAAAGTGCTGGTACAGGTATGATGAAGATGATGAAGAAGATCAGCAAAACCACAAGACAGCCAGCGCTGCAAATACTGGATATGGGCATGACCCAAATTGGTATGTCGATAGTGGCGCATCTAATCATATCACCAGTGAATTGGAGAAGATGACGGGGCGTGATAAGTATCATGGCCGAGATCAAGTCCATACTGCCAATGGCTCATGTATAAGGATAGTAATATTGGTCATACAATTCTACATACCCCTAGCAAAGATTTGCTTCTAAAAAATATCCTTCATGTTCCAAGCGCCACAAAAAGTCTTGTTTCTGTCCATAAACTACCTCGAGACAATCATGCTTTCCTAGAGTTTCACCCTCATTATTTTAAGGATCGGGAAACGAAGAAAATCCTTCATCATTTAGAAGTCGTGGCGGCTTATATCCTCTAAAAGCAGGCAACTCAGAAGGGGATTCACATAGACAAGTCTATGCAATCAATAAACCATCCTTGTCAAGATGGCACAGTAGATTAGGGCATCCTGCTCTTCCTATTGTGGATCGTGTCCTTAGTGTCAATAGTCATCCTTGTGTTAGAGATACAAGTCGTGAGTCAGTGTGTGATTCTTGTCAAATGGACAAGAGCCATCAACTTCCTTATGCTAAGTCAAATAAAGTGTCAAGTTCTCCCCTTGAATTAATCTATTCTGACGTTTGGGGACCTGCTCCTATTTCTTTTGGAAGATATACTTACTATGTTAGCTTTATTAATGACTATAGCAAGTACACATGGATCTATCTCTTAAAGAAGAAATCTGATGTTTTCACTGTCTTCCAAGACATTCAGTGCAAAGGAAATTCAATAAAAAAATCATTTCCATATAATTTGATTGGGGAGGTGAATATGAGAAACTTGACTCTTTCTTCCAACGCATAGGAATCACACACCGAGTCTCATGTCCCCATGCTCATCAACAAAATGGTGCTGCAGAACGCAAACACCGTCACATTGTGGAAGTAGGTCTTGCCCTTCTTGCAAATGCTTCAATGCCTTTAAAATATTGGGATCAAGCCTTCCTTACAGCCACTTACCTAATCAATATTCTTCCGAGCAAAGTGATTGATTTTAACATTCCTGTTGAGCGGGTTCTGGGTGAGAAACCAGATTATCTCTCTCTCCGCACCTTTGGGTGTGCCTGCTGGCCGAATCTCAGACCATATAATGCTAGAAAGCTTTCCTTTTGGTCTGTCAAATGTGTTTTCCTTGGCTATAGTTCTATGCATAATGGGTTCAAATGTCTTGACATTAAAACAGGACGTTTGTATATTTCTAGAGATGTTGTTTTTGACGAAGGAGAATTTCCTTTTGCTCATCTTCATCCCATTGTAGGAGCACAACTTAGAAAGGATGTGATCATTCTTCCCAATCATCTTCTTAATGCTGGGGGTGTAGGTTGTACTGATCAATTTTGTACTAACCCATCTCACGATTCTGAAGGCAGTGATGGTATACAGGAAACACATGAAGGACACGTGCAAGATTCAGAGTCCCAGCTGCCCCCCACAGCAGCCACAGATGATTCTAGTGTTGGATCCGATGATGATCTGATCGGCAGTCCATCCAACAAGGATCAGGCTAACAATGGCGGTGATCTGTTCTTGGATTCTCCTACGCATGGGGGGTCTCATCCGAAAACAGCCCTGGCAGCAGAGATGGCATCGCGCCCTCCTCTTCCGCTCCAGAATCGCCTGCAGATTTTCTTCCAGCACCAATCCCGTCTCCACCTAGGCGAAGAACAAGGCTGCAACACAGCATTGTTAAGCCTAAAATGCTACCTGATGGCATGATAAGGTATGGGAACTTCTGTTCAGCAGGAGAACCTGCAAATTTACAAGAGGCTCTTGATGATCCTCAGTGGAGAAAAGCTATGCAAGATGAAGTTGATGCTTTAATGCGTAACAAAACTTGGCATCGTAAAAGAAAAGAAGGGAGCAAACCTAATTGACTGCAAATGGGTTTATAAAATCAAGAAGAAAGCAGATTGCACGGTTGATAGATATAAAGCTCGGCTTGTGGCAAAAGGGTTCCAGCAACGATATGGTATTGATTATGAAGACACGTTCAGTCCTGTTGTGAAAATTGCTACGGTAAGACTGGTGCTGTCAGTAGCTATTTCAAGAGGATGGTGTCTCAAATAGTTGGATGTTCAGAATGCGTTCTTACATGGTGTTCTGGAAGAGGAAGTTTACATGAAACAACCACCAGGTTTTGAGAGTAATACATCTCCTAATCTTGTTTGCAGACTTGATAAAGCAATTTATGGTTTGAAACAAGCTCCAAGGGCCTGGTATTCAATGTTGAGTTCAAAGCTAATTGATCTTGGTTTTAAGGCTTCAAAGTCAGATACTTCACTTTTTATTTATCAAAAGGGTAACACTGCTATATATATGTTGATCTATGTTGATGACATCATTGTTACTAGCTCATCTGATGAAGCTGTTGCTGCATTGCTATGTGATTTAAAAAAAGACTTTGCTTTGAAATATCTTGGAGATCTACATTATTTCTTGGGCATTGAAGTAAAAAGAGAAGGAAATACGCTGCTTCTATCTCAAGCTAAGTACGCTAGTGAAATTCTTGATCGAGTTGGCATGAGCAAGTGTAAGCCGTCACCTACTCCACTTTCAGCTTCAGAAAAATTGTCTATACATGAAGGGGTTTCTCTTGGAACTGAAGATAGCACCAAGTATAGAAGTATTGTAGGGGCACTACAATATCTTACATTGACTAGACCAGATCTCGCTTTCGCAGTAAATAAGGTGTGTCAGTTTCTTCATGCGCCTACTTCTGAGCATTGGACGACTGTGAAGCGAATCTTGAGATATGTCAAACATACTTTGGAAGTAGGGCTGAGTTTTGAAAGATCAAAGACAGCTACGTTGAGTGCATTTTCAGATGCAGATTGGGCCGGTAGTGTTGATGATAGAAGATCTACCGGTGGTTTTGCTGTATTCTTTGGACCTAATCTTGGTCTTGTTTCGTGGAGTGCTAGAAAACAAGCTACTGTTTCAAGATCAAGCACTGGAGCTGGGTATAAATCAATGGCAAATGCAACTGCTGAGTTAATCTGGTTGGAGTCATTACTAGCTGAGTTGAAGGTACAGCTACATCAACCACCCATACTTTGGTGTGATAATTTTGGAGCTACCTATTTATCAGCCAATCCAGTTTTTCATGCTCGAGCAAAGCATATATAGAAATAGATTTTTCACTTTGTAAGAGAACCAGTTACAATGAAGCAGCTGCAGGTTCGGTTGATACTTTCCAAGGATCAGCTAGCAGATGGGTTTACAAAAGCTTTACCAGTCGGCAAATTTGAAGATTTCAAGAGCAATCTAAATCTCAAAAGGAAGAGAACTTTAGATTGAGGGAGGCTGTTAGAAAGGCTGTTACTCATATATTGTGTTTTACACGCTTTGGTCTCTATATTTGTGTGGGACTCGGATAGTATAGAGATAGATTTTACTCTGTGTTTAAATATTTGTAACCGAGTCCTAAACATATACTAGCCACATCTTTGTAATGTTGTGGTCTCTTTTGGGGCCTATATAAACATGCAGCCGTGATATGTCAAGATAGGCAATCACGTTACCTCAATTTCTTTCAAGTGGGTCCAGTTCCATGCGTAAGTGACGCGGCAGTACGTCAGAGGAACCTCAGGAACTACAGCTCCCAAACCATCAAATGAGTCAACTGATCAAAACCTCCACAATAGTTAATCAACACGTTACCCGCAAAAAAAAAGTTAATAGACACGTTGCCGCAGCTGATCAAAACTGATCAAAACCTCCACTATCTGTGATTTTTTCCTGTGCTTGGAGTTTTATTGAACGGTCGAGGTCTTACGATCCAATGGTTTAAAATGGGAGGAACCAGTTATGAATAACCAAACATGTGGACTAGGAACTGTTATGTTATGGGCAAGGAACTACTTATGAAAATGATGTTAAGGGTATTGTAGTACTTTTCATATTCCTTTATCCTTTCGACAGTCATTAAATCAAAGCTTCATCGCGTCGTATGTCGCCGCCTCCGCCGCCGCCGGAGGCTAGGGCCTTGCCGGCGCATGTCCCTGGTCCGGGGATGGCGGCGCGGCACGGGCGAGGCCCTGGGCCGTCTAGGGGATGCAGCACGGGCATCATGTTCTTCGCTGTCGCCGTCGCTGCCACAGAAGGCCAGCCCGGCATCGGCCGGCGGCGGCCGGCGTCGTCGACTAGTCGAGTCGAGCGGGGAGACGCGAGGCTTGGGTGCTTGGCCAAGGACGACTCCGCGTTGATGGGCTGACCGGGCGGCCCATACTGGATACTCGTATTTACACTCCCACCCGCCCACCCCATGGCCCAAAAACGGTTCGTTGATGTACCACGATAGCCATATTGATATAGTGCAACAAATTGAAGTCAGGAGTATAATTATTAACAATGGATCGAGGACTCACCTGTGTGGTCTTCTAAGCCTCGCCGGTGCAATGTACGCGATTCCCTACTGCTCGGCGTTGGATTCCACGCCACCTAGGGACTGCTTCACGCTTGAGAGCGCCTCGCAGCCAAACCCTAGGCCCGCCGCGAGCGCCTGGGTCCCGAGCCTCTGCTGCGCGTCGATGCCGCGCAGCTGTCCGGCGACGGGTGATTGCGCAACGACGCCCTAGCCTGCGGCAACTCAGATTGGCGGATGGGCGATGAGGGAGGGGCTGTGCACTGGCCGTCGTAGTTGGCGAGACCCGCGCCGCCGGCCGTCGCAGGGAACGTCTGTGTTCTTGCCGCCGCCGCCGGCCGTCGCAGGTTGGCTGTTGTGGATGAGATGGGCATCGATGGTCTAACTAGTCAAAGAAATTTGTGCTAAGAGCTAATGACTAAACTACCCCTGACCAAAATAAAACACATGCGGCTAAAATCAAAGATCCTGATTTTTTTGACGGGGAGGAACCACTGGTTGCTCTCAAGCACCGTAACAAAGCTCCCACTATCTTAACTCACAAGCGCCACCGAAGCAGACCGCGAGTGGCAGCTGCTGTCGCAGTTCAGAGTTCGCAAGAGATTCCGGCACCATAGACGGCGGCCAGGGCTCGCAGGGCAGCAGGAGTGCAGGCCAGAGCGGATCGCAAATTTGCAGGCCACAGGCCACAGCTAATACCTCACTACGTTAGTGCACTGCACGATCAGTCATCCGTACTCATCAGCAGACAGCAGGGTCGTCGTCGTTTCACTGAAATCACGACGTGATCGCTGCTGAGGCTGTGTTTAGATTCAAAATTTCTCTCTCCAAACTTTACTATTCACCTATCACATTAAATCTTTTGTCTCATGTATGGAGCATTAAATATAGGTAAATAAAAAAATTAATTGCATAATTTTGATGTACACGACGAGACGAATCTTTTGAGTCTAGTTAGGTCACGATAGGACAACAATTACCACAAACAGACGAAAATTACTACAGTGTGCTATAGTGTCCGATGTGACCCTTTTTACCACTGTTTTACAAATCTAAACGCAGCCTGAATTGCATAGGAAAAGTTTCTCACTCCGGGTCGATTCCTGCCTTGACTGCAGGCAGTGACAGTGGGAAGCGAGTGAACGCCTTCGTCAATCATGCTGTGGTGGCATGGCATCTCACCAACCTCTGCAGTGCACGCCAAGGAAACCGTGAACTCAACCGAAGCTACAAGTCAGTTTACCTGCCTTGGATACCAAGCGTCTCCTCCTCTCTCGCTATATATACACAAGCTCTTGCCACGCTCAACACGGTGTACACAGACAGGAGAGGGTAAACGGGGCGAAAAAAACTACGGTCTTTGCTCTTTGGGAGAACCCAGGTCCGGGGCAGAGATCGAGCAAGAACATGGCGTCCATGATCAGCGGAGACTTCGCCGAGGCCTACGTGCGGAAGAACGCCTGCAGGGAGGAGGAGAGGAGGGCAGAAGCGAAGACCGCCGCCGATGGCGGCTCGGCGGTACAAGGGGAGAAGACGGAGAAGGCCGGCGGTGGAGCATCAGGGAAGAAGACTGCTGCGGAAGAAACTGGCGGCAAGGAAGACGGGGGAGGCCTCTTTGGGTTGATCAGGAAGAAGGTGCATCCCAAAGCTGCTGCTTCTTGAGGCCGTTTGAGCTGCTGCTGCTGCTGCTAGTAGGTACTACGTAGTAGCATGATCAAGCAGTACCACGGTAGGTACTTGCAGGTCACTGCAACTGCAAGCATGCAAGGAAGAATTAATTCATTCCTGGCCATCTTGTAACAATCACCCGGATTCAGCGCTCTTCCTTGTGGAATAAACCTGTATGCAAGGCAACTATGTGCGGATGTGTTTGCTTGTTTGTTGAACAAACTTTGTCCATCAATGGTCGTTTGGGAAAGAAACGGAAGAGAAATCTTTAGTGAAAGAAAAAACGAATTAAGCAGCTCACCGTTATTGATTTGAGTTTCATCTTCATCCACTGAAAAGCAGCTTAGGATTAGGCTCCAGTACAAAGTGCAACCAAGTATGCAGTCATGCTTGCTCCTGATGACTGGATTCCTCCCCCTGTACACCAATTAACTGGATGCAAATAATTCTTGATCCCCTCTCCATGCTTGCTGGAACGCTGGACCTCCTGGTTCAGCTGAAAACTAACGCGCTGTCTCACAAGTTCCAACCAGGATGCAGTGTTTGACACTTGGACAGGGCGAGACGGTGTCTTGGTGCGGCGAGATCTGTCCTCTGCGCTGGTGACCTTTCCGGGCGAGGACAGGGCAGGAGCACTCAGGACTTAAAACTACTCGGTACCTCATCGCTCACATACGCTTAGGGGGTTAAATTAAGCTAAGAAAATCACCCGATAGAGATAGAGAAATGTACCCAGGTTGTTACGCTGTCGGCCGCTTCATACAGCGCTCGCGACAGGCGTCGGCAGCAGCGGAAACGATTGATATCTGCCTCCTGCCTGCTTTGCGCGCTTAGCTTAAGCATGGAGACGTCTGCAGTGATCTAATCGCAGTGTGTGTGCCTGCGGTCTCTCCGCACTCGAGGTCTCGAGCCCGGTTGTGACTTGTGGGTGCCATCATGTGGTGGGTGCCAAGCGATGGGGCTCCTCAGGGTCGCCAACTATGCATTACTGCGCGATGTATTTATTATTTATTTATTTTCCTCTTTTTCTTTTTTTATTCTAAAGCTCATATACAATCAAATGTTCCGTGACATGATCTATTTGTTTGTTTTGTAGATTAAATTGTTCCGTAACATTTATCCATTTGTTCGCGATATTTATTTTCTGTTACTTATTCTATATAATCAAATGTTCGCAATATTTAATATTTCATTCATTGTACATAATTATTTGTTCGTTTTATTTACTTTTGTATTCGTCAAAATAATTATTTGTTCGTGTTGTTAAATTATTTATTCTCAGGATACGAAATTAATTATTTAGCATAAAAGAAAATATTTTTAAAAAATATCGTGCAAACATAGACAGTTGTGGTCTTATTTTGAAAATCTTGTCATAAGAAATATAATGGTGCAATCCAAATTTAATATAGATGCTTTGTTTAAAAGTTATAACTTTTAATTTCAGATTTGCATGCATACGAGTGATGTCAGCACTTTTATCTCTTCTGCATGCATACAAAAGTTCTATCCTATTTTGCAAGCGACATGCACAACAATCTCTATTACTAATGGATCGGCCTAATATAATTTAACACAAGAATCTATATGCTTCAGGCAATAGTTTGCTGAAGGACCGAAGCCGGCGACCAGAGGGGGGGTGAATGGGAGCCGATCAAAATTTCTTCGAAATTCGAATCGTCGGCTTATGTCCCAAAATCACCCAAACCATCAAGCGTTCTGACCCAAGGTTTGGAGTAGCTATTGAACAGCTAAACCAACACAAAAGGTCTCGAACGAACGAGCGAAAACACAAAGCTAATCGGAAGCGAATCGGGGAAACTGCAGAACTGATCTGCCAGAACCGGTCTGACCGGTGTACTAGACCGGTCTGACCGGTCGCGGCAGTTCAAAAACAAGCAGACCGGTCTGACCGGTCTCGCCTACCGGTCTGACCGGTGGCACCCAGAAAACCCCCGAAAACTTGGATTCAAACGGTGAAACTCGATCAAACGACCACGAAAATCGATGAAACTTGGGGGATTGCTTCGCCCCTACCCCGTGAACATATCCCCAAAAGATCTCGTCCCAAAGATCAACGAATCGTGAGAATTATGGGGGAGATCAAAAGAGATTGGGGTTTTCTCAAACACTCAAGAACTTCAATTCAAAAAGCTCGTGATTCCAGAGGGTTTAGAACAGGGTTAAAAATACGGGAATCACAGCAAGGAACTCGTAGCCTCCTCACAATCAAGTGCACCAAAAACGAAATCAAAATCCATCACACAAGGGCACAAAACGAGGAGATGGGATTGATTCAAAAAGCCCAGAGGGCACTAGGAGGTTAGGGACTCCTTTCCCAATCAAATCCACACAAGGTTTCACAAATCCATCAACCAAATCTATTCTAAAGAGAAGAACAGAGGGAGAGGAACACAGGGGCGGCGGCCTGGGAGAGAGAACAATTCACGGACGAGTTACAAAAGCCGCACTTGACCTAACACAAGTGAAGGGGTATTTATACCCGCGGGACCGGTCAGACCGGTACGCTGGACCGGTCAGACCGGTTGGTTAGACCGGTCAGACCGGTACCAGGGACCGGTCAGACCGGTTGGCCTGCAGCACCCCCTGTACAACGATCTCATCCGACGGCCGAGGTTCTTTCTTCGAAACGAAGTCTTCTCCGCGATGCCGCCGTCTTGATGAAGATCCAGTCCGCGGTTTTTGAGGGTCCGCGAAACCCGGGTAGGTGGCCGGTTTTGAGAAAACCGCCAAAACCTCACGCGCGGGAAGATTCCCGCCTCCACGCCGTGGCCCTAGACGCCGTTCCCGCCTCAGCCTTCTGACGGCCCTAGACGCAGCCCGACGCCCATCACCTCCTCGCCCTGCAGCGAGGCCCTAGACGCCGTCGACGCCCGTCGCCTCCGTCAGTCCCGAGACCGACGCCCGTGCCTCCACAACTTGGCGTCTTCAACCGCCGTCCGCCTCCTTGGTTTTGTGGCGCAAACCAAGAAACCCGCCTTCCGTCGCCGCTTGAGCCCTCGATCCAGGAGTGGACGCCACAGCTGCCGCCCGGTCCAAACTCCGGTCCCGGCTGCCCTTCACCGCCGTCCACCGCACGGTCCATCGGCCACAGCACCTCCACGGCAGCTCCCCGTCCACACTCGACGCCCGTGTACCTGCAATCCAAAGAACAAGCGCACGATCACACCGCACGGTTGACAATTCACTCATCACAAGCAGGATAGAGTACTCTCGTTCCTCAATCTCCCCCTTGATGAGTGCATTGTCAACACACCACAAACGAACCAAGAGAAGTGAAACCAAAGAAGCAGAAGTGAAGAACTCAAGCAAGTGACAAAAAGCTCAGAAAGGCAAGAACAGTCACTTACTCAAGCAAAGATCGATCCCCTAAGATAAGGGCAAATGCTCGACGCAATCGATCAAAAGCCAAAACATGACTCCTCAAAGACAGAGGTAACGCTCGACGCGGACATGGTGGTACAATCGCAATGGGACGCCTGATATTTAAAAATATTAAATAAAATTTAAATATTAGACTAATTCGTGAAACGAATCTAATCAGAATAATTAATGATTAATAGATATTCACTATAGCAAATTAAAGATTAATTCATCTTACAAATTAGCACCTTCATTGCAAAAAACTTTATAATCAAATTTTATTAAATACTTAGCGAGATGATAGGGCTAAACTAATCCGTGGAAACAACAGCCCTTTAGACCAAAATAAAAGTTACTTTACAATGTTTTCTCTCTTAAATTAAGGGTGTGTTTAGTTGGTGAAAAAAGTTTGGATTTTGATACTGTAGCATATTTCATTGTTACTTGACAAATAATGTATAATTATGAGCTAATTAGGCTTAAAAGATTCAGCTCATGCTAATCAGTTAGACTGTGTAATTAATTATTTTTTTAACTGTATTTAATGCTCCATGTATGTGTTCAAAGATTCGATGTGATAGGTACTGTGCAAAAAAAAATTTGGAGGCCTAAGGCAGTGGATGCCATCGGCTCTACTCACACGTACTCCTGACACTACGGTCGATGTCCCTCGAGTCCCCATATTCTTCGCTGCTCTGCGGTAGCTGCACCGCCGGCACTACGGTCGTCGGCGCCATTTGCACCATTGCCTCCGCAGTAGCACCCTCGTCCCCGGCCCTCGCAGGCTCCGGGACACGGGTATCTTCCACCACTGGCGCCCCTGGCGCCTACTCCTCCTCCGTGGCACCCTCGACCCCAGCCCTCGAGGGCTCGGGGGCGGGGGTCTCCTCCTCTCTCTGGCCGGCGGGGCGCTCTTGTGCGTCCCCACCAGCTCCTCCTTCTCCTACTCCCGGCAGGGCGGTGCTCTCCGCGTCACCCCGACTGGCTTCCTCCTCGGCGTTGGCCTGGGCGGCCGCCGCAGCACCGTCCTGACCGGCGCCGCCTCCTTCCTCCTGTGCTCGGGCCTGTTGGGCCTCCAGGGCCCCCCCGAGCCACTACTTCTCGGAGCTTTACAGCCCCCGCCTCTAAGACCGGGTCCACTATTTCATGAAGTGCGTACTCATCTTCGAAATCACGTTGAAAGGGATCCATCTCGATCCCTATGCAAACATATTGATGTAGGCGCGGCCCGATCTTCCGAGAGGTAGAGTAAATTCGATTGATAGAGTACGTGACGTTGGCGATCCGACTTCTAATCAAACACGAATTCGAAGCCTGCAACCGTTACACCACAGCTCTGCTGGTTATCAACCAAGCACAACTTGATTGACCTCACCGAGAAAGCTTTTCCTGCAAGCCAATCGAAGGACACTAATCGACAAAGTCGAGGAGAGCAAGAACAGGGGCCTTTGATCAATGTGTAAGGACTTGTCGCCACAGATACAGCGATGCAATCTCTGTTTCTCGAAGAAAAACACAAGAACTAAACAAAACCCAAGTCTAAGCGACGGCGGCTACTGAGTTAATGGAAGAACTAGGGCGACCTAGGGTTGGGGGCGGCTAGGGGGCGCCCACAACATGGGCTGAAGGCCCAACACGATACACGGGCCACTGGCCCAAAAGAGGTGGCGCAGCACCTTTCCAGATTCTGGACGTCGATTTGTTTTGTGAATTTCCGTTGACTCCGAGTAGCTATGGACCTTAATCTGGCGGCGTTCGAAAGGTTATGAAATTATATTTCCAACCATATAAAGATCTCCTTAAACGGACTCTATTTGTGGCCGTGGTGTCATTTTTGGTGCAGACTGTTTCTGAAATCCGAGAAGGAAACGAAGTCCAAGTTGTAGATGAGTCGGACTTCAACGTGTACGTATCCGATGCAGCGATGTCCTCATCATCCTCCCCTTCTTGAATTGGAGTCGTTCTCGACTCGATCCCATTATCAATCTCCTGCAAAAGGTTAGTGACAGCAAGATGCATGGTGCAAGACATAGGAGCATTTGGAAAAGATTTATATCGACAAAGTATAGTATAGTAAGGTGCATCATGATTATCACAAAGCTCAGTAGCAGCAGATGTAGTAGCAATATAAACTCCTTCTTTCAATTTAACTCCATTTGTTTTAGCATCCGAAGATTCATTGCTAACAATTTCAGCAAGCTCTTTAAAATGTTTCCTAATATCAGCCGGCGATAAAGGAAGCAAAGTAATTTTTTTGTCCTTATGCATGAGAGTATATGTATTAGTTCTACCATGGTGTGTAGCATCAGTATCAAATTCCCATGGTCGTCCTAACAATAATGATGATGATTGCATAGGTACAACATCAAAATCAGCATAGTCACGATAAGAACCAACAGAAAAGTGTATGCGTGCTGATTTAGTTACCTTAGTCTTACCACAATTGTTGAACCATTCTAGGTAGTAGGGGTGAGGGATAGAACGAGTGGTCAAGCCAAGCTTCTTGACCAAATCTGAACTCACCAAATTGCTGCAACTTCCGCTATCAATTATGGTGAGAACACAACAATCCTGAACAATGAGAAATATGTGGAACAAATTTTTGCGTTGGAGCTTCTCCTCAACCTCATGTTCTGCTTTAGAAGTCAACACACGCTGCACAAGAAGACTAGGAAAATCTGCCGTTGCAGCTATGGAATCAATTGCCTCACCCTATCTTCCTCCGAATCTGCAACAATGTTAGCTGCAAGAACAAAATCATCCTCAACATCACTAGAACTTACATATCTATTACCATCAGGTGCAGCGATGAAAGCACGAGTACTTGGATAATCCTTCATGACATGTCCCATTCCCTTGCAGCGGTGGCACACGATGTTTGCAGATCTACTCGAAGAACCCTTTTCCAAAGTAGTATGCTTCTTGTGTTGTTGGGTCTGCACAGTAGACACGTTGCTTACCTCAGAAGCGAGCGCAGGAGCTGGTGGTGTTGCTGGTGGCTTAGCAACTAGCGTCTTGGGCTTCTCAACGTCGGAACGCTGCTGAAACGATCTCCCAGTCTTGGACTTGAAAGTTGGTCTTGGCGGCGTCCCTATACTTCTCGTTCTGCCTTAAGAGCAAGATGATACAATTGGGAAAAATGAGTCCATTCTTTGTAATCGAGAATATTTTGAATAGCACAATTTAAACTACCAAAGAATCTAGCACTAGTTTCCTCATCATCCTCACGAATACCACAATGTGCTAGATCAATAAGCAATTCCTGGTAATATTCCTCTACTCCCTTATCACCTTGTTTTAAAGTTTGCAATTTTAAACGTAAATCACGTTGGTAATAAGAGGAACAAAATGAGACTTCATGTGATGTTTTAAAATAGGCCAAGTTTGAGGCATGGCAGCAGCATTACCAGCATTGCAAAGATCATTCCACCAAAACAGAGAAAAGCTAGTAAATTCACTAGTAGCAAGTCTAACTCTGTGCTCAAGAGGAACTAAATGAGAATTAAATTTTTGTTCAACAGCAAGTTCCCAATCTAAATAAGCCTCAGGATCAGCAGTGCCAGCAAAAAAAAATTATAGTAAATTTGGCTTTAGCAAAAGGATCATTATTACCATGATTTTGATTACCTCCAATACCTTGACGATTGCGCCGAAGACGGTCCGCAACACGAGCATCAGCATCGAGGTCGGCGTCCTCATCCTCGTCGTCGGCATCCTCATAAGGTTGGCGTCGGTGTCGCCGTGGAGGGGGACGTTGTTCAACATGTTCAACCCGGGTGACCAGGTTGTTGTTAGTGCGCATCAGCTCATCGAACTTCCCGTCGATGTAGGTGCGCTGGTCATCAACAAGTATCTGCAGTTCATTCTTTGACACACACTCATTGAAGTCCGTAGGTGACTCTCCTCCTGTCCCTGACATGGTTAGCAGATAGCAAAAGACAACACCAAAGTATTATCCCTATCAACTAAAAGGTACAGGGTGGTGGTGACAGTGGAGCACAAAATCTCAAACGGCTTACCACCGTCTTGCAAGTGTTCTTACCAAAGCCAAATAGGATGGTACAATTTGTTGTCGAGCTGGGTGTAACAGTTGTAAGATGAACCTGTGCTGATCAGAAGAATATGTGTAGCTTGGGCAGGCACAATATGGTAGCAAGGGATTAGCAATAAACACAACAGAGTAGCAAAGTTCAATAAGTATCCAAGGCACAAGTAACAATTGCTAGCTAAGATATGTCCCTAGGCGTAGCACAACAAGTTGGAACAAAGAAAGATGGATAAAGCTCAAAGAACAAGCAAAACAGCACTTGCGCGATTGTTTTTATTCTTTTTACCAATTTCCCTCCAGCACTAGTAGGAATAAAAATTTCTTATTTTCTCAACTATTTTTTTTATATTTCTCTCTGAATAAGGATCACATGAGATGGAACCACAAAAATTTTCACCTTAAACAGAGGTGGGATGTGGCCTACACAAAATCAGGAATGTTTCCTGAAAATCTGAAAACAACTTCGGAGGCTCAAAACTCTATGTTTGTGAATTTTTTTGGAATTTCTGAGATCGGCCCGAAATGGCAAAGCGATTTTATCGTACGTGCAAAATTTTGTCACCTTTCTGATGTAAAAAATTGAGCCAAAACGAAGCACCGAGCGAAAAGTTATGCCCGTTTTACCGAAGGTAACTCAAGTTATGGTTTTTATTCTTCACAACTTGGCAGATCGGGTGACGGCGGCTAGGGCAAAGCTTCCCTATTCTCCAACACAGAACCACGGCTGAGCAAAGCTTCTCAGCAAGCGAACAACCTAGGGCAAAGCGTCCCTGGTGTATGCAGCAAGGGTATCGCCAGATGAAATCAAGAAGGGCTGTGATGCAAGGAGAAAATACAAGGCAGCTTGCAACCTATATAGGGCTTGCGCGGCTAGCGAGGACAAGTCAAGTAGCATGAGGGCTCGACTTGTTGGTTGGGTAAAGGTGGATGGGACGGCGGCGGAAACAAAAACAACGACGGGCGGTTGACTAGGACTACGAACAAAATAAACCAGCAACAAAACTCGACCACGGACACGAACTCAACTAAGCGAAACTGAAACGAAAATTGCAGAGGCTAAAATAGGTTATAGGACAGCGGAAAGTGTAAATTTTTTGGGCTTTTTGTGGACTCTAGGTAAAGGAACAAGATGAATCTAAAGGGGAACACGAAATTATACCTCACTGTAAACCTGAATCCTGATACCACTTGATGTAGACTAGACCCGATCTTCCGAGAAGTAGGGTAAATTTGATTGATAGAGTACGTGATGTTGGCGATCCGACTTCTAATTAGACACAAATTCGAAGCCTGCAACTGTTACACCACCGCTCCGCTAGTTATCAACCAAGCACAACTTGATTGACCTCGCCGAGAAGGCTTTTCCTGCAAGCGAATCGAAGGACACAAGCAAGAAGAGGTAAACACGCAATCTGATAATTGCAAATATGGATTAAGCGAATCACAAGAGGGGTTCAAGCACTCGAATCAAAAGGACTACTCGACACAGTCGAGGAGAGTAAGAACAGGGGCCTTGGATCAATGTATACGGACTTGTCGCCACAGATACAACGATGCAATCTCTGTTTGTCGAAGGAAAACACAAGAACTAAACAAAACCCAAGTCTAAGCGGCGGCGGCTACTGAGTTTATAGAAGAACTAGGGCGACCTAGGGTTGGGGGCGACCAGGGGGGCGCCCACAACATGGGCTGAAGGCCCAACACGATACACGGGCCATTGGACCAAAAGAGGTGTGTAGCACCTTTCTAGATTCTGGACGTCGAATTGTTTTGTGAATTGCTGTTGACTCCGAATAGCTATGGACCTGAATCTGGTGGCGTTGGAAAGGTTATGAAATTATCTTTCCAACCATATAAAGATCACCTCAAACAGACTATTTCTGGAACCCGAGAAGAAAACAAAGTCCAAGTTGTAGACGAGTCGAACTTCAACATGTACGTATCCGATGCAGCGATGTCCTCATTACATATATAATACGCGGAGTTATGTGTGATACGTGAAATTACATAAGATGCGGAGTTTTGTCAATCAGAAAGTATATCATAAATAAGTATGGAATTACGTGTTCATGATAATATTAATACATCAGAAATATATCAGAAAGTCCATCAGAAAGTACATCAGAAATACATATGGAATTACGTGTCATGATAATATGAATACATCAGATAATATGAAATTTTCAACAATAAATACATGAGTCCCCGATTTTCCATCTAATTTCTATGATTTTCCATAATTCTCCAACAATGTTCATCAATAAGTACATGATTCTATGATTTTCCATGATTCTCCAACAATTTTCAACAATAAATACATGATTCTACCATTTTCCATCTAATTTTTACGATTTTCCATGATTCTCCAAAAATTCTCAACAACAAGTACATGATTCTACGATTTTCCATATAATTTCTATGATTTTCTAGAAAATCATGCAATTTTTCCTTAAATTTCTACAAGCCTCTAAAACTTTCCTATAATATTCAAATATTTTCTACAATTTTTTACAATTTTCTATAATTTCCAACCAATTTCTACAATTTTCATATAATTTCCAACCATTTTCTAACTATGTCTACCATTTTCTAACTATTTCTAACCATTTCCTATTAAAAAAATGTGTTGATGTTGGCACTAGTTGTGCTGACGTCAGCAGAGAGCTTACGTCAGCCCTCTGCGTGCAGTGCGCGGGTGGCGGGACGGCGGGGATGGTCGAGGGCGGGACGGCGGCGGCGGTGGAGGGCAGGACGGCGCCGACGGTCGAGGGCGGGCGGCGGTCGAGGGCGAGCTTCTGCGGTGGCGCGTGACGGCGGGGCGGGACGGCGGTCGAGGGACGCCGAGCGCGGGCGGCGCGGTCGATGGGCGCCGGTCGAGGGGCGCCGGGCAAGGGGCGGCGCGGACGTGCGGCGCGGACGGGCGGCGGCGGGCCGGGGTCGAGGACAATCGGCAGTGGGCCGCCGCGGTCGAGGATGACGTCGGGCCGGTGGAGGGACGTGTCGCGCGTGGCGAGGGCCGGCCGGGGTCGAGGACGCGCGGCGGTGGCGGCGGTCTTGGACGGCAGTGGCGTGGGGCGGGACGGTGGTGCGCGAGGGGTGGCCGGCGACGACAACGAGGGCGGGGATCGATCAAATGAAATCGATCTAAGTCCCCGGGGGTTATATAGGGCGGCCACTTAAGTATCGGGTCTTGGCTCTGCCCGGTACTAAACTGCCTCGTGAGACAGTTAGTACCGGGCCTTGGCTCTGCCCGGTACTAAACTGCCTGCACCAGAATTTTCCCGCCGGTGGAGGCAGTTTAGTACGGTGCAAAACCTTGGCCCGGTACTAAAACAATAATTTTAATATTTTACTGCCATTGTTTTTGGTAATGAATTATGCATTTCTAATGGGTAAAACAATTGATAAATGAAATTAAAATAGAAGGATATAATATTTTGAACATGCAAAATTATTGTATAATACTTTTCATTAACAAAAAATTGTAGAATATAGGTATATGCGTATAAAATTTGTTTCATTTTCCTTTTATATGTTTCTGGTGTGTGACATATTTAAAAATTCATGAAAATGCTAATATATGTTATTTAGATCAAGAAAAATGGTAACATCCCTTTGCTACTATATATTACTTATGGTAACATTCTTTGGCTACTAATTGATATTACTTATGACCAAAAAAATATATTACTACATAGATCATTTGATCAAATGAACAATAAAGTCTTCTGACTTGTGCTAATATATGTAATTTAGATTAAGAAAAATGGTAATAGTGGAGTAGACAATGAAGGAGATAATATTAATGATTCAAACACAAAACGAGTAATTAATACATAGGTAGACAATACTAATTTATATTATTTATGATCACAAAATGAAAATATATATTAAAAAATCACTTCATGAAATAAATAATAAAGTAAAACATAATGGATACACAATACTATTACTCAACATTATTTAATGGAACATTTACAATTTTCTTTTTGACAAACGTCCCTTGGTCGTGATCGCGGCGTAAATAAGGAGCGTCCTCTTTGGCTAACAAGATGCTTGGGTCAACATCAACCGTGAACAGAAGATGGTCATCAAACTGATCAAAGTCTTCTGACTTGTCCGAATTATCCTCAACTCCAATGATTTTTCGTTTTCCTGGAAGAACTATGTGGCGTTTTGGCTTGTTGTCGGAGTTGGCTGAATTTTTCCTAGGCTTGCTTGACATGTCCTTCACGTAGAATACCTGTGTGACATCTTTGGCTAGGACGAATGGTTCGTCTTTATATTCATTTTTTTTAAATCCACAATTGTCATCCCGTACCGGACTATCGTTATGCCGCCTCCAGCTCTGTTCACCCATTGACACCGAAACAAAGGAATCATCAAAGGCCCATATTCTAGTTCTCATATCTCCTCTATGACTCCGAAGTAGCTGTCCTTATTTCCATCATTGCCTATTGCGTCTATACGCACACCACTATTTTGGTTGGTGCTCTTTTCGTCTTGAGCTCTTGTGTAAAATGTATACACATTAATCTCGTACCCTTGGTACTGCATGATTGTCATTGATGGGCCCCTTGCCAGCCATTGAAGTTGCTCTGCAATCATGCCGTCACCCATCAACTTTTCTCTAAGCCAAACAGCAAAGTTATCAATGTGATGCCTAGTAATCCAGGCCTCAGGCTTCCCTGGGTTTTCAGATTTTACGATATTCATGTGCTCATCCATATATAGAGCCACGAGGGATGAATTTTGTAGAACTGTGAAGTTTACTTTGCGGATTTCACTCTCTGGGATGTGCATATTAGATTTCTTCCCTAGTATGCCCTTTCCCTTCAGTCTCCCCTCGTGGCATGATATGGGGACCCCTATTGTATTAAGATCATCAATAAAGTCAACACAAAACTCAATGACCTCCTCTGTTCCATAGCCCTTGGCGATACATCCTTCTGGTCGAGAACGATTGCGAACATACTTCTTAAGAACTGACATGTATCTCTCGAAAGGGAACATGTTGTGCAGGAATACAGGTCCCAGAATATTTATCTCTTTGATAATATGAACCAAGAGATATGTCATAATATTAAAGAATGAAGGTGGAAACACCATCTCAAAGCTGACAAGGCATTGCACAATGTCATTATGTAGTTGTATGAGCTTCTTCGGATCGATTGCCTTCTGTGAAATTTCGTTGAGAAAGCACATAACTTCACGATTGCCAATCTAACATTCTCCGGTAGAATATCCCTCAACACAACTAGAAGCAATTGTGTCATCAGGACATGATAGTCATGAGATTTTAAATTTGTGAACTTTTTTTTTCTTCATGTTTAATCTTCCTTGTATATTTGACGAGTACCTAGATGGTACCTTTATACTGTTCAAGCAATCAAACATGCTTTGCTTCTCCTCTTTACTGAGAGTGTAGCTACCAGGACGTAAGTAGTGTTGTCCCTTCTCTCTTTTCTCAGGTTGAAGATCTTCTCGTTGTTTCATTTCTTTCAGGTCGCCTCTTGCTTCGAGTGTATCTTTTCCCTGACCATAAGTACCAAGGAAACCTAATACATTCACGCAAAGATTCTTTGTCAGGTGCATGACGTCAATTGCATTGCGGACCTCCAAGGCTTCCCAATAAGGTAGCTCCCACAATATAGGCTTCTTCTTCCACATCGGTGCATGTCCGTTTTCATCATTCGGAACTGGTTGGCTGCCGCGACCCTTTTCGAACACTACATGAACATCCTTTATCATCGAGAAAACATGCTTTTCGTCACGGAACATAGGCTTAGCACGAGTTTCCGATTCCCCTTTGAAATGTTTTCCTTTTCTTCTCAAGGGGTGTTTGAGGGGCAGAAATCGACGATGACCCATATAGACGACCTTCCGAGAATTTTTCAGGTACAAGCTGTCAGTTTCATCTAAGCAATGGGTGCAGGCCTGATATCCCTTGTTCAACTGTCAGGACAGGTTGCTTCGTGCAGGCCTATCGTTGATGGTTACGAAAAGCAAAGCTCGGAGGTCGAAATTTTCTTGTTTGTACTCGTCCCGCACACGTACACCTTCTGGCTTCCACAATAATAAAAGCTCATCAACCAACGGTCTTAGGTACACATCAATATCATTGCCAGGTTGTTTAGGGCTTTGGATAAGCGCCGGCATCAATATATACTTCCTCTTCATGCATAGCCATGAAGGAAGGTTAAACATACAAAGGGTCACAGGCCATGTACTGTGACTGCTCCCCCACTCACCGAATGGATTCATTCCATCTATACTTAAACCAAACCTTATGTTCCTTGGGTCGCTGTCAAAATATGGGAATTGTCTATCCACGTTTCTCCACTGAGACCCATCTGCAGGGTGTCTTATCAGCTGACCTTGCTTACGCTCTTCTTTGTGCCACCGCATCAACTTAGCGTTTGTTTTGTTTCTGAACAAGCGCTTCAAATGTGGTATTATCGGGAAATACCACATCACCTTAGCCGGTACTTTTTTCCTTGCGAGCTCACCGTCAACATCACCAGGATCATTTTGCCTAATCTTATACCGCTTTGCATCACAGACAGGACATGCATCCAGTTCCTCGTATTCACCGCGATAGAGAATACAATCATTAGGACATGCGTGAATCTTCTGTACGTCCAACCCAAGAGGGAAAACAACTTTTTTGGCTTCGTAAGTTGTCGGGGGCAGTTCGTTCCCCTCTGGAAGCATCTTCTTTACAAGTCCTAATAGCTCCTCAAATCCCTTGTCTGAAACACCGTTGGCTGCCTTCCACTGCAGCATTTCCAGTGTGGTGCCTAATTTTTTTAACCCCTGCTTGCAATCTGGATACAATATTTTAATGTGATCCTCCAACATCTTCTCAAATTTCTTTAACTCCTTCAAAGTTTCAGCGTCTCTGTGTGCATCGACCAAAACCTGACCTAGTTCGTCAGGTGGTTGTTGTTCTTCTGCAGCATTTGCTTCTGCCTCATGTATTGGTTCATCTTCAAAGACACCCGCTTCATACAAGTGAGCCCAGTCTGTGTTATCATCATTATTATCTTCTTCATTGTCTTCCATGGGAACTCCAGGTTCACCGTACTTGGTCCAAAGAGTATAGTTATCCATGAAACCCTTCTCAAAAAGGTGGACATGTAGAGTATGTCTTTTTTAGTACTCTTTTTTATTTCTGCAAATGCGGTATGGACACAACATGAAATCTTTCGACGACTTGTGGGTCTCAGCAGCATCGAGAAAAGATTTAAGACCGTTAATCCACGCCATTGTGCACCGCTGGCCGTACATCCATTGTCGATCCATCTACAAATAATATATTCTCGTTCGATAAGCAATTTCATTCAGTGGAAAAGAACTTGACAATTTTTTAATAACAAACATTTTAATTACATCCAACACAATTTATTCAATAACACATACATAGATTGCATTCGAAAACTAACACAAACATCCCAAAAACAAACATGCAACTTAAAAATTCGCACAACAACACATAGGTTTTCAACCATCCTTGCGTGGGAATGCAGAATGCTTTGACGGATTTCTAGCTGGCCCAAAAGAAGATGGCGGAGCTGGAACCTCTAGATTTGGTGGTGAGGAACCGTAACTCCGCAACAAATCCTCAAGATCAAACGGAGGTTCCTCGCCTCTTGCTACACATTCTCTATTTTTTTTCTAAATAACGGAGCACTACTCTATGAAAAGCGCTAGGTTTCTTGCACCGACGACCTACTGGAGTTGTGCCTTTCTCTCTATAAGGACAATGATCACCCCCACCGGCACCACTCCCTCCAGCTGCTGAAGCCATATTTTACTGGAAAATACTATTATTTTTCACAACATTATAAATTCTTACAATTACAATAAAATCTGAATAAATTAATTAAAATAAATCACATTAATTTGTAAATTGATTAAAAAACTCTTACAATTACAATGCAAATATTAATTACTATTACAATTACAATGATCAGACTAATTACTCTTACAAATAACAATGAAAACATATAAAAAAGGCGAAGAATTACACTCACAATTACAATTAAAATATGTACATCATTATATCCTCATATTCGAATTGCACAGGTACTTACAATGAAGTCTGAAATGTAATCAAATTAGAGTTGTTATTGAGGCATTAGTCATCATTGTGTGCCGTGCTATGTCACAGCTCTGTCTAAGCCCTTATTCTTCGTTGGTCCTGACCTCACCCTATCTACATAATGAAGGGTCTAGAAAGAGCTGTGACAGAGCAAGCACAATGTGACTAATGTCCCAATAGCAACACTACTTCGTTTACATTTCACACTTGCTGGTAAGTGTCTGTGAACTACAATGCAAAATCACATTAATTCTCAATCAGAAAAACCTGAATAAATTAATTGAAATAAATATCTAATTAATTGAAATAAATATCTAATTAATTGAAATAAATCTCTATATCTCCTTTTTATTTTGACACCCTTCAGTTTCAGGCGAACACTCTTTTCAATATCCAGAAATCATCTAGTAGAAAAAAAAATATTTCAGAAAATGTATATGTCAGTAACCTCGGCCCTGCGGTGATGAGAATGCCTTTCGGGGAGACACGGTGTGGTACAAGGATGTCACCAATCGGCCAGTCGCAGCACCAATATTTCCGGTTAATAGGAACACAGCACTTGGCACAGGCAGCGTGCTCGTTGATATGCTCTCAGTGCAACAACGGTGAAAGAGCATCTAGGTTTCTAGTGGGTTTTGGAGTATTGATTGACAACACGATTAAAGAACTAACTTATTTGCATGAGTTTATGAGCAGGAATTTAGTTATGAAATTGGTATTAAATGAGATGGCTCATGTGTTGCAAGCAAGTGTGTTTATCCCATTGGTATAATGTGTATGTGACAAGCAAAACAAGAAAAGTAAAATAGAGCAAGGTATTCATGGTTGATATAAAGGCTCTAATATTTGTGAAGGCTTGTTAGACTTATGATGGGACTCAAAGTGACAAGTAAAGGTCTTGAGAATGAGATATGATATGTTGTTGCATAGTCTCAAATTGGAAAGAACTTGTCACTTGTGATAAATAGTTGTTAACAAAAGAAGCAAGTAAGGCAAAAGTGAATGAGACATGAATTTATGCATAGATGATGTCTCAAAATGGAAAGCTTGCATATGCAATTGAATTGAGAATTCAAATTGATAAAGAAGATTTCATGATTGACACAAATCAACATGAGTTCAAGATGAACGGCTAGGATAAAGGTAGAGGACCGAGAGGCGTATTTCAAGAGGCTACGCAACCGACGGCTTGGGGGGGACAAAGAAACCGATACGGGTCAAAGGCCGGAGATCCTAGAGTCATGGAGAGCTCTATGTTGAAGAGTGTCATTATTCAAGTGAAGAAGGTGACTTGTGAATCAAGATGGTTTTCACTCCTATGCAAATTGAAGATTCAAAATCACTAGCTCAAAGCGGGTATGCTCAAAAGAATGAAGATGTTGATGCCCTCACGGTATTGATCGAAGAAAGGATGGCATGATCAAAGTGTGAAGCTCAAGTTGTGATTGTGGTAATTGTATATTTCATTTATGCACTTGAGTATAGGTAAAGAAAGGATGGCATGATCAGAGTGTGAAGCTCAAGTTGTGATTGTGGTAATTGTATATTTCATTTATGCACTTGAGTATAGGTATGTCGTACTATCAAAAAGGATGCAACATCAGTAGGTTTAGACAATACCAAAAGTGCTCAAATAGTCTCTAGAGAGAATAGCCAAAGTGAGAGAGAGCTAACTGCAGAAAACAGTGAGGGACCGGTCTGACCGGTCTGGGCAGAAAAACCTCCCAACGGCTATAATTTCAAAGTGACCGGGGTGAGGGACCGGTCTGACCGGTATGACACAGACAGGGGCAACGGCTAGTTTTTGTGAGAGGGGTATTTATACTCCATGACTTCACCCATTCATGGGTGCTGATGCCTTAACTTCCAAAACACATTTGAGAGCCTTGTGAGCACTTGGAGAGTCCTCCCCAACCTCTCTTTGTGAGAGTTGCTTGATTCAAAGTGAATCCTTGAGTTGGGTTGAGTGAATCCATTCCTAGAGAGTCATTTGAGCAAGAGAGAAACATCCCGAGCTTTGAGCACTTGAGGTTGCGTCGGCCAACTTGATTGAAGCATTTGTTACTCTTGGAGCATCGGCTCCTAGATGGCTAGGCGTCGCCGGCTAGCTCCCAAGCTTGTGGTGAGCAGCGGCAAGTTTGTTGCGGCTTCAATCGTGTGCCAAGAAGGCGCATTATCATATAGTGGAGAAGAGGAGATAGCTTGATCTTGGAGTCACTACGAGCTTCCTCAACGGAGAGTAGGGTTCACACGTGGGTGCACGGGGTGAATCCGAACTTCGGTCAAACAAACCACTGTGTCTCTTGCATCATCTTCATTCTGGTTTGATTTACTTACCTTGCATTTATAGTCTTTGAGTTTGAATTGTGCTTCCGCTCGATCTACTTGGTTGTGTTCTACTTGTGTGTAGGCAACTCTTTATTTTGTTAGAAATACTCTGCAAAAGATACACTCCAAGTTTCATATAGGTTCAAGCTCAAGAAGGGGAGTTTTCCTTGCTGCAGGCCTGTCTGCCTGATCAGACCGGTCTAACCGGTCTGGTGGACCGGTCTGACCGGTCCAGGCAGTCCCAGCAGGGATTAAGTGCCGAATTTTGAAGAAATGCCTATTCACCCCCCCCCCTCTAGGCTACGACTTCGTGTGATCAAGATCCTTTCAAACGGCCAAGCTGACTGTGTCAAATGCTGTCTTCATATTAATCGGAAGTGCTGGTGATGCGACCAGCCGATTCGCGACTTCCATATAGTGCATCGTGTATCTCCGAAAGGTAGTGCCATCACTGTTGGATGAAGATTAACGACGTATACTTGTTTCGAAATAAAGATTTTTTTAGCTTCTAGATGGTTTCAATGTGAGCCTGAATAAATACATCACTAGAGTGTCAAAATAATCAATTCATAATAAAAAAATCTATTATAATTCTTTCATTAATTCATTATAAAAAAATTAACTATCCACATTATGGTCATATCTGCTACAATCACATGAAGTGTCTACACTCATTCTAAAAATTTCTACTATCCACATGCTCATCTGAATCTAAAAATAAAAAATATACTACGGTCATTTCTAATATATAGAAAATAATTGAAAAATATGTCTATAAATTATCCATATTCAACCTAGCCAATAAATCTACTCTCACATTCAAGTCATCGGTTCTATATATCTCAAATCATTGCATAAATCAAAGAAATCATGCTCATCCTCACTACTTCCAAAAGTCAAAAAATTTCTCTAACTATGGAGCATAAAACGAAGAATAAAGACAATCAATGAAAAGCGGATGAAGTTGCAAACCTTTGGCGCACTTGGATGACTAGAACACTCACTAAAACTAGAAAAAATGGCGGCAACTCTCTAAGGGCTAGTTTGGAAGCCCATTTCCCCACCGGGATCCCTGTGATTTCCCGAGGTGTGAAACCCATGGGGCAAGCTTTCCTGGGGCAATCTGGCACAGCCTTTGGAAGCCCGCGGGGCGAGGAATTGCAGCCCACTTCCCTGCGTTTTCCACGGGGAAGATATCCACGACACGTGAGGCCGGGAGTGCTTCCCCGGTTCCTCGACCCCTCGCTTCTCGTCGTCACTGTCTTCACTCGTGAGTCGCGATGCCGCCGCCGCTGCCTCCCAAGCGACCTCCCCCTCCGTCTCCCAAGCACCCCCCCCTCCGCTGTCGTGTCCGCGAGCAAGACCCCCACCCCGACGCCAGCACTTCGGCCTTCGTCCGCATCTCCTCCCGAACTCCGCCGTGAATGAGATCCCCGCCGCCGCTGTTGTGGATCCACCCTCCGCCCCTCTATCATGGCCTTTGCTGTGCCTCTCTTGCGAGCCTGCACCTCCTCCTCTACTTGGTGAGTCCGGCACCTTCGCCTCCGCTCGCATCTCCTTGGCCGCTAGGGTTTCTTCTCACATCACCTCCCGGTTCTTGTAGATATTGGAGAGGAAGAATCGCAGGCATGCATCCACTAGCGGAGATGACCTGATGGATTTGGTCCTAGGTGTGGATAATTCAAGGATCTTGTCCTTCTGTAGCACTTGAGCGCGGCCGGTGGATCGTCAAGATCCACAAGGTAAGCTTGCTGCTCCCTCGAGTCACATTGTTTGTTTGCTTTTCAAATTGCTGCTTGTGATTCATGTTCATATCTGCTTCTCCTCTCGTTTATTTGATGCATTCAGATCTGCTCGTGATTTTGTTCCTTTTATTTATTTGTTCAAGCATATGTGCTTGATTTACTTGCTCATGGACACCACCAACGCTACCACTAAATCAGAAGAAAATGCCAAGATCTATTTCTATAATATTATTTTTTGTCCATGAGTCTGTTATCAACTTGGGGACCAATTTATATGTGTTTGTACACCAAGTTATTACCAATTCAATGGCCTGAAGAAGGCTAGTACTTACTAATTTTGACACATACAATTTCTTTTTTACTTATTAAATGACTCTACTCTTCACCAACAGTACACTAGAACAATCCTTTTTTGTGTGCATAATTGTTTGCACATTAGCAGGTTGTCATCCTTGCACTGCAAATCGCAGTTTCCTTGAACTAAATTCACAAACTATTTTTCTGTCATATATCAAGTACAATGGCTGTCCTATCATCTTGGCTGTGGTTATGTGAGTCTGCAGCTATGTTACACTGATACGGATACACCACACTGTTGGCGTATCCGTGCAACGAAGGTCTGCAGTATCAACATTTCATACAAAAAAAATACAGTACTAACTACTGAAAACAGAGGCTGCAAGATCGGTTTTCTGGAACCCAGTTGACATTTGTTGATGTCTTTCTGTAATAAAAAGAAAAATTGGTTCATACAAAGAAGCTGCAAGTTGTTGACTAGTTATTGGACAGATCCATTTTGCCTGATTATTAGATGTAGCAGTAATTATTTTCAAGTTTATGAATTGTTTAGTATATCTGCAGTTTTTTGTTGCTTGTCACATGCCGACTTTGGCTCTTATAAGTTCACAGTACATTTTGACTACTAAACACCTTGTTTTGTACAAACTGGTTATTGGCAATTGTTATGAATGCATACATTTAGATATCTAATTTTTGAAAGTGGAGTTTAAAAGGAGCCAAACAAGCAAAACTTTGGAAGCTCTGAATGAAAAGCTGTGATGAGGAATTTTGTTTTGAGAAGTGTGCTGAACAAGTGGATTCTATGAATTAATTAACAAATGAGAAGTCATGCTGTGGAGCTATTTGAATCTGATACAAACATAGAAGTATTAATGAAGACCAAAAATCCTGATGTTCAACTAATTTGGCCAAATAGAAAAATCAGGTATGTCTCTTTGAATATGCTCCATGTACTTAATTAAACTGAGCCATGTGTCAATTTGGGTAGAAACAATAATGTCTGTTCTTTATAAAGATTCTGTTTAGTTGCAGTGATTAAGCTTCTTGATACATATTCAGTTCAGTCGTACTTTGGAGCAGTGTGTAGCTGTTCTTGTCTCCATGATAGCATGGATGATATAGCAGTAGCGGTTCATGCTTTTAATTGTTAGCGTTTTGATTAGTTGAATGCATAACCATTCTTTGAAGCTTTGTATCATTACTTCTTCACCAGTGCTTTGGGAATTATTTAATTAAAGAAAATTTTCTTTGTGTTACTTTGCAGATTGGTGAAAGTTGATTATTGTGTTGCGGGTGACTTTGGGTTCACAGATATTGGTGCTTGAGTTCTTCCTAGTGTCTGAATTTTGTTCCAGTTTGAAAATGGTCAAATAAATGGCTCATGTCTCATTTTATTTTGTATTATCTATCTGGGTATGTGCATGGACATGGCCATATGTATTCCATTCATCTTGGTTGGGTAGTATATCCTGCTATTATGAAGGACACGTGATCATATTGTTGCTCTGTTTCTCCCCTGAATTTTTCTTAATTTTCTGAATCTTTCTAATGTTCCTATACATGGAATTGTTTAGAAAAAAGTGAGAAGCAAGCAAATGGTATCTGTTCTGGAACTGGAATTGTATATAGCGGAAAGTGAGCTGCAAGTAAATATATGCTATATTTATATAGCAAATGCTGGATAGTGCAAAACAACGGGGGAGGGGGACGTCTGAACGCTGCCAAACAACGACGGGGACGTGGGGAGCGGCACCCAGGGAAGCACAGGGAATTAACTAACCACAAAAATCCCCCTTGGGGGTTATATTCCCTGGGTTACTAGCCCTTTACTCCCAAACTAAGCCTAAGGGGAAGAACAACCCCGAGCTCGAGCCTCTCTGGTGAAATGGCATTGGTTCAGACTCGGGGAGGAAGAAGACGCCAATTTATAGTGTGCGCATTAGTACTGGCTGGTGGCTCGAGCCGGTACTAACGCGCCACATTTAGTACCGGCTGGAGCCACCAGCCGGTACTAAGTTTCCTGGCGGCAATTTAGTACCGGCTGGTGGCTCCAGCCGGTACTAAATTGTCACTAGCCGTTGCAGGCGGAGGTCGGAGCCTGGCGGTGGTGCACTTTAGTACCGGCTGGAGCCACCAGCTGGTACTAAATACTAATAGGCTCCCGTGGCCACTGTTCCTTTGGCCCGGTACTAAAATTGTACGTTAGTACCGGCCAAAGCCGTGACCGGTACTAACGGCCGCAGACGAATGTGCGTTTTTCCGGTAGTATGCATGATAGTGTTTTTGCGTTAGTACTATCCCTCTAGTGTATTCTACCTCTCTTATCCATTTCTCTCTCTTACTAGCACCATCAAAAACACATGCTGAAGCTGCCCAATAGTGTCACGGGTGCTAGTTTAGCAAAATTTGGTCCAGCTTATTGCACATTTGCACCCCAAACTGTAGGACCCACTAAATATCATTTTCACTCTCCTCACCACTACACCTGCACACATGCAGTGCAGCCACATACTACTTCTTTATACAAAGCACCGGGTGCCAAACCACATGTGCTTAAAGGTGCTAGCCTAGAATCTGCGCTCTTTTCTCTCTCATCTCAGCGTCACCTTAGTAGACATATTGCAGCTGCCCTAAGTGTCGTGCTGAATCTTCCTATTACTAGTGTGTGTATCAGAGTATGTATTAGAATATTTAGGCCATGTTTAGTTCTAAAAAATTTTCAAGTTTCTTCATCACATCGAATTTTTGAATATATCCATGGAGCATTAAATGTAGTTTAAAAAATAATTAATTGCATAGTTTAGCTATAAATGATGAGATGAATTTTTTAAACATAATTAGTCCATAATTGGACACTAATTACCAAATAAAAACGAAAATGCTACCGTAGCCAAATCCAAAAAAAATTTGGGCCTAAACACGCCCTTAATAGTTTAAAGTGGATGTGCGATAAATAATTATAATTATTATCTATAAATTTATTTTTTATTAATCATAATTAGCATGTGCTTCATGCCGCTCGCTTATTTATCCTTCCGCTCTATCCAAGTAAAAGCTATACTTATAATTATTATCTATAAATTTATTTTTGTATTAATTATAGTTAGCATGTGCTGGAGTAGAGGTTGATAGGGTAGTATCCAGAATAAGAGGAAAACCATATTTTCGGTAGTGAAATATCGTCACACTTTCAAGAGGGTGGCAGTGGAGGAGTTGAAGTTTAACATTTTTTTATTTTTTTTGAAGCGGAATAACTTCATTCCATTAAACCAAGGACACGGCAAGGCCGCCAGCTACCAATTCATCTATTCCAGGAGGTACTACCTCCCAATTAAGGTAGGCATCTTCGGAGCTATTAACAACCGATGGCAGCTAAAGCATGCGCAACACGATTACAAGACTGATAACAATGATGAAAGGAAATGGAACTAAAACTGCACGCTGCCATCGTCTTGATCTCCCATATAAGACCTACTAGTGGTGATAATCTGAAACTGTCATTCTGCATAGCGAACTTGACCAGCATCGCGTCTGTTTCCAAAATCACATGCCCCATCCCAGCTTCTGCAGCCAGACGAATACCCTCCCGAGCTGCTACCATCTCAGCATGGAAGGCGTCCATGATGTGCGAGATGTTGCCTGACTCTTCTTTCACCACCTCTCCTTCTTCATTTCTGATAACTGCACCCCAACCTCCCTGTCCCGTTTCATTTTTGAAAGCTCCATCAACATTTATTTTCATGACGCCTTCTGGCGGGCGAACCCATTACTGGACCCTCTCAAGATTGATGCTAGTATGGACCTGCTTCTCCTTCAGAAACTCTTCATTGACTGAACAATGAAGCTCAACTAGATCGGATTCCTCCCCCCTTTCTCCTTCTCTCACCCTATTTCTTTCTCTCCACCATTGGTACAGCAGAACACAAGTTTTCATCTGTTGCCCTTTTTCCAAAGCCATCAACTTACGAATCAAATCCTGAGAAGATTAAATTTGCACCAAATTAGCTCTAACATGTTCCAGTCCCAACTCTCTCCATAGTTTCTTACTAAGGGCCTGTTTGGCAGGGCTCCGGCTCCGGCTCCTCAGATGGAGCGGCTTCTCTGGTGGAGTTGGAGCCGTTTTAGAAAATATTTGGCAAAACAGCTTCACTTGTTAGATTGATGTGTAAACCGCGTGAAGCCACGATTTCATGGCTTCATCTTGCCTGTGTAAGCCGCCGATGGCTTCAGGACCAGCTTCACACGTGAAACCGGTTACAAAACAAACGTTTGGGAGGGCTTCACCTGGAGCCGCTCGTGAAGCTGCTGGTGAAGCCCTCCCAAACGGGGCCTAACTTCACTTGAAAAACAGGTGGGCACCATCTTCGTCCAATCTGTTACACAAGACACACCCAGTATCTAGCTTCATTCCTCTCCTTTTCAGGTTCATTCGGACCGCTAGGCTATTATGAGCCAAATGCCAAAGGAACTGTTTAATCTTTCCTGGACAATTCAGGGACCAAAATTCCTTCCAATGCCCAGCCTGCAAATTAGTACCCGACGAGCTGCCCTGAACACCTCTGATAAGTCCCTCCTCTGCTCCTCTGCTAACACCTTATATGCCGATCTCACTGAGAACACTCCTTTTCTGTCATATTGCGAAGACACAGTCATCCAGGTCCAAATGCACTGGTAAAGCCAAAATCAGACTAGCATCTTCTTTACTGAAAATTTGTTCAACTAACTGAACATCCCAGCCACCAGTAACAGGATTGATTAGTTCATCAACTTTCTGTATCAAATTTGCTCCCCTGGGTAGCACCGGCAGCCTTGTCCAATTCTTAGGAAGCCACGGGTCTTTCCAAATCCTGATGGTTTCACCGTTGCCCACTCTCCAGATTATCCCTTTCTTTAACGCCTGTACACCTTTGAGAATACTTCTCCAAGTTTTTTGGTAGCTTTGGCTACAGGCGCTCACCTACCAGTAGCCGGGGCTGGGATTCTCCTCCGTCTTCTCTGCCCGCGTTAAGATATTTTCTTCTTTTTCTCCCGATCATCTTATCTACATAGCACGTGCAACATTAAAAACGTAATTGAACAGTGAACACAGAGTAGTATAGATCTAGATACTCCTTTTCTAACTGTTTCAATATCACACTCGTATACAAATCGCCCTATTATACTGCTGCTGCCGGCGACGGCGAGGAGTCCTACTGTACGTCTGTACTGACGGCGAGGAGTCCTTCACAGTTCACAGACTCTGTTTCATAACAACACCTCCGCCGTCTGTGTCATGGAGGACGGAGCAATCTATCAAGTAATCCGACAAGAATCCGTTAACACCGCTGTGAGTCGACAAGAACACTTTCCTCCTTCCCGGCGGGCCGGGCGGCTGATCTATAAATCCACGGGATTTGCCTTCTTCTCTTCATCAAAATCAAAATGCACGGTCCTTCCAAAAAAAATCGAAATCCACGGGATTTCTAGCTGAATGCGACTACGCGAATCTGGTACGCAGCGACAGCTCGGCGAAATCGGCGCTCAACTCCTCGCGCCGCCCAGCAAAGAGTCCACACAGCCAGCCAAGAAACCGGATCCCGAACCAAGAATCCCACCCCACCCCCCGGCGATGTCGGCGTCAGGCGGCGAGGAAAGGGACCGGTGTCGGCCGGTGGTGCTGGTGACGGGGTGCTCGGCTGGCGGCATCGGGCACGCGATGGCGCGCGCCTTCGCGGCGGCCGGGTGCGCCGTCGTCGCCACGGCGCGGTCGCGCGGCTCCATGCGCGACCTCCAGGTCGACCCGCGGTTCCTGCTGCTGGAACTGGACGTGCGGTCCGAAGAGAGCGCGCGCGCCGCCGTGGCGGACGCGCTGCGGGAGCACGGCCGCATCGACGTGCTCGTCAACAACGCCGGGGTCCACCTCGTCGCGCCGCTCGCCGAGGTGCCCATGGATGCCTTCCACCAGGTCTTCGACACCAATGTCTATGGTAAGTTTTAAGGGAAAAAATGCTTCTTTTGTTCTGCTTGCTGTCTAGAACTGCATTGTTTACTGGTAAGCCGTGATTGCGATGTTGTCTAAGGAAGACAGAATTTTAGATCCTGGAATCTGAACCGGCGATTAAAAATTCATGGACTGCAAAGTTTTGTTTTATTGGATCTACCTAAGTAAAGAGGGAGGGATAGCTATCTGAACATTATTTATATGAATGATTTTATAACTTCAGGAAACAATGAATTTTATTTCATCACTTGGGAACTGGACAGTGTGCTATATAATTGAGTGTTTGAATTGGTTAAGATTTATGTCATCCCTGTGTCTAGTTGTGTATGGTCCAATTTCAGATCATATTAAAGAGTCATGTGGCTAGATCTCCTTTGACTACGGAAAGGAATATTGGAGTTCATAAACACAGCATTCAGTAAAATCTGGACCAGTATAGTTAGGGGTTCATCCAGTAAAATCTGAACCAGTATAGTAAGGGGTTCAATTAGAACCCCTCTTCTGTCATCACTGGCAAAACTTGTGCTAAAGATGCAGCCAGGTCAATATGAAGATGTTTGTTTTAAACGGAGAATAAAATTGTCTCTCAGGCTATAAGCTCCCTGGATCTCTTTTCTAATGGTGGAAAGGATAACCTCTTAAACTTCAAAAAAATTTAAAGCACAAGAATTGCCAACTACTAGTTTTTGCTATCTCATCATGGAGGTTAATTTTATCAACCAAAGTTGAGCTGTTGAAGAGTTGATAGTTTGTTGACTTCAATTGATGTGTTGGATGGCTCGCACTTTACTTCTTTTGAGATACTGTTCACAAGTTCTGATACAATACTTGTTTGACTGCAAGATAACTTTTGCCCATTTTTGCTGTAGGTACAATGAGGATGATTCAAGCTGTTATTCCTCACATGATGGAAACAAGGAAAGGTACAATTGTGAATGTTGGAAGTATTACTGCTTTGGCACCTGGACCATGGGCTGGTGTGTATTCAGCATCAAAAGCTGCTCTTCATGCATTGAGCGATTCAATGAGGTACCTATTCTTATATTGACATCTTCATTTCAACCTCAAAACCTGGAGCCAAGGATCACAGGAATCTAATTTGCTGTGCTGTGTGTGTGAGTCTTGGGGTGGGGGGCTAGTAATTGCACAGTCAGTTGTGTATAGGCATAAGAATTGGGATATTGCTTCTGAATGCCCTGTTTTAATCTCTAATAACTCTGAATTTAACTGCTGGGAAATAAATAACAGTGACAACTAGTAGCATTGGGTATTATTTTTAGTATTACTAATGATGTCTTTATGTGATTGCTTTATCGCTGCTCTCAAGTATCACATCAGATGATTTGATCATATGGCAAGACACCCAATACAATACATGCAACATGCGTCTGTTTCCAATATTCTATCACTTGTTCTTATGTGGTTAAGTCTTTTTTGTTTATTTGCGAAAAGAAATCTTTTTTGTTTAAATTTCTAAGAAGAGTCTTTTCAATTTGCTACCTGATGGTTTGGATTCTGTTTCCGTACTTCTTTCTTTCTTTCATAGTTGTCATCCTAACTTGATATAAACTCGACTTCACTGTAGGGTTGAACTAAGAAGCTTCGGCATAAATGTGATGATTGTTGCCCCTGGAGGAACAAAATCGAATCTTGGGAATAAATCTGCAGCTAAGTATGATCAAATCAATGAGTGGAAGTATTACAAGAAGTACGAGGAGTCGCTCCGAGCCAGGACTGATGTTTCCCAGGGCCCTGGGTCTACTCCAGCCGAAGAGCTTGCAAAGAAGGTGGTTGCGCTGGCCCTGAAGAAGAACCCTCCCGCTCTGTTTGCTTACGGCCAGTTCACTGCTATTCTGTCCATGCTGTATTACGCGCCGCTATGGTTTAGAGACTACTTCTACAGGCTGGTCATGAAATGCTAGTGCCTGAGGCCCAGTTCAGTCCGTAGTTCTCACATACAGTATAGTATTTAGTATATTTGTAACAGAAATTTATACACGTTGATATGGACAGCTCTTCTTTTTTTTGGTTGCAAGTGAAAAGCTCTCCTGGTTTCTGTGTCATGGCTGTGACAATGAGAACATGGTTAATGTAGATTCGTAGCTGCACAAGTAGCTGCTTTAATATGCTGATACTCTTGAATTTATTTCCTTGAAGTTTTGCGATAAGCTTTTCTTGTACAGAAAGAACACTGTTGGTTCTTCAAATTCAAGGAAAATATTGCAAAAGATCTGACTGACTCTGTCCCACGCTGAAGCCGGCGGGAGTAACGGGCAGTCCCACGAGTCCATCCCTCTCGCCAGAGATACAGAGGCAGTGACACCGCCCCCTCGCCCCCCCAAGTCCGAATCACGAGTGGGAGGCTGCCGTCCACGTGGCGCCAGAATCCGGTAGCGCGCGCTCCCCATTGGCCGGCGCTCTATCCATCCTAGCGCCCCGGAGATTTCCGGCGCCGGGAGGCGGATCCCTCTTGTGGCTGCCCCCGCGCCGCGCGCGCCACGATTAAATATCAAACCGCCGTGACGTCTCCAGCAGAGCACCGCCGCCAGCCAGCCACAAACTCCGCCACGGGAAGGACCTGACCTGACTTGCTCGCTCGTCACAAGGCAGGCTATGGCGCTCGCGTCCACCTCCGCCGCCGCCCCTGCGGCCGTGCTCAAGACCCCGTTCCTCGGGGCCCGGCGCGCGCTTGCCAATGCCGCCTCCGTCGCCGCCAGGCCCGCGCCGCGCCGCGCGCTCGTCGTCGCCGCGGCCGCCGCCAAGAAGTCGTGGATCCCCGCCTTCAAGAGCGACGCCGAGTTCATCAACCCGCCGTGGCTCGATGGCTCGTAAGTCACATCTCTCTGTCTCTTCTTCCTTTCCTAGCTTGTGTGAGACAAAGAGAAGCTGGAACCGACGCCGTGATTTCGCGCGCAGGCTCCCCGGCGACTTCGGCTTCGACCCGCTGGGCCTGGGCAAGGACCCGGCGTTCCTCAAGTGGTACCGCGAGGCGGAGCTGATCCACGGGCGGTGGGCGATGGCCGCCGTGCTGGGCATCTTCGTTGGCCAGGCGTGGAGCGGCATCCCGTGGTTCGAGGCCGGCGCCGACCCGGGCGCCATCGCGCCCTTCTCCTTCGGCTCCCTCCTCGGCACGCAGCTGCTGCTCATGGGGTGGGTGGAGTCGAAGCGGTGGGTGGACTTCTTCAACCCGGACTCGCAGGCCGTCGAGTGGGCCACCCCCTGGTCGCGCACCGCCGAGAACTTCGCCAACTTCACCGGCGAGCAGGGCTACCCCGGCGGCAAGTTCTTCGACCCGCTCAGCCTCGCCGGCACCATCAAGGACGGCGTCTACATCCCCGACACCGAGAAGCTCGAGCGGCTCAAGCTGGCCGAGATCAAGCACGCCCGCCTCGCCATGCTCGCCATGCTCATCTTCTACTTCGAGGCCGGGCAGGGCAAGACGCCGCTCGGTGCGCTCGGCCTATAATCTGCCGGCGACGACGACTGTGCCGCGTGTACTTGTACGCATCGATAGATGATTCGACCCAGCTAGCTCACGATTGCGCGCGTGCTGAGGGTCTCGACGTTAAGGCTGCATCAGATCGGTCAGGCGCATGTGTCAATGGACATTGCAGTGGATCGATTGGATTATTGGAGGTGAAAGAAGAGCGCGTAGCAGCAAACGTATCTGTGTTCGTGGTTTCTTTTGGCCTTTTTGGGTGGTGTGCGTGAATTGAATGGGGAGTTTTTGTTTTCATGTATGTACCATGCATGTAATGTATAGTCTGGATCGATCTCTGGAATCAATTAAGGCAGGATAAAGTGAGAACATTTCCTTGATCTCTTAGAACAATGGTAGGTGTTTGCTATTGTTTTCTGGAACAATGCTAGATGCATGCCGATTGATTTAGGGAGGCAAAATTTGTTGAATTTCATACCTTTGGATTTGATTGTAAGTTCATTCATCTTTTTCTCGCACGATCATCCGATTTCATCGTGTGGCCTGTTTCTTTTTTCAAATGATTTAGGGAGGCAAAATCTGTTGAATTTCATACCTTTAGATTTGATTGTAAGTTCATTCCATCTTTTTCTCGGACGACTAGCCCATTTCATCGTGTGATCTTTTTTTTTCATGAAACACTATAGATATGTGAAAGCGCGCGTAGCGCGTTGGCAAGGCTGCTCGGTGGAGCGCCTGCCGCCCGCGTTCGAGCGCTGCTCGGCGCGGTTTCGCACCCGGGAACAATGTTCCCTTGTTTAAATCTACAGTCTTTCATGCGTGGAGCCACAAAGTGGGTGCGACGCGCCCGTCGCTTACGGAGTCATCTGGTGATCTCGAGAAGGATGCGGTCTTCGGTTCTAAGTGCAGTTGTAGGGCTGTTTGTACATGTATAGTGGTGTGAGTGAGGTGTGCGTGTGTAGGGTGGGTGTGCGTGTACATATATGAACAGATACTACAGCTGTACCCAGATGAAAGGCGTAAAAAACACTATAGATACAAACACTCATATACACATATAAAGATTGAGCATCCTCAAGATTGACAGAGTCACGATAGACACATCGCTATCAACGATCATATAGCCTATCATTAAAAAAATAGTGCATGTTAAATTCTAGAAAATAATTCAAGAAAATATGAGCATCCATGCCAAGAGGACTTGAACTTGAGTGGGCAGATTTGATCGTAAAGAATCCTAGAAGCTGTACACTCAGTTCATGTGTAGCATGTTGAGTGAATTGCACCCATCATACAACAACTTGCCAGGTGGGTGTAAATTGGTCCAACAACTTGTAAATTGCTCAATTTAGTACCATAACTAGATAGATAGGTGCAGATTGATGCAATAACTTAGAAAATACTTAATTTAATGCAATAACTTGGTAAATTGGTGCATTCACAGTCCAAACATTACACGACAATATATTTACTAACGTCAAGTCACAATAAAATAAAGAGTATATTCATGTCGGAACGTATTAGTTGACCGTAGATTTTTGTGTGGCAATAGACACCAATAGTTTTATTCTCAGAATAAATTAATTATGGTTTTACTAAAAATAATATATTATTTAATCATCATTACAACATCAATATATTATGCAAAGTAGATGAACATCAATAATTCTTAAATTTTATAAACGAAAATTATTGATGGTGATCTGGTTGTCGCTTTTCAACTATGTACAATTTTTATTAGTTTAAATGCAAACAAATTTTAGAATTACACCATTAGCATCACTCAAACACTGAAGTCGATAAGAGAGACCCTGAAACTTTAGGTTTCTTCTGCGCTTTTGCTCATGTATTCAATCGTGCTTATGTTTGTTTCTGTTTATTTAGCTCATTTTTCCTTTCTAAGGAATATATGAGGCTTTAAAAATATATGTACCAAGCTCCTAGAAGGTATCAATAGTTTGTATCAACTTATTGGCTTTTTTTAGTTTAATAGTGATATAATCCGACATATGGAAAACAATTAGGGTGAATTTTTCAATATTAAATAACAAATTAAATATTTTTAATTAAAATTAAGTCACAATAAAAAATAATTAATGTAAAGACATAATATTAATTTCTAAACAGTGAGGCTTTTTATCCTGGCCAGATACATTGCCATGCAGGCGCAGCACAAAAATCAATGGTCAAATAATACTTAATAATTTTTCCTAACATGAATATACTCTTTATTGAGACTTTACGTTAGTTACATTGCCGTGTAATATTTGGACTATGATTGCACCTATTTGCTAAATTATTGCATCAAGTTAGGCATTTTATAAGTTGTTAGATCGATCTGCACCCACCTGTCAACTTATTGCACTAAATTGAGTATTTTACAAGTTATTGAACCAATTTGCACCCATCTGACAAATTATTGTATGGTGGGTGTAATTTACTCTAGCATGTTTCTCCTACAACTATCTCATCTTCATTATTTGACCAGCTCCATAAAATACGATGAAGTTAATTGTTTTGATCCGGTGTTTGAAGGATTTCTGGCTTCCAGCTATAGAGGGGTAGCCGGGGAAGTTGCTTGATCAGCAACGGTGGTGGGCTGGTGGCTTCCAAGTAGAACAGAACAGTGAGGAGCGCGTGAGAGGTGGAATGGCCGCGGTGTTGGAGGGCAGCTGGTTGGGTAATGCTAATGGAAGTCACCGGAGGCAAAAGGGAGGACGGTGGAAGCGCGGAACAGGGGGTGGTAGAACGTTGAATTGAAGAAGGTAAAATTCGTAAGGGTCAAATTGTCTCTCAATTTTTCGGCTCTAAGGACTTTCTGCATAAAAATATAATATAGCATAAGAATGAGTTTGACTAAAAACGAAAGTCGGCGAAACGACCGGGAATATGGAAGCAGGCGTGGTGATTGGGGGTGGCCGATTGGATCAAGACGTGCAAGCAATGGCTGCAGTAGAAAAGGGAAAAGAAATATAGATTGTAGGACCTTCATTTGCGTACAAGATCAGAAATATTTATACTTAATAATATTCCCTCCCTTCTAAAATGTAAGATATTTTATTTTTCCGTAAGTTAAAGTAGTCCAATTTTGACTAAATTTATAGTGAAGAATGTTAGCATCTACATATCAAATAAGTAAATTATGAAAATATACATCATAATGGTTTTAGTTATTCTCATTTGACATTCAAAATATTATCACTCTTTTCTATAAATTTGATCAATTAGAATAGTTTGACTTTGGACAAACCAAAATATCTTATATTTTCGGACGGAGTGAATATGTCAGTATTTGAATCGATAGGTCTTTTCTTACCTTTTCTTATTAAATTTGGCCTCTTATCCAGTTCTAGCAAAGGTTGGGGGGAGCGACGGAGGTTTCTCTAAAAAGTTCAGGTTGAAGTTCGGACTTCGGAGGGGGATTTATCCAATGATGTTGGGTGGGATAGGAAGTTATCAATGTTTTACAGTCATCCAACTAATCGCGATTAGTCGTGATTAGTCGGGTTTATCGTTCCCTTGGCACTGATAAGTAGCAATGACTAGGACTGGGCGACTGGAATTCTAGTCAGTCGTCGATTAAGCGCGATTAGTCGTTCGACTAGACAGGAAAACGATCAAAATTGCAGTAACGAGCCGCATCCACTGTGTGGTTGGGCTACTGGGCTTGCATTAGGCCCATTAGGTTTTTAGAAAAAACGATCAAATTCTGCTTTAGTAGCAAATCAGCAAGGCTATGGAGTATAGGAATGGGATAGAAATATGGAGTTCTAGACAGCTCACTCATCAAATCTCACAAATACGTGACCAACTGACCATCATTGTAGTGTTCATGTTTGATATATATATAGGGGTGGTAATGGGCCATAGCCCTAATGCTCTCTTCATAATTTTACGTGGCTCTTAATTTTTTTAGCTCAAAATTGAATAAGATTAGAGTCCGATCCTTTTAGGATCCGATTCTTAGATTATGTAGACAAAAATTTAAGACCCTTTATCACCCCTATATATACTATGTAATGTATAGTATACATATCATATTCATCCTGGTATGATAGGATGACTATACAGACGACTAGGCTCGACTAATTTCTACTAATCACTTTATCGGTGCCATAGAGACTAGGTTCGACTAGACGACCGTAAAATATTGGAAGTTACACTGCTGGTCACGGTCCGGGCGGTGAAAGACACAGGGAGTGATTGAGCGCGGCTCGAGAGGAGAAACGGAAAACACTGGAGCAAGGCGTACAGCGATGAATCGTCTGCTTTCCTTCTGGTGGCCCTATATATATTTATCTGACAGGCTGACACCTTGGAACGAACAAACTAAATACTATACTGTTATGTACATGTTGCATGCAGCATCAGTTTGCTTTACTCTGCATTAACTTATATGCACAACACACCACCGGTAGTTACAGTTACAAGCGTCGGAATCTTCACCGTGCAGACTGCAGAGGTGTATGTGTAGGATTCATACGCTGCAGAGTTTCTTCCATCATCTCCAAGACGATAGAGCTCCAAATGAACAACAAACTTAGTAGCCTGCTTACCGCTCACCAAAATAAGATCAAAAGAACTCGAGGAATTAAACAGACATAAGTAATTAACATATAGCACATTAGCACTCCACCTAGTCTTATCATTCTAACTCACCACTCTAGTCAGTGTCAGTCGTAAACCCCCACTGCCAGATCGGGTTGTTCGGGAAGTCACTCATGTCCACGACGTCAGCGACTCCCAGCAGGCTGCGGAGGAGCACGTCGTCTTCGTGCACCGGCGCGCCGCCGCCGTGCTGCAGGAGACCATGGGGGAGCATGTCGTCGTGGTGCGCCATCTGCGGCGCGGCCTCGGCGGCCGCGCCGCCGCCGTGCTGCCTCTGCCCTCCGT
This sequence comes from Panicum virgatum, assembly GCF_016808335.1. NCBI lineage: Eukaryota > Viridiplantae > Streptophyta > Magnoliopsida > Poales > Poaceae > Panicum > Panicum virgatum. The sequence continues at coordinate 32,536,327 of NC_053151.1, read as the reverse complement.
CGTCGTCCCCGACGACCGCCACCGCGCCCTTCACCTCGTGCTCTCCGTCGTCGTCGGGCCCCTGCAGGCATCGGTAATAGAGCCTCATGAGCTCATCGATCGAGCTGCGGTCGGCATCGGGGACACAATCTATGTCCGGCAGCGCCAGCAACGCCTTGCCGACGTCGACGCCGGCGCCGACGCCCCTGCCGACGCCCTCGCGTCCGACCTGGCGCTTGCGCTTGTCGACGTGCGCCGCCGCAAGCGGGGAATCGCCGCCGGCGTCGTCGGGCCCGTCATCGTCCTCCTCCTCGATCGGCGTGATCCGCAGGGCGCGCTGCGCGTGGCGGTCGAGGGCCTCCTCCTGCGCGATGACCCTGGACCACGTCTCGGCGTCCCTGGCGCTCATCTTGTGCTGCAGCCGCTTGGACTGCCACACGAGCTTGCGCATCTGGTCGAAGCGCGGGGACAGGTGCTTGATCACCGCGCTGAGCAGCGAGATCTTCCAGGCTTTCTTGAGGTCGTGCGGCTTCCGGTACGGCGGCGCTCCCTGGTGCGCCTGCGCCTCGCCCTGCGTGCCCCACCAGGGCTCCTGCCCCGTCGGCCACCACGGCGGCGCCAGGCCCCGGTCCAGCGGGAAGCTCCGCTGCGGGGGCTCGCAGTGCTGGATGAGCGCCGACAGCAGCGACCCCAGCGTGCTGTCCTGGATGTCGTGGAGGCCGTGCAGGAACGAGGCCGCCATCGGGCTCCCCGGCTCCTGGTGGCCGGCGAGGAGCGCCAGCGGGCCCGCGCGGTCGAAGCCGACGTCGTCCTTCCACCAGCCGCGGAGGCTGTCGGAGGAGCCGGAGACGGGGACGCCGTCCTCGCCCACGACGCCGTACACGAACCCGCGCGCGTTGCAGGCCTCCATCATCTTGAGCATGTGGCGGATGACGCCGTCCTGCGCCCGGAGCATCGCCTTGCGCCGGTACCGGTTCTCCGGCGACTCCTCCATGTCCTTGCTGGACGCCGACGCCAGCATCTGGTCCTGAGCAGGCTGCTGGTGCTGCTGGTGGTGGCCGTCGCCGGGGTGGGGGCCCCGGTCGCGGCCCGAGCGGCCCTCGAGCTTCATGAGCAGCAGCTGGTCCTTCCACATGCGCTTCTTGAGGTCGGCGATCTCGATGGACTCGGAGCCCGACTCGGAGTCGCTGAAGAACTCCTCCTGGCTTGTTTCCGGCTCCGGCTCGGCGGTGGGGTGGCCAGCCTTGCCCTTGGCGCGGGCCTCCTCTTCGTCCATGGTTGGCCTGCTGGCAGCGTGAGCAGCGGGCTTCTGGTAGTAGTCGATGCCCTCGCCGTTTTCCATGGACTCTAGCTCAGATGTGGCTGCTGTCGGTGTGTCACGACGGTGCAGTGATGCTAGTGACGACTGTTGTTGATGGAGAAAGGTGGTGGGGAGCGATCGAGCCCGGCTTAAAAAGGTCCGGCCGAATCTCTGCGTGGTGCGGAGAAGGTTGTAGAAGAACGCTCGCCGTGGCAGCGCCTCGGGGCCGGAGGGGCCGCCGGTGGTCGTCGTCTTCTTAGTTCTTACTTGTTAGGTAGGAGTACGCACCGATCGGTAAATCAGCGTGCACGTGCAAGGCACTCGCTCGCTAGCTCTCGCTCCACTTTGCGCCCTCCCTACTGCAAACGCTTGGCACTTTTAACCGAGGCCTGTGCACGGCGAGAGGCGAGAAAAGATGGACCACGACAGGCAAGTCCGAGCATGGGTACAGACGTACGCCGTCGGCGACGTGATCGATCAACCTCAGCGACGAAGGAGAGCGGCGGCGGCAGGCCGGCAGCACTAGAAGCTTCGTACGGCAGGCAACCAACCATCCAACGATTCATGTGCTGATGGTCACGAATGGAAGAACGTGGATGAGATTCTCCATGTCCGCGCGCGCGATCCCGGAGATGGAGCTCGCCCGGCCCGGTGCATGCGAGCCATTTGTGACGGCTCCATGCGCCATTGGCGTCGTCCCTGACGCAGGGGGAGGAGGTTGCTTGCAGAGTAGTACTAAGAATGGAAGCCTGGCTTGGGCGTTGACTTGTTTACTAGCTCCGCGTCGGGCGTCGCGACAGATCTCGCCGGCGAGACTGATGCCGGACGCACATGAGCATTTTGCCTTCGGACTTCTTGGTTGGTGTCAAGCCGTTGCTGCTGGCCACCCGTTCTCTTTCCAAATCGTTGTCTGAACGGGAAGGCGAAGCATTATTGTTGCTCCGGTTATGACTTATGGATTACGTGGCCGAACGGTGAACCCCTCCATTGCTAAATCTATTGTTATACCCTCGACCTTCCACAATGTGCTAGTGAAGCCTAAAAATAAATTGACCCATAGCGAGAAAACAAGCATTGTTCTCCAAAGCTCTAGCGTGCGAAAAAAAAAATTAGCATGTACTAGGACCCACAGGAAATAAAATATCGTTGTCTTTTCCCCAGAATCAGGCATTAGGGAGTTCAAGTTGCAACCGCGTAGAAAATCATTGTTTAGGAATGGAGCATCACTTAAACTTAGCAATAGAACCACAACACAACAGAGGAGTGATACTAGCTCCGATTCTTTCTCTCTCCTCTGGGTATCACTCTAGCCACACATTTTGGAGGACTTTATATGATCTAATCCAAGTAAAGACATGTTTTGTAGATGGAAGGAGTAAATGCTAACACCATTGATCTAATCCAAGCAATGCATTCATGTTTCCAGTCTTCGTAATGAAAAGTGGCCTGCCGGATTTTGGGTCGTCGTACCTTGTTGGCTCGGTGGCCACATGGACGACGATGTGTGGAGCTCCTCCTCCAGTCGGCGGCGGCGCCACCACTCCTCCGGCCACCGTGACGCCTCTGCCCTCGCCGCGAGGGGCAGTGGCGGATCTAGAGGGTGGACCGGGTGGGCCGCGGCCCACCCTAAGATCCAGCCCAACAAGCTCATTTACTGTATTTTCTTTTTCTTCTAAAAGAAATTAACTATATTTTCAGTCTCACAACTAGTTAAAAAAATTTTGTTTGCATTGGACCACCCTAACATTGACATCTAGATTCGCCACTGGCGAGGGGTGAAGCTAAATATTAATTGGGGGGGGGCATATGCACCCACGGAAAATTGCAAATATAGTTCTAATTTTTCACCAAATATGCACCTCTCAAGGTTGAATTCCATGCATCCACGAGATAAACGTACTTCCTTTCAATTTGCTCTAGCTTCGCCATTGCTTGCCGCCCTCTTCAGCGACCACCGCAACTGCAACGCCTCGCCGTCCCCTCTAGCCATCACCGCTGCCATGACTCCCTCCTCTCTTTTTGTTCAACGACAGCGTGTGGAGCAAGCTGCGCAGCGGCCTACTTTGCGTAAGCTGGAGCAGCGGATGATCGAGCAGCTGGTGTACGCCTTATATAACACCATGGGTGGCATGGAAAAATTCTAGGGATAGATGGAAACTTTTGTAGTGATATTATAATGCTCAATAATATAAAAGTGATCATATATATGAAAGCGTTTTCAAATACAAATTCATTGGTACCAATTTTCCGCATGATATAGCATACACTTCTACAAGTCAACCGGTGGTGCTAAAAAATTGAAAGTTTGAATTTCGAAATTGCGTGCGTGCCTTGTCCTTATGTAAAAGACGAAAAGAAATGGAGCGAGTAGTGTACGTGAAAACCATTTCTCTCCCAGGCAGGGAAGGCCGGATTTTATCCAAAATCTAAAATAAAAAAAATCTCGCCCAGGCTCCATCGCCACTGGAAGGTACATGTATATCGAGCCGGCCCACTGAAGTTCTGTTGTTCAGTTCCATGCGCTGCGCATTGATCGATTCCGCCGACACGACCAAAAAATCGCAATCACAATAGCTAGACACGGAGAAACCAATGCCAAGTGGCAGGAGACCGCATCCAAAGGCAAATCAACTGACGCAGACATACAAACAACCTCATCAGCAGAGTCAAACACGACCTCCCAGCACGGCAGCAGCGATGGGAGCCCGAAGAAAAGGTGGCTGGTTTTATTCTCCCGGTACTAGCAAGCACTACGTGCAGAGATCGATCCATGTCGTCCTCATCGCAGAAACGCAATCCGATGAGCGAGATCACAATAATTACATAGGGGGCGCAGGGCAGAGGCAGCAGGTGATCGAAGCCATGGAGGCTGGAGCATCGGTTCACAGCGCCGCCGCGGCGGCGGCGGCGGCGGCGGCGGCGTCCTCGCGGCGCTTCTTCTTGCTGCACTTGTCGACGGTGGAGTAGAGGCGGTAGGGCGAGGCGTCGGTGGCGAGCCACTGCTCGACGGTGAAGAGCTGCTGCGCGCACCCGAGGTGGGGCCCCGTGGCCGTGACCTCGACGTAGTTGCAGTACCAGCCGTGGTGCGGGCCGGTGCCGTCGGAGGTGAGGTTCATGGCGCAGGGGGCCTGGCGCATGCAGGGGCCCCGGCCGCTGAAGATGTCCAGGTTGCCGCGCTCGTAGTAGTCGTGGCCGGCGCCCATGAGGCCGCCCCACCGCTCCAGGTCCGCGATCCGGATGCCGGACCCGTCGCCGCCGAGCAGCGTCACCCCGATCTTCGAGTCCGTGCCGCCCTTCCAGATGGAACCCGTGCGCACGTACACCGTGTACACGCACTTGTCCTCCGGGTCCGACGACGACACCGCCGCCACCGACATGCCCGTCGCGGTGGCGCCCGCCGCCGCCGGCGACGCGTACGCCTGTCGAGTACCGAGTGGCGGTGACTAATAATTAAGTAACGACGCGCGCGCGGGCGGCGAGTTGCGGGGATCAAGCGAAGCGACGACTTGCTGCTTGAGATGATGTGCAGAGAGCGTGATAGCAGCAGGTGCATGGTGATGACGAGCTTACCGCGGAGGCGAGGAAGAAGACGAGGAGCAGGCAGGGGGGGAGCTTCGCCATGGCCGGGCGTGGCTAGTCCCGGACCGGACCCCGGAGGCTTCGATCGGAAGGGGGGAAGCTGACGAGGCTGAGAGATACAGGTGGTGGGAACTGGGAAGAGACACGGTCACAGGCTCACAGCACCGGAGCGAGTGTTGGGCGGGTCCGTCCGCCGGTGGCCGGCCTGGTGGCCGGTGGGGAACTATTATATGGGGCCATGGGGGCAGGGAGGACGAGACCACCGGACGTTGACACTTTGGGGGAGCTTAGCTGGACGACGACGAGTTGGTTTCGATCATGGGCAGGCCGCAGGCAGCTAGGATCCAAGGCGGCATATTCCACGGCTTCTGTTTAGCAATCTACGAGACTGCGAGAAGGCCAGGGTCCCCGCCTCCCCGGTCGACCGATGAGATCCGGGCGGGCGCGTGCACGTGAACCACGACGCTGCCGGTAGCTAGCATCCGCGGCTCCCGGCGCTGCGTTGGCTTTGGCTGCCAGATGCCACGCTCCTCACAGATCGAGTCGGGGTCAGCCGGGGAACGAGAAGCCTCGGCATTATTTTGGCCGGCCGGAGTAGTTGGCGGAGAGCGATCGACGGCGACGCAGGCACCGGGGGATGGGATTAATAATTATCCGGGGCCGCGCGCCAGTCACTCGGTCAGGTAGCCGGAGTCCGGGACCGGGAGAAGAGCTGAGCGGGCCGACGTGCGTAGAGTGCCAGTGCCTGCCTGGTGAGCACAGAATGGTGAAGCAACCGCAGACGACGACCGAGGCAGACAGCAGACATGCCGATTGAGCCATTCAGCCAGCACACTACCTCGGCAAAACTACAAGAACGCCGCGAGCGAGAGCACCAACACAACAAAGAAGAAACAAGCACGACGCGGAAACTACAAGTCCCCCTCACTGCATCTGCGTCCGGCCCCGAGACACCACGCACGCACACACACGCACGGCATCACTCCTCAGCCGCGCCACTCTTTTTGGCGCAGGCGCCCCGCTCGGCGTAGAGCCGGTACGGCGGCGCGTCCGTGGCGAGCCACTGCTCCACGCCGAACGCGGCCCTGGCGCAGGCCTGGTGCAGCCCGGCGGCGGTGACCTCGACGGACTTGCAGTACCAGCCGTGGTGCGGGCCGGAGCCGTCGGAGGTCAGGTTCATCGCGCACGGCGGGGACGACAGGCAGGGCCCCCGCCCGCTGAAGATGTCCACGCTGCCGCGCTCGTAGTAGTCGTGGCCGGCGCCCATGAGCCCGCCCCAGCGGGCCAGGTCCGGAATGGTGAAGCCGGGGCCGTCGGCGGCGCGGAGCCCCAGCCCGATCACTGAGTCCGTCCTGGCCTTCCAGATCCACCCGGTCCGCACGTAGATCGTGTACACGCACGCGTTGTCGCCGCCGCCGTAGCTCCCCGCGGATGTCGCGACCTGGACGACGTCGGCCGGCGATCTTCCCCCGGCGACCTGTAAGGCTGTACCCGCCGCGGGACGGCAGGCGGAAGGGAGACGGTGAGGAGAAGATGCGCGAGAGTGACATTGTCAGGGCAATGCAATTATGCAAAGAGAGTGAAACGTACCAGGATCACCAAGGAGAGGAAGACCGCGGAGGAGAGTGCCTTGGCGGCCATACTGAACACTGCAGACCTCGCAAAGTTTGACAGTGTGAGCTGAAGAGGCTGATGAACTAGGGTGATATACTCCCTCCGTTCCAAATTATAAGTCATTCTAAAAATCTTGAAGAATCAAAGTTTTTAAAGTTTGATCAAATTTATATAATAAGATAATAACATTTATGATATCAATTAAGTATCATTAGATTTTTTATTAGCTATATTTTCATAGTATACCTATTTGATGTCATAAATTTTTGTGTTTCTCTCTATAATTTTGGTCAAACTTTGAGATGATTTGACTCTCCAAAATTTTTGGAATGACTTATAATTTGGAACGGAGGGAGTATATAGAAAGCGGATTCAGATTTCAGAAACCAGAACACTGTGGGTTGCTAATTATTTTTTTCTTAATTAGAGGGAGGGTTTGAGCACGATGCTGGCACATGCTGGTCTAGAACATGAACATGTATTTATTCTGCCGATAAAATTAACTAGGTAGTTGCAGGAATGATGCAGGGGATCAGAAACAGGCATCAGGTTTCGTTCGGATCAGAACTGAAGCAGGTGACCATCGATCGTCCACGTGGTGGCGCGCGCTCACACGGAGAACGGGGATCTAAATCTAAGTTAGACTAGACAAAGAAAAAGGGATCACGCTTGGTCATGCGCTTATTGGACGATTTAAGTATGCATTAGCCTCTCTGATTCTCTGAGAAAGTGGTGGACAAGTGCACGGAAGTAAAGTAAGAGTCAATGAGTCATCCATGTGATAGCCAGACTTGTTAAAGTCGAGTTTGTTCTCTGAAAACTGTCACGACATACCCTCTCTAAAAAAAATTATAAACATATTTCATTTAATACTTCTAAATGGTAAAATTCTCTTTCAAAAAAATTTGAAGGAAAAACTAAACATTGATCGATCAGAGGTTGTATATCTACTCTCACTTGCTTAACATGTAAAGGCAGGCCAAGCTGAGGTCTTTACTGCGACTGAAAAGCTTCCATAATATAATGCACATCTAATCCTTCACAATCAAAACCACACAGAATATTATTGACCATTTGTACTACTGCGTGGCATGTAAGAGCTCGTTTAGGAGAGCTTCGCCGGAAACGTTCGGCTCCATGTTATAGCAAACGGTACTGTAGTGATACTATTTCACTGTTGCAAGAAGAAGCTGGAACACAAATCAAGGTCTAAAATGAACTAGACAAGAGATGGAGCAGGTGGAGCTAGAAAACATTGATCCACCGGCTTCAGCTCTAGGGTAAAGTGAGCCAAAGCACCTCAGAGCTCTTCCAAATAGGCTCTAAGCATTGAGCACCTCAGAGCTCCATGCTCATATTTGCTAAACATGCATTTTAATAATGCATAATACCCATGGAATTATTTGATGTATTTTTACAAAGTTTCACCTTATACTCTATGAGTGTGTTTCTTCACGAGTTGCATTCTCAGATAAAAATAATTTTGCAACAGGTTAATTAATTCGGCGGATTCAGATTGATAAAAAGAGTGTACTCCCTCTATCTAATGAAAAAATGCTATCATGATGTTTGATTTTTTTTTAAAAAAAATCAATTTTAGGAATTAGATCTTAACTATCTGCCTAACTAAGTGATTATATTTGGTTTGCATGTTAAAACTACTGCATAAGGCTAACCAAGAAATATGAGAATTTTTACGTCACCACTAATCTATCAAAAAAAATTAGAATTTTATTTTTCATGACACTAAAGGAATAGACTACTGCATATGCTGGTGATCTTAACATCCTGGATCATTTGGAAAGAACATAATCGGCGAACTTTTGATTATGTCAACAACACGGTTGAGGACATTGTTAGTTTGGTTTTCGATGAGGCCACTGCTTGGGTTCGGGCAGGCTAATGTACTCTTGAGTTTTTCCTACTAAATTGTAGGGTACTGTTCCGTCGCCCTATAGGTCGAAAGTCTTATCGTGTAATTTTTTTTTCACTGTATCTCCGGGAACAGCGGTTCTCGTAGTTCCTACTTGTATTCTCTTCTCCTCTTAATGAAATACGTGCCCAGGCACATTCGCTAAATTTTTTTTAAAAAAATGGTAAAAGGATGGTGGAAAATCGTTTTCTGATTTTGATAAGATGAAGAAACAAGCAGATACGCGAAGTTTTTGCTCTTTTTGGGTAAAAAAAAAACCCGCCTAACTCCTTCGAAGGCGAAACCCCCTCGAACCAGGCGCAATCTGGAAAAAAAAACCCGGTATCAACACCATGCTCCATTCCCGTTTCGATCGAGCAAATCCGAGAAAATAAAGCGAAAATAGGGAGAGGCAAGGCCGGTCTCGTCTCCCCCGGTTCCGCGGCGCCGGCAATTCCCCCGAGATCCCGTCAGCCATGGACGGGCTCCTGACCAAGCTCCGCAGCCTGGACGCCTACCCCAAGGTGAACGAGGACTTCTACAGCCGCACCCTCTCCGGCGGCATCATCACGCTCGCCTCCTCCGTCGTCATGCTCCTCCTCTTCGTCTCCGAGCTCCGTACGCCTCTCGCTCTCCCCCCCTCTCCTTCCCCCCCTGAGCATCGAATCCCGAATTCCCGATCCAGTCCAGACAGTTAGGTTTTGACCGTCGCTAATGCTAGATGCGGGCGCGCCAGCGGATGTGTCGACCACTTTTCGCTTTAGGATTGTTTGGCGTTCTCCCCTGGATGTGTCGGGATCTCTCGACGCGGTTAGAGGGTCAATGGATCAAACGAGCATGGCAACGCGTAATTCGGTTGCCGAGAGTGAAATTGAGCTGTTTTACAGGAAACGTGCGAAATTTCTGATCCATCTGTGTTGATGCAACTTGCAACATGTTGAAACTCGCCACTACCAACTCCATTTTTGCACACGCAATGCTTGGCTTCATTAGAATGTTGAGGTTAGAAGCAGCCTTTCTTATGTGTTTGTGGTTGGTTGCTTTGCTAAATTTGACTCCGTTTTTCTCCCACTGGAATGGATCATGCTAACCAGAGTATGTTAGCTACTTAGTATGCACTACTTGATTGTGACATGTTAGTGTTTTGTCGTGCAGGATTATATCTTCATGCAGTTACAGAGACAACACTAAGGGTGGATACCTCAAGGGGTGAAATGCTTCGCATAAATGTAATGTATAGCTTTAATTAGATATTCTATGGTTCCCTGTAATTCTAGTTATATCTTCAAACTGTTTCATTGTCTTTTTTACCAACTGTTCACAAACAGCCAAAGAGCTACTTTTTTATTTACTTGCAAATTGTTCATCCCTTTCTTGTATTTTGCTGTTGGTTATCGTATTTTCCAACCTTGAACCTTGTCTTTCAACAACTTAATTCTTACTGATAATTTTGACCTCCTATTCTGTCTAATTTAAGTTGGACATGTGCTGACATCTACCTTTGCCTGATGTCAAAAAATGCAGTTTGATGTCACCTTCCCAGCCCTTCAGTGTTCTATAATTAGCCTTGATGCAATGGACATCAGTGGGCAAGAGCACCTTGATGTGGTAAGCTTTTGTGTATTATCATTGTCACTTGAGATATTTCTTTCTAAATACCTTGTATTGACTTGTAGCTGTCATAAGTTATGTATAAATGATATGGTTGTTCACTTGCAGTAACTAACTTATTCCGGTGTAATGCTCTTATGTAGAAACATGATATATTCAAGCAACGAATTGATGCCCATGGCAATGTTATTGCTACTAGACAAGATGCTGTTGGTGGGATGAAGGTCAGATTAATGCTTGTGCTGTTAATAGTTGCAATTTAAAGTCTGTGGAGTATAGAACTATAGAACAACATTCTTTTGAAGTCACATGTGTCGAAACAATCACAAATCAATAAGTGTGATGAATATTTGTTCTATACATGGAACTATCCTAGTTTCATTGCATGCCAATGATGATTTGTTCTGCACCTGTTATCTGATTTAGAACCTTGATATGTCAGATAGTATATATTGGGTTCATCAGAAACTTGTCTAAGTGCTTTGTGTTCAAATTCCAACAGGTTTTGTCATAACTAAAGATGCATCTTTCCCTCCCTTTTGTAACAGATGGAAAAGCCCTTACAACATCATGGTGGGCGGCTTGAACATAATGAAACCTATTGTGGTTCTTGCTATGGTGCCCAAGAAGTATGTCTTAATTGCATGATAAAAATTTCATCTCTGACCATATATACAATTGCATGGACTACTTTTGGACTTCACTTTGCATGGATTTATTTTCTGTAGTTTACCTTTCTACCTGTAAATGAGTTTCTTAACCGTTTCTAAGTTTTCATTGGAAAGAAGGCTTCATGTCAGTTGATTCCAACTAGTTACCATGTTATAACTGTTGTCGTGTGAATAATGCAGCCCCATGTTTTAGTCCTATACTCTTATTGATTGCAGAGCAAGAAGTACCTGATGTCACATATATTTGTGTGGGTCTAATCATTTTCAATTTTGTTAGAGCACCTTATCATTTCGCTTACTCAAAAACAAAATTAATGGACTGCTCTGAAACATGTCGCCTTTACTCCATTTGGATGATATTTTCTGGGGGATGTCATTTAAGAGTTATAATCTAACCAATGACTTACGTTGACTCATGTTTTCCTTTCCGTTGTAAGAATTTTGAAGCCTTTTCTTCTCTTAGTTGTTATTTTATTCAGATGAATCAAATTGTTATGTGATGCTACCTGGACTGAATACATCTCCTAATTGAATGTAGTCTGATGATCAATGTTGTAACACATGTGAAGATGTTCGGGAAGCATACAGGAAAAAAGGTTGGGGTGTATCGAATCCAGATCTGCTTGACCAGGTACAGCCATGTATTCTAAGTTATATTTACCTGTAACAAGTGTAACGTAAGATGCACTTTGTGAAACCCCTTGTTTCCTTTACCTTCGAGGCAATTATCTTGTCTAATGTGCATTGTTCTGTAGTGCAAAAGGGAGGGCTTCCTTCAAAGCATAAAGGATGAAGAAGGTGAAGGATGCAATATTTATGGTTTCATTGAAGTTAACAAGGTTGCTGGCAATTTCCACTTTGCTCCTGGGAAAAGCTTCCAGCAGTCAAATGTGCATGTGCACGACTTGCTTCCATTCCAGAAGGACAGCTTCAATGTAATCATACTTGAGGAAATCCATAAATGGTTCCTATAGCTGTGAATGATGACAGCAAAATTATTGTTTTCTCGCCACCATAATATTTTATTTTGTTTTACAATGCCAGGTTAGCCATAAGATAAATAAGTTAAGTTTTGGAGAATACTTTCCTGGTGTGGTTAATCCCCTTGATGGGTAGGTTCCTTCCCATGTTTTTAACTTCCTCATTTTCTTCAAAAATATTAACTCCCTCGTATGCTTTTTCCTGGGTTTCTTAAGTGAGACAGTATCCCCCAAGAAAACCTTAGTGGCAATCTAACATTGTGTACATGTAAAATGCATAGGGCGCAATGGGTGCAGCATTCATCATATGGAATGTATCAATACTTCATCAAGGTTTTTCCTATCCTTTGATTAATTAGAACAAGTATATATTTTTTTTTGTGTTGCATCCATTGCTCTTTTTTCTTTTAATTCTTCTACTTGCAGCATGACTGAAGTATGAGTAATTATATTTTTTCCTTTCCAGGTTGTTCCCACTGTCTACACTGACATAAATGATCACATCATCCTCTCAAATCAGGTAATTTCTTTCTCTTTTCCCTTGTCTGGATAAGCATTCTCATGATAGCTGATGCGCATATATGTATTTGTATGATTTTAAAATGTTCCTTAAGATGCTGTTACTCATTGCCGCAGTTCTCTGTGACGGAACATTTTAGAAGTAGTGAAAGTGGTCGCATACAAGCTCTTCCTGGCGTGTTTTTCTTTTATGACCTTTCCCCAATCAAGGTACCTATTTAAATTCAACAGTTCTATTGAATAGATCATGCTGGGCGGACCTGGTTTTCTTGATTACTCCAGTTGTTTGATTTTCTCTTATTGCCCTTTTAGTGATGGGAAAATTACTTTTACGACTTTAGTATTTAAACATGCATTTTGCATTGGCACTTTTTTGTACACGAATATAATTTGGTACCAATGGCTTTTGCAGGTCACATTCACAGAGCAACATGTGTCATTCTTGCACTTCTTAACCAATGTTTGCGCAATTGTTGGTGGTAATGTTCCTTATGTCCTTTTTTTCATTTATGCTTACTAGCAATTCTCTTGTGCGCCTTTTCCTTTGTTTATTAACTGCTAAAGGTTCAGTCTTTGACATCTTAAACATGGTTTTTTTCTGCTTCGACCGAGTACCTTCTAAACCTGTGTTGCATCACTAAATGTGGTTGCTGATATAGGCATATAGCTGAAGCTTGTACACAACAGCTGAAATTAGACACAAATCTGGCTGCTGATTCTTCTATCCATATTTATTTAGACTATTCCTGACTTGTTCCCAAGCTTCTTGCGGTGGACAGGCCAGAGCCTTGAAATCTAGGAGTTGTTGAGACTCCCTTCCCGACCTGGTTGGATGGGTTCAAAGCATGGCCTTCTTATAAACTCAACCTGCAAGGGGCAAGCCGTCCCCCGAGCATTAATGTAAGAAGACCTCTCACGAAGATCGAGAAAATCCCGAACCTCTACCCCACCCTTACACAGGGGCGTCGTAACCCATACCGTAACCCGTGTGAGAGCGGGCTGGGATGAACCAGGACCTATTTCCATGAGATTTGGCGTGTAGGCAAGCGAGGGGATTTTTTTAAACCTAAGCTTGAAATTCGCTCCCACGGGAGTCAAACCTAGGACCTGAGGAGTGCTAATGAGCCACCTAACCAATCCGGCTAGGCACCTGTTTGCAGCATGGCCTTCTTATAACAAAGCCCGGGGGGAGTCTAGCCCATGGCCGAGTTTTTTTTTTTTAATCCCTGACTTGTTTCTTATTAAACATAAAGATTATTCTTGAATCGTGAGCTGGATATGCAAAATTTGTTGTAGTCATGCCTTGAGGTTATCTAAAGTAGGAACTTCTAGGATTGAACAAAATCTTCTTGATGTGCAGGTGTGTTCACAGTTTCTGGAATCATAGATTCATTTGTATACCATGGCCAGAGAGCAATCAAGAAGAAGATGGAGATTGGTAAATTCAACTGAGTGTTGCCTTCCTATTGCTGCCACTTATTCCATCTTCAGGGCTTCCTTTGGAAGAACTCTAGCCGTGGTAAAGCAAGACTGCAAGCTTTTGGTGCACTTGCATAGTCTGGAAACACCTGCTCATTGAATATCGCATGGTGTGCTTGCTTGCTTCCTGCAGAAGATGCCAGGAAGCAAAATGATCAGCTTGTACACTTATTCCGCTGTCAAATGGAACATTTCAGAGGCGCTCCATTTTTGTACGCTCTAGTCTAACAGGAAAACATTTTTCTTCTGTGAGATGGTGTTTGTATCATTGTAAATCTGTGGAAGGGGGCACAAGCCTCTTTGTAGGATTTTTTTTGGGGTTGCAATTCTGTTATCTGTGACAGATTCTTTTTCTCGGATGTTTGTAGACTTCACAGATAAAGAGTAAAAAAAATGTAAAGACCATTTCAAGGAAAGACAATTTTTCTTCTTTGGTTTTCGTTCTGTACTGAGTTCAGCAGGCAAGACTAGAGGTCACCAAGTCCATGGACATTGCATTAGATACTCAAGCTGACTAGGTAATGACGTGGATGGCAATAGGATACCGTAAAGTGTTCCCGTTAGCTCTTATATTTAGGGCGTGTTTAGTTCACAAAATGTTTTATTTGGTAATCATGAACTAATTAGATTCAAAAGATTTATCTTATCATTTACAGTTAAACTGTGCAATTGATTATTTTGTTAAATTACATTTAGTGTTCCATGCATGTGTCCAAAAATTTGATGTGACGAAGAATCTTGAAAATTTTTGGGAACTAAACATGACCTTACATCGATTGAAATTTACATTGTAATTTGAGTTGACCAACGATGGTTTAAGTTTCAGGTCTTCAGACGCCAGCTGACCGCCAAGTGGTGCTCCAAGATCGGAAGCAAAATACGTCTTCCAGTGCCCAAAACGCTCTACGATATTTCGCTTCCATCGAATCCTCTCTTCAACGTCCTCACTAAACAACTCCATCTCGTCTCCCACCGCGGCCGTCCCCACACCGCACCACGGCCGCCGCCGGCGCTGCAGCCATGCACGGCCGCCGCCACCTCGCGGCCTCCCTGGCGCGGGCCCTGACCCAAGCCCCCTCCCGCTGCATCTCCTCCACCCCGTCGCTCCTCCAAACCCTCGACTCGTCCGTGTCCTCGCCTCCGTCCGCGCCTCCGTCGGCGGGGCGGCTCGCGGAGCTGCGCACGCGGCTGCAGGCGGACGCGCCGTCGCTGGGGGACTTCACGTACTCGGTGGAGGTGGGGACGCGGAAGCGCCCGCTGCCCAAGCCCAAGTGGATGAAGGAGACCGTGCCGGGGGGCGCCAAGTACGCGGCCATCAAGGCCAAGCTGCGGGAGCTGAAGCTGCACACCGTCTGCGAGGAGGCGCGGTGCCCCAACCTCGGCGAGTGCTGGTCCGGCGGCGAGACCGGAACCGCCACCGCCACAATTATGATCCTCGGGGACACCTGCACGCGCGGCTGCAGGTAAGGAGATCCGTCATGCTCATTTTACTGCTTGTTTCCGGTATCGTGTACATATGCTTATGGTATTTACAGGAGTGCAGTTCAGAACTTATTTGTGCTATATTCGGATTCTGTGTATTAGAAATTGATGTTCACAATTCTCTTGCTTCTGTATGCTAGACATTTAGACTAACAAGCTGCAGTGCAAATCTTGGGCTGTTTGAATTCATATAACTTGATTTCTTCTGGATCTTTTAGATACTTTTGTACTGCTTATGATGTGAATTAATAGATCTTAGCTTCTTTGTTGCAATGATGTTATCAACAAGACAATATCTAAATTTACAAACTCTTAGCACTGTGTAGTTCTATTTAGTGATAGACCGGTAAGAACGGATGATTTCTCTATGAAGCAATTCTACAGGAAATCTGTTTATTCTATTGTGTGTTTGGTGTCCATTTTAGGGAACCTGCACGTTTTATGATTTAGGCCACATAAGTACATAAATTTTAGCCTTTTTCATCAAAACTTTTGTTTTGTGTGGGTTTGCATCTGCATGACAAGGATGTGATTTCTTGCTGTTTGTGATGTCACCTTTTGGAGAAATGAGCTTAAGGCCCATCTCTTAGATGCTTATGAATTTGATAAGTTAACAATTTTCAGATTCTGCAATGTCAAGACATCTCGAACTCCCCCTCCACCGGATCCTGATGAGCCTTCCAATGTTGCTCAAGCTATTGCCTCATGGGGCCTTGAATATATAGTCATCACGAGTGTTGACCGTGATGATTTACCTGATCAGGGTAGTGGTCACTTTGCCGAAACAGTACAGAAGTTAAAGGCTTTAAAGCCAGAAATGCTTATTGAAGCACTTGGTAAGAGACATGTTTCACTCTGAATTGCTTAATCACTTGCATGTTAGCATGTAGTTGATCATCTGCCCTCTGTCAATTACTGTCATATCTTGTAACCTTATTCTACTAATTTTGCAGTACCTGATTTCCGTGGAGATCCAAGCTGTGTAGAGAAGGTTGCAACTTCTGGGTTGCATGTTTTTGCACACAACATTGAAACAGTGGAGGAGCTGCAAAGAAGTGTTCGAGACTATCGTGCAAATTTCAAACAATCTATAGATGTTCTGAAAATGGCAAAAGAGTATGCTCCTCCTGGTACCCTTACAAAGACATCAATAATGCTGGGTTGCGGGGAGACTCCCGATCAAGTTATTAGCACCATGGAAAAAGTGTGGGATGCTGGTGTTGATGTTATAACATTTGGTCAGTACATGAGGCCATCAAAACGCCACATGCCTGTTTCTGAGTATGTTACACCTGAAGCTTTTGAGAAGTATCGGGCCCTTGGTGTTGAAATGGTATTGCCCATCTGCCCCACTTGCATTCCTGTTAACCTTTTGCATTATGCAACACATTTATCCCCCAAAAAGTTCTTATGCTACATATTATACATGACAAACTTGTTTTCAACCTTCACAGTGTCATTATTATACATGGCAGTGTTCCTACGCTATTCTTGACCCTACCGTCTCTTTTGTGCGGATTATTGGTTTGCATAAGAACATAGAAAGATCTCATAAATAGAATGTTCTTCCTTCTTGTGATTCTATAATTGGTAACCAAAACTTTGTTGCGCTAGAGTAATGAAGATCTCGGAATGTCAAGTGTCATTTATGCTGCAGCAGTGCTTTTGTTGCAAAATGGATTACACTTGTTGCCCTTTTGGTTTCTAGAATCTTTCCCCACTTTTAACGAGCTTCAAGCAGACCATGAATCATATTTTGCGTTGTGCTTGTTTGCTGGGGTTGGTGACTAAATTTTCATGGCCTTAATTCTTAATGGCAGGGTTTCCGTTATGTCGCATCTGGGCCGATGGTTCGGTCATCCTACAAGGCTGGTGAATTCTACATCAAAGCTATGATTGAAGCCGATCGAGCAAAAGGATCTACTGCAGAGTCAATTGCATAATCGACGTTGCCTCCACCCCTTGACATCGCTATGCTGCAAATAAGCTCCCCACTGCTTCGTTGCCGGAAAGCCATGCTGATTTCAGCCACCAATGCAACCACACATTCCTTTCTCTCTTTTTTTAAATCATAGAATAACTCCTGCGTCCTTTGTGGCACTCCGCATTGCTTCGCGCTCCCTTGCGAGTTGAAACACTTGTGCTCAGATTCATTTGTTGTAACATCACTTAGGCCATCGCCCCCTGTGTATTTTGATTGTACAGAATGTGAATACAGGGCTTGGAACTTGCCGTGTCAGTGGTGGATCCAATCGTCCAATCTGCTGCCGATCGTAACAGGAGATGGATACCCTGCAGCAGCGCACAAATAATCCTGCTGGTACACGCACTGCTGGGAGTCAACTGGGCTGGGCCATCCTTTGTGCGGTCAACATGGCAAGGCCGTGCCATTGGCCCGTGGATGAGCGCTTGGTGCCTGTGGGGGGGGGGGGGGGGGGGGGGGGGGGGGGTGGGTTGGAGTATGGTTCATTCGTCGGATCAGTTGGCATGCCCTGCCCCGGTGGAAAAGGAGCTGACCACCGCTGCAATGATGCTAGGAGTATGTGGCGGAATGTGGTGTCGTTGTTAACTGAATTCGTCAACATCCCATTCAGGGTGAGTGTATGCAGGTACCCCACCATCGTGCTCGCCAAGTGGCTCCTGGGTCAACCGAGCACTAGCAGGAGCGCTCGCCCCCAGCGTATGCGTGTTCCCTGCGTGCAGCTCTTGGACCCTACTCGGTGCTGAATCTTCCGAGCACGAATCACCTGTAGGCTATAGCCAATAGCACACGTTTAACAATATCCCCGGGGATGAAAAAAGAGGGCGGCTAATCCGCGTCCAAATTGACCCGCCGGCTAGGAAACTACTACTGGGCACGCGTGAGCATCGGTCCGAGGTGTACTGCAACTAGCGCCCGCCCGTCCTCATCTGAAACTCTGAATCCGATTCAGACGCGCGCAGGCTTTCCCTTCTCCCGTGCGTCGACCAATCCGCTTGGCCACAAAGCGATCCGTCGTCGATGGCATCGGCTCAGGCTCAGTGCTGGTGGTTATCAGAGATTCAGAGAAGCAAAGCGCATGTGCTCTAGTGGGAAAAAGAAAAGCGTCATCGCTGCGTTCGAACCCAAAGTTAGCCATATCTGCCCGTCGATCAGGTGATCGGGTCACCGGGCTGCGCCGCTCTTACGGCTCCTCGACGGCCAGAGGCAAACCACCCTTGACGCTCCCAAGGGTTCACCCGGACCCGGAGCCGTCGGATGGATCGCTGCCGCGCCGAGGAGCCGGTACACCCCCACCCGGAAGTTAAAAGAGATCGCAGAGCCCACCACTGACTCGGCTCCCTCGACGAGCACCCAGCGGCCAGCGCCTGCTTGCTCTGCCTATATATCTGGGGATGCGCATGCAGCTCTGATCGTGTGCAAAACCAGGTAGAGCTCCACTGACCACTGCCTTCTGTTCTTGTTGACTCGCCGTCACTGGACGTCTGCGGTTCGATGGAGAGCGCGTACGGGCAGCCGAGCCTCGAGCTCGGCGTCAAGGTCGTCATGGTGGCCGGCCTGGACCCGGCGGATCACCGGCTGGAGGGCGGCGGCGGCTGCGCGTGGACACGCGGGAGGTTCCCTGCGGCGGGGACCCGTTCTGGGGCGAACTCGCGCGATTCGAGCGCTGGGGTGACCCGCCGAGCGTCGCCGGCGCCGCCGCGGCGCCGGGGCGAGGCGGGATCGCGTTCGAGCTGCGCTGGAGGCCGCGCCCGTCGCCGTCCGGGCTGGCGGCGCTGCTGGGGGCCGGCACAAGCGGAGCTCGCGTGGCCGGAGGACGCGGCGTCGCCGGAGAGGTGGCTCACGCTCGCGCCACCGGCGGGCCGCGGGCTGGGCGGGCGCAAGACGCCCGGGCTGCTGGTCGAGGTCGGCGCCGCCCGCGCCGCCGTCGCCGGGGGTGGAGGGAAGGGGGCGAGGGAACCAGGCGGCGCGAGCGGGGGCTGCTGCAGCGCCGGCGAGCGCTGCGGCCAGTGCGGGTGGGTCGGGAGCGAGGAGGACATGTTCCTCGCGGCAACGTTCATCAATCAGTTGGCCGCGGCAACGCTGCAAATTCCAAGGCGAGTGTATCTACTCCTGATTCTTGAATCTTGACTGCAAATTTTGAGGATTCGAGGCGAACTCAAGCATGCATGTGATTGTGAAGTTTTTTATTTGTGCTGTGCGCCGACGAAAGTGCCAATCCTGCGCGGCGTTCGCGGTGGCCGTTGCTATACGTGTAGCAGTAGCGGTGGCGGTGGCGGGCATGCCTCCCATCGCGTCGGCGTTGGTCTCGGGTACCTTTGCTCTCTATGCCGCCTTGACGCCGCCGGACATTATTAATTGCGGGAAAGGCCCACAAGGCCCACGAGGGTGACGGCGGCTTCCTGGGCCATGCCCATGACTGACTTTAGAGCCTCAACCAGATGGTGGGCCCTTAAATACGCGTCTTTTTCTTTTTTATATTTTTTAAAAATCAAAATTTCAAAAATATATTTATGTTTCGAAAAATTTCGAAAATATACCCCGGTCGCCGCGGGGGAGGGGGGTGGGGGCGACAGGGGTCCTGTCGCTCAAGCAACGGGCGACAGGACCTTAATGTAATTTTTTTTGAATTTGCAAAGAGGTCCCTGACGGGGGGTGCGGAGGGAAGGGGGCCTGTCGCCCCCCCACGGGCGACAGGTCCCCCCACGGGGGGTCTCCCACCCTATATAAGCCCTGGCCTACATTCCCTTCTCATTTGAGCCCAAAAATTGCACCAAAAATTCATAAAAAAAGAGAGGGGTGAGGAGAAGAAAAACGGCGAAGCTCTGCCGAATTGCGCACTTGTGATCTACCGGTAACTTCCATATGAATCCATTGATATTGTATAACAATTTAATTTAATTAGCGGATTAGCTGAATTAGATTTGGTGATTTAGAACACTCGTTTAGTATTACAATTTCAGTACTATTACAGACTTGTGTTTAAATTAATTATGAATTAGAATAGAATTATGACAGTACCTTATTGATATTGCAGCATAAGACAATGACTGCCTCCAATTGTGTAGGATTTTCATGGACCGAAAAAAAATCTAGTATAATACTTGATATCATGACCCATCTTGTTATTAGTAAGAAGTTGGATCCGTTAGCGGATGGTACGATAGAGCTAGTGTTGTCCAAAGTAGTAGAGTTTAAAGATTTCACATTATTTCGAGGTATTACAATGCAAGATGTAAAGGGACACCTGCTAGAACGTCTGAAGATATACATGAGAGTATGTGAACTAGCGAATCATCCTAATATCATTGGATTCTTACAAAGTTCTTGTAAGATATGGATGCGGCCAGAGGTGTATGAGATGCACATTAAGGTAACTCTCATTCAGTTCTAATCCCGTCCGTCATTTGGAATCTATATGAAACAGTAACATTGTTGTTTAATTATATGCTAGGATTACCCCGAGGACACGGAGTTGATTAACAAATCGATATCAAATTTCCGTAAATTGGTATGTATCTTCGGTGGACTTATGCCGCAAACTAGGCGAAGGAGGTGGAGAAGATCTTCGTGTGATAGTACTTGGCCTCCACAAGAACAGATGACCGGATGTTCGTCAATTCATGCTGCATCACCTCAAGCACCAAGTTGTGTTAACTTGGATGACGGCATGGATGACTCCATGCCCCCCAAACCATGGCCTCCAACACATGATGTTCCTTCCCCTGTACATGAACCTAGATCCAGAAAAGAGAGAAATGGAAAGGGAAGAGGTTCGTCAAGTCATGCTGCAGCACCTCAAGCACCAACTTGTGTTAACTGGGATGACGACATGGATGACTTTATGCCCCCAAACCATGGCCTCCAACACATGATGTGTCCTCCCCCTGTACATGAACGTAGATCCAGAAAAGAGAGAAAGGGAAAGGCAAGAGGTTCGCGAGCCATACTACACCACCTGCAGCACCACCATCTGTCAACTGGGATGACGACCTAGATGATTTCATGCCATGATCTATAACATATGATGTTCATAGGTTCAAGATGTATTCGCATTTAGTATTGTTAATGTTGTATTATGCTTGTATGTATATCTCGTACCTAACTTGCATTCAATGGACATATACATAATATCGAGTTTGAATCGTAGTTAGTCCTAATGGAGCATCGAAGCATAAACATACTATCTATCGTATGTAATGGAAACTACGAGAGTGATCAGAGGCGAACGTTGAAGTGTACAAATAAACATCAGATATACAAACATCGGATATATCTAACCACCCCTAGGGCGTCGGACCCTCTTAGACCTCTGCTGGGCACGGACATGGCCATTGGAGTAGGTGTGACGATCCGGAGACCTCACCTGTCGCTCAGGACGCAAAAGGGGCTGCGGTGTCTGCTGCTGAGAGATCCCAAGTGGTGCTCCTCCTAGCTGTGAATACCCCAAGACATCGGGGTCACCGTGCGTGCCAGGTGAGTCTGCAGTCAAGCTGTTGAGTTCATCTAAGATGACGCCCTCGTTATCTGGAACGAACGTACTCAAAACAAACCCTGCGTAACATATAAATGTAAACCAACATATGTTGCGTGGTAAATTAGTGAGTGTATTGAGAGAGTGTTTTGTACCAGGTCGAAAGGAGGAAGAAGGTCCGGCGCCCGCATCGGGGTAGAATCCTATGCATAAAATGCGGATGTTAGCGTACGCTCGTGTCTTTCGTCATGACATGTAGAAACCGAAATACGAAACATAAACTAACCTGTGTAGGCCGGTATCTGTGGCCCCGGTACCATCCCTGGATACGGTTCGCCAACTGGTGGTGTCCCTCTAAACATTCCAGTATGGTCGAACGCAGTAGCTGGATCGTATCCTATTTGTGATATTAGTAAATATGTAGCAACACTTGATCTAATTTTAAAGAGATATCGACGTCGACCTTCGGCAAGTGGTCGCCAAGTTGGGAAGGTGTAAGCATCTAGGCCCTCAAGGTATATTTCGGTGATTAATGACAATCATTATTGTGACTAATGAGTTTGTGTAGTTTAATGAATCATTACCGCTCATTTGGTCATATGTCAAAAGAGGCCCCTCATTTTTGTTATTTAAAAAGGCGATCTCGGTAATCAACTCAAATATATAACAAGACTAAGGATCTTTCTAGTCCTAAGTGTCGTAAGGTTGAGAAGGACACTTAGGTTAGTATAAGTTTTATAGTTTTGTTGTGATCGCACTATTAAGAGGGGTTAAGGTCAAGTAACTTGAGCATGGACATGATCAATCAAAAATGGATGCACACTATAGTCACTCAGGTTCTAAAGAAGTTCAAATAAGTGGTTTTCAACTTATATCTCAAGAATATTTGGATTTCACTCAAGACTCAAATCAGAAAAGGCAAAATAAGAAAAAGTCTATACACCGGTTTAACCGACGCTTCCATTTTCCTATACGTCGGTTAAACACAGTTATCAGAGTCTGGACAGGTTCTATACACCGGTTAAACCGACGATGTTTGAATTAACGTCGGTGCATTAGTCCAGAGTTGGTTTTTCCAGGGTATTTCAAGTTCTATACACCGGTTAAACCGACGATGTTTGAAATGAAACATCGGTGCAATTGACCAGTGAAATGGTTTTTCCAGGGATTTCAGAAGTTGTACTCACCGGTTAAACCGACGATGGATTTGAGTTAACGTCGGTGCAGTTGTCCAGAGACTTGGTTTTTCAGTTGATCAGTGGATAACTACACTCACCGGTTAAACCGATGATACGTCGGTTAATCTGCCCAAGTTGTAATGGCTAGTTTTCAGAATGAGCAGTTTACATTCATCGGTTAAACCGATGCTGGCTATTGGAGGTACGTAGGATTAACCGGCGCTAAGCAGTTTTCTGGCAGCTTTTCTCCAATGGCTCTATTCGTGTGAGCTGCCTATATATACCCCTCCAATTGGTCATTTTGTACTCTCTTGACACCAGGCAACATTCATACACTCATATATTGTTGAGAGCCATCTCGAGCTTCATCTTCCACACATTTGTTCATTCAATCATTCAAGAAGCAAGACTAAGGACTTGAGTAGAGAGAAGCTTGTGTGCATCCGTTCTTGGTGATCGGTTCTTGCTCAAGTGAAGGCCCTAGCTTGTTACTTTTGGTGATTGACAGCACCTAGGCGATCTTGGTGATTGAAGGTGTTTCTTCCGGAGCTTGCCAAGGATTGTGGGAGCCCGAAGAAGTTTGTATGTGGCTTGAGCTCCACCACGCCGGGATGGTGAACGGAGACTCTTAGTGAGCGCCCAAGTCTCGGTGACATGGGAGGTGACAAGACTCTTAGTGAGTGTCACAACGTGGATTAGGGGTGTGTGCCAACACATCGACACACGGGAAAAAAAATCCGGTTGTCTCTTGCCCACTCTTTCTTTTAAAGCACTTACTTTCTTGCAATTATTCATGTGCTTGACTTTAGAGATCATAACTTAACTCTACCTTGCTTAGTCTGTTATCTTGTTGTATCTTTGATAGTTTGTGTAGTTTGCTTAGTTAGCCGGTTGGTGAATTGAGCCTTACTAGCATAGCATAGGTTAAGGTTGCTTTAAATTATTTTAGAAATTTGAAAAAGGCCCAATTCACCCCCCCTCTTGGTCCATCGATCCTTACAATTGGTATCAGAGCCTCGTTGCTAATTTGGATCATTAGGCTTCACCGCCTAGAGCTATGGCCAAGATGGGAGGTTCGCCGCCTCACTTTGAGGGCAAAAACTTTGCCTATTGGAAAGTTCATATGGCCGCATACCTTGATGCGATTGCCCCCGAAGTGTGGTTGGCAACAAAGACCGGGTTCACCGGAACTCCCACATCGGAACAACTCAAGTGGAATGACAAGGCTAGAAATGCAATTTTCGAAGCCATTAGTGAGGAAGTCTTTGCTAGAGTAAATGACATGGACTTAGCAGGTGATATTTGGAAAGTGCTAATTGAAATTCATGAAGGCTCCACAAAAGTTCGTGAACAAAAATATCACTTGTTTAGAGCTAAATATGATTCTTTTAAGATGCTAGCTCATGAAAATTGCAATGATATGTATTCTCGCTTGAATGTTATTGTCAAGGACATTAATGCTCTTGAAGTTTCTAAAATTAACAGTGGCTCCATCAACCGCAAGATTCTCATGCTCTTTCCGAAGCCCAAGTACAACATCATCAATGCTATGCTTCAAAAGGAGAATCTTGACACGATGAAAGTGGGAGAGCTTGTGGGCGAAATCCGCGCTCATGAAATGGGTATCCTTGGTATGTCCGAAGAGCCAACTACAAGCAAGTCAATTGCTCTCAAAACCAAGGCAAACAAGCCCCGCAAGCTCAAGATGATCAAGCAAGAATCAAACTCAAGCAATGAAGAAGAGGATCATCATGAAAACTCATCCGATGATGAAGAAGATGGAGAACTTGCTCTCATGATGAGAAAGTTCACACGCTTGAGCAACAAGATAAACAAGAAGGGTTACAACTTTGACCCTAAAAGAAGGATGTTCCGGCCAAGGGAAGATGTCAAGTACAAAACATGCTACAATTGTGGAGAAAAAGGCCACATCTCTCCGAATTGCCCCAAGCCGGACAAAAGAAAGAAGAACAACAAAAGCAAACATCGCCATGATTCAAGCGATGATGAAGAGGATGAAAAGAAGAACAAGAACAAGAAGCTTGGGAAGAAGAAGAGCTATGACAAGAAGACCAAACTCTTCCCAAAGAAAAAAGGGCACACCAAGAGAAGCTTCTTGGTGGAAAAATAAGAATGCGTGACCGATGTCTCATCAAGTGAAGATTCAAGTGATGAAGAAGACATCGTCACCATCGCCCTCACCAATGAAGAACCACCGCTTCCTCCACCTCCCATGTGCCTCATGGCAAAAGGTAACACAAAGGTATGTGAGGTGGATAGCGACAATGATAGTAATGAAGAGTTTGACCCTTATGAGTTTACTAACCTCATTAATGAGTATGCATCCGTTATCAAAAAGGAAAAGGGCAAAGTCAAGGTTCTTGAGAGCACTCATGACAAGTTAGAGCTTGCCCACTCCGATTTGTTTGGCAAGTACAATGACTTGCTCAAAAAGTACAATGAGTCACTTGTACTTGCTAAGCAAGTGGAACAAAGCCACAAAAAGCTTAAACAAGAGCACAGGGAGTTGGCTCACAAGTATCAAGAACTTGAATTTGCCTATGAAGCAATTGACCCAAGTCTTGAGAACTTTGTCAATGAAACTATTGAAAAGGTCAATGCTTCTACCTCATGTGATGATCTACTCATTAATGCAAATGCCACTAATATCGTGCCCGAACTTGCTCCTTCTAGGGAAAAGGAATTGATGGATCAAGTGGCAAGCCTCAAGAGTAGTGTGGAGAAGCTCTCAAGAGGAGAATACATCCACAAGGAAATTCTCTTCAACAATGCACGTGACTATGACAAGAGAGGTCTTGGTTCATTTCCGGAGCCAAATCAAGGCACCACTCCTTCTCCGGAGATCAAGACTAGTTTCATCAAGGAAGTCACCGGGCACCACACTAGGGAGTGCACCTTACCATCACGTCCTCTTCCCACTTTACCAAAGAATTACTCATCAATGTTTCAAAATAACCATTTTCTTTTGAGTAAAGTGAAGGGCAAGGTGAAGGCCAAATTCATTGGCAAAATTGCTAATGAGTCAAAGAAGAAGCTCCACAAGCAACTTTGGGTCCCAAAAGCTCTTGTCACACATGTGCAAGGCCCAAAGCTTGTTTGGGTTCCAAAAACTCAAAAGTGAATTCTCATGTGTGTAGGTGAATTACAAAGTCGGTGGAAAACATTGGGTACTTGATAGCGGTTGCTCTCAACATATGACAGGCAATGATAGCCTGTTCACCACTCTTGAAGACCCCGGCGATCATGAACATGTCACCTACGGTGATAACTCAAGGGGGAAAGTCTTAGGTTTGGGTAGAATAGCTATTTCAAAAGATTTATCTATTTCTAATGTCTTGTTTGTAGAAGCACTTAGTTTTAATCTTATTTCTATTGCTCAATTATGTGATCTTGGAGTAATGTGTACCTTTGACAAGAATGGTGTTGTAGTATCTCTTGAAGAAGACAAGTCATTGGTATTCACGGGGTTTAGGCATGGCAACAATTACTTGGTGGATTTCTCTTCAAAGTAAACAAGCTCCATGACATGCCTCTTCACCAAGTCGTCGCTTGGGTGGCTTTGGCATAGAAGAATTGCTCATATTGGCATGAGCAACCTTAAGAAAGCCCACAAGAGAGGGATGATCACCGGCTTGAAGGACGTCACATTTGACAAGAACAAATTATATAAAGCATGTCAAGCCGGGAAGCAAGTTGCAACGCATCATTCCATCAAGACGATGTTGTCTACCTCCAAGCCACTCGAGCTACTACACATGGATCTCTTTGGTCCAACTACATACAAGAGCATTGGTGGTAACCTCTATTGCCTAGGAATTGTTGATGATTTTCACGTTATACTTGGGTCATGTTTCTAGGCGATAAGGGAGAAACTCCGGAAGTCTTCAAGACTTTTGCAAGAAGAGCTCAAAGGGAGTACAACTCCCCAATTGTGAAGATCCGAAGTGACAACGACACCGAGTTCAAAAATATGAAGATTGAAGAATGGTGCGATGAAAAGGGCATCAAGCATGAGTTCTCCGCCACCTACACGCCTCAACAAAATGGAGTGGTGCAAAGAAAGAACAAGACACTAATCACTCTAGCAAGAGCAATGTTGGATGATTATGGCACATCCGAGAAGTTTTAAGTGGAAGCAATCAATACGGCGTGTCATGCATCCAACCGAGTGTATCCCCACCGACTCTTCAAGAAAACTCCATATGAGCTCATCACCGGGAAGAAACCAAATATATCCTACTTTCGAGTCTTTGGTTGCGAATATTACTCGTTTGTTTCTTGTGTTGAACCCACTAGCATAGAGGAAGCGCTTGAGGACTCGGATTGGGTGATGGCCATGCAAGAAGAATTGAACAACTTCACCCGCAATGAAGTTTGGGTCCTCGAAGCTCCTCCGAAAGACAAGAACATCATCGGCACTAAGTGGGTCTTTCGGAACAAGCAAGATGAACATGGGGTGGTGATACGCAACAAAGCAAGACTTGTGGCAAAAGGGTTTTCTCAAGTCAAAGGTTTGGATTTTGGTGAAACTTTTGCTCCGGTCGCAAGACTTGAAGCTATCCGCATCCTTCTTGCTTACTCTTCACATCACAATATCAAGTTATATCAAATGGATGTGAAAAGTGCTTTCTTAAATGGCGTTATTAACGAACTTGTTTATGTTGAGCAACCTCCCGGGTTTGAAGATCCGAGGAATCATAACCATGTTTATAAGTTGCACAAGGCACTCTATGGGCTCAAACAAGCTCCAATGGCTTGGTATGAGAGGCTTCGTGACTTCCTAATCATGCAAGGCTTCAAGATCGGGAGGGTGGACACCACATTGTTCACAAAAGACGTCAACGGGGATCTTTTCATTTGTCAAATTTATGTTGATGATATTATCTTTGGCTCAACTAATGACTCACTAAGCCATGAGTTTGCTACCATGATGTCTAGGGAATTCGAGATGTCCATGATCGGCGAATTGACCTTCTTCCTTGGTTTTCAAGTCAAACAATTGAAGGAAGGGACATTCATCCATCAAGAAAAATATACTAAAGATATCTTGAAGAAGTTCAAGATGGATGAGTGCAAGCCGATCAAGACTCCTATGGCAACCAATGGGCATCTCGACTTGGATGTGGACGGTAAACCGGTTGATCAATCCCTCTATCGCTCTATGATAGGGTCTTTGCTTTACCTTACCGCATCTAGGCCCGATATAATGTTTAGTGTGTGCTTGTGTGCCCGCTTTCAAGCAAACCCAAAGGAATCACACCTCTCGGCTGTGAATAGGATCCTTCGGTATCTCAAGCACACCCCTAGCATAGGCTTGTGGTACCCCAAAGGTGCTAGCTTAGATCTCTTGGGATACTCGGATTCGGATTTTGCCGGAAGCCGTGTGGATCGCAAGAGTACCTCCGGGGGGTTGCCACTTGCTTGGGCGTTCTCTAGTGTGTTGGTCGAGTAAGAAGCAAAATTTCGTGGCTTTGTCCACCGCGGAAGCAGAATATATAGCGGCCGGTGCATGTTGTGCCCAAATCTTATATATGAAGCAAACCCTTTTGGACTTTGGTGTGAAACTAGATAGGATACCACTCCTTTGTGACAATGAATGTGCCGTAAAAATTGCCAAGAATCCGGTTCAATACTCTCGCACAAAGCACATTGATATTCGCCATCACTTCTTGCGTGATCACGAAGCTAAAGGAGACATATCTCTTCAAGGTGTGAGATCCGAGGAGCAATTGGCGGATATTTTCACAAAACCATTAGACGAGAGTACATTTGTTAGGCTAAGGAATGAGCTTAATGTATTAGATGCGGCAAACGTCATGTAAGTTGCCATGTCATATAGAAAAATGCATACATATAGTACACTTGTCTAACCATGGTAAGATAGTGATGAGCATGGGTTTAGCTAGAGGTGGTGGTCCACTTGTTTCCCTCTAGGCTTGTAGAAAGGCTCATCATGAAGAAGCTTCCTGTGGGTTCAAACTTGACAAGTAGAACTTAAATTATTGTTATGCATTTCTTGTCATATAGATGTGCACTTCATATTTACTCTTCTTTCGCATGTGGTTGTAGCTTACATCATCATTGCATGCGTAAGGGTCACAAAGGAGATCACTTGATGAAAATGAGACTTGTTTCATATGCAATATCTTAATTCATGAAAAGTGAAAAGAGCAAAGTGTTAGGTGCGTTATTGCCTAGTGAGTCATGTCATAATGAGTTTGAAGCTCTCTATCTTCAATATTCCTATGACAAGGCTCATACATTTTATTTGGCGCTTTGTCTCGCTTTGCGGCTTTCCTTGTATTTGAAAAGAAAACTATTTAAGCTAGTGTGCTATCCTAGTTCTTTTGAGGGGTAAAGTCGCCTATGCAAGTCCATTAACTTGAGTTTAGTTGAATTTTATAAGTTTAGTGGACTTAGCATAGAAGAGTGAGCTGAGTGAAGGTTTTTCGGGTTCACCGGTTAAACCGACGCTTAATGGATCTATACCCATCGGTTTAATCGGCGTTACTAAGTTTCTGTCTCAGCTCAGTCAAACCAGGCGTTCAACCGGCGTATACAAAAGTCACAACATCGGATCAACCGGTGAACGTAACACAGACCTGATCTATCAATCAACCGGTGTTAGCAGCGTTCAACCGGCGAGTTCAAAATGTAAATCATTGGATCAACCGGCGTTCAGATGAGTTTCAGCTGAAGTCTCGGGTGAACTGAACCGATGCAATCAACCGGCGCTCTAAACCTAAGCATCGGTTTAACTGGCGTTAAGAAAAACGCGGGGCCCACCTGTCATATATCTCTTGCCCGCGTCCTCTGCTCTCACTTTTCCGCGCCGCCGCTCGTTTTCTCCAGACTCGCGCCACCGCCGCTCGATCCGTCACGCCGCCGTCGCCGTTCCACACCACCAGCATGCACTAGCTCCACGCGCTGCCGCGTCCTCGCTCGTCCGCAGCCGCCGCCGCACGCAGACTGCGCCACCGCCGCTTGCACTCCGCCCGCGCGCGGTCACGCCGCCCGTGCGCCACCGCCGCCAGCACCGCCCGCGCCGCCCGTGCGCCGCCGCCACCGAGTGCCTCCGCGCCGCCACCACTGCCACTCCGCGCCACCGCCCACACAGCAGCACCCCACGCCGCAGCCGCAGTCGCAGTCGCAGCACCTTCTCGCCAAGTGCTCGCCAAGAGTTCGACCAATTGCTTGATCAAGATGGGTCGCGAGAAGAGGAAGGGAAAGGAAGTTGTGGTCGAGAAGCCCGTCCGCAAGCGGACTCGCGCAGAGAGAGAGGCCGAGAGGGCCGAGATGGTGGCCAAGGCCGCCGAGGAGCAGGCGTCAGGCCGTGCTCGTCCGTTCGCGATCAGGGAGCAGCAAGCCAGGGGCAGAGGCAGAGGTCGAGGTATGGGCAGGGTCAGAGGTGCCAGGGCCACCAGAGCCACGACTGAGGCAGCAGCAGAGTCAGATCACTCAGATGCAGCTGCAGATTCAGATGCAGATTCAGAGGCAGAGCAGTCTGAGCAGTCTCAGGGGCAGAGTACATAGGGGTCACCGACTCTACGACGTTCTGGCCGCACTCGGCAGACGTCCCCAGCAGGAGAGTCTTCTCCGGTGACCGAGCGTCGCACTGGACCGAGGACGCGAGGAGGTCACCAGCCACAGGAGCCTCGCAGGTCCGCAGCAGCAGCCCGTAGAGCTGAGGCCCTAGAGGCCGAGAGCGCAGTGTTCCGTATGGACACTGTTGTGCGTCTGGAGCCAGGTGTGCTGCTCCAGAACTTGACCAAGGCCAATGCAGCAAAGGTCAAGAGGCTCAGGTGGAGTGTTGGAGAGGAGGACTGGTTCCCCGTGACACGTGACAGCAGGGTCGACCGTAGATTCTGGACACTTCTTCAGGCCAGCTTCTACGAGACCTACCAGAGGCGAGGGCACAAGATCTTTCCGCACAGGGTGCTAGACTGGGTCTCACTGAGGACAGCTGCAGGGGGAGCAGATGTCAGAGAGCATTTTGCTCACTTCAGAGGCCTGCCCAAGTTACTTCAGATAGAGTAGAACAGGTATATCGAGGACTGGGTCAGAGTGTTTTATGCCACAGCCTGGATCGCTCCCGAGCGCAGAGCCGTACACTTCGTGTTTGGAGGCCAGGTCTTTGGTCTGTCGAGAGCGACGATTGCAGGGATTCTCATAGTCGATTTGGTCGATGTCTCCCTGCACGAGATGGTATACGGAGACGCAGATCCACCCCGCAGAGCGATGATTGGCGGGATTGCACCTTCTCACGAGGCGATCTCTCAGTGCTTCCGCCAGCCGTTTCCAGCGTCGTACGCCAGAGTCCCTAGCTTGCTGACCCCAGAGGCATACGCTGTTCACATGGCACTCCGGAGGACTCTGTTACCGAGGAGTGGCTACCCAGAGGGGTTTACAGGTCTGCAGCAGCTGCTACTTCTTCACATACTCACTCACGAGCCGTTTGACATTGTTGACTTCATTTTGGCTGAGATCGAGGATGTGATCACTGACGGGATGGGGGTCATGAGGCAGTTTCCTTATGCTCACTGGATCAGCTACATATGCTCTATGATTGTGCCAGCTGAGTCACCTGTCAGTGCCGTATACCGTCAGGATGAGGCTCCCCGGTTCCCAGTTTACCGTCCGACAGCTCCCCAGGACCGGAGGAGGGGCAGACAGGCCGAGAGAGCTGCCATGGCACAGTTGTCACCTGAGGCACAGGCTCGAGTAGCACAGGAGGACGAGGCACTTCTGGCAGCCGAGGCACAGCTTCCCGGAGGAGATGATGAGATACACTGGTCTGAGCTTGAGTCAGACTCCTCCGAGGACCTCGAGTACTTTCCTGCAGCCCCAGCTAGTCACGATCACGAGACAGGAGGGTCCAGAGAGCCAGCTCCAGAGTCTCCAGCAGCTGCCACAGTCACAGAGTCCCAGGTGACTCAGCCGTCCGAGCTCACCTCTCTTCTTCAGCAGCTTGTTACTCAGCAGCGAGAGGATCGGATAGCACAGGAGGAGGCCAGGAGAGCCCATGAGGCTCAGCTAGCAGCTATTCAGAGAGAGGCTGCCCGAGAGCGTGCTGCAGCCGAGGAATGTTTTGTCGGGCTTATTGATCGAGTATCACAGAGGACAGACGCTCAGTTCCAGCATATACAGCAGGGCATGATGGCAATGTTCGGGATGATTACACAGCTTTACACTCACACCGGACTCGCCCAGCAGCAGCCAGGCCTTCAGGGTGTTGGAGCACCTCAGCTTGCAGTCACTCCAGCTCCAGCCCCTACTGCAGCTCCATCTACTACGGCGACACCGGAGACCACGTTCTCGTTGTCCGCACTCCTTGGGTCTACCGGTCGTCCGCTCTTCTCACCACTGCCAGCGACTACACTCTTCCAGGACTCACCGTCGGCAGTTCAGTCAGTCGCCCTCCCCGTTGTACCACAGACACTACCTTCAGGGGGAGGAGGAGAGGAGTCTATACTTCAGCAGTCGGCACAGCCGGCAGCTTCAGCACTCACTACTTCAGATGTTGACACTTCTTCTGCTGAGCCGGCTACCACTTCTACGGACCCTCTTCCAGGCAGTGCCAGCACGAGAGCCTCCACGATAGCTACACCTCCAGTCAGCTCAGACCCTCAGCTCCCGTCCGTCACCGAGGGTTCTCCGTCCGACGACGACGACGATGACCCGGACCGCTTCCTCGCCGTGCCACGATAGCCGGATCAGTAGCTCGTCTTTTGGTGCTTTGATGCCAAAGGGGGAGAGAGTAAGGGGGAGTTGGAATCAGGGGGAGGATAGAGATAGAGAGATAGAGCTCGTAGTTGCAGGATCTTTGATGTTATATCTCATTTGATGTTAGTTCATGGATATGTACATTTGACTCTTGAGTATGCTGTGTTTTGAGACATATCTATGGATTTCGTTTGAGCCGTTGAGCTCCTTGGTTCTCTTTCGAGTTTACTTGAGTTTATCCTGTTTATCTTTCTCGCTCTCTCGTTATTTTTATGTTTGTGTTGTCATCAATCACCAAAAAGGGGGAGATTGTAAGCATCTAGGCCCTCAAGGTATGTTTCGGTGATTAATGACAATCATTATTGTGACTAATGAGTTTGTGCAGTTTATTGAATCATTACCGCTCATTTGGTCATATGTCAAAAGAGGCCCCTCATTTTTGTTATTCAAAAAGGCGATCTCGGTAATCAACTCAAATATATAACAAGACTAATGATCTTTCTAGTCCTAAGTGTCGTAAGGTTGAGAAGGACACTTAGGTTAGCATAGGTTTTATAGTTTTGTAGTGATCGCACTATTAAGAGGGGTTAAGGTCAAGTAACTTGAGCATGGACATGATCAATCAAAAATGGATGCACACTATGGTCACTCAGGTTCTAAAGAAGTTCAAATAAGTGGTTTTCAACTTATATCTCAAGAATATTTGGATTTCACTCAAGACTCAAATCAGAAAAGGCAAAATCAGAAAAAGTCTATACACCAGTTTAACTGACGCTTCCATTTTCCTATACGTCGGTTAAACGCAGTTATCAGAGTCTGGACAGGTTCTATACACCGGTTAAACCGACGATGTTTAAATTAACGTCGGTGCATTAGTCCAGAGTTGGTTTTTTCAGGATATTTCAAGTTCTATACACCGGTTAAACCGACGATGTTTGAAAAGAAACGTCGGTGCAATTGACCAGTGAGATGGTTTTTCCAGGGATTTCAGAAGTTGTACTCACCGGTTAAACCGACGATTGATTTGAGTTAACGTCGGTGCAGTTGTCCAGAGACTTGGTTTTTCAGTTGATCAGTGGACAACTACACTCACCGGTTAAACCGATGATACGTCGGTAAATTTGCCCAAGTTGTAAGCTAGTTTTCAGAATGGGCAGTTTACATTCATCGGTTAAACCGATGCTGGCTATTGGCGGTACGTAGGATTAACTGGCGCTAAGCAGTTTTCTGGCAGCTTTTCTCCAACGGCTCTATTCGTGTGAGCTGCCCATATATACCCCTCCAATGAGTCATTTTGCACTCTCTTGACACCAGGCAACATTCATACACTCATATATTGTTGAGATCCATCTTGAGCTTCATCTTCCACACATTTGTTCATTCAATCATTCAAGAAGCAAGACTAAGGACTTGGGTAGAGAGAAGCTTGTGTGCATCCGTTCTTGGTGATCGGTTCTTGCTCAAGTGAAGGCCCTAGCTTGTTACTCTTGGTGATTGGCAGCACCTAGGCGATCTTGGTGATTGAAGGTGTTTCTTCCGGAGCTTGCCAAGGATTGTGGGAGCCCGAAGAAGTTTGTACGTGGCTTGAGCTCCACCACGCCGGGATGGTGAACGGAGACTCTTAGTGAGCGCCCAAGTCTCGGTGACATGGGAGGTGACAAGACTCTTAGTGAGTGTCACAACGTGGATTAGGGGTGTGTGTCAACACATCGACACCACGGGAAAAAAATCTGGTTGTCTCTTGCCCACTCTTTCTTTTCAAGCACTTACTTTCATGCAATTATTCATGTGCTTGACCTTAGAGGTCATAACTTAGCTCTACCTTGCTTAGTTTGTTATCTTGTTGTATCTTTGATAGCTTGTGTAGTTTGCTTAGTTAGCCGGTTGGTGAATTGAGCCTTACTAGCATTGCATAGGTTAAGGTTGCTTTAAATTGTTTTAGAAATTTGAAAAAGGCCCAATTCACCCCCCTCTTGGTCCATCGATCCTTACAGAAGGGCCATTAAAGATTGTCAAGGTTATCTTCGGGAATTCTTATTTGGTGGAGACGATGTAAGGAGAACGTCTTCCAAGGGGTCTTAATGGAAGATACTTGAAGAAATACTACCGCAGCGTGTGGCAAGAAGCTTGAAGATGAAGACGGCCGGTATAGAGTATCGTCTTTAGCATTATTTTTAGCCATGTATTTTCTATGTAAATTCATGTAACTAGGCTAGTTTCTAGTACTTGCTTTTTGGCTTGCAAAGGGGGGCATATGTTGGCAGCCAAAATTGGCAAAGTGCGCGGTCGACCAGTCTGACCGGGCGGGCCGACCGGTCAGACCGGTCCGGCTCTGTGTAATACGAATCTGGTTAGATTTCCTTTGTAGAGTCCGTTTGTAACCCGATTTGGAAGGGGTATGTCCTCCCCGGCCTATAAATATAAAGGCCACGGCCGATTCAGGTCCTTCTACCCAATCGAATCAATCAATTTACTATATTTCTATTTTTCTCCAAACCCTAGCTTTTCCAATCGCATGCTGTTCTTTGCTCGTCTCGACGGTGTTAAAGGGCATCTGGGTGGCCTGCCGACCCCAAGACAATCCTAGATCTTCGAGCTCCAACGGGGTCCCTCCCGAGCTTGAGGTTCTAGATCTTCGCGAAGTTCTCTGCGCCCGACCGGTCTAACCGGTTGGTGTGACCGGTCTGACTGGTCGCCGGTGTGCTTTGTCTGGTTCTGATCATTGCGATCCCCGCGTTCTAGCGTTTGTGTGTTGACCAGATTTGCGTCAACAGACGGCATGGCCATCTTGGTCGCAATTGGCACTTCAACCATTGTTGCCGGTGCTGGGTGCCTCGCCAAGGGACTCCTCGCCGAGATGAGGAACTAGGCACTACCGTTGCTGCCGCGGCGCCATTGAGCAGCACCACCAGTGCTTCTTCTGAGCATACTCGAACATTGACGCCACCAACAACGTTGCATCATCCGACGCCCACACCACCAGAGGAGCCTCCACACCACCCTCTAGTCCTTCGTCGTCGCCACCCGAGCTGTACTATGTCAGCATTGGGGTCATCCTCAATGATGGATTTGGTCCTCAGTCCGGCCCCTCGACCAAAGATGAGAGCCCTGCCATCATGTCCTTCACTGCTGCCAACACCGCTCGTAGTGGTGCGCCACCATACTTTAACAATATAATGCAGGCCCCACCATGGCTGCACCTCCGGCATCAACCTCATTAGCGGTCCCAGCGGCATCGCCGGTGCCCGCATCACCACCATAGGTGGCCAGCACCTCCACGACATCCATGGCCCCCTCGCTCGCCCGCATCTTCGGTCGTGTGGTGGCCAGGGATCATCGGCCGGGGATCGATCCGGCACGGCACATGGAGCCCCTGGCGGTTCGGTCCAGATCGACCATGCAACTAAACTGGGTTAAATTGTTCGAACTGCCCAAGTTTTCTAAAAAAACGGTATAAAACTGGGTGTCCGAACCCTTGGGCATGGGCTTGCAAGCGCACAAAGGTGGGATGGCTGCACAAGGTGGGGAATTTGGCGCAAAAATGGGTGGGAGAGGGCCTCAAACCTAGGTTGGGGTGTTTAGAGTGGAGAAACAGACGACTACACCACATCACAGCTTGCGTTCATATGGAAAAGTTAACTCTATTTGAACCATTTTGAACCGGTGGTTCAACTAGTTGGACCAATGAGCCATGGAACCGAGCACCCTAGCGGTTCGATGACCGTCCGATCCTAATAACTATGGTCACAAGGCATGAGCGAGATCAGGCTGCTGTGAGTTCCTTAGGCACAAAGTGTTTCAATTTAATCATTTCTTTCTTTCAATAATATTGTAACTAAAGTTTTGTGTTTTATCAGGCCGAGTCTCATAGAAAGTTGTTGCACACTAACCGAAACCAGATTTACCTTGGCGGTCGAATCCCGCCAAGGAATATAGGTAAACCACCAAGGTAAATGTTCTTGGCGGCCGACCGCCAAGTATAGAGAGCCAAGAAAAGTCGATATACTTGGCAGCTTACTGCCAATGGTTATTTTCTTGGCGGTTTGGCCGCCAAGTTAACCTTAACAACGTTAAAATTTCAAATGTGCCAAGAAAATGTTCAAACCGCCAAGCAATTTGTTTTTGTGGCGGTCAGTCACCGCCAATTAAACTATTTTTCTTGGCAGCTAGCCACCGCCAACTTAAATTGTTTCCTTGGCAGCTGATCACCGCCAATTAAACTCTTTTTCTTGGCAGCTGGTCACCGCCAACTTAAATTGTTTCCTTGGCGGCCGTGAACAGCCAAGTAAGTAACTTTGCTTAGCAGCTGGTCTCCGCCAACTTAAATTGTTTTCTTGGCGGCTTTCAACTGCCAAGGAAAAGCATATTTAACTTGGCGGCTAGTCTCGACAAGATAATTTTGTTTTCCTTGGCAGTAAATTGCCAAGTTAATTCATTTTCAACAATTAAATCAGCAAGAATATGTTTGCACATAACCAGGAAAATACAAATAAAACCATTACTTCTGCAATCACAATTCAATTGAGCCAAATTGGATTATATGATTGCACCAACAATGTATGGATCATATATCCACAAGCATTTGCCTCAGTACAAGTCCAGTTTGCATAGGGCAAACATGTCATCACCACATCATCATACCTACATATAATCTAGATGGCAATATTGTATCATGCCTACATGTGTCATCATCAGACACTCACAAAATACTCAGCAAAAGCTCAGCTACACATAATATGTTAGCTTCTACCAAAATAGACCAAAACAAGTTAACTTCACATCCTGCAGGTCACAGTCAAGGTCATAGTCAAGGTCACAGCAGTAGTTATCAATGATCGCCTTCGACCAGATCCAGCTATGAGAATGCATGATCTAGAAACCTGTTTGTGTTTTCAATCCACTCATGAGAAGGAGGCTGCCCACGAGACCAACCACTATACATCCATTCACGGTTTGCCATTACTCTTGTTCTGTGTTAACTAAAAAAGATAGTATATTTCAGTGTCACAACAATTTTATACAAATATCAACCATAGAAAAATGTCGGGAAATAGAATATTTCAGTTTCAAAATAAGTAACACATATCAACAAACAAGTAGCAGAAAAGGATTTTTTTTTGCCAAACTAAAGATGAATATGCAGTTAACAAACAAGTGCATTCAAGACAATGTCTAACACACGACTGCTATTTCAATCAAAATGTATTCGATGAATACTGATATACTTACTGCTATTTAATCGGAGAGGTCTGCAGTTCGTGGGTGAGGGAAGCAGTGCGTTCTTCAAATATAGTCAAATTATCAACAAGATCCCCAATGTGCCACTCAAACAGATGACGAGCTCCTCAGATCCGGTGTCCCTTAAAAAATTGCAAGCAAGAAAATTCAGATTTAAACAGGCCCCCTACGGTCCCCTTGGCTTGCTCAGCTACTGGAGGATTCGGTGAAATCGAAATTCGTATTTTTCAGAAAACTAATCTAGCCTCCATCGATAGAAATCAGTCAAGATTCTAACTAATCTGGAATTGATTTTTCCTCACATCGTGGGAAGCAAAATGAACAGATTGATTCAAGCAAAAGAAGAAACAAGCAAGATAGCTACGAGCAAGAAGCAAGCAAGAAACGCGTACCAATCAGCCACGGGTACCACGGCACCGGTGCCGACCAGCAGCCATGAGTCCCACGAGGCAGTGACCCTGTTTGCGGTCGGCAGTGGCGGTCGGTGGCGGCCGCAGCGGCGATGGTCGGCGGCGGCCGCGGCGGCGGTGAGGGCGCCGGCAGTGGATTGCCGGGGGCGGAGTAGTGGACGGGCCACCTAAACCAACTGAAGCCGCGACGGGGCGGGCCAGGACTGAATCCCACTCGACTCGTTACTGGTCTCCAGCTCCACAGCCCCCATGATGGCACCACCACTCACTCCATATCGCCGCTGCAAGGTAGATGCTAAGGTCGGCGGCGTGGAGGATGCAGAAGATTTAGGAAGATCTGGGCTCGGCGAGTTAGGGGGCGAGCATGGAGGGCAGTCAGATTTGGAGGAGCGAGATTGAGCGAGTGGCGGCGGAGGCCTGTGAATTAGGGTTTCCTCTTATACAGATGGGTACATGACTTGTGGTTTTAGGTTCCATTGCGCGGGAGTGCGACACGGTTGGGCGCGGCCCGTGGGCGCGCTACTTTTTTTTCCCGCGCTGGAATTTTTGGAGCGCTAGATGTGGCAGCTCGGTCAGACAGGCAAAAAAAACACTTTTTCCTTGGCAGCCCGGCCAAGGAAACGCATGATTTTCTTGGCAGCTCATGAAAACAGCCAAAAAAAGATACTATTTACTTGGCGGCCCATAAAAACAGCCAAGAAATTTCATTTTTTTGGTGGTTTGTTGTTATCGCCAAGGAAAAGTTATATTCCTTGGCGGCTCAATTGCGGCTGCCAAGAAAAATCTCGACCGCCAAGGTAAATCTGGATTGGTGTAGTGGCAGCCATGGATTCTGGAAAATTCAAACATGAGATTATTGTCCCTGTGCCTACAAAGGTAAGAGGCATTGGAATTTCATTTCCTAGCCCTCAACTCATTTCAAGTCGACACTAGCAACAGTTAATCTGTTATTTTTTTAACTGTATTAACTAAGCAGTAACTAATATGCTTGTTGTCGGACAATTTTTCAGTCTAGTTATCTAGAAAAACAGAAACTGTTTTAGTGATCATTATTCTTAGTGTTCGTTGACGCTTTCCACATTGTGCAGATCGTTGATCCTAAAACTGGATAGGAGAAGAAAGTTGTGATATCTGTTGATGATGGAATTAGGCCAGGCACCACAGCATCTGGATTGGTTGGCGAAGCTTAAACCAGTTTTAATTTTGTTGGTCCAGAGGCAGGTTTAACAAGGGACATTATTCGGGCTCTGTTTCAGTTCGATAACTGTTTGTTTAGTATGTTAACTACTAATCTATCAATTTAATATTTTTTGCTAAAAGAATCTTACTACCAATAACTGTGACAATAAAGAAGTTTGAACATTGCTTATTTTCTGTTGTGTGTATAGTCTGGATTTCACCTCTTTTATTCATAGACGAAGTTCAAGCACTACTGGAATGATGATTTCCCTGTGGGTGACTAATTTTTTTGACGGGTTCTCAAAAACACACAGGGAAATTCATATTATTCTATCGGGTCTTGAAAAACTCACAGAACAAATATGTAATACACAAAAAAAATAATACATTAATATGTCAGGTAGGATAAAACTCACAGAAAAATTACTCCACACACAGTAAAATACATATTTACTCTGTCGGGATGTAAAACACACAAAAAAAATAAATTAAACGCACAGAAAAGTAGTAATTAACCTGTGAGTGTTTGAAAACACTCAAGAAAATGGCGGCATACCCTCAAATAAATTAACCTGGGCGTGTTCGATGCAATCTTCAGCGCTTATTTTTTCCTTTCCCGCCGAACGCTTCGTTGCTTGGCGCTCAGATTCTGCGATGGCGCGCTGACCGTGAAAAGAAAATGAGAAAGAATGAACTCTCAAACCCTAGAAACCAGTTACAATTGGTGCGCGCAGATTCCGCGATGGCGCGCTGACTGTCGCTATTGGTGCTCAGAAGAGTTCAAGGTGAAACGAAAGAGAGGGCAGGAAGCACACTTGAATTCTGAAGATATTGCTCAAAACCACGGAGGATCTAGACCATTCACCGAGACAAAACAAGTTCTGGTATGTGTGTGTACATTCTTTGATGTATTTGCAAGCATAACTTACAGGTTGTTGTAGCATGTGTACATCACTGCATATCTCATTCAACTGTTGCTGTAGGAAACTATGTATGGACCTGAGAAGGCAACTCCTCTTAATGTATATGCAGTGATGAAATCTGGTATAAAAAGTGTGGATAGCAGTGGTAATAGTGGTGAAATCAGGAGCCACAAAGCTCAAAAGCGCATGGTATGTATGTTCATGTTCTTCTCCACAGGTTCAAAAGATTGATGCTTTTGTTCTATTCATCTTGCTGCTACATGTTAAATATTGATTAATCCAAGTTATATTTTGATGTATATTGGCATGCCACTGATCTGGGCAAGTATTGATAGTCAAATTCCTTGTAGGATGACTATATTCAACGAGCTGGCAGGGCTGCACATCCAGGAGGAGCGGATGAGGACATGGAAGATGTAGAGGGAGAGGAAGAGCATGTGCATGAGCAACCTTTGAATGAGCAGGTGCTGTATGATGTGTCTTCTGATTCGAGAACCCATGGGCGTTTTGCAATAGCAAATGGTGCCGTTAGGGCAGCAGATGTGAGGGCTGCTGCAAGGGAGAGGGGTTTGCGGCCATCAAATCCAGTGTCCTTGCAAAGCATGGCCCGAGAAATAGCACGCCTCCGTCGTGCAAATGCAATGTTACAGCAAGCAAACCATGAGAAGGATAATGCACTGCAGCACTACAAAGTTACTACAGAGTTGGCATTGGTACATATATATGAAGCCCTATTTAATTTTCTACTACTGATTTTTATCCACACTTCATTTTGCACTACATATATGTTCTTGTGCTATGCCTGCAGGGACTGTATCGGGAATTTGGAAAGGAAATTCCAGAGGATGCATTGCAATGCCTGTCAGCTGCCCAAGCAATTGTGACTATTTATGTCACTTTCTTGCATTCTACCTCAAGGATACATCTCTCCATACAGGTTGAAAATATTAGCTGCATATTTATTCCAGTGCTGCATATTTTGCAAGAAATATTGTTACAGCTGTGAAACTATGTGCATGCCATTTCATGATTTTTGGAGAACCCTTTCATAGTAATCATGATAAAATAAATTGTTATTTGCAAATATTCAGCATTCGGTAGCTTATCTATGTTATCCACATGCTGGCAACTAGATCATCTCATGTTGGCTCGGAGTCCACTAACAATAGCATTGATGATGATGGCCATGATGCCGAGGATCTTGGCCGAACACATTGACAGCAATATTGAAGCCAGCAACCAGCAGAGCAAAAATAATGCATATGTGAGGATGCAGCTTGTTTACTTTTGTAGAGATGACAGCTTCATCTTTTGTAGAGTTGTCCCTGTTAACTAGGATAATGATAGTATGACTCCATCTAGCCATCTCTAGCTACGTTGTGCTAGAAATTTATGGCCATACTTTTGTGGGCTCCTTATTAGGTTGGTAGGAGTCTAGTAGTATGACCCAGTTTACTGATCTATAGCTGTGCTAGTTGAGTGTTGTGCTTGTTAAATGTTGGTAGGAGTAACCTTTATGGATGACATTTGGAACAGATGTTTGTATGATGATGGAATCTCTTATATATATATATATATATATATATATATATATATATATATATATATATATATATATATATGCTTGCCCTGGAATTTGATTCAAAGAATGGATATGGTTTGAAATTTGTATCAAAATCAATCTGATTTGGTTCGTGAACAATTTTGCTGTTGGTAAGATACTGACAGGAAAATTTACTCCTCACAGAAAAATTCTCGTTTTCCTGGGTATAGCATGCATTGTTCTGTTAGTTTACTTTTGACAAGAATTTTTTTTTGTTTTGACGGTAAGGTTTGAGTACAGAACCCAAACTTATCGAAATGTATTTTTCTGTCTGGTCTGTATCGACAAAAACAATATTTCTGTTGGTGGGCCGACAGGCATTTTTTATTTCCCTGTCAAGCTAGCCCTATCGGTATTTTTCTGTTAATTTTTTTGTCGGTTTTTCACCCACAGGGAAATCATGATTTCCAGTAGTGAAGGTGTCAAGATGCTAGAATTTTATTTGGGTCATCCTCTGCCTAAACTGCCCAGCAACATAAAAATGACTAGGGGTTGGGACGATGGTTAAAGAGGATGTGTGATTTCCCCTCTTCTACATAAATTCTAATGCTTTTTCTAGGTTCTAATTGCCTATATTTCTTATAGCTGCATTTTCCTTTGAATAATAGGTGGTACCAAGAAGGTTATTATCTCTGCTCCAAGCATGGACCTATGATTGTTGTTCGTGTCAATGAGGACAAGTACAGCTCAGATATGAACATTGTCTTCCATGATGCCCCGGGTGTGCAGGATGTAATCCGTGGAAGATTGTTGGTTCGGTGCATATATTTTGTTTAGGATGCTATTTTTTGTACGAAAAGCAGCACCTGCTCTTGTTATAGGAGACAATTTCCTCTACCTCCATGTCACTCGAAGATAATAGTGGATTTGTATGAGTTCAATAGATTAGGACTGCATTTGTAATATATACAACAGATAAAATATGTGAATTTATGATGTAAAGAATGGATCAAAATATGTGTACATATGATGCATATATAGAAGGATATATTTTGTTATGCTTCTTTTTAATTCATCATAGTCTCCTGTTGAAGGCATAGGAGA
The DNA here is from genome assembly GCF_016808335.1 of Panicum virgatum. Classification (NCBI taxonomy): domain Eukaryota; kingdom Viridiplantae; phylum Streptophyta; class Magnoliopsida; order Poales; family Poaceae; genus Panicum; species Panicum virgatum. The sequence continues at coordinate 32,493,427 of NC_053151.1, read as the reverse complement.
CGTGGTGTCTCCTATGCGAGGGTCGTTAGAGACGTGGGTTATATGTGAAGGGTTATTGGAGACGCAAGTTGTAAAAACGCATCTCCAATGATTCTTCTGATAGGAGACCCCGCATCTCCAATGACCCTTCTCATAGGAGACCCTATAATTTAACATCAGAGATGTAAATTTGGAGATATGAAAAAACATATTTTCTATGTGCGTTAACCCACATCATCTATGAGACTTTCGTACATAGTGATATGTATATATGTGTGTGTGTGTGTGGGGGGGGGGGGGGGCTGCTGTTGTGGTGGTGCTAATTGTGTATTAATTACATCAAGACGACGTTGGATCGAGAGCTTCTCCAACACTTGTACCGTTGCAATCGTCTAATGGTAACAGTACATGATTATCCCCTACCCACATGATTTACTAGTTGATCGATATAGCAAACTTCGTTTAGCATAGTCGTTCCCAACGTCGACCACCAGCTACACGGTCTTAACCAACACGAAAAATGAAAAATGGCATCTGATGAGAAATCAACAAGCAGAGAACCGATCGACCGTCCAGAGCTCCGCCTCCTACCTTCCAGTATGATCTCGTTAATTTGTAAGCTGCAGAGAATCCAAAACCGACTATTACTAGATTGCTGGCAGCCTTCACCACATGTGAATTGTGATGATCAGCTACAAGCAGGGTAGCTGATGACAGGCTCACTGACCTCTGCAATTAATTTAATTGCTGCCACCCCTGATAAAAATAACATACAGTACACTGATCTGATCCATACGCTGGCCGACATAGAAAGCGTCAAGATGCACGCATGCGCGTATCGTACTTACAACCCTCCCAGATCGGATCGACCACATCATTATTTGTGGCAACTGTCAGGTAAAAGAAGAAAGCCAGCACCTCCTCTTGCAATCTAGCATGCAGCAGCAACTTGCAGCAAAAAGATATAACTCTGCTAAAATACTGCCGAAAGAAACAACGTGGGGGTGTCTCGGTATTGGTAACCTCCACTGTCCTGGGCACCGTATTATACTCCCAATCTGGAGCAACATGTTTTTTTAGATTATGGAATACTCCCTCTGTTCCAAATTATAAGTTATTTCAAGAATTTTGGAGAGTCAAAGTTTTTCAAGTTTGACTAAATATATATAACAAGATAATAACATTTATGATATCAATTAAGTACCATTACACTCTTTGTTAGCTATATTTTCATAGTATATCTATTTGATTTCATAAATCTTTATATTTCTCTCTATAATTTTGGTCAAACTTTGAGATATGTTGACTCTCCAAGATTCTTGGAATGACTTATAATTTGGAACGGAGGGAGTAGTATGGAGCAGCTTGTTTGCATTGTCTACTGTTATCTCATGAAATCTAACAGCGATTTTAATCCTCCGACGTATCTATCCTATCCTCATGTAGATATATAGATATCACATCCTAATGTCTACTACATATTACTACAGAAAAGGTTTTTAGGGCAGGTAAAAATATATTTTTAGGAATGGGTATGGTACTCATCTCTAGTTTTCACAGCTAAAAATGCTATTTTTAAGGGCGGGTAACACGTCCGCCCTAAAAATGCTTTTTATGGGCGGGTCATGGTGTGACCTGATTTCTTGGGGCAGGTTATTCCATGAGCCGCATTACAAATTCATGTCTAAAAAAATAAAAAATATCCCAAAAACTGAAAATAGCAAAATAAAAAAATACTCCAGCCAACCAGCCACCACTACTAGGCTTGTAGTGAAATATGCACACTTGCATCAACTGGAATTCAAACCGTCTACCTCAAGTCTCGCGCGCACCTTTCTTACCACCACACTATACAATCACTTGTGATTTTATGGGGTATGCTTTTCTTTTATATTAACTCTAGAATTGATTTGTAGGGCGGGTGACCGTTTCTAGGGGCGGGTGACACCACCACCCGCCCCTAAAAATATTTTTCTATTTTATCAAAAAAAATATTTAAATCTTTGCATATAGCAAATCAAATAAAAAGTGAAACTTCTATGCTATGGTTATTGTGAACTATAGAAACAAAAAAAATATGCCAAGTATATTTCACTTTATATAAAGATTAAGATTGTGAAAATCTTAAAGTATGACTTGAGTTATATGATATATTATACCTATTAGATAACTTATAATAATATTTTAGACCATTAAATAACCTTGAATGAAAATTTATCAACCGCAAAATTTTAGATCTCATCATTCAGTACAATTTTGATATAAAGTTGACTTCATCCAAGAGCATATGAATTATATGTGATACTATTTGTAAGGGCGGGCCATGAAATCACCCACCCCTCAAACGCCACCATTCACTAGAACGAGTGGTGACATCACCCGCTCCTAGAAATGCTCTTTTAGGGGGAGGTGATGTCATCACCCATCCCTACAATTGAGCTCTATTTTCAGGAGTGGGTGATAGCGTCACCAGCCCTAAAAATTGCATTTTTAGGGATGGGTCAAAAGCTACTGTGACCCTACTCTGTTTGTAGAAACAGATTACTTTTTGTCCGTCCCTAAAAGATGTTGCTAAAAATCATTTTTGTAGTAGTGATGTGCGTAGATCCTATAGGAGAGACTCCCCCTCAACGCAAAGCATATGCACGTGAACAATCAGAGTAGCGTAGTAGAGAAACCTCAAGTAAAACTGTTTTCCCAAAGTACGAAACAAATTTGAAAGAACAGGCCAGAGCTAGGCAGCTCGCAAGGAAGTCAGCCAGGGATCCCGGTCCCATCTCGTGGAGGTTGCATATGATATACAACATTTTTTTTGAATAATAATGCTGGATATATAATTAGGCACATGATTCAAATGCTATTGGTGCGGTGGCATCAGATGCATGAATCTGCAAGGGTGCGTAGCATGATAGCGTCTGTGGATGTTCAAAGCCAATATATCAAAACACCCGGCTACGTGACTCTCCCTTCGCTAGGAAACAAACCGGGGCCGGTCATAAACAATCTGCGTCCTGCGTGTCTGCAACGTGCGCGCCGTTGATCCCCGCGGCATTAAAGCCCCCTCTCCGGCCGGTGAGAGCGCCATAGATTCACAGCACGCGGACACGCCTGCTGCTCGAGCATATCGATATCTTTCTCCTCCGTTTTCCCACTCACCTCCTTCGCTAATAGCTTACCATCTCGATCACTTGGTACAGTTCGATCGATCAATTGGTCGGTCAGGTACGGTTAGAGCCTACAAGCTAGACAGATAGAGATATAAAAGAATGTCAACGCCGCCGGGCCTGAAGAGGAAGCAGCAGCTCAAACAGCACTACGGGCTACGGCCACTCTTCACCGGAGCCTGCGCGGCGCGATGGCAGGAAGAGAAGGTATATCTACATGCATATGTCTCGAAACTGCAGTATCTTCTGAGCTCTTTGTGTGATGAGCGTATTCTGTATTTTCAGAGCCTGAAAGTGCACTCCTGATAGATTTGCTTTCTGTCAGCGATCCACGTTATTAAGCTGCTCTTGTTCGTATACTGAATCTGTCAAATCGCTAGCGTTTCTGCTTTCATCGGCTCTATGCCAATCTGGAAAATATTTGGACAGATAAGGGGATCGATCGGAAAGGGAAATAACAGTACAAAGGTCAGAAATTGATGATAATACACACACACACACACACACACACACACACACACACACACACACACACACACACACACACACACACACACACACACACACACACACACACACACACACACACACACACATGTGTGCATGATATTTTTTTACCCCAAGTGTGAGCCGGGCTATAAACAGAATTTATTAGGTAAGCCGTGTCAAAGTTTTATGTCCACAGGCTTTAGAGATATCATCCACAGCAACATTCAACTTAATGTGCCCTTTCCTCCAAATACACACCGAGCAAATGGGCCTATAGAAATTACATATCCATGCTCTCTGAGTTATTGTGCCCTTTCCTCCAAATACACACCTAGTTATGGAATATTGTTGCTGCAGTAAGGACGAGCATACATGGATCAAGCATACGCTCACGCCTTATTTTCATGGCCACTTGTGGAGAAAGTACGGCCAGAAGGTCATCAAGGACGCTCCGCATCCTAGGTAATTTCATATTAGCTAGCTGCATTCTTATTATACTGTTTGCAATTGAATTTCAAACTAACGAGATGATCCGTACATTTGCGCAGCTAGTATTGATATTCTAAATATATTTTATATTTTTTATTTAATTATTATTCATAAACTGAAATCTTTCTCATCACACGCTACTTGTTTCAGTAATCAAGAATGCTTCTCTGCTGCTAGTGCAGTGATGTGGCCGCATAGCAAGCGCACATCCCTAATCCTGTCACGATTGCATATCTCCTCAATCTTAGCAACTATCATTCGCTGTAGCAGTTGTAACATGTTTCTTATCTGCCAGCCCTTACAGTAATGCTGCCCACTGCTTAGTTCAACTGACTCAGTTGTTCTTTTGCTAACTTCTCTACTTTATGATTTTTTTGGTCATCTGTTGCTACTATATTTAATTGTGTCGTCTGTTGCATGGCGCCATGTCTCCATGGCCTAGTTTGTATTAGGGAACAATCGATCAAAGTTTCTTAATTTTTAGAAGCCAATAACAAATCTCCATAGTGTAGAGCATAAAATTTCGTTTAGAATTTCAGCAACATGTGTTCATGTTCAAGCCTAATGAGCTTACTGTATCAATCATAGCCTGATCAATATTATCCTAGTTCCTGATCTACTTGTGCTGTTAATTTTTTTTGAGTTTGTGGTGTTAATTGTGAGGTGCGGTAGTGTCTTGTAGCAATGTCGGCAACAAACTTTTGGAGGGTGGTAGTCTAATATAATGCAAAGTCTAAAATTATCTTATTTATTTTAACTAATAATAATATAATCGTGAAGGTGTATTTGAGATTTTGGTAATATAATAAGATATACGTATGGTAAAATATGTTAATTGTTTGTGTAGCTAGTATCCTATAGGTACGCACGATATGTAGTTTGATATGCAAAACAATGAATAGATTTATATTTATAAATAGAAATATATTTTAATGGCACTGGTGGGTAATATATAAACATGTATATGGGTATTTTAGGCTATTTTTTCATAATGGCAGTTGTGTGTAATTAATTGTGTCGTCTGGTGCATGTCGCCATGTCTCCATGGCCAAGTTTCTGTTGGGGAATAATCGATCAAAGTTTCTTGATTTTTGAAAGCCAAAAAATCTCCATAGTGTAGAGCACAAAATTTCGTTTAGAATTTGAGCAACCAATGTTCATGTTCAAACCTGATGAGCTTACTGTACCAATCATAGTCTGATCGATATTGTCCTAGTTCCTGATCTACTTGTGGTGTTAATTTTTTTTTGAGCTTGTGGTGTTAATTGTGAGGTGCGGTAGTGTCTTGTAGCAATATCGATAACAAACCTTTGGAGGATGATAGTCTAATATAATGCAAAGACTAAAATTATCTTGTTTATTTTGACTAATAATAATATAATCGTGAAGGTGCATTTGAGATTTTGGTAATATAATAAGATATACGTGTGGTGAAACATGTTAATTGTTTGTATAGCTAGTATCCTATAGGTATGTACGATATGTAGTTTGATATGCGAAACGATGGATAGATTTATATTTATAAATAGAAATATATTTTAATGGCATTGGTGGTTAATTTATAAACATGTATATGGGTATTTTAGGCTATTGTTTTCGTAACGGCAGTGGTGGGTACATTTTTTTTTCTTCAACGTGGAAATTTTTAGATCTTGAGAGCGAACGTAGAGGCTCCATTTATTGGCCAAATAATAAGATAATAGATATACATGCTTTATTTGTCCCCTCATACATTAATTTACATTGACCCTGTTTGTTGTTTGCTCCGCGCTGCTACTCGTGCTAAAAAAGAATCTTCCATGCATGGAGCACTAAATGAAGTTTATTTGCAAAACCTTTTCATGGATGGGTGAAATTTTGCATGATATATCTAATGACGGTAATTAATTGATGATTGACTATAGTGATGCTACAGCAACCATTCTCTAATCGCACGGTCAAATGCTTCATTAGATTCGTCTCGCGAAGTAGCGCATGGGTTGGGGAGTTGGTTTTGTAAAATGCTTTTATTTAGTATCTCTAATTATTGGTCAAAATTTATACAATTTGTACTACTGATGAAACCAAATTCATGAATTCACCGCAGGCTATATTTCAGATGTTCTTACCGCGAAGATAGGCACTGCCAGGCCTCCAAGCTGGTGCAGCAGGTGACCCATGACTTCCCGCCACTGTTCGAGGTGACCTACATGTACGAGCACACCTGCAACGCGGCGCCCGTCCCAACCCCAGGCGTCGAGGCCGAGGTCGAGCCGCCGCCGGCAAGCGGCGGCGGGCTGGTCCTCATGTTCGGTTCTTGCTCCGGCGGTGGCCACCACCATCGTGACGCGGGGGTGCAGCTGCAAGAAGCAAAGCGGCAGCAATACCACCACCGATCTCCGAGACCGTCCTTGCTGACGAACCCACGAGATCATTCGAACAACAGCCAGCTGCATGCCTTCCCTTCGACTGTCCCGCCGCCCACAACGTCGTGATCGTCGTCGTCCCCGTCTTTCCCCATCATCCAATCGTCGCCGTCACCGGCACCGCTGCGGACAGACGATGACGGCGACATCTTGACATGGGACTGGGACTCGTCCACATATGATTTATTAGACGGCTTGCAGCTCGGCGATCATGTGCAATTTTCCGGAAGTTCGTTTTCGTGGAACACTGATGGAAGTGCACTGGATCTCCAGAGCATGGGTATTGAAGTGGAGGGTGTAACTTTCTAGCTGGAAAATGGAAACAACTAAGGCCCTGTTTGTGACCGCAGTCCAAAAAAGCACGGCACGCATAAGCGATAAGCGGTGCAGACCTCGCTTCTCGCGATTTTGGGACTCCACGTTCTAACTGCCGCTTATTCAGTTGCTTCTCGCGATTTTGGGACTCCACGTTCTAACTCCACGCGAAAGAGTTTGGCGGGATTAAACTGATTATTTGACTCAGAATCGAAGCAATCGCGGAAACAAACAGGGCCTAAGGACCATTTCTGGAGCGGCAGAAGGTGGAGCTCTTCGTTTTTGTTTCTCCATGCGAAAGTTGAAGGTGGAGTTCCATTGTGATATACATATCATGTAATTCATGATTGAAAATGGAATGGTCGTAGTCATTTGCATGTGAATGATCAAAGATCAGAACTTTTTATAATTTAAAAATGATTGAAAATGGAAATAGAATTATTTATGTTCGGCATTACAAGATCTTCAATCTATCGCTATGGTTGTTCTGTACGAGTAGTGATGATCGACATTTAGTGTAGAAAAAGAAAGAACCCACTTACCGGGCCACATACAGGCCACCTTCAAGCCCAATTCCCAAAGGATCGGTTGTGAGATCAACAATCATAGCGATTGACAGCCCAAAGGCCCGCCGCCTGCCAACCACGGATCTCGCTTCACCGTCGAGCGCGGTAGTCTGGCGTGTGTTGACTCCAAACCATGCAATTTTCTGATCAGCTACGGTCTGGGCAGACCTCTGACCATGCATACGCAACTTGCAGCCAAAATAAATGTCAAGCTGCTAAAATAGTGCTGAAAGAAACGTGGGCCGGAGGTGTCTCCTCTCTCGGTATGCTAATACCCCCACCCTGATCGAGCAACTTGCATTAGTTTGCTTGTGTACTGTCATCTTATTTTTACCGGAATTATATTTATCGCGTGAGCTGCAGCGATTCGAGCTATCGTGGAAGGCCGCCGCCGCCGCTACTGTGCTTATTCCCCGGCGAGCTGAGGCGGCCGCACTTCAGGAGGTTCAGGTTGCCGGGGGCACGGTGGTCACCGACAGTCTTAGAAGAAGGGGAAAGGGTGGAAGAGAAGACCAACGACGGTGGTGTGTTGCGGGCAGAGGCAGAGAGCCGCCCGCAGAGGGTAACGGCTTGGCATCCGGTAGGTTAGGGACCGGACAGGCAGGAGAAGCTCGGTTTGGATGTGATTAGCGGTGGCGTGGGTGGAGGAGCTGGGGAAACCGGAAACCAGAGGAGTTTTGTGTGAATTGTGATGAATCCGCCACAAATCGCATCCGCGATGAATGGAATTCCTCGTATTCCTACACACGGCTAGCCAACACAGAGCAAGTGAGCAAACGCAGCAGAGCAGGAGTAGAGGCAGCCTAGCGCTCACTCCAAGCTGGGGGCGTGGTACGGGCTCGAGAACATGCCTAATCGCCTCTTACCCGACCACGCTCACCATTCGAACCGGAGCTAAGCAAGCCATCTCGAGCTTCCAGCGATAGCAGAACCAAGATTTTAATATTGAGTAGTCCTAACAAGTACATGTGTTAATATTTTCTATGTTTTATACAAAAATTTGTTAAATTATTAATAAGTACTAAAGGGAATTACAAAATTTAGGGTAGTCCTAGTACCGTGCTATCCTGCTGGTTTCGCCACTGCCAACGACGAACCAGCCGAGCTCGGTATTCAGCTCGTGATGATAACCAGCCAAGGCAGCCGAAGTGGCTCATTGTCACCAGCGGCGGATCCAAAGGGTGCAGGGGCTTCCAGTTTCCTACCCCATGAAGTCCCCTAAAATCCTTCCTACAATTTTCAGTCATGAATGAAGAGGAGGAAGAAGAAAACAGAGAAGAAAGGAGGAAGAGGAAAATAAATTTTCTCTAAATTTGAATTCTAGATCCACTATTGGTTGTCGTGAAGGTGTCGTGAAGGTGAAGGTAGATATAGAGGAGAGAACGAAAAGGTGTAAAAGTAAAACATACTCGAGGTGGCGTAATTAGCCGTGAATCCCGTGTGGGCCAAACTGGGGTCTCCCTAGTTTACGGTCAACCGTACGGGAGGCTCCCGTACGGTCGATTTCCCAACAGCAGTTATTTTTCCATTTTTAGAAATTCTTTTGTCGTTTTCCGATTTTAGAAATTTTTTCTAAGAGAAATTTTGGAGAGAAAATTTTTTGACGAGAAAAAAAATTAGAAACAAAAATTTGAGAGACAAAAATTGAGAAATTTTGGAAAAAATTTTGCATTCAGAATAGAAAAAAATTGGTAAAAAAAGTTTGCATCCGAAAAAAAATGCTTAGAATAAAAAAAATTCATCAAAATCAAAAGAAAAAAAGTTTGGGTAAAAAATTTGGTCGGTAAATTTTTTTGATATATATATATATATAAAACCTACTCCGGCGTGAAGGGGAGCGGACTCAGGGGAGCGAGCGGCGGCGCTCCTTCGTCCTCCCTGGCGGCGGGATCCGGCTCACGCACTCCTCCTCCTCTCTCCGCCTCACGCACTCACGCGGGGCCGGGCCCCCTACTCCGGCGGCGGCGCACGGCCGCGCGGGGCCCGGCCCCCTACTCTGGCTGCGGCGCGCGGGACCGGGCCCCTTCTCCGGCGGCGGTGTGCTCGGGCCTGGGACTGGCGGATCCGGCTCCCTCGGCAGATTCGGTGCTCCCTCGGCGGCGGCGGCGCGTGGGGGCTGGCCCCTCCTCCTGCGCCGGATCCACGCCCGTGGCGGCCGGAGCCGCGGCGGGGGAGGCAGCCCCCTCCCGGATCGAGCAGCGGCGGGCACGGGGCAGAGCCGGCGTCGCGGCGGCGGCGCTCGACCTCCCCGATGGCGGCGGATCTAGGCGGCGGGGCGAGGCCAGCGGAGCGGGACACGGCGGCTCCAGGGAGTAAAGGGGAACGGGCTCGGGGGAGGGGAGGGAGCGCGGCTCCGGGGAGGAAGGGGGGCGGAGAGAGTGTGAGAGGGAAAGGAAGAGGGAACGGGGAAGGAGAAAGGTGCGGGGAAGGGGGAAGGAAAAAATCGACCGCTAGAGGAGGAAGTTACGGTCGACCTTAAACTCAGCATTGCGGCCAAACTGACAGCTTCCGTACCAAGAGAGGGCGGTGCGAGCCTGCGGCAGCCGATGCGCGAGCCACGAGCCCACCGGCACCCTGCCCGCTCAAGATCCCAACCTTCTCGTTCTAGATGGACCCACTCATCATCCACCACGTACCCCAAAGAAAGGCAAAGCGCCTTTGATACACGGATCCGGGCCGTTTGGTTTCTTGTAGCGCAACGAGAAAATTTTATATGCATGCAGTACTAAACGAAGTTTATTTGCAAAATCCTTTCATAGATGAGCATAATTTTTCGCGACGAATCTAATGATGATAATCAACCTCTAATTATGCGGTCAAAGACATTATTAAATTCAGCGTAAGACTATGGAGTTAATTTTATAAATTAATTTTATTTAACACTCTTAATTATTAGTCAAAATTTGTGCTACTATACTACCGAGACAACCAAACAGGGCCCCGATCCGCTGCTCCACCCGGGTCCCGGGCGCCTCCCCAGTGGCCCAGTCCCCCCAATTCGAATCGAACTCCGCCCCAGAACTCACCGACAGGTGGCTCCAGCGTTCTCCGGCCCCGCAGGTCAGCCGTACCGTCACGTTATCGGGGCGGGACAGGCGTGGATGGGTACCTGCACAAACCCGCCGCACCGGCAAATCTTTTCGAAACGGGGTGTCCGGGCTGACGCCGCCATTTCGCTCTGCGAAGAAACCGCGAGGGGGAGCGTGCCTGCCGAGCTGAGCAGGGGCAGGCGGAAGCATCCCTCGTCAACCCTGCCCCGCAGCCGCTCCGCAGGAAGGAGGGGAGGAGCACAGTGCAATGGAGAGGGCGGTGCCGGTGCGGAAGCCGCACACCTCCACGGCCGACCTGCTCACCTGGTCCGCCGCGGGCCCCGACGCGGCCGCCGGGGCCTCCCGCCCCAGCCTCAAGGTGCGCTCCCGCCTACCCCACGCCCGCCGGTCAATCGATCCCTGCTTGCTGCATCGGCGCGCGGCGCGGCTGACTTGTGTGGGTCGTGGTGTTTTTTTTTTTTTGAGCAGCCGGCGGCGGGGATCACGCCGGCGATGTTCGGCGCGCCGGTGAGCGAGCAGGAGGCGGAGGATCTGAGCAAGAGGTGAGATCTGGGGGGACTCCCGCTCCCCGCATTCCGACCTGATCCGCTCTCGATCTGTGCCGTTTGCTCCGTTTCCAGCTTGCTTTGTCCGACTCCGATCCGATCTAGCGACGTCCGGCGCTTGCTCTGCTTGGAGGCGTGCTCAGCTCGATCCGGTCGAGTTCAAGCCCAGCACCTACCAACCCTGTTCGGGTTGCTCGGGTTTTAGCGAGAAAGCCATTTCGTGAGAATGGGCTTCAGCCTTTAGCGAGAAGTGGCGGCTGCGGTTTAATGCGGGCGACGCCTTCCCATGGTGGCGGCTGGAGAGCAGTCGCTCGCACCTCGCAGGTGGTTGGTTGATGCCAGTGATGGACTGTGTGTGTGACGCGGCTACTGTCCAAATCCGTGGCATCAGCTGTCGATTGTTGGTGGTGCTACAATACAAGTTTTTTAGCACTGGCTGAGAGTGATTTCTGCGATGCAGAACACAAGCGTCTGATTTAAAATTTGGATATTTCTATCACGTTGTGATGCCAGGCTGTGCACACCGACATCCTTGACGTAGGCTGTAGTTTTATCGCTGCTTGTTTGGTACGATGTTCCTTTTGGGAGTTTTTAATGTATCACCAATCTTGTTTTACATGGAGTGTGTTACAATATTTCAGGCAACTGCAGTGAATCTTGTGTACATTTCTTTTTAGAAAATTTATGTTTTACATGAAAATATGTAGCCAATAATTCTATGAATGGAGTTCTTGCCATGAATGATGGCAGCCAAACAGCTGGGGACTTTCCTCATTTCCTGTTAATGTAACTTTCAGCATTACTTCCAATATTTCAGCACTAACCTTCCTGTTGACCTGCTGTAGTGAAAGGAAATTTTGTTCTGGCTCAAAGTTGAAAGAAATGAGTGGGAGTGGCATCTTTGCTGAAAAGAGTGAAAATGGTGAGTCAGAGGCTTCAAGTTATGCAAACAAAACTTCAGTAAGGATGTACCAGGTACTAATCCTATTTGAATCCTTCTAACCAAACTTCTCCTTTGCTTATCGGTATTGATATACAGTGGTTATCAATCCTAAATCATATTATATGTTTAGTATGTGGACAGAACGCTAAGTTGAGGCATGTTTTATTCCATTTATGTTAGGGAAAGGCACAATGATTGATATTTCAAAGGAACTGCATCTGCTATAGCACATATTTCTAATGTTGTCTTAAATTTATGTTAATGTAACTTCCATGCTCATAACCTTTCATGTTCCCCATTAGCTGTATAAGCTTATGTTTCTCTGATTACCTTGTGTTGACTAATTGTAAATCACATGAGTATGGCTTTCTTACTATGTGATTCACCTTTTATTGGCAGCAAACTGTGACTGGAATAAGCCAAATCTCATTTAGTGCTGATGGAAGTGTTTCGCCGAAGAAGCCATCTTCTATACCTGAAGTGGCTAAGCAGCGAGAGCTTAGTGGTACTCTAGAAGATGCTGATGCTAAAATCAATAAGCAGCTTTCTGAGGCCAAGACCAAGGAGCTTAGCGGGAGTGACATCTTTGGTCCACCTCCTGAGATTCCTGCCAGGCCATTGGCTGCTCGTAACATGGAGCTACAAGGAAATGTGGACTTCTCACTTCCACATAGGAGCGTCCACACATCGGTTAAAGTATCTCATGTAAGTGATTGACTTCTTGTTGATGTTTTTATGTACATTTTATTTGTTTCTTGGCTGTATATGTGCTACCCCAACTTGCTTGGGAAAAAAGGCTATGTTGTTGTTTTTGGCTGTATATGTGCTACCATTTTAAACACCTACAGGCCTATTATACAAAAGTTGGCTCTCTTCTCTTGAGATATGTCAAACAGATATCAGCTCCTACTTTATATGTTTTATTTATACATTGCTGAATATGTACAATCTAGTATATCATTCTGCACTGTTCTTTATATGGTTTTATTTGTTTTATGTTGTTCGAATGATTCAATTATTTGAGTTGCTAGCTATTTTAATAAAATTGCAATATGCTGGTAGTTCACACTGTTACTTTTTATACAAACAATCAAATTGGTCTATGGTGAATGCCTGACCAACTGAGAATTCGGAGCTGTGCTTATAGAGTGTTGTTTGAATCTTCCTTGAGCCTGATACCGTGCTGATTTGATATGCTTAATAGTTATTTCTACTATCATCATTGTATAGGATAATCTGATAATATTTAATGGGAAGTTTTAGAATTTCGGTTGCGTTTATGTTACAAGGAATGTGTTTGTAAGGCTTTCATATGAAATGCACCAGCTAATCTAACAGCACCGCATTGGACAATCTCTCATCATTTCTAAATACTGTCCTCTTACGGCTTGAAGTTCATGGAAAACCAGCTAGCTGCTTTTCATCATGTTAGCATGAACATCTTAGGTCTCTGAGTCTATTTGTACTGAATGGCTTTTGCAGCCTGCCGGAGGACCAAGCAACATCTCCTTCAGCGAAGAGCCTGTGGTGAAGACAGCAAAGAAAATCCACAACCAGAAGTTCCAGGAACTGACAGGCAACAACATATTCAAGGAGGAAGCCCCTGCCTCGGCTGAGAAGTCTCTGAGTTCCGCGAAGCTGAAGGAGATGAGCGGCAGTGACATCTTCGCTGATGGAACACCTGCTCCTCGAGAATACCTTGGTGGTGTCCGGAAGCCCCCTGGTGGCGAGAGCAGCATTGCACTGATCTAATTGTTGTCGTCTGCTCTAATCCGGACTGGCTAGCTCCCGGATCCCCCTTGACCTCCCAGTTCTTAATTGTGCTTGGGGATCTTAATTTATGCTGGGTATCTTTAGTCTAATATAATATAATGTATAGTCAGCAGAATCTGACTCGATCACTTGGCTCGTATCTGATACGCCTGTGTTATCTCATCTTCTGTTTGTGCTACTTATATGTATTCCTCCCTCCGAACTGAGAACTTGTGCAATAATTATTTTGAACTCATTTCTATTTCCCTCATTGGATGTTTAGATCATTGCTTGTGTTAACAAATATGATGCAAGTCTGTGTAATGCAGCTGTGCCTTCTGCTATCTGCACTCAGAAACATTCTAAGATATCTGAAAACTATAGTTGCAATATCCGGAGTAGGTTTCTGCAAATACGTTTGCTCCAAAATATAAATATTTCCAGACGTTTTTGATGCATTTCTAAATTCTAGCTAATGGCAGGAGAAAAGGAGAAATTTTGACTCCACTGGAGATCGAACCCAGAATCTCTGGTTTCGTAGACCAGCGCCTTATCCATTGGGCCACGGAGTCATCGGTACAATGGAAAGGATTAAACACATCTTGTCATTATTAACCTTGCATCACGTTTTTAAAAGATCACCAACATTACTGAGCACCTGCGGTTTTTACTTTACACAACTATCGGTAGGGGAATACATACATTCTAGTAATATCTAAAGCCGCAAAATCAAACACTGCAAGATTCAGCATAGTAAAGTACAACATATAGAAGTGCGGGTACAAATAATCATATAGTGAACAAAATATAAATAAAATGAACGTACTAGAGAAACATTGTGAAGATCTTGAACAGAACCACAAGCGACCCCCCGACCCCCGCGTCGCTCCCAGCGACTCGGGGGGCCTCCGCGCCTCCGTCCGTCCCTCCACCTCAGGCCGCCTCCGGTGGCCGCCGCCGCCGCCGGCGACCGTCCGGACGGCGGCGGCGGCCTGCTTCCCCCTCCCCTCTCTCTCTTCCTCGCCCGTCTCCCTCACTCCAGCCCTCAAACCTCGACGCTCTGACGCCGCTCCGCCGGCCGCCGGGGCCGGTTACGGCCTCCTCCTCGCCGGATCCGCGGCTCCACGAGCCGGATCCGTCGCCGCCCTGTGGTGGCGTGGCTGGGGACTCCTCCTCGGCTTCTCGTCGACGGTGGCGTGGCGCCGCTCGCCTCGGGGCTCGTCCTCGGCTTCTCGTCGACTGGTGCTCCGCCGCCGGGGCCGGATCCGGTCGCCCTCTCGCCGGATCCGGGGTCTGCTGGGCCGGATCCGGCCGGGTCGCCGCCCCCTGCCCCCTCTCCGTCTGGCCCTGTTCTGGCGGCTTGATGGTCGCGGTGGCCACGCCGCGCCGACGCTCGCCGCCACGGGTGGCCGTGGTGGCCGCGGCCGGGGGACGCGGGGGCACGGTGTGACCGTGTGGCCGCGCCGTTCGGTCGCTCGCCGCCGCGGGTGGCCGTGGTGACCGCGACATGCTGGGCGCTCGCCCCACGTGTCCTCGCTGCTCTAGGTGGCCGTCTAGCCATGGCTGCCGCTTCGCTCTGTGATCGTGCCGCCGCTTGCTCTGTCGGCCGTCGGCTCTGGGTTGGAAAGGGGCAGTGGCGAAAGCCTTGGATCCGCTTGCGGACCGATGACGACGACGCCCTCGGGCGCCGTTTACCTTCTTGAAGGTGTCATCTTGCTGCCCTTTTCCTACCTCTCCAGCGAGCTTTCTCGGTGAAAACCTAGATCATGTTGATCGGACAACGACGTCGCTTGTGGCGTCGTTTTCTTCCTGGAGACGTTGTCTTGGAAGCTTTGTTGGTGGCGGTCTTTGCTCTCCTCGGAGAGCTTCTGCTTCTGCACCTGCCTTCGTTTCATTTCATCTGCATCGTCCGGGTCGCGCTTGGTCGTCGGCTTCTCTTCACTGGCGGATGCTTTGCCGCTGTCATCGCGTTGGTTGAAGTTCGGGCGGATGCTTTGCCACCGTAGTTGGTTGTTTGGGTGGATGCTTGGCCACCTTTGTTAGGGCGTTGACCTTTGCCCCTAAACGGTGTTTGTTTCTGCTTGCAGGTTCAGTTATAGGGTTGTGGCTTGAGGTGTGGACTGTGCTCTTTGTCTTTCCTGTGTTGCTTTGCTGATGTATGTGTTGTCGTTGTGGGTCCTTGTTTATGTGTGCGTTTTTTCAGTGTTTCTTTAGTTTTAGTCCTTTGTGCTCTTGTGTTGGTCAAGTTCTGTTTGGCCACATCAAAATTATGTTTGTAATTGTTTTCTTCTTAATGAAAAACGTGCTCAGACACGGTCGCGAAAAATGAACGTACTACTATAAAACTGTTTTTTGAGTTGTTTCTTATAGTTTCAAAAGTTGCCTTACAATGCTGCATGCTTTGTTTTTATGTAGAAAAAAAATAGACTGTTTATTTGACCATCCGATGGGGAACGTCCATCCACTGGCAATACCCATTACAAAAATCACAAAAAAGAAATAGAATATGTACTTAATTTCGTTTTTAGTTGATACACAAGTCTTCCTCCGATGACGAACACACAAAGAAACAAACTGAAGCCATTCACAAACAGAACAAGTCCGAGGAAGTTTGTCACCGCCACAAACAAGAAGCGTTGCATCTTCCGTCAGTTCCCATCAGGGTTCCTCGTTGATCTTGGTTGGCGGCTGCACGAACCGGCCCCAGTACCAATGGCGCTCCCAGACGGCGCCCATGGCCTCGAGCGGCACCCCCTTGGTCTCCGGCAGGAACGCCACCACGAAGGCGGTCATGACGGCGACCCAGGCCGCGTAGTAGATGAAGGTGGCGTACTTGAGCGCGCACAGCGTGGAGAGGAACGTCTGCGTGAGCAGGAACGTGGCGCCGAGGTTGACGGCCACGCTGATGCCCTGCCCCGCCGACCGGATCTCCACGGGGAATACCTCGCCGGGGATCACCCAGGTCAGCGGCCCCCACGACCACCCGAACGACGCCGAGAACACGCACGTCAGCGCCAGCACCGCCAGGGAGTAGGGCCTCGCCATCGCGGACTCGCCGTCGCCGCCGATCTGCGAGCCCATGATCCACGCCACGGCGACCTGGCAGACGATCATGACGAACCCGCCGGTCAGGAACAGCGGCCTGCGGCCGTACCGGTCGACGGTGGCGGTGGAGGCGAGCGTGGAGCCCAGGTTCACGGCGCCGAGGATGACGGCGCCCATGAGCGCGCCGTCGCTGCCGAAGCCGGCCGTCTGGAACAGCACGGGCGCGAAGAAGGCGATGACGATGACCCCCGTGAGCTGCTGGAACAGCGGCACCGCCACGGCCATCGCCAGGTGGTGGCGGTGCTCCCGCCGGAGGATCCTCCGGAACGCGCCCTCCTCGTGGGCGCGCGCCGCCTCGACGGCGCGGGCCACGTCCTCCAGCTCGGCGTCCACGTCGGCCTTGGGACCCCTGACGCGCCGGAGCGCGGCGCGGGCCTCCTCCGCGCGGCCGCGCACGACGAGGCTGCTGGGCGTGTCCGGGATGAGCAGCGCCCCGGCGAGGATGACGGCGGCGGGCGCCGCGGCCAGGCCGAGCGAGAGGCGCCAGCCCCAGGTGGAGACGCGCGAGGTGCCGTAGTTCACAAGGTTGGCCGCCAGGTTGCCGATGCTGAGGAAGAGCTGGAACCCCGTCGTGAAGGCGCCCCGCCACTTGGGCGGCGCCGTCTCCGCCAGGTACACCGGCGCCGCCTGCCATTGCCAGCATGCGAGGACATCACGTCACGTCGTGATGAGCTCGTGCGTCCAAGTTGTGAAGCACGTAGTATGACGTATGCAATCATCATGATAGCTAGATCACTCTACTTGCATAACAACAGGTGTGGATTAAATTAAAGGTGATACGGAAAGGACAGGCAACTACTCCAAGAAAGCCGGATGGATGATGCCTCACGAGTTGCATTGCATTGCATTGCAGCTACCGATCGAAAGGTGACGCGACTGTGCATCCACTATTCAATCAGCTGGACGGGCCGGGCTTGAGAGCGATGGGTTGGCTCAAAACCAGCCACGGGCTCTAGCTACCCTCGAGGGACAGGGACAGGGACAGGAAGCAAATGAAGCAGGACGAGCGTCAGCACACGCCGCAACAAACCCTTCCAATCTTGATGACCATGGCCACTTACAGGCTACAGACCTACTCTCCGTTCGGTTGCATGGTATTTGTAGGAATTTTTTCCCGAGAGTAAAATCATCAGTTCTCAAAAGAAACGTTTTCAACAAAGTTTTGGAGCTGGATTTAACTCATGTCGATAAGAACACTACGGCTCGAGTTTGCATTGTGATAGATTTCCAAAAGTAAAATCTTATTACTGGAACTATAGTAAAGAATACTACAACAAACTAAATTCCACACAGCATAAGACGAACTATATATTCCTAAGACGTCTTGGTTTCTTTAGATGTAGTATAAGATCTGTACATATGTATTAGTAAGGGGTAGGTTGGGTGCGTTCGTCGAAGCTCCTAGAACTGATTCTCTGCTGAATCCAGCAGGAGCTTTGCCAAACTGTTTTTTAGAGAGATTCTCTACTGATTTAGTGAAGTGATTATGTGAAGTAAACTAAGAGGTTGGGAGCTGAAAAAAGTAGCTTCTCCTGATTCTATGAAATGATTCTCCATCATGATTTCAAGAGTTTACGCTAGTGAATCAAAGAGAATCACTTTCAACTACAGAATCACTTCTCCCGGATAGCTCTATCTATACCTAGAGAGGTCCACAACAGACATTAGAGCCACATGGAGTTCATGAGTTTATCCGTCACTTCTTTATTGCACAACGCATACACTTGAATTGCTCGTCGAGATCCTGAGTAATGGTTGTTACTTTTTTTTGTTGCAAAATGAAAGCTTACTCTTCGTTCATCAAGTGGAGCCACCTAGCTAGCTTTATTTATAGTGCAAATGTGCAATGGGCCAATGGGATATTGTTTGCTAAGCTAAAAGGGTATGTTACATATTACTACTATCTCAAAGCAATGTTTGTATCTCAGTTTGCATAAAGTTATAGCTAACGTTTTGCCCCTGAAGAGCCTTTACGATTCTGTGTACGTAGGGCCCATAACCAGGCTCCAACTTAATGCCAATTTGCCATATCTCAGACCAAACCAAAAATGAAACAAAAACGGAGGTACTAGTACTTCGGTACTTCCGTTCCAGTTTAAGCAGCGCGAAAGAGAAGTAGACTCTCTCCTTCAACTTGAAAGCAGCTTATAATTGTACTAAACAGAATAGTTTAATAAGATTGATGAATTTGAGATAACCGTTTCAAAGATTGCAGTAGTAGTAAAACTCTACCTGGTTGGTGAAGCCGATGCCGAAGCCGAGCAGCATGCGCCCGACGATGAGCATGGCGATGTTGACGGCGGCGGCGTTCACTGACGCGCCGGCGAAGAAGAGCGCGCCGCCGGCGAGCATGACGGCCTGCCTCCCGACCGCCCTGGTGACGCGGCTGGCCACGAGCGAGGCGGCCAGCCCGGCCAGGTAGAGCGAGGAGGTGAACGCCGTGAGGGCGTGGCTGTCGTAGACGCAGTACTGGTCCCGCCGCGCCGCGGCCATCCGGCGCAGCACCCCCGGGAAGAAGGCGGACAGGAAGGACTCCATGGCCGTGACGCCCCCCGAGATGCCGATGTCGTAGCCGAAGATGAGGCCGCCGGACGCCGCCATGAGGCAGGTGACGACGACGGAGAAGGTCACGCGGCCGCCGTAGTCGGCGGACGGCGCCGCGGCCGCCACGGCGAACCCGCCCCCGGCCATTCTTGCTGCTCGATCACTCGCACGCGCGCGCCGGCTCACCTACTACAAGCCGACGGCTACCACCTGTCGTCAGGGAACAGCTAGGCTGATGCACTGCAGCACTGGGGCAGTGAGGCAGGGACCAGGTGCTGCAGCACTGCTATATATACAAGTGACCGTTCTTCTTCAACGCGAGCATATATTTTATGTTAGGTGAGCGCCCTCATTGCCTCACCAAATTATTCAATTCTCGAGCAAGCTCCCAGTGATCTTGGATCTGTCAGTCAGAAGCTCGTAGCTACCCCGCGGATCGCGACGTGTGAAGCAAAAGAATGAAGCGCCTGCCGAGGTTCTGCGATGCTTGACAGGGGGATCCAATCGGCTGGCTGCCGTTCGGAGCGACAAAACTAAGCTTTCTCTGTTTGCTTGGCTGCATGCATCCACAAACCTCTCCATGTACTGGATTTTTGTTTTTCGTTTCATTTACACTTTTCGTGTGTCTCTGACTGCTAGTGCATCTGCCATCAGTGATTCAAGGAGGTCCTCATACCACGTTGCTTCAGCACAAACTAACCAGCAACCAGGTGTCCACGCAGCACAGCACCAGAGCTCCCGGCCGGCCATGTATGTGTTGACACTCAAAATTGATATGAGGCCAAAATAGCCATTGTGCAAGACCTGAAGTAGGCAACATATTAACTCTTATTATTTTGCAAGTTTGGCATGTATAATCATTGTGCAGGATATGGAGATCGTTTTGGAATATTCTGGATATGATTTCATCAATGAGACAAAGATGGACACAAAAAGGCATCAAGATGAGGTCAAATCATAGGTTTGAATGCACCAAGACGAAGCCCTCATCGAGACGATCGAAATGGACATATGGATCACCTAATTCAGAGTCCGGGTGTAGGAGTTATGGCGCCAGGAAGTTCGCCTATCTGGGCAAAACCGGTCTGACAGGATTTGGGAACCGGTCTGACCGGTTTTGCCTGCTGTGCAGCGCGAGGAGTCCGGTCTGACCGGATTTGGTGACCGGTCTGACCGGTTTTTAGCAGATTAGTCCGAATTAGAGTTATAATTTGATTCTAGGTCGGTTTGTAACATATTTTTGACCTCCCACGGGTACAAATCTTCCCACCCTATAAATATAAAGGGCTATGGCCGATTGAAACACACCCAATCGAACAAAACATTATGCATCTACTTTTTACCTATAAGCCCTAGTCTTTTCCAATCTCTCTTGCTGTCTATCGTGATCTCCACGGCCATTGATGGCGTCCTAAGCTCGCTGGTCGACCTAGGGCACGTCCGGCGACGTTCACGTCATGACGGGGTCCCTCCCGGGCGAGAGCTTCGACTGCCTTTGCTAGTTTGCTCGTAAACTAGTCGTTCTTTGTCACGTAAGCGTGTTGGTTATCCTTTACTGGTTTGCTCGTAAACATTGCCGCTCTTCACCACGTAAGTGTGATACTTATCCCTCGAGACGACCGATTCCAGCAAAACCCTAGAAAGCGGTCTGACCGGTTTGCTCAACCGGTCTGACCGGTCTACGCAGCCTCGTTACTCTTCGCACGTTCGAGTGCTCACGTGTGTTGACCGAAACTTGCGTCAACACATTTTGGCGACTCCGCTGGGGACGATAATTCTGGTTATTAAAGCAACCGATTTTTTCTACCCTAGCCCTGTGTTAATTGATCTACTATTTTGGTTCGCCCTTGTTATTTCATCTGGTCTCTTTAGACCGATTGCAAATATAATTGTGGTATTGCATCAGGCTGCTCAAGCCGATTGCACTCTACTTTGCTTACTGCTGCATATCAAAGATCAAAAGAAAAGGCAAAGTGTTGGTTATTGATTGCTTGGATTATCAAGTATATCTGGATTTATTGATTACAAGACCAGAAGCATCAAGACCTACTAAGAAGTATGCATGGCGGGTTATTCATATGCACCACAACAATATTACTACACCACGCCTGAGGTACATCATGCAAGTATATCACATGTTTCTAATGATTATTTTGCTAGTACCACAAATTCTCATGTTGATGTTGCTAGTCATAATAGTGGTATACATATTGCATCGGCTAGTAATTATTCAGATGGTTTTAATTATGCTGCTTATAATTCTAAAAATTGCTTGCAACAGCCCATGCCAAATAATATTCATAATCTGAATTTTGATGCTACTAGCAACATACAACATACATATTTTCATACATCGGCAGCAGAACAAGTTCACATGCCGATGAACAATTATCAAGGCCAAACTAACATGGTGAGTTCGGCCGATCTTTATGAGATATCATGTGCTAATGATTTTAATATTGTTCAGCAAGGCGTTTCATATGCTTATTCATCGGCAGCAAATTCACAATATTTGACTCAAAGCATGCCGATGAATGAGAAAATTGGTCATGCTGATTTTAGATATCCGGCCAATTATTCTCAACCATTATATGATAGAGTGGAAGATGCATATATAAATTCAGCACCATATACAAATGCTAATACTCATATTTCGGCTCCAGATGTTTTCAATACTTATAGCCGAATTAATGAGAATTCAGCAAGATCACATTTATCTCCACATATTAATTCTTCATGTGTTTCATCTCATGCATCATCACATAGTGTCGGTACTACTCATTCTTCATTACCGAAAGTTCATGCTTGTGATTTTGCACAAAAGGCTGCACCGAATAGTGTTTCTACTGTATTGCAAAAGGCAAATATTTTTTGGGATGCAGAACATGCTGAGCTTAAGAATGATGTGATTAAAGACTTAACAAGGATAAAAAATTTGAGGATAAGCTTAGCGAAATTGCAGAAACACAAATAAGATTATATAAATCTTGTTTCCAAGAAACAGAGCAAGGATTTGTTCAAGTAATGGAATTACCATCCATTGAGGATATATTCAAGGAAATGAGATTTGCAGCTAGAAAGCCGGTTACATCATCAGTTGATAGTGGAAGAAAGAATAATTCCGATATGGGTATCTGTAGCGCATCTAGGCCGATAGATGCTAATAGTAAGTTTCGGTGATTAATGACAACCGTATGCGACTAACGTGTGTTTTAAAGGAAAGCTCAATAACTGGATTAGTCTCATATGAAATATGAAAGGAGACCCCTCAATTCAAAACAATTCTGCGTACCAAGAACTCAATTTGAAAGATTAAGGACCTTTCTAGTCTCAAGTGTCACAAGGAGTTGAAGGACACTTGATTTAGTTAGGTTTAATATTTTCTAGTTCTTGATCGCACTATTAAGAGGGGTTCATGAGTTAGTAGCTTGATCAAACTTGAGTTGGCCTTAGAAATCTTGCACACTCACTCAAAAACAGCAAAAGATGGTCAATAGAAGTCAACACAACTCTTGGAAGAAGAAACAATCAAAGTCACATTCAAATCCAAGTCAAAACAGCTGAAAACAAAGAAAATTAGCAGCACCGGTTGAACCGGTGCCCTAGCATCGGAGCATCCGATGCATGGCGGAAGGACCGATGACCTGTCGGTCTATCTTCTCTGGATGAAGGCAGAAATCAAGTTTAGCACCGGTTGAACCGATGGTCGAAATCATAAGCACCGGTGCAATGAAAGTCCTTTGTTCCAGAGAGCATGTTTTGGTGGACTTCAACCTCTCTTCAGCACCGGTTGAACCGACGCTCCGAAATCAAAGCACCGGTGCAATGAAAGTCTTTTGTTTCAGGAAGCATATTTTGGTGGACTCCAACTTCTCTTCAGCACCGGTTGAACCGACGCTTCAGAATCAAAGCACCGGTGCATTGGATGTACTTTGTTCCAGAACGCTTGTTTTAGTTGATCAGTGAACCTCTTCAGCACCGGTTGATCCGATGCCCCTACGGAGCATGCACCGGTGCAATGACGCAAGCGTGGATACTGTGTCAGAACTCCAACGGCTACTTCTTTGACACAGAGAGACTGGTTGAACCGATGCCCATATTTTCTATACCGTCGGTTCTTCCGGTGGTCACGGTTTTTCTGCAGAAAACTTCCAACGGCTATGTGACCTCCTCCACTCTATATAAGGGTACCCCCTGGTTCATTTCAGTTACCTTTGACACCCTGAAAACCTGAGGCCACCCTTGAGAAGAAGAGAAAGAGCTTTGAGCAAAAGAGAGAAGATCTAGTGCTTAGTTTGTGCTTCAACCTTGAAGAACTCATCCTTTGCAAGTGTAGCAAGTGTGCTTGAGCTAGGGCCAACTGAGTGTAGGTCAAGTGAAGGCTTAGGAGCTTGTTACTCTTGGTGTTTGGCAGCACCTAGACGATCTTGGTGATTGAAGGTGTTTCTTCCGGAGCTTGCCAAGGATTGTGGGAGCCCGAAGAAGTGTGTACGTGGCTTGAGCTCCACCACGCCGGGATGGTGAACGGAGACTCTTAGTGAGCGCCCAAGTCTCGGTGACATGGGAGGTGACAAGACTCTTAGTGAGTGTCACAACGTGGATTAGGGGTGTGTGCCAACACATCGACACCACGAGAAAAATCCGGTTGTCTCTTGCCCACTCTTTCATTTCAAGCATTTACTTTCTTGCAACTTTTCATGTGCTTGACATTAGAGATCATAACTTAGCTCTACCTTGCTTAGTTTCATATCTTTGTTAGCTTGTGTAGTTTGCTTTGTTTAGCCGGTTGGTGAATTGAGCCTTACTAGCATTGCATAGGTTAAGGTTGTTTTATTGCTTTAGAATTTTGAAAAAGGCCCAATTCACCCCCCCTCTTGGTCCATCGATCCTTACAATTGGTATCAGAGCCTCGTTGCTCATTTGGATCATTAGGCTTCACCGCCTAGACCTATGACCAAGATGGGAGGTTCGCCGCCTCACTTCGAGGGCAAGAACTTTGCCTATTGGAAAGTTCGTATGGCCGCATACCTTGATGCGATTGCCCCCGAAGTGTGGTTGGCAACAAAGACCGGGTTCACCGGAACTCCCACCACGGAGCAATTAAAATGGAATGCAAAGGCTAGAAATGCAATTTTCGAAGCCATTAGTGAGGAAGTCTTTGTTAGAGTAAATGGCATGGATTTAGCAAGTGATATATGGAAAGAGCTAATTGAAATTCATGAAGGCTCCACAAAAGTCCGTGAACAAAAATATCACTTGTTTAGAGCAAAATATGATTCTTTTAAAATGCTTGCTCATGAAAATTGCAATGATATGTATTCCCGCTTGAATGTCATTGTCAAGGACATTAATGCTCTTGAAGTTTCCAAAATTGACAGTGGCTCCATCAACCGCAAGATTCTCATGCTCCTTCCAAAGCCCAAGTACAACATTATCAATGCTATGCTTCAAAAGGAGAATCTTGATACAATAGAAGTGGGAGAGCTTGTGGGCGAAATTCGCGCTCATGAAATGAGTATCCTTGGTATGACCGAAGAGCCAACAACAAGCAAGTCAATTGCTCTCAAAACCAAGGCCAACAAGCACCGCAAGCTCAAGATGGTCAAGCAAGATTCAAGCTCAAGCAATGAAGAAGAAGATCATCATGAGAGCTCATCCGATGAAGAAGATGATGGAGAACTTGCTCTCATGATGAGAAAGTTCACACGCTTGAATGACAAGATCAACAAGAAGGGTTTCAACTTTGACCCCAAAAGAAGAATGTTCAGGCCATGGGGAGATGTCAAGAACAAAACTTGCTATAATTGTGGAGAAAAAGGCCACATCTCTCCCGATTGCCCAAAGCCGGACAAAAGAAAGAAGGACAACAAAGGCAAACATCGCCATGATTCAAGCGATGATGAAGAAGATGAGAAGAAGAACAAGAACAAGAAGTTTGGGAAGAAGAAGAGCCATGACAAGAAGACCAAGCTCTTCCCAAAGAAGAAAGGGCACACCAAGAGAAGCTTCTTGGTGGAAAAACAAGAATGGGTGACCGATGTCTCATCAAGCGAAGATTCAAGTGATGAAGAAGACATCGTCACCATCACCCTCACCAATGAAGAACCACCACTACCTCCGCCTCCTATGTGCCTAATGGCAAAAGGTAACACCAAGGTATGTGAGGTAGATAGTGAAGATGATAGTGATGAAGAGCTTGATCCTTATGAATTCACTAACCTCATTAATGAGTATACATCCGTCATCAAGAGGGAAAATGGCAAAGTCAAAGTTCTTGAGAGCACTCATGCCAAGTTAGAGCTTGCCCACTCCGATTTGCTTGGCAAATACAATGAATTGCTCAAAAAGCACAATGAGTCACTTGTACTTGCTAAGCAAGTTGAAGAGAGCCACAAAAAGCTTAAACAAGAGCATAGGGAGTTGGCTCACAAATATCAAGAACTTGAATTTGCCTATGAAGCAATTGACCCAAGTCTTGAGAACTTTGCTCATGAAACTATTGAAAAGGTCAATGCTTCTACCTCATGTGATGACCTACTCATTAATGCAAATGCCACTAATATTGTGTCCAAGCTTGCTCCTTCTAGGGAAAAGGAGTTGATGGATCAAGTAGCAAGCCTCAAGAGTAGTGTGGAGAAGCTCTCAAGAGGAGAATACATCCACAAGGAAATTCTCTTCAACAATGCACGTGACTATGGCAAGAGAGGTCTTGGTTCATTTCCGGAGCCAAATCAAGGCACTACTCCTTCTCCGGAGATCAAGATTAGCTTCATCAAGGAAGTTGGTTCATATTGCCAACATTGCCAAGTCACCGGGCACCACACTAGGGAGTGCACCTTACCATCACGTCCTCTTCCCACTTTACCTAAGAATTACTCATCAATGTTTCAAAATAACTATTTTCTCTTGAGTAAAGTGAAGGGCAAGGTGAAGGCCAAATTTATTGGCAAAATTGCTAAGGAGTCAAAGAAGAAGCTCCCCAAGCAACTTTGGGTCCCAAAAGCTCTTGTCACACATGTGCAAGGCCCAAAGCTTGTTTGGGTTCCTAAAACTCAAAAGTGAATTCTCATGTGTGTAGGTGAACTACAAAGCCGGTGGAAAACATTGGGTACTTGATAGCGGTTGCTCTCAACACATGACCGGCAATGATAGCATGTTCACCTCTCTTGAAGACCCCGGCGATCATGAACATGTCACCTATGGTGATAACTCAAGGGGGAAAGTCTTAGGTTTGGGTAGAATAGCAATCTCTAAAGATTTATCTATTTCTAATGTCTTGTTTGTAGAAGCACTTAGTTTTAATCTCATTTCTATTGCTCAATTGTGTGATCTTGGACTAACGTGTACCTTTGACAAGAATGGTATTGTAGTAACTCTTGAAGAAGACAAGTCAATGGTATTCACAGGGTTTAGGCATGGCAACATCTATTTAGTGGACTTCTCTTCAAAGCAAACAAGCACCATGACATGCCTCTTCACCAAGTCTTCTCTTGGGTGGCTTTGGCATAGAAGAATTGCTCATATTGGCATGAGCAACCTCAAGAAAGCCCACAAGAGAGGGATGATCACCGGCTTGAAGGATGTCACGTTTGACAAGAACAAGCTATGTAAAGCATGTCAAGCCGGGAAGCAAGTCGCAACACATCATCCCATCAAGACGATGTTGTCTATCTCCAAGCCGCTCGAGCTACTTCACATGGATCTCTTTGGTCCAACTACATACAAGAGCATTGGTGGTAACCTCTATTGCCTAGTAATAGTTGATGATTTTTCACGTTACACTTGGGTTATGTTTCTAGGCGATAAGGGTGAAACTCCGGAACTCTTCAAGACATTTGCAAGAAGAGCTCAAAGGGAGTACAACTCCCCAATTGTGAAGATCCGGAGTGACAACGGCACCGAGTTCAAAAATATGAAGATTGAAGAATGGTGCGATGAAGAGGGCATCAAGCATGAGTTTTCCGCCACCTACACGCCTCAACAAAATGGAGTGGTGGAAAGAAAGAACAAGACACTCATCACCCAAGCTAGAGCAATGTTGGATGATGTCACACCCGGTTTATGAAGGCAAACCGAATGCATCTCATATGTGCGCCAGGATCAGTTTACACACATATGATTAAACATAAAGTGAATATCACAACTAGTGCAAACGTAAAGAGAGTATTAAAGACTTTATTACAAAACCGAATGTCTTAAATGAATAATTAAACATCTATAGAGTAGCAGCGGAAACTTCTTCAGCACAGGCAGATGACTGGGAGACATACGCCTAGAAATCCTCGAAGTCTTCTGGAAACTCCGGGCAGTTGTTATTACGGTCTGAGCAGCAAGTATGCAAGGGTGAGTACACTTATGGTTGGTACTCAACAAGTGGTAGAGAAACAACAATAATATATGCAAGGCTATTTCAAGGAATAGCTGACATGGTTTAACTGCACTCAGCAATTTTAGTTGGTCATATTTTATTAGCAAGCATTAACTAGATATAAGTATATACCATTAAACCCATAAGATAAGTATATACGAAGATATACAACATAACCATAAGTAAAAGCATCGATTTAGATCAACTTCAAGTTCAATTATCATGTGAGGGTCCAAGCCGCTCTTGACCGTGAGCACGGCTAACCGGTTAGTTTTAACTCTGCAGAGGTTGTACACTTTCACCACAATCCGCGTAAAAGCTCCGAAGAACTTTAAACCCAACCATGCAAGTGCGGGCCAAGCACCATATCACACTTCCTTAGGTATGATTGCATAGGAACGCTACGAGGCCTTTACAAAGATCCCCTAACCGATGACAACCCGCTAAGGTTTCAAGCCAAAGTGGTCATAACACTGTCCTAATGAGGTGATACCTTACCAAAGGATCATAAAACAATACCAATTGCCCCAAGAGGACTGAGCTATATCCCATCAATGCATCCCCTCTTGCCCTTTCGGTAAGATTGTCACAAGCTAGAGTTTCTAATTAATCAGCCAAGACCAGAGCCATATAGTAATTGTGGTTGTACTGTTTTCTTGGGTGGTTCTCCATGTTCCAATTAACTCATATGATCTTGATTAACAATATTAAACCATCATGAACATGAAGTAACAAGTA
Source organism: Panicum virgatum (assembly GCF_016808335.1). Classification (NCBI taxonomy): domain Eukaryota; kingdom Viridiplantae; phylum Streptophyta; class Magnoliopsida; order Poales; family Poaceae; genus Panicum; species Panicum virgatum. The sequence goes on along the minus strand of NC_053151.1, from coordinate 32,464,975 downwards.
TAGCATTTGTAATATTATCCACCCATATCCAAGATAAAGCAACTAGCATAGCTACCCAACATGAAATTAAACCCAAGTTGATCAAGGAATATGGTAAGCAATACTAGGTATGTCCTTAACTCAGTTCCCATCATATTATAGACACATGCATGTACATAAAAGTAAATGTGATAGATTTGGTGATTTAATGGGTCAAAACATGATCAAGGGTCCACTTGCCTTCCTCAAACTGCTGCTGATCCGGTCCTCCGAAGCCTTGATCTTGCTGCTGCTCCTCGAACTGCGGATCGTCTAACGCATCACACACGCACATGCAAGCAAACAAGTACAAACAATAAGAAACAGTACACCAAACAACAAAAACAGTACAAAAAGAGGTTACTAAACTATTCTACTCGTTGCAACGATCGCATGAGCGTAAAGATCATCAAAAACGGATCTAAAACGAGAAAGTTATGGCTAAAACAAGATCTAAGGGCTAAAACGTAAATAAACCTTATACTCAGGGGCTAACTCATGAAAACAGGGACTGATTCGTAAATATTTTTCAACAGCAGTGGACGGCGGGTTAATTTTGGAAAAACAGAGGGGCTTAAGTGCAAAAAGACCATGGTTGACCGGTATCTGATTAGTTGACTGGGATCCGATCTAATTTGAACCGTCCGATTTAGATCTGACGGCTGGAAAGGGCTCGAGGCTGCTGCGGCGGCGCTGGACAGCCGGCGGTGAGCTAAGCGGCGGCGTGCGGCGGCGGGACGGCCGGAGTAGGCCAAAACGGCCATCTGGGCTCCTATTGGCTCGGTTCTTGGACTGGGAGCACGCGCGCGAGCACGCGAACTCGATTAGGGGGTTTGGGAGGGCGCTAGGACAACGGAGCGGGCTAGCGGCGGCGCATGGCAGAGCGGCGGCAGTGCTTGCTCCGACGAGCTAACGCACGCGCGAAGAAGCAAGATAGAGGGAGAAAAGGGATCAAAGAACATCACCACCTTGACGCGATGCTCCTGGCAAACTCGAAGGCGGCGAGGGCGCGACGGAACGGCGGCGCTGCGTTGGATCGAGCTCCGGCGGAACTTCAAAGGCGGCGGCGCGGCTAGGGTTCGCGGAGGCGGCGGATTCGGTTCGATGGGGGTCAAGGGGGGTCTAGGGGTGCTTATATAGGGGCGGAGCACGGCCTTGGCGTGCGGGCCCAAGGAACAAGGCGGAGCAGAGATCCCGGTCGGATTCGACCGTGAGTCCTGCTCGGACGGGGGAGGGAGACGCTCCCGACAGGCGGGACCCCCTTGGCAGCGAGACAGGGAGGGGGGAGGGGGCGCTGGGCCGGAACGGGCCGGGAGCGGGGAAACGGGCTGGCGGGGGAACGGGCTGGCGAGAAGTTTTCTGGGCCGCGGAGAGAGAAAAAGAAAGGGAGAATGGGCTGGGCTGAAAGAGAGGGGGAAAAGAAAGCCTTTTCATTTTTCTGAAATGAATCAAACTCTTTAAATTTAAATTCAAGCCCAAGGATTTGAATTTAAACTGAACAACAAGAAAATAAAGATGCAATCCAGCATGAAATGCACACACCTATTTTCCTTATATTTATTTTATGGCTAAATATTTTATTTGATTCCCGACATATGCTCTAAATTCAAGATAAATTAGATGAAACCTTATCGAGCCCACAATAAACCTAATCAAATTTACTTAGGTTCCTAATTTGAAAATACGGGTGTTACAGATGATTATGGCACGTCCGAGAAGTTTTGGGCGGAAGCGATCAACACGGCGTGTCATGCATCCAACCGAGTGTATCCTCACCGACTCCTCAAGAAAACTCCATATGAGCTCATCACCGGAAGGAAACCAAATATATTATACTTTCGAGTCTTTGGTTGCAAATGCTTCATCTATAAGAAAAAAAGGCTCGGTAAGTTTGAAAGTAGATGTGATGAAGGTTTCTTTCTTGGTTATGCATCAAACTCCAAAGCATATAGAGTATTCAATCAAACCTCCGGGTTAGTTGAAGAAACATGTGATGTGGAGTTTGATGAATCTAATGGCTCCCAAGAGGAGGTTGTTGGCTATGAAAATATAGGTGATGAGGAGATTGATAAAGCTTTGAAGAATATGTCCATTGGGGATATCAAGCCGGAAGAGGTGCATGAAGGCAATGATCAAGGGGGAGGACCTTCCTCATCTACACCAAGCACCTCCAAGGCACCCAAGTGGATAAAGATCAAGACAAAGATGATACACAACCTCAAGAAGATGTGCCAACGCCAACACCCTAAGTCCAAGAATAAGAAGAGCAAAGTGTTCCACCACAAGTCACCCATGATCCACCCCAACAAGCATCCACGCAAATACCGCTAGTGAAGCATGGTCGCATCTCCAAGGATCATCCAATTGGTCAAATCATTGGTAGTCCTTCAAAGGGAGTAAGAACTCGCTCCAAGCATGCTTTATTTTGCGAACATCACTCGTTTGTTTCTTGTATTGAACCCACTAGCATAGAGGAAGCGCTTGAGGACTCGGATTGGGTGATGGCCATGCAAGAAGAATTGAACAACTTCACCCGCAATGAATTTTGGGTCCTCGAAGCTCCTCTGAAAGACAAGAACATCATCGGCACCAAGTGGGTCTTTCGAAACAAGCAAGATGAACATGGGGTGGTGGTACGCAACAAGGCAAGACTTGTGGCAAAAGGGTTTTCTCAAGTCGAAGGTTTGGATTTTGGTGAAACTTTTGCTCCGGTCGCAAGACTTGAAGCTATCCGTATCCTTCTTGCTTACTCTTCACATCATAACATTAAGTTATATCAAATGGATGTGAAAAGTGCATTCTTAAATGGCGTTATTAACGAACTTGTTTATGTTGAGCAACCTCCCGGGTTTGAAGATCCGAGGAATCCTAACCATGTTTATAGGTTGCACAAGGCACTCTATGGGCTCAAACAAGCTCCGAGGGCTTGGTATGAGAGGCTTCGTGACTTCCTAATCATGCAAGGCTTCAAGATCGGGAGGGTGGACACCACGTTGTTCACAAAAGACGTCAACGGGGATCTTTTCATTTGTCGAATTTATGTTGACGATATTATCTTTGGCTCAACTAATGATTTACTAAGCCATGAGTTTGCTACCATGATGTCTAGGGAATTCGAGATGTCCATGATTGGCGAATTGACCTTCTTCCTTGGTTTTCAAGTCAAACAAATGAAGGAAGGGACATTCATCCATCAAGAAAAGTATACTAAAGATATCTTGAAGAAGTTCAAGATGGATGAGTGCAAGCCAATCAAGACTCCCATGGCAACCAATGGGCATCTCGACTTGGATGTGGACGGTAAATCGGTTGATCAATCCCTCTATCATTCTATGATAGGGTCTTTGCTTTACCTTACCGCATCTAGGCCCGATATAATGTTTAGTGTGTGCTTGTGTGCCCGCTTTCAAGCTAACCCAAAGGAATTACACCTTTCGGCTGTGAATAGGATCCTTCGGTATCTCAAGCACACCCCTAGCATAGGCTTGTGGTACCCCAAAGGCGCTAGTTTAGATCTCTTGGGATACTCGGATTCGGATTTTGCCGGAAGCCGTGTGGATCGCAAGAGTACCTCCGGGGGTTGCCACTTGCTTGGGCGTTCTCTAGTTTCTTGGTCGAGTAAGAAGCAAAATTCCGTGGCTTTGTCCACCGCGGAAGCAGAATATATAGCGGCCGGTGCATGTTGTGCCCAAATCCTATATATGAAGCAAACCCTTTTGGACTTTGGTGTGAAACTAGATAGGATCCTGCTCCTTTGTGACAATGAAAGTGCCGTAAAAATTGCCAAAAATCCGGTTCAACACTCTCGCACAAAGCACATTGATATTCACCATCACTTCTTGCGTGATCACGAAGCCAAAGGAGATATATCCCTTCAAGGTGTGAGATCCGAGGAGCAATTGGCGGATATTTTCACAAAACCTTTAGACGAGAGTACTTTTGTTAGGCTGAGTGAGCTTAACGTTCTAGATGCTTCTAACGTCATGTAATTGCCTTGTCATATAGATGCATTTCATATGTACATGTGCTAGGGGCTTGTCTAACCTTGTTAAGATAGTGATGAACATGGGTCTTGCATGAGCCGGTGGTCTTGATTTCGCTCATGGCATGAAGAATGGTTCATCATGAAGAAGCTTAACGAGGGTTCAAACTTGACAAGATAGATTTAAATTTTGCAATGCATGTGCTTGTCATATAGAATGCATCCATGTTTAATTTCTCGCTTTGCATTGGCATTGCATCTCGTTAGTAGCATCACAAGGGAGCAAATCACACTTCGAGAAAGATATTCATGCTAAATATGATATATCATCACTACAAGCGTGATAAGATCAATGTTGTGTTTTCATGCCTATTGAGTCACGTCATATCGAACTTAAAGTTTCTATCTCTAAGTTCATAGGCAAAGTGGCTCATACATTTGGTTTTTGTGTTTAAACCTCGCTTGGTTCTTAATTTGTCTATGTTTATATAAAAGCTTGCGAGCACTTAGTATGAGTGTTTAAGGGGTGAGGTTGTCTCTCGAAAATGATCCAAATTGAGTGTTTATGGCTTTGGTTTTGGAAATTTGGATCAGAAGTAGAGTTAGTAGTTCAGCAGAAATTTACCTTAACCACCGGTTAAACCGACGCCCTGTGTTTATCCGTCATCGGTTCAACCGGTGCTTAAAGTCTTCGTGGCTCGGCTTCTGCATTGCCTCTGGAACAACCTCCTATTTTAACACCGATGGCCACCGGTGCTTCCGATGCATGGCGGATGAACCGACGCTTCAGCATCGGTTCAACCGGTGCTACTGTGTGGAGTTTTGGCCCGTGCAGTGTCTCTGGACCTTACTCCTGCCGTTGCACCGACGCCCATCGGATGTTCTGATGCCCCAGTAACGGTTCTTCCGGTGCCCTTTTGACCACGTTTTTCCTCTCTTTCAGATCTGGTCAACTTTACACCGGTGTTTACACCGACGCTAGTTTCTCAGCACCATCGGACCTTCCGGTGCTTAGGGTTGGTGGGCCGCTCGATCTGTTTTTCTCTTAACCCTTCCGCGGGCCCACGCGTCAGTTTCACACAACAGTTTTCTTCCTCCTCGCGAAACCGCCGCCGCCCCTGTACCCGCGCCCGTACGCCGCTCCGCCGCCGCCACTCCTGCGTCGCCCCTCCGCTGCCGCACGCGCACCGCTCCTGCTCCACTACGTCAGCACCCGCGCACGCGCCGCGCCTGCGCCCGCGCCACGCTGCGCCGCCGCCGACCACGATCCCCTGCGCCGCCGCAGCACCTTCCCCTCCCTCGCACACGCGCTCCTCTACTTCTCTATCCTTCTTGTGCCACAGCCAGGGATCTCTTCCATCCTCTACACCCTTTGCTCAGGCGCCCTCAAGGTGTTCGAAGAATTACCTCTTAGGTTTTTCTTCGCTTTCTTCCCTGATCTGCAAGGGTATGGACTTTACACTCCTTGGCAAAGTGAAATTCCATCAATACATCATCCTTTGCACACATGCACATATACGCACACACTTTTTTTCTTGATCCTGCAAACCCCTTAGCGTGGTTTTTCGACGAATATCCACTAGAATTCATGCTTGAGGCTCATATCCTACCATACTACTTTTGTGTCAGATGGCAGGAGACAAGAAGGGCAAGGGAAAGATGGTTGTGCAGAAGAAGAAGAAGCGCACCCGTGAGGACCGCGAGCGAGAGCAGGCTGAGGCAGTGGCAGACGCAGCTGACAGGCAGGGCTCACTCAGAATCAGGGATCCTCAAGCTCAGGGGGAGCCACAGCGGCAGTTACGTCGCTCAGGACGTACTCAGACAGCTCAGGCCACACCTGAGTCCCGCTCATGTCCATGGACTCGAGGTGGTGGCACTCAGAGGGGAGCAGGCCATGCACAGCAGCAGCAGCACACCGGCAGTGACACTCAGATAGGAGGTCAGGACAGTGGTGAGGAGCTGCCCGAGGTTGAGTTGTTTGATCTCAGGGGTATACCAGGACCTAGAGTCAAGAGACTGAGATATGTCACCCCAGAGCAGTGGTTTCCCGAGCAGAGAGACATTGGAGTTGATCGTCGCTTTTACACTCTGCTCCAGGAGTCTTTTTACCACACCTACTGCCAGTTGGACATCAAGATTAGTGAGCACAAGATGCTTCACTGGGTAGCTATGCGTGTAGCAGCAGGTGGGACTCCAGTGCTTCCTCTCTTTGAGAGATATGTTGGATTGCCTGCTCTACTCAGTGAGAGGTCTAGGTACATTCGAGAGTGGGTTCGAGTCTTCTACGCCACTCTATTCATTGAGGAGGACCGGCAGTTTATTGACTTCATGTTCCAGGAGAGGCACTATCGTTTGACCCGAGCACGACTGGCTACCTTTCTTGGAGTTCAGATTGCCGAGGAGCCACACTTCGTACACTATCAGGCTTATGGCAGCACGGTACCTCCTCGACGTCCTCATGAGTCTCACGTTCCATCTGACAAGGAGATCAGTGTTCTCTTTCAGCAGCCTTTCCTGCCTGGCACACCGAGGACTCCGGACAGGCTGACTCCCCTAGCACACTCTATCCATCTAGCTTTGAGGAAGAGCTTGTTGTTTCGGATTGGATACAATGAGGGGATCACAGCTCTGCAGCAGTGGCTTCTACTTTATATCATGACAGGTCGTGACTTTGACCTAGTCGACTTCTTTATCTGCGAGCTAGAGGATGTGATTCTGGATGGGATGACAGTTCACCGTCGCCATCCATTTGCTCATTGGATCTGCTGGATTCTGGCTCAGCTAAGTCAGAATGAGCACATGGATGAGCTGGAGCACTCGAGGACACAGTTCAATTTTTACTCACCTGCTACTCCTCGAGACGGTCGTCGTGGCTCGAGAGGCCAGCGTCGAGCACAGCGGGTTCTGGATGAGCGTTTCTTGGCTGAGGGCAGAGTTGCAGATGATCCGACAGCAGCCGAGGACGCTTCACTAGCAGCAGTAGAGGCCCAGCTCCCACACTACCTGATCACTGACTCAGAGGACTCGGAGGATGACGAGGATTTCATTCCCACTGTTACCGTCCCTCGAGGAGCTCATGATGATGAGGCAGGATCTTCTGGTGCAGCACGTGTCCCCGCTGCTCCAGTCTCCACTGCTCAGGTCACTGAGCCCGATGCACTCGCTACCATTCTTACTCGGCTATCAGATCAGCAGGACAGATTTGCTGCAGCTCAGCTGAGCATGCAGGCCGAGCAGGCTCGTCAGCAGGAGGCCCAGACACTTATTCTTGAGGGCATTCGGCAGCAGCAGGAGGCCATGAGGCTACAGCTACAGCAGCAGTCCCAGATATAGCAGCAGATGTTCACATTCTTCTCATGATGCTTCGGTCAGCTGTATCGTCACACTGGACTGCCTGAGCCTCAACTCCCTACACCCCAGCAGCTCCAGTTCGACCCCACTGCTCCTCCTCCACCTGTTGGCGGATTTGTGCAGACACCCTTGTCATCTTTCCCGATGTCACCACTTCTTCAGACCGGGTTGTTTGCCAGTCCTGTTCCTACTGCCGCTCCGGTTCCTGCTCCTCAGCCTAGTATTTGGACTGCCGAGCAGCGTGCAGAGTTTCATAGACAGCAGCAGATCCTACACCAGCTCCAGCACCCCTCGGTTCAGTCACTCACGTTCGAGTCACCTTCACAGCCTGAGGTGCTCCGTCCGTCCGTCGCGCGCCCCACTTAGCCAGACCTGACTCCCGTCACGTCTGCTCCTCCGACGGACTCCACGGTCATCGCCGCGCCAGCTTCTACCGCTACTCCAGCTACTTCTGCTGCTCCGACGACTCCGGTCGAGCAGAAGTCCTCTTCGGTCGACGACGACTGGACGGACGACGACGCCGACGACTCCGCCGCTCAGTTCTCCACCGGACCCAGCCGGAAGACCCCGCCTTCTCCAGCTCAGGATTAGATTGCCTTCCTTTTTGGTGCTTTGTTGCCAAAGGGGGAGATAGATAGGGGGAGTAGAGATAAGGGGAGCTTGGTGGTTTGTGGCGTGATTGGATCTTCATGGATTTTGTGTGTGGACATGTTATTTGGATTTTGTGTATGCTCTGAGTTGACATGTCCCTACATGTGCTTTATTTCAAGTAATGCATGCTTGTTTATCTCTTTCATTTTTTTTCTTATAGTATGTATCTCTACTTTGTGTTGTCATCAATCACCAAAAAGGGGGAGATTGTAGCGCATCTAGGCCGATTGATGCTAATGGTAAGTTTCGGTGATTAATGACAACCGTATGCGACTAACGTGTGTTTTAAAGGAAAGCTCAATAACTGGATTAGTCTCATATGAAATATGAAAGGAGACCCCTCAATTCAAAACAATTCTGCGTACCAAGAACTCAATTTGAAAGATTAAGGACCTTTCTAGTCTCAAGTGTCACAAGGAGTTGAAGGACACTTGATTTAGTTAGGTTTTATATTTTCTAGTTCTTGATCGTACTATTAAGAGGGGTTCATGAGTTAGTAGCTTGATCAAACTTGAGTTGGCCTTAGAAATCTTGCACACTCACTCAAAAACAGCAAAAGATGGTCAATAGAAGTCAACACAACTCTTGGAAGAAGAAACAATCAAAGTCACATTCAAATCCAAGTCAAAACAGCTGAAAACAAAGAAAATTAGCAGCACCGGTTGAACCGGTGCCCTAGCATCGGAGCATCCGATGCATGGCGGAAGGACCGATGACCTGTCGGTCTATCTTCTCTGGATGAAGGCAGAAATCAAGTTTAGCACCGGTTGAACCGATGGTCGAAATCATAAGCACCGGTGCAATGAAAGTCCTTTGTTCCAGAGAGCATGTTTTGGTGGACTTCAACCTCTCTTCAGCACCGGTTGAACCGACGCTCCGAAATCAAAGCACCGGTGCAATGAAAGTCTTTTGTTCCAGGAAGCATATTTTGGTGGACTCCAACTTCTCTTCAGCACCGGTTGAACCGACGCTTCAGAATCAAAGCACCGGTGCATTGGATGTACTTTGTTCCAGAACGCTTGTTTGAGTTGATCAGTGAACCTCTTCAGCACCGGTTGATCCGATGCCCCTACGGAGCATGCACCGGTGCAATGACGCAAGCATGGATACTGTGTCAGAACTCCAACGGCTACTTCTTTGACACAGAGAGACCGGTTGAACCGATGCCCATATTTTCTATACCGTCGGTTCTTCCGGTGGTCATGGTTTTTCTGCAGAAAACTTCCAACGGCTATGTGACCTCCTCCACTCTATATAAGGGTACCCCCTGGTTCATTTCAGTTGCCTTTGACACCCTGAAAACCTGAGGCCACCCTTGAGAAGAAGAGAAAGAGCTTTGAGCAAAAGAGAGAAGATCTAGTGCTTAGTTTGTGCTTCAACCTTGAAGAACTCATCCTTTGCAAGTGTAGCAAGTGTGCTTGAGCTAGGGCCAACTGAGTGTAGGTCAAGTGAAGGCTTAGGAGCTTGTTACTCTTGGTGTTTGGCAGCACCTAGACGATCTTGGTGATTGAAGGTGTTTCTTCCGGAGCTTGCCAAGGATTGTGGGAGCCCGAAGAAGTGTGTACGTGGCTTGAGCTCCACCACGCCGGGATGGTGAACGGAGACTCTTAGTGAGCGCCCAAGTCTCGGTGACATGGGAGGTGACAAGACTCTTAGTGAGTGTCACAACGTGGATTAGGGGTGTGTGCCAACACATCGACACCACGGGAAAAATCCGGTTGTCTCTTGCCCACTCTTTCATTTCAAGCATTTACTTTCTTGCAACTTTTCATGTGCTTGACATTAGAGATCATAACTTAGCTCTACCTTGCTTAGTTTCGTATCTTTGTTAGCTTGTGTAGTTTGCTTTGTTTAGCCGGTTGGTGAATTGAGCCTTACTAGCATTGCATAGGTTAAGGTTGTTTTATTGCTTTAGAATTTTGAAAAAGGCCCAATTCACCCCCTCTTGGTCCATCGATCCTTACAGTATCAATTCGGTTATGGTGAGAACCGAATTGAATAATGATCGTCCCGAATCTATTGTATTGAAAGAGAAAAGTCTAGCTGTACAAAAACCCTGCCAAATTCAATAAAACAGCTATGCTTGACTTTTCGGAAGCTAAAAGACCCATATCTGTAAGTAGCCTTGTCAAGTGCAATAGTGAGCAACAATTTATGACGGAACAGAGTTCGGTCGGTGATATACATCAAGATACTAGAGACCATTATCTCAGGAGCAATGACAAGACATTGACGTGTCAACATTCAGAGTTGTCTAGTCACGCTGGAACAGCCGGTTAGACCGGGTCAAGTCGACCGGTCAGACCGGTTCCTGCAGGAAGTGCTGTAGGTGGGCATCGGAAGGAAAGGCATGATATCATCCACATAAAGGTTCCTCGCCTCTCCAGCATATTTGACAAGGTACGCTTTTCAAGTAATTTACCCAATTCCAGATCAGATCATATGATTTCAGTCGATATATCTACTAGAGATATGATTGTGAGTAATCCTAGAAGATCGATTGAGGAAGGTAATTTACTTGCTATCAACAAAATAATTTCAGATAGTGTCGGCCAATGCATTGTGAGAATTAGAAAGGCCGATAATAGTAATATTTTGGCATTTAGACTCGCTCCATCATTGTTGCCAAAAATTTTCTCTACATGGTTTACGTGTGGTCATTCTGGGATTAAAAACAAGAAACCAAAACCGAAAAGCATTGTGAAATCCGATGATGATATAGTGATAAGCTCTAAAGCATCGGATGTGAGAAGCACAAGGAAAGGTATAGCCGAATGGATTAATGAGAAATCTAAACCATTCGTTTGCTCAGCCTTAAAACCTTCTCCACAAAAGCGTCGGTTAGAGAAAATAAAATATACTTTCAATTTGACTTTGTGTGATGATTTATTTGATATATTGCTTGAGAAGAATTTTATTAAAACTTTTGGTCACAAAGTCTTGTTGTCATCTCTTGATGCAAAGGAGCGACATTACTGCAAGTTGCATAATTTATTTGATCACAGTATTTAGAATTGCAATATGTTTCGCCAAATTATACAATCGGCCATTAACTCCGGACGATTGAAATTCGCTCATGCACAAGAGAATGACCAATTAAAATTAATTGGTCTTGATGATAAGAAGTTACAAAATTGGCAAACATCGGCCAGTTCATGTTACAAGAAAAATATTGGTGAGGAGGAAGATTCTAAGCCCTCAAGTGATATAGAAGACGTCGTCCAAATTGAAGATGTTTTGGAGGACGATGAGCTTAATAAAAATCTGGAAAATACTAGGGGCAAGCAGGTTCTTCACAATCGGAACAAGAACGGATTACTCCTGTTGTGTTGACAAGACAGGTCAGACCGGTTTGCTCAATCGGTCAGACCGGTACCAAACAGGTCAGACCGGTTCTGATCAGGGATGTCCAGAAATATTGAAATCAGAGCGTCTTAAGATGAATGGAGCTAAAGACCGTAATAAGCACAAGGGCAAGAAGCTGAAGCTCAGTTTTGATGAACTTCTGGCTAAATACCTAAAAGAGAATGATGCCAAACTTACTAATCGGTCAAATGATGTTAAATCATCAAGATTACCTCCTAACCATAATTCTGGGAGTTGGAATTGGCAAAGGAAAAACTTTCATTCATCAGCATCATATCCTCCTTCGGGGCCATCGATGCCAATTCCATACGCTCTACATCCCGCTAGTTTTCATCACTATTCATCATGGGAATGGGATGATCCATGGGCACATACTCCTTCATATTTTAGACCATATCATGTAGAGTATGCAGCACCAAGAGAACCATCATCTGCAGGGTAGCCGTGCGTTGAGAATGACCGATTTAAGCCAAAGTATCGGTCTAGAGTTCAAGAGAAGAAAAAGGTTGTCAAGCAGATTTATGTAGTGAAAAAGGATGGTCGCAAAGCTACAAGTTCAGATCTGAATACAATTGTTGAAAAGCCAGTTAATGTGTTAAAGACTTCGGCTATTAATGGTAATGAAAAGGAAAATTCAGCTGTTGATATTCCATATACCAAATCGGGGCAAAAGATGTTAAAGGAGCCGAAAATCAAGAAGAAGGTGCCGATGTCCAAAGCTCAAGCACAGCCGAGGTATTTACTCGGCTGATCAGGTTGGCAAAAGAAGAGGCTCCAGAGACTTAGTGCCCAGGAGCTGAAAGAAAAAGGCATGGCGTGGGTTCCTAAAGGAAGCATTCAAACTCAAGATGAAGATGATGTTTACACAGAAGGTGCAATGCAATTAAAGAAGAATAGAATGTCCAAGAGACGATCTTCAAATATAAGGTTTGCACCAAATCATCGAAATTATTGGTCAGTACATCATCCATTTGATTCACAAATGCCATATACGCCTGTGTATTGGAATTCATCCATGAATATGTTTGGTTATCCCTCACACTCTTATTTTGATCCTTGGATGCCATGTGGGTTTTTATATCATGGAGGGTTATCACCAAATTGTTATGCCTATTGATTAATTTCAAAAACCGAAATATTTAGTTCCTGGAGATGGTTTTTATTCTTGGATTTTATATGTCTCTCTACACTATTTCGGCTATACATATTCTTATGGATGAATTCACTGTGGACGATAATTTGTATCATCCTTGGCAACACATACGGCCGATGAATGTCTTTGATCATCGTCCTAAAGTGTTAAGCTTCCCGATAAGATATCACTTAATTGTTTTAATGCTCGGGGGGCAAGGTATTAGTAAAATGAGCATTTTTCCCCTATGGCTTTGGTACTTTTCTGAATCGGCTTGAAAGAGTTCTCAAGACATTGGTGCTGTTTTTGTTTCATCAAATGATGCTATTTTGAGACGTATAGCCGGTTTAAACATTTTACACCAATATTTAGGCCGAATATGAAGTTTTGTATTCGAGCTAGAAATCTTGTGATCCATAGGTGTGAAATAGGCAAAAACGTTTGGTGAATCAATATTGATAGGTGCAGCAGGTACTTAAGTTGAACTGATGCTTATTTGGATCACAAAAAGATTATCATGAGAATGTCTAGATGTGATATCTTGCTTTGATGAATTTGTCATTTACCATATACCTAGACATGTTGATAACGGAGCAAATATTTTGACACATCAAACATCTGGCTATATGATTAGAAAAGATCAATTTCATATCAAAAGTCTGATGTTTGTTGATACCAAGGTGCACTCTCTAGACAAACCGGTCCAACCGGTTTTTGAGACCGGTCTGACCGGATTCCATGACCGGTCTGACTGCTTGTGGAACCGGTTTAACCATTTTTTCCTGCGGAAAACACTAAGTCGGCTATGGTGGCCCAAAATCATAATGCAGCCGAGGTTAGTGATTGGAGAAAATCTTTTATTGATTATCTACAGAGTTCTAGCTGTATAAAAGTTCGACATTTTACATTCAGTTATATTTTGATGATGAGTTATGCCATCAAGATGCCGAAGGTTTGTTCTTGACAATAATTTAATCTTGGCCATTTGCACCGTGATTGTGGCATGTTCATTTGAGTCCGATTATATTATTGCTGATGAGCATATTCTGAATATCATCTTTGCTTAACTAATGATCATAATGGTCTACAGGTGTTATGTTGGGTTACTTTATGCTAAGTTGAGGAACATTACAAAGACCAACAATTGTTTTCATAATGATTTGGTCGATTTAGGCATATGTGGTGAAGATGGTTCTAGCCATTGCATCAAGTATTCATAGCCGAGGTGGTGTGTACTCGGGCTTGTATCAAACTCATCATGTGCAAATAAAAAAAAGTAAAGATGATATTGTCATCCTGGTTAGTACCAAGTAACATGGCCGATGAACTTTTATCAGTTTTAGAATAAAAACATAGATGATGTACTAGTATTTGTCATCGGTCTTCTATGATTTTGGCCAAAAGAGATGTTTCTTGGTACGCAAACTTTATCAAGAAACATGGGGCATATGTTGACACTCAAAATTGGCATGACCTGAAGTAGGCAACATAAAGGCCAAAATAGCCAATTTAATATTAACTCTTATTATTTTGCAAGTTTGGCATGTATGACCATTGTGCAGGATATGGAGATCGTTTTGGAATATTCTGGATATGATTTCATCAATGAGACAAAGATGGACACAAAAAGGCATCAAGATGAGGTCAAATCATAGGTTTGAATGCACCAAGACGAAGCCCTCATCGAGACGATCGAAATGGACATATGGATCACCTAATTCAGAGTCCGGGTGTAGGAGTTATGGCGCCAGGAAGTTCGCCTATCTGGGCAAAACCGGTCTGACTGGATTTGGGAACCGGTCTGACCGGTTTTGCCTGCTGTGCAGCGCGAGGAGTCCGGTCTGACCGGATTTGGTGACCGGTCTGACCGGTTTTTAGCAAATTAGTCCGAATTAGAGTTGTAATTTGATTCTAGGTCGGTTTGTAACATATTTTTGACCTCCCATGGGTACATACCTTTCCACCCTATAAATATAAAGGGCTATTGCCGATTGAGACACACCCAATCGAACAAAACATTATGCATCTACTTTTTTACCTCTAAACCCTAGTCTTTTCCAATCTCTCTTGCTTCCACCGTGATCTCCACGGCCATTGATGGCGTCCTAAGCTCGCTGGTCGACCTAGGGCACGTCCGGCGACGTTCACGCCCTGACGGGGTCCCTCCTGGGCAAGAGCTTCGATGGCCTTTGCTAGTTTGCTCGTAAACTAGTCATTCTTCGTCACGTAAGCGCGTTGGTTATCCTTTGCTGGTTTGCTCGTAAACCTTGCCGCTCTTCAACACGTAAGTGTGATACTTATCCCTCGAGACGACCGATTCCAGCGAAAACCCTAGAAAGCGGTCTAACCGGTTTGCTCAACCGGTCTGACCGGTCTACGCAGCCTCGTTACTCTTCGCACGTTCGAGTGCTCACGTGTGTTGACCGAAACTTGCATCAACAGTATGGTTCATCCTGTAGAAAGCACCATCAGTATTCAGTTTAAGACTCCTGCAGACGACTTACTCCATTTCGACGATGCTGATGCAGCACTGGGCCTCTCTGGTTTTGGTAGAATTTGGAACATGTCCTCTACCAACTTTGCCACATATCATGTGAGGACCAATGTTGATCATCCATGGAATGTTGTATTAATTAGATATATCTCTTAGCTTGTGATGTGGAGACGTGCGTGTAGGATGCGACGTGATGGTTGATGAATGCAGTGAAGGTCAAACGAAAGGTTCATACCGATGGACCAAAGGATGATGAAGGATGGACGCAAGTAGACTTGAACTGAGTGATCTGAGGAGTCTGAACGGAGGCACGGACAATCCACGTGATGCACGAAAGATCAAGAGTATATGGATATGGACATGATGAAGATGACGTCGGTCAATCAAGGAGAAAGGCATGCCTGTGAGAGAGGGAGTGCAAAAGATTTGAAGGCGATGTGTCACCTGGTGGAGGCCAGACATGCGTCAACATCGAGATCACGTTACGACCAAGTAGAGATGGCCGGTTTCTGGTTTGGACCTCAAAATTAGGGTGTGTCTGGTGAGGCTGGATGGTGGAGATGGAGGGCACATGGCGGTATCGTGGAGCTTGTGTCAAGGCGACGTAAAGTCGTGAAGGCTGCAAATCCGTCTGATGCTTCTACGGAAAGATGGACCATTTGGCCCGCGTGGGCATCTATCATAGTTATTAGCATAAGGGTACTTCTATCTTTTGACATGGACCATACAAAAAAGGCATGGCTAGGTTGGGGCATCTCTAGTCGCCGAAGGCGATAGGATCTGAAACCATCGCCTGAAAAAGATAGTCCACCGACCCACGAGAGAAACAACCCACCACGACCATCATCATCCTCTCTCGTCCCTACGCTACCGATCCGCCGTAGCCGCCTATGTCCCCATCCACCACCAGCTCTGCCTCTAGTTCCACCACTCTACCGCCCACCGGATGTCCTTCCCCACCTGCTGTCGGCGGTGTCCCGCCGCCTCGCCCCCCTCCCCCGCCCATAATTCGTCACCACCGCAAGTCCATCTCCATCCAAAGACACCCCCCTCTAAAGCTGGGAACACCGCTAACCCCAACCCCCAATCATGAACCCCCCCCCCCAACCCGAAGACAAATCTATAACTCAGGCATGATTGATCCAATGAGTATGAAATTTTTATTAAAGCTCAAGAATATAATGGTTAGACCACCATAAACATTTACAGTAATTGGACTACGAAAACTATAGCTATGAATTAATTAAAGTATATATCTAAAGCTACTATATAATATGTGCACTGCATAGATCTTCTCATGTGGAGTCCAATAAAATTGAATTTTCCTTTCTATAATTTTTATATGATTTATTATAATTTTTATGTGATTTATTATAATTTTTTAAAGATGCATTCAAAATAAATATAAAAGAAAAGAAGGAAACCACCCAAGGAGGTGATATGCCCGGTATTGTGAGTGCGAGGAGTCCAAACAGACTGTTTTGCTTTTTCGGGAGGAAACATAGATTCGTCCCAAAGTTCAGGGAGGTAAAAAGAACTTTTTCCTATATAATATGTCCACTGCATATATCTTCTCATATGAAGTCCAACAAAATTGGATTTTCTCTTTTTATGATTTTTATATAATTTATTATGATTTTTTAAAGATGCAGCTAAAATAAATATAAAAGAAAAGAAGGAAAACCACCTTGGGAAACCAGCCAGAAAGGTGATATGCCCGGTATCACGAGTATGAGGAGTTCAAATAGATGATTTTGCTGTTTAGGGATTAGGGAGCCCTGTTTAGTTCCCAAAAATTTTCCTACAATACTCATCACATCGAATCTTCGGACACATGTATGGAGTATTAAATACAGTTGAAAAAATAACTAATTACACAGTTTAACTGTAAATGACGAGATGAATCTTTTAAGCCTAATTAGTCTATGATTGGACATTAATTGCCAAATAACAACAAAAGTGCTACAATGCCCAAATTCAAAGAAATTCGCGAACTAAATAGGCTAGATTCGTTCCAAAGTTCAGGAAGATAAAAAAAAACCTTTTTCCTTGAGACCTCTGTTCTTCGTATGGCCCGACGTGAAGGCCTAGTTCACAAAATGGAAGCGTCGCCAATCGGGGCCGAGCCTACAGAGAGAGGTATGGAATTAAGAGTGGGCCAGCACAGGCCAGTCTGCCGCTCGTATCACGAAGCCCAACGTCACAACTTGCCCCACGTAACCCGGTTTAGCTAAGCGAGCCCTTAACATTAGGTCCATCCTACAGATTGTTAATTAGTACCACATCGCTAGGAGAGATGATTTGAGCCGGTGGCGGAGGATATAAAACAAGGGGCATGTGAACCGAACACCTCATACCTTTCTTGGCTTTTTGGCTAAGATCATCTGTTTTTATTAATTTGATATCTGATTCGTACCCACAACGATATTAAATTTATTTTTTTGTGGGGGAGAACTCTTAGGCCTTGTTTAGTTCGAATTTTTTTTCAAAATTACTTATCACATCAAATTTTTGGATATATGCATGAAGTATTAAATATAGTTTAAAAAATAACTAATTGTATAGTTTAGCTGGAAATGATGAGAAAATAAAATACTACAGTAGCCAAATTCAAAAAATTTCGCGAAGTAAACATGCCCATAATAGTGGCTTGCGAAGTAAACATGCCCATAATAGTGGCTTGCCACTAGGGTTCTCAAGTCTCGTCTAAGCGTTGCACTACTGCTTAGGCCTGCAACTAAAGTGAAATTAAATTTTGATAGTTTGGGAGTTTATAGTTAGTCATGTCTTGGTGTACTAATTCTACTGCTTGTTTTTATTTATTCGAATTCAATTAATTCAATTTAAGGTTTTATATATGCATATAAATTTGCATTTTTGTCTTCAAATGGCAGATGAAGCATTACCCAGTTTGCGCCTAGAACAGCTGAAGCAACCAAAGCAGGGCAGGGGTGGGTCCATGGGGTTTTGTCAGTTCACACCCACCGACGCGACCTGTACAGGAGTACGCCGTAGGCCGTAGCACTGGCGCGAGTAGAATAATCGAGGGTTGGAGTGTGTTGGTTGCTTGGTGGGTAAGTATGGGACCGGATCGAATTCGTATGGATACGGATTCGGATATCTCGGATAATCATATTTGTGTTCTCTCCCAATTTCCATCTCTTAGGATGGAAACAGATCGGATTCGTACGGATACGAATTCGGATATCTCGGATATTTTCAAATATCCATTTTCCTGTTTCCTTACCGTTTCCATCCCTAATGGTGGGGGGATTAGACGGATAGGGTCCTCGTGCTCCTCGCGCGCCGCCCCCTGCAACCCCGACGACCGGGCTCCGGAGCCAACAGAGCTGCAGAGGCGCCGCGGCGTCCAGGTGGTTTCTTCAGCGCGTCCTGTGGAGGAGGACTCGCCGCCGCCGGCCAGCATGGCGAGCTATGATACGCGGATACTTCGCAAAACTCACATACCGGTATCGGATACCGTACCGGATACCCATACTCCACGAATACTGCGGGATACGTATCCCGTAAGTATCGGACTATTTAGGTATTTTCAAATAATAAAAATAAATCGGATACTCGTGAGATACCTGTCCGATACCTTCGAACCCTAACACCACCACTCAATCGCTTCGTATAAAGGTCCTCCGTTCAGCTGTGCCACCCTCTCATCTCCACTCGCGCAGTCGCAGGCCCGCAGCAGCCTCGCACGGCTCCCTTGCTGCAACCGCCGCTCGGCCACCCGCCCACGCCTCCTCCTGCTCTTTCCCCGCTGCTCATCGCTCCCTTGCCGTCACCGCCGCCCGGGCACCCGTCCGTGCCTCCTCCTGCTCCTTCCCTATCGCTCGTCGCTCCCTTGCCGTCACCTCCGCCCGCCCACCCGTCCGTGCCTCCTACTGCTCCAGCGGCTACGCGGCTTGTCCAGACAGAGGCCCGCACATCTGTTAAAGCACTATTTAGGGTGGTACTGCGCTGCTGGAGCTCGCTGCTGGCGGGCCGCCACGGCCGCCGGAGCGCGCCTCTGGACGGCCCGCGCGGCCGCTAGAGAGGTAGAGGATGAGCCGCGGCCTCCGGAGAGGGAGAGGAGCCGCGGCCGCCGGAGTTGGCCGCTACATAGAGAAAGAGAGAGTGTGCCTGAGGTTGGGAAAGAAGACTATCGACATCCATTCGTGGAACAGACGAACAGGTAAGATAAGGTCGGTTCTTTTTTTCTTTGCTCCTTCCCTTCTCTAATAATTATAGAACATATGAATATATGAGTTTATGACGCATTATAATCCCTGGAACTTCTATTTTCTCACATTCTAGTTCCTGAAATTTTTATTTATTTTTATTTTTTATATATATTGGCGTATCCCTGTATCTTTATTTTTTTTAAAAAATGACATATCGAAATATCCTCGTATCACGTACCGGTATCCGTATCCGCGTATCCGGGCACTATATATAGCGAGTCGCGGCGGACGGGAGTGACCGACGGGCGACGGATGGAGCAAGCGCAGCAGGGGGCAGAGCTGAGCTGAGCTGAGCATCGCGCGAGGTGAGTAAACTTGCTCGTCTGGTCACCCGGCCCCATCCATGCCACGCGACTCTGTTCCACTTCCACTTCCACTTCCACTTCCACTTCCTTCCCATTTGGTGCTGGCACCTTCGTACCATCCGTACAAACTAGTTGGAACGCGGCACTGGGAGCTGGGGCTTTTGCGTTGATGCGACTCGAGTGCCCATCCTTGGGATGGTGGTCGATGGTCTCGGCCAGTCCTGGGCTCGGCAAGCTTTGGCAATGGAGGGGAGCACTGACTAGCTAGCCTATTAGTTGCGAAAGGCGCGCTACTGCTGTCTCCACGTTTCTGGTTTCTTTGTCCCTGCAATAGCTCAACCGTACCCAGGGTCCACGATTGGCTCACCGGCCGGCAACATGATGATGGCGTCGTCCTGCTAGATGTGACGCCTCAACTGCTGTACGGTTCCCCCGTTTCTGAGTTGATAGCACACAAAATGTGTTAGCTAGGGCCGTTTAGTTTCCAAAAATTTTCACCCAAAAATTTTCACCTCCCCTTTAAACACATATATGAAGTACTAAATATAATTAAATAACAAAACTAATTATACAGTTTGGATGTACACGACGAGACGAATCTTTTAAGTCTAATTAGTGCATGATTAGCCATAATTGCTACAGTAGCCCACATGTGCTAATGCTGCGGTCAAAGGCCTCAAAAGATTCGTCTCGTGGTTTCCAAGTGAATTCTGGAATTAGTTTTTTAATTAGTGTCCGAAAAACCCTCCCGACATCTGGTCAAACACACGACGAGACATCCAAAATTTTTTGCCTTTGGAACTAAACGGCGGTGTGATTGGTAGGCCGCACTGAGGCTTAGCCAGGCTTCCATAGTGCAGGCTCTTTTATTTGGTAGGTTGGCTAGAGCTCTTAGCCAAGCTCCGGGTATGCATTTGGGCTGGTATGGCCTGGATAGACGTAAATGAGCTGCGTCTCTAGCAATGTAGGCTGCGCTAAGCCGTCCCCGGCCAACTTTTGTGGGCCCAGTTTGGCCAGCTGAGGCCACGCAAGGCCATGTCCAAAACTCAGGGGGGTAACCAATCACACCCTAAGTTGATAGCACACAAAATGTGTTAGCACAAATTATAGCGTACTAGTATCAGGGAGAGGGTTTAGGATGCTAGGATGAGAGCAGATAAGAGACCTGTTGTGAGCCAATGGAACGCTGAGCGAGGATTGTCCTCGGCCATCGTACCTCAGCCCAGCACCTGTGCCCAGCTCGTGGTGTGGGGTCAGAGTAAGTATTATAGCGGGCTGTAAGCAGGCTGAATGATGAGGTGGAGGGGAGAGAAAAAGAGAGACAGGGGAAGTGGACTGTAAGATTACTGTCGGTTTCGATACAAGAACCAAGAAACCTTGTGAGAGAGACATATGTGCCATGTATTAATGATGAAGGACTAAACCACTATACGAGTAGGCTGAGAGGTATGCTATAAGAATCTTTTTTTTAAACAAAGACAGGAGCTCTGCCGCTCAATCAAGACGAAAGAAATTAATATGTACAAGAAAACTAGCCGGCGGGATGCCAAACAAAGCACCTCGGAGGCTAACCAACCCACGCGACACGGTTGAGCACAACATGACACACTACCATGGGTCATCGTTGCTGAGCATGGAAGCAATGCTTCCAGCAGCTCCGACTTATCAGAGCAAGCCATCCACAGATCCACCAACTGCCCCAAAGCAAACGCCCGCGACCGGTCATCGTTGCCAAGCTACAGGACCTCGCAAAGAGCAGCTCCGACTTCCAAACACGATCCCACGCCTCGCCGCCGACTGTTGCAACCCCCAGCAAAGCCCCAGCCATTGATGGATAGGAGTCTCACCACGTGTCATCGTTGTCAAGCCATGCCCCCGCGCAGCAGCTCTGACTTCATGTTGCAAGACCCACGTCCACGCATCAACTAGGCGCCGAGAAGCAAGCGCAACCGCTGAAGGAGACTTCAAAGTCACGACAAAAATCCAAAACGTGACGCCTTCATGAAGGGAGCGACGCCGATGGCGCCGCCGTCACAGGGTTTTCACCCTTGGAAGAGAGAGCTAGAGGGGAAAACGATGCCCCCAACAGGGAAAGTGGCGCCAACCGGCGTCACCATCGTCAAGGCTTTCGCCCAAAGAAGCCCTCTAGCCTGTTGTCGGCCAAGAAGCTGGGCCTCCACCCAACCAACAATGCCATCGCCATTGTCCCGCCACTGCACAGGATCTCCTCAGAAGGGCATCGACGCGCCAGCTGCTCGTAGCAGTCGCACAGCTGCGTCGGCGGTCACCCCCTCTGAGGGAACAACTGTAGAGCCGGGCCTGACTCCACCGCACGCGTAACCCCGCTGAACGTCGAGTCTGTCGAAGACCAACAACGCCGGCTCCGGCACCCGCCGCCGTGGGTACCAAATCCGTTAGCCGCCCACAAGGCATGCGCCGCTAACAACCGCAACCATGCCGACCAGATGAAGCGCAGCCCCGAAGCCAGAGCTGCCGCCGGCGCAGATCCACAACCACCACCGCCGGATCCGGTCGCAGACACCGGATCCGGGCCGGCCGGTGCCGCAGCAGCCCCCCGCACGGCCGCGCCCGCCAGACGAGGAAGGAGGAGCGCCGCACTGGGAGCCGCTGCCACCGCTCCCCGCCGCGCGCCAGCCGCGAATGGCGCCGCCGCGACCGGCGCCATCACGACCGGCACCGCCGCGCCCGCGCCATGCCACGCCCGGCCGCGAGCGTCACCGCCGTCGCACCAGGACGCGCCCCGCCCGCCAGGTCGAGCCCCACGCCGCGCCAAGCACCAGGCCGCGAGCGACACCGCGGCAGGCAGATCCGGCGACCGGGGCGCGGATCCGGCCGCGAGCCGCCGGGAGAAGGCCGGTGTCGCCGCGGACGGGCAGCCACTGAGAGAGGGGGGAGGAGAGAATAAAGGAGGGAGTTGGAGCCCCACCGCCGCCTTTCTCGTGGCCGACCGGACTTCCGGTGACCGCTCGAGCGGCGGCTAGACGGGGTGGCCTGGCTTGTGGGGGGCGGCGGCGCTTGAGCTTGCGGTTCCGCCCGAGCCGCCCCCGGATGGAGCGACGAGGGGGACGGGGTCTGGACCTAGGCTATAAGAATCCTTACAGCCAGTAGTATGCTAAATTATTAACCTTACTCTTAAAGGTGAGTCGTCGGTGAGGAAGTGACTAGTTAGAGCTTATCCAGTGGCCGAATTTTGAGCCGACGTAGACCTGATGATGAACCGAATCATCACCGTATGTCAATCTACAAAGAAGAGAGAAATAGTCGACCTCCAAAGAAGAGTCGAATCCTACCCATTAAAAAAACTCAGTGTTAAAATTCCAACCGTGCAGAAAAAAAGAAATCAAAGATTTTGAAAGATAATTTACCTTTTAACTATTCTATTATGAGCTCATTGAGGAATATTAAATCAATGAAGTATGTCAGGTGAAAAATAAAACTATTTGCTGGTCATACGTGGCATGCATGAGTCGACTCTTGGAGCACAGCCACTGCAGATGCCCTTATTTTGCTCCTTCCTCCAAAACAAATGGTTATTTTCCTCGTAGACCACGCGTACGCGTTTCGCGTTCTGAATTCGTATCATCTTTGCCGTAGAATTCAGCATCAGTGACAGACGAAGACGTTCTGAATTTTGAGTATTTGACACAGGGCAAGCTAGCGTGCGGCGCCATGTTATTCCAGTCGCTGTGCCTTGGCGTCCTGCCATTGCTCGACGCCGTCGGCGCTCTGGTAGCCAGTCTCCGCAGCTCCGGCGCCCTTCGCAGCCCGAGTCACGGCGCCCAGTTCACCCATGGCCTCGGCAACGAGGAGACAGAGGCGAAATCCAGCCACGCCGCCGAGGACGGCGACCCTCTCGACCACCTGTGGCAGCTCTGGACGCTAGATCTGCTCGACACCAGCCACGTCCACGACGACCTGGTGTTCCCGTGCGCGTGCGACGTCGCCAGCGCTGCTCCGCGCTCACAACGATCCCAGGGGAAGCAGACGAGGGGAGCCGCCTCCGGAGGCAGGAGCAGCCGTGACGCCGGCTCGTTCCGGCGGCTGGCGGCGAGGCACGAGCTGCACCTGACGTACGCCGTGGTGGTGGCCACTCTGCAGCTGTTCCTGCGCCTGACGCGCGCCAACGCGACTACGCTGCTCCTGCCGATGCTGGCGCAGGCCGCGGGCCGCGGGCGCGGCGCCGCTCGGGTCGGGGACGCCGTGCTGGTGCTGGTGAACACCTGCGGCGTCCTTGGGTCCGCCCACGCCGCCAGGGAGTTCGGCAGGGAGGCCATGTGCGCTATCAGCGGCGTCCTCATCGTCTTCTGCCAGGTGCGTACTACGCTTCTGGATTTTCTTTTTCTGTTCGTGCGGACGCACGACTCGACAGATTTTAACGAAAAACAGGGTGGGGTTCTGGCAGGTCGCGGTGCCGGCGATCATGGGTGCCGCGCACGCGGGGGGGGGGGGGGGGGGGGCCTTTAGCGGCGGCGGCGGCGGCGCGCGGATGGCGGGCGGGCACGCCGCAGGGATGTTCGCGCTGGCGTGCGCCGTGTCGGGCGGGTTCAGCTGGGCGTGGGGCGCGCTGTTCGGGGCCGTGCCGCGCGAGGGCATCCGGTCCGCGGGGCAGGCGGCCGGCGCGGCGCTCGGCTTCGCGCAGATGCAGTGCTTCCTCCTCACGCTACGCCAGCTCAAGCACGCCGCCTTCGCCTACTACGCCGTCTGGATCTGGTCCTGAGGCCCGTGCGGCCGCCCGGCGATGCCGATGCGCGCGTGCGTGCACCCCACCCGTCGACACGCCGCATCTCCATCGCGGGAAATGCATGATGGCCCCGGTTCGGGAACTTTGAGGAGGCTGGTCCTGGCCGATCGCATCGTATCTGCGGCGGCGCCAGCTGTGATCTGTGCTCTTGCTCGCCGGTGACGGGGACGGACGGCGACCCGAGCGTGGTGGCGCCACACTACTGCGCTCACGTATTCGCCGCACTCGTCCGGCGACCTCAAGTGATCGATGAAGCAACGCCACGCGCCCACGCCCACGCGCATCGATCCGTTCTCGCCCGTGAGCGTGAGCCAATGAACTTGGCATGCATCTCGAACTTTGTTATAGTAACTAGTCTATCAACCCGTGCTCCCGCATGGACTAATTAGAATTAATATAAGAATAAAATCAATAATTATAATTATTTATCTCACGCCCCTTTTCATCTATTAAATATTCTAACACATACTCTAAAATATATATTTTCATTATTTAGTTACAATAGATTTCAACCTCCCTATGTATTCAATATATGTTTAATTGAACTATTTGTTTGTGAACTGATCTTCTTATCTCTTCCATCATACATGATATATGGTGACATATATCGTGTGGAGTATTTTTTATATAAATAATATATTAATAATGATAGAAATAGTAATTTTAGAATTTTATATTGGTGCACTTTAATGTATTATTATAATTAAATAGTTTAGATTCATATTTATGAGTAATTTAACTTGTAATAATAATGAAATAATTGTATAATTTATATGCAAATTTAGGGGGTATTTGTATTATTTTTATAATGACATAGGTGGGTAATTTAAACAAAGATTAGGGGGTTACTTTAGATTTTTTATAATGGCAGAGGTTGATAATTTAGATACATGTTTAAGGGGTTATTTTAGTCTATTTTCATAATGGCAGAGGTGGGTAATTTATTAGGAAAGATAACAGATCCGATGATTGTTATAATTAGAGTTGTTGGATTGATGGCCGGATGTTTCTGATTTTTGTGAGAATTTATAGAATTTCTATATATTCTCAGAGTGTCCACCTAGGATCCTAAGTGTCTTCATGTGAAAGCTCCAAAGGAGCCTCCAATTGGTAATAGTAAGATGTGTTGCACTCGCACTATAGACCGGAACCAAGATGGAGATGTATCCATTTTTATTATTATTATTATTATTGTTGTTGTTATTATTATTATTATTATTATTATTATTATTATTATTATTATTATTATTATTATTATTATTATTATTATTACTACTACTACTACGTGGTACGCCGCTCGATATTCTACATAGTCGATACTCAGACCAAAGATGTAAAGTTCTGAATTTCTGAAAGCTGGAGTGGTAAGGGAATAGTTTCTTTAAGGAACCAGAGATTGTAATTGAATTTAGTACTTGAAGAAAGAAAGAAAAGAAAAGGAAGAAATAATGCAGGATGAACTATTGAACTACATGCAAGCTGCTAATGGTTTGGATGAAAACCGGTTGCAACAATTTGGATTTTTGCATTGGTGCTATCTCAATTTAATGGAAATGGTTTTTCTAGCAATCAATTCGGTTTGATTTAATTTGGTTTGGTATACTAATAGCGTCGAGCATCTGTTGTGCACGTCCACCTGCTTGCTTGACTAGTGTGCTCATCGTCTTAGCCATCAATAGTGTGTAGCAATTAAAAATAGTAATGTATCATCAGGTGCAAATTAACTAACCTCTTCACGCAACCATACAAACTTCTAATCTGGATTACAGGATCAACATCCAAGGGGCATGGGGGAATTGGATAATTTTACACTTAACCGTTTGCATCTAATCAATTTTTTGTAAATCTGTCCTCCCACTCCCCCTGCGCACCCCCTTGGATGTTGATCCTATTGCCCAGATTAGAAGTTTGCATGGTTGGACGAAGAGGTTAGTTTGCACCTAATACGTTGCCATAAAAAGGATACCATTACCAGCACATTTCTGCGCTACTTCCGGATCTCAACCTCCCTCTCTATCTTTAATGGGGTGATGTGGTTTGGTTTTCATATGCTATAAGGTGATTTGGAGTGGTTTATGCCGATGTGTTTAATAAAAAATAGTTTGGGATAGGTTTAATCTGGATCTCAGACCATTAGCAGCTTGATACATGCACTGAGTTCACATCAGGTGCAAGTTCACATCAGAGGGACTCTGAACTTGGATGATCTTAGCAAGTTCCTCAAATTCAGAACTTGAGAGGTCAGAGAGCATCAATTGATTCATCCGTTGGCACCCTTGATCGTGAAGCTGCCCTGATGCTGTATTGCGGTCCAACAAAAACACCTTTGGTAGCCGAATTAATACTGCCAGCATGCAGTACAGTACTATACTAAGCACTAATATACCCTTACCAAATTAGCACGGGGGTACCACCGCGGTGCAAAGATTCGGCGTTACCGGAAGCTTTTAGCTCCCACCCTACCCTAGTGCGGCTGGCTTGTCACTCACGCGACTTTGGAGCTCGGCCCCGCCGCCGTCTAGTCCCGCGCCGTGCCCGGCCGGACAGGTGACCACCTCCATGACCGGGGTGGTGCCGTTGCATCAGCCGTCGCTCGATCGGCGCGAGCGGACTCGGCTGGGGCGAGGCCAAGTGCAGCGCACGGCGGGCAAGGCCACCACTGGCCGGGCGACACAAGTGACCGGCCGGGCCGCCGGGCCGGGGATAGGCCAAGTGCAGCGTACGGCGGGAGCGCACGGCCGGCGCCAGTGGCCTGGCGACACGAGCAACGGCGCGGCGTGGCCGCGACGCGTCGGAGAGGGACAGCCGGACAGGAACACATCATGGCTTCCCGTACGCTTTGGTTGACCCGAGCGCGAGCTGTGATCCCGGGGCCGGCCGGGGGAGGCCGGGGGATTTCAGCGAGGGCCATGATGGCGCGGTGGCCGGCCGGCCGGCCGTCCACCCGATCGGCCGGAGTGGGACGGGACGATGAGCCATCAGGCGGAGCAGCGGCGGCCGGCGGTACGTGCTAGTCCGGTGGTTTTTTGTCACCTGTGCGGCTGTGCCCCGCGCGCGCGAGCGCTAGCTTTTGGGAGCCGCGGCATGTGAGCGGCCGGCGCCGTAAGTGCGTGCATGGATGCGCCCGCTCCACCGGCCGTGTCACGCTCTGCCAGTCGCGCTCTCACCCAACGGCCGCAGCAGCCGCGCGGAGTAATAATAAAGAGAAAAAAGTGAGTTCGTGTATTTTCGCTGACATAGTAGTGTGGTAGTGTGCAGCACCCTGGTGAGGTGCTGGCCAACCCAAGCTCGGATTACGGGTCTCACAAAAAGGAGCCTCTTGGACGTGGCTATTACCAGAGTTATACCAGATGCAGGCACGTCCCGGGTAGCTGGCTTTCCAGGGTATTCCAGCATTTAATTTGTCCCTTGATGGTACAGATGTAGTAGACCAGACGTATCCCAACATATCTCTACCTACCATTCCGGGCTAATAAAACGGGAAAACGGGCTGTGGTTGTGCCACGCAGTGTTCAAAATTTTGGCGAAATTTTGACGAAATTACGCGAAATTCGGTGATTTCGCCCCCTCCAAAATTTGAAAATTTCAGAAATAATAATTTAAATATATTTAAAAGTATTTTTAAAAATAGTCTAAAAATGAATTTCGGCCGAAATTTTGCGAAATTCGGTGATTTCGGCCATGTCCGAAATTTTTTGACAAACGAAATTCAAAACCCTGGTGCCACGATAGAAGGCCTTTTAAAATCATACGATCGGGATCAGGCGTCTGGTATTTCATCCGTACAAACAGCATTTCAACGGTAGTCCAGAAGATTCTCCGTTTTTACCGTGCCCAGTAACACAGCTCGGTCCCTTCACCCAATGGCACACTAATTCTGGTGGTTCAATGCAATTATGGTGCTCGTAGATCAGTACATTTGTTTTTTTTACAAATTTAAAACCACAGAATATTTACAAATAAGCGGCAAAACCAAAGGTAGACAATGACTTCAGCGCGGCAATGCCGCATGTTGTTTCTAGTATTTTTCTATTCATGGTTCTTCGGTATGTCTAACCCTTAGTTTTCGCGATTAATAAAATCACCATGGGCACCTCAGTGACAACGAGTATATCACTTACCACTGAACCTACCATTGAAAGAATAGATATAAAACAAATTTTAAAACAAATATATTTTTGCATTCATTTAATTATTTCCACCCTAATCAACAATTCTCAATAATAACATCAGTCAAATCCTGAAACAAATTCTGAGTTGAGGATTCGAACGCGATGATCAGATTCTAGCATATAAGAAACTTTATCGATCGAGTTACCCTCAATTCACGGCTCGTCATGCCATTCTTTCCTGCATCTTGGTCCGTTTCCATTGTCACATCCACAACCATGTTCCGCGCTGATAGATGTTAGCACCGGGCTGTGGCAGTGGTAGCAATGACAAATGTAGGATATAAGATGGGCAAAACCTTTGGAAACACTCTCATTGCGCTGGACTGGTGGAGTGACGCAAACAGGAGTTGAAAAGCAGGCTGCAAAGACCCAAGCACGGCAACACCCCGCGCACACCACCCATGTCGCGGTCGCGCTCGCCTAACCCAAAACGTAGCGTGCTTGATGGGAGCCGGCGAGCCGCGCGGACGCAAGACTTGCAGAGGTACTCTCTCCGTTCTTTTTTATATGACACCGTTGATTTTTTTTAAATTTTAACTAATATTATTTAATTAATCAATTAGTTAAATGAAGTGATATTAGTACTTTTACGTCTATTATCTAAGAGTCTCTTGAATCTAACTTGAAAATTTGACTATTTGTATAAATATTTATAGAAAAGACGAATAATCAAACGAAAAAAAATCAATAATTTTATATATATATATATATATATTTAAAAACGGAGGGAGTAGTAGCAGAACGCGACGGCCATATCCGCAGTGGAGCCCGGCGGGTAGGCTGCACGGCCGCGTCGATCGAGCACTCCACTACCGCCCTCTACACTCTAGCTAGCTAGCTCCAGTTTCTGTCCCGGTCACTGGAAAATGCGTACAGGATATGGGCCGGAAGGATCAATGATCCTGTTGGGATCTATGAGCTATCTTTTTAGCCCCTCTCCAAATAGACCAAATAGCTTTAGAGAAACTAAATAGAAAAGTTATTTCTGAGCTATTTGCAAATAACTCACCCGAAAAACTATCCCTCAAAGGGTACTATTTAAGCCTATTTCGGAAGGAACCCACTGATTGTCTTTATCTCTCTTGAAAAAGTGGCAGCCAAATGGTTGAAAATGTACTAAAGGAGCAAAAAAAAACCCTTGGATCCAAACACTTTAAGAACTATTTCATTGAAGGGTTATTTTCTTGAGCTAACTCTTGGCTATTTCTCCGAACAGAACCCAATATATCCCTGAACCCAGAGCTGTGTTTTTCGGGTTGTTTTATCAACAGACTGCCTTTATTTATTCGCGACGTTTGTTTGACGTGCGGAAAACGTATAGTGACAGTCTAACAAGCAACAACTTATATAGCATAGTTAAGAAGAAAAGGCTGGTACTACTTTCCTCCTTATTTGGTTGCTCCAGGTATATCGTCTTGAGTCCGTTACATATAGTCCAAACTTTCCAGCACAAAATGGGGAAGGGCAGTTACTCAGGCCTTGTTTAGTTGCGTAAACTTTAGGGTGTAAAGTACTGTAGCACTTTTTGTTTGTATTCGGTAATTATTATCTGATTATGGGTTAATTAGACTTAAAAGATTCGTCTCGCAAATTACAGACAAACTGTGTAATTAGTTATTTTATTTAGTTACATTTAATACTTCATGCATGCGTTCAAAGATTCGATGTGATGGAGAATCTTGTAAAGTTTTGGAATTTTGAAGGCAACTAAACAAGGGCTCAGTTGCTCCCCTGGTCCTCTGTTTCTAGAATATACAAACATAAATGTCCAGAGGGCATATGGTAAATGAATTGATCAGCTTGTCGTCCACGTCATAAATATCTAAAAATGGAGGACCACAACAAGCAAAAGAGTTGGTTTTACCGTTGCCTAAAGAAAAAGAGATATTTAGAGATAAATGCTCCCCAAAAAAAGTACACTACCCCTGTCCACGGATAAGTGATGTTTGGGTTATCTTAAGCCAATCTTTTCAAACTTTCTTTAGAGAGTAGAGACACTTCCCCAACTTCGATTTTGTTTTACGTTTTGATTTGAGATATCTGAAAATGATTTGAGTAAACTTTTTTGAAATATAATTTCATAAAGCATGTTAATATCTTGCACCCATACGGTGCCTAGTGCCTTGATCAATCATGCCATCCATCCGGGACACCCTTTCACTAATTTGCAGGGTTAGTACAGCCACCTTATGTGACAAATTCCTGTCACGTTAATATTCCTCGGATGCCCCCGTGGTGGACTGGTGGGGGTGTGGGCCGAAGAGAAAGGGCATTTCTGAGACCAAGTGAAAGCAGCCGGGGGCATTATAAAAGAAGCAGCTCATGGACGCTACCGTTTGGCAGCAGCACAGCACAGAGCACACACCGCAGCCGCTCGCAGGGGGATCGCATCAACCTCGGGCGGCGCTCTGCTGCCAGTTCGCTCTCGGCTCTCGTGCAGCCTGCCTTGCCTTACCTGGGTCGAGTACCAGCCGGCGGGGTGCGGGAGCAGCGGCCGCGAAATGCCCGGCGGCGCCTTCCTCCTCAACAGCGGCGGCATGGCGGCGGACCACGGCGGCGGGCTCACCGTCCCCGTCGTGGTGACCTGCCTCATGGCGGCCTCCGGCGGCCTCATCTTCGGCTACGACATTGGCATCTCAGGTGCGCCGCCACCCCCGTCCCCCCCTCCCCTCCCCTTCTCTAGCTTACGCATCTGCCATCTCGCTCGCGTGATTGCACGGACGCGAAAACCGATTCGGATTCGACCGGCTCGTCTTCGCCTCCCTCACCGCGTCATCGTTCCTCGTTCGTCTCCCATGCCATGTTGATAGAGCCGATCGACCGGGGTCTTGCTTGGGGAACTGGATTTCCAGCAGCCGCCGGCCGGGGTCTCTTTTGTTTCTTCCTCGTCGGTAGCTTCTTCAAGATGCGGCGGCTGCTCATGCCTCCAAGACGACAAAGCTGCTCCCACGCTGGAGGTCCCACCCCCAGCAATCACCTCCGAATCGGGCGATTAATTCTAATCCGCGCGTGGTAGGTACGCGCGTCTGCCGTGCCGTCCATCAACCTGAAACCAAAAGCAAACAATTCTCAAAACCGCAGAGCCGGATCCGAGATTCCGAGCCTGGATGTTTCAAAAAGATCCCGAGCCCGGAGCGAGGGGAGGACGACGACGAGAGCGTGGTGAGTTCCCGATCAGTTGCTGTCCTTTCCGGGCTGATTTTTTTCTTCACCGCACAGTTCCTCCAAAAGCTACGGAACAGTGCAGGTGCAGTAGGGGTCGGGGCGGGGCATCGCCGCTGAAAGACATATTCCGACACCAAATCGGGCCCCGCCGTACATCTTCGTGGCCCGGCGCATCAAACCCGAACGGAGAGGGGGGGCCCCGTTTCGCGCTCGGGATCCTGCGGGTTCCCTGCACCGCGCCGTGGTCCATCGATCCGGTCGAGCGGATGCGAACCCTGTTCGGCTGGGCCAACCAGCCGGCTGGAGCTGGCTGTTCCGTACTGTAGCAACAGTATTTTGTGAGGGGGGAGCGCCCAGCTGAAGCTGGCTGATTGGCCCAGCCGTGCGGCACTGTGCGCGGCAGCGTACGGCGGCCGGACTCGTGCCGCGGCCACGAACGTTCGCGCACGCGCACCGCCGCCGGGTCAGCTAGCTGCTCGGCCTTTGCTTGCGCTAGGCCTGCCTTGCCGCTCGTACACCACACACGTCAACAGGTTTGGACCCGTACGTTATCCGCCGCGCGGTTGGACGTCACGCTCGGCGGCGTCTGGGTTCTCGGGAGGTCGATCCACGCCGCGGCGCCGATCCGACTGCGACCACTGTTCCACTGCTCCTCCCTGTGGTTCACGGGCAGCTCTTGCTCGCCGGAACGGAAAAGAAACGGAGATCGCGGCTCTGTTGGCAAAAGCGCATCTCGACCTGTGCGTAGCATAAGTAGGCTACTCGATGACAATCTCGCGACTTGCAGGCTTTTTTTTTTGTGCAGTAGGCGTCTGTCGTTTCCTACTGATGCGTGAGTGTGAGTGTGTGACAAGATCGGCATTTCTTTTAATGGGGACGGATCGCGATGTTTAGGCTGTTTCCACCCCCTAAACCCCGTAAACATAAAAAAAAACATCACATCGAATATTTCGACACATACATGGAGTACTAAATAAAGTCTATTTACAAAACTTTTTGCATGAATGGGTTGTAAATCGCGAGACGAATCTAATGAGTCTACTTAATCCATGATTTACAACAGTGGTGCTACAGTAACCATCTGCTAATTATTAATTAATTATGGATTAATTAGCATCATTAGATTCGTCTCGCGATTTACAACCCGTCTGTGCAAAAAGTTTTGTAAATAGATTTCATTTAGTACTTCAAATTAGGAAGATTTTATTGCAAATTTTTTTTGCAAAACATCTAAACACGGCCTGATAACTTTGATACGATGAGATAATTGAGTACGATTGGTAAAAGCAATTTACATCCGAATAGAATATTAGTACTACTACCTTTTCGAATAGGGATATTTTAGCGCTGGTTCTAAGGGCAAATAAAGGCGATGCTAAAAATCTTTCAACTAAAATTGGGCAGAGACAACTCGACACCGCATCCGTCCAATCCGCATCCTTGGCTCAACTTCCTCCTCTGTCCTTTGTCTTGTCTTGCTCCTATGCTTGGCGTTTCTCTCGTCGCCACACCCCTCTCTCCTCCCTCTCCGAAGCAGACAGGAGCATGGACCATGGTAGCCCAAGGTCAAGGAGGTAAAAATAAGAAAATTGAAATCACGAATCACGTGACTGCTTTTGGTGATTAATGCCCTACGCGCCATTGGAGGGTTTATCATGAGAAAAATGGAACTAGAAACGGTACTGACTAATGCTGGATGTGATCGTGTGCTTCTTTGGCCACTGATGATTTCACTAGCTCCAACCAAATCAACTTGCTCATGTGTTCTCACATCACCAATAACATCAGGAGGTGTGTCGGAGATGGAGTCTTTCCTGGAGAAGTTCTTCCCGGGGCTGCTCAAGACGGCGGCGCACGCCAACAAGGACGTGTACTGCATCTACAACAACCAGGCGCTCACGGCCTTCACCTCGTCGCTCTACGCGTTCGGCATGGTGGGGACGCTGCTGGCGAGCCGCGTCACCCGCCGGCTCGGCCGCCAGGCCATCATGCTCATCGGCGGCACCCTGTTCCTGGCCGGCGCCCTCGTCAACGCCGCCGCGGCGAACATCGCCATGCTCATCGTCGGGAGGATGCTGCTCGGCCTGGGGCTCGGGTTCTCCGGCCAGGCCACGCCGGTGTACCTCGCCGAGGTGGCGCCCCCGCGCTGGCGCGGCGGGTTCATCTCGGCCTTCCCACTGTTCATCAGCGTCGGGTACCTCGTCGCCAACCTGATCAACTACGGCACGTCGCGGATCCCGGGCTGGGGCTGGCGCCTGTCGCTCGGCCTCGCGGCCGTCCCGGCCGCCGTCATGGTGGCGGGCGCCGCGTTCATCCCGGACACCCCCAGCAGCCTCGTCCTGCGCGGGAAGCACGACGACGCCCGCGCCGCCCTGCAGCGGGTGCGCGGCAAGGGCGTGGACATCGGCGCCGAGTTCGCCGACATACTCGCCGCCGCGGAGCACGCCCGGCGGAACGAGGAGGGCGCGTTCCGGCGGATCCTGCGGCGGGAGTACCGGCCGTACCTGGTGATGGCCGTGGCGTTCCCGGTGTTCCTGAACCTCACCGGGGTGGCCGTGACCGCCTTCTTCTCGCCGATCCTGTTCCGCACCGTCGGGTTCGAGAGCGACGCCGCGCTGATGGGCGCCGTCATCCTGGGCGTCATGAACATCGGCGGCATCCTCGCGTCGGGCTTCGCCATGGACCGCTACGGCCGGAAGCTGCTCTTCGTGATCGGCGGCGCGCTCATGTTCACGTGCCAGGCAAATGCAAATTTTATTTACACGTCTCATTATTCCTTGATCGTTCTTCCTCGTACGAACACACTTGAATCATAACCCTGACAAAAAACTAAAAAAAAATTGCTGCCTATTTTATCTCATTCCAGGTGACCATGGCGAGCATAATCGGCTCGCAGCTCGGCAACGGGAGCAAGATGCCCAAGGGGTACGCGGTGGCGGTGCTGATCGCGACGTTCGTCTTCTCGGCGAGCTTCAGCTGGTCGTGGGGCGCGCTGTACTGGACCATCCCCGGCGAGATCTACCCGGTGGAGGTGCGGGCGGCGGGGCAGGGCGCCGCCGTGGCGCTCAACCTGGGGCTCAACTTCCTGCAGGCGCAGTTCTTCCTGGCGATGCTGTGCTGCTTCAAGTACGGCGCCTTCCTCTTCTACGCGTCGTGGCTGGTGGTGATGACCGCCTTCGCCGTGGCGCTGGTGCCGGAGACCAAGGGCGTGCCGCTCGAGTCCATGGGCCACGTCTTCGCGCGCCACTGGTACTGGGGCAGGTTCGTCAAGGATCAGAATAATAAGTTTGGCGACGAGTCCACCTAATAGCTGCTGTAATAATTCAGAATCAGCGTGTGATTGGTGTATAGCGCCGGTAGATAATTTACAAGGTAATTACATATCCTGTGTGTGTCAGTGTGTGCATGCCTTGGTGATGACTGAATGATCTAAGAAGCTCATCCATGCAGTACATTTCGAGATTTGAAATATAATATGTACTTAGTGCATATAAGAGTCTTCTACAATGTAGCTTTTGTCTTGTCAGTAAATTGAATTGCTCGCAAGCTACCCTCCAATTCAGATACTTTAGATTGTCTTCTAACAATTTTTCTGGTTTTGACCAAATTTATAGAAAAAGCAACAGGCCTCATAATGTTAAAGTGAGAGACGCTTGAAGGTGATTCGGGGAGGTTTCTTGGTTTCACCCTTGGGTGCAGATCTTGCTGAATCTTTAATCTTGCAACCCCAAACGGGCCGATGGCACCATGGCAAACGCATCCATGCGGTCGAAGGTTTGCGACCCGTTAATGTCTTGTTCGGTTGCAAGGGTAGCAAAGGGGATTGGAGGAGATTGGACGAATTAAATCCCCAATAAGTCAACCCCCTTGTGGAGGGGATTAACCTCCAAGCCACTGTCAGAACTGTAGGAAAACCATCAACGCAAAGCACCTGGTGGCAGGTCATAATTGACAACGAGCAGCGATCAAATGCTACGGGAGTACTGTACACACAGACCTCAAGCAGTCAAGCTACGCTACAATATTAAGGAACTACATGTTGGCTGGAGCTGGACACAGCGACCACTTGGGAACATGATATGTTCTGTTATTCGAACGGTCGCATTCGTTTCTCTTTACAGGCAGTTCACCTGCGTCTCCAGCTTGGCGTCCCCGACGGCGAATCTCCTCCAGTACCAGTGCCGCGCCCAGACGGCGCGCATGGCCTCCAGCGGCACGCCCTTGGTCTCCGGAAGGAACGCGGCGACGAAGGCCGTCATCACCACGACCCAGCCGGCGTAGAACAGGAAGATGGCGTACCTCAGGGCGCAGAGCAGGGAGACGAACACCTGCGTCTGCGCGAAGGAGAGGCAGAGCGCGATGGACACCGTCAGGGCCTGCCCCGCCGACCGGATCTCCACGGGGTAGATCTCGCTGGGCACCACCCACTTGAGCGGGCCCCACGACACGCCGAAGCTGAGCGTGTACAGGCACATGAGCACCAGCACGGCCAGCGCGTAGCCGCGTGGCATGGTCACCGCGCCGTGCTTCCCGAGATGGCCCGCCAGGATCCAAGCCATCTCCAGCTTCGTTGATGGACGAGTGGAAGGGAGGCGATTAAGAACATCGATCTAAGCAGCAAACACTGTCAGCGTAGTGCCGTCGGTAAGATATCCGGAATACCTGGCAAATGATCATCGCTGCGCCGCCGGCAAGGAACAAGAACCTGCGGCCGGTGCGGTCCATGACGAAGGAGGACAGGAGTGACGAGGTCAAGTTCACGAGGCTGAGGATCACGGACCCGAGGATGGCCTTCTGGCTGCTGAACCCGACCGTGCGGAACAGCAGCGGCGAGAAGACGGCCATGACGATGACGCCGGTGAGGTCGAAGAAGGAGGGGATGGCCATCACCATCACCAGGTAGTGCCGGTACCCATCGCCGCGCAGCCTCTTGTACGCGCCCTCGTCGTTCCGGCGGGCCTCCTCGACGGCGCGGACGATGTCCTTGAACTCGGCCTCGGTGTCCGCGCCCGGACCGCGGAGGCGCTGCAGCGAGGCGCGCGCCCCATCGGTGTCGCCGCGCAGCACCAGGCTGCTGGGGGTGTCTGGGACGAGCAGGGCGCCCAGGACGACGATGGCCGCGGGGACGGCGGCGAGGCCGAGCGACACGCGCCAGCCCCACCCGATGATGCGGTTGGTGAAGTAGTTGGCGACGGTGGCGGCCAGTGAGCCCAGCACGAGGAAGATGTTGTACGCCGTGGTAAACGCGCCGCGACACCGCGCCGGCGACGTCTCGGCGAGGTACAAAGGAGCAGCCTGTATATAGCAGACAAAAAAAAAGAAGCCGTTACGTGCCAAAGCCAAGGTGCGGTGCGCTCTGTTTACATACTGGGCCATTGTAGTATGGGCTCTTTTTAGGTGCACCGACCTGTGTGGTGAACCCAACTCCGAAGCCGAGCAGCATCCGGCCGACGATGAGCATGGCGATGTTGGCGGCGCCGGCGTTGATCGCCGAGCCTACGAGGAACAGCACGCCGCCGGTTGGGAGAGAGATAGGGAGAGGGATAGAGAGAGATTGTGAGGAAGAAAACCCTAACCAAAGTATATATACTAGTCATCTACCGGCCGAGTTGGGTTGTGCTAAATTTGAGTGGGCTTGGTTTTTTAACTGAGGTGGAACTGGACCACCTCTGAAAATAGTAGTATTGACGTGGCGGCGGTCATCTTTATAATGACAGCCTCTGTTAATCAATTTTGTGAGGTGGTTTTTTTAACCGCCTTGGTTAATAAGAAATGACCGGCTCGGTTAATACTGGACGTTAACATAGGTGGTTATATTTTTGTGCCCCCCTCAAATCTGCTAAAAAAGTCTCTGTAAATGCATTTTTGTAGTAGTGACAAAATTTTAAATTACTATTTCTATCATTATTAATATATTAATTATATGATTATTTATATAAAAATACTACCTATGATATGTGTCATTATGTATTCATGTATGATGTAAGAGATAAGAATACCGATTCACAAACAAATGAAGGCATGATGCAAAATAAAATCTATTGCAACTAGATAATGATAAATATGCATTTTAATGTATGTGTTAGAATTTAATAGATGAAAGAGGGTGTGAGTTAGATAATTATAATTATCAGCTATAAGTCGTATTTTACATTACTTCTAATTAGCTCGGGCAGGAGCTTGGGTTGATAAGGTAGTAGTTACATAACTAGATTCAGATTTAGGGATTACTTTAACTTTTAATAATGACATGATTGGATAATTTATATGCAAATGTAGAGGATTATTTGCATTATTTTTAATGGCATAGGTGGGCAATTTACCCGAAGATTTTTTTTATAATGGCAGAGGTAAGTAATTTAGATACATGTTTAGGGCCTACTTTATTCTATTTTTATAATGACAGAGGTGGATAATTTATTAAATAAAATAATAGATCCAATAACTATTACAATTAGAGTTGTCAGATTGATGGCCGGTTGTTTATGATTTTAGTGATTTTGTTGCAGAAGTGTGATTCTTGTGCTAGCCGCTACGGAAGTGCGAGCTAGGGGAGGGGGGAGGGTGGAGTGGCCGCCGGTGAGGGATGGGAGGGGGCGGAGCGGCCGCCGTTGACCGGGGTGGTGTTTGAGGCGGTGGAGGTTAAAGTTTTGAATTTCCGGGGCTCCAATGGCCACCAACCCTAGGCCCGGCGGTGGAGGCAAGGCGTCGCCGCCGGCCAGGGCCGGACACTACTACAGAAAATGTTTCTGAGGCGGGCATAATTGATTAGCTGAGGTGGTTTTAGCAACCGCCTCGGACAAAAGGTCACAGTAAATGAGGTCTTTTTCGAGACGGTTGCTTGCCCGTCTCAGTTAATCAAATAAAAAAATAAAAAAAATAGAAAACCCGCGTCTTCGCCGCCGCTGCCGCCGGCAGATCCGCCCTGCCCGCCACCGCCACCGGCGGATCCGCCCCGCCCACCGTCGGATCCGCTGCGCCCGCTGCCGCCGCTATCCGCATCACCCCCCGTCGGATCCGCCGCCCTCATGGACTGGATCAATGCCATGGAAGGGAGCTCGCGGGCGCCGCCTACGATCCGCGCTTCTGCAGGAGCTTGCGGGCACCGCCGAAAATCCGCGCTAGGGAAATCCGCGCCTAGGAGGGAGCTCGCCGCCGCTATAGACCGCCGCTGCCGCTCCGCTCCGGCCCTGGCGGTGGGAAGGGAGCGGTTGGAGAGGGGCGCGAGTGAGAGGCAGAGGTGGAGAGGGAGAGGACGGGGCGGCGGTGAGGGAGAGAGAGAATGTTGACACTCCAAACCCTAAGGGAGATATATATACACCAAGGGGGAGTATTTTCCGAGGCCGTCATTTTAAAGGTGAATGCTTCGGTTAATTGATTTTGAGAGATGATTTTTATAACCGCCTCGGTTAATAACTGTCTCGGTTACTAAGAAACGAGACATTAACCGAGGCGGTTAAAATCATGCCCGCCTCTGAGGCTTTTTCGAAGCTCCTTGGTTAATTCAGTTTTGTAGTAGTGGGATAATGGGTGGGCGGTGGTCAGCAGTGAGGGTGAGGAGAAGGTCGAGAAGGGGAGGTCGAAGGTGGCGGTGGGTGGTCGGTGGGCGGCGTGGCGGTAAGAGCCGCCGGCCGGGGCGGAGGACGAGGAGTGGGTGGAGTGCCGGGTGAGGAAGAAGATCTTCTACGATTGCTTCGCCGAATCTCGCACAAAGCAATGAATAGGCCCCCCTCCCCATCACCCGGTATGGTCCGCTACTACATTTTGGGATTCATCGTTGAAGTCAATGCATCTGGCAGGATCACATGGGCCGATGGCATGATTCTTCATGTTTCTCACTTGTTTATTTCCTGATTATTCCCTGTTTCAACGACTTCCAATAAACTAGTTGTTTGTTGGTTGGTCCAACGAGGAGCATAACTAATGTATTTTCCCTCTAATCTTCAGTTTTGCTGCATCCGTATGAACGATGCATCATTAAACAGTGTGGACTATTAAACAGTGTAATCAAGAGAGACAGAGAAATTACGGTGCGATATGAGCTCTGCTGCAGCATGCAGACGTGGAGTACGCACCTGAGACGCCGGAGTCGTAGCCGAAGATGAGGCCGCAGGAGGCGGCCATTAGACAGGTCACCACCACGGAGAACGTCACGGTGCCGCCGTAGTCCCCCGCACCGCCGTCGTACCCTCCTCCGGCCATTGTATGAACTCGAGGCTCGCTGTGCGAGCTGGCAAGCTCTGTTTCAGAAGGCGCTGTAGGGAGAAGGCCACCAACAGCCGTGCTGTATATATACTATAGAGGCTACACAGCTCAGCCAGGTATTTTGCATTCCATGCTAAGAAAAGAAACAAGGCGTTGAAGATTGCAGCCGCTCTCTTAGTGGCGGGCCAGGGCCCGGCGATCCTGGGCCTGTGTCAGGGCTCCTCTACAAGTTACAGGATTGATTGATTGAATATGTGTATAAATGATGATTAGAAATACATCTTGCCATTTTTATTCTGTTATTACATGTTCTCAAATGCATGCTTAATTATTTTTCCTCCGAAATACTCCCTCTATTCTGAAATGTAAGATATTTTGATTTGTTCTAAGTCAAATTGTTCTAAGTTAGATCAAGTTTATAGAAAAGAGTGTTGATATTTTGAATACCAAATGAGAATAATTAGATCTATTATGACATATATTTTCATAATTTAATTTATTAACGTGTTAGATGATAATATTTTTCTCGGTAAACTTAGTTAAACTTAGACTATTTTGACTTAGAACAAACCAAAATATCTTACATTTCAAGACGGAGGGTTAGTATCAGAATACAAAACGCTGGCATAGATTCATTTTTTTTTGAAGGGTCTTAAAGAACTTTATGTCGACTTCACATTGTTGTCAGCGGACGTAAGCTTATTATTTTACCAACGAGTTAGCTTGCAAGCCAGACTACATACATTGCAGCACTACGCCTCTTCAATCAAATTATCTCCAGCCCATGAGAGCAAGTGGACCAGAACAAACATGTTATCTTCTTATTAATATATTGATATCTCTGCTAGATAGCTGGCCGGCATTTATAATAGACATGAGATGAATTGTGCATAAGTTGACCCCCGAGCTTGAACAATGTATGTCTTTCTTCAACCTGAGCCTAAATGAGACTTGCGTGCACTAGCCTGTCCAAAAGTCAGCAGCACCAGCGTCAAAAACTATTCAATACAAACTTCAAGTTCAAGCGGAGGTACTAGCACAACAAACTGTACCAATGAACCTATATAAGTATCTAATTATGCTAGTAATTGACCTATAACAAGCCATCATGTCCGTGTTCCTGGCCTAAAAATTACCATATTGATAGAATATGAAAAATACAGTACCACAACATGCTTGCTTCCCCCCAAAGAAAACCGACTCGTCTCCCCCGCGTTGCCCCTCTCGGGCAGCACAGGCAGAATCCTAGCCGCCGCCACCGCCACTAGAGCCGGGCGTCGGAAGTCCGAGCGGCGGTGAGAATTGTAGCAGTGAGGTAATCTCCTTCCTTCTTTCTGCTCTCGTCCCAACCCGATTGCTAGCTCTTGATGGAGGTGGATGTTCTGACGGTGCTTGCCGGCGATGATTCCGGTTCTCCAGGCTGGAGCTTGGGAGCGTCAATGCCATGGCGGCAGGCCGCTTCACACGGCGGCCACGCCGGACGCAACCCTTCACAGCACCAGTCAGCCGCCACCGCCACCCCCTCCGAGCTACCCCGCCGAGGCGGCTGCGAGACCGCTTGTTGACGGTCGTTAAGTGCAAAATATAACCGTCAAATATACTCATTAAAGAAAAAAAACCATATCTCTTACTCGCATATTTGTGTCACTAACCTAGCTCCATAGTTGTTTTCGAAGATTTATGTTTTCAGGAGCACAAGTCCGGAATAAGAAGAAAATACGAAGAATACACAGACGAAGTCGCAGAAGATCGCGTCCTGCGTAACACATGCAAAAGAGGCTCACAAACCAGAGCAAACCGACTAACCAGACCCCGGCACTGACGTACCAACATCAAAGCCCACCAGGCAATCACCCAGAGGAAGACGGTGGCCGGAGCCGCCAAAGTGGGGCCGGCCGAACCCATGGTTCGGCCGAACCTGGACAGACGCCTGTCCAGGTGCACTTTGGTGGGAAGATTGCTCTGATCTTCCAGAAGGCAGTTACGAACGTTTCCATGTTTAGCTTTGGCGGGAACCGACCTCAAGAGCTATATAAGGGGCCTCCCTCCACTCTCACAACACACACCACTTGGAAGCCTCTCTCTCACTCTCATTTGTGACTTGTACTCCTTAGGGTAGTGGAGCTAGGCTAGTTCTTTATTTCCTTAGTGAATCCAGTCATCCTCGGGGTCGGCGAGCAATCCTCAGACTCTGGTATGGCTTTGTATTCCGACTATCGTTATGCTATTCATAAAAAGTTTGTTCTTGGTTATCTTGCTATGTTCTTATCTTGCTTAGCCTTGATCTGTGCTTATTCAAGTTATACTAGTTGCTTGTTTAGACCAGATTATCTGGGTAAGAATATCGGTTCGTTGTGCTTTCGGGCTTGCCTTAGCATCTTACATGTCCATCCGAAGGGTGGGGGACCCGGGGTTGCTAAGGTAGTGACCTCATATGCGGGCATGGTGCCCGGGTATGCGGGATCCCTCGGATATAAGGTGTTCCACGGTTTGACTGGGGTAGACCGCAGGTGGTGACAGCCCTGTCAGTCCGCCGGAAAGCTGCTTCTCGCTTAGCGTACTCCCCGACGTTTGGGTATCGTGTAGGAGTTCACGCAAAGATGAAACGGGACTAGATGTCTCCAGTGCGGGTCATTCTCCCCGATGTCCCTAATTTCCCGGCACCTGCAGTTCTAAGCATGTGGCTAACATAACTTATCTGCTAACATGAATAGTATAATAGGATCTGTTGCCTATACTCCCGCTAACCTTAGGTGTGCTTGTTTATTCTTTATTCATGAGAGTTGGCTGTTCTTTGTGTGTCACATTACCCATGATTATCTTTATTTATCACCTACCCCTATATAATTAGCAGTCTGCACTTTATCTCATAATGTCATGGTTATGTAACTAGTAAACATCTTTACACAACCTCTCCATCCCTTGGAAAAATATAAATAACGATACCTAAATGCTTCCGGGTGAAATGCTACAACGATATATCTGTGCGCTTGCGGATCCTTCTGTAATCGTTAAGACATATCACACATCGTTCCATGGCGTCGCTGCTATGAACCTAACTCGTTCATGGCGACGGGGCTGTGGGACGACCAACCCGGCATTCCTTGGCGGCGTTGCTGGGAACTAACCCCTCCTAGTGGCGACGTTAAGGAATGCCAATACCGCTACACAGTGGAAAGTGGCAACACGCCTGCTGGCACCCCCCCTCTATGGGGGCGGGGGCGGGGAGGGGTGTGCACCGGCTCCGATTTCGTACATTGCTGGTGCGACGACAAGATGGGGGTGACAATGGCATCTAAGGTTTGCTGGTGGAGATTCAACATCAGAGGTGGACCGCCGGCAGGGGCTCGTGGTGAGCGTAGGCATACATAAGTGGTTCCACGGAGCGCAGGGAGGAGCCCGGCCTCACGCTAGCCGGCAATGGCGACGCTTCTTGTGTCGATTTTCTCATTAGAGGCTTTGCGATATGCTATTTGTAGGTTTTTGGTGTCGTCAGGTGCTACAGGAAACCGTTTAAGGGAATCCTTGTCCAGCATTATGCTGGCGTTGACATCGGTGATATCTCGTGGTGTCACTTCCTTGTTTAAGGCGATTTTGTCATCTCCTCACACTCATGCGTAAGGCAACAATTGGCGTGAAAAGATTTTGCAAGCACGGTCCGAACATTAAGTTTCTAAGTAGATGAGAGATATGATGGAGTGGTTCTGCATGAAGATAATGCAAGGTTGAAGCGGAAACCAAGAATATGATTGAAAATTAGTCTTCTAGTTTTTCCTTTGTTTTGTAGTTTTTTTTATTTTGTGAAATTTCTCTTTTGAGGTCTAGAGTTTAAAAAGTCTTGTAACATTTGGCCTTATGTATCGACAAGGATATAGAGGCCGGTTAAATCCCATATTAAAAAAACAACATACTTGGTGGCCTTGGTGAATAGCGGAAAATCTTACTGTACATTTTATCTTATCTTTCCCTAGCTGCGAGCCTGCGACGACCACGAGTACATGAGTTTGTCACAAATCACAAGTAGAGCAGATGACCTTTGCGGAAGCGAGCTACAACTATGATAATACACATTATTGCACACTAAGATGCTGGTAATAATTCGACTTTTCATTGCCTTAGCTGCAGTGACGAACTGACGACATGATTCTTTGTTTTTGTTACATGCGGTTCAGCTGCTCCTGCTTGGCGTCAGAGACGACGAACCTCCTCCAGAACCAGTGCCCTGCTCACACTGACCGCATGGCCTCCAGGGGCACGCCCTTGGTCTCCGGCAGGAGCGCCGCGATGAAAACCGTCATGGCCAGCACCCAACCGGAGTAGAACAGGAAGATGGCGTACTTCATGGCGCAGAGCATGGAGACGAACACCTGCGTCTGCGTGAAGGAGAGGGTGAGCGCGACGGACAGGGTGATGGCCTGCCCCGCCGACCTGATGTCCACGGGGTAGATCTCGCTCGGCACCACCCACTTGAGCGGCCCCCACGACAGGCTGAAGCTAAAGGTGTACAGGCACATGAGCACCACCACGCCCACCGCGTAGCTCCGGGGCATCCTCGCCACGCCGTGCTTCCCGAGGTGGTCCGCCAGGATCCATGACACGGCCACCTTCTTGGTCGATCCAGTAGCAAGGTTCATGTTAGAGTTAGACAACGCACATGACAGTGCTCACCTGATGAACGGCATAAGAGACCCAATGCAACATGTGTTGATGATGTGCGTACCTGGAAGATGAGCATGGTGGTGCCGCCGGCGAGGAACAAGAACCTGCGGCCGCAGCGGTCGACGACGAAGGTAGACAGTACGACACCGGACAAGCTCACGAGGCTGATGATGACGGCGCCGAAGATCGCCTTCTGGCTGCTGAACCCGACCGTCCGGAACAGCACCGGCGAGAACACGGAGATGACGACCATGCTAGTGAGGTCGAAGAACGTGGGGATGGCCACCATCATCACCAGGTAGTGCCGGTACCCCACGCCGCGCAGCCTCTTGAACGCGCCCTCCTCGTTCCGGCGTGCCTCCTCGACGGCGCGGGCGATGTCCTTGAACTCGGCCTCCACGTC
Organism: Panicum virgatum; assembly: GCF_016808335.1. Taxonomy (NCBI): domain Eukaryota; kingdom Viridiplantae; phylum Streptophyta; class Magnoliopsida; order Poales; family Poaceae; genus Panicum; species Panicum virgatum. Next base: position 32,420,075 of record NC_053151.1, on the reverse strand, counting down.
GGCGTCCGCCCCGCGGATGCGCTGGAGCGACGCGCGGGCCCTGTCCGGCTTCCCGCGCAACATGAGGCTGCTGGGGGTGTCCGAGACGAACAGGGCGCCCGTCACGATGACGGCGGCAGGCACGGCGGCGAGGCCGAGGGAGACGCGCCAGCCCCAGCCGGGGATGCGGTTGGTGAAGTAGTTGGCGACGTTGGCGGCCAGCGTGCCGGCGACAAGGAAGAAATGGTAGTAGGCCGTGGTGAAGGCGCCGCGCCATCTGGTCGGTGATGTCTCGGCGAGATACAGTGGAGCCGCCTGAATGAATGGTAAGATACTACTCAAGCTGTCAAGCAGCGCAGCTGAAGCAATCATTAAATTACTGAGTGAGTTTAATTGGTTTTTTAAACTTTGATTAGCAGTACAGTATAAACATTAGCGCAGTAAGTACGTGGAAATAGTATTTAATTAGCTGAACATCTTGCTATGCATTATTCAAATATTAATATTCAATATTCGAACGGTGCATGAAAATTGTGAGTTAATTGGAAATGGAGAGGGAATATATGCAGAATTAGACCTGCGCGGTGAAGCCAACGCCGAAGCCGAGCAGGATCCGGCCGACGATGAGCATGGCGATATTGACGGCCCCGGCGTTGATGACGGCCCCGGCGAGGAACATGGTGCCGCCCACGAGCATGACGGCTCTGCGGCCCACCCTCCTGGTCACGCCGCTGGCCACCAGCGAGGCCAGCATGCCGGCGATGTACATCGACGACGTGAATGCGGTGAGCAGCTGGTTGTCGTACTTGCAGTAGGCGTCGCGCTTGGCGCCCCTCATCCCGCGGAGCACCTCCGGGAAGAACCTCTCGAGGAACGACTCCATCTGCGTCACGCCGCCTGAGTGTAATCCAACGGTAAGGTTATTACTTTTCTTCAATTTCTTTCGCTTTTAAATAAGAAATCCATGCAGCTAGGATTCTGGGTGTACGTTTAAAAAATAGTGAATTTCAAAAATTCTTATAAAAATTAGAAACATCCAATCATCGGATCTGTTATCATACCTAACCCCTATATATATGTATCTAAATTATCCACCTCTGTCATTATAAAAAAATCTAAAACAACTCTCTATCTTCGTGTAAATTGCCCACATATACCATTATAAAATAATGTCAAAAATCCTCTAAATTTGCATATAAATTATCCAATCATATCATTACTAAAGTTAAATTATTCCCTAAATTTTGAGTCTAAATTATTGTTATCGCCATAAATTAACAGAGTTAATTAATGGGCCGCGAGTGAGTTGGGCTTAATGAAGAGATTGAAGAAGGCTTACGAATCGGCTCCTGCGCGAGCATTTGGGCCATGTGGGCCATGTATCCTTATATTTAGTTCAGATTGAGTTAGAGATAGAGTCCGATATGGACACATTAGTTTAGATTGTTTCCCAAGTCTCCGGACTATAAATATGTACCCTATGGTATTCGTAAAAGAAGAACGTCATCACGTCTCGCAAACAACAACTCTCGGCGCATCGCCACCCCTAATCTTAGGGTTTCATCCAAGTAAGTGTCATGCTGCCCTGATCGCTTCTCGCGATCAGGGCAGTATTGTTCTTGCTTTTACTTTGGTATTACTCGTACTGAAGCGTTTTTTATGGCGAGTAGTACTAGTTATCTTAATGTTCGTAGCATGGCCTTTAGTATATTCATTATGCTTTTGTTGCTTATCATCTACAAATATCATGTTGTCTCTGTGCATTCACGTTTCAATCTTATGCTAATTCTTGTTGCATAGAATTAGTTGCATTGAGGCAACACCTTACTTCTCTTCTATCTAGTAGATCCAATCTGTTACGGTTTGTTCTTATTTTATAAGGATTAGTTTATATCTGCTAGGTTAGACCTGCAAACGGATTGGATGTTCCGGTGATGTAATAGATGCTTTATCTTAGCCTTGATATGGGTTGTTCCGGGAATCGGCTCTGGCTAGTTCTTAGGCCTCTGTTTTCGGTTATGGTTTAGTTATCTGTTATATTCGCTAGGCCTAGTTATGTGTAAGATGTTCCGATCTAGCAGTGAGGCTTTTACTGTCGGGGATCGAATCAGCTGGATTTAATTGAAGCAAGTTTTCCATAATTATTTGCTTTATTCATCAATATCCGGATAGATGCAGATCCAATCTGACACCGGGACCCGATCGGCTCTTTAAAGCCGATGCAAGAGTCGTCCCGGGGAGCCGACCACGGCTCGGACTTACGCTTCCATGTGTTTGTGTATGCAGACAAATCGTTGCAAGCACGTTCGCATCTTTCTGATCGGGTATAGGTCAGGTGACACGCCTTACATTCTCCGGAATTCTCGGCGTGTGCTGGATTGCGGGCCGTTGACGAGGAAGCAGTGCCTGCCAGCGCCCCGGCGACCTCCCAGCTCTTCGTGTTGCCTGTCGCTACTCGCGGTTGGGTTTTGACCGACAACAATTATATAATTATAAAAATATTAAAGTGCAAGAATATAAAATTATAAATTACTATATTTCTATCATTATTGAAATATTAATTTATGTTATTGTTTATATAAAAATAATAACCACAATATCTGTCACAGTGTATTCATGTATGATGGAAGAGATAAGAATACCAATTCATAAAGAAATGTTTAATTAAATATATATCAAACATATATGGATGTGTGATGCAAATGAAATCTATTGCAACTGAATAATGATAAATATATATATTTTAAGGTATGTGTTAGAATATTTAATAGATAAAAGATGGTGTGAGATAGATAATTATAATTATTAGCCATAAAGTTTTATTTTTATATCAATTCTGATTAGCCGTATGGAAGCACGAGTTTTTTAGGCAACACGAGGGGCACAAGTCCCCTACTTTTTATATATATTAAAAGGAAAGAAAAAAAAATCTTTTACAAGTCTGAGCAACATCACTTTAAGAGACAAAGAAAGAAAATCAAAACTATTACAAGAATCAGACAAAGAAGTTTATCCATTCTTTGAGCAGGCTTGTGTTTGCTCGATGCATAAGCAAATCTTGAGGTTAACAGGTCTGTATCGATAGATTACTACCACAGCAGCATGAATGCACAAATCACAAGGTCCACTCTCTCTCTCTATATATATATACATATATATATACATATATATATATACATATATATATATATGCAAACATTTCACAATTGAGGCCGCAGCCAGCAGAGAGAGCGCACCAGAGACGCCAATGTCGTAGGCGAAGATGAGGCCGCCATGAGGCCGGTGACCGCGACGGAGAAGGTCACGCCGCCGCTGTAGTCGCGCACCCGGCCCGCCCTCCGCCGCGACGAATCCCCCCTCCAGCCATTACAACCGTTCCCTCGTCTGCTCGGGCGAGCTTTGCTGCAGGTTTTGCCTGCTGGCTGTTTTCTGGATGGAAGGACCGGTAGCGCACTCTAACTTAAGAGGGGGAGGGAGTAAATTAGATAAACTAAAAATTTAGACATATGACTCCAATTATTTGCATAATATTAAACTAAAACATATTATCTAGATGTGCAACTATGGTTGTTCTAGTGTGAAACCCCTATCTCAAAAGAGTTTAGCAACCTATAGCCTTTCCTATCAAGAAACTAATCTATGAAAGTAAAGACACATAAATTGCTAGTATAAAATGCGGAAGCTTAAAGAGAGGGATAGGAAAAAGCAAACTCTTGATGCGGGTGTTTATCCCGTGGTTCGGTTAGCCACAAAGGCACACCTACATCCACGTTGTTGTAGCACTCACTAAGAGTATTGCTACTCGACCACCAAGTCTCTTCCGTGAACACACTCACGGTCACCTTGCCCCTGGGTTCCACTAAGGAGCTTCTCCATAAAGGAAGGGGGTCTCCACGTCCCCCGCACAATGTTGTCATCGCCGCTCCACACCAAGTCGAAGGATCGATGACGTGCCGGCGAGCCTTCAAAGCTCCAAGGTGCCGGCGCACCGAAATCTTCTTTTGGTTCACTAAAGAACCTCAGCACAAAGGCACTTGGCCTTGCAATCTCACTCACTATGAGCTAATCCTCTACACAACACTCTCAAAGTGTGCTAAGGGCTAAGGATATGAGTGCTAAGCTCTTGGATAGCTTGGAGATGTTTTTGGGTGTGTTTGTCACTTCCTTGAACTTCAGCTCGCTTCAAATGGCCGGGGGATGGCATATATATAGGCCTCCAAGTCGAAGTAACCATTTAGAACCGTTACCTAACTTTCTGCGCATACACCGGAGTATCCGAAGGTATAGCACCGGTGCATCCGATCACTCTGCGCCTTAGGGTAGCCGTTGGGTCTCTGACAGCCGACGTGGTGTCACTGAATAGACCGATGCCTTGTCACCGGTTCATCCGGTGCAGCTTCTCTTCCTTGCAACTGTTCCGGAATTGCACCGGTGCTTCTTCCGGTGTATCACCGGTTTATCCGGTGCTGAATAATTTCGTCCAGGCCACTTGACATGCTTTTTGATGCATGACATGGTGCTTGCACCGGTGCATCAACTTGGCACCACCGGTGCATCCGGTGCCACACGACTTGTTGTCACCAGCAATGCAACTTGCTCCGGTGCAAGGGCACCGGTGCATCCGACCCGTATCGGATAGACCGGTGCAGGGTCACCGGTTCATCCGGCGCTATTGTCTTCAGTGGAACTTGTCCAATTCAGCATTTTTTTGAGTTCTTTCCTCGTGTTTTGCTTTGCTTGGCCTTTTTGCTTCATCTCTGGGATCTATTAAAGTTTACTTGACAAACGCATTAGTCATATTGATTGCGTTGTTACTCAATCACCAAAATCACAAAGTAATGGCTTAATGAGACCATTTTCGTTACACTGGAGACGAGGTTGGGTTCAGGGTTCAGGCACAGCAACGAGAGGGTGAGGGAGACAGGGGGTTCATCGGCAATATAGGCGTATGGATTTTGACGGGAGAGTTGACAAGTAACTGATTGGGCGATAAGCAGCAACAAGCAAGGGGAGCAGAGCAACGCACAAATGGTAATCCCCCAGAAAAGCAGCCCCGTCTAGTAGAGAATTTTAGAAAATTGTACATGTTGTTATATTCAAGAGACCATATCCTTATAAATCTTAAATGCTCCCACTAGTTTTATGCACCAATCATGTCGCCAGAAGGAGAGTTAGTAGCTGGTCATTGTACGGGATGTGATGTCTCAGTGCTGTACTAGTATACTCAACACGTGTCTCAGATTCTGTAATTAAGGTAGTATACGATGTTGACTCTGAGCAGACTACAGCTATTTTCTTCTTATAATAAGGCAAATGCAAGCCCGGTCTGGATCTTTCACATCTTGTTCTCGCTCCATATATATTGATCTTTGATTCACACCCAACCATTTCCGATCAAGATAAGCAAATGAAGGTTGGGTGATTTCAACAATTATGAACAGAATCTTTGCTGTACATGCGTATCTACTTTCGTTAGAGTTGAGTTCCATAACAAATTATTATTACCAATACTAGTAGAGGTGTACGTGCCACAGACATGTGTTTAAAGAATAATTAGCCTCTTCTAGAGATAAGGAAGGTTATCCCGAGATTACAATCAATTCTAAAATAACCATATCCGGAGTTGTCTAATATACTATAACCCCCCTGCGCAGTCATAGCGGTAGCAACACGAACGGACAGACTGGAGAGGGTGTTGGAGGAGAGGATTGGGGGGCACGTGGCCGGCGGGGCGCTCGGCGGGGGAGGCGAAGACGGCGGCGCTGGCGACGAATCCTGGCGGCGAGGTAGGTCCCCTTGCTGTGCTTGACGACGACAAGCACGGCGGATCAGAAGGATCCGCCGGGCATCCTACGAGGGCGCTGCCCTCGGCGGAGATCGATCTCCCCGGGGGTGGGGCGGCGGCAGCGGAAGCCTAGTTAGGTCACAGGATCATGACCCTCGGACACCATGTAGGAAAATAGGATGTGTCTAATGTGGTCGATGTATTGCATTGAGCCCCTTGGGCGGTATATATAGAGTGCATGGCTTGGAGGGCAAGTAATCTCTCCTAGAGATAAGGAAGGTTATCTCGGGATTACAATCAATTCTAAGCTAATCATATCCGGAGTTGTCTAATATACTCTAACAGGGAGGAATTGCCAATTCAAACAATTGGAAAGCGTTATGCGGGTAGGGTGGGTGGGTATGGTAGAATTTTTGGTGTAAAAAATATTAACTTTTTGGTAGAAATATTTTCCTTCTATCAAAAAATGGGTCTCCATCCCCTTTCGTCAAACTTTTTGGCCTGACAAGTGAGACCTCCGTGAGGGGTACGGTGAACCTAATCTTGGTGAGAAAGGGTTTCAATTGTTTTAACTTTTATATGATAGATACCATCCTTTTCGTCTTGAGCAGCCATTTCAGTTGAAAACTTTATAGTTATCCCCCCGGCCCAGCACGGCTGTTGTGTAGTATCCGGACCGGACCCCTTGTTACCTGGTTCTGGTTGGTTGTTAATAAAATTATGGCTTATATTTTTGGATGGAGAGGGCCCTGCTTTCTTGAGTAATGTTAAGGTAAGAATACTTGACGGTTTGGATAAAAAGAAATGGCTCTTCACATTTATTTCGGGGATGAAGGTATTTTTTGTGTAGAAAGGAGATTGAATCAACCAAGCTTTGTATTGATCCCATGAATGGGTTTATATACTTGTACAACAACATACTCATGTACATAGATGACGCGGTGCCGCGGCTGTTGCGGTGGCGTGGCGACGTGGAGTGCGTGGAGCGTGCATGCAGGGGGAGCGCGGCGGGTGCGAGACGTGCGCGTAGAGCGCGTTGTACGCGTGGAGCACGTCCCGCTGAGCGAGTCCGATGGGCCATACATCAGAGCGGTTAGCCACCATTCCAACACCCCCCGGCAGTCGCAGCAGTCCTCTCGCCGACGCAGAGACTGGAGCGGAAATTCTCGAACAGGGCGGTGGGAAGGCCCTTGGTGAAGATGTCCGCGAAATGACGCCCGCTTGGAATATGCATTACCCGGAGCTCGCCGAGAGCGACCTTCTCGCGAACGAAATGAATGTCCAGCTCGATGTGTTTGGTCCACCGATGATGGACGAGGTTGCAGGACATGTAGACGCTCGAGATGTTGTCACAATACGCTACTGTGGCTTTGGGGATGCCACAGCAGAGCTCGCCAAGTAGTTGCTGGAGCTAGGTGCACTCTGCCATGGCATTAGCGAGGCCGCGGTACTCCACCTCGGCACTGGATCGAGAGACGACGGTCTGCCTTTTGGCAGACCAGGACACCAGGGAGTCCCCGAGGAAGATGCAGAATCCGGACGTCGAACGGCGGGTGTCACGGCAACCCGCCCAATCCGCGTCCGTGTAAGCGGCCAGAGTCAGTGAAGTGGTGCCGTGGAGATGGAGACAGAGTTGCGTCGTGCGCTAGACGTAGCAGAGGACCCGCTTGAGCATCGTGGCATGGCTCGTCCGTGGCGTGTGCATGTGAAGGCAGACCTGTTGGACGGCATATGCGATGTCCGGCCGGGTAAAGGTAAGGTACTGCAAGCCGCCAGCGGTGTTGCGGTACCAGGTTGGGTCATTGATCAGGTCGCCATCGCTGCTGGACAGCTTCGGCTTGGTGTCGGCTGGGCTCGGCGCCGGCTTGCAGTTGCTCATGCCGGCGCGCTCGAGGACGTCTGTCGCGTACAAGGCTTGGCTGAGGACAAAGCCCGACGGCATGCGGCGGACGTCGATGCTAAGGAAGTAGTGCAAGGGACCCAGGTCCTTCACCGCGAATGCGGAACGTAGGTTGGCGATGATGTCGCGGAGCAGGGCGTTACTGGAGACCAACAAGATCATGTCGTCCACGTACAACAAGAGATACGTGGAGGCGCCGCCCTGGTTGTACACGAACAGCGACGTGTCGGAGCAGGACTGTCGAAAGCCGAGGGGGGGTGATGTGTTCGACGAAGCGCTGGAACCATGCCCGAGGTGCTTGGTGTAGGCCGTAGAGCGACCGGGAGAGGAGACAGACCGCATCAGGCTGGCTGGGATCCTCGAACCCGGTTGGCTGCTAGCTAAAGATGTGCTCGAAAAGGTTGCCATGGAGGAAGGTGTTGGAGACATTGAGCTGGGCAGTTCTTGGAAGCGATGAGCGTGAGCACTGTACGTATGGTCGCCAGTTGGACGACTGGCGAGAATGTTTCCTGGAAGTCGATTCCGGGGCGCTGATGGAATCCGCACACGTCCCACCGTGCCTTGTAGCGTTCCAGCGATCCGTCAGAGATGAGCTTATGTTTGAAAACCCACTTGCCTGAGATGATCTTGGCGCCAGCCGGCCGGGGAATGAGGGTCCACGTGAGGTGAGGGTCCACGTGAGGTTGCCCTGGAGTGCATCGAACTCCTTTTGCACTGCCTCGCGCCAGTGTGGGCCTTTGAGTGCGGTGCGGACGGAGGTGGGCGCCGGTGATAGCGCTGGCGTGGAGTTGACGAGGGCGTACTTGGGGTTCGGCTTGACAATGCCGACCTTGCCACACATCACCATGTGATGTTGTGGAGGCGGTGAAGCAGCAGGAGGTGCAATAGTGTCGGTGTTGGGCACTGCGGCCGGCTTGGTGTGGCCGGCGACGGTGACAGTGGGTGGCGATGTTGGTGTCAAGGTATGTTTGGCCGATGTTGGTGTCGGCCGGCGATGTTGAGGGAGCCTGCTTCAGGTCACGGAACGGGAACGCATGCTCGACGAAGACGACATGGCGCGACATGTACACGCGGCTGGAGGCGATGTCGTAGCAGCGGTCGCCGCGGTGGTTGGCCGGGTAGCCCCGGAAGACACACGCGACTGATTGGGCGCTGAGCTTGTGGGCGGTTGTTGCCGAGGTGTTGGGGTAGCAGACGCAGCCGAAGACTCGAAGCTCGTCGCAGTGCGGCAGTGCGCCGAGGAGCAGCTGGTGGGGCGTGATGGAGCCTGTGGCACAGCATGGGCGCCGGTTGAGCAGGTGTGTTGCCGTGTTTAGAGCTTCGGCCCAGAACGACAAGGGAGCTGCACTATGGATTAGTAAAGTCCAGATGTTGTCATTGAGGGTCCGTAAGATGCGTTCGGTCTTGCCGTTTTGCTGGGACGTATATGGGCAGGAGAGGCAAAAGACGGCGCCCATGCTGGCTAGCAGGGCGCGTGCCACATGGGAGTCAAACTCCTTCCCATTGTCTGTCTGGAGAGCGAGGACGAGGAGGCCGAACTGGGTTTGAACGTAAACGAGGAAGGAGCGTAGGGTGGGGAGGACTTTAGACTTTTGGCGTTAGGGAAAAGTTCAAACATAATGTGTAAAGTCGTCTAGTAGAACAAGATAGTATTTGTAACCAGAGTGACCGTAAACAGGAGAGGTCCGTACATCTGAATGTAAAACTTGCAAAGGGAAATAAGTTTGTGTTTTAGGGGAAGAGAAAGGGAGCCGTGTGCTCTTGCCAAGATGACATGAGTCACAAGAATGCACGACAGATTTATTACACTGAAACTGAAAATTACAAGGGACCTACTGAAGAACATGGGACCCAGGATGTCCAAGGCAGCAGTGCCACAGGTCCACCGAAGCAGGCGCAGTGGCAAGGAGAGACTGATGTGGTCCAAGCTAGAGTGGATAGAGGTCGCCGGTGCTGTTATAGCGGACCTTCACTACCTGCGTTTGAAGATCCTTGATGGAGAAACCGACAGGGTCAAATTCAAGTGAGACATTGTTATCTCGGGTCAATTGCTTGACATAAATGAGATTCTTAATAAGGGAGGGAGTAACAAGAACATTGTGAAGGTAGAGGGGACGGGATGATGTCGGTATGGGACGGCTGCCGGTATGGGTGACCGGGAGCTGAGCGCCATTGCCGACAGTGACAAAGGTAGAGAACAGAAAGGGGCGGGGTTGAACAAGATTACCAGCATTGGAGGTCATGTGAGCGGTGGCACCAGTGTCAAGAAACCAATTGCTGGCATTCGGCGGGGTGGTGGCGACGCCAGTGGAGCCGAGGCCAGTGTACAATGCCTACATGTCCTAGGGCTGTGCACCAGGGGCCGAGGAATCTTGGGGCACCGAGGGGAGTGGCGGTGCCGGGAACTGGTCGGGCGGCACTGCTGGTGATGCGCCACCATGGCCTGCTGCTGGGAAATGGGGGTCGGGGGCCCAGAACGCCAGCGGCCGGTCCACGGAAGGGCATCGGCCATGCCTGCACGAGGCCCGTCCATGGGTTGTACCCGGCCTCCCAAGGTGCCGCCGGGAATGGAGCGCGTGACTGCTACTGCTGAGCGCCGGCGTGGCCGCCGCCACCAGGGGACTTCTTGTTCTTGGGCTTGAATTTGTTCTTGGGCCGAGGCTGAGGCCCAGAACCCGAGCCGCTGCCGGAGGATGAAGATTGGCCAAGCGCGCCATGGCCATCGTGGGTGGCGAGCAGTGCCTGGCCGGCCTCCAGCTTGTCCTCATGAGCCATCTGCAACTCCTCAAGCGCAAGGAACGACCGAGCGCTCTGGAAGGTGTGCGGCAGACACTTGGAGGTGATGACCGGCTTGACGTGGCAGTACTTCGGATTGAGCCCACGCAGGAGATTTAGCACTTGGCTGGGAGATGGGCTAGCTGATGTCACGCAGTTTGTCGGCGATCCGCTTGAGAGTGGGGCAGTACTCGTCGATGCTAGAGTCGCCCTGGGTGGTGGAGCGAAGCTCAGCTTTCAGGTAGACGGTGCGATGCAGCTCGTTGTCGTGGAAGAGGCCCTCACAGGGTAAACGCGGAGAGCCGATGGTGGTAAACAATGTCGAAGACGCTCTTGTTCACGGTGGTGTAGATCTAGTTGACGATCGTCTGGTCGATCTGCCGCCACTCAGCGTCGCGCTCGGTGATGGGCGGCACAGAGCGCACGAAGTTGTCAAGGCCGAACTTGCGGAGGACAGACTCGAACATGGAGCGCCATTGCCCGTAGTTGACGGACGGCAGGACGAGGAGGACCGGGATGTGCTGGCAAATGTTGATCTGCTGCACGACGTTGGCCGGAGCAGGTTGAGAAGCAGCTACGAAGGAGTCATCGTCGGAGGAAGAACTGGAGGAGTGCATGTGGGACACCATGGACGGAGAGAGAGAGACGTCGCGACAGGCAAGAGAGCAGAAGAGATGCGGAAGCGAGAAACTAGGATCTTGGGGTAACTGATATCATGTTGAAAGGAGATTGGATCAACCACGCTTTTTGTATTGATCCCATGAATGGGTTTATACTTGTACAACAACATATTTATGTACATAGATGACGCGGTGCCGCGACCGTTGCGGTGGCGTGGCGGTGCGGAGTGCGCGGAGCGTGCATGGAGGGCGCGCAGAGCGCAGCGGGTGGCGAGACGTGCGCGTGGAGCGCGTCCTGCTGAGCGAGTCCGAGCGTCCCGCTGAGTGAGTCCGATGGGCCATACATCATAGCGGTTAGCCACCATTCCAAGTTTCCAACATTTTGTAGTATGCCACACAAGGAAAATGAACTTGCATAACCTAAATCACACGACGATTATTTAACAGAAATTGGTATGCCAAATGGCCATGCCACTTAAATGAAACATTACAACTACTCACTCTAGTCACTCTACATACTCCACACCGTACTGTCTCTAGCCCCCCCCCCCCCCCCCCCCCCCCGCACGCACATTATTACATTATTACCCTAGGTTAGTGCCACGGCGCTCTTTCCGTCGTGGACGAACCTCTTCCAGTACCAGTGCTTCACCCAAATGGTGCCCATGGACTCGAGCGGGATGCCCTTGGTCTCCGGCAGGAAGAGCGCGATGAAGACGGTCATGACGGCGACCCAGGCGGCGTAGTAGGCGAAGGTGGCGTACTTGAAGCGGCAGAGCATGGCGAGGAACGACTGCGTCTGCACGAAGGTGAGGCAGAGGCCGATGGAGACGTTCATGGCCTGCCCCGCCGACCGGATGTCCACCGGGAATATCTCACTCGGGATCACCCACCCCAGAGGCCCCCATGACCACCCGAACCCGGCGGTGTGCAGGCAGGTGAACACCAGCACCGCCACCGCGTAGGGGTGCGCCATGGCCGCCTCGCCGCTCTCGCCGATTTTTGCGCCCATGATCCAAGCAATCCCAACCTTCAAGGATCACGAAAGAAACTCAGATGAAAAGAAGAAGATGTATAACACATTGGCCGCGTCATCTTCATGGCGTAAAGTATTTGGAAATACCTGGGCAATGACCATTTGGATGCCGCCGACCATGAAGAGCACCTTGCGGCCGTACCTGTCGATGACGAGGGTGGAGAGCAGGAGGGAGCCCAGGTTCACGGCGCCGTTGATGACGGCGCCCATGAGCGCGGCGTTGCTGCCGAAGCCGACGGTGCGGAACACGAGGGGCGCGAAGAAGGCGAGCACGATGACGCCGGTGAGCTGGAAGAACATGGGCACGGCCACGGCGAGCACCAGGTGCGGGCGGTACTCGCGCCGCGTGGCCATCCGGCGGAACGCGCCGTCCTCGCTCCGGCGCGCGGCCTCCACGGCCTTGGCGATGTCCCGGAGCTCGGCGTCCACGTCCGCGTCGGGCCCGCGCACCCGGAGGAGCGCCGCGCGGGCCCTGTCGGCGCGCCCGCGCATGACGAGGCTGGTCGGGGTATCGGTGAGGAAGAGTGCGCCGACGAAGATGACGACGGCCGGCGCGCCCGCGAGGCCCAGCGAGACGCGCCAGCCCCAGGAGGCCCGCGCCGTGGCGTAGTTGACGAGGTTGGCCGTGAGCACCCCGAGCGCGAGGAAGAACTGGTAGCCCGCGGTGAGGGCGCCGCGCCACCGCGACGGGGCCATCTCGGCGAGGAACAGAGGAGCAGCCTGCAATGCAATATCGACGAAAATTATCTTTTCGCGACAATCATGTGGCCCAACCCAGGTCGATATCTACTTGCATATATTTATTGGGCTAATTTGAGCCGCACAGGCTCCATGGGCCTTTAAGAGAAGGCTATTTGGGCCGATTCATGTCCCCTTACCCGATTTCAGGCCCGCGTGCCACGGTTACCTCCTCCGTCCGATTAAACAGAATCACAAGTGTGTCACACTCACACCTCAGCAACAGCTACTCTCCTCTCAAAAAAAAAGAAGAAGAAGCAACAGCTACTCTGCCCCTCAAAAAAAAAAAAAGAAAGAGAAAAGGCAACAGCTACTCGCCACCAACTGTCTCTATCCGAAGAAGCCTTTGGCACGCCACTAGCGACGAGTACAGTTAGCCCGTTTAGTTACCAATAATTTTCACCCAAAAATTTTCACCTCCCCTTTGAACATATGAAGCACTAAATGTAATTAAATAACAAAACTAATTACACAGTTTGGATGTACACGACGAGACGAATCTTTTGAGCCTAATTAGTGCATGATTAGCCATAAGTTCTACAGTAACCCACATGTGCCAATGATGCGGTTAAAGGCCTCAAAAGATTCGTCTCGCGGTTTCCAAGTGAGTTCTGAAATTAGTTTTTTAATTAGTATTCGAAAAACCCTCCCGACATCTGGTTAAATATTGACGTGACACCCAAAAAAATTTTGTGTTTGGGAACTAAATGCCCCCTTAGGCGACCAGAAAATGGTGGCGAACCACCACCATCTGCCGTAGCCCGTCGCGATCAGCGTTTTTCCGCTCTACTACCGTATAGCTAAAGCTTGGACTAGCAAAGTCAAAAGAGATTGGAGATCAGAGAGGACAGAGACGGCTTTTCTTCCCTTCTTGTTTGTTTCTTCCCGTGGATCGTTCTCCTAGCCCACATGCCTGCATCACTAATTTGACATACTCTACTAGGCAGTCGCGATTATTCAATCGGTACTTGCTTCTCTATCATGGACATGCCGCTCAATTCACACGCGCTTAGGGTCTTTCGAAAAAAAAAATCACACGCGCTTACTTAAGCAAGAATGCGCTTATTTAGCTGTGGCTTCAGAAAATATCTTCAAGAATTTTTTGCGACTCGTTCAGTCAGTCGTTCTTGATGTGAAAATTTGTGGCCTCGCTGTCGGGGAACCAATCGCAGAAGAGTCTAATGCGACTGCAAGGTCCAATGAGTCCAGTGAAAAAAAGCTAAGTTTGTGCCATCCAAGACTTGGACCGTTCGCTGGCGCGCATACATGCGCGCGACGCACGGTGGAGAAGAAAACTGCGCTGCGGATGAGCTCCGGAAGAGATGGCAGCTATGCAAGGGAGGCTCACTCTACTGACCTGGTTGGTGAACCCGACGCCGAAGCCGAGCAGCATGCGGCCGACGATGAGCATGGCGATGTTCACGGCGGAGCCGGTCATGGCGCCGCCGGCGAAGAAGAGCGCGCCGCCCATGAGCATGACGGCCTGCCGGCCCATCGCCCCGGTCACGCGGCTGGCCACCAGCGACGCCACCAGCCCGGCCACGTACAGGGACGACGTGAAGGCCGTCAGCGTCTGGCTGTCGTAGAGGCAGTACTCGTTCCCCTTGGCCGCCGCCATCCGCCTCAGGACGTGCGGGAAGAAGCGCCTCAGGAACGGCTCCATCTCCGACACGCCGCCTTCATCGGATCAACATGTCAACAAGTACACGATCAATCTGTTAGTTCATTGACCTTTCTGTAAGATTTTTTTTTTCAGCTCAAGAACACAGGCGTACTGAAGCTCATGGAGTACAGAGTACTACAGTTCAGAGTTAAGAGCAAGCAAAATACAGAAGTTTTGTTTTGAACAGCGAACCTGAGATGCCGATGTCGTAGCCGAAGATCAGGCCGCCCGAGGCAGCCACAAGGCAGCTCATGAACACCGAGAGAGTCAGGCTTCCGCCGTAGTCCGTGGCAGGGCCATCATTCGGAACAATGGCACCTCCGGCCATCTCTCCGGCCGTCACCTTTTCCACTAGTCCTAACGAGAGAGCTCTGTCCAGGCCAATGTCTCCTCTTTTTCAGAGATGCAGGAGATATATATGAACTTCACCTTGTTAATTGGGATTATATTATATAGCTGCACACGTACTATTGAACGGCCACTAGTAATATCTTAATGGCAAGATGACGTTTCTTAGTGCGAGCGATATGTTGACACTGACTTGAGCTAACCTAAGTCTCCAATTCATACGGAACAAGTTAGCACTGAAGATAATTAATATTGTTGAGCAAAATTGGGCTACCTAAGAATACCCACTCCAATAGTCCAATCCCTAGTCAAGCCAACCAATCCGTGCTTGATGGTTGTAAAGCTAGCAAAGCCCATGTGCAAAACACAGATCATCAACACTGTCAAACATCGTTGATCGACTCAAAATTGTTTTTATCGTATCATAGATGCAAACAGCCAGCAACAGAAAAACCCTTCACCCACGTGCGTGTGCGTCTAAGTAAATGTATACCACAACATTGCTAGTTGTTAGCATTGCTCAACGACCATATTCCAGCATCGCTGTCACCCAAACCGTGCCCAAAGAGGCAAAGCCTCAAACGGCGCCCTTGATATCCAGCAGGAAGAGCAAACATACACATACTCCCACAGCATCGCACGCTGGAACGTCCAGAAAGTTTATAGCAGGTAAGGTACATATGTGGACGCTGTGGAGTAGCATTTACTTGAAGGTATTCAATTGGTCCAAAGTTCGTCACATGTTCGGTTCATTTAAAAATCCACACCTACATGCCGCGCATTTGTGACGTTTATTGCAGTAGCAATGTTCCAGATACATCAAGCTAAAAGCAGTCTTACGACAATAGGTGGTCAGATGCCAAGACCAGGGGAAAACCACAGGATCGTTGGTTCAACACAATGGAGGCGATTTTGTGTTCCAGATTTCATCATCGTGCATGCAAAGATCATATCTCCAGGTGTGAGCTGCAAGACGAGATTCAATTCAAATTCACCACCGGAAAGATGCTTATTCTCTGAAGAACACTAACAGGCAGCACTATGCAAAATGCAGATGCAATGTTCCAATTCCAGACTAAAAGAAACATATCCATCCTTCCAGGTAAACTTGATATTGAGCATCAGCTTGAGGGTTTCAAGAAATCGTTTTGAACAAAATCTCTGTAAGATTATCTGACAAAAAAAAAATGCATTCTGGACTCAACAAGATGCAAAGTTGATTATGATCAACTCAACAGCTCCAGTTGAATTTAGGATGAGTTCATATGATTCTTAAATGCAAATTCCAGGTTGAAATTGTCGTTCTTCAGAATTTAATAAATGAAATAGTATTGGACGTATTCAATGTTGCATCATGGACTATTGCAATATTGCCCAATTAGTAACTGCCAAGGGTTTCATATTTTGTAAAAAAAAACTTCTACCAAGGGGAAAAAATATTTCACCTTCTAGCCAAAAGCATAAGGGTCGTCAGCATATGGATTCAAGGATCCTTCAGAGAATAATTCGCCGATGTTTGCGGGATGAGCATGGGATCCAGTGGGAACCTGCAGACTGCAAGTGTAAGTATCGCAAAAATACACACATATAGGAAATTGCTATGTCTTGAAAAGTTGCCCTTCAAAAAGTTTCTAATTCAACACTACTACATGATGAGACGCAACATAGAGTAGAGCTGGGTTAATACTTTGGTCTGTATCCAATGCATTTACTGCATGAGGAGTCATAGGCAAAATAGGAAGACCAATCAATATAGCAGTCATGCAACAAAAGAATAAAAACAACAAAAATAAGAGTGGAACGAAGCTCATCAAAATATAGTCACCATGAGTTGTCTTATGATGTCAAATACCAATATTCTTATGTGAGAACCTTTAGTAGAAATAGCAATCCTAGGACACTCCACAATTGTAGATAGTGATAATGTCAGGTTCATTAAGAATTCTTTTTTTCGGAATTTTGACATATGAATATGAAAATAAATCGAAGAAAATAGTCACTAATATTTCAGAGCCATCATACCTTTCGTATTTTTGTAACATCCTTGTCAGCAGTATTATGCAATGACTTCTGAGTGTTCGGTTCCTGGAATATAGTAGAGAAAACAAGGTTGAAACCGAAAGCCAGTAAAATGAAAAAAAAAAGAGGAATACAGTAAAATCTCGTACACTAATCATGACGGTGCTCCTAGTTTTTCTGCGCTTTGTGATTCTTCCATTTGCTGTCTCAACTTCATATTCATGGTGTGTTACCTAATTTGACAAAAGAAGTGAGAACCCGTGCCATTGGATAACATGAACCTCGCACATTATCTCATTCCCAAAAATGAAACCTGATTTATGCTGCTCAAGACAAGAAAAAAAAAAGAAATTGTGGAAGATTTACCTTTCTGTGTTTAGGAATATCTTGAGACCCTTTCTCTACCTTTCTCAACATGTTTGAAATTGGTGATTGTAGAATCCCAGATAAGTTTACATCCTGAAAGATTTTTTAAGAAAAAACTATAGTTCAACCTTCTGGGAGTAGTGTAATGTGTGCAGTGTATTATCTAGAATAATGGCACCTTACCTTCCGTTTGGTCTCAGGACTTCCCAACTGGAGCTCATGTTCTTTTCTTCCATATGGATCTCTCCTCTTCATCGACGAAACAGAGTATTCCTGAAACAATTATGTATTTAATAAGAACTGAGTAACAGGTGCAAAAAAACAGTGATGACCTTCAGCTAAGCTAGAAAAGGAGAAAAAACTTATGTCTCAGTGTCTCACAATAAACAGGTAAAAAGAGCAAGATAGGAATTTGGACCATTAGTCAATTAGCCTTGCTGCTTCCAAATTTAAAAATTTAGTATGCATTTTTCTGTCGATATTCAAGAAGCACTTTGCCAAAATCTAGAAGGAGCATTACCTTACTATTCAGCATATTTCTTACACCACACTATAACTATCAGGCAATTTTCTTAGCCATTAGTCCAAATACATGAAGCAAAACGTTTTTTCTTTTATTCTTCTAAAAAATTAGTGATACAATTACTATGTTTAGAGGTTTAGGAAGTTCATGATCAGGATGACAGATATGAAATAAGCTACTACTACACCAGAATGTAGGATATACGTGTATTGCATGAAGCATTATGTTCATATATTTTCAATCATCAAACAGTAAATAATTAGGATTACAATCAAATGAAAACTAAGTGTGCCAAAGCATCCCAGTGCAGAACAAAAGGTTTCAAATCTATATGGTTCCATAGTTCCATGAAGATAACACAAATCAAAGCATGAATATATTCAAGAGTAGAGCCGACAAAGTGCAGAGCAAACTGAGAAACTGATGGTTAATAAGGTATATTTAATTTCTGTTTGAATAATGATTGCACAGCCAAATCAAAAATTAAATAGCATGTTCTTTCATTAGTGCCAGACCCTAAGTGGATTCCAAAGTTTCTGAACCGAAAAAGTGGATTCCAAAGTTGACACTGCTTTTAAAAGTTCTTGATAGAAATACTTTAAGGGAAACCCCTAAAGCTAAATTAGGTGCGGCACCTAGGGTTTGAACCCTGGGCGGGAGCACCCCAACCAGTGGCCTTTGCCACTGCACCATGACATGCTTGCTTCTGCAAACAACCTGAACTAAAAAGCATCCAAGGGTGCATTTAATATTATTTATGCTATAGAAAGCTCATGCAATCCAATCAGAACAAGGTTCAATTAGTTATGTACGAAATCACAGGCCATAGTGGTGTAGGACATTAATGTGAAACCTAGGCATTTGCTTCTCTAAGCAGGTGCAAGGATTACATTAGAATGTGAAACCTAGACAATTAATATAGAACCTCCACAAAACACCTAATTGCACGAGTTATTCATTCAGTGAGATGATTGGCCTTACTCAGTGAAAACATGCGTGGCTACTTTATTCTGTTCAAGGCTTATGATGCTATGCAATGAATACACTAAAAGATTGAATATATGGCATATGTGCATCACTTGGTAATATACAGTATATCAAACTCACAGACAGCACCTTCTTAGAGTTCACTTCTTGGTCGACTTGTTGATTTTCTCCCATTACTTTCCACTGTAACTGTAATAATGCCCTTTGCTTCTCCTCCTGCACCAAAGAGCATTCAAGTATACATATATATACTCAAGTAAGTACCTCCAGGGACAAAAATGTCAATCGCCACCTTTGACTTCTGAAGCTCCAGTTCTTCCTGCATCCTCTGGCATTCTTCCTCATGCTGCATCCTTAGTGATTTTATTTGAAGGTCATGCTCTTTTCTGAGCAATGACAGCCTCTACATATTTATATAGATTTCATTAGTATGGAAAACTTCCATGATAAGAGCATCTTGACGAATTTGCAACTTACCTCCCTCAGTTCATTCTCAGCCTGAGACTGAATGCGCTGCAGTTCTTCTTTGTGATAAGCCTGGAGAGTTGACTCTTTATGCTCATTATCCTGCTGAATTCTTGCCACCTAAAATATCAGCAAACAACCACTTTCATGGTCATTCCAGGAAAAAATATACATAGTCTTACACTCTTACTCAAACTAGCTACTGTGTAGCATTTAATGATACCATTTTCTGACATACCTATTCTTCATAGTGAAAGTAGCTAAAGCGGAAAGCAAGCAACTAATCAGGATCCAAGACATTTGTTTATTGAATTCAAAACAGGGGAAAGAAAAAGGGGGAGGGTTATAGCAATAACATTTTGAAAGTCTAAAAGGGTGTAGGAACATAAATTTAAAATGCCTTATGCTTTCACTCTGCCAAATATCTTATATAAGCTGCTGCAAGTTAAATGGAAATAAAAGTGTTATTGAAGAATCAAATTTCAACAGCAGTATGCTATGAGCCTTTGTGCCAGATGAAAATAATGCAAATGCATCTTTTCTGCTCCCCTAAAGCACCTAGAAAGAAACTTTTTGAGCTCTTTGCAACCATAGCTATTTTGGTATGGTTTTCTTTTTATGTACATGCCAAGTCCATTTAGGGACAACTATATTTTTTTGAAAAAAAAATAACTAGTAATGTTTTGAAGTACTAAACCTTTTCAACCGTGAGCTCATAACAGGAAGTTTGACATGCAATTTTGTATCCAAGCTATCATCATATTAACAGGTTGGCTTACTTTGTTCAACTAATCCAGAACCGACATTTTGCATCATTCCATGGAATAGAACATGCATTAAGAAAGAGTAAACTTAATTGTTTGAAATAAATAAAATGGAACAAGTTGAACTTACCATTGCGCCATGTTCCTCCTTAAGACGCATCAAATACCTCTCGGAATCTTGCTTGTGCTCTGATAGCTTTTCGTCACATTTGTTTTCCATTTCCCTTACGAGCTTCTCTGCCTGAATTCTCATTCATAAAAATCATAGCATAAGATTAACTTGAGAATACTAAACATCTAGAAACAATAATTTCTGGAATAAGAGCTCGTGTACCTTTTCTTTTTCAGCATTAGTGATTTCTATCTTTTCAAGTTCATACTTCTTACGAATTTCATTTATCGCCTGTAAAATTCACTTGCAAACTGTAATAATTTGTGATTGGGATGCTAAACTGCTGTACAATCAATAGAAATATGATACCTGGTCATTTTTGAGAGATAGCTCTTTCAAGTGCTTGGATAGCTCTATCTGTTTACCTTCAAGCATGAGATCATACTGTTTTTTTGCCTCATTAAGTTGGCATTCTGTTGCAGCAAGTGATGCTTCGACCTGGATAATGGATTGAAAAGGTTGTTGTGTACTTATGTTACTTACTAAATGCCACCTTATAAGATTTGAAAGATCCAATCAGAGCAAACCTGTAATTTCTGGTCCTCCAAAGTCTTCTCTCTCTCTACAGAACAAGTATAAAGTTGCTCCTTCTCATTCAGAACACAGCGGAGCTGGTTGATCTGATTCTCAAGTGTGTCAACCTGCTGGTCACGCTTAGATATCTCTCCTTGGAGAGATTCAGCATTGTTAGATTTCTCTTCCATAATTGACTGCAGTTGGCCTTGAAGCTCCTGATTATCTGATTCTAGCTTCAAAATCTTTTCAAGTAACTCTTGCTGCAGAATAAATATCATGAGTAAGGAAGCTTACATGCCATCAATTGTTTTTCAATATGTAGTAAATAATTTTGTAACTGGACACCAATGGTTGACAAACCTTGTGATTTTCAGCAAGGGTAGAATCTTCCAGTAACTTTTGAACTCTACCTTGAAGTTCAGAAGCTAATGTTTCTAACCGACTGATGTTGGATGCAGAAGTTTCAGCTTCAGACTCTAATCTTCTGATTTTATCTTCAGTCACTTGGCATTCTTCAACATGTTGAACCATAACAATTTCTTGAGTTTTCTGCAATTCTGTGATTCTGGACTTCAGTTCTTCGATTTCAATCTCGAGAGCATTGTTCTCTGATGACAAATCTGCATATTGCTTTTGGAGATGTTCAAATTTGTCCTTAGAAGATCTTGCTATTAGCATTTTCTCCTCTTGGGCCTTTTCATAGAACCTTTCAAATGAACAAAGCAGCCTAGACACATGACTTGACATAGAGGCATGCTCTTCATCTAGCTCAGTTACTTTAGCCATGAAGCCACTAAGCAATTCGTTGAGATCTTTGTTGTCCTTGCATAGTTTTTCAATTTCAAGAATACAGCCCTGATTCCTAAGCTCCAAGTTATTCTTTTCACTTTCACTGCTTGCTAGGTTTTCTTTCAGGCTGATGCAAATACCATCTTTTTGCTTCAGCTCTTTCTCCATGCATTGCAAGCGGGAGTTGAGACATGTCAAGTGGGATTTATTTTCATCAACTGAACCCTCCAACAGCTTGATGAGGGAATCTGCATGCATAAGTATAGTTGTATTACAGTATTACTACAGAGGTTAGTACTTATACACGATAAGCTCAACTCAGTGGAAATTTTTGGATGAAATATATCATATGCCATTTGGTCAAATGCCCACCATGTTTCTGGAAACAAAATAAGTGGGACTTGGCAACTACTCATCACATTTCTATTTTTCTAATGACTTGCCTTTTTCCAGTTTCTTAGTTCTCGTATACTCCTAATGCAATTTTAGCATAAGACCAATACCATGGCTGATTCATCATTTGGTACAGATAATCTTACTTATACCTTTTTCCTTAATTGTAGTATCATTTGAATACAGTTGTTCCTTGTGACTTCGATCCATTTCTTCTTTTTCTCGTTTGATCTGCAACATCTCCTGTTTCCCTGAATTAAATGGACAAGAGACAGTCATCACATCATTTCAGAGATATTAGTACATTGTGGATTCTTCTAGCTTTTAACATATCAATGTAAACAAGTGCAGAAAATATCAAAGTTTATAATGTCAAGTTTATAAGTTTTTGGTTCCATAAAGATCTGCATTAACTTGTACTGGACAGTGGATTGTGCAGAGACTGACCAACCTGCAATGATCTTTTGTTCTGCACACTCCAATTTTGTTGATAAATCATGCAACAGACAGTTGAATTCATCCAGAGCTTTGGAATTCTTCCCAAGCATCTCCTCGAAAAACTTCTTATCTTCCTCAGCTGTAAATGTATTGTTTCACCAGTCAGATCAGAACAGAAGGTGGGCAAAGTAAATTTCACCATGAACATTACCTTGTTCTGTCTGACTAGCTAGCTGCTGCAAAGTTTCAGTCAATTGATCACACAAGGTCTTTGTTGAGGAGATTTTCGAATCTAAACCCTGCCAGAGCTTCGAATCTTCATTCTGCTTCACCTTAAGCTTTGCATTTTCATTCACAGCTTGTTGAAGTTTTCCCTCTAAAAGGTTTATCTGTTCTGTTGCTCTTCTCAGTTTGGTATGCTAAATTTATACAAACCATATGCATGAGTAATAAACAATCCAGAAAAATATTAGAATAATATGTTGCTACAGACAAACAATGATGCAAGTTGATAAATTCATTTTTTTTTGAGTGAGCCAGTTCACCCTACAACCGGCATCGGCACTGGAATATTTGCACCATGAAAGGTAACTGCAGAAATAATATATAATGTGCCGCTCTGGATCTAACAGAAATATCTGCACAAAGAAGATGGCGCCTTCTTATTATACCCAACATAGATTCCTAAAAGGAAATGCCTCGTGTTTAATTATTCAGGACCAGGCCACTAGATGAAAATACATAACAAAATATACTGACAAATAAAAGGTGGAGTTTCCCAGATTTTGCAAAATGAGCAATGTTCAGAGGTATCTCTCAGGAGAAATGAGTTCGAAGGGCATATACAAACAGAAAAGAGTGAGGGTGAGCAATGCTCAGAGGTCTCTCTCAGAAAAAGCGATTTCGAAGGGCACATACAAAGCATGACAGACAAACATAACAGGTACACTAGAAGAGTATATATGTGTCCTACCAGGCTAGCTAACTGGATGATACAACTGGCACATCCCCGTAACAAACAGCTTTGGTATTTTACTTAAAAACAACTTTGGTATTTTGATGATCAATCAGTAGACAAGTTTCCAGCTAGTAGGGTCATCCAGAGTTCCAGACATACACCAAATCTAGACTATGATGACAGGACAACCGGGATAAATCTCAGGAATAACATGAATTCGTGCAATTGAATCATACGAGCTAAATCAACTCAGTAAAATCCCACTACAGGGCAAAAATGTTGAGAAATCATACCGCCATTTCCAGATCAGTCTTCACCGAAGCCTGCTCCTTAACCAATTTTTCTGCAACCAAACAAAAATTCCGATGGAAATCAGTGATAACTCATGAGTCATGACGTAAGGTTAACCAAACCGAAGGCAAAAACGAAACCAGAACCTGCTGTGATCTTAAGGTTGGCGAAGCTCCCGTACGAACTGCCTCCAGCATCCGAGGAGGGCTTGGGGTTCGCGGCCTTCATGGCCGTTGAGGTGGACCCAACGAGGGATCGGAACCCCTCAAGGCTCCTAAGCCCCGTGAGCTTCTGCATCTTGTCTACGAAACCCTAGATTTCGCCTGAGGCACAGGACTGCGGCCAAAGCAGGGGCGGACGCGGACATGGGTGTCCAAATAGCTTGCATTAGGGTCTCGGGTGCTTGGCTTCGCACAGCAGGAAGAGAAGGGAAGGAGCGGGCGTACCTGGGGGTTCTCGTCGCCGGCGAAGGACCCGACGAAGACCGGGCGAAGTACGGCGCCGATCGCCCCAGTCACCGTCGCCAGGAAATGGAGAGAGAGAGAGAGAGACGAGCGATTCAAATGAAGAAGAGGGGTGGAGTGGACCGCCAATCTGCGGGCGCGATTACACTCGTGCTTTTTATTCGGTCGGCCCGATGGGCTTTATTGCCTTGGTAATGGTAGGCTCTCGCGATGGTGGGGCTTGGCTTGGTGCATTTAATTTTGGAGGATGCGGGATATTCAAAATGAATCTAAAACATTTTCAAAAAATAAACCTAAATATGGTTTATAGAGACCTACTCCACGTTATAACAATTTTCAGCTAGTTCTGGTTGTCAAAATGATCTTGTTTTTTTGGTATAATATGGCCACGTTATGATAATTTGCGACTAGTTTTTTACGCTTGTCATTCTTTAAACATGTAACTATTATAATAATGGTCCTAAAGGCATATGTATGACTATGGGATGGATGGATGGTAATTTTTTTTAAAAAATATGATAGGTATACGTCCTCGCTAGGGAAACGTTGCAAATTAGCAATTTAATTAAAGGACTTTCCCCCTAATCTAATTCCTCGGGGTGTGATGGAGCCTGTGAGTCTGCGACGCTATCCTGAGATATAAGGATTTGGACAAAAAAGCTAGCAATATGGACGTTATTCGCATCGTTTGGCTGGCTGGACGCGGGCTGCTGGAAGGCTGTCTTCGTCTGAAATGTGTCCAGGCGTCCAGCCAAGAGCAGCCCAAAGTATAGCAGACGAACGGAGTCATTCAGTCTTTAGTTCGAAATGATGAGAGCCATGAGACTCATCCTATAATAAATAGTTAAATCACACCTCTAAATTTAGATGAGCAACATTTAGGTGATCTAGTTGGTGTTCTTGGATGCCCTTTGGAAGTTTTTCGAACTATATGTTGATATTCCTTTGCATTACTAGAAGTTTAAGCGTGAGATCTCCAAGTAGATAAAATTGTTAAAAGAATAGCTGGTTAGTAGGAGAAATTGCTCTCATAAGCTACTCCCAAAAAAAATTAAAAAAAAACGTGACTAGCTAGTGTTCTACACAGTTTGTTTACAACAAGATTATATGATCTAGTCTAGCTTATAGGTGATAAATTATATAATCTGGATTAATATAAATTTGATAGAAATAACCTATGAGCTGTTTGGCAATATACTAGATTATTTGAGATCCAGATTACTATAATTTAAAATAAGCATGTTCAGCCGTTTATAGATTATAATAATCTAGTGATGTAGATTATATATTCTGATGAATAAGCTAGAGTGTTTGTTTCCATGTGAGATTATTTTTCAGATTTTAAGCTTAATTATATAATTTCATGGGCAAACAAACAGAGCCTTTAAAGGAAGCTGCATTGCATTTTACAGTAACTAGTGGTTATGCACGTGCCCAGGCATGTGTGTTTATTTAGTGGTTTTGCACGTTTCCGGTCCCATGTTTAAAACTATTCTATATCAACTCTACGGAGCTACATAATATACTTCATGGTATAAGAGTTCCACCAAATAGACAAATCAAAAATATATAAATCACAAAAATTCAACAAAATAAAATTAATAATTGATAAAAATAATAATGTAGCATAAGAACTTGTTTCAATCCAGTGTTACTTGTCTTTTGTGAAAATGTTCCGAAAATTGCCTTGTCTTTTGTGGTAAGTAGGTCAAAGTTAGCAATTTTTTGTGGAACAAATTTTGAACTCTATAGTTGCAATTATTTTGGGACAGAGGGAGTAATATTTGTTAATATAAGCAGCCAAATAAAAAGTACCACTTTACATTCCGAAAATGAAACTCCACTATGCGGCCAGTCATCAAATTTTTTTTTGACCATTCCACAGTACCATATTTGACACGATGCTTAGGGCTACGTCGGTAATTACAAACCGCCTGCAATAATAACAACATATGAATTGTACATTTGTGATGATTAATTGACATAAAACAATAAGTTCGTGATAATGAAATACTGAATAATGAATAAAATAAAATTGTATATTCTATATTATATACTGAATAATAATACTTAATTCACAATTCGTGATGATTAAAATAAAATAAATTGTAATTATACTGTAATACAATTAAAAAAACACATATCGCAACCTTGTTCAAGACAACAATAAACCTCACATTGCGGTGTTTCAAAAGATCAAAGGGACTCAATCATCTGCTTCTCAAGCCCACGCGTAATATCAACAACCACTACAACAATGTCACACAAACTTGATCCCCTCAAGCGCATGTTACTGAGTGACTGGTGGCCAGGGGTCTCAATTACAAGCAAACCAGGAACTTTGATGGTGACCTCAGCTTTCAGGGAGGACCCCTCCCTGATATTCTCAACTGGTAAGTAGGTGGCACCAATCTGCTGAGTGATTCCCCCAGCCTCTCCACCCTGAACATTGCTTCGCCGGATGCAATCAAGCAGCTTTGTCTTTCCAGCATCCACGTGCCCAAGGATACAACATATTGGTGCTCGAAGCTCCCTATCAACCCCATTGCCTACACCATCATCCTGAAGGATAGAGACCACATCTTCCCCAATATCTTCAGATAAACTCATCGAGCTAGCAATCGGAGCAGCAGAGTACACATGCTTTTCCTCTGTTCGCTTCTTTGCATACAATTCGAATAGAGCTTTAGTTTACAATTTGAATTATAAAGCTATTTTGTTGCTTCTTTGCTTCCTCAAATTCTAGCACTTGTTCAGTTTGCTGGTCTTTGTGAGATAGGCAAATTTTGATACGGAGATAGAGCGTGTGAGCCAACCGGGTTGTCCCTGACCTACATGACAAGAAAAATAGGCCTACACAATTGATTTGCATCTGTTAAAGAGACAATAAATAGATCAAAAATTTATCTATACACATCCAACATGGAGTAAAGGATTAGAAACAAACCTAGAACATAGCTCTGGTCACTGATTCATGGTGACATTTTTAGGCAAGCACATCTCAATTTCTATTCTTGTTCTCGTATCAAATAGTACTCCTTGGTCGATTACGTTAGGACGGGACTCCCCTCCTGGAAAGCTGAAACGTGAGTTACCTCCAAGTCTCACCATGTGTAAATTTTTAAAACACGCATACAAACCAGTGGTATATTTGAAAATCATATACCCAGCTCAATGATTACATTGAACTAAAGTTATATCAATTCAAGCCTTAGCTATATGCGATTTGGAGGCCTCACACAACTAAATAATATGGCTTCAGTTTCAATTAGTCAAATGGTACCTAACAAAATTAGGTAAAGTTTGAACTGAGCTTTACCTAATTGCATTTCACAAATGGCATCACTAACTATGTATATTGTTTCTGGTTCACCAGCAGAGCACTTCTAAGCAAGAAACTCTCCAGCTAGATTCCTACTTAAGAGCATATTTGATATCTTTCATCAAGTTGCTCACTATTACAAGCTAGTTTAGGGTGATTCTTAAAAGATACCGGCTCTCGAATTAAGCAAGAAACTCACACATTTGCACTGACACACTGCCTCCATGTTATCCAAGCACATGAGAATGGAAATGGTAGGAATTTTTTTATGTTCTTTGGGTAAAGGCACTTGATACAATTACAGAAAAGCGGGAACCAAATCAAAATTGAGAATTCAGATAGCTATACTGAACAAAAAAAACAGTTACTAAGATGTCTATAATAATCTAAAATTCTAAGCACATACTGATCAAGAAAGAATTATGTTAGACAATGGTTTATTTTCCTAGCTCTAAGATATACTATTTTATAAAAAAGGTTATCCACCCATTTGTTTTCATGCTTGGGAGACTGGGAAACTGAAGAATAACTGGGAAACTAAAGAGTGAATGACTTATCACGACAACAAAAAGAAATAATTAGTTCCTAGTGAACAGAAATTATGGTGTCTTCATGGAACAGAAGGTTGTAGCACTTTGCTTGAGTGTCTTAATTACAATAGACAGGAGGAACATATTCTAATTTCAAGCAAAGCATTAATTTGACAAATACTGAAAACTTTTAGGAGAAAAACATAGTGATCCTATCTCCATTAACAACCATGAGTAATTATATCATCCTAGTTTTAGGAATATCAATACTAACAAAATGACTGGGGTCAACAACAATGAATTAAAAATTGGAATATAGACATAAGTTGCTATGCGCTCCAGACTGGCAAACTTGCTTTTAAACATGCATTGTGAGGTGTGTCATATATCTATTTACTATTTAATTCAAAGAGAAAAATAAGGAAGTTTGTTCATCTAAACATGCAGCACGCTTCAACTAAAACAGATCAAGCAAACATACTGAAAATTTCAGCAAGGCATTGCTGCAAACACCTTGCCTGCTTTATAAAGTCCAGCAAAGCAAAATCAAAATTGACAACTGCAACCATGCGAAGACAACCATGTCACCTTCATTATTGTGATAGTTTCGTGTCCTTGGTTTTCTCCATCAACGGCACGTCAGCATGATGTCAAGTTTGACAAGTCTGAAGGATACCATTTTGATAAGAGGGTATGGTGCTGATTAATTTAAAGACCAACAATCCAAAATATAGTGACCATATTCATTAAAAATTAAAAGGAGCAGAGGTTTGAGCCAAATCGTATCGCAATCATGTTAACAAAACATTAAGGACCTAGAAAAAATAGGAGGGGTCTTTACCATCTCAGGGACCTTGCTACATGCCTCGCCATGCATTGAAATAATCATTGCAACTTACCCGGGCATACAAATGCCAAGCAACCAGCTAATCACAACACTTGTGCACTGAATCACTCGTTCCCAGCCTACACCCACTGGTTAGGTAGCAGCACGTCCAGCAACTGCAAAGGATGAGGAACTCATCAGGTTACTACAATTGCTCCGAGAGTAAAATCCCTAAATCTAATATGATCAACCCAGAAGACAAATCCCTCGCCGTGCTAAGAGTGCACTCATTCTCCGACACGTGCAGGAATCTGTCACCGTTGGGTGCAACTATTTAGATATTAAAACTCTTCATAGCAGTCAATGTAAAAACATTGGTACAACATGTGCTACAGAAGCCACCAAATTTAGCCTGGATGAATTATGTCCCCTCTTATGTGGTTACCGCTAGTGTGGCAGAAGGACATTGCAAGGAAGTATTATTCAGATCGCGCCTACTTCAGAAAGTGTGTAACAAAGAAATTGCATGTCTTGTTAACAGATATCCAAGTGATAGAGGAAATCTAGCCATAAATTTAAAAGCTAAATAATATTCAAAGGATAATTAACTTCACAAAAGAGGATTGCAAATTCTTATTTATAGAAACCTAGTAGATTAAAAGAGGTTGGCACCTGCTGCAATTTTCATCAGACTCGTTTCATTCTTGCCATGTAGTAAGGGATGGGCAACATGTGAAAACAGAAAGATGATCAATAGTATATGGAAACCTGACACAGTTTAGTATATGGAAAGGAAATACAGAAAGATCACAGGAAGGAAAAGAACAGCCCCCATGCTTCTGTAATCTGATCAAGCTGATGACATGGTAGACTACTTGAGAGTGAATTTATATATTGAGCTGCTAGTGAACATTTTCCTTTTTTTTTGGCATAATGAAAGTTGAGCTCTTAGAATCGAGGGAGATTCACTTCATAAACAACCACCTTTAAACTGCGAGCAATCATGGTTAAAGAAAATTTTTACCCAAGATCCAATCGATTGACCATGTATAATCCTGAAAAAATAAAAAAAAATTATTAGATGCATACCACCATAGGTAAGCAAAGTTAATGGCCATTGATCAACATATAACCAACCAACACCTTTGGTTATTGATCACCACAGCTCAGTATGTTCTTCTGCATAGGAATTTATGTTGAAACTATGTCAGCACCATAAATCTGAGATCAAGATGAGGATACATTTGCTGAAAACCAAATGGATCTGTTTTGCCCATGTATTACAGGAAGTAGAATAGAAGCTTTTGTTTTAAATTGCAGAGCCTTTATATTGCTTATAATGGATGTGTATTCAGTCGTTCTCTACTGCAGAAGAGGGACCACCCATTAATATGAATGATTGGTTCCAAACATTAAACAATATCATAATCATCTTCTATGCTTTATGTATAGAAAATTACAAAAAATTCAAATCTCTATTGACATATGAAAAGAACCAGAAAAATTCTATCGTACATAACAAAACCAGTTCATAAACTGTTCTATTTCCTACTGTAGCACAACTGAATGGTTGAGTTAAAAAATGCGAGGACTCAGCAAATCACCTAAGTACACTTGCTTTTCAATGCAGTCAAGCACCTAAGGAGTGACCTCCCTGGAGCAAAATATATATTAAAACATGGGTCATTTGCTACCTGCGGTAGTGACATCCCTGTAGCAAAAATAAATTAAAAACGTGGACCATTTGCCACCTGCGGCTATCTATAACTTGGAATGAATCAAACAAAGCTACGAGATTTTCGTGAAGGCAACGTTCAGAAGATTTTGCTACAAGAGACATTCCCAGTGCAACATGGATAGTCAAACAATTAAAAGTAGGCTAAAGATCATCACCAGATTGAACGTGAGTGCTTACCTCCGCTGGTTTAGATGAGGGGGCGATTCATCAAATCACCAGGAACTCCTGCAGGCATGGCGGAGGCAATCTCAGAACAGATTGCACAGATCGGCTGGCGGACACCAATCCAACTTTGGGGATGAGGATTGGGCTATCTCCGACGACGTTCCTGTGGAGGTATGTGCTGCAGAGGAGGAGGCCGTTCAAGCTCGGGAGGTGCTAAGAGCTCGGCAAAGCTGCAGGGGCTGCCGCGCGAGAAGCTTGCCGGAGGCTGCAACGGATGTCACGCGAGCTCACCGGAGCCGCACCTCCGCACCACCAAAGCGGAGAAGTTGGGGAGCAGGCGCTGCAGCAACCCGGGGTGGCACGGTCGCCGGCGGCGCAGGGAGTCACTGGAGCCAGAGGCGCAGAGCGGGACGGGATCCGGTGGCGCAGCCGCGCAGGGAGGCACGAGAGCGGTCGGCGCAGGGCGGCATGAGAGCCGGCGGCGCAGAGGCACACCGAGACGACGCGAGGCGGGGCTCGTATCGCCGGCGGTACGCAGGGTCGCAAGATCGGAGCAGGCGGCGCAGGGAGGCACGGGAGCGGTCGACATAGGGCGGCACGAGAGCCGGCGGCGCAGAGCCTCACCGGGACAGCGCGAGGCGGGCTCGAGTCGCCGGCGGGACGCACGGTCGCGAGATCTGGATGTGGGCAAGACCGCCGTCTCGGTGCGACGAGGAAGCCTCCTCGATCGAGATTGGCAAGTGCGGGCCTCCTCCGACGCCACGAGGTGCGGAGCAGAGGGTGGCCCGACGGCGTCGCTCTTGCCTTCCGGGGCGGCGTCGCTCCTGCCATCCGGTGCGGAGCTCACCTTGCGGATGCGGCCGCGCGGTCGGGGGTGCGCCGCTGACGGGATCACGGGAGGAGGCGGCGGTGGCAGCCGGCCGGGGGTGGAGGCCGGGCCGGCTGGAAACGGGGATTGAATAGCTTGATTGATGGGTTTGATTGGCTGATTTTGCGGATAGACGGGAGGCGGGGTCGGGCGGGTACACAAGCGGGTAAGCGCGACGACATGGTGAGAAAAAATAGAGATTTTTGGCAGAAATATTTTTTTATGATGTTTTGAGGTTTAGTTAAGCACTAAGATTTTCCATGTGAGTCTACTAAAATATTTTGTGAGAGGAGTGAGTGGGTTAGAATGAATAAGAATTGTAGTCAATTCTTTTATGTTTTATAGTATAAATTATAGTATAGATAAATAGATAGATTTGGTATGACGATTGACGAGAATTCCAATAGCAGCCACAAGCCCACAACTACTCAGATCTGCGGTAGAAAGAGGTGTAAAGAAATACAGATAGGCTCGGGACCCACAGGTCCAGTGAAATGCTTGCCCACGAACACAGACAGCAAGAACAGGCGAGGCCGATCTGAATCAAGCGAGTCGCCCCCGTTTCATCACCCCCAGAAAAAGGCGAGAAATCCCCAACGGAAGGAGCAGCAGCAGCAGCGCAAATTCTTTCCTCCTCATCTTCACCGCGCTTGCCCACCCGGATCGAAACCCCTAGGGTTTCGCATCCGCCTCCCACCGCCTACTACTTCCTCTCCCCGTCTCCCTCCGCCGCGCGCGCGCGCGGGGAGCTACCAAACCCTAGGACGGCAAATCCGGTGCGATCGCCCACGGTGGAGGCCTCGTCGGCGGCCGAGAGGAGCCGATCAGGGCTCGGGTCAGGGTTCCGGTACCTCGCCGGCGCCGCCTCCGGGTGGTTGGACCGGTGGATGGTCATGGGAGCCAGCGGCTCCAAGCTCGAGAAGGCCCTCGGCGACCAGTTCCCGGAAGGCGAGCGCTACTTCGGCCTCGAGAACTTCGGCAACACCTGCTACTGCAACAGTGTCCTCCAGGTCTGCATACACTCCCGCTGAAACCAGTAGCTACTAGATTTGCTGCTTGGTTATTCTAGTTCTGAACTTCTGGTACTGGTAGCTGCGGTAGCTTGCTGCGCGGTGTGGTGACCCGTGTGTTTATCCTGAAACGGGCAAACGGCCTGGTTTCACGCCTTCCTTGATTTGTTTAGGCGGTAAGTTTTGATAGCCGTGACTGATGCTAGTAATTTTGTTGGCTTTACACTTGTCCGCTGGATTGAGATGTGCTATCGAATGTGATGTGCCTGTTGACATGGTTAAAATCCTTTGACAGTTTGATAGAAATTATATGTGTGGTAGTTGCTCAGCACATTCGAGTTGTGCTAGTGTAATGTAACATGTGTTGATATGTTTGGATGGTTGGAATCCTATGTGTACGTGATGGCAGGATGTGCTCTGCGTTATCTTACAACATTTAATCTGGTTGTGGCATGTAACCAAAATATTGGACTAGAGGTGTTTATCTTACCCTCATTTGTTTATCAGCGATTCAATGTCTTCGTGCAAGACTACTTGCCAATGAGTTATGATATAATGCCTACTCATACTACTTGTATCTGTTTTTAAGTTGGAAACCACCAAGTTGTTTTAATGAATGACTTCCGACTTACTGTGATCCACTTGCCTTCATAGGTAATGTGCCTAGGGACTAGATATACTTGTATGACTAGTACAGGGTTGTCATACCAGAAAACACTTGGAATTACCTATTTAGGGAACATGTCAGCTGCTTAAGTAGTTAAGTCATTTAATTAAAATTTTTGCAGTTTCAGTGTCCTTAAAAACAGGCATTCCTTTTTGGAATGGGCAAATTGTTTATATACCCACTTCCGCTAACCATTTTGCAAACATACCACTTGGCGTCCCCGAATTACTACTGTCCCACACTACTCCCACTAGAAACTTCTTCGTTTTTTTTTCACCCTCTACCACTCTGTCATCTCTTGTCACTGCCGCCTTTTCCTTTTGTGGTGGGTAGGCCAGGGGAGTGAGGCAATCTGGCCATGTCCTTCCTCCGGCACCACATCAGCGCCAGTCCCTGGAATCCATCCCTCTCGAGTTGGCTTCCTCCTCTTTGGCCACTCTTGTGTCTTCTCCTCCTGGATCTGACCCCGCAGGCCTTGCCACCATGGTCACTGTTGTGTCCTTCCTCTGGTACCACCACATCTTCTTCACAGCTACTGCTCCCTGCCACCGCAGCCCCACAGCGAATCATGAATCTGTGTTTTGCCAAGGGGATTGGCGATGAGTCCAGCACATCATGAAGGACATGCTGCAGCTGCTGTTTCATACTTCGGGGTTCGGGCTGCGCTTGATCTGGCTGTGGTAGTGGCAGGAGAGACATCTTTGTCAGGGATGGCCTGATCCGCTAGTGGCGGTGGCAGGGGGTGAGGGTCTTGTGGGGAGGTATGTACAGGAGATTAAGGCATTGGTACCGGCATTCATTATTTGCTGTCTCTGAAGTCTTAAGAAAGCCAATCTGATGTGCTGTCGCCACCTTTTCAAATTCTGCTGCTCCACCATTGCTTTCTAGAACACATTAGAAATGGCCCTCATATTATTGTTCAGCGAAAAAATGAGAGATTTTGATATTTGACGTCCAATTCATGAGCCTTTCAGATTTGGCACACTGACCCGCATGTCATTGTGATATGAGTGTCAAATCTTGAAAGGCTCACGAATTGGATGTCAATTTTCAAAATTTCTCAGAAAAACAGATATTAGTGATGCTGGTTTAATGTGTATTGCAAATTATTATCTTCAGATTATGTACCCTGTGCAAAATATTGTAGTTAACATTGTATTATGTCTGTCAAGTGCATAACTACATGAAGCTGACAATGATACTTTTGTTTCAGGCACTTTATTTTTGCATTCCATTCAGAGAGCAGTTACTGGAATATTATGCAAATAACAAAAATCCAGGAGACGCAGAGGAAAATCTTTTGACTTGTTTGGCTGACCTTTTTATGCAGGTAAAGTGTAGGTAGGATTAATTTTTTAAGAAATGATGTAGTTGGTTTGAGAAATATTTCGGAGAATGAGCATAGAGTGGTGTAATTCCTTGGTAGACTTTGTCCTTTCTTGGGTGACACTTTCACTGGAGGCTGAAATGATGATTCCATATTCTATAAGATGACTGTAACCTGTACTACCTTATCTGAGTTTCATGTTTTGCTTTCAAGTGACCTGATGGTTATGTGTAGTGCCTTTTTCTCATATTCTACATATGTTTTGAGCCATATTAAAAAAATTGTTATTGGGATATGTATATTTTTGTGGTGACATATTAGAAGTAACAAAATCTCCAATTAATTGCTCTTTTCATCAGTTGAAGTGCTAACACATGCAGTAGCTGTATGTGTATGTTTTCTTTGGATAACACTGTTAATAGGGGCCCCATTTGGGATTCCATGTGTCATATGCTGCTTTTAATGAACTTAGGTGTTGGCCTGTTGGGGATTTACTTTTGCTTCATAATTGAAGTGCGATGGTACTGATGAAACTGAAAAAACACATTCTGTTAAATCATCTTTATTTGGATTTCCCCTGTTAGTTGACTAGTTGTGATTTTGCTATAGCTACATATGCTGTGTTTTGAATTTACTCTCATGTATGCATCATGCATGTGCTAGTTACATGCTTGGTTAATGAGTCTCACATTAATCATACTTAATGTGGGCTTTGTGGTAGTGGCTATCAAGACATTTATTGTGCTGCCTTTGCTTTGCACTTGTTTCATGGACACCTTGGTAATGGGTGCTGTACTGTAAATTGGCATATACTATGATCTGTTGTCAAGTAAAGTAATAAAATAAAGAACTTTGACATGACACGTATCTTTTAATAAATTATTTCACCCTCCCATGTGTGTTGGTGTTACTGCATAGTGTTTTGTATGTTATGTGAAACTTTTGCAAGATATTGCCATGAGTAATGAATTAATGGGTGCTCATTGTATCATGTAGATAAGCCAAGCAAAGAAAAAAACTGGTGTTATTGCTCCAAAACGTTTTGTTCAAAGAGTGAAGAAACAGAATGAGTTGTTTCGTAGCTACATGCACCAGGTAACTTGCACATCTTATAGCAATGTATTTCATCTGATCTGCTGTGTTATGGTAGCCTCCTCATGTTGGATTGACACAATTCAAAATGAACTCCATAGCAATATTTACTTTAGCAGTAAGGGATATGAGCAATTGCAGTCTCATTATTGTAGTTTATAGTACTGCATGTCTTCTCACATGCTCGTATTTATCTGCTATAGCGTAATGTTGGATTATTGTAATAGCTTCACAAGTAGCCATTTCAGGAATTATTAGTTTTTATGAATTACGATGGCTCCAAAGCAGTCACTTCTCTTGACTAATATATGTTTTCATGGTTGTTCTGTAGGACGCACACGAGTTCTTAAATTTCCTATTGAATGAACTTGTCGATATTCTGGAAAAGGAGTCTAGTGCTGCAAAGGACTCCCCCCACTCATCTCCTGAAAAAGCTCCAAATGGTCCAGTTCAACCTTTAGCCAATGGAGTTAAAAAGGAGCCACCAGTTACCCTGGTCCATAAGAATTTTCAGGTGACTGAAATCATTGAAAAATACCTTGTGTTTTATCGTCTAGATTCAATTTTCCGTCATATTTAAATGGATACAAACTTTGCAGGGCATACTGACAAACGAGACAAGATGCTTAAGATGCGAAACAGTAACTGCAAGAGATGAAACATTTCTTGATCTCAGTGTTGACATTGAACAAAACAGTTCTATCACAAGCTGCCTGAAAAACTTCTGCTCTACAGAGACTCTAAATGCAGAAGACAAATTCTTCTGTGACAAATGCTGCAGGTAACTACACCACCAAGTTTCCCTTAGGTTGTCTTTTTCAGCTATCAGTTTTACTGGCCATTGTCATTCTATTTGGTGGACACCTCGTTTTGGTATATCTTTGCAACAACGTAATTGTGTAAAGCCCTGACCATTAGTGACCTTGGCTTCTCATACCTTTGTGCGAACCCAATCTATGGTGTAGATTTTGACAAAATTACAAGTTGTAGCTACCTTACAGAAGGGACCATCATCTTGATTTAAGTTCTTTGTTACTGCTGAACTCCAATATTTGGTCCCCTTCCAGTTTGCAAGAAGCACAGAAGAGAATGAAGATCAAGAAGGCTCCCCACATATTGGTGATCCACCTAAAGCGTTTCAAGTACATTGAGCAGCTTGGCCGGTATAAAAAGCTTTCATACCGGGTAGTATTCCCCATGGAGCTGAAGCTCAGTAATACATCCGATGACGTAGACACTGAGTACTCCCTCTTCGCTGTCGTGGTCCA
This sequence comes from Panicum virgatum, assembly GCF_016808335.1. Classification (NCBI taxonomy): domain Eukaryota; kingdom Viridiplantae; phylum Streptophyta; class Magnoliopsida; order Poales; family Poaceae; genus Panicum; species Panicum virgatum. The sequence continues at coordinate 32,383,273 of NC_053151.1, read as the reverse complement.
TGTCGGAAGTGGCCCCAACCATGGGCATTATGTGAGCCTCGTCAAAAGCCACAACCACTGGTTGTTCTTTGATGATGAAAATGTGGAGATGGTTGAGGAGCAGACCCTGCAAACTTTCTTCGGTTCCTCGCATGAATACTCGGGCAACACAGACCATGGGTACATCTTGTTTTACGAGGGCCTTGGTGGGAAGAGTTAGATTGTTTTCCCTGGCCTTCCCTGTTCCTTTTCACCCTTTCTCTTTGGAGCATGCAAGTTCACTCTTGTATCTACACAGCTACTATTTCATTACCTCTATGGAAAATCACCAATCGAAGAGGTTGTATGACATGAGGACGCCAGATTTTGGGTGGTTTCAGTGTACAGGGGATAATAGAATCTTGCTCCCGGGGATGCAATAAGGTGTAAATTGTTTAAGTGCGCCTGACCAGTTTCCTCTCAGGGCTAACATCTTTTTGTTAAAGAATGGAACATTGCTATTGGGCACACTGTACATTAATTCTAGTTCAGAAGCTAGGCTGCACTTCCCACTTCCCAGTTGTGATGACTTTAGGTTCTGGAACCATGTTACATGTTTGGGTTTCTTAGCCTGGTTTGGGCGTCAGCATCTTGTTTTACATGTTACACCTGGAATCATTTTACATCTAGTTGTATGTACTGTACCGCTTCACACCAACAATGCTCTTCAGAGGGGGAAATGCTGCTCTCGCGCAACAATCTGTTAATTTGTAATTTTCATTCGTCCTCTACTGGGCTCCCTACGGCCTCTGCGTTTATGGGGCCTTTTAGCCGGCTCCGTCCAATCCTCTGCATGCAAATTCTAGCCTGGCAGCGGTCATAGCTCGGGAACCAAACAAACAGATCGAGATTTCATCGTATCCATGCTGTGTTGATGCTGTCTGAAACCATGATTCCTCCGCCCAACACAGGCAGTGAAAGAATGAGACTGGTAATCAGCTCAAAAAAAGGAGAAGAAAAAAACGGATCGGAGATAGTAACCAAAGATCGCCAATAGTCAACAGAGACACACAAGGGAATGTACATTTACATGCATAGCACACCTCCAAAAAAAGGTCAAAATTACAGGAAATCTTCATTGTCTGATCAATAATAGTGACTTTTTTAAGCACCCTATGTCGATCACACAAGTTCTAGCGGATTAGATTTACACGACTATTATCACATACAGGAACGAGCAGCCTGGTTTGCATGCCCACCAGACTATGAGCAACAGACTGGAAAATTTACATATGAATCCGTCTTCAGAAGACCCTAACCGATTAAGTTTGGCTGCACGGAATTTTCCACTTCCCAGCCTGTTGTCCTGCAGTCACAATACATCAAATGTTTGATAGCATTTCAGCTGCTTTAGGACTTCAAATTTCGTATAATACTATACCTACTAGGTTACTACAAATGCAGGTAGTTAACTTTTTCTTATTTTAGAGTGGCCTTTTGTATTACACTAAATATGAGATCCACTTTGATCATATCTCCAAATTATCTACAATATTAGAACCTTTTGCTGCATGGAGCGCAAAACATCCTCTTTTGTACGAATCATGCATATTATTAGCATGAAGCATGCAATTTGCAATGTGAGTGCAACAACAATGCAACTTACTGAGAACAGTGAGTGGGTTACGGTGCATCTGAACTCACAATGACTGGGATAACTGACTCCAGTTCATCAACCGGTGCGACTGTGGATGCCTATCCAAATAACTCCTACTAGAAACGTCAGCTTCATCAGCAGCAAAAGTTTCTGAATGGCCTGACGCTGCAGGAAGTGACCAAACTGGGACTACAGCGCCTTCTCTCCCGGTCCAGCTACTCGAAGCCTCTGACACGGATGGCGCAACAGCTTCTCGCCTACGAGGCTGAGGTTGCTGAAAGATGTTGTGCTGGTGAACTCCATTGATTCTAGGAGCAGGGCCTTCTGCATTTTGGATTGCATCTTCCCTCTCAACTCGAGGTTCGAAATGTGCATGAAACGGAACCTGTGCTCTAGTGTCCTCACTGTTCCCCAGGTCGGCAGAAACCTCTGTTTCAGCTCTGTTCAGTGAAGACGTCATGGTAGGCACCATCTGATCCTCACGCCTCCGAGCAGTCATCGGCACATTGGCCGTTGCCTGGGCTGGCTGCCGATCGATTTCCATCTGTAATTCTTGAGGAAACTCAATCGGTGGAACCTCCGAGGAGTCACCGAGACCTTCGTCCATTCCATTGTTCATTGTGGCCCTTGATGCAGCTTCCAGCTGCCACATTTCTGACAGGGCTTCTTGCAGCCTGGCTTTGGCTGCGTCTAGCTCAACTATGGGGAGAGGATAGTTGGAGCCCAACTCAATTCCTGCAGCTTGTAGCACAGAAACAGGTGCATCCCATGGGTGATGTATCCATTCTGTCGGCAGCCTTGCAAGCTCCGGAATCCACCGTCGGACATACTCCCCATGCGGGTCAAACTTGTAGCCTTCAAACTGGAACAGAAAAATTGGAGTGACATGACAGTGCATCAGTATTCAGTACAAAATAGTCACCACTAAAATAGCCTGATTTATTCATAACTTAAAAGTTGCACGCACCTGAGGGTTGTCAATCCGGTCAAGCTCTCGCCCATCAGGGAGAGAGCCAGTGATGTACTGCCAGCCCAGTGCATCGCTCTCAAGATCTGCATCCAGTAAAGTGTCCCAGAAGTACTTCATACCCCATCGCCATGGAAGTTGAAGGACCTTGACAAAGAAGCTTGACACCACTACACGTATTCGGTCATGCAACCACCCTGTCGCCCACAGTTCCCTCATGCCAGCATCCACAAGCGGGTATCCAGTCCTTCCCTGCCTCCAAATCTTGAAGTAGCACTCATTGACTACCCAGGGGAAGAACCTGAGGTGTGCCAAGAGGGGCCTCTCATGGCTGCTTGGATGGTTGAAGCTCAGATAGCGGGAGTACTCCCGCAGGCCAATGGAACGCAGGAACAGGGTGCAGCTTTCCTCAGCAGCGTGGTTGCCCTCGTTGCTCCACACAAGCTGTTTCATTCGAACTAGGTGGAAGACCTTTCGCACGCTAAGCTCACCAAAATGGAGGTGAGGTGAAAGTAGGGATGTGCTTGCACTATCAGCCTTCTTGCGGTTCACTGAATAGTCAGCCAGAGGACCGTTGAGGAAGGCCGTTAGCGCCTTGTCTGCGTTCTGCCATCCTGGTGTCCATGCTCGGGCCAGAAGAGCGTTGCTTCCCCTCTCTGATTCATCCTCAAAGATCAGATCATCGGATGGGCACATTGATAAGTTACCTGTACAAAATTTCAGCCAATCAACTGAAGAGCTCATTCCAATGTCAACTTGTAGCAGAATGCTTATGATACTATGCTTAACTAGCACTAAATGGCTACTAGTAATTTTATAAGGATCAGTTACGGTACATTGTTCCCAGAAGACAAACACAGATAATGCAGTATTTTAATTGAGATTGTGTGGATTCTTGTTGCAAAATATACAAAGCAAAGCATGATGCATCGGAAGTCCATAACAATTTCTGTGATTCGTAAATTATTCTGAAAACAGGTAGAAGCTATAAAATTTGAATTCATAGTTCTCCGAGCACCTGAATTGATCTTCTTCGGGGGCAGAAGCGGCGCTGGGGGATCGTACGGCATGCTGAGGCACCTGTTCCAGAATGGGGCAAACATGGTGAATGGCTGCCCTTCATCGTCAACAACTTCCCATGGCTCATACAGCAGATCCGCATTGAAAGAATTCACAACGATGCCCTCAGCCGTCAGCATCTCCTTTAGCCGGTGGTCCCTGACCAGTGAGATAGGGTCTGAAAAGATGGTGACACAGTTATTGAGCAAGATGTGGTGGTCTCAAAGGTTTAAAGCAAGATTCCATGGTTCAGGAACAAGCAATGAATGGAGTGAAAACCATAGTACTACTATATCAGGAATTGGACATTTAGCTATTACCTCATTGGGATGGTTAGTTGGGGAGGCAAATAACTTTTGGGAACTAAGGAGGGAGATGGCCAGATGCTGGGAATTATCTTGATAGATAAAATTTATATTAATAACTGTGAGTAAGCTCAGTTGACATGTATGTCATGATTCAAGACTCGACTACTCGACCATGGTTCAGAGTTGCTAAATTGTGAAGAAGTTGACATGTGGATTCTGGTGGTACATTAACACTACTACTACTACTACTATATCAAGCACTAAATTAATAATATACTGTTAGAATGACCTTTTAGATCTGTCAACACGTAGCAAATCAGATAAATACTGAAACAAAAAAAAGGTTATAAACTTACTTTGTTTCATCTACTCTAGCCAAGTTCAAGAGTTGAGATAGTTCAAAAAAAATGTTCAAGAGTTGATCTTGAAGCATGAACATACAAAGAAGGGGAATCCTGGATACGACTGTCGACTAATAACTCTATGGAAATAACTATTTTTTCCTTGAAAAAACTGAGATTTCCAGCAGAGATTATTGAAACAAACCGTAGAGATGATTGAAGTAGACGTGCGTGGCGCCGGTGTCGCGGACCAGCTGGAGCAGCGCGACGACGGCGTCGGCTGACCTCCGCGTGACGAGCTTTCCAGCGCCTAGCCGGCGGAGCGAGGCGTCCAGGTGCTGCAGGCTTTGGCTGATCCACCACCGGGACACGCGCCCCGGATGGTAAGGGCCGTCCTCCTCCGGCGACCACACGTACGCCGGCACCACCTCCCCTCCCGCGCGCGCCGCCGCCGCTAGCGCCGGGTTGTCCTCCACCCTGAGGTCCCTCCGGAACCACACCACGATCCTCTTCCCGGTCTCCCCGCCGCCGCACATGGACGGGGACGAGACCGACATGGCCGGCCAATCCAAGAACCCCCCGAGTTCTTGGATCAAGAGGAGAGGACGTCAAGAAACCATGAAGCCACTCGCGCCACGAACTGGCAGGGAGCTCAGAGACTCTCTTCCTCCCAAGATTCCCCAGAACAGTGGAGGAGTGCGCCGCACGAGTTGCAGGAGCAATATTTTTCCTTGTATTTCTGGGCTCGCAATTTGATTATGTTTTTGTTCGGTGTTGGTGCTCTTGCAGTTGGTGCTTCTGGCACGACAGTTCTGGTCCAATGGAGAAAGAGGCTGTGGATATCGGATTGGTTGGCTGGATTTGATCTAACTTTTCTCTTGTCCATTTATCTTCCTGGTCCTCACCCTCTTCCTCCATATAATATTCCCTCCATTTGTATCGCAACAGTATATGTGACAAAAAAAGTCCCTGTGGTTTTTAAAGTAAACATCTCATGATGTAAAAATAGAGAATGTTTTATATTCAGTATATTGAAATTTTAGCCGCAATAAACGATGCAGAGTTTTGAAACGAGCCAGCACACATCGTAGAATATAAACTCGATAATGAAATGGCTAGTATGGTCGAGTGGTGCTTTTAAGATTTCTAGATGATTGAAAAAAGGTCTCTCAAAAAAAAAAGGAATCAATCACATTGGTCTTACTGAAATAAGATAAATTCTTGAAGTAATGAAAAGACCTGTACTAAAAACAATGCGGTGACATAAAAGGCAAGGGCTAAAATCTCAAAGCTTTATTTCAAAAAAAAAATCTCAAAGCAAAAGTCCCCCCCTAAACTTTGAAGCAAGAAATTAGAAGCGTGTACACAAATGATGTGTCTTTCTATCTATTATGTCCAAAGTAATGCACCCAAACCTTTACCATTTTTCTTAGGTACATGCAGATTTAGTATAAAAGAAGGCACAGGCAGATTTCCACCATCTTATCCGACACAAAGCTAAACTTTATTCAAAAAGGACTGCATGGTTGGTTCGAACTTTTAACTGTACTACTTTAGTGGCGACATCTTCTAGTGGCAGACCAATCCTCCAACGTAATACGAGGTACCATTTCTCATTTTAAACTTGGCTCGGGGTGACATCCAGATTTTCGAACTTTCAAAATATATATTGAGATCCTTAAACTTTCTATTCGTATCACATGAGATCCAAATCACAGTTTTTAAGCTAAACCGAAAGTTATATAATTTGTTCAAACACAAAATTAGATACAAAACATATATACACAAAAAATCATAACAAGTTTACTTGTCAATTATGTTCAAATACAAAAGATCTGTATAAAATTTTGTAGAAAAATGAAACTCGTATGCCAAAATTTGTAAAAAGAAGAAAATAAACAAGAATAATTTTTGAGGAAACAGTGGAAAATATCCATAAAATTTTGGAGAAAATTTCAAAAATATGAGTTGCGCGAAAAAATTAAAAATAAAATTTGGGCACATGTAAGCTCCACATTAGCATAAATATTTACGCTTTATAACTTAAAATAGTAATTTCGGCTTTGCGTGCATGAGTAAAGTGCGGAGCTAGACGACAAGTTTGAGTACCGATGGTACAATTTACTCTTAAATTATTATTTTTTATGAAATAAGTAATGTATTGTTAAATCTCACGATACTGTTGATGTAAAAATCAACACACTAGAATCTGAAGGCACTGTTTGCCAAAGCTTCAGAATACAAACCAAACGTGCCAGTCAGTTTGACCATTCAACCGACAAGGTGAAGATAATTCTTCTAATCGTGTGACAAACCCTTTACAATGGATGGAGGTACATATTTATAGTCTGGTCTGACTTGCCTCTCAAGCAAAATCTAAATTAAAAAGAAATACTAAGATACATGGACTCTATCTTTATTTTCCGTAGAATCCTCATCAATGAATCTTCTGTCTTGCATTTGTTTCGGCCAAGACAATTAGATTAGGAAATATTTTATTCTCAACAGGCCAAACATCACTATGTCGCTGCATCTTGTCTTTCACGGATACATGCACCTTTTCTGCACATATTACCATAAACGGACTTCATTGACATGCACGCATTGACATTCTGTAGTTAATCAATCCGGCCACCTGCCTTTTAATCATCTTGCATGCAAATTAGAAACATCTCCTTAATGCACGTACGCATATGTGCCCACCTATGCACGCAATCTCCCGGAAAGGACAGACGCCATTAGAAAGTTGCCGATCGTCGTCCATGCGTACGCTAGCTTGATCCTTCTTGTTGCCTGTGACTCCTACACTCGTATACCAATAACTGACGATCTACAGGTTACATGATGTCAACAGATACATGGGTCAAATATTTTGGAGGTGTTCATAAAGGTAGAGTTTCATACAAGTACTCTGTGTGCCAACATCGTCTATGTTTGTACTTTGTACTGTGTTCCGTAAAAAAAAACATGTTGAGATCAAATCACTCTGCTGGTTGTTTTGCAATAATCAAGTTGCCCAAAAGACTTGGTCGTAGCATATATGGTCGTATGGACAGGTTATATACTTATATATGCCAAAGCATCTCCCTCCTCGAGCCTTTTTTTTCTGAGGGTGTGTGTTGCGCACTTGTGCTTGACCTACAACCGAAAAGACGAGCTGATAGGTCTAGGGGGCGGAAAAAGAAAGTTTTGGTAGGGGTGCAAATGGGTGACTCTTAGATGCACTTTCAACCCTTTTTAGTTCAAAATTTTATACTAATTTTCTAAATTGAGATATAGTTTTGAAGAATTAGTACAAAATTTTGAACTAGAGAAGGTTGGAGGGGCACCTAATAGTTACCAATTGGCACCCATAGGTTTTGGGACGTATGGCATGCTGCTTTTGCATCCACGGATCCTAGTGACGAATATATATTATTCCCTGTAGATGATAAAGAGAACCTATCTAACCTGGCATATGGTGATCACACCGCACGTCGTCGGAGGACGCAGCGGCGCTGTCACCTCATGCCCGGATAAAGGCGCCCGGTCGAGCACTGACCGCCGGTGCCGATCAATCCTGCGCCTGCTCCAGAACAGGGAGATCGAGCACCGGCGAGCAGCGCCGCGCCGGAGCCTTCGTTGCTCGAACGGTCACCACCACAGAGCGAGAGGCAGCAGCGAGCGAGAGCCAGCGGGGCACGCGTTCCCATCGACCCGGCCGCGCCGCGCCGTGCGCGTCGGAGCGGCGGGAATGGATCGGCGGGGGCCTGGCGCGGATGCCATTATTCCCATTCGGGCGTCGCTGTCGCCGCCCCCGGCCCCGGGGCCCCCCGTTGTGCTTTTGCGTGGGTGGGCGCATAAAGTCGCTCGCGGCGACGACGGCGACGCCATCGGCGCCGCGCTATTTCCACGACGGCGAGTGGTGATGCGGCCGGGCCGGCTAGCTGCGTGGTCCGTCCGTGCAAGCACCAGCAAGCCAGGGCTACCAAGCCTGCTTCCTAGCCGCGCCCCGCCCCGGTCGGTCGGCCGACCGCCCGGCCCGGATATTTGCTTGCGCGCGGCCACGGCCACGGCCCATCCTCCGGCCCCCGGCCCTTGCTTGCTGGCTGGCTCTGATGGCTGATGCGGTCGCCGTCGCCGTCGCCGGCAGAGACGCCGGTCGCCACTCGCGCGCGGGGATGGGGACGTGGTCCTCATCTACACCTAGCTGACGTGCCACCGTATCGCGTTGCCACCCCCATATTCCTGCATTGGGCCTTCAGTTCCTTCCTCGGGGATCACGGGCCGAAAGCTATCCACTTCCACACCCAAGCTCCAATTTCCGGGCCGAAATGTGCGGAGCTAGGTGTCACTGGAGGTGACAGAAATCACTTCCATGGGGAGGGCCTTTCAAGGGTCAACACTCAACGTGGAGCAGCCGGCTGGTCCACGCGCAACGAAGACTAGTGCTAATATCATAAGAGTATCAATGTATCATAATCATCATTAAATACTATTACACTTCAACAAAATTGCCATTTGGCAACAGAGTTAGGAGGAAAGAGATGATCTAGATCATTACCATGATTCAAGCCACGACAGGAGCATGACACTCTAACTAATGTCGGTCTTCATTGAGTCCTAGCACATTTGATCGCACAACCATTAGACTATTTAATATTATAAGTTGTTTATGAAACTATGCACTGAGAGTGACTATGTTATTCCAGTATCAAGCTGATGTGGTACTCTGGGCAACTGTATGATAACACTTCCTATTGAGACTGTTCTAAAGATCACGACCCACTGAGACTACTATCTTCGTCCCAAATTACAATTCATTTCGACTTTTATAGATATATATATTTTACTATACATCTAGATATATGCTATATCTAGATATATACAATAAAATGATATATAAAAAACTAAAAATAAATGGTAATTTGTGACATAGGGAGTAAATGAAAAGGTGTCACTAGCTATTGGTTAGTATGGCCACCTGTCAAATTCATGATAGTTTGACTTGCAACAAAAGTAGAGTGCTACTTTTTTATAAAAAAAAGTATAGTCAGTGTACCTCTGCCATTTATACCTATATTAAATATTAAAGGCTATTTGGAAAGGTTAAAGATTTCCTTCACGGTTCATGCGACGATTTTTCTGGTGAAGGCATGCGTCGTGTTAGGAGCACTCTTTTTTTTTGAGAAACACAGTACAGACACATACGCTCACAAACACGCACACACACTCATCTCTATGAATACATGCACGCAACCCTACCCCTATGAGTACATCCGAGAGACTAAGTCGGCAAATCCTCGAGATTAACGAAGTCACCACAGGCGCTCCGCTGTCGACGGGAACATCGCCTACCACTAAAAGCACAAACGCCGTTAAATTCTAGAAAATTCACTCCCATAAAAAATCGAACCCAGGACCTCAGATGCTACTGAGGCTTTTGTAACCATTAGGCTACATGCCCTTTTGCTGTTAGGAGCACTCTTGCATCTATGCCGTCCGGAAATGTTGTGTGTCAAAGCCGTGGTGGCCCGCCCATAACTAGCGGCCTGTTACGGAAGTGGCCCATATATTAAACTGTACGAAAGCCCATCTACTCTATGGGGCCACGTCCCCAGAAGGCTAACGCCCGTCTCGGCCCGTAGACATGCGAGTCAAACGGGGGGGGGGGGGGGGGGGGAAGCTGAGAAGTCCCGCAGGCCACACCCACCCGTCCTCCACCTCACGGCAATAAATGACGTATGAGCCCCACCTCCTCGGACCCATCGTTCAGTGACCAGTAGAAAGTGGAAGGTTTAAGAACTGGGTCTTGGTTGCGCGTGGGCCCAGCCGGCTGCTCCGCGTTGAGTGTTGACCCTTGAAAGGCCCTCCCCATAGACTTTCTTGTCCCGACGCGCAAACCCGAAGAAAAATCATTTTTTAATAATAAAAACAAAGCCTCGAAGAGAAGCTCGGCTTCTTGCCTTCTTCACTTCCTCGACCGCTCAAAGCTCCGGCCTTCGCAATCCTCTTCCTTCCACGATTGGTAAGTTGATTTGCTCCTTGTTACTTCTTTGTCCTGATTTTTCTCCCCGCTTCAACCGCCCAATTCTTCACTCCGCTTCTAATTACTGCCCGTTTCTCCGTCTGGTTTCGCTGCTGGATCTGCTTTTATGTGAAATTTGAATGGTTGCTTGATTTCAGGGTGCGATATTCCATGAAAAGGGAGCGATTTCGGGAGGACCGTCGTGAGCGAACTCGACCTGTGTCCCGAGGGAAGCATCGGTGGCTGTGGGGGACTTCTCAGCTTCCTCCCCTTTTCTCTTATTTTTATAAATTTCAGTTGCTGGATTGGAACTGAGAGGGGATCCAGAACATATGGCAACGTTTTACTGTTTCGGTGCCGGTTCAGAGGTAAGTCTGCTTTTAATGGCCTTCCGTATTTCATCATTCTTTGCATCAAGTACATATATGTATGGAGTTATTCTGTAGCTTCTCCCAGTTAATTTATGGCTTTATGCATTAGAGTGACAGGTTGAGCAGATAGCGATTTTTTCTGCTTAAATTTAAGCTTTAGTTTGTCATCCTAAACGTATTTATTTCTTTTTACCATTTTCGCTATAAAAGCTCTTAAATTTTAGTATAGAAAAAGAGCTTTGCTACGGTACACCAAAGTGACTGTGGACCGTTGATATAATGTCATATTACCTTTTAGGAGGTAATAGTTTTAATATTTAGTTTATATATTTTAAATTAAAAAATAGAGAATCAGAACTAACTTGCATGCAGATTAGTTGAGATCTTATATTTCTGTTTTTTTTTTCATGTGATGTGCCGGTCATAAACATTATATTAGTTGATGAGATCTCAAATTTGTTTAACTTTAATGTGAACAAAAGCAAACGTGAGGTGTGTGGTCACACTTTGAAAAAAAAAACATGTTCGTGACAATAATATGTATACGTGACAAACTTGACCAGAAAAAATATTTTTACAACAATATTGTGGCAGGTGCCTATAACTTTTGTAGCATGCATGACAGCTGCACATATGTATCATGACATAATAATATAGTGGTAGGACTTTTTTTTTGAGTTATCTAGTGGTAGGACTTGGTCTAACGTGACATGCCTGTAACGAATGACTTGAAAAAAAAACAGAGAGATGTATGAAGCGTTAGATGCAGGCGTTTATTTTCTATAGTGTGACATAAATACATGTGCACATGTTATTGCTATGTTTGTGCGGGAGGTGCTATGTTTTTCAACTATTATAGAAAATTTTTCTAAACTCCAACGAGACTAATATTTCTACAAATTTTTCCCCCACACGTGCATGTATGATTTAGGTGAAAGATCCTGCATGCATGATTAGAAAACGTTGGAGTTCCATGATTTTCGGATCTGCAATTCTGCATGCATGCATGCATGCAAGATAAATAAGCACGAATATTTTTATGTTTAAGATGGATTTAATCCTTAAAAATTCAATGGCTCAGATTTATTTGACCTCTTACCTCCTAAGAGGTAAATGGAGTACCATAGCATTGCCCATAGAAAAAAGGTTTGTTGAAGTGTTTGTGCAGTATGCTTTGATAATAATCTCTACCATTGAGTTGTTCACATAAGAAATCGTCATTATTCCTAGCTTCCAATGAGATGAGTTTAACAATTGTTCACCATACCTGTTCTAAACTCTACCTAGAAGCATTCTCAAAAGACTGTACATGAACTAAGTTTGGAGCTTGCAATCTATATCATTGGCACTTCAACCATATCACTTTCCTCATTGCTCTGCTTGTGTACAGTTCACAGGGCATGGGTCAGCGGCATCTGGTAAAGGGAAAGGCCGCCAGGGCCAAGTCAAGGTCTGCTATGGCTATAACCTTGTAAGAGGGAAGACAAATCATCCAATGGAGGACTACCATGTCGCCAATTTTGTTGAAGTAAAGGGAAGCGAGCTCGGTCTTTTCGCTATTTTTGATGGTCATCTAGGAGATACTGTTCCTGCATACTTACAGAAGAATCTGTTTTCAAATATTTTGAATGAAGTAAGTTTCTAGCTTTTGTTTTGATGAGGGTCAATTTACTAGCACTGTGGTGATCTTATTCTTATCATGCTATTTTAGGAAGAATTTTGGACACATCCAGATAGAGCGATCACAAAAGCTTACGAAAAAACAGACCAAGCTATTCTGTCACATACTCCAGACTTGGGACAAGGTGGCTCCACTGCTGTAACTGCCATTCTTGTAAACGGCAGGAAGTTGTGGGTAGCTAATGTCGGTGATTCGAGAGCTGTTCTTTTCAAAGGCGGTGAAGCCATACTGATGTCAATAGACCATGATCCGAATGTTGAGCGTAGCGTAATTGAAAATAGGGGTGGTTTTGTTTCAAACATGCCAGGTGTGTCCTCAATTCTTTTATTCTTTAAGCATGGTACCTTGGTTTAAATGATTGGTGTGCCTATCTTCTTTTTGGTATTTGATTCATGGGTCTTGCTCCAGAGCATCTGAACATCTTAAATACACAGTCTTCTTGAAATAATCTTTTGACATAATCTTAGTGAAAGACTCTTTAAGTATGGAAAATTCAAAAAAAGTGTCTACTAGCCGATTTCAGGACATGATTACCTCCATTGTCACTACTTCACTAGTCAGATGTCTCTGTTGGTTGCACATTGTACAACACCATGTGGTTAGCTTATAATTGAGACTTTTTCTTATGGCAAGCCATATACTGATATTTAGCAAAAGCATTCATTTTATAGCAAAAGGATGTTGCTGATGGCTTAATTATACATTGCATGAGAAAAATAATATAGATAGTTCTACTTCTTGTACCGTGATATGAAACAACATGTTATAGGCAGTGCATTTTTGGAAAGTCAATTATGAGCTCAATCTCTGGTTCCAAAAGACATCTTATGGGGTTACTGCAAGGGATGAAGGATAAAATTTTATCACTGACACATATGAGTTAATCTTAAGTATTCCTAACTCTAGTCAGGTGTAATGCCATTACTTGTATTCTTAAAACAAAAACTTTGGTTTAAATTTAGCAAAACAGGAATACTGGTGAAAGGGTTTAAAGGTTCCAATTGATTTTTCGGAAGGCAAACCATTCTCTAGCCTTGTGTATCTGTTTTTCACTTAAATTGCACTAGATCCTTTCTTTAGATGTAATAGAACATATTTTCTATGGGATAATGGTATATACTATAAGTCAAGATCATTCTGTTGTTCCTTGTGTGATGTTCTTTATGCAGATACTCATCTTTGATGGCTTTACCTCTCTGCTTATTTCTGTCACATTTTGTTCTGTGCGATGATTCTAGTTTTTGTTGTGCTACACTAGGGTTGGTTACTTATAGTACAACTGACTAGTAATCTGTTTAGTGGGTCTAGTCAGCTTCTGTGTGCTCAATTCATTGGTTACTGAGACTGTGAAACGACATTTAAATTTGGAGATAATTGCTGAATCCATTAAGTGTGATAACTTGAAGATTGTTAGCAAGTAGCCAAGTACATACACATTTTCATGACCGCCTTTCTGTGGAAACCATTCACTTCACATGATTTTTCTTTTAAGCGAGCACATTTTAATTTCCAATATAGTCGTAGTCCCAGGAATATCAGATTAATAATTCTTCTTTCATGTGGAAACCCTTGGTGATTCTTATTCTTTAATATGCAGTACCTAGATAAGCAATTAAGAAAACTTTATGTGCCTAAAAATAAACAAAACTATGTGATTTAAACATTCTGTTTACAGCCTATTGAATCTGACACTGTAAATTTTAGGAGATTGCCCCCGAGTATGTGGTCAGTTGGCTGTCTCTAGAGCTTTTGGAGACAGGAATCTAAAATCACTCCTGAGATCAGAGCCCGATATAAAAGTTGAAAACATAGATCACACTGCCGAGCTACTTGTCCTTGCTAGTGACGGTCTCTGGAAGGTATGGCTTTTTATTTCTAAATTTGTCCACATGGCCAATATAGCTGATTGGAAGTTTGGAACCATATCCATGCCTGCATTCTTTACAATTTTCTTTAATCAACCAGGTGATGAACAATCAGGAAGTCGTTGATGTGGCCAAAAGGTTCAAGGATCCATGTGCAGCTGCCAAGCAATTAACCGCCGAGGCATTAAAACGAGACAGTAAAGATGATATATCATGCATTGTCGTTCGGTTCAAGGCGTAAATCGATAGCAGATCGCAGCTGACACACGGGGGATTGTGAACAAGAGCAGAAAATGATTTTTACGGCACTGCTTAGGCTGCCTGACGATGGCTGTGGTAGTCCAAAGAATAATTAGTTAATTACTGGGTTGTTTGGTTGTAAATGATTTGTCGGCTCCATTGCATGTTCATATATATAAATGATTTGTCGGCTTCGTTTGGCAATTCAAAGGTACAATTGTGAGGAGGCCTTAGAGCTATGTAAATAGCTACCATCTGTAAATAATGGTTGCAGATATTGGAAGTTAACCCTGTGATCGTCCATTGTGAATTTGTGAGAGTAGATTGAGAGTTGACATTTGGATAATTTTTTCTTTAGATAATGGTTTTGCAAGGTTATACAGACACGGTTTTGCAAAAGCCTCTCGCCAACCAAATCCATTCCGTGCTAAGCGTGGAGGAAATTTTGAATTCTCATGGACTTTATGTTCGCCTTCGTCCGTAAGACCCGCTTAAAATATTTATGCCCAAAGCGTGGAGATGAGCTAGCATTGCAAAACAACCTTCCCACATATTACCTCTTGTGTTTAGATTGCCCACTTCCCTCTAGGCACAGCTGCAACGGCCCAGTCGCGCCCCCTAATTGGCACCGACCCTAGATCCCCAGCTCCATCCATCCCAATTCTACTCCCCCCATATGTGGCCGCATCCTTTCCGATTCCGGCCGGCGGTAGAGAACCCTAGCAGCGCGGTGGGTGATGGCCACTTGCGATAAGACAGGAATGGCCTATGATATTGGAAACTGCGCAACGGTTGCTAAATCTTTTTGGACCTTTGAAAATGTTGAATACCCAAACTTAAAATACTGAGTCGCCCCTGCGAGGATGTGGAACCCTGCGGCTTACCCTCGGCCGCTGTTTGGGCACCCGTATGCCGCCGCCGGCGCGCTCTCAGTTTCTCCACGCCATCCCCAGCCAGTTTTGCCCCTCCTGTCTCCCGCATAAGCTTTGATCTTGATCGGTCTCAATTTCCCCCAAATCGTGGCCAATAGATTTTCGTTGCCCACTAAGTTCGTGCTTGGATACTCATCGAAAAAGTGACTTGTCCGATTAGGGATGTTAGTTGGGTCTGGAGGGTGACGGATTTACGCCGGCATGCTGGGTGTACTTCTTTAGTCGAACTTTATGTTTAGTTGTGGTGTTGTTTGTAATTTGCGTCTGTGTTCACCGTCAGCTACAAGAGCACAATGATGCAACACAAGTAGCATCTTAAGCTTGGCACTAGCTACACTGCCTTATTGTACCATATGCACATGGCTAGTATATTAAACATGCTTGTATATTGCTCTACTAATTGGCATGATACTTGACAGTCACCCGATCTCCATTGGCTTGAAGTAGTGCTAACTTACTTTAAAGCCTCCTGTTGTTTGTGTGCCAGCAAGGATATCCTGTTGGGTTCTCGGCTTCTTTACAACCCAATCAATATGCATACACCAAGGTTAGACAGGGTAAAGTGGCGGAGTGTCGCCTTCGTATTAGTATGTGTCCGGTACAGATTGGTCGGGGGTATTTATACCCCTAACCTTTGTTACATAATGACCATAATGCCCCTACCTGCCGGGAATATCCTGCGAATATTCCGGGCATGAGGTCATTTCATACAGGTCGGAGTGTACAAATTGTCTACCCTATCCGATTCGTACGCGGGACGCTACCCCGAAGGTATCGCCGGGCCTTCAGTGCGCGGTGAGTTGTTCTTGAATCATCGAAGTGGACACGCATTCCCTCTTCTATTCAAGTCTTAGGTCTCTACATACCATGCTCCCCTAGATTTTGCCATCTTTTGTAAAGATGGCATATCAATAAATCTCTTTATTTGGGTTTTATCTGTTAAAAATTTTATATGTACTATGTAAGCACCATCTTACTATCTTTGAGTGTCATCCAGCATGAATGCTGAAATTTAGCTATTTCTTTACATAGGGGGCCAATGTTTTCTCCCTCTATAAAGACTACTCCCATTCGATCTACTCCTAGATGTGTTAATAGATTCTAACATTGGTATCAGAGCCGATCTAGCGATATAGATCGAGATGGGGAGAGAGGATTCGTTCACGAATCGAAAGAAACAAATACAAAAGAAAGAGGAATTCAATTCAAATCGAAGAACACAGAACGGGTTTTCCCTAACCCTAACCAAGGAAAAGACATGGCGGCGGGGCTTACCAAGGCCTCTTCGTTGGCTTTACCGCCACGCGGAGAGCTCGCCAGAGCCGCTGGTTTGCCGGCGTACCACCGCCGTTGTGCGGAAAAGGAACCCGAGTCGCCGCCGTCTCGTATGCGCGCCGATTCGGGCATAGGGCACCACCGCCATGCCGCTCGACGGCGGCGCGCTCCTGCACGGGTGAGTGAGCTCGCTGGCGAGGGGGCCGGCGGCGGCGCCGCCACTCCTCCAGCCGCAATGGCCGCCGCCGCTCCGTGAGATGCGGGAAACAGAGAGAAAGGGCAAAGGGACTCCGGCGGCACAGGGCCGCGAGTGCGCGTGTTTCCTCGTGCACTACCGCCGGCGAGCCGCTTGCCGGCCGCTGCCGCTCGGCTGTGCGAGAGAAAGGGGAGGAGAAATGAGAGAGCTAGGGTTGGGGAGGTTGCGCTCGGCCGGTTTTGCCCCTCCGAGAATCACGCCAGCCGTCCGATCACAGCCAACGGCTCAGATCAGGCGGGCGAAAGGGAGGGGGAGAGAGCCGCGGGCTGGGCCACCGGCCTGTGCAATCGTCGGCTGCTGGGCCGCGCGGTGCCGCACGCTGGCTGGGCCGCGCGTGCGATTCGAAAGCCCAGCCAGGCGCCGAAGTGGGCTGAGCGCGCGCAAAGAGAATAAAGGGGCGCGGGCCAAATTTTGGTCTGGGCTGCAAAGTAAAGTTTTGCACAGTAAAGTTTTAAATGGTTTTGCCCATTTTCAAAAAGCAATTCATTGATGAATTTTATACAGTTTTGACTCTAATCAATATGAACCAACATGAAAAATTGTTTAGAGAGTGAATGAATACAAAGATGCTTCTGAATAAGTGTTTTATTTAGTTCCCGCTGCAAAGTAAAAGTATGTTCTCTATTCAGTTTTGAACCAACGGGATAAGTTGTTTAGAGAGAAAGTATGTACAAAGTACTAGTTTTCCGCTGCCATAAAGAAAGAAAAGTTTTCCGCTGCTATAATGAGATTATCTTTCAATTAAATCGGAACCAACCAGAAGATTTAATTGAAAGAATAGTTTAAAAGTCTTACATACGTTTTTCCTGTGAGTAAAAGCTACATTTAAAGTTTAATCTTCAGTAAAGCTTCCGCTGTTTAAAGTTAAAGTTGAGTTTTGGCATTATTCTGCCATTTGAAGTCTCAAAGTTGAGCTTTACTGGACTCATAAAGATAGTTCTCAATGGAGAGAAATTTAAAGTTAATTATAGTATTGTTATTTTCTGACCAACGTTGATGATAATAGTATTATAATTTTTATGAGTCATAGCTTAATGTTTAAAGTCTCTGGTAAATGTTGCATCAAAGTGACCATTTTTTAGAGAACAGATAAAAGAACTGCTCTTAAACTAGAGAAATATATTTTGTAGTTTCTGCTGCAATAAAGTTGATTATCCTCTAATTAAATTTGAACCAACGGGTGGATTTAATTTTTTGGACCAGATATATGGTTTTAAAGTTTATTGAGTTTTCCATATGTTAATTCCGTCTCTGTCCAACGGTGATACAGAATTAATGTAAAAAGAAGGATATTTTATTCTATTTCTGCCCAATGGTGAAATAGAATAGAACTTGAAGTCTTTTTAGACAAAGATTTGCATGTATTCCTTCTTGAAGGTACATAAGAAAATGAAGTGAGTAGTTGTTACTCAGAAAGAGGAAAAAAAAGGGGTCATCACATGAGAAAGTGCATTCTCTATAAAGACTGGTTTGAAAAGAAAAGTACTTATGGATATTGATCCAAGAAAAGAAGATAGAGCAATAAGAGATTGTTTTGAGAAATGTCTCTTATGTACTCTCTATCAAGTAGAATTCATTTTGAATTCATTCAAAGTTGTGATAAGTCATACATGTTTAATTTGACCAACGTCAGATTAAGCATGTGTGTCATGAAATATTCAGATTTTTTTCTAAATTTGATGAGCCAATCCTGACATTTATGTCTGGAAAAAAGTATGAAACAATACCCGCATGATGGGGTAAAGTTGATATAGTGCTAATCCTGCATGGTGGGAGAAAGTTGTGATGACTCATGTGCTGGTCTATCCCACACTGGGAGAAAAGTTTGGAGTAGCTTTGCTATTCTAGAATTTATCGGGCACTTCTATTGTGTCACAGTGATTTAGCACTCAATGAGTTTTAAGAAGAACAAAAAGTTACATACGAACCTCAAGATAAGAATGATATACAAGCGTGACTTGCCAAAAGGTCTGAAATAAAGGACTATGTTGAGTCCTTAAAGTGAAATGAGGAAAAAGAACTTTCATATGATATAAAGGACTCTGTTGAGTTCTTAAAGTGAAATGAGTAAAAGGTACTCTCATACGAATTAAGAAATTATTTTGTTCTACATGACATAATCATGTGGATGAAGTATAAAGTTTCCTCATTCACAAAAGTTGGGAATAGTTTTCGAAATTATGGCAGAAAAGTTCAAGCCACATTTCAAGGGGGAGAAATATATATGAGACAGTTAAAAAAGACACTCCCCTGTAATGTGCATTGAAAGTAAGAGATGATCTATTAAAGAATGAATGTGAACGTCAAGGGGAGTACAACGGTCACTATACTAAAGTAAGAGATGATCTATTAAAGAATGAATGTGACCGTCAGGGGGAGTACAACGGTCACTATACTAATACCCCTATGTAAAGAAATAGCTAAATTTCAGCATTCATGCTGGATGACACTCAAAGATAGTAAGATGGTGCTTACAGAGCACATATAAAGTTTTTAATAGATAGAACCCAAACAAAGAGATTTATTGATATGTCATCTTTATAAAAGATGACAAAATCTGGGGGAGCATGGTATGTAGAGACCTAAGACTTGATGAATAGAAGAGGGAATGCCTGTCCACTTCAATGATTCAAGAACAATAAGTTTCTCATACGTGCTGATGTTGTATACAACACATATTGTTAGCTCTCAAAGAAAATGAATAAAGTAAAGAAGAATTTTGTTATGCTGGACTCATTAGTCCATTGCTATTTGGCAAAAAGGAGCAACAACAGCCCTATACAAAGTAAAGAAAATCAAATGGATGTCGATTCCACCTCATTTGAAGAAGTCATAAGAGTTTCATGTGTTAAGTCCAGAAAAAAGGAATGATACCTAAAAGAGCCATCATAGTAGGTTATAATGAACCTACAAAGCGAAATGCGACTCCAGAGGGAATGTTGAAAGATATAAAGTAAGACTTGTGTCAAAAGATACAAAGAGAAGAAAGTTTGGGTTTAAAGAGATTGAGGAGGACAATAGTTTTAAGCAAAGTAAAAGAATGGGAAATCTGATTTCCACATCTTAAATGAAGATAACATCCTACTTTCTAGTGGTGGTATTTATATGTTGTTATAGATAAAGAATTCTTGTCCTCAAGTTTTGGTCTCGGTGATGAGTTTTTCATTCTACAAATTGAGACTCATCGAGATAAAAGAAAGGGTTACTATGGTTACTGCAAAGGCATACTCATAAAGCTTCTAAAGAAATGACGTATGCAAATGAGTAAACCTACGCCTGTTCCTATCGTCAAGGGTAATAGTTTTGGGAACCTTAGTGTTCCAGGAACCAATGTGAAATAGAAATAGTTCCATATGCTTCAACTGTTGGCAGAATGAAATCGAGAATGTCGGTCTCATGCTAAGTTCGAGGGAACAAGTACTCTCAAAAGGTTGTGAGTACAAAAGTAGAACTTGTGAAATGTGTAGCGAAATCCACAATTGTCGCTAACATTCACACTTGGAGGTTTTGTATGGAAAAGCTTCAAAATGAAGAAGTTATGATCAATGTGATGCAAAGACATGGTATAGCATGATACGAGGCTGATGTCGGTGTTTACCGCCAAGTCTGCTCAGGGATACCCTTAACAGTAAGGTTTGTAGGTAGGGATCGACGGCTCTGGAACTCGATGGTGCAAGGAACACAAAGATTTAGACAGGTTCGGGCCGCGAGTTGCGTAATACCCTACATTCTGTGTGGTGGTTGTATTGCCTTAGGTGTTTGATGTGTTTTGAGGGGGTACCTGCCCATCCTTATATATCCGGGGGGACAGATTTACATAGAAAGTCCTAGCTGAATACAGTCGGAGTCCTACTACAGTACGATCAGGTAGTTTTCTTTGTACTGCGGCTAGTTCTACGCCTATCTGGGTAGTTACAAGAGAAGTAAGGTATATCCATGAGCTATCCCTTACTCTAGAACATTCTATGCCTATAAGCAGTCCCGCTGCCTCGGGTCTGACAAGCCCCCGAGCTCTTCGTAGCCGAGTCCTGCAGGCGTTGAGTACTTGACCGGGCATCTTGGAGTACTTCAAGTAGCCAGAACATCTTTCTAGTTGCTTCTGGTCCTTCCTTCGGATACATCGAGTAGTCCTCCAAGTACTTCTGGTTGCTTCGAGGCTGTGAGGTGCTCAAGCCCCGAAATCTTGATCATATATGGTGCACGAAGTACTCACGCTCCATATGGAGTAGCCCCTGAGCCTTGGGTTGAATCGCAGAATCAGGCTGAGGGCCACTTTAGTCGTTTTGCTTCCTTATTTTTCAAGAAATTTAAAAAATAAATCTCTGATACACATATCCTGCTACCCTCGAGTGTTGAATTTAAATCTCTCCATTTATATTTAATAATCAAAGAAAACTCGTGGCAGAATAAGTAATGAAAACTTCCCTAAAAAGGAATGAATCCGTTGATCTCCCAAATATTCACAAAATTGTCACCAGAAACCATATAAAATCGTTTCATATCTTGTGAGGGTTTTACCCTTTGAACTCCTGGCCGCCGTCAAATTTAGATCCACACTTGCCCGTTCCCAGTGTCATCCATAGCCCCTCTCGTAGCCCCCGAGCCTAAACTCGTGACGTTGAGATGGCTCCCAAGAAGGACAAATCCAAGGATGAAGAGGATGCAGTTGCCTATCGTTCAACGGGTTGGCGGAAAAGCAAAATATCTGAATCAGTGGTACAAGAACTGGAGAATTTGGGTCTCCTCCAAACTCAGGGCGTGATCCAATGGCATGCAGGGGAAGGAGAAGATTACCCTGTGGGAAGATACCCTTGAAACCATTGTGTTTCGTGATTTCGTGGAACGTGGCCTTGCACTTCCCGTGTCGGAATTTTTCTATGCTCTTCTGCAATTCTGGGGAACCCAATTGCATCATCTGACTCCCCAATCCATTTTGCATTCTATTTTTACTTATTTCTGCGAAGCATTCATTGGCATTCTTCCCCATTTTCACCTTTTTCAACATTTCTTCATCCTTGCTCCCGTCCCAAATGCCAGCAAACCTGTCGTTGTTGGCGGATGTGAACTAATACTCCGTCCTGAAATTGGGGACGAGTACTTAGCGTATGATCCAGCGGGTAAAGGACTCGAGTGGAAGAAATTCTGGTTTCATGTCGGGAACTTTGAATCTCCTCTTCTAGAAAGAGTTCCTGGTGCCCCCCAAGTCCAAGAAAACTGGACAAGTATAGGACCTGGTCGCCAACAAGTCGAGTGCCTCCTTAGAGTCATTGCACAGGTGAAAAATAAGGGAGTTACCGGAGATCATGTGGTTTTCTCCTTTGTGAGCCATCGGATCCAGCCTCTACAGCATCGACAACATCCATCCTTTAGATATGAAGGGATAAAAGATGCTACCAGAATGTCTCCAGAACCAATGGCGCATTCTGATGTAATCAGAAGATGTTGTAAAGTACTCGATAATTTTGACAAATCTTTGAAGCTTCCAACACTCTTCTGGGCCGAGAATCCTCCCGAAAATGCATGTGTAAGTGTTGAAAAACACCGCCGAGTACTTGTAATTAAAGTTTTTATCTTCTGATGGCCCCTTGCCTCTTTTGCAGAAAAATTATAAGACATGGCTTTGTATGCCTCCAACTTCAGTAGATGCTGCTTCCGATGATAGCAAGAAACGGAAAGCCGCTCCTGGAGCTTTGCTGCGGAGAAAAATACCTCGTGTTGATGCTGGCCAGTAAAAATCTAATATTCTTTAATTGTATCCTGTTTGCCTCAGCTTTCTTATTTAGAATCTTGCTTGGCTAGGATACAATGTCTTCCAGCACAAGAGAAAAATCAGATCCAGGACTTCCATAACTGGGTGGAGAGTAGTCCAGAAGCAAGTACTCGATCCACCCCTGATTCTCCAGTAATTGGGTTAATCGAGAACTCGACTACTCCCTCCCCGAGTGTGGACATGCCTGGAACGTCAAGGGAGCCGCCTCTTGAGGTACCCGCATCTACTCCTGTTGCTGCTGGTGAAGGTACTTCAAACGCTGCTGGATGTGGCAGTGATAAAGCTGAAGGGTCGAAGAATCCAACTGTTCGACTAGTACCCTTTCAGTCGATGTCGCAATCTACCCAGGAAGAATTGGGTAAGGAGCTCTTTGATGATCCATTGTTGTCTGTGGAGAATATGAAGAAGCTCGCAGATTCCATGCAATGGTGTTTCAAATATACCAAGGTGAACCTTCCTCTGCTGCTATTTGCATGCATCGAGTATTTTGGTGACATCTAACCAATCTTGCCTTGTATAATACAGGATGTTGCCAATCGATCTTTCTTGAAGTCTCATGCTTTATATAAGACTGTCGACAACCGGAAAACTTTGGAGCAGCAGAATGCCCTGATTGCCAAACGACTAGATGAATCTCTTGCCGCCCGGAATAAGCTGTATGAAGCAAACCGAAAGCATCATCTAGAACTTTGTGACATGAAGTGGCAGATCAAGTGCCTTGAAGAAGAAAGATCAAAGCTCCAGGAAGAAAATTCAAAGCTTCAAGAACAGTTGCAGATTGCTCAAGCTTGTGAGTATTCGATATTTTGTTTTGATATTGCTTTGTCAATAATAATCACTGAAATATCCTTCCATCAGGTTCTCCAGGTGACCATACTCGACTGGTAGCAGCAGCTCAGGTAATTGTGGACATGGTCGATTCTGAAGAGGGGTCGTCGAATAGCAAGTCCTTGGTAGAGCATTTAGAAGAGGCTCCCAAGAAGATCTTTGATGTTATGACGGCTACCTCCAAGAATTATCTGACCCACATGATAGGAGTTGTCAAGTCTTACTTGCCTCAGTTTAATTTAGCTCCCATAGCTAAAGGAATAGCTCCCGATTGTTCTGATGAGAAATTCCGGAATTATTGTAAAGAATCAGAAGTGATTGCTGAGGAAATTCTGAAGAACTTGGTAGAGTAACTTGCTTGTAACAACTCATTGTCTTTGTAAACATTGCTCTTATCCTGTTGGTGTGTTTTAGAAGTATGATCTGATACCGTAGGATACGTACAAACCACTCGAGTAGTCGAGTAGAATGCTTGCATTGAGTAATCTTTATAATGGATCAGTTAGGGTGAATTCCATCAGATTACCCAGATAGAAAGACTGCAAAGATATCCATAAACTACTCGAGCAAGCGAGTATGGTGTCCTGACCAAGGACTGGAGTAATTTCTAAGATAGATCTATTAGGATGAACCCTGTCGAGTTATCCAAGATGAAACCATCTTAGAAATATCCAATACCTATTCAAGCTTGTGAATAGGATGTCTAACTTATAGACTGGAGTGACTACTAAGATTGACCAGTTAGGATGAACCCCGTCGGGTCACCCAAGATGGATAAAATATAGTAGTATCCATAACATACTCGAGCAAGCGAGTAGTTTTGCCTTTAAAGCAAGGCTGGAGTTCCTTATAGTTGACCTGTTAGGATGAGCTCCGTCGAGTTACCCAAGATGGACAACTAGTAAAGGTATCCATATACCTTCTCGAGCTAGGTGAGGAGGTTGTGCCCTTATGTCAAGAACAAGGATGTGGCTTGTGTAGTTATCCTGATGGAAAACTGTGTAAGTTATCCTGAATAGGTTATCCAGGTCGGTATGAATCTTTAGAGATTACCCTTGTTGGATGAACCTTTTTGTAGGGTAGTGATGATGCTACCAGATTGAAAGCTGCCTTTAATGTAGTCGAAAAGCTAATGAAAACCTTTGCTTTATTAAAGAGATCAACTGACATCATCATGTTACTTTGATCAAGGATGAAATCTATGCAAGTGCTCAATATTCCAGGAATTGAGTACCTCATTACCATATGCATTAGAAATTATGTATGATCCAGGTCTTGTAACCTTAGTTACGATGAAAGGATCCTCCCATCTAGAATTTAACTTATACTATCCTTTTTCATCTTGAATCCTTCGTAATACTAAATCTCCAATGTTGAAAGATCTTTGCTGGACATTGCGATCGTGATAGCGTCTGACTCCTTGAAGATATCTAGCCGATTGGGTTAAAGCATTAATTCTGGCTTCTTCGACTGAATCTAGCTCAAGTTGTCGAGCTTCATCTGCTTCTCCTTCTTGATATGCTTCTACTCTTGGAGATTTCCATATGATATCAGCGGGTAGTATAGCCTCTGACCCATAAGTGAGAAAGAAAGAAGATTGTCCAGTTGCTTTGCTGGGTTGCGTTCGCAGCCCCCCAGACCACATGGGGGTAGTTCTTGAATCCACTTGCCACCTTTCTTGGTGTTAGCGTCATAGAGTCTTTTCTTCAATCCGTCGAGTACTAAGCCATTGATGTTCTCTACTTGACCATTTGCTCGAGGGTGAGCTACTGAAGCATATTTGACCTTAATGCATGAATTGTCATAGATTGTGATGCGAAGTTAGAGCCAAGATCCGTAATGATGGTGTGAGTAAATCCGAACCGGTGAATGATGTCAGAGATAAAATCCACTGCTCTATCAGATGAGATCTTGACAATGGGCTTGTATTCGATCCACTTGGTGAACTTATCGACTGCTACCAGTACATGATTGAATCCTCCTGTAGCTACGGTTAATGGTCCGATCATGTCCAAACTCCAATAGGCGAACGACCATGATGGAGGTATTGTTATCAGGTTTTGTGATGGGACGTGAGTCTTTTTGCCAAAGAATTGGCAGCCAGGGCATTGTCTGACAAGGTCTTCTGCGTCTGAAACAGCTGTTGGCCAGAAGAAGCCTGACCTATAAGCCTTGCCGACTAGTGTCCTTGACACGGCGTGGTTGCCGCAAACTCCTTCGTGTATCTCTCTGAGGATGTCTTTGCCTTCTTCAAGGGTAACGCACTTCATGAGGATGCCAGAAGCAGAGCGCTTGTATAGGTTGTCGCCAACAAGGACAAAACCTTTGCTACGCCTGATGATACGGGCAGCTTCAGCGCTTTTAGGATCGACATGTGGTGGAAGCTTGAACTCCTTGATGAAGTGGATAAATTGGATCCACCAATCTTCTTCGATGATCAGTACTTCCCTGACTGTGGCTGGGGCCTTCGTGTCAGTGGCTTGTTGGCTTTGTACCTTGACTGATGGATGATGAAGTTCATGGACAAAAACTCCAGGTGGAACGGCTGCTCGAGTTGATCCAAGTTTGGAAAGGACATCGGCTCCCACGTTGTTATCACGGTCTTCGTGGTGGATTTCCAATCCTGAGAACTTGTTTTGGAGCTTCCTGATTTCCTCGACGTATGCATCCATTGTATCCTTGTTGATGTCCCATTCTTTGTTGACTTGCTGGACGACGAGTAGAGAGTCGTCGTAAACAAATAGTCGCTTGATGCTGAGAGAAACTGCTAGTCGAAGGCCATGTAGCAGTGCCTCGCATTCAGCTTCATAGTTGGACACCTTGAACAAGATTTGGAACACATACTTCAATTGCTCTCCCTTTTGGGAGATGAACAGAACTCCCGCGCCGCCTCCGTCGAGCTTGAGTGAGCCGTCAAAGTACATTACCCAATGCTCTGGAACGTTATGAGGCGCTGGAATTTGATTTTCCCGCCATTCAGCTAAGAAGTCGACTAGTGCCTATGACTTGACTGCTGTTCTTGGCTTAAAGTTGATCTCCAAGGCTCCCAGTTCAACTGCCCACTTTGAAATTCGTCCAATGGCATCCCGATTGTGGAGTATATCTCCCAATGGGAAGTTAGTTACTACTGAGATCTTGTACTTGTTGAAGTAATGTCGAAGCTTCTTGGAGGTGATTAGAATTCCATACAGAAGTTTCTGAATTGATGGATATCTAACCTTTGATTTAGAGAGTACTTCACTGTTGAAGTAAACTGGTCTCTGAACGTCATAAGCGTGGCCTTCTTCCGGGCGTTCGACTACTATCACCGTACTGACTACATGAGTAGTCGCAGCGATGTAGAGGAGCAGTTCCTCACCAGGTAGTGGAGCTGTTAGAGTTAGCGGTGACCGGAGATTATGCTTGAGGTTCTCGAGTGCTTCCGCGGCTTCTGTAGTCCACTCGAATTTGTCTTGTCGCTTTAGAAGCTTGAAGAAGGGTAAGCCCCGTTCACCAAGCCTGGACAGGAATCGGTTCAGAGTTGCCATGCAGTCTGTAAGCTTCTGGACATCCTTGATAGTAGCTGGAGCGTCCATGGCCATGATGGCGTTGATCTTCTCTGGATTGGCCTCGATTCCTCGATTGCTGACGATGAATCCAAGTAGTTTTCCAGAGGGTACGCCAAAGATGCACTTGGTTGGGTTGAGTTTCCAGCGAAATTTTCGGAGGATATTGAAGGACTCTTCCAGGTCAGTAATGAATTGATCCTGGGTCTTGATTTTGACGACAACATCGTCGACATAGGCTTCAACATTGCGATGTAGCTGGTCGGCAAAGCACAGCTGTATCGCACGCTGGTAGGTAGCACTAGCGTTCTTCAACCCGAAAGACATAATCTTGTAGGTGTATGCCCGGTCAGGGGTGATGAAGGCTGTCTTGATTTGGTCTTCTTCTTTCAAGGCGATCTGATGATACCCTGAGTAGCAGTCGAGGAAGGATAACAGGACACATCCTACTGTAGAGTCGATTACTTGATCAATATGTGGTAGCCCGAAAGGATCCTTTGGGCAATGTTTGTTTAGATCAGTGTAGTCGACGCACATCCTCCACTCGTTGTTGTTCTTCTTCTGGACGAGTATAGGGTTAGCCAACTACTCGGGATGGTAGACTTCCTTTATAAACCCTGCTGCGAGTAGTTTCGCCAGCTCTTTCATGATGGCTTCTCTCTTGTCCAGTGAAAGCGCCACAACCGTTGCTTTTTGGGTGTGGCTTTAGGGTTGACTTTCATGGCATGCTCGATCAACTCCTTGAGCACCCCTGGCATATCCACTGGTTTCCACACGAATATGTCTCGGTTGGCCCTAAGGAAGTTGACGAGCTCGATTTCCTATTTGTCACCCAGGCCTGCTCCGATGACAGCAGTTTTGGAGTCGTCTCCCTCTTGTAGCTGAATAGTTTTGGTGCCTACGTCCCCAGTTGGCTTGACCAACGACTGGCTTGGCTTCTTGGAGGGCATTAACTCTTTGTGCGAGAGTTCCTTAGTGGCAACAAGTATTTCACTGACAGAGCTAGGAACCCGGATTGTGGTAGTATGATCTATTGCTTCCTTGTCGCACTCGAAGGATTTGAGGAGGTCTCCACATAAGGAAAGTACTCTTGTGTTGCCTGGCATCTTGAGGAGCAGGTACACGTAATGTGGTACTGCCATGAACTTGGCTAGTGCTGGTCTTCCCAGAATAGCATAGTAGGAAGATTCGAAGTCGGCTACTTCGAATTTGATGTATTCTGTCCGGAAGTTCTATTCTGTGCCAAATCTGACCGGAAGGGTGACTGAGCCAATTGGTGTGGAAGAATTTCCGGGGACGATGCCATAGAATGGGGCCTTGCTCGGAGTGAGTAGACTCATGTAGTTGAGGCCCATCTTGGCTAATGTACTTGCGAAGATCAGGTTGAGCCCGCTTCCACCGTCGATGAGTACTCGAGTGAGCATGGAGCCTTAGACGACTAGGTCGAGTACTAGCGGGAATTTTTCAGGTTCAGAGAAGCTGGTCCATTGATCTTCCCTGGAGAAGGTAATGGGGACCTCGTTGTATTTCAGTGGCCTCTGGAATTGCTGGCTCGACTGAGAGGATCTCTCTAAGTAGGAGTTTCTGGGTTCGCTTGGAGAAGCTGGGATCTCCTCCAAATATGACATTGATGACATTCTATTGCTGTTGAAAACCATCAGGGTCTTTCTTGTCGTCTTCGTCATCTTTGTTTTGTTTTTTCTTAGGAGCGTCTGCAGGTGCCGACTGGAAGAATTTACACAAGATCGTGCATTCCCACATCGAGTGGTTGCTCTTGGGGTGGATTGGACATCTCTTGTTGTGAAGAATCTTGTCGAACTGGTCCTGCGGCTTGTCGCCCTTCTTACCACGCGGGGTGCGATCCATAGTGCCGACTGTGTCGTTAGGCTTGCGTTTACGCGCAGGATCCCGCTGGTTATTGGGCCCTCCACGGTCGTTATGGCGCTTCCCATTGTTGTCGTTGTTACGGCGTGGGAAGCGACTGCGTTCTTGCTCTTCTTCGTCCGCCCAGCATTGCATCATGTCTCATAGCTCCACTACTATTTTGGGGCGATTACGCCCGAAGTCATAGTATAGAGACTGGACGGCGATGCTGCTCTGGGAGTAGTCGATGACGTCGTCGTCGGCGACGTTGGGGATGGTGGCTCTTATGTCGAAGAAGCGCTTGACGTTGGATCTGATCGACTCGCCTTGCTCCTGCTGGCACATGGACGGGGTGTGTCGAGTGGCTACTCGGTGAAGCGACCCTTAGAAGTTGTCAATGAAGGCCTTCTTGAGGTCATCCCACGAGTGTATGGACTTGCGCACCAAGCTTTCGAGACATGTGAGGGGTGCGGGCTCCAGGGCCATTGGGAAGTAGAGGACCTTGGTGTTGGTGTCTTCCCCTGCAACACAAATAGCGGTCAAGTATAAACGTAACCATTGAGCGGGGTCTTGCTATCCGTCATACTTTTGGATGTTCATAGGCTTGAAATCCTTCGGGTACTCGATGTTATCGAAGACCCTGCTGAGAGCTTAGAAGCGATCAGAATTGTCTGCAAGCTATGATCTGCGTCTTGCGTTGATAATGTCACGTGCGTCCATTATGGAATCGGCTACCTCTTCCCTGTTGTTCCCGCAGTTGTTGTTATGATTCGGCTGAGGCCCAGGAGCTTGGTTTGCCGGTGGTTGGCCACCCCTGGGTCGATGGTTGCTTGTGACTTCCTGATCCTCCTGGTTTCTTTGATTTTGCTGCTGCAGCTGTTGTTGGCGATGATGGCCTCCAGGAGTACAACTTGCTTGAGGTATGACTATTGCGGTAGCCCTCGACCGGGTGCCGTGGAGTGAGGACAACGGGTTTTGTCTCTCGAGTTGTTCAACGGCGTTCTTGGCATGGTGTATGACACGCTCCATCTATGGGTTTTGAGGCATCTGCATGAGTCGCAAGGTTGCTTCTGTCATCGTGGCGATTGGGGTTCTGAAAACTAGATCCGCAATGTTGTTGAATTCGTTGTTGAGGTTGCGCGGAGGAAGACGGGCGCATTCGGCAGCTTGAACCCTGCGCTCCCCTTTACGTTAATTTCCTGCCCTGCGAGCTGTGTGAGTAGCTTCATCTTCATCTTGTGGAGTGTCTTGGATCAGATTGTCTGCTGAAATCTGATCCAAGGCTTCGCTTGGGTCGTGCTGACTAGCTTCAGGTTGTTGGATGATCACTGGAACCAAATGTTCGGGGGAAAAACATTCCAGGTCTGAGTCGTAATCAGCTAGGACAGTTTCTCCGGACCCAGTTTCCCTCTCGGTTACGAGGGGAGTACCGTGTTGAAACGGAAGATCGTCAATGCTGGCAACTTCCCGGAGGTTATCGAGTAGTTCTGCAAGAGTATGACTCTGGCGTGACTCAAGAGTATTTTTGCCAGCGCGTTGGTGATGAAATCCATGCTGTCTTGAGATGACTCGACTGGATCTGGGTATACGTCGAAAACGGGTGCCTCCTGGCTAGCGGTGACTGAGTGGTTTTCGACGCAGAGGAGATAATCTAAGCTATTTTCATAGATGGATCTGATCATCTGTTTGTAAGTAGATGATGAATTGCGCAAACCGAGAATGGGTTGAGCAAGAAGAGTCCTGTGTGGTGGTTTGTATTGCCTTAAGTGTTTGATGTGTTTTGAGGGGGTACCTGCCCACTCTTATATATCCGGGGGGACAGGTTTACATGGAAAGTCCTAGCCGAATACAGTCGGAGTCCTACTACAGTATGATCGGGTAGTTTCCTTTGTATTGCAGCTAGTTCTACGCATATCTGGGTAGTTACAAGAGAAGTAAGGTATATCCATGAGCTATCCCTTACTCTAGAACATTCTATGCCTATAAGCAGTCCCGCTGCCCCGGGTCTGACAGCTGAGGGACAGGTAAAATGGTTAAAGGAATATATACCTGGAGTTGATAATGGTTGACAGCAGCGATAACCATTTAAATAGTTTTTACTCCTATGACAACGAGTCAAGTGTGGTGCCAAACACATTGAAACAAAGTTATATGTTGTAAAGGAGAAAGTCCGGAATCATGATGAAATGCATTGTGAGTATAAATGACAGAAAGTGTTTGCGGATCTGTTGACGCGAGATGATCACACACCAAGCCCAGGAGCCCCGTACGCCAAGCCCGGACTGCACTTGATTTGAACCAAGGCGTGCCAGTCAATTTGACCTGTAAATTGACAAGGAAAAAGCAAACCGTCAAACTCAATAGTGTATCTGCTGGATTTCTGAATCACTCTTACACGGGGTATCGGCAAGGCCCTGCCGATACAGAAGACGACAATAGATCGTGTGTGATAAACATATAATAAAAGCGATCTACAAGGGATCGGCAATGAGCTGCCGATGCCGATAAGTAACTGGACGGCTAGATCTAAAGCCAACATGTGCTAGGTAATAGTGTACAAACCCACGAATGTATGGATCTGGACAAAGCGAAGCTTATAATTAATCTAATGGGCTTTACGAGGTTTATCGTGATAAACAAGGAGCTTACAGCCGATTAAACAGATCACTAAGCTGGGTAGTTTGTGAATGAATCTAAACGAGAAAACAGTGATGCGCCCGAGAAGCTAAAGCTCATATTTATTCGGTAAACCAAAACTTACCAGCAAACCAAGTCGCTCGAATGTGAGGCGTCCTTGATCAGCTTGAAAGAACTCGCGGAAAAGAAAAGGATGGCGAAGCCACCGACGAGAAAGTAAATTGCAAGTAGAGTATATTTGTGTTTGTTGGATGTGTATCAATCTTTACAATAGCTGGGGGCTCATATTTATACCCCCACGCTAACACAGTCCTAGCCGATTACGGCAAAAGCATGATTATATCTAAAGCAACAAAACTATCCTAACAAACAAAACGACACCTTCCAAACCGAGACCTCTTCGTACCAAATCCATCCATAAGCGCCAATATATTAGAACGGTACCAAATCACGACCGATCCTGCCACACACAACACCATCTTCCAACCCGGTATCCCATTCCTTCACCAATCCTTTGACACGCGCCAAAAAACGATGTCAACACATGCCCCCCAGTTTCGGAGTGAAATATCCTTTTACTCCGAAATTATTTCTCAATCATAATTATTTCCTTCAAACGGTTGCCTCAAAAGCACTCCGTGCCGTTCTAATGAAAACGGCTCATCAATCCAGAATCCCGATTTCTGAGGTGGGATCACCTTATAAATACGTCAGCATACTTCCCCTTCCTCTTCTACACTTCTTGCACTCAGGCCATCTTTTCCCCTGTTCAAAAACTCATCTGCTCCGCCGCCTTCGGATTTCAGCGCATCCTCCTTGACCGCAAGAAGCTTCTCCTAGGTTCTGCAAATGGCTTCCATTTTCGAAATTCCCCAGGTACAATAACTCTCATCCTCTTTTGTGCTGCTATTTCAATCTGAGATTTCCGACTGTTCTTGATTTTCCCCTTTTTTGCCATTATTTCTAGGCCCTTAGGAACTCAATCTTTATCCCTATGTCCGAGCAACCTAGTATGGTCTGTCTAGGTCCCATGGGTAACCCAGATCCGACTAGCATAATCAATATGGAAACCGGCAGAATCCCCCTCAAGGCCTCAAATATGATGTCAGACTGGTCCCTCGCCTTCAGATCTTGGCCAAGCATCACTCCAAGGTGGAGAAATTGGTTTCGCAGAGTAGCAGGCAGTCACCGAGCCACTTGGGAGCAATATGATATCAGCCAATGTCTCAATTTATCTTTATCTGAAATGATTAGGAACGAGCCGATGCTCATATCGGCTTCCTTCTTTTGGTCTGATGCCATCAACGCCTTCTTGTTTGGTCATGGTCCAATGACCCCAACCTTGCTAGATGTCATGATGCTGACCGGTCTAAATATCACTTCCTCCGACCAGTCCTTTAACTTCCTGGACAATGCTTCTTTCAAAATAGAGACTAGGTCCATCGGTGGGTGGAAGGTATATATTACCACGAACATGAAAACTGGTTCTGTATCTCTCAGAGAACACACCGCTTTTCTCAATATGTGGCTAGAAAAATTCATCTTTTGCGGCAAAACAGTGGGTCCAACAAACAACACCTTGAAGATGGCTGAAACTCTGGCTAGTGGAAACCCAGTACCGCTTGGTAAACATCTTCTTGGATCAATTTATCATATGCTTCACCAAGTATCGGCCAAACTTAGGGCCGATCAACCAATCTCTAATCTGGGTGGTCCGTGGTGGTTCATACAATTATGGCTAAATATGTATATGCATAAAACCATGGGCATCAGATTGTCAGAAATGTTCTTTCCATCATAAGACTTTGGCGAAGAGGAAAATCCAATTACTCGTCGTTGCGCTTCCTTTGGTGAAGCTGCTATCATGATTGCCAATGACCCCAATGTCTTTGGCAAAATTGACTTCTTCAAATGCTTCTACAATGGCTTCACCGAGAATTCCGCCATCTAGTTTGCATACCACGACGATAACAAGGAATATGAAAACCCCTTCAAGTTCAATTTTGATTCCTGGAGAGATGACGAAGAAGCCACAAACATCATGAGAGAGGCCATATCCCCAAGAATTCTGCCTGCCAACTTCAGCTCTGGAAAGAGTGCGATCGGTTATGAGTTCTGCTACCCATCAGTTGTAGCCAGGCAACTGGGATTTGTCCAAGTACCTCCTCTCCCTTATTTTGTCGATAAAGTTCAGGCAAGGAACCCAATCGGCAATGCTCTTGCATACAATCGGCTGAAAAGTTTGGAACTTGTCATTGATATGACACAACTAGCCGATTGGCAAGTAGCACCTCTTACTACCATACCCTTCACACAATGGTGGTCAGAGTGGCAAGAACATCTCTTCTGTGGATCACTGAAGGTTTACTGCATTGCCTTGGACGAAGACTACCAAGGTGCTGATGATGAGGTACGCACAAAAATTTCTTTCGTTGCATCTCCCTTTTCATATTCTGACAAATACTTGCAACAGGTTGACAGTACCCCACCTCCAATGGTCAGCAGAAGCGGGCAACCAATCAAATATTCCCCTCCAACAAACCATCCTCTCTTCGGCTATGATGCACCAACCCTTTCTGATGTCGCTGCTGGCAAAAAACGCAAGATGACCAATACTAAGAAAACAGCTCAGAAGATCCACGGCTCTTATAGTCAGGTCTTGATCATTGCGTCGGCACCAAATGCCGATGCTCCAACAGATGCTACTCCTCCTCGCTCAGAAGGTAATAAACAACTTTTATCTCCTTTACTGACTATAGTGCATCCCTTACTGATCACATTGTTCGGCATTTTAAGATATAGCTGCCGAAGATACAGACGAGGAAGACATCCAAGAAACTGCTTCTCAAACATCTCCAATAGTTCAGGTATTTTACTCGTCCATCCACCATCCTCCAGTATTCATCAAACATTTGTATTTTAAAACCAGGTTCAACGCCTGCCCTCCAAAAGAGCTAGAACAACTGCCTCACCAGTTCAGGTAACATAACCATTTTCTTGTTCTGATTCAACCTTACATCTGACATTAGTTTTTCTATCCAGCAAATATCAACTGTCGTGCAAGAACCATCAGTTATCCTACAAGATGTTCTCCCTGATTCTAGTGTCCCGGCATTGCTACTTGCATCCTCTTCTGCACTGATTACCGATGAAGTTCCTCAAATACAAGTAAGATATTTCATTTTTTCAAAAACTCAGAAAGGGAACATCCAATTAACATTCCTTCCTTCTTAACCAGGCACAAGATAGTTCAGACAATAGTCTGTTTTCTTTTCAACTTGGGACCATCGGTGCAGAGGATGAAACCATATCATTAGCAGAATTGGCTTCACTATCTGAAGAAACCAAGGCCAAACATCAGGAAATTCTACAGTTTTTAAATCAAGACATTGGCCAACTGGTTCAAGATGCTGAGCCGATTCGCACCATCCTGAAGTCTCTGAAGGGCACTCTCTCTGAATCTCTTGAGGAAGCACTGCATCCCGCTGCTTACATTGAGAGCCACCAGATCTCAGTACTCAAAGCCCAGAAGCGTCTCTCTGATCGGCTTCACCAAGAGCAAACGATCAAACAAAGAGATGACCTGAAGAATCTTGTGGAAACAACCCGCAGGAAGATTGTCTCTCTGACTCAGTCCAAGGCAGATATGGAACAATCTAAGAGAGACTTGGAAGTGAAACGGGAGTGCCTCATCAAAGAACTGTAACAAGTAAATCAAGAACAAGCTCGCCAGACCTATCAACTCCACAAAAGCATCAAAATAGTAACATGTTCTGCCGAGGCTGACATTAAAGAGATCCAAGATGCTGATGACATTCGCTTGCGTGTGATTTTCGTGATCCAGAATGCCCTTGGATCCTTGTAAACTGCTACTTGTTCTTGTCGTGGTGGAAAAACTTCAATCTGATGTATTGTAAACAATGTTTAACTTACAACCTTTGTCTAGCCAATACATCCTCTTCCTTTCAGATTTTATTGCCCTAAGGTCGATACAAAATTATATCGGCCATCAGTAGCTAATGTTATCAAAACACTATTGGCTTTCTCTTATATTTTTTGCTCTAAAGGCGACATATATCATCTCGGCTATACCAAACTCAGCCGATGCTCAGATCATCAGCTTTTACAATGCCACTTAAGATTCATCTGCAAATCCAATTGCAGAGCTCAATGACATCTCATAATCGGCAACCTTCAAGAATTTTGTCTCCCATGCTTGACCAGAAAAACATTTCACCTTTTCATAGCTTTCTTCACAGGCCTCTGCCGATGCAATACTGAACGATGAATCGGCAGCAACAACTTCAACAACATCGCCAATCCATTGTATAAGGCATTGATGCATAGTAGATGGTATGCAACAATTGGCATGAATCTAATCTCGTCCCAACAGCAAACTGTATGACCCCTTCCCATTAATGACGAAGAAAGTAGTAGGGAGAGTCTTACTGCCGATGGTCAAATTAACACACAATGCTCCAACTGCCGGAGATACAACTCCCTCAAAATCCTTGAGCATCATATCCATTTTGGTCAGATCCTCACTACCCTTTCCAAGCTTGCGTAACATGGCATAGGGCATTATATTCACTACTGCTCCTCCATCTACCAGCATCTTTGTGACAGGTTTACCATCAATAAACCCCTTCAGAAATAAAGCTTTGAGATGCTTACGTTTTCATCTTCTGGCTTCTCAAATGTAGCCGGTATAGGTTCCAAATTTAGCTGAGCCATAGCTTCTTCCTAGTCTTGCTCCTCACAATCATCATTTGGAGTCATGAATTCACTAAGTAGCATGAAGATCATATTAATAGGCACAGCCGATGACCCTGATTGATGTCCATCATCGGCCCTTGGCTTGACACGCCAAACCTCTGAACTGACTCCTCTCCCGGGAGCCTACCTTCTCTCCTCATCCTCCAGTGCATCTGTCTGACGCAGCCTCTGGACTCGTCTCTTCTGCGATCTGGTCAAACCTCTCGGACACCATCGAGGCTGATCAATATTATCATGAACAGGCTCTCTCTCTCTGGATCCCTGAGATGTGGGTACTCATCTCAGGGGCGAAGCCAGATGATAATGTTGTCGGGGTCTTTCCTATTTCTTGCCGGGGTCTTTAGCTTTAAGAAATAGTGTAGAACAATGATTCTCATTGATTTTGTAGAAATCCGTCGGGGTCAGCTGACCCCGACGCAACCACGCAGCTCCGCCCCTGACTCATCTGGAACTTGAGCAGCAACAGCTTGTTCAACTCGCTCATCAGTAGAAATCCTCCCTCCTACAGGATCACATAGCTTGGTTCTGCCTCCCAGCCGATCATGCACTGAAACCCTGCCCCCTAGCCGATCATGTACAGAGATGCGTCTGCAATCATCTCTTTCTCTGATGATAGGCCCTTGAGGCCTCTGGTCGAAATGTAGCTTCTTGTGTGATCGGTCCTCACGGTAGAAACCATTGCACTCTGGACAATTATCCACTGTTGGCAGAGTCAAGCCTTCCTCCCAACAATACACAAAGAAAGGACATCTCCAGTGCCCTTATGTCGTCATGCAGACTCTTTTCTGTACTGCCTCCTTTCTTGATCACATTGGAACTTGTTTAGCAACATCTGGGACGTGACCTTCTTCTTTGGCACCACTGATTCTTCTTTCTGTTGTGGCTCCTTACCCTTGACTTCATCGGCCGTTATCTGTGCTTTGGGATCAACAGCTCTAGAGTCCTTGGCCGATTGCGATGTGAGCATCTTTGTTTGTAATGCATTCCCTTTCTTTCCAACATCCACCATATTTGCTGGAAACGGATGCCCATGAATCTTCATCGGCTTTTTGGGTGTCTCAAACTTGAGTCTACCCTGTTCTATAGCCGATTGTATCTGCTGACGAAACACTTTACACTCATTTGTATCATGAGATGTCACATTGTGCCATTTGCAATACTTGATATTCTTCAACTCTTGATCTGTCGGGATCTTGTGATATGGCTTTAGCTTAATCTGCCCCTCTGACAGCAACAGGTCGAAGATCTTGTCAGCCTTAGTAATATCAAACCCATACTTCTCAGGTTCTTTATTACCAAAAGGACATGACATCGGCTTCTTATTGTTCTGAACCCATTCAGCCAATCCGACCATCTGGTCATCATCTGAATCAGAAGTATCTGAGCAGTCAACGAAATTGACTTTCTTCTTGAAATTGCTTTTTTCTGCTCATACGGTCTGGCCTCCCCTGTCATCATGTTGACCATCTGACTGATGCTGTAGAACTCCTGGGAAGCATACTTTTCCTTGATGTGTGGCAGGAGTCCTTAAAAGGCAACCTCTGCAAGCTGCTGATCAGATAGAACCAGACTAAAGCACCTTTTCTTAACATCTCTGAACCTCTGAATGAAGGCAATGACTGATTCATCATTCCTTTGCCTCAGGCTGGTCAAATCGGTCAGTTTCATCTCTTTTTTACCAGAGTAGAAGAACTGGTGGAAGTGTTGTAAGGATCACCGGGGTGTCTGACCCTAGAGGGGGAGGGGGTGAATAGGGTCGCTAATCGCTTTCTATCCTAGGGCTCAATCTATTTGCATGAGATAAACCTAACAAGTCCTGCACATGCTAGTTATGACTAAGGTTTATCTATGCTACTCTCTACTTACCCCTAAAAGACTTGCAACCTATAGCCAATCCTAATCAAACTAACTAGGAAAGTAAAGGCATGCAAGATAGAGTAAATGTGAAAACGTAATATGGTAAGTAAAGAGGTAAGGGAGAGAATATGCAAACTCTCGTGAAGACACCAAGTCACACGATTTAACGTGGTTCGGTTAGGACACCAAGTCCCTCCCTACGTCCGCGGCCACTTGTCCAACACGAACAATTGTGATGCCGAGTCTCTTCGCTTGATCACCGTCTTGCGTTCGCCACCAAGGCTCCCAGCAAGCAAAGGCTAAGTGACCCCAAGTCACCAAGACAAGGCCACCGCCGGCGTCTCTCTCTCGAAGCGTCACCAACGACACCGTCTTCACTATCGGAGCTTCTCACCAAGAGGGGTCTCCTTCCCCGCACAAAGTGTCGTTGCCTCTCCACACCAAGTCGGAGGGTCACACGACGAGTACACAAGATTCTTGCCACAGCAAGACTTTCTCTCAAGCTAGTTCTCTCAAGAACTAAGCCTAAATAAGCACTAAGCACTCTCACAAGTGTGATTAAGCCTATATGATGTACAATGAAGCTCTATGATGGTTGGAGATAATCTTTAACTCTTTTATGCTTCCATAGTCTCCAGCAACCTCAAAAGACCCGGCCTTGGGGGTATATATAGGCAGCCCAAGTAAATATAGCCGTTGGAGAAAAGCTGCCAGAAAAACACTTAACGCCGGTTAATCCGACGCACCTCCAGAAGCCATCGTCGGTTCAACCGGTGATACTAAACTGCCCGCCTAAAAAACTAGCCGTTACGTGTATGGGCAATCAACCGATGCTGCGTCGGTTTAACCGGTGAGTGTAGTTGTCCTGTGAACTCTGAAAAACAAACTCTCTGGACAACTGCACCGATGTTTACCAAGACACAATCGTCGGTTCATCCGGTGTATAGACCTTGCCTCAGCTATTGTGTCCATTGCACCGACGTATTCAAATTCCCTAATGTCGGTTCAACCGGTGAAACCAAAATTCCTGGTGTGCTCCAAGTCAATGCACCGACGTATGTGATTTTCTCAGCGTCGGTTTAACCGGTGATACTAAAGTATCTCTGTCTTGATTTCTTTGACTTGGTTTCTTTGAGGGTCTCTTCAATTCTTTGTCCTTTGGACCGAATGATCATCTTAACAATCATATTAGTCCAAGTGTTGTGTTGTCTATATCAATCACCAAAACATTATATTGAAATATGGCATGAGAGGCCATTTTCGTTACAACTGTTTCTCCAGATCATCCCAAAATATTATGGAGTTGGCTGGCAATGTCGTAAACCATGTAAAGGCCGATCCAGACAAAGACATGGAGAATAAACACACCTTCAATGCGTCGTTTTGAGCCGCTTTTCCACACTGTATGATGAATCTGTTGATGTGTTCCACTGTGGAGACGCCCCTCTGTCCAGAAAACTTGGTGAAATCTGAAAGTTTGTACTTGTGGGGCAATGACAGTTGGTCATAAGCAGCCATATATGGAGTTCTGTACATTAGATTCTGCTGCTTTGGTTTCAAACCAAACTGATCTCTCATCACCTCAGCAATCTTGGACGCCCAGTCAATCTGCTGACCATCAGCTGATGCTGCCTGTGGTGCTGGTGGAGTCGTCGGCAAAGCTGCCGATGCTGGCTGGACATTCGGTGTAGTCATCGGCTGAGCAGCCGATTCAGCCTGTGTGACTTGCTGAGGGGATTGATTGGATGG
Organism: Panicum virgatum; assembly: GCF_016808335.1. Taxonomy (NCBI): domain Eukaryota; kingdom Viridiplantae; phylum Streptophyta; class Magnoliopsida; order Poales; family Poaceae; genus Panicum; species Panicum virgatum. Next base: position 32,343,331 of record NC_053151.1, on the reverse strand, counting down.
CGATTGGTAGAGCCCCATCTCATTATCGTGACTGCTCTGCATTGTCCTCTGGATAGGTTGCTATTGTGCCACAAGACGCATGTTCACGTGGCGCATAAAACCAGTCGCAAGATCATGGAAAACTCAGGTGACTCTGTTGGCATGGGAAATCCTATTTGCCAAGACTTCTATAGGAGACTTGGGCTTAGTATCATTGCCAGATTCTATTGTTGAGGTGTCGGCCATGGGGCCGACACGTTGTTTGGGCTTGCTGGCGAAGGTACTGACGCAGGCGTAACCGATGGCTGTGAAGCCGGTGCGGCATCTTGAAGCTGGGTCGGCTGTGGAGCCGACGCATTGACTTGCTGACTCATCGGCTGAGAAGCCGATGTACTTGGTTGCCCTATTGGAGATGGAATCATATATTTTGGAGGCATACCAAGTCCAGTAGTAGGATCCCAACCAGTTGGGTATCCTCCCATAAAGCTTCCTTGTGCATATGTAGCCATTGGTGCGGAATTGGTGTACATAGGAGGAAACTGAGTTGACGCCACAGTACTAATCGGCTGTGCATCTATGACACCCTCATCTGCTTCAGCTTGAAGATGAATCTGTGATGTCCCAGTAGCCGATCCAGTAGGAGAAAAAACCATCTGGCTAGCCTGTTGATAGGCCGGTCCCACAAAGCCAGGTGTCCCCATATCTTGCAGTGTCTTGAGCACAGCATTGTGGACATAGTTAGCCATGATTGGAGCATGATTCACAAAAGTGTGTCCGATCGCCTGATTCATCTGGTGTATCATCTTGTCCTCCTTCTGTGACTCATTGTGGGGTGGAAGAGTAGGAAAATTGTACTTTTTGATTACCTCTCCACTCCTGTTGGTACTGTAGGATAAGAGGCACTGCCGCTCAAAAGCTTCCACGATCGCCTGGAGTTCTGCCTTTTGTTCTTCCTTCAGCTTATCCTTGTCGATCGAGATCTGGTTATGCTCAGAAACCTCTGCTTTCCTGTCAGTTGACATCTTGATGTTTCTGGTCCCACCGGGTGTTCCAAAAGATGTGTTGACGCGATATGATCACACACCAAGCCCAGGAGCCCCGTACACCAAGCCCGGACTGCACTTGATTTGAACCAAGGCGTGCTAGTCAATTTGACCTGTAAATTGATAAGAAAACATCAAACTGTCAAATTCAAGAGTGTATCGGCTGGATCTCCGAATCACTCTTACACGGGGTATCGGCAAGGCCCTGCCGATACAGAAGACGACAATAGATCGGGTGTGATAAACGTATAATAAAAGCGATCTACAAGGGATCGGCAATGAGCTGCCGATGCTGATAAGCAACTAGACGGCTAGATCTAAAGCCGACACGTGCCAGGTAACAGTGTACAAACCCACGAATGTATGGATCTGGATAAAGCTAAGGTTATGATTAATCTAATCGGCTTTACAAGGTTTATCATGATAAACAAGGAGCGTACAGCCGATTAAATAGATCACTAAGCCGGGTAGTTTGTGAATGAATCTACACGAGAAAACAGTGATGCGCCCGAGATCAAAGCTTAGATAAATTCGATAAATTTTGAATAGATCTGAACGAAGCCACAGCGATGCGCCCGGAAGCTAAAGCTCATATTTATTCGGTAAACGAAAATTTACCAGCAAACCAAGTCGCTCGAATGTGAGGTGTCCTTGATCTGCTTGAAAGAACTCGCGGAAAAGAAAAGGATGGCGAAGCCGCCGACGAGAAAGTATATTGCAAGTAGAGTAAATTTGTGTTTGTTGGATGTGTATCAATCTTTACAATAGCCATGGGCTCATATTTATACCCTACGCTAACACAGTCCTAGCCGATTACGGCAAAAGCATGATTCTATCTAAAGCAACAAAACTATCCTAACAAACAAAACGACACCTTCCAAACCGAGACCTCTTCGTACCAAATCCATCCATAAGCGCCAATATATCAGAATGGTACCAAATCACGACCGATCCTACCACACACATCACCATCTTCCAACCCGGTATCCCTTTCCTTCACCAATCATTTGACACGTGCCAAAAAACGGTGTCAATAGGATCCACTTACTAAAGGCTTGCCGCCCAGTGTGTACAGAAAACACACAGTCGACACAGGTTTATGGTATAGCCTATGTTTTCCGGACGATAAAGGGCCCAAAGTTAAAGTATCTATTTCAGAACCGAGAGGTGTGTTGTAGCTGTTAAGTCCATCGGCTATTGACCGTGACTATGAGGCATGCTCATATGCACTAATCCATGATGGAGTAGGTAGATAAGGAATTGAGAATGAAGAAAGTAAAGATTGAGATAAGTTAGATAAGTTAAACGATGAGATGAGATCAAGGGGGAGAATGTTAGTGTTGATCTCCACCGTTTGGGCCCAACGGACCAAACGGGCCTTGACTCGCGCCCTGATCGGGGGCGCCCAGCCCGTGGAAGACTGGTGGGCCCCCGTCGCGCAGCACACATATAAAAGGAAGAGGTGGGGGTCAGTGGCACACCGCCCAAAAGTTCGTCGCCCTTTTGCCCCCACCAACAGAAACCCTAGCCGATCAGGGATGTGCTGAAGCGACGGGATGCGCCACCGGCTCGCCGTCGCCATCTGGGCGTCACTGCACCACGCCTCCGCCACCCTTGCGTCACGCTGCTACCGTCATCATCTACGACTCCGGCGTCCCGGAGGGACCAGCTACACCGACCGTCGCCGCCACCACTGCTTCCACTACTATAGCGGACTTCGACCTCCACGGCGGCGCCAAGGAAGTCGGCAATGTTTTCTCCCTCTATAAAGACTACTCCCATTCGATCTACTCCTAGATGTGTTAATAGATTCTAACACGGTGGACCTTCGGGTGCTTCCGGGGACCTTCGGATGCACCTCGGGACCTTCGGGTGCTTCCATGGACCTTCAGATGCTTCTCGTGACCTTCGCTTGACGGAGTCGACCTTCGGGTTCTTGGCACCTTCGACCGTATCCAAGCCACCTTCGGCTGACTTGGTTCCTCCGCCTTGTAACTTTGGGAAACCTCTGACCTGCGAGACGGTGATCCCCAACATATCCTGTGCATACTTGTTTAATCTTCTGTTAGGACTGGGTGGCGTCATACAACTAGTGAAAACCAGCATCTGCTTACTTCGAAAATATGCATGGCAATATGTTTTTTTCCCATCCCTGGATTAGGAAAAAGTTAATTATCTCTTTGAATCAGTTTGCTTTGGTCAAACTGCATTTGAGCTTGTCTTCTATTGTTACTGTGAATAGTCTTGATATGTATAATTACGAAAGTTCTTGCCAGTCGTGGTACCACAATGGGCATGAATCAATGCGCCCACCGAGTTATCCAAATTGGGCTGTATCTGAAGTAATTCTCTTTAAAAAAAGATATGCAAACTAAGTAATTACACTGTCCTTTGCTATGCAAGAAAAAACACTAGTCGCTCGGAGCTCCTCCCAATGTGTGCATACTGTGATTTATGTTCACTTGTTGTGCTAACATGTCTGTTTTGGGGGAAAAAAAAGGCCGGCAGCTCTTCACAATCTGGACATACTAATGATTTTATGTCTGGCCACTGTAGCGCGCAAGAATCGGAGCTCGGATCAGGGTGGAGGAAAGGAAGAATAGGAGAGTAGGGGAGAAGAGGTTGGCGCGGGCTAGGATATTGCCTTTGTCGCGACAGCCTTGTCGCGCCGGTGCATGTGGTGTGACAAGGTTGGCCACGTCACCTCCCCCATGTCGCAGCCTAGCCGACCGGCCAGCGCTGCGACCTTGTTGCGCCACATGCAACGGCGCGACAGAACCTTCCTGTCGCGCAAACCCTAGTGGCGCGACCAAACGGGTTATTTGGTGCAAATAAAAGCTGGCCAGATTAAACTTAAAATATTTTTAAAAATTAAAAATATAAAATTCTGAGAAGGGTGAGCGCAGCCCAGACAACCGGAGAGGCAGAGCAGGGCGCGGCGACCACCAGCCCACCTTGAGGCGGTGGCCGGCGAGAGGCGCGTAGGGCTGAGCTGCGGCGGCCATGGCTGCTCAAGGCGGCGCTGGATGCAGGGTAGCTGGGTAGGGGCACCGATGGAGGACGACGTCAAGGAGGATACATCATGCAAAAGGAAAGAGAGATGGTTTGGCTGATGTGTGGGCTCCACTCTAATGGGAGCTCTCCAACCAACAAACAGAACGGAACCATTCCATTCTCCAAACACTACGTATGGAGCCATCCCATACTTAGAATCCGGAATGGATCCACTCCATCCTATTTTGCTCTCTAACCAAACGCTACCTAAATGAAAGTTGTAGGAAATTTTGTGTAGATGTACAAGATGTATTTACTTGCTACATTTAGTTAAGAAGAAAATCAAGAGATATGATCAAAACAGTAAGCAGTTCAGCAGTTTAGTCGAACATCAGGACCAAGAATTGAGAATCAACTGATGATGCAAAGATCTCACACATTAACGTTACCGCAATGAAAATTTTACCGACGATAACACACAATAAGCTACGGGCAAAAGAAAGAAGACTGTAGCAAACTAACGCACTGCAATTAATGGTAGTTTTACTGATAACACACCACTGTAGAAAGAAGAAAAAGAAACAATAAGATGAACTTCAGCAAAAGAACTATTGTTGGATGACGACGCATGGCATCAGTCTCAGCAACCACAAAGGCGGAGCACCAACTGGAGGGTAGACTCATCCTTAATGTTATAGTACGCGGTACGCCAGGGTGTGCGAGTCCTCCAGCTGGAGGCGGGCAAAGATGATGCGTTGATGTATGGGGCGGATGCCTTCCTTCTCATAGATCTTCACCTTGGTGCTCTTGACGGTATCTGAGCTCTGCTTGTGCTTCTGATTCCTTTTGAGGATGATGAAGATGAAATCTTAGGAGCAAATTCCTTTGAGGATTGAGGCTGTGGGCTGTGGCAATTTGTGTGTTATCAATTATCATGTGTGATGTCCAATATATTGTAATGCTAGCTGCTACTGCTAGCCATGCTACCAAGACCTTTTATTTGCTTCTCATTTGAACTTTGAAGTACCAGCTACCTATGTTCAGTCATATATCATATATGTGCTGTGCCATGTGCTATCTACTACTACTTGTTTGTTTGCTGCTACTACTACTTGTTTGTTTGCTGTTGTTAATGTATTCCTAATTGCTCAAAATTGTTTCTTGATTAAGTGCTATGGCTATGAGATGAGATCATGCAAAGAAACTAATTAATTTGTTGCACTTTGTGTAGGTACACCTGCTGTCAAGAAAAGAAGAGGACAAGAGACAAGAAATTACTGCTGTAAGACACCTATCCCCTTTTTTAAACTATATAATTAGATTTTTAACAATATTAGCAAAAACACTTAATCGCGCATAATAACGCTTAAGCACGCTTAAGCTTTTTCACTGCTCGAGCGCGCGCTCAGCGCGTAGCGCTTTTTTGAACCTTGGACATGTTAAATCACAAAAGACAAAAATGCAGAGAAAAAAAAGCTCCGCTTTCCTGAAAGAAAATTGACAAATTAACCACATATATATAAGATGCTGAATCAGACTACTAGATCGATCTTTTCACTAAAGCAGCTTACACTGTAATGTCCACACATAATGCTTAGCAATTAGAAAACCTCCAAAGCCATAATAAGGAACAGGTTGCTGAGTTGTACACATGCCTGGGTATACTTTTTGTTTTGCATGCAATTGACACACAGAAAAGCAGGTAATGGGTACAAAATCTGCTGGAAAATAGGTGGTCACCTATTACAGCAAAGAAAAATGCCACTTGAACATGGTAGCTAAAATTTGCAGAAGAGCAAAGCACTAAAAATAAAGCAGCTTGCAGATTTATGACAGTTCATTATTTTGTATCCTACAGATAATTAATTGACTATAAATATTTTCAAAATTCACATTAAACATACAAACACAGTACACAACTACACATAGATATATACTGTAATTAGTGTTTCATATATCAGCTGAGAAAAAGGAAAATCTTTCAATTTTTTCTATCAAAACCAAATTAGAATGAGATCCACATTAAGAATACATACCAGCAGCGAGAAAGAACAAAAAGTTTGCTATGATGAGATTCAGGATCATGAAAACACAGATTAAGATTTGAAATGAGTAACATCACCAGTGTGTATTGCTCATAATATCATATTGCAAAACAAAAACCAAAGAACAATTTCAATGGATAACAAATACACTGATCAAAGGCATGACAAGCTAAATTAAAATAATACCTCTGACCTCCTCTGACTTACATGTTTACACTTATCATGAAAAGCACAAGATCACCTTGCTACCTCTGATGGGGCAATGTGTCAGATAAGTAACATAAGCCACCAAGAATTGAGAATCGACACAAAGTGATCCTCCTATGCCATTTGTGACGAGAAGGAAAATTCAGACAAAACAAGCCTACTAGGAATCAACAAATCGAGCCCCAATATTATTCAATCAAGCCATTACAGAACACAAATCAGATAAAAACCTATAGGAAAATCAACAAATCAAGCCACAATATAACTCAATAAAATAATTATAGACAAACAAAACCAAAATTAGACACTCGTAGAAGACAAAACACCTTAATATCTCTGACTTAGTTGCAAAAGTCGCAGCCTGAATGTACTAAAATTATATAAGTTAGTTCATTGTAAAATTTCATATAATACCTGTAAGAGTTCAACTGTTAACTTTGGTTTCAACATATAGATGCCTTCAGATATGAATGCTAAAGAGTGTGAATTTGAGAAAAAAATACGTTGAAGATCATCCTAAGATATACATGACACATCTATTCAAATAATTGTTGAGCAAAAAAAGCACTAAACTCATACATAGTTAACAAATACTCTCTCCAATTAAAAGTATGTGACGTTAAGAACAAGTTAAGTTGTTCGATGAACAAAATAGCTAACCTTAAATATCATCATTTAAAAATGGGTGAAATATACCGATAAGAAAATAATATATTAACATGCACACAGGAACTATTTGATCAGCCAAAAAGAAATTGGGAAAGGAAAGTTTAGTTGGTTAAAAAGAAACATCGTAAAAGTATATTTAACTACTTGGTCATCATTAACAAGCAAGCCCATAATACTCTACTCTGTAATTTCACTGGACCAAATAAATCATACATATAATCTACTATGTGTATAAAAATTACACATGAGTATTATGAAAATTACACAGGAACTTTAGCTGCCAACATGAGAAAATCACAGTGCCACTAGGCTGTTCTGAATTCATCAAAACCAATCAGTTTGTCTTTTCAGTTAGCACGTTTGTCCAAGTTCCCAGGCATACTATCTGCTTCCAAACTGCCAGGGATCAGTGCGAGGTTACTCCCATTTGACTTTGAATTTAAGTGGGATCCAATAACAGCACACCAACAAATCCTAAAATATCGACTCATGTCAGCCCACCGCGAATCAGCCATATATCGACTCTAGAAAACAACGACAACACCTTTGTAAAATAGTAACTATCCAAAGTGTAAAAGACAATCAGGCCATGGATAGAAACTAAAATATGAACAAAAACAGTAGCTACAAGTAAAAATCGATGAGACAAACATCTCACACTAGCTACATGTGACCAAGCACAAAGTTTTGTCTACTACCCATTATGAATAGTCCATGTCAAATGTAAATAAGACATTTCCTTCAAAAATTTAAATAAGATAGAAAGTTGTAGTACAATTATATTAGAATTACAGAGGTGGTAGCGGTGGCCACCTATAAAACATCGCAGAAGCAAAAAGCAAAAAGAGGGCCCTCACTAATATTGGCTAATAAAAACTAAGACTTCACATAGCTGCACTGTAGCTCTGATTAAAACAACGTTTGCAGGGTAGCTGTTAAATTTGGCTTTAATTGCAAAATCAGTGGTGAAAAGTGATAGAACACTTAAAACCACCAGAATGGAGGTCAAGATTTGTTCTCTAAACACAAGCGGTCATGTATCCTACGGGTCAAAAGCACTAAAAGGCTAGCTAATTCTACTATTATTCTACAGAAAATGAATCCACGTTGAGCTGTTCTGAACTAAACTACTAGACATTCAGAGAAACAAAATCACAACCAGGCGAGCGATTGAATTGAAGAAGCCATTGCTACTTTCCTGCATAGTGAAGAAATGGAGAATAATTTTGATAGAAACTTTTAGGCGGAGACTAGGTGATATGCATAAATGAAACCCTCGTAAACTGGAAAATCCCCAATTCGAATCTAATCAGACAACAAATCGAATATATCCATGCCACGAATCTGTACCACACCACACCACTATTCCAGTCAATCCCTACCCCCATACACAACCCCAAATCCAAAAATTTACCTAAATTTGCAAAAACACCACGAGCAAACCCTAGACCCTAATGAAGATGCTAATCTGCAATGCAAGCCACTAACCCTACCCCCAACACACACACACGCACCACACACTAAACAGCACAAACAAAGCCCTATAAAAAGTAAGCTCATCTAGTTAATCGAGGGAGGTGCCTGATTACCTCGATACCACCAAGAAGCTGCTCCCCACCCCTGGTAGCGCGCCTCGGTGAGGCCAACAGACACGGCGGCCGGCCGGGATGGTCGCCGGTTTGCTCGTGAAAACTGGCGATGGAAACAAACAAGACGTCAAAATGGCGATGAGAGAACCTGCCGCTATCGCCTTCTCTCGATCCGGCAGTGAGAGAACCTGCCGCTATCGCCTCCTCTCTGAAAACTGGCGATGGAAACAAACAAGACGTCAAAATGGTGGGCGGTGCTTTTGAAAAAAAAAAAGCCCTGCCGGAAGTTGGGAAGCTAATTGAGGTAGGATAGGAAGCGGAAAGTGGAAAGTTTGTTTGGGTCGATCCCGTGCGCGGTGCGGACGACGAAGGAGAGCTGCCCGGGGGTCTTATGTGCGCGATTCCATTTTGGCCATCGCGCGCTAGTTCTCTTTCCAGCAATCGATCTGGCAGCCGCGGGATCCGGCGCGCGGGAGCGCGCTCTCTTTCCCTTTCCGTGTTCCGTTTTTTTGTTTGGCCCAATTCACCATCATTTTCATTTTTTTCGGCCCAGTTTGTTGCTGGCGGCGTGGCCCGTCATCAATTCATTTTTTTCAGCCCACTTTGTTGCTAGCGTCGTGGCTTCTGCCCCAAGTAGTCAACCAAATTTTTAGGGATATTAAAAATTAAAAATATGTGGGATCCACAAATATCAAGCGCTCAAAGACCACACATGGCGGTGGATTTTTAAAATCTGTGCTTTCTTTTCCCTCTTAAATTACTAATCTATTTTTTCCCATAATCTTGTTAGTAACCTTCTCTTAACACCAAATTTTTTTTACATTTAAGTTATGTGACACATAAGTTATCAATATATTTAATTTGTACATAGTTATGTGACATACTTTTGTGTTTTTTCATAAATAACTTTTGAAAAAAAGTATTGACATGTTACATACATAACTTTATATTTTACCACATATAACTTATTGACACCAGAAATTTTTTACATACAAGTTATGTGACACATAAGTTATCATTACATTTAATTATACTTAGCTTTTATTTTTTCTTAACACGACATAAGTTTTTGTTTTACATAGTTATGTGTCATACTTTGTGTTTTCATAAATTACTTTTCGCAAAAAAGTATTGACACGCTTTTTATATTTTTTATCATATATAACTTTGTATTTTATCACACATAACTTATGTAAAAATGTAAATTTTTCTTTGGTATTGACATACTTTGTGTTTTTTTTCCCAGATTTGTCACAAAATGATGCAATCATTTTGAGTTCGAATAGCAATAACCGGGTGGTCTACATTAATGAGAATGATAATATGTGTGAAAAATTATCACCTGTTTTGGTTTTTCTCTACGTACTTATATATGATACTATTTTACGTCAGCCAGCACGTTGTGTTATCATTCTATATATTAAACTTATGCAAAAAGGATGTAATAACTTATCCACTAAAAAAATTTATGTATATAACTTTTACTTGAACATATTTAGATATATAACTTTATACTACATACGCAGAACAGTGAATGATTGATATAAAAATTTGTATACACAACTTTTTCTTATAACCCATATTAACTTTGTAGTGCATCCAAGAAAAAATAGAAAATTATGTATATAACTTTTACTCGAACATATTTAGATATATAACTTATGCTACATACGCAGAACAGTGAACAGTTGATATAAAAATTTGTATACAGAACTTTTTCTTATAACCCATATTAACTTTGCCGGTATAGAAAATTATGTATATATCTTTTTGTTCGAACATATTTAGATATATAACTTATGCTACATACGTAGAATGAACGATTTATATAAAAATTTGTCTACACAACTTTTCCTATAACTTATATATGTAACTTTTTTCTAGTGCATCCTGGATAAATAGAAATTAATATTTTACTAAAATTATTGTTTTTCTCATTTTTCTAAAAATAATTTTTTGGTTTGAATCTAACTTTTATTTCACTTCCTCCACCCGTACTACTCCCTCTTTCCCACATTCTCGGAAAAAAAAATTATGCGCCCTGAAAGAGAATTGTGCCCACGGCCCAACAAGGAAAGGACATGCGTAGTGAAAAGGGAAGGAAAATCAATGTGGGCGGCATTTGCTGTGGAAGATCTAAAAAGAGAAAGGGAATTAATAGGATGTCCAAAATGGAATATACTAGGTTGTCCGATCGTTTGCTAGTTGTTCTGCGGGGGCGCGCGCGCGAATTAGCTATGCCCTCTTATGTGTCATCCGGAAGATAGTTAATCGACTTGTCGCACAGCCCAGATCGGCTCACCTGCCCTCACGGCCCAGCTCAACTCAATCCTCTTGCGCATGTATTGAGAGCAACTGAACAATGAGAGAGGAGAGAGAAGGCATTGCAACGGTAAAGTGGTAGCCAACAAACAGTGATGGTATTATCATCGAGCACGGAAACTAGACTAGTCTAGTACTTTGTTCTTTTACTTAACTCTTTTAATGGATTCAACAATATTGTCAAGCCGATTCAACATTTTAGATAAAATAATTTGACACTTTGGAAAAATTAATTCAACATTTCTTAGAAAAATGTTGAAACAATATGTTGCAAATGTTATAATTATATATTAAATTGTTGAACTAGTATATTAAAATGTTGAATTGTTCAATTAAAAAAAATAAAAATAGCATATTGGATCTCATTTTATTGGATTAATTCCAACGGATACTATGGTTCAAACGGACGTTTAATTAGATCTATAGTTGAAAAGAAAACGTAGATTGAAGTTTGAGAATCTGTTAAACTTCCCATCCTCTCTCTCTCGACACGTGGATATTCCATCATTGCCCCCCTGCTCCAAACGCATGCTGCTGTGTGTAGGTATATGTCTGGCGCCCACGTGCGGCGCAATCTCGGATGTAATTATAATCGTAGTACGAATCTCCAACACTAGAAGATATGTGGACTACAAATCTAGTGGAACATGGATAGAATTTTCGGAGCTGCCCGGCCTCCTTGGGCCTTCCGCTTCTGAGGCCCATCATTGATATGGGCTGTCTGGCCTGCTGCTTGCTGCTCGCTTCTGGCGTTTTTTTCTTTTTTATATTTTTTAAAAAATAAAAATTTCAAAAATATATGTCCGTTTTGAAAATTTTCGAAAATACACCTCGGCCGCCCCGCCCAGGGGCGACAGGGGTCCTGTCACCCAAGCAACGGGCGACAGGACCCTAATGTAATTTTTTTTTTGAATTTGCAAAGAGGTCCTTAGCCGGGGGAGGGGGCCTGTCGCCCCCCAGGGCCCCCCACGGGCGACGGGGGTCTCCCACCCTATATAAGCTCTGGCCTCCATTCCCTTCTCATTTGAGCCCAAAAATTGCACCAAAAATTCAGAAAATAAGAGAGAGGTGAGGAGAAGAAAAGCGGCGAAGCTCTGCCGAATTCCGCACTTGTGATCTACCGGTAACTTCTGTATGAATCCGTTGATATTGTATAACAATTTAATTTAATTAGCGTATTAGCTGAATTAGATTTGGTGCTTTAGAACACTCGTTTAGTATTACAATTTCAGTACTATTACAGACTTGTTTTTAAATTAATTATGAATTAGAATAGAATTATGACAGTACCCTATTGATATTGCAGCATAAGGCAATAGAATTATGACAGTACCTATATTTTCACGCATCGATTTGGTATACGATAGGTGCATTATTGAAATCATTGTTCGTCATTTGGCGCACCACACTATAGTGTCAATGTCTTCGTCAGGATCAACCTACATTCCGTGGAATAAGTGTGAAGCCACCGTACCCGAAGGAATTGATGTGCCAATGTGCTTCTGCGGTTCGTTATGCAAGTTTATGCAATCTGAGATTTTAGGAGATGACTACGGTATGAGGTTTTTTATGTGTGAGAACTACGAATATGATCCACCTAAGCGATACGGCAAAGACCGGGCCAAGGTAGCAGGACAACATACGTTATTTTTCTTTGTGACCTAACATTGAGTTATGATTCTAACTTTTATTGGACAAAGTCTCCTCCGCCTCTTTGTGATTTTATGCAGTGGTTCGACACCGTGCAGTCGCAGTAGGCAAAGGACTTTGTGGAACAACAAGCAAGGTGGGCTGCAGAACGTTGGCGCCGAATGAAGCACGAGGAACAGCAAGAGGAGAAGCGCAAGAAAGAGCAAGAAGAGATCTGCAAGAGGATGGACGAGGTGGATCGTAAGGCGGCGGCAGAACCTGAAGCTGACAGGGAGAGAAAGCGAGAGAGGGCACGCCGTGCGAAGGAAGCCGGGCCCGAAGCAATTAGGAAGGGCAAATATCCTCAGTGCACTCAGTAGAGTAGTACCATGTAATCCCGGCATTTTACATTCCATAAAGCATGGTAGGTTTAGATGCAACAAGAAATTACCTTGTCGCGTGCACATGCCATTGCAATTAGTTGTTTATGTTTTTAGTTGAGTGCTTGACTCCGTGTATTGTAACTTTTACCATTAATTTGCAGTTGTAGCCGGGAATCTATGAAATCTTTGAACTTGTCCTTAATATTTTCGGGGCTTTTCATGTCACTAGAATACTAAAAAGCACACATTTAATTAATATAACGATAAGAACTAAGAACTAAGAAATACATTACATAATGTGAACCATCAAGTTTACATCATAATACAATGCTAATGAAACACACATCACACATGCAGTGGCATGGCAGAACCCGTTGCAAACTACGGTAAACAGATTCTGGACTAACCTAACATGCCTTAGGTAATTTAAAAAAACACAACAAACACAACGATGCAGCATGTTACTAGCACTAGGGTAGTCCTAGTAGCTGTACCCCCACGTAGCAAACTGCGTTGAGCCTTCTCCGCAGTATCCACCCATTGCAGGTGGTGCAGGCGGTGGTGCCGGAGGCGCATGACACTTCTTGTGACAAGGACAGTTGCAGTAAGGAATAGTGCATGGTTCATCCTGTGAACCGGCAGCATTGCTGGTATCGTCATCTTCGTCGTCTTTGTTACCCTCGCTCACTTCCTCGTAATGGTTCACCTTGCATTCCAGATCAAAAATCTTTATCTGGAGGTACTCGATGAACTCCTGAACTGAATCAATTGGTGCAGGATCGACCCACCTAGTAAAACTACAGTTTTCTGGAGCATCGGAAGACTGCAAAACAAATTTCATGTAAGGCTCGTGGCTGACGATGGGCCGACCAACGGCTAGCCTCTCGTACGACCAAAGTTGTAGCAGTAGTGAGCACCCCGCCAGAATAGCATTCCCATGTGTCTTCATGCAGCCGTCGCACAGTCCACGGTAAGTGGCTGCAAGTACCGCCTCACCCCAGCTGTAGGCCGGTACATCCTCGTCCCCATCAGCAATCTCTCGTGCATACGGAAGGAGAATCCTATCGACCGAGTTGCCATGAGTCTTGTTGAACATGATGTAACCAAACAAACAAAGTATGTACGCCTCCAGCGATATGGTCACACTGTACTCGTCGGCATCCGCAGCCAACAGGGCAGGCTGCATAAATAATTAAGATCAATGGTTTCAACTGACAATGCAACATGTGAATTATAATAATTAAACTTAAATATGCAATGAATACGTACTGTAAATTTTAGGAACTAGGTCTTCGAAGGACCTGCTGCTCGCGGGTGCGGGTCGATCGGACCTGCTTCTTTCACGAGGTCGACTAGGGCAAAACAGGCCTCCAGGTCATCCTTCCACGAGGCCGCCACCACACGCGGACCTACAGCCTCCCCGACAATAGGGAGGCCGAGGAGGTAGGCCACGTCCTGCAGCGTAGGAGTCATCTCCCCACGCGGGAGGTGGAACGTGTGTGTCTCCGGCCTCCATGTGTCAACGAGCGCCGTCAGGAGGGACCGGTCGAGCTAAATAGGCCCACCCTCGACAAGACGGCCCAGAGTCAGTAGACCGGACTCACGTAACCTGCAATAAACAAAATTGTCAAAACAAAGGAATACCGACAAATACATAAGTGATAAACAATAATATTTCATTACATACATGTCAACCCAATCATGGTATACAGAGATCGCCTCCCCGGGTGGACGAGGACGTAGCACCTCTAGGGCTCGGTGCTCAACTGCTGCAAAGTAAGACCTATGGCTCGAGTCGATAACTGGGTCTAGCAAGGAGTTCATCTCCATACCTGCATTCAAAAATATATGAGAACACATAGGTACATATATGTTCCATACAAACTGGACGCGTAATATTTATACATTATAGATAGGTTCGATACAAACTCCACGCACGATTACTACGTATTACAGATAGGTTCGATACAAACTCTACGCACGATATTTATGCATTACAGATATGTTACATACAAACTGGACGCACGATTACTACATATTACAGATATGTTCGATACAAACTCCACGCACGATTAGTATATAGGTACAAACTGCACACTGGTGGATCATAACACCGAGTGTCTTCCATGAGCAATTCTCACCAATGGTCATCTGAACGTAGGAGGTGCTCCATCTCTGCGATTTCCGAAAGGACCGACGTCATTAGCATCGTGAAGTGCATTCCGAGGACACTTCTTGTAGTTGTGACCTAATGCTCCACATTGGCTGCAACGCTTTTGTGCCTTGCTTGCTTCGGACTCGTCCATACCATTCCGAATACGACGTGTCTGACGGCGGCATTTGCCTTTCTTAGTGGCTGGATCAGGAATGAACATCTTATTCTCATTATTCTGAATGAAAGGTCCCACAATTCTAATCCCGTATACCTCATGTCCCTAGGTGGATACAGCTGCTTCCTTGCTGAAGTAAGCTGAAACAAATACTCCTGGCTGCAACCCAGACTCTGCACATGCCGCAATGAGATGCGAGCATGGCAAATGCAATAACTTAGGCTTCATGCAGAAGCAGAAGGCTTTACCAACTACTGTAATCAAACTCTCCTGTACCACCCTATCTCTACGGATACCACGACCAGTTCTATCCTTGCATAGAACCTCAAATATGTGCTCCATTGTACCTGTCGATATGACGCGGTGCAGTTTGGCCTTTTCAATCTTCTGTTGCATATATTGTGTCACTCTTGTGCAAAACTGAATTTGGGAGTTGCTGATGTTTATACTTGCAGCCGTGTAACGCTCTCTGAAATACTTCATGCACCCATACATTATGAACTCAACAATTCCCACAAGAGAAAATGCACGACAAAAACGCATAACCATATTGAAACACTATGCATGGTTCGTTGTCTGAATATCATACCGTATTCCGTTGGTATCATAAAGGAATGACCATTTCTCCTTAGGTGCACCTCGAATCCAGTGTGAAAATGGCTTCTCAATTGAATCCCTAGCCTCTGCAGCCTGACTCGTGCTTGCTCCTGATGCCCTTACCTTGACTAGCTCTGCAGTCAACTGATTAAGCATCTGCCATAATGCATTGAATTTCCTCTGTTGATTTTGGGTGCACAACCTCTTAAACATGTTCTTAAGATCCTTGTTCTTAAAGTGGTCATAGAAGTTTGCACCCATATGCCTAATGCACCACCTGTTTTGGACATCGGGCCACAATGGAGGCGTTGTCGCAGTTCCACGTTGCAATTTCAGTATTGATTGCAGCAGACCTGTATGCCTATCACTAATAAGGCACACATCTGAACGTGCAGCAACAACAAGAACCTTCACTCGTTCAAGGAACCAATACCAACTGTCTAAGTTCTCATTCTCAACAAATGCAAATGCGAGCGGAACTATTTAGTTGTTGCAATCTACCCCGATTGCGGTGAGTATCTGACCTTTATACCTTCTAGTCAGAAATGTGCCATCAATGCATATCACCGGAAGACAACACTGAAATGCCCTAACACAGGCACATAGGCAAAAAAAAAAGGCTCGTTGTAGAATGCTTTGCCCCCTAGTCACGGCTGGTACGAGGTATGTGTCATAAAAGCTTCCAGGATTTCTAGCAGCAACCTGGGATAACATACGAGGTAGGTTATCATATGATGTCTCATATGTGCCAAACCTCATCTCGAACACCCTTTGTTTAGCCCGCCATGCCTTCAAATAACTAATGGTGTACTGGTAAGTCTGCTCAATGTGTCGAATAATTATTTTTGGCTCATAATTTAGATTGTCCATAACCGATCCATATATTTGCTTTGCAACGAAGTCACATGATATATTGCGATACGAGGGAAGAACTTCTGACAGCAAACAAGTGTGCTCTGTCACAATGGAACATTTCCAGTTCGATTTCCATTTTTCCTTGAATGCATGTACTCGCCATGGACATCCATCATTCACACACTTCACCTCATATTCTTTATTGCCAGACTTTACGACTCTAAATTCTCGTTTCAATGATATTGCCCATATTCTCACAGCATCTTTTACGGCTTCAATGTTTGGATATGTTGCACCTTGCACTACCTCATTCCCTCTGTACTCCCACTCCTGATTTCATACGTCTTCTGCGACATGATTGCCAAAATCATGCTCCTTCCACTCTTTTTGGCAATGAGTACTGCTCGTCATCAGATGACCCCTCATATTCTTCCATCTGTATTGCAGTTTGGTCTTCTGCATCCATCTCGTCCACAATGCTATGTATCCTCTCTCCCTCATCAGCAAGGCCATGTGGTCCGATGTTTTGGTTATCTATCTTTTTTGACTCATCTTGCTCAACATAGTTGGTCTCTCTTCGAATACTCGGAGTTGCTTGATTTGCACCATGTTGGATTTCATTTTGTGTCTTCTCCCGGATTTGAACAAGAATGGCCAGAGGCCACCCACGCTCTAGAGCTGATTGCATGTACTTCTGCCAGTCATCAGTGCTGTGTATCATCATCAATTCTCATAAATCACTTTCTACCTCCCAATTAACAAGAGACTGGATGGTCATCACATGTGTCAACTGATCAACACGGAACTCACACTGCAGCCACTTACGTATGGAACCAAAACTCCTTTCCAGAGGTTTATCTATGGCGCTAGATGTGCACTTAAAGGCAGAAAGGTCTACTCCATTTGGCCCGTACAAAACATTGTAGTCACCATAAAATATTTGAAACTGCATCTTGCTCGACATATCTGTATATCACAGAATACTTATCGAGTTATACTCTTTACTTCACTATCTTATTCAATAATCCGTAAAAACTAGGTATGCATTTCAACTACAACATATAAGTATTCATAACTACGTGATGACACTCAAATTCTATACTGCATATGCGAAATTCTATTCTAAATCGTAATTAATTTATAAACACGTCTCTAATATTACTGCAATTGTAATAATAAACGCGTAGTACTAATTTTCTACGTAACTAAAGTATCATTAAACTCCTACTTAAATGGTTCTACTATAGCACTAATTAAATTAAATTACTCTACAATACTAATGGAAAAATACATAAGCTAAATGTACTAACCTGCAGATCACAAGTGCGCAATCCGGCAGGGCTTCGCCGCTTCCCTTCTCCTCACCCCCTCTCTTTTTTCTGTATTTTTGGTGGAATTTTTGGGCTCAAATGAGGAGAAAATGGGGGTAGAATGCTTATATAGGGGGTAAGACCCGGTCGCCCGCGGGGGGGGGGGGGGGGGGGGATGGCCCCCCGGTCGCTCGAGGGGGGCGACAGGCCCCCTTCATTCGCGCGCCCCCCGGCCAGGGACCTTGTTGCAAATTTGAAGAAAAAAATTATATTTAGGAACTATCGTCCCCCATAGGGCGACCAGGGTATATTTTTGAAATTTTTCAAAACGGACATATATTTTTGAAATTCGCTCGCTTCTAGGCCATGAGGACGCCGTTGAACTATCATGGGCCTTCAGTGACGGGTCCCATGTCTATCCGTCGCTGAAGCGGCGGCGATTATTTCCCGGCCGCGCATCCGTGCTACGCGGGGAAACGGAGTATGGCCGGCCGAGCAACGCCTTGACTCGTGCGTGCAGTCGCCTTGAGCTGGGCCTTAGCTTGCCGACGAACATGCGTTCTCTCGATCGGGCGTCTTGAGAGGAGAGCGCCATGCCCATCCATGCTATTACACGGCAACGTCATCTCCACGATTGCGGGAAACCCGGCATGTCTTCTGATCCGTCGCCCCCTACAAGTCGCTTATTACCTTTTTTTTAAGAAACACAATACACACGCTCACAAACGTACACATACTTACCTCTACGAATACATACACGCAACTCTACTTTATGAGCATCTCAGAGAGATTGAGCCGGTAGATTCTTGAGGTTGACGAAATCATCACTGATACCGAGGGGCACGTCGCCTACCACTGATACTACTGAAAAAATAGCGCCATCCAGAAAAATGCGAACACTGGTGCTGACTCGAGGACTCGAACCCTAGTGAGGGGATTCCATCACAAGAAATCTTACCATCTAGCTACGCTCAGTTCGTTCGCTTATTACCTCTTGTGCCGTACTATACGTATGCCCGGCCTAGCCAAGGAAGAGACCACTGTGTACTGGTGGCTCAATCAAGCCAGCTCCACCAGAAGAAAATAAAGGCACACACACTTGCATTGTGAGGAAACAGTCAATTCTTGGAGGCTTCGAAGAAGGGGGCCGCATGCTACACAAAACTAGCGGCCACACAGGTCACTGAATAGTACAAATCGATTATTGATATCGATATATAGCCTCTCAATGTCGCAAGAGGCATATTCTAAGGTTCAAAGATATATTTATTATATTACGAAAATATTCGAGATGGATCGAATATATATATATATATATATGCATGCCTGTAGGTGTAGGATATACCAACGCAAGGATCGAGCATCTAATATATAATTATATGAATATATTGTGAAAAGTCGATGTATGTATATATAATTGGGCATATATGCACATGCACCGATGGAAAATGACATGAATATATATATGATGCATGCGCGGCGACCACCAGCTTTTGGTCTCCAGATGGTGGACTGCTGACTTGTGGACTTGTCCGCTAGCCATATTTTCTCACAAATTTTATCACGATGAGGATGCTCAAGGATACAATTTGACGGTGTGGATTGATGGCTATTTTGGATCAACGAATTATTTCCCCTCCTGTTCTCTATCTAATATATAATAAACCAATTTAGTTCATGTTTAAACTAATTATTAGCTTGTCCTAAATGTCACATGTTTAAGAACGGAGGTAGTATGTAGACAAACATGGCACCGTAAAATATGCTAATTACTCCTCGAGTCCTTGTATGTCATATTTTTTTATTATGGCATATATAGACTGAGATTTTCAGCGCGTCTAGACGAACCGTACCATCTGACAATTTGGATTAAATGTTCAGCACATCTAGATGTCATGTGTGTTGTCCTTGTCAAGTTGGATTAATTTTTCTACAGTACATGTAGATAAATAACCATCTGAGAAAAAATCTAAATAAGTATAACATAACACGGCAGCGCAACAAATTTCTGGTTTACGCAACAACTTGGAGCTAAAGTTTTGCGTGAGTTGTGTGGTGCGTAGAGGTCAAATAAAAAATCCCACTTGCTAGCACATATCTAAGCTTTTGTTTGTTTGTCGGTCTGTGGAGTGGCTCGTCGGAAGGGTAGTCGCGGAAAACAATACCATATGTCAATTTTCAGTTTGCACATCTCAAATCTCATTGTCGTCCAAACAGTCAGGGGTAATTATGTCATCTCGCTAGCCTTTACTTTTCTAACCTTTTATCCTTCTTGACTACCTATAAATACGCATGCTCTCTCCCTCCTAGCACTCCCTCCTAGCACTCCACAAACCATTTCACCACCTAAACCATCATCCATATATAAAAAAAAAACAGCATCAATGGCTGCCTCGTCGGTCCTCTTCCTTCTCATCGCGGCCTTTGCAGCCGGCACCAACGCGGCCACCTTCACCGTGAGAAACAACTGCGGCTTCACGGTGTGGCCAGCGGCCACCCCCGTCGGCGGCGGCACGCAGCTCAACCCGGGCGGGACGTGGACCTTCGGCGTGCCTGCCGGCACCAGCTCTGGCAGGGTGTGGGGCCGCACTGGTTGCTCCTTCAACAGCAACAGCGGGAGGTGCGCGACCGGCGACTGCGCCGGCGCGCTCTCCTGCACCCTCTCCGGGCAGCCCCCCTGACGCTGGCCGAGTTCACCATCGGCGGCGGCGGCAACCAGGACTTCTACGACATTTCAGTGATCGACGGCTATAACCTGGCCATGGCCTTCTCCTGCAGCACCGGCGTCGGCCTGGTGTGCAGGAGCTCCAGCTGCCCCGACGCCTACCTCTTCCCCAACGATAACACCAAGACGGCAAGACCCATGCTTGCAGCGGCAAAAACAACTATCAGGTCACATTCTGCCCATGACGAGGCAGTTGGTCGTACGTCGTCGAACTTAAAACAACTTTCCATTAGCCCAAGCATATATCACCTAATTATGTATTAATGTATCGCATTGGACTTGCTAGTGGAGAAGTTATATTGATGAATAAAACGACATCGTCAAACCCGCCCATTTGTGCGTTTATGGGCACGCACGAATATGTACCTGGAATAATTGCTTGTATACCTTCAAAAGAAGTATAATGTCTTACATTTTTTATTAGTATATAAAACCTCCTCTTCTGGGTGAATTTTACATTGTTCATTAGGTTAGAATATTCTTTAAGTATATACTACCTCTATTCCAAATTATAATTCGTTTGACTTTTTTTGCTCCAAAATTTGACTACTTATCTTATTCAAAAAATTGTGCAAAATATCACTTTTTTGGCTTACTTTATTAATAAAAATTCTTCAAAAATACAATGATTTAAATTTAACTATGTTTGCACATGAGTTTTTATAAAAAAAATTAACAAAACAAGGAACATAGTTCTCTTAAAAAAATAAGGAAAGTAGAAATATAGCTAATAGCGTAACACAATTGAGATTGTAAAAAGAAAACAAAGATACAATCTAATACAAGATAGGTCGTGTGATTTAAACTAGAGTCTTCTCAAAGGAGAACGATATAACACTGTCAATCACCATCCTAGACTGAAACTTGCTTGTGATCGTGGGGGTGAGGGACTTTAATTTGCCGGATAAAGAATAATGAAACCTGGCCAAATTCGTTAAAAACAAAAATGGCCAAAATTATCTCTCCTCGTGGCTCAGATCATATTATTGATGTTCGGTTCAAGGAGTAAATCGATTGCAGCGCTGACACACGAGAGGGTTGTGATCAAGAGCAGAAAAGCCAGAAACATGATTTGTATGGCACAACTTAGAGGCTGCCTGACGATGGTTGTGGTAGTCCAAAGACAAGAATAATTAGTTAATTACTGGGTTGTTTGGTTGTATAAATGATTTGTCGGCTCCATTGCATGTTCATACATAAATATGATAGGATTCTTCGTTTGGCGATTCAAAGGTACAATTGTGAGGAGGCCTTAGAGCTATGTACATAGCTATCATCTGTAAGACTTTAAATAATGGTTGCAGATATTGGAAGCTAACCCTGCGGTCCATTGTGAATTTGTGAAAGTAGATTTGAGATTCGACATTTTGATAGTTTTTAAGATATATTTTTTCCCAGGAAAGTTTTTTTAAAGATAATAATCAACCAGAAGATTTTGCAAAAGTCCATTGTTGACCTTCGTCCGTCCATAAACCCACAGCAGCAGCCCTTGGCCGGCCCGATCTTTTGGTCCATTTAGAAATCGGATAGCAATGTGACCCAGTTTGGCCCACCAGGACTTCGATCGCGGTTACTATCGTTACTACATTTGCAACAATTTATTTTAATGGCTCTATAACTATGAAACTTATGCAATAAAAATAGATAATTGAAATTAGTACCGCAAATATAGTAATTCAATAAATATTACCATTTGCATATAAGACAGTTAGCAAGTTGGTTAGAAGATAATATGAAATATAGATAAACGGAAAATAGGGAGGCACATACGAGAGAGATCGGTTGGAGAGGAGACTGAAATACATGTCATATATATTGGTTTAGTTTTTTATTATAATGCTCGGTACCTACTTATATTTACTTTCATATAAAATTAAAGATAAAATATCACTTAATATCGCCTTTATCCATTATGCAGAAAACCACACAAAAATTTACAGCAGTGAAATTACAATCATTTATTACTCTCTAGTTATGCAAAAATTTATATAAAAATACATAAAACATAAAATGTAACATGTTATTATAATCATATTGGTTTCGGCATATTTAGTAGTAAATCAGTTTGCAGGTGGGGCGGGCTGTGGACGGTCCGCAAGACCGCAATGGTGGCCGCAAACTAATCACGTGGGCCAGTGGTTGTCCATTAATTTTACTGTCCCGCTCACTAGTATTACGTGATTTGCGGGAGATACATATTACCCGCATGATCCGCAAACATTCCGCTCGCTCGTCTCCCGTCTCGCTCTTCGAACTGCTACACCACCCACAGGCGCCCAGGAGCCGCTGCGCCGTCTCGTGCGGTCGCCACTCGCGGACCGGCTGCTAGATGACTTCCTCCGCCTCGCGGACGCGCACGGCAGCTTCCGCTAGGCGCTGGTCTCGCTCGCGTCACTCGGCCAAGATGCGTGCTGCGCTGCAACACGGAGACCACGCTAGGCTCGCAGCCGCGGCCGCCATGCACGGCGTGGCTGGCAGGGGCCCCGGCCGCTCCCCAGGACCGCGCGTGCGAGGGTCACAACTCACAAGCTCCGCCGCTGCCGTTGTTTTGGCGTTGGGGGTTTCCGCCAGTGGGGCCCATGGTCCACCATCGTCCCCGCTCGCCGCCTATGGCGCCCCAGCGGCATCCCCTCGTCCGTGCTTGCATCCATGGCAAGTGACCCGGTCGTCGTAGCCGATTGCCGTCTGCATCGCATCCGTCGGCAGCTTCCGCATCTAGCTCCAGCACAATTTTTTCAGGGATAAGTGTAACTTTTCGCGACGAATCTAATAATAGTAATTAATCGATTATTGGCTACAGTGATGCTACAGTAATCATTCTCTAATCGCACGATCAAAGACCCCGTTAGATTCTTCAGGATCACTAGCGCGGGGTTCTGAAGTTGGTTTTGTGAACTGGCTTTGTTTGACACCGTAATTAGTGGTCAAAATATCACTATTTATTAGCACAGCACAAACCGAACGAGGCAATCTCTCTAGCATAACATCCATCTCATATTTTACACACTCCACCAATCGAAGCCCACACTTCAATTCGAGTCCCTGGCTCCCTGCGAGATGCAACAAGTAGTATCTGCTCCTCACACATTCTTCGCAGAAGCAAGAACAGGTGTAGACGAGCAGGCAACAACAGATTTGGAAATTGGAAATCCCAGCGGCTGCTCCATGAGCCAATCACGCTTGCGGGATCTAGATGAGCAGATCCAACACTCACCTTGGGGAAGAGGGAGGATGCGCCGGACTGGAGACTTCAAGTGCCGACGAGCAGGGGCAGAAACATCCGACGCGGTGCGGCCGATGCTGTGGGTGCCGTCTGGGGCTAGAGCAGCGGAAGGTTGTGCATGCGCTCCCGGGAAGACAGACGGAGTCGTGTAGGAGAGCGGCGGCGGCGACGCGAGACTTCGCGGGTTTTTCTTTTGTCCGGTGGGCTTGGTGAGATGGACAGTGATGGGCCACAAACTAGGCTACTTGTGTCGCGAACAACTATTTTGCGGAACGGATTTGCGGGCTCCTATAAAAATCCACCCCGCCTGCAACCTGAGTAGTAAAACAAAAACAAAAACAAAAACTCAGACCAGACCAGCAGCCCGCGGCAGAGGACTGATCTTGCATTAATTTTAGTCCATTTAGAAATCGGGTAGCAATGTGACCCAGTTTGGCCCATCGGGACTTCGATCGCGGGGAAACAAACAGATCGCGAGGTGCAAATGAAATAGTATTTCGATGGCGCTCCCGACAGTCGGTACTGAGAATGAGAAGTGATCCGCAGCACAATTCCAGTCCTTGTGCAGACTGCACAATTAGCATGGCAACAGCTGTGTTGATTCCCTAACGCAGGGGCGGAGCGTTGATTTTTTCATTATTAGAGGGAGCCAATCATACAAATTTATATCAAAATTTAAATTTCTAATGTAAATTTGGGGACCATGTGAGCCAAGCCCCAGTCCGCCCTCTGTCTCCGCCCCTGCCCTGACAGCTACGGACCCACGCCACCAGCTCCCGTTTCACTGTTTCAGCGTCTCGCCGTCGCCGAACAGCACCGACACAGCCCCGGCCGGCCACCGCCGACCGCTGT